>NC_040086.1:95857978-97159756 GCF_003369695.1 Bos indicus x Bos taurus | reverse complement strand
ACATGAAAACTACTCGATAAATGTTAGCTATTATTATTGCTCTTTTTATTAGTATGAATTCTTCTCTGGTTGTTAGAGAGTCCTGGAAAGTGGCTGCAGCCTACATGATTACTATTAATAACTTTTAAAGAACTTAAAACAAGATGCCTGTTTTTTCCCCGCTGTGGTAAAACGCGAGATCTGGGGCCAAGCAGCCCCCTAGGGCAGGGCTTAGGGCAGCATCACAGCCCAGCAGACCATCCCCTTCCTGAAAGTGTTGGCCTAGCAGTGCGACCTCACCTAGAAAATCCTTGGGCCTGAGAGCAGGTCACCAGAACAGGCAGGTGCAAAAAAGAACCAGTGGGTTCAAGTTCCTCATAGACAAGGTGGTCTGGCTCTAAATAGAAATTCTGTTTTAGCAAATTAACGTGTGAGGATGCCGGATCACGCTTTGCAAGCATGAAGAGAGCTGAGGACCATCATGTTACGTCTCTAAAGAAGGCCTGGGATGAGAGCAAAGATTTCCAGCCCCACACAGAGGCTAGAGAAATGACCATCATGTAAATCAGGATCCCAGAAAGCAGGACAATCCCCTGCAAAGAGTAGATGTTATGGAAACTGAAAAAGGCAGGGTGGGGAAAGGAAGCTGAAACTCAGCGATATAGTTCCTTACTAAAGTGGCCCGGAGATTAGTGACTGACCCTAACAACTGGCCAGACCCCACTAATCCAGGCCTCAGTCATCTCCAGCCCTGCTGGCAGAGTTAAAGCCAACAGAAGAATGAGATTCTTCCTGGATCAGCTGAAAGAAATAGTGAAAAGCAACAGGCTTACTAACAGCAGAGCTCAATGTCAAGAGTGCCAGGGCACCACCTCCACCCCCTTGATAAACAGATAGTAATAGACAGATGGAAGGGATCCCCCTATTTGAGGGACAGAGGAGCTGAAAAATGTGCCAGCTGACAGACTGAGGCTTAGAGGGAAAGCAGGGCCTCCTAACAACAGGTACTAGAATAGCTTATTGCACATAAGGGAGCAGTTGTCTCTCCTTCTGGAGATAATGACACAAAAAAGCAGAGCTGCAATTATACATTAACTTCTAATGATGAAATGGAAGAATCTCATCCTCTTTTGAAAAGATTTCAGACACCAGGAAGTAGGAAGTAAGCAAGAGGATTTCTGGAATGTTAGGGTCTCAGAAAAATCTAAGCCCCTGGATTCTTGCTCCAGACAGCATCCTATCCCTCCACTGAGGTTCTGGGTTCCCAGCATCACATACTCCTGATCTTAAGTTTAACATCCATTAGCAAACTCCACCAATCATAAAGTGGTCAGACATGCCTGGATCTGAATGTCAGCTCCATGGAACAACAGCTCTGTAGCCCCTGGCAAGTTACTTATCCTCTCTGAGCCTGTTTCCTCATCTGTAATATGGGCTTAAAATAATCTGTTTCTGTGGGAGGATTAAAAGATATCATAAGGTGCTTAGCACATCTGACACATAAATAAAAGCTAGCTATTCTAACTGTCAGGGACCTTACCTACCTTGGTCATGACCATGCCCCATGTGCCTGGTTCAGAGCAGGCTGCTCCATGAATACTTGTTGCATTAATGAGTTATGAATTAATGATAACCTCTTAGGGCTTCCCTGGTGGCTCAGATGGTAAAGAATCTGCCTGCAACATGGGAAACCTGGGTTTGATGCCTGGGTTGGGAAGATCCCTTGGAGAAGGGAACGGTTACCCATTCCGGTATTCTGGCCTAGAGAATTCCATGGACAGAAGAGCCTGGCGGGCTACAATCCACAGGGTGACGAAGACTCGGACTGAGTGACTTTCACTTCACTTCTGCTGGTTTTTGCTCTTGCTGAATGCAGATGGGTTCCTGTCCCCTTCCCCCTTTCCCTCTTCCACCATCCATCTGCCATTGGATATTCTGACATTTCTTTCGGTATATTTGATGCTACTTCCACCATTATTCAGCCACCTTTCTCACTTTAATCTTCATTTCTGTAATATTGTGAAATGCATTCCTCCTACAGTATTTCTGTGCCCACTAAGTTTCTAGCACAGACAGGTGTCCCCAGAACTTACTGGATTCTCTGCTATTACTAAAGTCTTGTGGTAATTCACTGCAAGTTTCCTTTGAATAATGACCTCTACCAGTGTCCTTAGAGTTCTAACTAAAAAACAGCAACCACACCAAACACTGGCGAAGACACAGAGCAACCAGACCACTCATAAACTCTGGGTAGAAATGTGCAAGGTAAGCCAAGCCTCTCTGAAAACCAGTTAGCAGTTTCTTATAAGATTAAACATGCAGTTACCATATGACCCAGCATTTGCACTGTTGGGCATTTATCCCAGAGAAATGAAAATATATATTCAAAATACCTATACACAAATGTTTACAGCAGCTTTATTCATGATAGCCCTAAACTGGAAAAAGCCTGGAAATCCTTGGAAGGGCCAACGGATAAAGCACCTGTGGTGCATGCACACACTGGAATGTCCCTCAGCCCAGAAGAGGAACACAACACTGACAGATGCAGCAGCTTGGACAAGGTCCAGGAAGTCGTGCGGAGTGGAAAGGGCCAACGCTAAAAGGTTACATGCTGCTGTGATTCCATCACACAACATTCTTGAGGTGACATTCTCAAAAATTATAGAGGAGGGAGGTGGCTTATAAAAAGGTATGTGGTGATGGAGCCATTCTGTGTCTGTCATCTGTGATGATAAATAAATGAACCTACCCAAGACAAAATTGCATGTGACGCCAGGGAAATCTAAGGCCAGCAGATTGTATCAGTGATAATTTTCTGGTTGTGACTGATCCTGCACTAATGTTATTATGCCAGATGTTACCACTGGGGGAAACTGGGGAAAGGATACCTGGAATCTCTCTGTGTTTTTCTGACAACTACGTTATAAGAATCTATGACGCTCTCAAAATAAAAAGGTTAAGTTTAAAAACACGTGTATCTGAGTTGAAATTCTTTCACTCATCCCATAAACAGTTCCTGAGCACCTAAGCAGAAATAGATGCCTTTCTAGAACTCTCTTGCTTTTTCCATGATCCAGCGGATGTTGGCAATTTGATCTCTGGTTCCTCTGCCTTTTCTAAAACCAGCTTGAACATCAGGAAGTTCATGGTTCACATATTGCTGAAGCCTGGCTTGGAGAATTTTGAGCATTACTTTACTAGCGTGTGAGATGAGTGCAATTGTGCAGTAGTTTGAGCATTCTTTGGCATTGCTTTTCTTTGGGATTGGAATGAAAACTGACCTTTTCCAGTCCTGTGGCCACTGCTGAGTTTTCCAAATTTGCTGGCATATTGAGTGCAGCACTTTCACAGCATCATCTTTCAGGATTTGGAATAGCTCAACTGGAATTCTATCACCTCCACTAGCTTTGTTGGTAGTGATGCTTTCAAAGGCCCACTTGACTTCACATTCCAGGATGTCTGGCTCTAGGTCAGTGATCACACCATCGATGGGAATACCAGACCACCTGATCTGCCTCTTGAGAAATTTGTATGCAGGTCAGGAAGCAACAGTTAGAACTGGACATGGAACAACAGACTGGTTCCAAATAGGAAAAGGAGTTCGTCAAGGCTGTATATTGTCACCCTGTTTATTTAACTTCTATGCAGAGTACATCATGAGAAACGCTGGACTGGAAGAAACACAAGCTGGATTCAAGATTGCTGGGAGAAATATCAATAACCTCAGATATGCAGATGACACCACCCTTATGGCAGAAAGTGAAGAGGAACTAAAAAGCCTCTTGATGAAAGTGAAAGTGGAGAGTAAAAAAGTTGGCTTAAAGCTCAACATTCAGAAAACGAAGATCATGGCATCTGGTCCCATCACTTCATGGGAAATAGATGGGGAAACAGTGGAAACAGTGTCAGACTTTATTTTTCTGGGCTCAAAAATCACTGCAGATGGTGACTGCAGCCATGAAATTAAAAGACACTTACTCCTTGGAAGGAAAGTTATGACCAACCTAGATAGCATATTCAAAAGCAGAGACATTACTTTGCCAACAAAAGTCCGTCTAGTCAAGGCTATGGTTTTTCCTGTGGTCATGTATGGATGTGAGAGTTGGACTGTGAAGAAGGCTGAGCGCCGAAGAACTGATGCTTTTGAACTGTGGTATTGGAGAAGACTCTCGAGAGTCCCTTGGACTGCAAGGAGATCCAACCAGTCCATTCTGAAGGAGATCACCCCTGGGATTTCTTTGGAAGGAATGATGCTAAAGCTGAAACTCCAGTACTTTGGCCACCTCATGTTAAGAGTTGACTCATTGGAAAAGACTCTGATGCTGGGAGGGATTGGGGGCAAGAGGAGAAGGGGACGACAGAGGATGAGATGGCTGGATGGCATCACTGACTCGATGGACATGAGTCTGGGTGAACTCCGGGAGTTGGTGATGGACAGGGAGGCCTGGCGTGCTGCGATTCATGGGGTCGCAAAGAGTCAGATACGAATGAGCGACTGATCTGATCTCTGATCTGATCTGAGCACCTAAGATGTACCAGGTACTGGGCCAGGTGCTAAACCCAAGATGTGTGGTCCCCACAGTCATAGCACTTACGGTTCAGTGGGAAAATATAAAGGACATTGGACTTCACAGAACAAAAAGTGTGCAAGCACATCACACCTGTGGGTAGCAAAGCTGGTAACTTGTACAACAGTCCCCTTTGTCCCCTTCTTAAGCAGCATATGTCGTCTTGGGATGTGGGTGTGCAGAGCAGAAGCCTGAAGGCTTGTCATTCTGCTCAGCTCAAGCCCCACCATCCAGGATTTCCCTGGTGACACAGTGGATAAGAATCTGCCTGCCAATACAGGAGACATGGGTTTGATCCCCAAAGATTCCACATACCCCAGAGCAACTACGCCCACATACCGCAACTATAGCATAGCCCCTGCTCACCACAACTAGAGAAAGCCTGCATAGCAACGAAGACCCAAGCACAACCAAAATTAATTTTTTAAAAGACCCACCATCCAGAAAACCTGGGAGCTGCTACTTACAAATGATTCCTACAAAGTGTAATGTCCACACGTCTGCTCCCTCCCTCTCCACTCTCTAGTGACCTTGGATTCTTTCTTATAAGGTCAAGGCTGAAGGGATTTCCAGCTGAGTATAATTTGGTTAGGGAAACACTGCTCCACAGGACACCTATACATGCATGACCACAAAGCGTTAAACAGAAACTCGTTTAAGAAGAAAAAATCAGCAGACAACATATGTTGCTGCAGACCTGCCTTGATCACCTGCAGATTTAACTTCTTTGGGGAAATCCCTCCAAAGTCTGTCTCCCTAGGTTCTCCAAGCTTCTCTTCTGAGATTGCCAAACTGTGCCTCCAGCTGTACCCAGACTCTGAAGGCAGGCATGCTGTCCAGAGCAGCATTTCTGAGCAGTACCCTGGCTAGCAGGAATCCTAGAGAATGGGAATCTCCCATCCTCACTACTCAGAGGGATAATTTTCCCTGAGTTGGTTAGAAATTCAGACTCTTAGGCCCCACCCCAGACCTAATGAGACAAAATCAGCATTTTAACAAGATCCCCTGAGGATTCAAATGCATGTTGAATTTTGAGAAGCACTTGATTCTGGTTCTCAAACCTAGTTGTATGTCAGACTCACCTGGATTTCGTCTGTTTTATTATGAAATGGTTTAAGATGCAGAAAAATGAATATCATGAACATTATAGATACACTGAAAACCCCTGTGTACCTGTCCTTGATCTCATTTTCATCTTTCTCTCCTTTGACACAATTTGACTAAACAATTTGGTTCATACTTCCTACTTATCTTTGACATTTGTACCATGTAGTCATAAACCATTTGCAGTATTGTTTAGCATGACTTTAAATTTTATACACTTGTATATCAAACCATGACTATCTCCCTGCAACTAGCTTCTTTGAACACTGTGCTTTTGAGGTTTGTACACGTTGACAGCCGTAACTCTAGTCATTGACTCACAGTGCTGTGTAGCCTCCTGCTGTGTCAATATCCCACTGATCCTCCATTCTCTTACAGCTGGACATTTCATCAGTGATCATCTCCCATACTCAGCCAGCCAAGTCCTTCCATCTCATGGGTCCTCACTATTTGATGTCCAGATTCCTATAACAGCCTCATCAGTCTTCCAGCCACTTCAACATACAATTTTAGGGTGGAAGAGACTTCCAGAAATGTCCAGAGACTTTCAGGTCCAGAGACTCAAGGATCACTTGGTGTCCAACCTGCCACCTATGGTAGTGTATTCTCTACCAGATACTTTAAATATGGCTAACAAGTCTCAATTACACGCTATCGTTGTTGTTATTGTTTAGTCTCTAAGTCATGTCTGACTCTTCTGCAACCCCATGAACTGAAGCCCACAAGGCCCAGGGCACTCCATTCTCCCTGTCAAACAATTTTGTTTCTTTTTTTTTTTCTGTATTGAATTGAAATCCATCACACTTTAATTGCCACCAGTTGGTCCTACGTCTTCACCCTTTCACTTCTTCTTAATTTCCTTATGATCACTTCCACACCCCGGTCAGTGGTCCTGTCTGGCCCACTCTCTCCTCATCTCAGCAATCCAGCCACACTGCCCTTCTTCCTTTCCTTTAGCCTGCTGAGCATCTTTCTCATCTTAGGACCTGGAAAGCTGTCTACAAACTGCCTCTTCTGCTTCTTCTTCTGGACTTTACCCCTACTCCCCAGACTAGAAATTATTAATACAAAGAGGATACTGGATTAACATCTGCCACCCCTACTAGAATATAAGCATCCACAATGACAGGTTCTCTGTTGGTTTTGTTCAGTGCAAAATCCTGACATGTTACATAATTCCTGGCACAGATATTAGCTCTTAGTGGGGTTTTATTGAATTATGAATGAATGAGTGAATAATAGTCAGCCAGCCAATCCTTTGGGGCCACATAAAACAAGATCACTTCTACAGGAAAGCCCTTCAAATGTCTGAAGAAAGCCACCAGGTCCCCTAGGATTTTCCTTCTTTGCAAGGGGCTGGGAGAGACACAGGAGGGTGAGACCAGCCATACGGATAGGGACCCAGAGAAGAGGCAGGGCGAGCACAGGGACCACGTCATAGCTTCCTCAAGAATCAGGCCTGGAGAGACACCACCAGGCGCTCACAAGTCCGCTGTCGGCTGCTGCTGGAAGTGAGCAGCACTGTACAGCATGTTTGTGAAATTCATTTCTGAGTCAGACCTGAAAATACTGTAAATGTTGCCGCAGGTTAATCTCAATAAATTTACTTCAGAAGTGAATACAATGCCAGTAATATGAGCAAACAAAGAAAATGCTGTGGGGGCCATCACAGTGAATACATTGTGACATCATTCACTAGCCATTAGCTGACGATGAGGCTGGCATTTCCTATGTCTAGTGGCTGGCATCCTTCAATAAACAGGTAATACAATTAAGTGCAACAGATCACACTGTAACATTACAAAGTGGATCAGCTGCAGGTGTCAAACTTATCCAACTGTGAACTTAGGATTCTTGCATTTTATTGCATGTAAATTATAGTACAATAAGAAATTACTTAAAAATGTTATACAGAGTAAAAAAGAAACTCTGATCCTAAATTTAAATAAATTAACATCTGTATGTATAGAGAAATTCCATGTGCATAGGGTTGCCTGATATTTACTCAGCCCTGTGATAACCCACCACTCATTTACTGCCTGATTTTTGGCAAGAAACAGCCTTTCATGGGGCCTCAGTTCTACAGCTGTAAAATGGGGCTTGATCTATGAATTAATTCAACAAATACTGATAAACATGGGACAGTCCTCATGGGGCTGCTGGATTTAAAGAGAAAACACACATTAGCATGGCAAATAGTCGGAGCACAACAACTACTTGAAGAAACAGCGACTGTGCATCCATGCCTTTCATTAGCAAGAAGGTATGTGCATTTGAACAATACAAAGAAGAAAAAAAGTCTCTTTGTGGAAATCCAGAGATAAGCTAGGCTCTCTTGTGATCAAAAATGCTCTAACTTTAAGAAATAGCAGTTAGGGAGGAAAAACTTTCCCTTTACTCTTCTATGTTCTGTAGCTGAGCCTGTGAATGAAGTTGACAAAAGACAGATGAACAGAAGAAAAGGCATACAAATTTTATTTCTAATTTTACATGCACAAGGGCTGCACAGAAAAGAAAACCCCAAATAGCAGTTAGACTCAGAGACTCATATACCATTTAAACAAAGGGCAATAAATTATGGAGAAGTGACTAGACATAAAAAAGGGGGCCAAATTTGGGGATTCTGGGAGGGTCAGTCATGGGAAGGGAGCCACATGGGGGAAAGCAATGATAGATAGGGTTACTTAGAAAGGTTTGTTTATGTAGACTCACCTTTGTGCAGTCTCTGTCTCTGGTAGCAAGGGCTGTTCTCCTCCTCTTCGTAAAGAGAGGGGAGGGGGTACCTTCACATAGAGAAATTAATGCCCTGCTTTTAGGCAGATGGGGGAGGGCAGACAGTTCTTCCTCTATCTGCCTTTTCTCAGCTTCCTTCAGCTCAAAATAATCTTTATGCCAAAGTGGCATTTTTGGGGTGGTGTATCTTGATCTGCTTTACAGCCCCTATCAATATGTGAAAAATTCTTAGTCTCAAATGTAGAGGTAAATGCTTATGGAACTGACTGAATTTTCCCTTGAAATAACCTAGGAGAGGGGGAAGGCTCCTCCCACTGCTTTTTAAATGACCTCTGTATTTTATTCTAATTTTTAGGACCAATTTAGGTCCCTTGTTATTTAGTCAGTCATGTCTGATTCTTTGTGACCCCACAGACTGTAGTATATCAGGCTCTTCTATTCTCCACTATCCCTGAAATTTGCTCACATTCATGTCCATTGAGTCGGTGATGCTACCAAACCATCTCATTCTTTGCCGTCCCCTTCTTCTTTTGCCTTCAATCTTTCCCAGCATCAGGGTATTTTCCAACAAGCTGAGTTCGCATCAGGTGGCTACTCCATACTTACTTGTGCTCTGTTTTTCTCCAGATACATTCAGACCATGTGCTGGAAGAAAAGCAGCTTACTCTGTGCTTTTAAGGTCAAACTATATTTGTGAAAGATTTTCTAAAATGTTAACTTCACCAAGGTACTCTGATCCTGAGACAGTCTACAAAAATGAGACTTTGAGACCAAGGATGAGAGAGTAGACAGGGTGGGCGGGGGGGTGGGGGTGGAATATTCTTCAAAGAAAGCAAAATAATAGATAGACCAAATTTACAGAAATATAGAAGGCAAAAGGATTTTAACCAAGAACATTTGTTAATATAGGAGATGACAGGAAAACAACCAGCCTCCATCCAAAGCCAAATGGGATTTATAAAAATGAGGGTTAGTTTAGGTGAATTTAGGGCATGGCAGCCTGAACTATTTCCTTCTGCTTCTTATAAGCAATGATTACAAAGAGTCCTACTATCTACCACTATTTATAGCGTGCCCTCATGGTGTACTGTACTGTACTTTGAGATGAGGTGAGCACCAAAAATGGGTTGCTGGCCCTTGAGGACTGTAAAATTTGAAAGAATAGAAAATGCGAATAGTCAAAGGAATAAAATTTTTAGTAATGGCATAACCTCCTTGAGGAAAACTGATTGCTGTTAGTGATTGTTCCTCTAGGGGATGTGGGGCTCAGTGGTGCAGCTTCCATTCCCAGAAAAGGACCAGGACATCCTGGCAGAGGGACACCATACTCCTCCCTGACTTAGATCACACAGAGCAGCAAGGCAGCACTGAACCTTAAGCCACCCTTGAAAGGTGAATGTGGGTCCACATTCGTCTCCCTTCCATTTGAGTCACTCACCTCCCTGGGGACCTCACTACTCCTGTACCTTCAAATACTGCCTCTATGCTAACCCAAAGCAAATCTCCAACTCAAAACTTTTTCTCCAAGTGCAAGTTCTGACTTCCAACTGCTGGACGTGGTTCTGTGAACCCCCTGGGAGCCCCTAAAACATAACATGCCCCCAGGCACCCTCACTCCCACTCCTCACTCACATCTTGGTCAGCAACACTGCCGTGTTTTTCCTACTCACTTGAGGTTCAAGTTCAGGGTCATCACCCAGATTTTCCCCCATATCCAACATCTAATCAGTCTCCAAGCCCCGGTACAGGCCTGCACAGTGTTGCTTTTGACTGGTGCATGTTTGTATGTGTGAATTTGTATTTCATTATTTTTAAAAATTTTAGTCATGCATATTTTTGGTGTCCTTTTTAAAATTTATTTTTATTTGGAGGATAATTGCTTTACAATGTTGTGTTGGTTTCTGCCACACTACAATGTCAATTAGCCATAAGTATACATATATAAGTATACATATATCCCCTTCTTCTTAATCCTCCCTCCCATTCCTCACCCCATCCCACCTGTCTAGGTTGTCACAGGGAGCTTAACCCGGTACTCTATATGTCATTCTTTGAAGAGATAAAGCTCACTTCCTTCAAAATTCACAAAGTCCAAAGGGCCATACAGGAAAAAGTCTCTCGTCTCCTCCCTCTTGGCCCCACCCCCCTCTCCCATTTCCTCTCCCCATCAGTAGCCTCTACTGTTTGGTGTGTGTCTGCCAGAGATGCTGTGTGCACTTACAAAGAAAGAAAAACATATATTCCTTTTTGTCTTTGGTAAATACATCAGTAGTAAACCATTCACAATTCCATTCTTTTTGTTATTTTTTCATTTAATGTACCTTGGCAAGCTTTCCAAATCAGCACCAAAAGAGCCCCTGTAATTTTTTCTTTTGGCTACATACTATTCCATTGAGTAGACACACCATATTTTATTTAACCAGTTTCCTAGGTAAATGGTTTTAAACCTTTTGCTACTACTAATAAACTGCAATGCATAACCTGTACATGCCATTTTGCACTTGAGGATATTTCCAGAATTATACCATGTCTCGTAGTCCTTTGTCACTCCTTCTCCTTTTCATTTCCTTTCTCTGCTTTAGCTTAGACCTTCATCATTGCAGAAGGCTTCTAATTGGCATCTTTGTTCTATTATCTTTAACTTCAGTTCGTTCAGTCACTCAGTCGTGCCTGACTCTTTGCGACCCCATGGACTGCAGCATGCCAGGCCTCCCTGTCCATCACCAACTCCCAGACTTTACTCAAACTCATGTCCATTGAGTCGGTGCTGCCATCCAACCATCTCATCCTCTGTCGTCCCCTTCTCCTCCCGCCTTCAATCTTTCCCAGCATCAGGGTCTTTTCAAATGAGTCAGTTTTTCACATCAGGTGGCCAAAGTATAACCTTTAACTGACCCAACAAATATTTAGTGAGCACTTTCTATGTGTCAGACACTTTGTAAAGACCAAGAAGAACAAGAAATTTTAAAAATAAATCAGGGGCCTTGTTTACCGAAACTTGGTCTCACCATGTCGTTCTTTCTCTTACCTTCTGGCTGAATTATTCAGCCTCTTTTCTACACTGAATTTCCTCACTGAGCTATCCTTATTTCAGCCTCTTTTCTCCACTGAATTTCCTCACTGAGCTATCCTCATTTTATTACTCTTTATATCCTTAATTAACGTTTAATTAAGCAGTTGTTTCCTGATCTTCGCCTACGCCGTCTCTCCTTCGAATACCCTGGATCAGCCGGGGCTGGTCCCCGGCAAATCCGTATTCTGCCCCAAATCCAAAAAAATCTGCAAGGGAAACAAACATGGGGACGTGACGGCAAGCCGACACGGAGCGGTGCAAGCGTGCGCAGCATGGGGACGAGACGGCAGGCCGACACGGAGCGGTGCAAGCGTGCGCAGCATGGGGACGAGATGGCAAGCGGACACGGAGCGGTCAGGAGTGTTTGGGGCATGGCCCGGCCTCTCTGAGAATCCCCCAAGAAGATCAGTGCAAAGACTTCTCCATTTAGAACTACTGCCTTCAGCCATTTGAATAACACTGAAAAGCACTGAAGCATGTGAGACCATAGCACCCCCATCAGGGATCAAAGCCGTGCCCCTTGCAGTGGAAGCACAGTCTTAACCTCTGGACTGCCAGGGGACTCCCGAGGTTCCTTTGCATTTTAAGTTTGGGATCAGAGTAGAGGACCATGTCTTAAAAAGTGTTTAGGGGAACTTAATCTAAAATTATGCTAAGTTGGGTTGGTGGAGGGTGAGCCATACATAAGGGGATGAAAGCCCTATTTCGGGTGGGCTTGATAATAATGCAAATGAAGATGGATATGAGAAAGAAGGTGAAACAAGAGTAGGGTTAGTATTTGATGAAATAAAACAGAACAAAACTGGAAAAAAAAATAAAAATAAAAATAAATCAATAAAACCTCCTTCTAGCCAGACCCATACAAATCCTAGCCTGCCTCACAATTGTCTGAGCTTTAGGAGGCTTTTAATAAATCAAACTGCTCTCTTCTCTGTATTTGGAATCAGTTGAAAATTAGTGACAGGAGTCAGGCAAATGGAAATTGAAACATCAATTTCCTTATTATTGGAGTTTCACTGGCAAATGTGGCCAAGACCAACAGCCACCTGGGCTTCCTACTACTTCCCCTCATTTAAACCCAGAGGCTTTCTCTCCAGCTCTGTGTTTTTAAACCAAGTAGACTTTTATTCAGGAGCAAACTAGGTTTTAAATAGCTTTTGAAAGCTATTTTAGAGTGTTTAAATATGTACTGTGGTCAGTTGCTCAGTTGTCTCTGACTCTTTGCGACTGCACGGACTGTAGCCCATCAGGCTCCTCTGTCCATGGGGATTCTCCAGGCAAGAACACACAAGTGGGTTGCCACGCCCTCCTCCAGGGGACCTTCCCATGTTTAAATATGAAATTGCCTAAATTTGTATAATGCTTTGATTATAAACTCTTTCAAACATGACAACTTTCTCCAAAAGATCAACAAGTAAACCACTGCTAATTCAGCCTAGTGATGGAAATGAATCTGAATTGTACTTTAAAAAAAATCCACTTGTTGCTAGGATATTGTAACTAATCATAGGAAGGACTGATGGTTTAAAAAAAAAATAGGCAGGGACTTCTCTGGTGGTCCAGTGGCTAAGATTACCAAGCTCCCAATCAATGCAGGGGGCCCAGGTTCTATCCCTGGTCAGTGAACTAGATTCCACATGCTGCAACTAAGACCCAAGGCAACCACATAAAGAAATAAATAAATATTTTTTTTAAAGAGTGGGCAGATAATTCAGACGGGATTAAAAACTCTTCAAACTTTCTTTCCTCAGGTCCTGGTTGACATCCTTTTAAGGCAGAATGGCCCTGAATAACCATCTTTTCTATAGGTTTCCTTTGTCTTTTCCTAATGTATTGAGCTAACGAAGAGACTGTGCCTCTTGTTACTGGTGTTGATACTGGCTGCTTTTCCAAGCGGAGGTCACAAACGTAGTCACAAAGCTGCTTCAAGTCCTTCTCCGGCAGGTATTTGCATAGCCGCACTATCTCCACGTACTTGTCCTAGTCCAGGGGTGCCATTTTAGAAATACGAAGCTCCAACGGAGGCGGCAGTATTGGTGGTGGTACTAGACACAGCAGCGGCGGAGGCCTGGAGGCCGAAGCTGGAACCCTCCCTACCTCACATCCACCAGTGAGAGGCATCCGGCCTGTGAGAGGCGTCTGCGTCTACGTATGGATGTGAGTTGGACCATAAAGAAAGCTGAGCACCCAAGAATTGATGCTTTTGAACTGTGGTGTTGGAGAAGACTCTTTTAAGAGTCTCTTGGACTGCAAGGAGATCAAACAGGTCAATCCTAAAGGAAATCAGTCCTGAATATTCATTGGAAGGACTGATGCTGAAGCTGAAGCTCCAATACTCTGGCCACCTGATGAGAAGAACTCACTGAAAAAGAACATGATGCTGGGAAAGATTGAAGGAAGGAGGAGAAGAGGACAATAGAGGATGAGATGGTTGGATGGCATCACAGACTCAATGGACATGAATTTGAGCAAGCTTTGGGAGTTGGTGATGGACAGGGAAGCCTGGCATGCTGCAGTCCATGGGTTGCAAAGCATCAGACATGACTGAGCAACTAAACTGACTGACTTTGCTTCTTGTAGGGTCGGACACAGCCCTGAAATGAGGTTATGAATGAGGAGACACGAGGATGCAGAGAGACTTGTTGTGTGCCTCTGCCCTCCCTTCCCAGCTGAAACCGCTTTCTCAGAGGAGCCCCATGGCTTCCTGAATCATCAAACTCAACAGAAGATATCGTTTTGATCTTCAAACTTTCTGTTATATTCAACACCTTCAGCCCCAGGCCTGGGTCCCACCACTACGGATTCTAATTTATTCAGTTCCACCATCCATATTTTTTAAAAAACTTCCTAAGTTATTTTTGTGATTGGTCAGAGAGCACTCTCCTTTTGAAACTGCCCCTCTGGCTTTTCTGACCCCTTCAAATTATGTTTTTCTACTTCCTGAGCCCTCCCAATGCTCACCAGGGAAGCAAGAACTGCCTCCTCTGCCCCTGGTAACAGACATTCCCCCAGAACTAGGAATGGAAATGTGACCCAGGCTGGGAAACTCAAGTCCTTTCCCAGGGTTCCTCTAACTGAAGGGAAAATATATTTTTTAGTTAATTTATTTTTAATTGAAGGATAATTGCTTTACAATATTGTGTTGGTTTCTGCTGTACATCAACATGTATACATCAACATGCGTCAGCATACATACAACATGCCATATAGCAACATGAATCAGCCATAGGTATATACCAGGGCTTTCCTGGTGGCTCAGATGGTAAAGAATCTGCCTACAATGCAGGAAACCCGGCTTCTATCCCTGGGTCGGGAAGATTGCCTGGAGAAGGCAATGGGAACCCACTCTAGTTTCCTTGCCTGGAGAATTCCATTGACAGAGGAGCCTGGGGGGCTAGTCTATGGGGTCACAAAGGGTTGGACATGACTGAGTGACTAACACTTTCACTTTCATACGTATGTCAATGGGGAAGATTTGTCCTCTCAAGTTGGAAGTCTGAGAACATACCCCACGCTGCCCAATATCGTACTCACTGCAGTGGTGAAAACTCATGGATGGTAGGAGACATGGAGGTCAACAGGCAGAAAGAAAGCAGGCTAAGGAGTGGGAGCTTGAGGGTGTGGACTGACTGCTCCTGGATCCAGTTGACCCTGAGGCACGATCTGTCCCTTTCCCTAGTTTGGTCACATGAACCCACACATTCTCCTTTTATACATAAACTATTTTGAGATGGGTTTCTGTCACTTACAACCAACAAGCCCCTCCACAGTTCATCTCTTAGTTGGTTTCTTGGCCTCCTCACTGCACACATCAGTGAAATTAACTTTTAAAAATCAGAGCCCAAACCATCGCCTGTCTATCTCAAAAACCACTCAGTGCCCCACTGTCCTGGGATTAAGTACAACACCTTTCACAATATGTCCCCCCGTCTGACTTTCCAGACTTCCTACTACTCCATACAAGTGGCAAGTCAGGATCTGGTCATCCAGAACACCCTTCTACCTCTGCTGATTAAAATCTATTCAAGAAAAAGGAAAGAAGGAAGGTTCTCCTCCTTTTTCAAGATCCACTTCACTTTACTCTAAGAAGACTCTTCTAATAACTTCCTGCCTCCAAAGATGTAATTATATCCCTCCTCAGAACTAGAAGTTCTCGGTTCACATATTATTGAAGCCTGCCCCAACAGCAGTATCTAATGATCTCTGTCTCATTCTGTCTCAGATTCTGTGCTGCCTCATCTCAAGACCCTCTCTTTCAGGGCAAGACCATCACTGAGCTGCCAGAGTCAAAACTCTGAGGGTCACTTCCTCACCTCACTACCCATGCATTTACTAGGTCCACTCTAACTTTCCTCTTAATTATTCCTTAACCCAATCCCATTGTTCCTGCCACTCATCAGAACACTTAATATCTCTTACCCAGCCACTCCGATAGGTCTCCCAGCTGCCAACATTTTTCTTCTGCAATCTAGCTGCCCACTGATACCAGTAATTGTTCCAGTATGCAAATCTGATCATGCTCTACTCTAGCTAAGAGAGTCAAGACCAAACTTCCTAGCAAGGCGGTTAAGCCCCCCACTGCCCAGTGACTTGGCTTTTGTCTGCCATCCCAGGCTCATTGCTCACCACTCCCCAAGAAGCACCAGCCAGACCAGACTGTTTGTGGCTCCCCTCAAATCTTGAGTGCTTTAATGCTGCTGGCCTTTGCACAGATGGTCCCCTCTGTCTGGGAACGCCTCCCTGGCCTCTGCCTGGTAAAGGTCTCATCCTTTAGGTAGTCCCTCCGCTGAGAAATCTCCTTGGACTTCCCTAGGTAACAGCACTTCCACAAGCCCCAGCTTAATCTGGAAGGAGATGCTCCCTCTGCATGCCCAGTGCCTAGAACAAGGCCCAGCGCAGCACACAGGTACTCAGTAAGTTGATTTGTGATCACTCACCTAGACATCCTGGTGACATCCAGGATGTGTGAAGTCAAGACATCCTGGAGTGTGAAGCCAAGTGGGCCTTAGGAAGCATCACTATGAACAAAGCTAGTGGAGGTGATGGCATTCCAGCTGAGCTATTTCAAATCCTGAAAGATGATGCTGTGAAAGTGCTGCACTCAATATGCCAGAAAATTTGGGAAACTCAACAGTGGCCACAGGGCTAGAAAAGGTCAAGTTTTCATTCCAATCCCAAAGAAAAGCAATGCCAAAGAATGTACTCTACAATTGGACTCATTTCAAATGCTAGCAGGGTAATGTTCAAAATCCTTCAAGCTAGACTTCAATAATACATGAACCGAAAACTTCTAGATGTACAAGCTAGATTTAGATAAGGCAGAGGAACCAGAGATCAAATTGCCAACATCCACTGGATCACAGAAAAAGCAAGAGAATTCCAGAAAAATATCTACTTCTGCTTCATTGACTATGCTAAAACCTTTGATTTTGTGGATCACAACAAACTGTGGAAAATTCTTCAAGAGATGGGAATACCAGACCACCTTACCTATCTCCTGAGAAACCTCTATGCATGTCAAGAAGCAACAGTTACAACCAGACAATGGACTGGTTCCAAATTGGGAAAGGAGTTTGTCAAGGCTATATACTGCCACCCTGCTTATTTAACTTATATGCAGAGTACATCATGCGAAGTGCCAGGCTGGATGAAGCACAAGTTGGAATAAGACTGCAGGGAGAAATATCAATAACCTCAGATATGCAGATGATACTACTCTAATGGCAGAAAGCAAAGAGGAACTAAAGAGCCTTTTGATGAAAGTCAAAGAAAAGAGTGAAAAAGCTGGCTTAAAACTCAACATTCAAAAAATTAAGATCATGGCATCCAGTCCCATCACTTCACGGCAAACAGATGGAGGAAAAGTGGAAACAATGACAGACTTTTTTTCTTAGGCTTCAAAATCACTGTGGACAGTGTTACAGTCATGAAATTAAAAGACATTTGCTCCTTGGAAGAAAAGCTATGACAAACCTAGACAGTATATTAAAAAGCTGAGATGTCACATTAATGACAAAGGTCCATATAGTCAAAGCTATGGTTTTTCCGGTAGTCATGTACAGATGTGAAAGGTGGACCATAAAGAATGCTGAGTGCCAAAGAATTGATGCTTTCGAATTGTGGTGTTGGAGAAGACTCTTGAGAGTCCCTTGGACTGCAAGGAGATCAAACAGGTCAATCCTAAAGGAAATCAGTCCTGAATATTCATTGGAAGGACTGATGCTGAAGCTGAAGCTCTAATACTTTGGCCACCTGATGCGAAGCACCAACTCATTGTAAAAGACCCTGATGCTTTCCCTCATTGGAAAGATTGGGGCCAAGAGAAGGGGACGACAGAGAATGAGATGGTTGGATGGCATAATCGACTCAATGGAGATGAGTTTGAGCCAACTCTGGGAGATAGTGAAGGACAGGAAAGCCTGGTGTGCTACCATCCATGGGTTTGGAAAGAGTCCAATATGACTGAAGAGAGTGAACAACAACAAAGATATCAGAATACTTTCTGGCAGAAAGCAGGCCTTGGATAACCATGGTACTTCACATAAGGCCCAACTTTGTGCTTGGTCAGCTTTACTGATGTGCAGTCAGGTCCTGCTGTATTCTTCACTCCACAGAAGCAAGATACCCTGTGGACACTGACATGCCATAAACACTTTGCTCTTACTTGCACAGCTGAGGTTAGGAGAGTGGCACTGGGACTAGACAGGTGCAAATCTCTGCTCCATCACTTACAGAGCAGTGTGTGTTCTGAACACGTGTTTCTAACTCTTTTGGACCTTGGCTTCCTCATCTGTAAGATGAAGCCAGCAGTTGTTACCTCGTTGGATTTTTTGGTGAAGACTAAAAAGAGAAAACACATTTGGTATGTCTGCACAAGTGCCTGGCACAGGTAGCCAGTAAATCTGTTGAATGAATGAGTTAGTGAATGAACGGCCTGTAGAATGGCAGCAATTCTTAAAGACACATCTCTCTAGTCCGTTTTCCAGAAAACCCAACATCTGGCTCCCAGTGAGTCCAGCCCTGACGCCCCTCAATCTGGGGTGCAGTCAAACCCCGCCCTCCCTGTTCCCGAGGCAGTTTCGCCAGCCCTGCGGCCGCCAATCACCAGGACCGGTCCCACCCCTAAACGTATTCTCCAATAGATCCCGGAAGGCCCCTCCTCGGGCTGCGGCCGCTGCATCTCATAGGCTTCCCGGCAGCTCTGCCCGCCCCTTTGACTACGTCATCAGCTCGGTGTACTGTGGGGCTTGTAGTATAGACAAAAGCAGCGCCCACCGCAGGGTTCACTTTGAGGGCTGTGACTCTGGCCTGGAGCTTGGGAGGAAGGAAGAGCGCCATTCCCCCATCTCACCTTTGGCTGATGAAGCCCACCCAGGTTTCCCTGCTGTCCAGCGTAGAGCGCTGGGCCTGCCTGGACGCTAGTTACCAGCCACCTCCCAAGAAACAGGAGCATTTCGGTCAAGTAATTCAGCATTCACTGAAATTTTAGATTTCAGTTTACAGTCGAGGTGACATTCATTTCCCACATTCTCATAAATGGACCTACAGGGCCACTGTGGGAAGAATGGGGGCAGCTCTGAAAAGCCAGCAGTGACTCCAGACTTCTCTGATTTCCTGGAAGAACCCACTGCAGAACTAGCAATCCTGAATTTATCCAAACCCTGTTACTCCTTGGAAGGAAAGTTATGACCAACTTAGATAGCATATTAAAAAGCAGAGACATTATTTTGCCAACAAAGGTCCGTCTAGTCAAGGCTATGGTTTTTCCAGTGGTCATGTATGGATGTGAGAGTTGGACTATGAAGAAAGCTGAGTGCAGAAGAATTGATGCTTTTGAACTGTGGTGTTGGAGAAGACTCTTGAGAGTTCCTTGGACTGCAAGGAGATCCAACCAGTCCATCCTAAAGGAGATCAGTCCTGGGTGTTCTTTGGAAGGACTGATGTTAAAGCTGAAACTCCAATACTTTGGCCACCTCATGTGAAGAGTTGACTTGTTGGAAAAGACTCTGATGCTGGGACGGATTGGAGGCAGGAGGAGAAGGGGACAACAGAGGATGAGATGGCTGGATGGCATCACTGACCTGATGAACCTGAGTTTGAGTGAACTCCAGGAGTTGGTGATGGACAGGGAGGCCTGGCATGCTGTAATTCATGGGGTTGCAAAGAGTTGGACATGACTGAGTGACTGAACTGAACTGTGAACTTTGTCTATTTCAAACTGTATTGTCGCTTAAAATGATGCAAGCTATCAGTGGCTCCCCATTGCCTGAGATATAAAAATTTATACCCCTCAGGGCTTCCCTGATAGCTCAGTTGGTAAAGAATCCACCTGCAATGCAGGAGACCCTGGTTCCATTCCTCGGTCAGGAAGATCCCCTGGAGAAGGGATAGGCTACCCACTCCAATCTTCTTGGTCTTCCCTTGTGGCTGTGCTGGGAAAGAATCCACCTGCAATGTGGGAGATCTGGGTTCGATATCTGGGTTGGGAAGATCCCCTGAAAGAGGGAAAGGCTACCCACTCCAGTATTCCTGCCTGGAGAGTTCCATGGAGTGTATAGTCCACAGGGTTGCAAAGAGTCAGACATGACTGAGCGACTTTCACTTTCACTTTAGCTAGGCATATAAGTTGCTTCATAGCTATTTTGTATTTATTTATGCTAGGAAAGATTGGGGGCAGGAGGAGAAGGGGATGACAGAGGACGAGATGGTTGGATGGCATCACCAACTCAACGGACATGGGTTTGGGTGAACTCCAGGAGTCGGTGATGGACAGGGAGGCCTGGCGTGCTGTGGTTCATGAGGTTGCAAAGAGTTGGACACGACTAAGCGACTGAACTGAACTGATGTTAAATGTAACTGATGTTACATTTAACATTTCTCAACGTTTGCTGCATATGAGAATTCCCTGGGGAGCTGTATAAAATATTGGTATCTGTGTTCCACCCTGACTTGCGAATCTTGGGTAGAATGTGCCGGCTTTCTGTTTCAGAGCTCCCAGGCTGACTTTGTGCAACCAGGGTTGCAGAACCACTGGTTTGAGAATCACTAGTTTAATGCCTGTCAACACTGCTGGGACCCATTTCCACGGATCCGAGCCTTTGCTCTTCAGTTTCCTCTGTTTCAAGTGGCTTTCTTTCCTTTTCCTGCCTGGCTGCCAGTCATCCTGACTGGCTAAGTGCAACTGCTTCTCGTTTTCCTCCCTGTCCTCCAACAGATTCCTTCCTCCTGTAGCACTTTCTACATGCTCCTTTTCTAGTGGCAATGGAGTTATTAATATTTGGTTACTTTTCTGCCTTCCTGGAAAGGCTGTCCCTGGGTCAGAATCTCTGGGGTGGGCCTCAGGCATCAGCTATTTCTTAAGCCTGATAGGTGATTCTGATCCATGACCCTCAATGGAATTTAGGCTCGCAAAAGCACCAGGTACAGTAAGCATTGATAATTTTTGTTGCATGGAATCGATGAAGTATCTCTTGTTCTTAAGGCAATCATATTGTTGCAGCTAGTTGCCTTTGATTCCCCTGGAAAGCTAAGCACCCCTGTGTTGAGGTATCCTCTTCTTCATTCATTACTTATTCATTCATCCAGCAAATAGTGTACACCCTAAAAAAGCCCTGGGGACTCAGGAGTAAATTTAATAAAACATAGTTACCACCCTCTGGGACCTAGAATCTATTAATATATTAGTTATAACATAGTTATTATTATCATTTCTTCTGAATAATAATTGGAATTTTCCCCTTCTAGATACTATTTGATATCCACAGGTGAGGAGATATCTTATTTCCTTATATCCTGAGTATGTTGCTGGCACACTGAGGACATCCTGTAAATGTTTATTGAATCAAGGTACCACATTTCATTGCACTTGTCACAATTTATTTGTGTGATTATCTGATTAATGACTATCTGTTCTATGAGCTATAAATCCCCTGAGAACAGGAGCTGAATCTATTTTGCCTGCCATGCCTGACACAAGGCCTGGCCAGAGTAGGTGTTCAATGATCATGGCTAAGTAAATACACAAATGCATATAAGGCACCATTAAGAAACAGAAATGAAATCTCCCAATCAAATATCCACTCCCTTCTCCCTCCATACTCTTCCCCCCAAAGATAATTTTCTTCCTGAGCATTAGGGTTTCAAGCTAGAGTGAGCATGAGCCCCAACTGAGATGATGCTTCTCTTACTTACTTACAGGTTGACCTGGGCCTCTACTTCAGGGTCTTTAGCCGGCCACGTCTGCAGGGGCTGGATGCCAAAGGACAGAGAGGACTTGGCTTTCCACATGATGGTCTGTGCCATCTGATTCCCGCAGGGCCCTTTCGTCAGAGGGTCCATCAGGGGGCCTGGAGGCTGCAGTGCTGTACTGAAGCAGAGGGGTTGGGAAAGGCACTGAGGACAGAGTAGAACACGGGCCAGTGCTGGCCTGTTCCCTCCCTGGGGGCCAGCCCGTCAGTAATAAGGGGTGAAGACAAGACACTCCCAAGATCCAGGTGCCCCACCAAGACTGCACCAAACCCTTACTGCACACTGTGACATCATGGCCATAGAACCATCCAAATCCTATCACATCCCTTAGCAATGAGTGGAGGCCTCCACACTCCCAGGCAGTGGAGTCGAAGGTACAAGGAGGACAGTGAGTATGTGAACCATCACAGACTTATTTAGAAAAAGGCAGCATCCGCTGGGGAAGGGAAAGCTCGGTCTGAAGTACCTGCAGAGGATGGACCTCATAGCCATCGGTGTTTAGTCCAGGAGTGCCTGGTTTATCTCCCAACTTCCAATTAAAACAGCCAAGAAGAGCCATAAAAAGAGCCTATGCTGGCAACAACGCTGTAGTCAAAAGGACCAAAGTCACATTTCAAGAGTAATGGCATAGAGGAAGTAAGCAGTAACCACTTGTTGAATTAACGAATGGATGGTTTATGGGAAGAAATTGAGAAATGCATTGCTGAAACAAGCCTGTTTCTTTCTCCGGTGACACAGTGAGGAAGGTAGGAAGGTGATTCTGGGACAAAAGAGGGCAGCTTTGTTAGGAAATGTAAGCATCCCGCTTTTTCTGATTGGAATTATTTTCTGAGCCAATCAACAGCATTCTTCCCTCATCTCTATATAAAGTGACACACAAATCCAAAGCAAAGAAAATCCAACTACTTGGAAATGGAAAAATAAAAATCAATCTTAGCTAACACTTATGTCAAAAGGGACTCTTTATACTGTCTTCTCAATAAACACTGTGATGAGGCAAAAGACAAGAGCCTTGGTGGTCTTATTAGTGAGGAAGAGGCCTCTGACAGGGAGCCCCCATCCTGCTGCCAGGTTTAGATGCCAAGAGAAGTGACTCCACACAGCCTGGGTGTTTGGAGCCAGATGGGCACTACCCACTCCCAAGCTGCTACAGTGGTACCACTTATAGGCTGCAGGCATGTTGCAAAAGAAAAAATGTCGCTCTTGCCAAGTTTATAAGTGATGACCCAGCTCCCCCCATCACCTTGCCTGGGTCTGAGAACACAAGCTACATACCTGACCCAGACCGCTGGGTAATCTTACCCTAGCTGGCTTCAGGCCACTTCTCTTGGAAGCAGCTCGACAGACTCGAAAGGCTCAAGCCTTCCACGTACGACAAATGGCAAGGAGGGAAGGTTCTGGTATGTTTGTTGTCAGTTATTCTTTACTCATTGGTACTTCAAGTCTTCCAAAACCCAGAGTCCTAGCGGTTATGGCTGCCTTAGCAATAAACAAACAAACAAATAACGAAGCAGGGTTCTGGGTGAGAGGCACAGTTTTTCTTTGAACCCTCTATAGATTTTTCTAAATTACAAAAATAACAGTTGTATGCAAAAGATTTATTAAGAAAATGTTCCTTTCTCAATTATGCAAGGTTTTTTTTAAAAAGGAAAGAGAGTGCTCCTGTAAGAAACCGGTAAGGGAGTGAAGGAAGCCGGATGGGGAGGTGAGGTTTCATTGTCAGGCGAAGTCCTGTGAAGGAACAGCTTCAACTCAAGTGGAGGCAGGCTGTCCCATGCAGTAGCATCGTGCCACATGTGACCACTGAGCAAGGAAATGCAGGCAGGGAAAGTAAGACATGCGCATGTGAAACACACACCGGACTTGGAAGACTTAGTACGAATAAAAAAGGATGCAGACTGTCTCAATAATTTTTATGTTGACTACATGTTGAAGATAAAGTGTATGGATTTTAATGTGGCTAGAAAATGTAAAATCACATACAGAGCTGGCTTTTCAATCTGCTTGAGGTCGGTTATGCATCAGAGCTGTCCCACCTGCGACGAGGAGGTGAGGGCCCTGGGTCGCGGGGTGGGGGCTGTAAACTCCAGGCACACGGTGCTCTCTGCACAGGTGGGCAGAGCAGCTGCAGTAAGCGCGAGGGTAGCCCACCTAGGAAGGGTAGCCACCCAGGTGTGGGTGGTAGGGCAAAAGTGCACTGAAGAGGGGAGGGGAGAAGATTCCAGAAATGGTGAAGGGGTCTGATGGTATGCATGACACCCCCACTTCCGATCCCTTACCTCTCCCAGTTCAGTTTGGTATGATTCCCATCACTCCTCTGTCTACATATTCACAACTTTTATGTGACATATGTACTGAGACTATAATAGCGCTCTGTAATTTGCTCTTCTCTCTAATCCAGTCTTGGATATCTTTGTAAATCAGTAAATACAGATACATCTTTAACATGGAACATTACAGAAGGAAATACCTCCTATATTTATTATATTCTTTTAATCTTTAAATAGATTTTTTCATTGTTTTAGCATGTCTAGCCCTTTCATCTTTAAAATTATGTTTAGAAACACTTAAATGTTAGTTCTTTTAAACCTTTTCCACTGTTTAATTTTGTCTTTTTGCCTAACTTTACTCTTTGAGTTTTTGAGTTCTTTTTTTATACTCTCATCTAATTTTTTAGCTTCATTGTTTAACTGTTCAGATGCTGTCTCATCACTGTTAATTTTAATCCTTTCCTCATTTCTGTTATCTTTTCTAGTCTTAATTTTCTAATTTAAAAAAATGTACGTTCCTCTTAATCGTCTGACTTATTTTATCTTTCTTGTCTCACTATTTAAAATATTCAGCAGAGGAAGAACTTCTTGGAAAGATGGCAGAGGAAGTGCTCATCTGCATAACTCCTTGGAACCCATGGAAATGAGCAAAAATAGCCCAATACACAGAAGAAAAGCTACTGGAACAAGAGAAGGGAGAAACTCCATGCTGTAATTCTGAAGATCTGCTGTATGGGCAAGAACGTTCTAAAGGCCGACAGTGCCTGATCTGGAGGCATGAGGCCTGGAAGCATGAGCAGCACTGGGCAGAAGGTGTTTGTTCTTTTTTCTTTTTCATGGGCCCAGCTTTCTAAAAAGAAGCGGAGGCCTAATCTGAGGAAAGGCTGAAGGAGAGAAGGAAGAGTACATCTTAAGAGCCATTTGAACCTCTCAAAAGATATTACCCAAGTACATTTGAGCCCACTAAACAAAGGCCCGTGAACCATGGGGAACCCCACTGACCTAGGCCCTCTTTGGAGGAGCCTGTTTGCCCTGAAGTGAGTAGAGGATGGAGAGCTGAACATTCAAGGGAAGACCTGCCATGGGGTCACATATACCACAGGCACAGGGGACTCTGCAGACAGGAGGACAGGGTGGGGAGAGAGTAAAACCAGACAGCATGTCCCCATTGCCTCTGTCCCCTTCCCACTTCCCAAGAAACATCAAAGCCAGACCTCCAGCACCAGCTCTGAAAGAGAAGATGCACCATCGCTCAGAGAAGCTGGGGTCAAGGTTAATCTACCCATATTATCAGTGGGTAAATGCAGACCCAGACAGAGGTGCTTCTACCCAAGATGAACATGCAGGAGAAAACTAGCACAGGACCTGTGAAAAGAGGTTTATAAAAGACAGATGAGAGTATAGATGAGAAGATTTTTTTTTAAATAGAAATCAAAGGAAACATAACAATAGCTTGGTTTTCTCAAAAAAAAAAAAAAAAAAAAGAGAGAGAGACAGTAAGAACTCAAAACAAAAGATCAGATGATACCATAGACAGACTTTTCAAGGTTCTAGTAAAAATCCCAGACTGTGGCAGGAAAAGGGTTGGTTCACAGTGTGGAGGTGCTTTCTGGGAGGGGAGTGGGCCTGAAGGGGAGGAAATGAGGGTGCCTGTGAGTGAATCTCCTGTGTGGGGCTGTGTATGTGTGTGCTTTCTTCCTGGACTGGGGATGGTCCTCAGATGCACACAGCTTACAGTCTTCTCCTCTGTGACTCCCAAGCCCTCAGGACGACTCAAGCATCCGTATCATGAGTCTAAAGGGATTGCTGTTGTTGTTCAGTCACTCATTTGTGTCTGACTCTTTGCGACCCCATGGACTGCAGCCTGCCAGGCTTCCCTTCACCATCTCCCAGAGCTTGCTCAAACTCATGTCCATTGAGTCGGTGATGCCATCCAACACAACTGTGGCACGAGTGCTGTTTCATACGCTGGGAGGTGGGCCCCTGAAGGCAGCAACGTGGCACACAAGGCAACAGCATCACAGTTCTGGCTCCTTCCACAGGGATGACAGCTCCTTTGGTGCAGCTGCATGGGTCCCTGAGCTGCACCCATAATTCCACAAGGAACATGGGAAACTTCTGGAAGCCACACATACTCCTTTGTGTTCTATTTATTTTTTCGATCTGGGCCATTTTAAAAGTCTTTATTGAATTTGTTACAATATTATTTCTGTTTCATGTTTTGGGGTTTTGGCTAGGAAGCGTATGGGATCTTAGCTTCCTGACCAGGGATCGGACCAGAGATTGAAACTGCCTCACCCACACTGGAAGGCGAAGTCTTACCCACTGGACTGCCAGGAAGTCCTTCCTTTACGTTCTTGATCTTGTATCTTATTTCCTGTTCAGATTGTTGGCTGAAGACAACCTTAGTTGCACAAGTCTTTATTCTTGCTTATCGGAAAACCATGATCAGCTTTTGGGGTCTGAGCCGGCTCAGCAGCCAAAGGAGCAGTAATTCCCACAGAGCTGGGGGCCCCGAGGAGACTTCTATCCTGAAGGAAACTGTCTCCTCTCACACAGTCACTCCCCATCTTGCCACTTTTTTCCTCTGCAGCACTCAGTGCCCTGGGAGTCATCCCAGCTACTGGTACCCTGTCTGCCTCCCACCACTCCCCCCACTAAATGTTAGCTCCATGAGAACAGGGCCCCATCTGCCTTGTTAATGGTGTACCCCGAGTGCCTAGCACAGACAAGGGCTCGAAAAATATATGTTGAATGAATACGTGGCTATGAGAAAATGTAAAAATATGTGGAACGAGTTCATTCGGAATAGAGAGACTTCGTGGGGCTGTTTTGGCTCTTTTTGAATGAGGTCACTGGTGGCCCCGGTCAGAGCGCTGTGGGACCTGCTCTATTTCTTTATCCATCTCTGACAGGCAGCTGGTCCGTGAGGACTGTGACAAGTGCAGGGAGCAAAAGGAATCCATCTGCCAGGCATCAACCAGGCCTGATGTATGGCACTGATGCTAGGAAAGCCTTAATGGCTGGCAGCGCTTCTAAAGGCACTTTTCTCTCTGGTCATAAAATGTGAGACAGGAATTTATGTCCTAGCTTTCATTTGTATTAAAACTATGGAATCACTGACATTTAACGGTTGTAAAGTCATCTGAGGCTTGATTTCCCAGTTTTACCTCCTCGCCCACTAAGACGGCTCCAAGACTGGCGTGCCAGCTACGCAGCAGCACACCAGTGTGTACTACCAACTTTGGATCAGTGTGTCTTATTTATGTTTGCTGTGATTGAAGAAAGATGCTGTCAGTGGCAGATACTTCGGAACAATCGCAAAAGTTGGAAGGCTGAGACATAATTTCTTAACCTGGTTGGCAGTTTAGGGTTCTGGATGTGATTTAGAGTCCACACTCTAAATCAGAGGCACTCATGAGAGACTGATCGGAGCTGGGCAGATGAAAATAGAGGACACAGGGCACCAGCTTGCTTTTGGAGATCATGACAGAGCTGGTGTGGTCCTAGAGTCAGCAGCGTCTTGACTCTCTGGGTTTCTGAGGGAGCAGGGGCAGCTTTGGGGATCAAAGCCGGGTTGGTTCTGCTGCTGGCTTTGGTGGCAGCTGCTTCTTGATGGATCAGCTTCTTGTTATGCAGTGGCAGCCTCCCTGGTCACTGCGGAGCACAGTGGTTTTGGGGACAGGAGTTGTGCCTGGGAGCTCAGGCTAGAGTCTGCTCTCCGGCCCTGCCAACAAGTCTGTAAGCACTTAATTTCCTGTATTGCTATTAAATCTCATTCTGCTTCTACCAGGTGGAGTGGGTTCTGTTGTCTGCAACAGATTACTGACCGATAGGCCTTACATAGTGATGTGTGTCTCACTGGGTTTTGAGCTTAACAGTTCATGTGACCCTGTGCAGAGTGCAGAGTATGCACAGTCTTCAGGTGGGAGCAATGGTACAATCTCCAGTGGGCAAGAAAAAGAGACTGTGTACTTTGAAGGGAAAACATAGGCATTTGGCCTTGAGAATTTAAAAGAGCTTGCTCACAGCACTAGGCCTTTCTGCTCCAATCAGCAAAGAGGTGCTAAAAGGCAACCAAAAGAACACGCACTAACTGTGGACACTTCTAAAGTCACTGCTACTCCAGAGCAATGACTCTGTGATCACTCCCCGCAACTTGCTTCATGTTGTCTTCAGCCTTTTCCAGGTGTGTCACCAAAAACTGTTGTATCCGGAAGTGTACCGAAATCACAGAAGAGTTGAGAAATACCAGTCTATCCTATGGGCTTGCTTCCCAGGCTCCCCAGGTAGCACTAGTGGTAAAGAACCCGCCTGCCCGTGCAGGAGACATAAGAGGAAAGTTTCATCCCTGGGTCAGGAAGATCCCCTGGAGAAGGTAATGGCAACCCATTCCATTACTCTTGCCTGGAGAATCCCATGGACAGAGGAGCCTGGTGGGCTACAGTCAGTCCATGGGGTCACAAAGAGTTGGAAATGACCGAACCAACTGAGCACACACACAGGCTAACGGATAGATGGTTTAATGTCTCCACAATAAAAACTTTACTACATCTCGAGGTCATCATGTTAGTTTAGGCTGCACTGGCCACTGGATTTGTGTATTGAATCCAGTCTGTTTTATTATCCCTTGTAGCCACTGTGATTTTAGGTCTAGCCCGGGGTCATGCAGAGAGAGGGCCTAATTCCTTGTTCATATTCAGTTCAGTCAGTTCAGTTGCTCAATCGTGTCCAACTCTCCGCGACCCCATGAACCATAGCATGCCAGGCCTCCCTGTCCATCACCAACTCCCAGAGTTTACCCAACTCATGTCCATCGAGTGGGTGATGCCATCCAACCATCTTATCCTTTGTCATCCCCTTCTCCTCCTGCCCTCAATCTTTCCCAGCATCACGGTCTTTTCAAATGAGTCAGCTCTTCGCATGAAGTGGCCAAAGTATTGGAGTTTCAGCTTCAACATCAGTCCTTCCAATGAACACTCAGGACTGATCTCCTTTAGGATGGACTAGTTGAACTTCCTTGCAGTCCAAGGGACTCTCAAGAGTCTTCTCCAACACCACCGTTCAAAAGCATCAATTCTTCAGCGCTCAGCTTTCTTTACAGTCCAACTCTTACATCCATACATATTACATCCTTTCAAATGTGAGAGGGCAGCTATTATATCCTCTGTGAATTTTCTCTTTTTCAAGTAAAACACCTCCCCCTCCCCCGCCCCGCCCAAGAATCTTTTTTTCTTTACTGGATCATTCCCACCAGACATAAATATCTTTATTAAACAAAAGCAGAACACACCAAAACAAAAAAACAAACAGTTTCAACTCACACCCCCTCCGGCCCTGCAAAGAGCTGACTGGGCTCACTGTTTCCAGTTCTGTCCTTTCATTGTCTCTTGAAGCCAGTCCAGTGCAACTTTCACCCTCATTGTTCTAAAGAAGCAGTTCTTGTCAAAGGCCACCTGTGACCCACATGATGCTAAGCCAATGGTCAATTCCTGGCTCTTCATTGGATGACCCAGCAGCAACATTTGACACAGAAAAATCATAACCTCTTTCTGTTTTTTAAAACTATTTACACTAATTTCCTCCTTCCCCCAAATTAAATTAGATCGTGTAGCCATGCTACACAGTGGTTTCACATATAAGTCTCAAAATCTAACTTTTATTTGGGGCTTATGTGAACAGTTAAGCTAAGTCCATCAAATCAGAGTCATCCTTCTCACTAATAAAGTTTGTTTATCGATTCCCTTTTCCTAAAATCTCCTGGTATTCCACACATTTTTCTCACAATGTCTTTACCTTTCCCTATTTCTCTGCGATTCACAGAACAAAACAAAAACCTTGATGCATTCTTTCACAGCTTTCCCACCTGAGAGTCCACATCTGCACTGTCCAGTAAGGCACGCACAAACCACACACGGCTCTGGAGCACTTAAAATGTGGCCGCTCTGAACTAAAATGCTGAAGCAGAAAATATACACCAGATTTCAAAAAGAAAAGGAAATTACCTTAATTATTTGTAATAATGAGTATATGTTAAAATGGTAATATCTGGGGTATACTGAGTTAAATAAAATAAGTTACTGAAATTAAATTTTATTATTATTATTTTTTTACCTTTTAAAATATGGCTACTACTGGATTTCCCTGGTGGTACAGTGGATAAGAGTCTGCCTGCCAAGGCAGGGGACACAAATTTAATCCCTGGTCCAGGAAGATTCTGCATGCTGCTGCTGCTGCTGCTGCTAAATCGCTTCAGTCATGTCCGACTCTGTGTGACCCCATAGATGGCAGCCCACCAGGCTCCCCCGTCCCTGGGATTCTCCAGGCAAGAACACTGGAGTGGGTTGCCATTTCCTTCTCCAATGCATGAAACTGAAAAGTGAAAGTGAAGTCGCTCAGTTGTGTCTGACTTTTAGCCACCCCATGGACTGCAGCCTACCAGGCTCCCCCATCCATGGGATTTTCCAGGCAAGAGTACTGGAGTGGGGTGCCATCGCCTTCTCTGAAGATTCTGCATACCGAGGAGCAATGAAGCCCTCGAGCCACAACTACTGAAGCCCGTGCACCTAGAGCCCATGCTCCGCAACAAGAGAAGACACCACAATGAGAAGACCACGCACCTCAAGAGGAGCCCCTGCTTGCCATAACCAGAGAAAGTCCTTGCACAGCAACAAAAAACCCAGTGCGGCCATAAACAAACACATAAGTAAAATCTGGCTACTAGAAAATCTGAAATTCCATATGTAATTTTACATACTTGCTATTACTAGAAGCTACTTATTCCTTTTCACTAAATAACCACGAACATCGTAGTTATCTTTCCAAGTCAGAATACAGATAGGTATTAATCTTTTTAACAGATGATTAGTATTGTACTGATACATTCCTGATGGACTTTTTTTCCCCACTTTTACAAGCAATCCTACAGCAAACAGCCTTTTGCATACACCTCCTTGGGCCGTCACGCCTCATTGCTAACTCATATTTGCTTCCTGTCCTCTAAGATCCTGGCTCTGGAGACAACCAGATATGTGGTTTATACTTTACAACATCTCTAACTTGCGTGCTGCTTCAGAATTTTTTTCCCCAGGAAAACCAGCAGTGAGCCTCACTGTACAAGCTAAATCTCCTAATTTTCCTATAGCGCTGTTTGTCAGACTTCATCTCTGTTCAGATCTTCAGCTCTGGAAACCAGACAACCAAATATAATTTCTCATATTAACCCTCCAAAGCAAAACTAATTTGACTATTGTTTTCCTCCAAGAAAGGAAGCTGGTTTATATTAACTTAAACTCTTTAGTGAATAATAAAAGTTGTTTTTTCCCTTCTCTTAGGGGAACAGACATAATATGAAAATTAATTTTCATCTGTTGGCCCTAAGAGCTCATTATGTCAACCCGATACAAGACAGCTCTTAATAACCTTTCCCAGGAAGACTGCTGTTTTTCCAAAAGAAAATTGACAGTGGCAGATTTATTTGTGATTAAATACTTAAGGGGCTGACATAAACAAAAAGAATAATGACATAATATAGAGGAACAAAGGCTGTGAAAACAACTCACATTAAAATGCTTGTTTACACTACCTGGAAAAAAAAGTTCTCCTGAAAAAAAAAAAAAAAAAATCTAAGAGTCAGGGGAAACATAAGGAAGAAGAAAAGGAGGCAAGCAAATGCATAATGGATAATTGTTCTTTTTTGATTCTGTCTTGGCCTAGAAAGCCATCTTCAGGAATAAGAAAGCATTTGTCTTGGCATCAAATTTGTTCTCACAAGGCGTGGGCTCTATGCATTACTAATAAGGAAGTCACTCTGTAGGAAGCAGTATTTGGGAAAGTGAAAAATATGTTTTCTATTTGTAATTCAGAATCTTCTGTCTATGTAGGGCTCTTTTCTCACTGTGGCTAAACTTAGTAAGCGTAATTTAACCACTCAACTAAGGTAGTCTTTTACAATGAGTATTTAAGAAATGCAGAAATCCCCATTCGGTGACTCTAGGGTGACATCTGGGAATCTGTAATTTGGAAAGCTTTCCAAATTTAATTGCATTTTTTTTTTTTGGATAGGGACGCCCATCCAGTATCCATTCCCCTTCTTCTGATGATAGCACTGTGATTTTTCCTTTGGGCAATCACTTCTTCATGGTCTTTGTGAAGTGATCTAACCCCGCTCCCCACCCCCACCCCCCAACCCTGCCCAATTCTGGCTTGGGCACAGGACCCAGGCCCAGCCAATTAGCATGTGTTATCCCCTCTGGTCAAAATGATTGATTCACAGATGAGCATAGAACCCAAGAGATCCAAAGAATGTCAAGCCTGGGGCGTGTTCTAGAACCATTGAGAAGGAGGTCTTATAATATCTTTCTGCTGGGATAGTTCACTGATAGAAAGTAAGCCTGGAATCGTTCATTTTCTTTGTCCCCAGGTGGAAAGACTTTGAGAATCAAGTCAATCCAGAAAATGAAAAAAGACTCCTGAGGACATTATTTGAGCACCTGGTTCTACTCTTTCCTAAAGCTTGGTCTGGGCTTCCCAAGTGGTACCAGTGGTAAATATGCCTGCCAGTGCAGGAGATGCAAGAGACATGGGTTCGATCCCTGGGTTGGGAAGATCCTCTGGAGAAGGTAATGACAACCCATTCCATTATTCTTGTATGTAAAATCCCATGGACAGAGGAGTCTTGCAGGCTACAGTCCATGGGGTCACAAAGAGTGGGATCCTACTGAGCAACTAACACTTTCACTTTTTAAAGCTTGGTCTTCCCCAGCATTTTGCAGTTTCATGAGCTGATGATTCTCCTCTGCTTGCCATTTACAGCCTTTGATAATCTCAAAAAAATTTGAAAAAGTGCTAAGGTACTAAACAGAAAAAGTGTGATGTATTACTAGTCCTTCCTGTAGCTGAAGAACAACTGTTCAATGGTGATTATAACCAAGAGGCCAGGAGTACGAATTACTTGACCACAATCCAGCCACCAGTTTTCACCTGGTATCAGAGCCACAGGCATTGCTACTCCAAGTGGCAATGAAAGCAGAATTATTACTATAAATGATGGGTGGTAAGAATAGGGAGGCAAGCTTTGACTTCACTATTAAGGAAAGATAATAAAGCTGCCTGATAACAAATGTAGTTGTGGGCTCCCTGACCTTAGATGTAATAAGCAGAAGTTGGATGACCAGCTCCAAGAGTTTCTGTAGAAAAGATTCCTGTATTATCCTAGAGGACTGGTTTTTAAACATGTCCTTGGACCAGCAATTCGGGCGTTACTTGTGAGCTTGTTACAAATGCATCCACAGATCCATCCTCACCCAGAGAATCAGAATCTCAAGGGGGGATGGGGGAAGGACAGGAAACTGTTTTAAGAAGCCCTCTCTATACAGTCAGCAAAAACAAGACTGGGAGCTGACTGTGGCTCAGATCATGAACTCCTTATTGCCAAATTCAGACTTAAATTGAAGAAAGTAGGGAAAACTACTAGACCATTCAGGTATGACCTAAATCAAATCCTTTACGATTATACAGTGGAAGAGAGAAATAGATTTAAGAGACTAGATCTGGTAGAGTGCCTGATGAACTATGAACAGAAGTTCGGGACGTACCATCCCCAAGGAAAAGAAATGCAAAAAGGCAAAATGGCTGCCTGAGGAAGCCTTACAAATAGCTGTGAAAAGAAGAGAAGTGAAAAGCAAAGGAGAAAAGGAAAGATATGCCCATTTGAATGCAGAGTTCCAAAGAACAGCAAGGAGAGATAAGAAAGCCTTCCTTAGTGATCAATGCAAAGAAATAGAGGAAAACAATAGAATGGGAAAGACTAGAGATTTCTTCAAGAAGATTAGAAATATCAAGGGAATATTTCATCTAAAGATGAGCACAATAAAGGACAGAAATGGTATGGACCTAACAGAAGCAGAAGATATTAAGAAGAGGTGGCAAGAATACACAGAAGAACTGTACAAAAAAGATCTTCATGACCCAGATAATCACAATGGTGTGATCACTCATCTAGAGCCAGACATCCTGGAATGTGAAGTCAAGTGGGCCTTAAAAAGCATCACTAGGAACAAAGCTAGTGGAGGTGATGGAATTCCAGTTGAGCTATTTCAAATCCTGAAAGATGATGCTGTGAAAGTGCTGCACTCAATATGCCAGCAAATTTGGAAAACTCAGCAGTGGCCACAGGACTGGAAAAGGTCAGTTTTCATTCCAATCCCAAAGAAAGGCAATGCCAAAGAATGCTCAAACTACCGCACAATTGCACTCATCTCACATGCTAGTAAAGTAATGCTCAAAATTCTCCAAGCCAGGCTTCAGCAATACGTGAACCGTGAACTTCCAGATGTTCAAGCTGGTTTTAGAAAAGGCAGAGGAACCAGAGATCAAATTGCCAGTGTCTGCTGGATCAAAAAAGCAAGAGAGTTCCAGAAAAACATGTATTTCTGCCTCACTATGCCAAAGCCTTTGACTGTGTGGATCACAATAAACTGTGGAAAATTCTGAAAGAGATGGAATACCAGACCACCTGATCTGCCTCCTGAGAAATCTGTATGCAGGTCAGGAAGCAACAGTTAGAACTGGACATGGAACAACAGACTGGTTCCAAATAGGAAAAGGAGTACGTCAAGGCTGTATATTGTCACCCTGCTTATTTAACTTACATGCAGAGTACACCATGAGAAATGCTGGGCTGGAAGAAGCACAAGCTGGAATCAAGATTCCTGGGAGAATTATCAATAACCTCAGATGTGCAGATGACACCACCCTTATGGCAGAAAGTAAATAAGAACTAAAGAACTTCTTGATAAAAGTGAGAGAGGAGAGTGAAAAAGTTGGCTTAAAGCTCAACATTCAGAAAACTAAGATCATGGCATCCGGACCCATCACTTCATAGCAAATAGATGGGGAAACAGTGGAAACAGTGACAGACTTCATTTTTTGGACTCCAAAATCACTGCAGATGGTGACTGCAGCCATGAAATTAAAAGACGCTTATTCCTTGGAAGGAAAGACCAAACTAGATAGCATATTAAAAAACAGAGACATTACTTTGCCAACAAAGGTCCGTCTAGTCAAGGCTATGGTTTTTCCAGTAGTCAAGTATGGATGTGAGAGTTGGACTATAAAGAAAGCTGAGTGCAGAAGAATCGATGATTTTGAACTGTGGTGTTGAAAAAGACTCTTGAGAGTCCCTTGGACTGTAAGGAGATCCAACCAGTCCATCCTAAAGGACATCAGTCCTGAGTGTTCATTGAAGGATTGATGTTGAAACTGAAACTTCAATACTTTGGCCACCTGATGCAAAGAACTGACTCACTGGAAAAGACCCTGATGGTGGGAAAGATTGAAGGTGGGAGGAGAAGGGGACGACAGAGGATGAGATGGTTGGATGGCATCACTGAATCGATGGACATGAGTTTGGGTAAACTCCGGGAGTTGGTGATGGACAGGGAGTCCTGGTGTGCTGCAGTCCATTGAGTTGCAAAGAGTCGGGCATGACTGAGTGACTGAACTGAACTGAACTTGGGTTTCCCTGATCGTCCAGGGGTTAAGTATCCACCTAGCAATGCAGGTGACACTGGTTCAAGCTGAAGATTCCACACGCTACAGAGCAGCTAAGCCTGTGCATCACAGCTACTGAGCCCATGATCTAGAGCATGTGCTCCACAAGAGAAGGCCTGGAATGACATGCTTGTGCACCTCAACTAGAGAGTAGCCCTCACACTCCACAACTAGAGAAAGTCAGTGCACAGCAACAAAGAGCCAGCAAAGCCAATACATAAATGATTTTTCTTTTAAAAAAGAAAGGAATCCTTCCTGGTGATTCTCATATATGTCAGGTTTGAGAACATTATTAGACTTGAGAGCACTGATTCTCAGTTTCCTAAGCCTCCATCCTCAGAGATTCTGATTGAGTAAATTCGGGGCTGGGCTTGGGGACTTGCATTTCTAACAAATTCCCAGATAATGCTGATGCTGCTGGTCCAGGGACCACACTTTTGAGAACCACTGTTTGAGAGGGTGACCTAAGACATGTCTGAAGTTCCGTTCAGTGTTGAGATTCTCTGATCTTGAGGACTGACGCTGCAAATCCAGTCCTACTGCACGACCCTGTTAACGCTTCGGTTCATGTGTGGTTTGGCTCCATGCAGTGTTGCCGCCAAAATGACACAGCTCAGCAGTAGAAGAGTACTTTAAAATAACTCAGGTTCATCACTAAGTCACAAAAGATAACAGATGTATTTCTTAAAATATAACTTAGAGCAACAAAAACGATAGGGAAACCTATTAGCTGCCCTCAGACAAAGTAGGTGTTTCTGTATCTGACTGGTCAACGCTTCCTAAAGGCTTTTATTTGAGCAGTCCTAACCAGTGCCCTGTGGACCCACTGTCCTTTGCCTCAGTCCTTCTCTTCCTAAATTTACTGCTTCAAAAACTGCAAAGATGCTGGGCAGGACCCTGCTCTCAGGGCAGGGGAGGAGGAAAAACTGAACAGGCAAAGCTAGAATTTTAATGAGGCATGGGAAGGAAAAGGTTGAGAACTTTCACGTAGACATTAATCATTTTTGTCCGTAACAGTTATGATTTAGTCACGCTTTGTGCCAGACACTGTTTTTAGCACTTTGCATAAATCAGTTCACTTAAAGCTCACATCAATATTGTGAGAGCGGTGTTAACTGTCATTTTACAAATGAGTTAACCGAGGCTCAGAGGGGTTAAGCAACTTGTCCAAGGTCACACACAATACAGGTGAGATGTTAGAAACCTGAACTTGGGTCTGTGTGGCTCCCAAGTCCTTGTTCTCGAACACTGCCTGATAAGCCTTCCTACCAATGAGGACAAACACATCTAGGGCAAGCGGCTTCGCAGCACTGGGTTTCCCAGCTAGTCCTTCTCACTGCCACCTGCTAGGAGCCCTCACGCCTGGGCCCCTCCTTGCTCCTTTAAATCCATTATGAGCTGTGTCTGCCCGCAGTTATTGGCGCTGATATGGCAGAGTCAGCAAAGATAGCTGACATCTTGAAAGTAATGCCTTCTTTGCCATGATATCACCAAGATGAATGAATAAATACGGTCAAACCAGATTCTGAAAGGCCCTAAACACGAGGCACCGTCATTTAAACTTGACACAACAGGAAATGAGAAGCAGTAGAGGACTTTGGAGTAGGGAAGGCTAAACCTGCAACACACCCAGAAGTGAGACGGAGGCTCTCTCCCCTGGCTTTCCATCACAGTCATCTGCATCCCACACCCCATCACCATCCTGGACTTTTGGGAACAACAGGCCGGGGGGAGGGACCCACACACCTGTTTGGTTAAGATGTTTCACAGGTGATTCTTCTGTTGGCCCTAAAAGTCCATGATGTCAGTCCAGTACAAGACTGCTCTTCATAGTCTCACTTAAAAGTGAGATGATTTGGATTACTGCATGAAAGAGGTAATTTTTTGTTTGTTTTTAAAATTTTTAGTGTTGTGTTGGTTTCTGCCGTACAACCACGCCAATCAGCCATAATTATACAGCATACCCCTTCCTCCCCAGCCTCCCTGCCCCATCCCATGCCTCCAGGTCATTGCAGAGCACCGGGCTGGGCTCCCTGTGCTACACAGCAGCCTCTCACCAGCTAGCCATCTTACACCTGAGAGTGTGTTTATGTTGATGCTACTTTCTCCACTTGTCCTCCTCTCACCCTCCCCCACTGTGTTCAAAAGTCCATTCTCTACACCTGCATCCCCATTGGTGGTGGTTTAATCACTAAGTCGTGTCCATCTCTTGCGACCCCGTGGACTGTCGCCTGCCAGGCTCCTCTGTCCATGGGGAATCTCCAGGCAAGAATACTGGAGTGGGTTGCCATTTCCCCATTCCTTCCCTGCAAATAGGTTTTATCAATACCATTTTTCTAGATTCCATATATGTGTTAATATAGTATATTTGTTTTTCTCGTTAAAGAGGTAATTTTTTCTTAAAGGAACAAAAACAAATGGAGAAATTGTAGATGAACCTTTAACTGTTTTAAGGCAGGGAAGCCTTTGGTAACTAAGAATAAACAAGATGAATAAATTAATAGATTTGACTAAACTTAAAAAAATAATTGTCTAAAAGCATTGTAAAGAAAGTTAGAAGGCAAATAATGAACTATAAAAATACTTGCTACATATGTGACCAAAAAATTAATTCCCTTAATAAATATAAAGTATTTCAATAAGGAAAGGATAAATATTCCCAAGGAAAAATGGACAATGTGCATGATATGTATTTCATTTGAAAAAGAAATACAGATTATGAGTTAATGTGAGAAAAAAGTTTCATCTCACTACTAAATGTGGGAATTCAAGTTAAAATAAGGTACCACTTCGGCAAATATTTATAAATAGTAATGCCTTATAAATAATGCCTAGCATTTGAAGATGAAAAAAAACAGGAATGTTTATATGCTCTTGGGAGAACTGTAAACTGCCACAACTTTCCAGCATTTTGGCCTTATGCTTCAAAGCCTTTAAAATGTTCATTTTCTTGGGTCCAATAATCTCCATCACTGCTATGAATTTCTCTGAAGATGATAACCTCTTACAGACTCACATACAGACAAATGCATGTGCATTCCATGCGTCTTTAGTACAAGTGAAAAACTGATAATAAACTGCATGTACAATAATAAAGCGTGGCTTAAATACATTGTCCTCCAATAAATTATTTTTATAATCAGAAAAATGGTAATTGTTATTTCTAAGGTTTATATGATAATATCATGGAGTGTTAAATAAAGGGAAAAACCTCTGGAGGCTGTGAAGTCATTTCAGGTATACGGTCATGAAGACAGAGGAGGAGTAAAAGTGAGATTCCAAAGGAAGAGAGAAACTTTCTAAACCAGTGTTGTCCAATATTGGAAACATTAGTCATAGGTGGCTATTTAAATGGACTCCCTGGTGGTTCAGATGGTAAAGAATCTGCCTGCAATGCGGGAGACCCAGGTTCAATCCCTGGGTCGGGAAGATCCCCTGGAGAAGGAAATGGCAACCCACTCTAGTATTCTTGCCTGGGATATCCCATGGGCAAAGGAGATTTAAAGTGAAATAAAATTTCAAATTCATTTCCTTAGTTGGATTAGCCATATTTCAAGTGCTCAATAGCCACAGGTGGCCAGTGGCCACAGAATCAGCACAGATTATAGAATGCCTCCATCATCACAGAAAGTTCTATTGGACAGAGCTGCTCTAAACATTCTACCGCAGGCCTGGATCCAGCTTTTGACTCATCTCTTCAGCCTCATTTCTTGGTACACTTCCCATCCTTCGTGCTCCAGCAAGAGTGTAAGCATCAGAAGGGCAAAAACCATACCTGCCTCGTGCTCAGGGAAAGGTAATATCCCAGTAATTATCCTCAGTGATGTGTGGAATAGTAGATCAATGTGTAGACTGCTGAGACAGCACAGAGCTCAGCCTGGGGTTCAGGGAAGACTTCCCAGAGGAGGAGGGAAAGGCATTACCCAAAGACTAAAGAAAAGACTATTTATTCTAAGAGCATGGTATGAGTCAAGGCACAGATGAGAGACAGCACAGCATAGGGGAAGAATCACCAGCTGGTCAGGCATTTATTTACTCAACAGATAGTAAACGTCTGTGATGGGCTAGGTTTGAGCCAGGCTCTGATGACAGAGCAGTGAACAGCTACAGTCCCTGTTCTCAGGAGATTGACACTCTTATCCAGTATTGTGGGAGCACCAAGGGTGAGGTGAGGTGCCCAAGAGCCTGGCATCTCATATTCAGGGTCCTGTTGGTTTCTTTATCCTAGCTTTTCTTCTACAGGAGGGCCAGAGTCCCACTTCCTTTCTTTCTCCCTTTTCTCTGCCTCAGCCCAGATGGAGGCCCTGGGGGATGGAGAACTCTCAGGAGTGGGGAGCAGGGGTAAGGCATGGGAAGGGCAGTGGACAGTGTGGTAAGGCTCTTCCAGCGGACAGCGAGGATGTGGATTGAAGAGGTGGAAGAGGGACTTCGCTGGCGGTGCCAATCCAAGAGCGCTGGGGGTTCGATCCCTGGCCCGGGGACTAGATTCCAACATGCTACAACTAAAGACAGAAGATTCTGCTTGTCGCAACTAATGCCAGGTGCAGCCACGGGGGAAATTTTTTTTGTTTAAAATAAAGAGAGGTGGAAGAATAAAGACAGAAAAGTGTAGTTGGGGGGCTGCTAGAGTATTCTAGAAGAGGCCAGAAACTGAAAAAACGGGAGGGCCCACTTCAGCGACGTCAGAGCGGGAGAGAAGGCACTCTAAGTTAAGAAGATGCCCTCCGAGGGAAGGAATCTAGCCGGGCAGACGGAGCGCCACCGAGGCCGGCGGGGGAGCGCGTGTCAGCGGGGCAAGGTTCCAGGGAGAAGGACCCGAACACCTCAGGCGAGTTCCCCAGGGGCGCGGGCGAGAGGGGCAAGGCAGCCCTGGCAGAGGAAAGGCGTCGGCGGGTCAGAGGGGTCGGGCACGTCGGGGCCAACGGCCAGGATGGGCGGGGCCCAGAGGCAGCAGGTGTGCTTACCTGAGGGGCCAGGCGGGGAGGCTGGAGCTGGCCCGGGTCCTGGGGCGGCGCAGAGGAACTCCCCCGGTGGAGGGAGACTTTCCTCCCTTAGACGTTAGGGGGGCTATTTCCCGACCTTGTCCTTGAGCATTTACAAGAGGCGGACAGCCCGAAATCTGCATACAGCCAACGGCTTTGCTCGGGGCCTGCCAAGGGACCGACGCTTTTTGGGGCGTCTCGTCGGGATGGGATTCTCGTCAGGCGCTTCTCTGAGGCGACTCCCTCCCGCACCTGCCGCTCGGGAGGCCCAGCCCCCCTCGATTCCCGGCCGCTGGGCTCAGGCTCCTTGCCGGATTCCCCTCAGACTCACCCAGCCCCCGCCGAGACCCCTCCTCGAGCCGCGGCTTCGCGGCCCTCGGTCCCCTCAGACCGCCACCCCCCACGTGGCTGGCTCCCCACTTCCGCCCCTCCCGGCCTCACCCCTCCCGGACCGCTGTACCTGGGGCTCTCGAAGCTGCACCCCCTGCGCCGCAGCGCCGCCCTCTTCTGCCGCAGGAGCGCAGCGGCCGCCCCGCCGGGCTCCGGCTCCATCGCCCCGGGCGGGGGCCGCGGGCTCGGGCGCACTCGGGTGGGCTCGGGCCTCGGCGGGGCTCGGCGGGCCGCTCGGCTACCGCGCCGCAGCCCACGCCCCGCCCCGCGCGCCTCAGCCTGGCCTAGGCCCCGCCCCAAACTTCAGTCCAGTCCGCGCCCCTCGATCGGGGTGGGGGTGGGGGTGGGTCTAGGCCCCGCCCCTGCCCCGCCCCGAGACTGAGTCACGCCCATTCTCTGCCCCTCAGCCGCTTCAGACCCCGCCCAACCCCGCCCCGAGCTGCAGCCCCCGCCCACTCAGCGACTGTCTGCAGGGTCCAGGCCCACCCCAGCTCCGCCCCGCGCTCCAGCCACGCCCCTCCCGCACAGAATCCCGCGGGGTTCGCGAGGCAGGCTGTCAGCACCTCGTCTAGGCCCACGAGCCCAACATGCCATGCCGTCCCCAACTCCGTACGGTCCGTGGCCTCGCTGCTCCCGCTCGGTGGCCCTCAGCACAGACCCAGGCCCCACACACCTACCTTCCCACTACTGAGCTCTTGGTCGAGGCCTCTGCCCTCACCCCCAAGAATCTGCTCCTTAGAGTCTTCCCTCCACGTCCAAGAACCTCTCAGCTCTTTCTAATATAGCGCCGTCCCCCCGAGGGCCGCCTTTCCCCGTGTCCCACCCATAGGCAAGGCCTTGCCTTTTCTCTTCCAGCACCCTCCACCTCCAACCCCACCTCCCCAGCCCGGGACTGAGGTCTCCCAAATCAAGCTCTGGGCCCGCCTCAACCCAGCCCTAAGGCCCCGCCCACACCCCCGCCTACTCCCCCTCACCTCCGCGGGTACCCAGGTCCTGGCTGGCTGGTTACATTTCTGGGTACCAAATCGAAGCTCAATAGGGATTCTACTTTACCGTCTGCGTTAGCTCGCGGATCTCGCCATCCATCAAAAAAAGAGTACTGCTTGTCTGCAGGTGGCATTTGTGATGCCTGCCTGCCTGCCTGTCGCAGTGAGGCCGAGGGGCTGGAGTTTTGCAGGTTACCAGTTGTGGGCTCGTCTTGACTTAGTTTCCTGCACTGTCAGATGCATCCATCTCAGAGCCCTCGAACAATGTCCTTCATCTGAGGGCAGCGACCCTATGCGGGTAAAGCTGGCGGTTATCGTACCACATAAGTAGTGAGGAGGAGGTGAGCTAGGGACCCTCAGTCAGGGGGGCATGTCATAGTGAGGAAGATGTGGTCATGCTGGCCAAGAACTGGTGGAGCAGACGCTGAGGAGTGTGTGTGTGGGAAGCGTGAACTTGGAAGACGCTAGCTGGGAAACTGCGGCAGGTGGGGCCAGGGGTCCCCACAATCAGCTTGGATCACGTTACCCCCTGGTGCCCACTCCCTCAACAACTTCAAGGTACTTTCCCAGGTCTGGACTCCTTCACTGCCGCATATTCCAGCAGAGAAGTCAGTCTGGAGAAGGCAGGGGAGAGGACAAAATGTAGGGACTTCCCATTTCTCTTTCCTGCCCCTTGAGACTCCAACTTGGTCCTCCCCTCAGGTTTCCTATGAGACAATCCTTGTAAGACAGTCTCCCCTACCCCACTTTCCTTTTAAGCAAAGTGAGAGTGGGTTTCTGGGTTTCGTGCAGCATCATGAACTTCCTCCAACATACTTTTTCAGTCTTGGAGCCCATAACACCCCCAAATCCTTGACTCAGCGATACTGGGTTGCCTGCCTCCCCAACCTTGTCCTTTTCCTTCTCCTCTTGCATCTTCCCACCTTTCCTGCCCACCACGTGTTCAGCTATCTCTGAAATGAATCTGCAAATGGCACTGCCCTCTCTCTAAGGCTTGCCGCAATTCTCTGTGTCCTGCCCCCGAGTGGCAACAGCACTAACTCTGCCCCTCCCCGAGGGCACTGCTCCTGTATGTCATTCATGTTCTAGTAATCTCTTATCTGAGTGCCCATACCTTCTTCACGTCTGTCTGGCACAGCAACTGTTGGCTAAAGGAATGCACATGACTTTAAAAAACTGAGCAATATTCATTGGAAAACACATTTAATTTCAAAGTAAACAAAAATGTTTATACACTAAAGTACTTAATTAGTGAAACAATTATTATCCGCGTAACAAGCTGAAAAATACAGCGACTTGATACAAGACTGAGGTAACAAAATACTTCACCAAAAATCTAAAGAATCCCACAGAGGGCTGATGTTCAGTGGTTACTGCGGGTGAGACAATTCACAAGAATTAGGGAAAGTCCTTACACAACTGCATGCAAGAGGGGTCTGCTGGAAAAAAAAGACAGCTCGGGAGAGTGCAACAGATTGAACAAGAAATGAATTGAAATGTAAAAATTGATTTTCAACTTATTTGGAGGAATATGTAAGAAATTGAAAACTACTCTCTATGCAACATTTTGAATGCTAAGTGAAAAACCATGCATTTTGGCACAAAATTTATTGAAGATTTTACCACACTAAATTAATCACTATTGTTACTGAATGGTCACAGTCATTCAGAAACGGATAAAGAGATGAGTGATTACAGAACTCACAGGTGCTCCATCGTTGCTGCTGCGAGCAGGGGCTGGGGGCTGCCCGTGGCGCACGCACATTTGCGCAGCACCAGCGGTGAGGTGGTCCGCGGGACAAGTTCTCGACACCCAAGGGAAAGCAGCTCTCGCTCAAGCTGTACTTGTATTTAACATTGAAATTAAAACCAAAGAACTTCTGAAGTAAATACTGTAAGCGTTCTGATGTGACTCTCTCGTTCCACCTCGGAATCCTCACTGTGTCCAGCCATAGCTCTGTGCCTGGCTGTCCTGTGCCAACCCGCCACTCGGACAGTAACTGGACTCGCAAATTGAAGACTATTCAATCTGTTGAGCCTTTCGAAGCCTTTCTGGAGGAATCCACACAGGCTCTACCCAGTGCTGGGTGGGGGTTGGGGGGGGGGTGGGGAGCCAGGATCTTACTGGGAGAGAGGAAATGGAGTGGTGAGGACTATTTGTTCGTTGAGAGGTCAGCTCCATGAGGGCAGGGCTTAGGTTTATCTTGTTCTCGGGCACTTCGATCCTAGGGAAGAGTCTGGCACACAGGAAGCACTCACTAGAGATGATAATTGATGGACAAATGGGTGGCTTTACACAGAGGGTCTGTTATTTCAAAAGGACTCTTGTAGTTTTTTTTTTTTTTCTCTTTAAAACGTGAAATTACCCAACATGTCAGAATGATGTGGGACTGATTAAAGTGATTTACCAAGTCACAATAGGTAAGTCAGGCTGTGTTTTCAGCACTGTTCACCTGATTCTCAGCATCAGTAATGTGGGTCCAGAACTCTAGACTCTCCACCTGTGGAATGAAAGCAGAGCTTGCTTGTAAGGGCTTCCTGCTTCGTGAACCATCTTCCACCTGTCAAATGGCATCCTAAAAGACGCACTTCTTGGGCTTGGAAGGTGGGAGGAAGACAATGAAAGAAATACTGGCCACACTGGTAAGGAAAAAAAAAAAAACTTTATAAATTCAGTTGGCAAGAGAGAGTGGGCTCTTTCATAAGCAGAACCCCTTCAATGCCTTCTGTTCAGGGTCCACAGGGGACTGGGTGACGAACTGGCTTCTCCAGGGAAGGGAGGCAGGCCGCACTGTCCCACTGGGCACACTCAGATCAAAATTTCTACAGCTTTCCACCAAATCTGTCCTCCACAAACTTTCAGTTGTCAGAATGCACTTGGTTGACCTTGAGTTACAGAATGCGTTTGACGGAGAGGAGTAAAAATTACTCCTGGGGAGAGGTGAGTGAGCCGTTTGCATGGCAACATGATGATACTAGCCATCTACTCCATGGTTCGTAGACAGCACTCTAGAACTTTCATTCAGGGGTGCCATGATTTCTTTGCTTAAAAAAAAAGATGCAACATATGCATGCAAGAGACACCACCTTCAGTGTTTTCACAGACACTTGTGCACAATGGTGAGTCAGAGAGCAAGACCCAGGAATGCTTGCTTCCAGGGTGAGAACCCACCTGGGGACTTTCCCCTTTGGGGTTTGTGCCTAGCCCTACCTCTGGCCTGGCTTGCTAAGACTGGTGGCGTGAAGGACAAACCAATGTTAGGAAGATAGCAAGCGTGGCCCTGAGCCCCTGCTGGGAGAGCCAGGAGCCTTATAGCTTCATCCGCAGGACTCTTCTGGTAAGTTCAAGGTTCTTACCAGTTCTATGGAGAGTCCAAGCCAAGAATGTTTCCAGGAGGGGACATGGGATCAATTTCAACTAGTGAGAAGACTAGACACTTTGATAAGAACTGCAATTGTGCTATTTCAAAATTGAGCTCAGAAGAAAACATTTGTGAAAGATAAAGAAAATCTGGAAAGGGCAGGGAATGATCTGATTTAGTGGAGCCTGAAATTTAAAGGTTTTTGGATTGGCTTCTATGATATCTCATGATGGAAAAACCAGGACAGTTTGAGGAGTACAGAAACTCAAGGAAAGTAGTTCAAACTTTAGACTTTAAAAAAAAATTAGCAGGTAGAATCAGAGACAATCGGTTAAAGCATTAACACTGCATGGTTCTGGTGAGAGGTGTTGGGGTGTCTGGTGTGTTCATTCAGACTCCAGATGCTAGTTTGAGTAGTTGTTGGTATGAATTAGGTGCATGCATCTGACCCCAGCTGTGGGAGGATGTGCGAAACACTGATGGACAAGGTTTGATGGCTTCAACTTCCCCATTGGGTGTTTCTCCCACCACCAAAGTATTCTAGACCTTGTTCCAAAGGAAGTTAGTTACTGAGCACAGTAAGGTGCCATCACAAAATAAGACCCCGATGACAATCACTTTCCTCACTAATTCATCTGAATTTTCGGTAAAGTGGTCACCTTTTGATCAAAATACAGGGGTGGGTTCTTTGGCAGTTTTTAAATCAACCTATTACATTTAGTGGTTAAGGTGTTGTTTTGAAGCATCTTGCCCAGAAACTCTTTTAAGAGTAGTTTGCTGTCTGATCAGTGTGAGCTCTGAAACCACGAGACTGACAAGGACCCAAAAATCCAGTCTCTTTCAAAAAATCATTCAGGTTTCCTTCTCAGAATCAGGACACCCAGATTAGAAAAAAGAGAGAGGGAAAGAGGAGGAGGAAGAGGAGAGGGGAGAGGGCAGAAAAGGGCTGAGGGGAGAAGCTACAGTGATAAAGCTACCATAAATAAAGCTAATCTTTGTTCATGACTTTAAATAAAAATGTATTTGTGCAAAGTAAGTCACTTAAAAACATGACAAGGAGTGATAGGTGAAGGATGTTGTTCACCTGAAGAGCTCTCAGCCAAAACCAGAGCTCTGACTGTCTGCTCCCCGGGCTTTGTTCTCTCGTCACCATGGTCATCAACTGTTGTGCCCTTGGACTTGGATGATGGAGAATTTGCTGGTGACTGTGTCTGGGGGCAAGAATGGGGGAGCTTAAGGCCTCAGTGTCACTCAGGCTCCCCAGTGTAATCAGGAATCCCAGAGGCCCCGCCCTGGCAGTGGAGGCAGAGAGATGAGGAGGGGGGCAGCGAAAGCCTGGCCCTGTGGGGAGAGGTTGGTGCAGAGTAGCTTCTGTGCAGCGGGTCAGGTCACCGCGCACAGCTGGCTTCGAGAAGCTGGCAGAAAGCGGCTCCCATGCTGGCACAGGGCAGGGTGGGGGGAGGGGGGAGGAGCAAGTGGGGGTGGGGGGGCGCCTTCAGACCCTGCGGGAGGGGGCTGGGAGGAAGCAAGCAGGCCAGCGGCTGGCCCAGTCCATGGTTCCGAAGCCGGGTCCTATCTCAGAAGAGCCGACCGCAACAAGGCCTGGGAGGGCCTGCGGGCCCAGGGAGCAGGCCTTCCGGATGAATAGCACCCATAGGAACAGAAAACAAGACACAATTTAAGGCATTGTTTGTTTACAGTAAAAGAATGCGAGGAACCCTTAACACAGGAGGAAACTGGGCTCTCACTCTGACCTTCCTCGGTGGATGAGTCTATCGCTTAAGGTGAAAGCAGGGCCTCAGAGAGAATGAAGTGTGTGATGTCACGAGTCTTGTGCCAAAATGCATGCTTCTCGGATAGTCCACGCTCGCTCGCTTGCACGCACACAGACACGGCACGCACACGCAGAGGACGCTTCGGGTATACAAAATCTGAGGCAGCCCTGTGGGCAAGCGACCCCACGCGCTGGGGTGAAAAGAGCCAGTCCCCAGCCTGTCTTGTCCCTCTGGCCCTCACATGGGGGTCGCCGTCCACTCTTTGTGCAGGAGAAAGCCCTGGGGACCCAACGTGGGCCGGGTGCTCTCTGGTCGCAGCAGCAGCTGGTGGACAGACATGGGCCCAGGCTGGGCAGGCGGGCAGGCAGGGTGTACAGTCTGCGGACCGATCAAGGCCCTGCGAGGTGGTGCTGCAGAATGAGGGGCATGAGGATGGCTGGGGATCGGCAGGTGGACCCCACACCGGCAGAGCCCTCCGGACTGTGAGGCCGTGTCCCCTCAAGCCCAGGTCTGAGTCTCCCAGCACCCCGCCAGCGGCCTGTGCCCCGATGTGCGCTTGGCCACCAGTCCCAGGCTGGGCTCCCAGAGGCCTCCGAAGTCACGCCAAGTCCTGCAGAGACTTATTCAAATGACATAAGGTTTGCAGGTACCTAGAAGAGAAAGCTCAGTCTCTTGTCAAAGTTCCGACCTTTTGGAAGGGGCTGGGGCTGGGGGGTGGTGGAGGGGTCCCTAAGGGAAGGGTTCAGGCCTCTCCTAGTCAGTCTGTGAATGAGTGGGTGGGGATGGGGAGAGGACACAGCAATAGTAACAGCCACCATATGTTAAGGGGCCACCATGTGCCAGGAAGGGCTCTGAGAACCCCATCAGTATTGTGTCCTGTGTCCTCACAACAACCCCAGGAGGCAAGTACTGGAATTATTCCCATTATAAAGATGAGGAAACTGAGGCTTAAGGAGGTGAAGGACACAGCGGGTGAGTGACAGGGCTGTGACATCACCACCCACGCTCTCAACCACTATCCTTGGGTCAAAGCACAAGTGCATTTGCAGGAGGAGGTGACTGAGCCTGTAGGGTAAGCCCATGCCTCTGGAGAGAAGAGGGATGGTTAGCGGATGGTAGGAGTTGGCAAGTAGAAGCACAAGCAGAAGGAGGAAGTTTGGGGATGTCAGGAACCCCAAGACCTTCCCATGCTGTGTCCCCAGGACCAGATCCCAGCTCCCTTTACTGGGGGACCCTCAGCCCCAAGATCACGGTGCTTCTCCTTCCCTTCAAAGCTGCTGACATGCCCCCAGCCCCAGGCCTCCTCCCCAGCATGGCCGTGGGGTTCCAGGAAATTTGATGAGAAGCAATTTCATCAGAAACAAATCCATCTTGGTGTCAATTTGGTCAAAATGATGAATTGGAAAAAATGCATCTCCTTGCACCAGGAGACAGTTAAAAGAATGGTCGTGGCAGCACTGTTCAAAATAGCAAGAAGCAGGAAATCCTTCTTGGGATCACGGACAGGAGAAGTGATAAGAAATTACAAACAAACGAATCACAGCTACACACTGACACAGAGGAATCCTAGGATCATACAGTAGGAGAAAAGCAAGTCACAGAAGAAGCTATGCAGTAATAGCTCTGTGAAGAATCCGCCTTGCAATGCAGGGGACATGGGTTCAATCCCTGGCCGGGGCACTAAGATCTCACAGGCTTTGGGGCAGCTAAGCCTGTGTGCTGCAACTACTGAGCCACGCAACACAACTAGAGTCTGTGCGCGGCAACGAAAGATCCCGCCTGCTGCAACTAAGACCTGACACAGCCAAATAAACACATGAATCAATGAATGAATAATGAACATTAAAAAAAATTAAAAGTGCGCCCCAGATAACGCATAAAGCAATCAAATACGAGTGCCAATGCTTTACAGCAACAGTAAACAAACAAATCAGGAATGCGGTTATGGGGTGCAAGTGGGTGGGAGAGAGAGAACTTGGAAGACCCCCCTGGGATGGAGGTGTTCTGAGGCCTGGGAAGTCTTGCCATTAGGCTGGGTCGGGGCACATGGTTATTTGCTTTATCGCTGTGGTTTACACCTTATATACATGCCATCAGTAAGTTTAAGCGTACTCGCTATTGGGCTTCCCCAGTGGCTCAGCGATAAAGAATCCACCTGCAATGCAGGAGACGTGGATGAGGGTTTGATCCCTGGGTCAGGAAGATCGCCTGGAGGAGGGCATGGTAACCCAATCCAGTATTCTTGCCTGGAGAATCCCGTGGACAGAGGAGCCTGGCTGGCTACAGTCCATAGGGTTACAAAGAGTTGGACACGACTGAAGTGACTTAGCACACACACGCACGAACGCACATATTCCCTATTATCACAGACGATTTTAAGAAATGCAATTCCACAAAAAAGTCATTCAGGCACTGAGAGTTTCAACGGGAGAAGATGCATTTCTGTATCACCTTTCTCTGCAGCCCCTTCGCGTGCCATCGCAGGCAGGTATTGTGGCTTGTTTCAGTAATCCCCTGCTGTGGAATATTTAGATGTTGCCATTTTTATTACATACAGCAGACAGCAGGAATATTTGGTTGCAAGTAAATTAGAGATAAAAAGTATTAAAAAATAGAAGACCTTCTCCCTTAGGTCTAAAAACTGGACAAAAATACTTCAATGTTGCAAAACCTTGCTGCGGGAAGACAGCACTTGCCAGACATGGTTTGCAATCCATTTGTCCTTCACACAAAACACCTCCCCTGCTAAGTGGGTTTGACCCAGGTCCCAGCTACCTGCTGCGGGGCTGCTGCCTCCCTCAGGCTGCCCCCCAGCCCCCAGATCAGGACACAGGCTCTTGTTCAGGGCAACCATCCCGCTCCTGACTGCCCATCTCCTCAGAGCCACGACTGTCTTTGTGGGGCAGACACAGAGGAAGGGCCTGCCTCTCTCTCCGCCCCACCGACTGTGGGGCCCACTTCAGGGCTTCAGTTCTTGTCACTCCTTGGGGCCACCTGGGTACAGGTGAGCTCCAGGCGCCGTGCCCTCAGAGCCAAGGAGGGGCCCTGCAGGCACTGTGTAACCAGAGCAGAGGGGGGCAGGAGGCTCTTCCTCTCCTAAGGGGACCTGAGGTGGCACTTTGTTTATCACCTTGAGGTGACTGTCAACCCAGGACCCTGGTCTCCTCATCACGGGGACGGGCAGTTACATTTGCTTAATGTGAAAAACATGCTCTAGAAACCTCAAAAGTGTAGTCTCCTGTATGCTCTTTCACTAACGTTACGTGCACCACCATGCATAGGATAAATATGCATGTGTGTTTTAATACAAATGAGATCATCCTGACATGCATTTTTACACTTAAGCTTTCTCACATGTGACTTGCAGCAGCTTTTAGGTAATCACACACACATCAGGGGCTGCACAGTAGGGACATACTGAGGGTCAGCAAGGTTTCCAGTGGCTTTTCTTTCTCTCTTTCTATTAAGGACAATGCTGCAGTGAACACTCTGACCACAAGCCTGTGTGTGTATGTGTGAGCATGTGCCCAGGGACAAATTCCTAGCAAGTGAGTGCTGCTGCTGCTACGGCGCTTTAGTCGTGTCCAACTCCAAGCGACCCCATAGACGGCAGCCCACCAGGCTCCCCCGTCCCTGGGAATCTCCAGGCAAGAACACTGGAGTGGGTTGCCATTTCCTTCTCCAATGCATGAAAGTGAAAAGTGAAAGTGAAGTCGCTCAGTCGTGTCAAACGCAATTTATCTTGAGTTTCCCTGTGGGGCCTCAAGTTTATCCCTGTGTCAGTCTTGCCCTCCTGTTTTAGTTTGTCGAGGACTTTCTGCTAATTCTACCGTCGAGCTTCTTATCATGTCTAATTTGATCAGCTTGTCATACATTTCCACATCTATGTTACAGATGAAAATACTGAATGAGCCCACACTGAACACAGAATCACGGGACATGCCACTAGAGACCTCCCTCTGCTTCGTGAGAACCACCCTGGGGGCTGAGAAGTCTGTGACTGAGCTGCGACCAGCACCACGGAAGCCCTGGCCCTCCTGGCCCCACACGTCTGGTGTGGCCTCCGCACCACCATCCTCCTCCTCAAAGCTGCCTCCCTCTAGTCCAGCTCCGATGCTGGCTCTCTAGACAGAGGAGAGGGACCAAGCTCCTCCACCGCCACCCTCTTCCAGCTCATCCTGGGGAACAGGTCAGGGAAGTTCAGGGCCGGGAGCATTGGTTCTGGTCCCAGAGGCCCACACGCTGCCTGGGCTGGTGTGAGGGTTGGGTGGCCACCTCTCTCACAAGCCTGGACAGTGGAGTCTCTGCTTCCAGGCCTCTAGCTCGATGGCAGGAGGCTGAGCAAGTCAGGGGCCCTGGGGATGCCTGTGGTGGAAGAGCTCAGGGGTGGCAGGTCTAGACTGTGCTGTCAGGCAGGAGGGGGTGAGACCTCACTCACCAGGGGGCCCTAAACCAGGGTCAACCACTTTGTGAGCCTCAGTGACCTCAGCATAAAACGGGGACAATTCGGGAACCTACCCCACAGGGATGCTGGGAGGATTCGGCCAATTCCTACACATAAAGCATCTCGCCTCAAGCCTGGTCCTGGGAGCGGTGGCATCGGGGTGGGAGCGAGCCTCAAGCCAGGGCCTGGCAAACCAGCAGTCCCATTGGTTCAAATATGCCAAGGAGTGGGGAGCCCCACTCACCAACAGCCATGGCTGGCTCTCAACAAGTTAGCTATTATCCTTATTCCTAAGGGCTGTGGGGGGCAGGGAGACCCTTTGGTCAGGTTGGAGGATGCCCAAAAATCAACTTTCAGGGGGATGACCTCAATAGATGCTGTAGCCTGAGCCATGGGGCAGTACCCCACCTGTCACCTGTCTCTGATGGGATGTTTCTGTGGTGTTTCCTTTAGTAGCAAAGACATGGGAGACAGGTTCAAAGTTCTAGTCTGAAGCTGGGCTTAGTTGTAAGCCAGATGGGGGGTGCCCTGTCTCATGGGGAAAAGCTGATCAAAAGAGAGTCCCTGGGAGCCTCGCTGATAGTCTCTGGGGGAAGGAGGAAGGTGTGTTTTCTGTGGACCCTTGCCCGAGGGTGGGAGAGGGTATTTCAGGTGACAAGCAGGACTTTGGTGACTTTACCTGAGGCCTGTTGCTTTTACATGCATCATCCAAATGCTTGTGCCACAGGATTGCATGGAACCGGGAGCCAGTCTGGAACTTGTAAACATTGCCTGGTGGTGGAAAGGCCACTGGTTGAGAGGAAGGTCACATGGGAGGGTCTGCCCATGGTGTGAAGATAAGCGGGAACCTGGGTGACTGCCTTGGGGAAGGTCAGGAGCAGCCAAGGTCGGGGCGCGTGGATCAGGAGGCTTCTGTGCCCCTCCCGCCCCCATCTCTCTCAACCATTTTCCCCGCCATGGTGTCTTGGGCTCTGGGGAAGCCCGTGGATCCTTCTCAGAATAATGTGTCAAATGCATAAGATAAAACAGACTCCTCCAGCTTCAAAGTCACTGCCTTATCCAGCACGATGCTATTTATTCCAAGACCCCAAAGCCACAGCTCCAGGGGAGATGGGCCCCAGCAGCCACAGGTGAAAAGGATTCCTGCAGCCACTTGCCATGCGCACTGCTCATTGGACACACCCACCACGGTCTAAGCAGCTTTTAGGGACTAATGGGACCCTGTGAACATCAGTACCTAACGTGAAGGGAAAGCAGCAGCCTCAAAAGTTCCTACTTTTGTGCATTTCAAAACGCACATTTAGCCCCAGAAGGAACAAGGCAGAGAGAGGCTACAGGCACCAGCTCTGGCCTGCCACCTACCTTTGTCGGGGTTATTCAGCTGGAATATGTCCGGGTGCTCAGGGTCGTCGGGCAGCTGCACCATCCAGCCCACGACGGAGACCTTCTTACCAGGTGTGGATTTATACTGCAGGGGAACAACAGCATAGCTGGGAGGCCCGTGCCTTCCACTCCCCTAGGAAGGCCCACCTGGGCCAGGCAAGCTTCCCTCCCATCCCCACCACCTTTCCCCACCTTCCCCCCACACCCCTTGCAGTTCACACTACATGAAGGCCCAGCACAGGGAGTTCTTTCATGGAACGTACATGTTTTCTGTCTGTGCCCCGCAAGGACTTGGCTCCGTAGTACAGGAGGGTGGATCCTGAGAGTATGACCCAGTACCTGGTCCATGAAGACAGCTAGGGAGGAAGGGGAGGCAGAGTGACAATGTCGCAAGTGGCAGGGGTGGAGTCCCCAGGCTGCCTGATTAGAGACGCAGGCACATGGGCGGAAGGGTGGCCCCTTCTTCTGAGCGGGGCCAGTGTAGGCCTCCTCTTTTCCCTGCCCTCCACCCCTCGGTGCCACGCCTCCAGGGCCCCGAGCAGCCAGCGAGACTCCTCAGCAGATCGTCAGCCCCAGCCCTGCCTCCCCTCCCTGGCTCCTTTCCTCCCAGAGCCCTTCCTTTTCCCACCATGTTTAGTGCCAAGGCATAACTTCTGTGAGTTTGGGTGACCTGAACCCAAGAACGTCCTGGGGAAAAATGGACAAGTGGAAACCACAGCGTGGAAGAACTGGAACGTCTGTGATGGGCACTCTTGGCTGAGGGTGAATGGCAGCACCTCGAAAGCATTTATGGCTAGAAGGGGTGATGCCCAGCAGGGCCAAACTGCTGGTGTAGCTTTTGTTTCTCTAGGCATAAGGCCTGGAATCCCCGGTTTGGGGCTCCACTCATTGGTTTGGAAAAGCCAGTTCTGCAAAAGCGAAGCAAATATCCCATCGCGGAAAGACAGAGGTTCAGCAGACTGCCCTGCATCACAGCCTGGGGGGCTCCTCTTCACACTGGTAGGGGCCGGGGTGCTGCGTTGTCTCAGATGATGAAAGCAGTGGCTTTCAGACCTTTTTGACGACACCCCCGCCAGGTGTGTACGACACACAAGCATGGTGTTGTGTGTTGACCAAAAGAAGCTTCATGAAACCATACTCGTCTTTATTATGTGTAAGAAACTCCAACATTTTCCAGTCTATTCTGTTCAAAACTATGGGTCAGGACCCCCTGGACTGCCTTCATCGCTTTACCAGTGGGCCAACCAGCATTTGGGACAACAGTGCTTTTAGGATATTGTCTCGCTTTGGCTTCAGGATGACTGGGGCCTGGATGTAGGTACACAAGGGTGGCAAGCAGGTCTGTACAGCAGACCAGGTACAGGGCCTCACGTTGCAGGGTGCTGCGTGACACTGAGTCCAGGGGCAGAGAGTGGCCCAGGGCTGGGGTGAAGATGCTTCTCCTCATCCGAGAACTGCCTGGAACCCGAAAATGGGGAGCTTTTAGACCGGACCCCAGACTACGGGCCTGGCATCTTCACACTGGGCATCAGTGGGAGGGGGCATCTCCAAGTGGCCTCATGGGCAGTGGATGAAGGCAAACAGCAACCAGAGACGGAGAGGGAGGCCAGAGTGGACACTGGCAGACGAAGCCTGGAGACTCAGCTCACAGGCAGGTTTGTGGGCAGCCAGTCATGGGTGTCCCAAAGAATGAAAAAAGAGGCCTTTGCAAGGGGCTGAGGGGTCATGGAGCCAGGGGTCTCTGGGTTTGGCACCTGGCGGCTAGTGCTGGAGCCTGAGAGGCCTCTTGATCCCTGGTCCCTGTCCTTCCCACCACATGTTTCATGATGGTGCTGAGCGGGGAGGGGATCTGCACTTCCCAGGCCGTGCTGACCATCTCAGGCACAGCATCCACCCTGACTCCCGGGGCCTCCAGGCTTCCACCTGCCCTCAAGATAATCACACGGCAACGTCCACTGCCTGCTCGCTCTGTGCAGGGCCACACACGTGACCTTCCTGCCCAGTCCTCCAGGAGGTAGGGACTATTTTATTCCAATTTACAGATGTGGAAACTGAGGCCCTGCCCACCCTGTGGCGTAGCCAGGGCTGGGACCCTGGTTGGCCTGTCTCTGGAACCCACGCCCTCCCTCCCCTCTGCACTCACCGCGGGCTTCCGTCCCTCCTTGAGCAGAGTTTTCCTTCTCAGAGGCCCCTCCATGGTAGGGGCCGCCGCAGAGCTCCCCAGTGTACAGATACATGGACCGGTGGGGCTGGGCAGTGGGGGGAGAACATGGGTCAGACATCACCCAGAGGAGCTGGGGTGCACCCTCTCACCCATGGGGCCAACAGGCCCCCCACTGCCAGGTCCAGGATGCCACCACAGACTGAGAACTCAACAGGGCTGGGCCAGGCCCGGGAGGGAGGGCTCTGTGGCCACAGAGAGCCTGAAGGAAGATGGCTCTGGGCTTGCCCACAGCTCGGAACGTGCCTCGCCCTTGTCTTTCTGAGCGCTGAGCAGCTCTAGGCTTGGGGACCACGCTCGCTCCCTGTAACCCAGCTCCTAGCGTCACCCACACCGCATCCTGCTTCCTCTCCCGCTGCGGATCTTGGGACCGTGCAGCACCCGCTCCTCCTTGTGTTGGCAGGAGCTTGGGAGGAGCAGTGAGGAAGTAGGAGGGAAGGGGATGGGGGGACCCCAAACCCCATGCCCCGCACCTTTGCCTCAGGACGCCTCTCTCCCCCCTCTGCCATGGGGATTAGGGCGCCACCTGCAGGTGAGGAGGGCCAGTGCGGCGCCGGTCCAGGCCTCCCTCCGAAGCCCTGGCTTCGGCTCCCTGGCTCCCTGGATGGCACCTCCTTCAACGCCCCACCGAAGCCAAGCTGCTATCCCTCGGCATCCCAGAATCACTGATCTCATGCCCTAAATATGCAGGACTGCCCAGCTCAGCCACCCCACCCCCCACCTTACAGCAGAACTTGGTCATCCTTTGAGCAACTTCCCGACCCTCTCCTCTGGCCTCCCTGCGTCCACTCTTGACTTCCATGCGCTCTGCACACCGCAGCCAGGATGACCTGGGTCCTGCCACTCCCTTCCCTCTCCATCCCTCACCCCTTCCATCCCCCTCCCTCATGCAACCCCTCCAGAGCCTCTGCGACCACTCTCCTCACCGCCTGCTGGACCTGGCTCTGGTCCACCTCTCTGGCCTCACCCGGCGCCCTCTCCCGTCTCTCACTTCTTACAACCTGCACTCTCCTTCACTCCTGGAACCACCCTGCTCCTCCTGCCTCCTGGCCCCATGGACTATCCTTAGGCTGTGGGTCTTCTTACCCCAACGCCTCCCTTCCCTTTATCTGGCTAGTTCCTATCACTCTTCCAGTCTTTTCTCCAGGTTAGCCTCCTCTCTGGACCAGCGGCACCCATGATTTTCTATTCCATTTCTGTCTCAGCCCCATGGACCGAGGCAGAGGCTGTATCCGTCTCGTCGGCAGCCTTGAACACAGCGCCTGGCGCCCAGCAAGCGCCCTGGAACTACTTGTCAAGTACATGATCAGATGAGTAAATGAGTACCTGTAGACGCAGCTCCGGGTTCTGGGAGAATTCCGGACTGGAACGCGCCAGTTGGGCCCCAGCGTGGCATAGAGACGTCCCCTGCTTCAGAGGAAAGGAGCTGAGTTTTAGCAACAGCCTGGGAAAACGAGTCCCTCCGGAAGAGGCGAGGGCATCTCAGACCGTGTGGTCATGAGCTCCAGAAACCTCAGCCCCAACTCCTCCCCTGGCCTCCTCGTTCACACTGCAACACATCCGGGGTACACCTGGAGCACAACACCCCTGGAGCCTCCATCAGTGCGGGTCCCCAAGTCTCCAGGTAAGTGCTTCCTCAGCCTTAAGTGTTCAGCTTTCTTCCAGTGACAAGGGGATGACTAAAATCTGGGCACACCCCTCATCCCAGTGTGAGGTTGAGAGAAAACACTGAGTGAGTGTGAAAGTCGCTCAGTTGTGCCTGTAAAGTCCCAATATTCCATGGTCAATCCAATTAAATGTGTACACTTATGGACACAGAACTGTGGGCTGTCCTGCGTGTTGGTCCAGGGCAGAGGGGGCGGGGCATGTATCTACCAGCATCAGTATCTACCAGGTGCTACTGAATTCCTCCGTTGAAAAGCAGAGACATTACTTGGCCAACAAAGGTCCATCTAGTCAAGGCTATGGTTTTTCCAGTAGTCATGTATGGATGTGAGAATTGGACTGTGAAGAAAGCTGAGCGCCGAAGAATTGATGCTTTTGAACTGTGGTATTGGAGAAGACTCTTGAGAGTCCCTTGGACTGCAAGGAGATCCAACCAGTCCATTCTGAAGGAGATCAGCCCTGGGATTTCTTTGGAAGGAATGATGCTAAAGCTGAAACTCCAGTACTTTGGCCACCTCATGCAAAGAGTTGACTCATTGGAAAAGACTCTGATGCTGGGAGGGATTGGGGGCAGGAGGAGAAGGGGACGACAGAGGATGAGATGGCTGGATGGCATCACCGACTCGATGGACGTGAGTTTGAGTGAACTCCAGGAGTTGGTGATGGACAGGGAGGCCTGGCGTGCTGTGATTCATGGGGTCACAAGGAGTCAGACACGACTGAGCGACTGAACTGAACTGAACTGAACTTCCATCGGACAGGCTCCTTGCTGGCCCCAGACGGTCCCCAGCAAACCTGCTCTGTGATCCGTTTCAGGGTCTAAGACTTGGTGCTCCAGAACCCTCCGTGGGCTCCCATCTGGCCTCTTTCTCACCCATAGTTCCCCTGCAGTGAGCCTTTCCAGGGGAAGGTGTAGCGTCCAGGGCAGGTAGGGAGCTGAACCTATTTGGGGGTCAGGCTTCCATCTCTCTCTCTTTGCCCTTTCCTCTCTTAGCAGAATGACTTCCTGTGTCTACCTGGTTCTCAGTCTTCTCCTGACCTCTGCAGGGGTCTGCTGCTGCTGCTGTTTAGTTGCTAAGTTGTGCCTGACTCTGTGACCCTGTGGACTGCAGCCCACCAGGGTCCTCTGTCCATGGGATTTTCCAGCCAAGAATATTGGAGTGGTTGCCATTCCCTTCTCCAGGCGATCTTCCCAACCCAGAGATTGATCCCCCATTTCCTGCTTGGCAGGTAGGTTCTTTACCAACTGAGCTATGAGGGAAGCCCAATAGGTAACTCCTATCTTATTTAAACTGTTTCACTAATAGTCTGTCCCTGGGCTATAGCCCTCCATTGGCCAAACAATGATGCAACTCAATTTATAAAGCCAGACAAGGTCCACACTCTCTTTTCAACTATTCCCTCTATTGTCCACTGCCAGTCCCAGGTTCCTGCACGTTGCCCTGTGGCATTGGACACCTGGGTGGTATGGGGACGTCCTCATTCATCACCGCAGGTGCATCACACCATCTCTGAGCTCAGGTTCCTCTTAGGGGTGGCTGCATTGCTCCCTGCCCCTCCATCCTCTGCTCAAGAAGGAACAGTTCTTGACGACAATCTTGGGTTTGCTTTCCAGAGGCCCAAGCTCAAGGTTGGTGGGAGCCTGATGGTCATCCAGGTCGACTGCCCTGGGACCCTGTCCTTCTCGTCCGTCAGCCACTCCTCTGTAGGTGACAAAGAGCTGCAGCACGTGCTCGGTCCCCCAAGTCCTCAAGCGTAATGAGTCTCAGCCCTTTCCCCAGCCAACCCTCATGATATGATGGTTGCAGGCCCACCCCGCCCCCACCGTGCACTCAGAGGCCCTGGCACCTTCAACCCCTGGCCCACAGGCCAGAGTGCCTCCTCTCTTTCTTCACAACTGGGTGTGACACCATGGCATGTCACAGCCCTGTGCTTGAGCAGGCAGCGCAGGGGCTTAGAGACTGCCTCCGGGCTTGCCTCTCTCCCAGCCATGGCCAGGATTCCTTATGAGGCAGGGCAGGGTCTGACAGTGAACTTTTCTGCAGCAACACTCCTGGGCCCAGAGGATGCCCCCTGGTTTGATGTGCATTGCTGCTCTGAGCTCTAATCTCTCTGGAGTTGAGGATGGAGCCTCCCTTTGCAGAGCTGGATCCTCTGGCCCCTTCTTCTCCACATTTCTTCTCATGAATCTTTGCTCCTGGCATCCCAGGAAATGTATGACGACAGTGGACTGTTCCAAGACAGGGCCATGTGGTGGTGGGCGCTGCCGCCTCTTCTCCTCTTTTGTGAGACAATCCATGGCTGGAAGGACTGACTATTGATAGAGGGCTTTAAAGACTTCTGTCCTCCCATGGATGGAGGAGCCCAAGGCTACATTCCATGGAGTCACAAAGAGTTGGACACGTCTGAGCAACTTCACTTTTCTTTCTACTTTAAGACCTGCATCTTCCAACCAGTTTAGCCTTCTAAGCAGTCTTTCCTCCTGTTCCTCCTGAAGGAGTGAGGTGACCCAGAGTGCAGTGGACTGGTGGGATGTGCAGGGATGCCGGGGGTCACTGGGGCAGCTCGTGGGAGAGTCACTAGTGAGTGACCACTGCTATGCATCAGGCCATTGATTATCTCAGGGGAGCTTTGTTTTAGCATCGCCGAACGGGGTCCTGAGGCTCAGTTATGTGAAAACACTGAACTGAGGCACATTCAAAGCCAGGGTTTGAACCCAGGTCTGACCAACTCTCCAGGCTCCTTCCACACTTTTCAGGGTGGGAGCCAGGCTGAGCTGTCACCTTTGGAGGAGTTTGCCAGGAGGACTGGGTCGTGTTTGGAGCCAGCATCCTGTGGGTGGCTCCCTGGCCTTCTGTTCTCAGAGGCACCCTTCTTGCAGGTTTCTGCCACAGCACACGGTGAACGGGCTCTGTCAGTGTCTGAGAGGCGGGATGACCACAGATTCTTAGACCCTGGGTCTCCTGGGGTGGGGCCACCTGCCAGGTCCATTGACCCCCCGACAGTCTTCTCCTGGTGGTTTGGGCTGCCTGGCACTTAAGAGCAGCTGCCATCGATCACCTGCTTACCATGAGATGGCTGAGTGCTCTCTCACCCTGCTCCTCCCAGTTCCGTGGGGGGAGAGGGCACTGTTCTCACCCTGTCTTAGATGAGGAAACGGGCTCCAGGAGGGGTAGCCACCTACTGGCCTGTCATTAGGGATGGGGACACATGTGCTCACAAAGGGAGGATGTCTTTCCCACAGGAAGCCGAGTGCCCCTGTCAGTCAAGCTGCTCCAAGTCGGGGGGTTGGGGGGGCGGGGGTCAGAGCCCACTCTGCCTGGAGCCTGGGAAATGACCCTGGCCTTGAAGGGCAGTGGAATGGTGACTTTTTGCCAAGGCCAGCTTTTAGGAGACTAGAGGCAGGGTGGTGGCTGGCCTTTCCGCCCAAGGCAAGCCTTGCCAGGCTGGAGGAGGGCTGTGACAGGTGGGTTGGCTCTGGCTAGGCCTAGTACAGAAGAGCCAGGATCTTCAGCCACTGGAACCAGACCATCTGATCACATCCCTGCTCTGAGAATGTTATTTGAATGTTCAGGACCAGAAAATGCAAAACCAGTGGGCAGAGGTATTTAGTGAACTCCAGAAATCATGGGACTCTCCAACTGACACAGGGAGCTCCCAACTCTAGAATCACAGACACCTTTTCCAGCAGCACGCTGGGAACAAGTGGCTGAACAGAATGCATCTCAGGAAGGCCATTCTACGGGCCCCTCTTGGGGACAGATCTTGGTGGGGTGGAGGCCTGCAGTTGGCCACCTTCCTCATGGGAAGTTTGGTTGGGGGAAGATGTGGGCTCACAACCAAGCAGAACCTCAGTTCCAAAGGGTGTTCAAGAAGATGACAATGAAGAGGAGGAGGATAAAGATGATGGGATGATGGTGATGATGGGATGATGAGTACCAGATGCTAAGCAGTCCTGGGTCATTATCCTGTTTTATCACAGCACTGAGGGGCAGGCACTGTTCTTATCCCGCCTTATAGATAAGGAGTCTGAAGCTTAGAGAGGTGGAGTAACTTGCCCAAGGTCACAACACTGGGAAGAGAAAGATGGGAGGTGCCAATGAGGTGGAAGCAGCCAGGGGCCTGTCTGGACCAAGAGTATCCTGAGAATTCAGAGCGGCCAAGACAGGTCTGAAAGGCAGCTTTCCCTCAACACACACTAGGTGTTAGGTATCTCAGGGGTTAGATTTCATAAAGCTCTGAGTCCCTGTTGCTGGTCCAGGAATGGGTAGCAGGGAGGAGCCTTGGATAATAATCACATTGAGGCCTCAGTAATCTTGTCTTAGCAGAAGTAGCACACCGCCTCCCCCGTTCTTCTATCTTACATACAGAGACCCTGGTCAGGTGTCCTGTGGAAGGGTCCACACGATGCTGTCCATCAGCAGTGTCCACCTGCACCAGCAAACCCTTGCCCACTGGGCCAGAGCTTGGCCCTGGCCACTTCCTAATGACTCATCCTCATCTGCAGGCAGGAAGCTGCCTCCCTGAGTCTGCACAGCCATGCTAAGGACCACACATGTCCCCCGGCTAACAGCCCCCTGGAGGGAATCTGCAGCAGGCTCTCTGCTCTGCAGGCTTTCTGCAACTCTCATCAAGCAGAGATGCTGAGCCCCGACACACAGGCACCATGAGATACCTCGTGCTCCCTTGATGATGGTCACAGTGTTCCCGGGCCCCTGGGGTTTTCTTTCCACGAGGAGGCACTAACCGAGCTTGGGCAAACCAGCTAAAGCCCACCACTGCCTCCCTGCCCTTCCCTGCATGCCTCCTCCATCAGCTGCTGAGCCCCAGAGACCCAGCACCAGTACACAGGCCACGCAGCCATGGCCACCCCTGCCCTTCCTGAGCCCGTGCCAGCCTGAGGAGGGGGCTCCAGCCTAGGAGACCATGAACGCCCATCAGCAGCTCCCAGACGGGCAGGGGAGGCCCGGGTGGGCTGGCATCCCCAGCAGCTCTTCAGCCCCCTCCCCATGCTCGGTCCAGCCCCGACCCCGGTGTCGGGGGCTCACAAGGTCACCCACTTGTTGTCCAGGCTGAGTCCTCTGGGACTCCCTTCCAGTAGTTTTTGTTAAAGGACTTTTGCTGCCTGGTAGTCAAATTCTTCTCTAGGCAGTGTCCCTGATCCACTGAGTGGGTCCCTAGGAGCTGTATTTGTACTGGATGCTTAAGTAAGGGGACAGAACAACCCCTGATCCAAGCCAGGTCAATCAGGTTTAACTCTGGCAATGAGGAATCAGATAGGAGAGGCTGACAGTCAGGCTCTGCAGCTCAGTGAAGCTCTAACATGTAAATTTGGAAGCTAAGAGGCATCATCCCTAATGTGATCTGAGAGGTCTAGAAATCTGGGCTGCAGACACAGCGGAGAGCACAGTAGATATGCACAGAGAAGAGTAACTTGAGATGGAAGGAGGGGCCTGCCCACCTTGCAGGTCCCGACCCTGAGGGACTTTAGGTGCTGGACACAGAGGTCGTGGGCAGAGATTTCTCAGCTACCTGGGAAGCCGTGGCAGCTAGCTGGCAGGGCCCAAGGACAGGGTCAATCAAAAGGTCAGGGGCTGTGCCCACTCTTCTCTCCCAGAGGAGCCTGAGCTCCTGGGTGGAGACTTGCTTGCCAGACTTCAGTGCCTGATGCTGAGAGCAAGGCAAGCGATGGCACCTTTGGGGGGAACCAAAAGCAGAAGCTTGGCGCATCACCCAGCTGGGCTTCCACCCAAGGCAGAGCAGCAGAATGGAGGCACAGAGCGGGATGGGCCTGGGAAACCAGACTGAGGGGTGGGCAGGTGAGGGACACGAGCCTCGGGGTGGGGCTCCTGGGCCTCAGCCACAGGGGGATGGGGTGGGGTGGGGGTGGGGCAGCGAGGCCCTTGGTGAGAGTCATCCTGAAACATCACCCTTATGCTTGCACTTCAGTCGAAGTGAACCCCTCGCCTCCAGGATCACCCCCCAGAACCTTGCCTCCCTTTCCCAACACATGGCAGTTTGGGGCCCAAGAGGCACCCCTGAACCCTGGCCCATCCCAGGGCATCTGCCAGAGTCCCCTAACCTTCTCCAGGAGGGAGAGGACTGTTTTCAAAGGCTCTACCTTGGGAGTGGCAGGCCTGGGGCTCTGCTGCCATGATTCCATTTTCCTGGGACCTCCCAGAGGATGCTGGGAGATTTCAGAGGCTAAAGAGAGTACAGAGGCTAGAGAGAGGCAGAATCTGTATTATCGAATCTCCTCTACACCCCAGAGCACCTGTGGGCCCAAGTGTCGACAGCTCCCTCTTACAAGTGCCTTCCCCACAGTTTGGTCACCCTAGAGGCTGGCAGGCATGTGGACACCTGCCTTCACTGCAGTTCATCCATCCCAGGATGACTGAACTGCCACGTGGGGGACTCTCTCTTCACCCTACCCAGTCTTAGACTCCAGGATCGCTTGCTTGCTGACAAGAGGTTCCTACCGAGTGAAGTTCATACACATCCCAAAGTAAGTTCCCTGACGGAGCAACTGCACCTACATGCCCAGATCTTCCTGTGAGCATCCTCCCTGTAGAGTTGGGGGAATCCAAGTTTCAGAGAGGTTGAGAGACATGCCCAGGGTCACCGAGAGCGCAAGCAGCCCTGACCTCAGCCTCCCCCTCCCCCAACACGGCTGACAACATCCAGAAGCCACCATGACCTCCCCCTGCAGAGGCACACCCAGAACTCCAGAGACCAGGTTCATCGCAGGCCCTACTGCTCCTGCAGAGACTCAGGGATGCTCAGCATCGCTGGGCCACCTCTCCTCCCAGGACATGGCTCAGGCCTCGCAGCCTCCTCAGGTCCCTCGACCCCCGCCCTCGAGGGCCCACTCTAGTCCTTTTCACTTGGTGTCCTTGGGCTTCTGCTGAACCATCATCTCTACAGAAGTCACCCCTGAACCCGCCGTCTGACTCGATTCCCCCTGCTAGACTTTGCCATCATGTCCTCTTCCCGACCTTCTGTGCACTTGGCGTATCGACCAAATCTGTCTCCCACCCTGGCCGTGAGCTCTGACCAGCCCCCTGCTGCAGCCTCCCCCTCCCCTAGAAGGCAGGGTTTGGGAGGGCGGGGCGGAGGTTTGTGGGGCCGGGGCGGGGTTTGGGCGGGCGGGCGGGGTGGGGCGGGGTTTGGGAGGGAGGCCGGGGCGGGGTTTGGGCGGGCGGGCGGGGTGGGGCGGGGTTTGGGAGGGAGGCCGGGGCGGGGTTTGGGCGGGCGGGGTGGGGCAGGGTTTGGGAGGGAGGCCGGGGCGGGGTTTGGGAGGGAGGCCGGGGCGGGGTTTGGGAGGGAGGCCGGGGCGGGGTTTGGGAGGGAGGCCGGGGCGGGGTTTGGGAGGGAGGCCCGGGCGGGGGCGAGGGGCGGTGCACTTTCTTCACCTGCTCCCTTTCCCTCTCCCTCCAGAGGGGGCTTCTTCCAAGGGCCCCTCTGCCTCCCAGGCTTTCCACCACCCGTATTTTGGCCAGTTCGTCCCGTGAGAAGGCTCTTCCTCACAGGCTAGAGGAGACAGGAGGCTGAGTATTTCGTAATGAACTTTGTGACGCGCTTTCCTATTTTACCCCTTAAAAGGTGACCCATAAGCCTTTCTGATCATGTCCTGTTTTAAAAAAGTTAAATGTTACTTTTTCCTGGGTGAAAGAGAAACATTTACCACTTGTAGAAAATTTGGAGACTACAGAAAAAGAAAATAAAAGAAACTCACTCAATAACTCTAGAAGCAGAGATAACCAAGATGAATGATCCCATGCACTTTCTCTCTCTCTCTCTCTCACACACACACACACACACACACACACACACGTGTTCATCCCTGTCATCCACTCTGCTTTCTCTAAAAGCCTCACTTAAAATGTTTAACTCCTGGGCTGATACTCTTGTTCTACTCAGGCACAAAGAAGCAGCTGTTACCCCTTCCGGACAGGCCTGCCTAACAATCCCACTCTCCTTCCCCTTCGTGAGGATCCTGAGGTTGGCTCGAGGCCAGCCTGGGGCAATGTCCACAGCCCCTACGTTTCAATTCATCATGGAGTTTCAATTTATCAAGGACTTGCTGCGCTGAAAATGCCTTCCAGGGCCGCCCCCTCCCTCCTTGGGAAGGCAGAGGTGATGCGGGGCTCTCTCGCCTTTGTCCCACTCCCAGGATGCCTGAGGTGAGAGAACAGCAGGTCTGGGACATAAGCTGGGTCCCACGCTTGCCCCCTCCCCAGTGACTCTCTGGCCTCTGGTTCCCTGGAGCTCCCTGAGCCAGGACCACCACTCTGTCCTCATTCTGGGCCCTGACGATAGGGGAGGGTCTTTGGGGGTCTCTGAGGGCTAAGAAATGACCCACACCACCCAGGGTCTGACCACTTCCGGGCTCTCATTTCTTCCCATCCCTCCCCAGCACCCAAGCCTGTGACTCGCTGAGGCTGAGCTGGATGAGGGACAGGAGGTGAGCGGAGCTCGGAAGTGACCCTTGAACCCCCATTCCACAGGCCCAGCAGGAACAGGACCCATTGGCCACACCTGGCCCACTCCCACAGAGAGCAGCCCAGAGGGTCCCCAGGATACTGGGGGCTCCAACACGCCTGCTCTTTAAGACTGGCCACTTCAGTCCAAGCTCTGGACTGCAGAGGATCGCCCAAGGGCGCCTTGGGGCCCCGAGGCTGAAATATCCAGGAGTGTGACCCAACCCGGAGAGACACTCACAAAATGGGCCACATGACCACCCCCTTAGCCAGACAATAAGAACCATCCTGCCTGTCCGTTCACATGGCCTCCAGGCTGACTGATATGGCCTCAGACCAATGGAGGGGTATGTACTGGTGGTGGGGGGGTGGTCACTGGCCTGGGCCTCCCTGCCACGCATCCTCCCATCTGCTTCCATGTGTCTCCCTAGCCAAGGCCAAGTTTGTCACTAGGGTTGGGGGACTGGTGGGCAAGTGAGTTGAAGGTTGTACCCTGTAAGTTTCAGGGCTGTGGGGCAAGGTGCCTCCCCTCCAGCCCCTGCCTTGCCTCTGGGGACTGGAGAACTAGGACCTCTTCCCCTGTGGCCCAGCCCTCTCCTGCACCCTTGTCTCTGGTTCCGAGGTCACTATCTCCTCACGCAGGTATAAGGATGCAGGGAGAGCGCATTCTTACAGCGTCTGCCGAGAACAGCAGGCGGGGGTCCAGGAGGGGAGGCTCTGTGGGTGCACCTGCTGGCCTCTGGGCCCAGGAAGAGTGAGGTCTGGTTCCTGGGGAAGAGGGAATCCGCTCCCCTTCAATGAGCAGGAGCAAAGTGGCATGGGGGAGGCCAGGGTGGAGGGGGGTCTGGTGGGTTGGGCTCCAGGTAGGCAGAGCCCAGGGGAACTTGTGGTCACTGCACTGTGAGAGAAAGAGCAATGTTTTGCAAAGATTTCGAAGGTGAGGTAAAGCTTCTCCAACTCTCCCGTGGGGTCTTTAAGAAAGTCTCGAATGTTCACATGCTTTTGAGGGAGTGGACTCTTTCTGGGGGACATGAGAAGAGGCCAGTGCAGGACAGCAGTGGAGGCTGGAGGCTGGGCCACGGGGGTTGGGGGGGTACCTGGTGTCTGGATCATCAGGGTCACCTTGAATCTCTAAAGCAGGTGGTCTCCTGTTCCCCTCAGGAAGGAGGGGCTGGACTGAGAGCGGGGTCCCAAGTAGATGAGAAATGGGGGTGGGGTGCTGTTCTGAGGGCCCTGGAGGCAGGCTGAGCATCTGCACAGCGGGCTGCGTGGGTGACAGTGCTTGCCAGGGAGCTCTCCAAAATGACCTATTAGAGACACTCAGATGCAGAGTCAATCCACCGCTAAGCTCTAAGTTGAATCTACCGCTAAATCCCAAGTGGAAGAGAAAGAAGCGAAACACCAAAGCGTGTGGAGTTCCCCTCTGAGTGGAACACGGCACTATGTCCCTGAGGCAGGAATTCTCTCACCCCCTTCCTCCCTGGCAGCTCCCATCTCAGTCGTGGGGGCTCAGCAGGAACCGTGTCCGCCACCCTCAGAGACTAGTGAGGTGTCTGGCAGGGAGCACCTGCTTAACACACAGCTTTGAATGAATGAGTGAGCGAAGGAAAGAACAGATGAGTGAATGAGTGAGCGAATGGAGGAGTGAATGAAGGAATGAATGAAGGAATGGAGGAGTGAATGAATGAACAGATGAATGGATGAGTAAATAAAGGGATGAATGAGTGAACGGGTAAATGACCGAAGGGATGAATGAGCCATGAGCAGGTCCAGGTCTGGGTGCTATTCAGGATAACTGTCGCCTCGTTGGCTTGTGTGTGGTTGGGGAGACGCTGGGTTGCCCCAGGAGTCCCCTGACTGGGGCTGAGAAGAGTCAAACTTCCGCCAGTCAGATCTGATGTCTGCCTGCTATCTGTCTGGCTCTCGCCCCGCCGCTGGGGTGGGCAGAGAGAGGGCAGCGGGCCCACAGAGAGGGGGCCTATGCTCCCCAAATCAGAGCCCAGCAAATGTCCCTCCAGGAGGCCTGGGGAGGGACAGAAAGAGGAGCTCCTCCCCCAACCCAGCCACCCACCTAGGGTATCACCAGGACAGACAGACAGGCTGACTGACGTGGGGCCAGTCCCTGCAGTGTCACAGAGGCTCTGGATGAGGCATGGTGATGACCAGGTGGGTCCTGCAGTTGGGGGAGGTGGACGTGGGTCAGCTCTGCCCCGCAGGGGCGGGTGAGGCAGGACCACGCCACCTGTCTGCGCCTTGCTGTCCACAGATATGAAACGGGGACATCTTACAGCTAACCCCCGTGCCGGAGGGCTTGAGGACTGGGAGAGACCAAGACAGCGCCTGGCACATGGGGAGCACTCAACAAAGCTCACTGTCCCCGTATCCCATCCCTCTGCCCTGTGCCCCTGCCCTGCGCCAGTGGGCTGCACCTCCTCTCTGACCATTTATGATTGTGGGGGCTGAGCACCATGGGAGGGGCGTGGGTGTGGCTGTGTATAACTGAGGGTGTGCCTGTGTGTGCCTGTCTGTGCATGTGGACCCCTGTGTACACAGGCTAGAGGAGGGGCTACTTTCCAGGACGATGCAAGCATACCTCTGTGTCACTGGATGCCCCCCGCTCTCCCAAGAACTTGAGTCCCCACAATGCCCGTCACCATCGGCGGTGCCAAGGTTGCAGGAGCTCCCTGTTCCCAGGGTCCCTGTCTTCCCAGAGCCCACCTGGTGCATGGCACAGAGAAAGTGCCAGCATGTAGAGGAGGGAGGCACAGGGAGGACTTCCTGGGGTGGACGGACTGGCTGCAGGGAACCTTGGGCAGAGTCCCCTTGGCTCACCAGCGCCCAGGAGGGTGGGTATCAGCCCGTGGCCAGAGGGGTGCAATGCTCTCAGACCCCACCAGGCGGAGCCACATGTCCATCTCCAGACCCATTTGTCAGGCTTCTGCTTTCGAGAACCCACATCTCAGACGGTATCTGTGCTCGGAGGTCTCCTTGGCAGCTCGGCCTGAGGGAGAGGCTCCTGGGACAACTCTGGACCCGAGGATGAGGGGTCCTGCCAGAGCAAGGGGCGGGACCCACCACCCCACGCCCATCCTGTTTGGGCAGCCTCCCTGCCCCTGGGCTGCGCTGACCTATGGAGCCATGGGGCAGCCCCCGACAGGCTGGGTGAGGAGGGTGGGGCTGGTCTCCAGCTCCCTGGGCCCCCCCTGAGCGACTCCCCTGGGAGGGAGGCCCAGCCCAGGCCACACTCACCTTTCCAGCCCTGAAGACATCTCTTCACTAAACTCTGAGCTCTCACTACTGCCTGGAAAAGGAACATAGATCAGTGAGCGGGGCGGCCTCGCAGGAGTGGGGCCACTAGAGCGGCCTGTTCTCCGCCGGGCCCAGGCCCCAAGCTGCACGAACATGCTGGAGGGACACCGCCTGACCCCGGGGGTGTCAGTGTGGCTTGGGCTCTGCTCTGCTGCTGCTCTGACACTCGGCCCACCCTGTCCCACGGTTCCCAGGTGGGCCCTCCTCTCCCTTCCCTGCCCGCTCAGCGCTGCGGCTGCCCACACACCAGTCCCCTGGGATCAGGACCCTTAGGACTCTGTCTTCCACAGGCTCCACCCCTGCCCTCCAGGGGCCAGATGACAACTTCTCCCTCCAAAGGTCAGGGCTGGACTAAATGCGGGCCACGGAGCAGCTACCTAGCACTGGACAGAGGCCCCCACGGAGCACCCTTTCAGAGCCCGGGGCAGTGTGCACACAGAGGACTCAGCTTTCCCCTGGCCTGCACCCCGAGGCTGACTGGGACTCACCAAGGCCCAGCTTCAGCCACAAGGAAGCAGAGAGATGTTCCTTGGAGGCGCCTGGGTTCTGCCCTCTCTGCCTGGGCTGCCTTGCTGGCACCACAGCCGGGCAGTGCGAGTGGGGAGAAAGAGGGGGAGGTCCCAGGCCCCTTGGCAGTTCCAGGACACAAGGACCAGTTCAGTCTCAAGCAGGGCACAGGCACACAGGGCAGCGAGCTCCCAGGCTCCAGCTCCAAACAGAAAAACCTCTGAGTGTTCGGAGTGGAGAAGCTGAGAGCCGCAGCGCCTGGGGATCTCCCGCCTGGATGCCGGACAGCACAGCGTCTGACTTGGTTTCTGTCTCAGGAATAGCAAGGCTTGGGCTCAGGCACAGCTCAGAAAGTTTCCTGGATGTAAAAGAGCTGTTCTACTGCTCAGCCCAATGCTCTCGGGCCGGCATTTCCCACGCAGGTTCAGAACCCCACCCCATGGGATTCTCCAAGGAGGAGGGTTCCGGCCCAGACAGTGTGGGAACCTTCGGGCTCAGCTGCCTCCTGGGAGACCCACGATGCCCATCAGTATGGTCCAGTTTCTGGGAAGAGACCTACTGCCCTGGTTTAATCCAGCCTTTCCCCAACTCACAGACCCTGAACTCTTCTCCCCAGGCGCACCTAGGAAGCCTGGGCTACACTGTCCCGAGCTGGCAGAAACCCCTGGCCGGGTCCAAGGAGAGGATCTCCTCCCTGGACGGACAGCAGACACAGGCCTTGCTTGTCACATGCTTTCTAGGAAGTGGGAGCCAGGTGCCCCCTCGCGGCGACGCTGCCTCAGAGACTGGCCCCGTTTCACGGGATGCGAGATTCCCGCATGATTTTCCTGCCTGTACTACCTCTTCTTTCCCATGCGCTGGGGCCCTCCACCCTACTGGCCTCTGTCTAACCTGCTGCCAGCCCCGGGAGGGCTCCCTGTTAGGACAGACACATGGACACACAGACTACAGAAGCATGGCACACTGAAAGGACAGCAGTGGACAGTACACCTGTCTGACGGCAGAAATGACCGGGTGGCCTGGACTCCACAGGGGCTGGGCCTGTGACCAGAGCTCACTGCCACCCTTAGGTCTGATACCACCCCTGCCAACCCTGGCCCCAGCAGCTCAGCCTCTGTCTTTCTATTGATATAAGCACCATTTCTGGCTGGAGTTCAGACATACATTTTCATCCCAGAAGGTCAATTTTTCATCCTCCCTTATTTTGGCTTCTTGGTATGAAGACAAGCGCATGGGGAGCACCCCGGGGCCGCCTTGCTGCTGTCCCCAGGCAGAATCTCCTCCTTTGCCCTGTGGGCCAGGGTTTGTGGCTCCCCAGGGACGGAGCCCCGCGGGGGCAGCAGCCACAAGGCTTTGGCAGTCGCCTGCCAAGGACAGTGGGTCTCAGGTACGTGTCTGTCCCCTGTTTCTTGCCCCTCTCAGAGCCACTGGCAGGATGAGGACCCATGGCCCTTTGTGAAGTGGAGACCGGGAAGCAAAGGCCTCTTTGGCCCTGGCGATGCCTGTAGGGAGCCCTCTATGCGGGGGTGGGGTGCGGGGCCCCCGGGCACTGCAGTGACGGACACAGACACAGACACGCCGGGCCGTGGCCCACCCGCTGCCGTGTGCAGGCCGGGGACGCTTACCGAGGGAGAGTCCGTTGGTGACGGCGGAGGAGGAGGCAAGGGCGAGGCCCCTGCGGGGGCTGCGGGGCTCTAGGACACTGTCATCCAGCAGGTGCCTCGCTTTCTCCGACGGGAATGTCGCGCTTTTACTCTCAACTACACTCAACTGACACATCATACTGGAAAATGGAAAGGAAGAAAGAAGGCAAAGCTCCTTATCTACAGAGCAACAGTGGTTCCACCTGCCCCGGGGGCCTGAGCAGAACAGCACCGCTGCAGGACAAAGACCTTCATCCAGAACCGCGGTCCTATCTCCCCATGGCGTGACCTTGGGCAAGTCACATCATTCTTCTGAGCCTCAGTTTCTCTGGCAAATGGAGACTCACGCTACTCACCCTGCCTGACTCCTAGGATGACTGTGAAGCTCAAGTGAGTGGATGGTGCTTTCGAGTGCTGGGGCCAAACAAGCCAAAAGATGGCTGACCTCGTGGTCAGCACTTCTGCTTCTGGAGTCATAGACCTGGTCCAAGTCCTTGCTCCAGCCTTACCCACTGCCCAGGTACCCAGCACCACTGCCAGGTGCTTCCCCTGTTGGACCTCCTGGCCTCATTCTTACAACACGAATCAGGCAGGTACTCCGGAGGCCTGCAGGGGCCCAGTGAGAGGATGCTGGCCAGGCACGTGACAGTGTAGCCAGCACCGAGCAAGCCCCGAACTCTCGGAGAAGCAAGGCTTTTCTTCTCCAGGGCTAGCCTGTGCTGGCTGAGGCTTGTGTCTTAACGGTAGGAGGACGAAAGGAAGGAAGGAACAGAGAGGAGAGAGAGGGAGGGAGAGAGGGCAGAAGGGACCCAACTGCTCAGGGATCTGTGCCCAACATCCTGGGGACACGCGCACATCTGCCCAGCCATGCTAAGGACCACACATGTCCCCCAGCTGGTCAGCCCCATGGAGCCGGGGGAACCTGCAGCAGGCTCTGGGCTCTGCAGGCTTTCTGCAACTTTTAGCAAGTGGAGATGCTGAGCCATGACACACAGGTGCCATGAGATATCACATGCTCCCTGGAGGACTATCATGGTGTTTCCTGGACTCTGGGGTTTTCTTTCTACGAGGAGGCACTAACCAAGTTTGGGCAAACCAGCTAGAAGCCCACCACTGCCTCCCTGCCCTTTCCTGCACACCTCCTCCATCAGCTGCTGAGCCCCAGAGACCTGTCACCAGTACACGGGCCATGCAGCCACGACCACCCCTGCCCTTCCTGAGCCCATGCCAGCCTGAGGAGGGGGCACCAGCCCGGAAGACCAAGAACGCCCATCAGCAGCTCCCAGACAGGCAGGGGAGGCCCGGGTGGGCTGGCATCCCCAGCAGCTCTTCAGCCCCCACCCCATGCTGAGTCCCACCCTGACCCCAATGTCGGGGGCTCATGCGGTCACCCACTTGTTGCCCAGGCTGTGGCTCTTCCTGTGTCTCGGGACCGGGGGTGTGGGGAGGCTGCCGGCCACAGAGGCGTCCGGACAGGTGGGCCGCCGGCTGAACCTTGCGGAACTGGAGCCACTGGACGGGCCTGTGAACAGAGCACAGAGAGTGAGGCGAGGGGCTGGGGAGGCTTAGGGGAGGTGGGTTTGCAGGGAGATCCCTGGCTTGGCTGACAGGAGGGGGCAAGGTTCCCCAAGCCCTATAGCTGTCTACTCATGAGACCCTGACCCCTCACCCCCAGCTGCCAGGCACATTGTGATACACATAATAAGCCTGATAACAGGCCATCAGGATGGCCAGCATCCTGCTGTTCAGTGTCCCTGGCCCGACAGCCCCACTGCTCACATGGAGGAGAGCGCCATGGATGGACAGGGCAGGGGTGGAGGCAGGGGTCGGCAGCCTGGCCTGTTTTCCCTGGGGTGGTACTTCTCCATGGCCACCCCGCTGGGGGACAGAGTTGAGCCTCACTAGTGTGACTTCCGGAGAAGGCAATGGCACCCCACTCCAGTACTTTTGCCTGGAAAATCCCATGGACGGAGGAGCCTGGTAGGCTGCAGTCCATGGGGTCGCTCAGAGTCGGACAGAACTGAGCGACTTCACGTTCACTTTTCACTTTCATGCACTGGAGAAGGAAATGGCAACCCACTCCAGTGTGCTTGCCTGGAGAATCCCAGGGATGGGGGAGCCTGGTGGGCTGCCGTCTCTGGGGTCACACAGAGTCAGACACGACTGAAGTGATTTAGCAGCAGCAGCAGCAGTGTGACTTCTGAGTCCAGGTCCAGGGCCCATACCCCTGTGCCCTTCCAAGGCCAGACTCTCTTCTGAAGCACATGTCCAACCAAAAGGGATGTGTGCAGGGCTCACTGGGGGCAGTGGATTAACTGGGCGAGACAGCACAGCCATGCAGGCAGGGTGTCAGACATCCAGGCCCATCCGTTATTGCCTGGGTGACCTCGGATGGGTTGCTTCCTCTCTGAGTCTCAGTTTCCGACATCTGAAAGGTGGGAACAACACACTCACCCTGCAGGTGGCTGGGAGAGGTCTTGGGGTAACATACGCAGAGTTTCAGTTAGTGCTCTCTCTGGTTTTATTATGATTAGGTTACCCTGTCCTCCTCAGCCCCAATTATGGGGCCAATGCAAGGTCATCAAAGCCAGGGGGTTGGGGTCACAAACCCTACTGAGCAGCATGTGCTGAGAGACTGAGCCCTTCATGTTAGCCACATTCACAGCTATTTTCTGTGGGGCATGGTCTAGACCACTGTTGTCTCTTTAATTTCTGTGGTTGTGATTTGGGAAGGGAGGTCTTAAGGTGTTACCAAGCTGGGTTCTTGGACTCGAATCAACAGAAACAGATAAGAGGTTAGACGAGGAATTCAGGCAAGGCTTTAATCAGGCTCACAAGGGAGCGAAAACAAGTAACAGGTTCCCTTGCTTGCTCCCTGTGGGTAGGTGATCTGGTTCCTTGAGTGGAGTGAGGGTAGGTGCAGATCAGTGGGTCAGGCCAGAGGGGCGACCTAGGTGGTCTGCCCACCCCCTGGTGGTGCTGCACGAAGGGATCACGCACAGTACCCTGCTCCAGGCACCTCAGACATGGTGGTTGGATTTTGACCCTTTTGTTTGAAATTTGCCCCAACTGCATATGCCTGCGGTTATTTTTAGTCCCTCATAGTTTCTTTGTATCTGCTGCTCAAATGTTTGTCCAGGTGCAAGCAGTAAAGAGCCCCAGGTCCCAACCTATGTCAAAGGGAGGTGACCCCAGATGATAGCTGAGCCATAGCTACCTGGGCCAGACACCGGAAATGGGAGCCAGGGTTTCTGCAAAGGGGCTCGGTTACTTCCTGCAGAGCACATCGAATGTGGGGCAAACCTGGGGGCTACTGCCTGGCTGTGCTGGGGAACATCCTGGAGGGCCTGTGAGGCCAGAGGTCCACCCAGGGCTCCAGATCCTCCACCAGAAGATGCTGCAGATCCACTAGTGACCTAAGGGTCCCCGTGTCCCCCAGCACGCTCGGTTCATTCTTATTTTGGCGTGCAAAACAACGACCCTTGTCCGCAGCCTGTGCACTATGGGAAGTCCAGCTTCTGGCACTTCGGAGGGTTCCCGAGGCAAGGAACTCACGAAATCTCGGGCTCTGAACTCCCACTCCCAGAGATTGTCCCACCCCACTGTGCCTCCTCCACATCCTCTCCTTCACTTCCCTGAGGCCCCACCACCAAGCCCTGCACTAGGTCTCCACTGTTCCCTTCAACAACTATTCCCAGGTGTCAACCCCTCCTTCAGCCCCACTACACAACTATCAGACTCTCTCCCCTCCAAAATGCTGCCACTCTCCTGCCACGAGAACATGGTGCCTGTTGGGTTTGGTTGCCCTCAATCGCCACGTGCACCTCCGGAGACACCAGGCTTCCTGCCAGGCCCCCGCGGAACAGGAACCTCCGACCCAACCTCCTGTTCCCTCTGAGAGTTCACTGCACCACTTCCCCTTCTCCTGCTCGGTCCATTCCAGTTTATGCATACACTCTTAGTTTCTCACCTTCTGCAAAAGAAGGTGCCCTGGCCCAGCTCTCCTCCCAGGCACCACATGGGATGTGGAGGAGGCACAGGGGGGTGGGACGATCTCTGGGAGTGGGAGTTCACTGCACCACTTCCCCTTCTCCTGCTCGGTCCATTCCAGTTTATGCATACACTCTGATTTTCCCACCTTCTGCAAAAGAAGGTCCCCTGGCCCAGCTCTCCTCCCAGGCGCCACACTTCCTCAAAAACCAGCTGCCGCCCCCTCACTCACTCTTCAAGTCACTAAATCTGGTTTCCATTTCCTAATGACATTTCCATTGACCTCCTTTGGGCCAAATTGTCGAGCACTCATTGGCTTCCTCGCCAGCGCCCTTGGTGGGTGATGCAGGTGATGGCTCCTCGTAAGCCTCTGCTTCCTGGGTGCCTGTGATATCACTCCCTCCTGCTTCTCCCTGAACCTCTTTGATCGCTGTCACTCAGCCTCCTCTATGGGTTCCTGATCCCCCAGTGGCTGGTATTGTCTATACAAGCCTCCCTCTTTGGCTCCTGGTTCTGATTTGATTTTTAACTCAGCGGGTTGGCTGATGACTCTTAAACCTTTACTGCCATCCTTTTTTGTTGTTGTTTGTTTTAAAGAGCAAGGGAGCTTATGGAAATCCACAATAGTTATTTATTTTTTTAATATTTATTTAGTTACTTGGCTGCACTGGGTCTTCATTGTGGCGTGTAGGATCTTTAGTTGCAGGCATGTGGAAGTTAGTTCCCTGACCAGGGGTCAAACCCAGGTCCCCTGAATGGTGAGCCCGAGGAGTCTTAGCCACTGGACCATCAGGGAAGTCTCCAGCCATCCTTTTTTTTTTTTTTTTTTGAGCCTGAGACCTGCATTTCCTTCTGTTGGCTTGATCCCTTCATCTGAGCTTTCCTAAGATATCGTAAGTTCAGCCAAGGTTGAACTTGAACCCTCTTCCTGTATTTCCAGCCTTGGCTGGAGGCCCTGCTGGCCATTCAGTCACCTGGCCTGGAAGGAGCAGTCGTCTTGGCTTCTCCAAGACTGTGACTTGCCTTTTCTCGTCTTACTCAGTTCAGTTCAGTTGCTCAGTTGTGTCCGACTCTTTGCAATCCCATGGACTGCAGCACACCAGGCTTCCCTGTCCATCACCAACTCCTGGAGCTTACTCCAACTCATGTCCATCACTTTGGTGATGCCAACCAACCATCTCATCCTCTGTCGCCCCCTTCTCCTCCCGACTTCAATCTTTCCCAGCATCAGGGTTTTTTCAAATGAGTCAGTTCTTCGCATCAGGTGGCCAAAGTACTGGAGTTTCAGCTTCAGCATCAGTCCTTCCAATGAATATTCAGGACTGATTTCCTTTAGGATGGACTGGTTGGATCTCCTGGCAGTCCAAGGGACTCTCAAGAGTCTTCTCCAACACCACAGTTCAAAAGCATCAATTCTTTGGCGCTCAGCTTTCTTTAGAATTTAAGTCTCACATCCATACATGACTACTGGATAAACCATAGCTTTGACTAGACAGACCTTTATTGGTAAAATAATGTCTTTGCTTTTTGATATGCTGTCTAGGTTAGTCATACCTTTTCTTCTAAGGAGCAAGCGTCTTTTAATTTCATGGCTGCAGTCACCATCTGCAGTGATTTTGGAGACCCCCGAAATAAAGTCTCTCACTGTTTCCATTGTTTCCCCATCTCTTCTTACTTGCCACACACAATCGTCAAGACCCCTAGGTTTTCTACACCCCCTCCCTGTCCATCTCTCTTCTCACTGACTGGTCTGAGTTACCACACTTTCTCTTCTTCCTGCAACCAGTCTAAACTTCTCAAATCCAACCATCATACAGATTCATGAAAGTCTGATAAGTGAAAAGCCTGAAACTGTCAGGGGCATGGTGCTCAAATCCTGTTATATCTGGTCATTTTGGCTAATCTTAAAATCCTGAAGAAGAAGAAAGGGACAAAGTAGTCGCAACAAATTTTGAGAAGAACAGCACAGGACTTGTCCTACCAGTTATCAGACCAAAGCACAAGACAAAAGTAACTCAAACAGTCTAGTGCTGGCGCATGGACAGAGAAACTGTTCAGTGAATCACAGGTGAGAGTCTAGACTTCTTCATGGTGGCGGCGGCATTACAAGTTAAAGGGAAGACAGGGTCTTCAGTACATGGGTCTAGAACCATTAGGTTCCACGTGGAGAAAGATGAAGTTATTGAGTCCTTTTACCTTACATTATGTGAGTGGATTAATTATATATATATAGAAAAGCAGAAATGCAAAACTACTGGAAAGAAAAAGGAGACAATCCTTATGACCTTGGCGAAAGGAAAGAAACAAAAGGCATAAACCTTCAAGGAAAAAAAATGAGGGGAGAGAGGCTCAAGAGGAAGGGGATATATGTATAATTATGGCTGATTTGTGCTGTTGTTCGGCAGAAACACAACATTGTAAAGCAATTTTCCTCCAATTAAAAAATAAATTTTTAAAAATGAAAAAAATTTGATTAAACATTTCTGTACCAAATCAAGCCAATAAACAAAAGACAGGAAAAGCAACATTAGATGGCAAGGTGTAGTCTGAGAGAAGCAATATGTCACCCACATCACCATCAAAGGGTTACGGTTCAGATTTACAGAGAACTTCAAATACCAGTAAGAGACAAACTACGCCCCAAGAAAATGGGCAAAGGAAACAAATGGGAAATTCACAAAAGAGGAAATGACCTCAATGACCAATAACTATATGGAAAGATGCCTTAACCTCACTGGTAATAATGGGAATGCAAATTACAGTAAAACTGAGATACATTTTCAACTTATTAGATTGTTAAAAAAAAAAAAAAAAGATTATCCTGACAATATCAAATGTGAATGCTAGTTAAGGGCTCATTTGAGTGTCCAATACTTGAAAAGCAATTAGCAATGCTGAGTAAAGGTCCTTTCATGGCATCACCGTGACCTCAGGATTCCAATTCTGGGTGTCTGCCTTCAGGAAACGTGCATCCGTGCACAAGGGGGACACATTTCCTTTCCAAGGGTGTTCCAAGTGGAAACAACCTGCATGCCCCTCGGTAGAGAAATGGATAAGGGAGCTGCAGTTCATTCATTCAACAAATTCTGCAGAGCAGGAAAAAACGAAGAAACTGGATCTGCAGGTATCCGTGTGGATACAATGCATATGACAGAAACATATGGTAAGCAGGCAGAGCAAGTTGCAGATGAATGTTTAGGTGAATGGCATGATGCCACTTATGTAATATTTTTAAAAACTAGTATACATTTTTATATGTATGTGCGCATGCTAAGTTGCTTCAGTCATGTCCAACTCTGTGGGACCCTATGGACTATAGACCCCCAGACTCCTCTGTCCATGGGAGTTCTCCATGCAAGACTACTAGAGTGGGTTGCCATGCCATCCTCCAGAGGATCTTCCCAACCCAGGGAATGAACTCGGGCCTCTTATGTCTCCTTCATTGGCAGGCAGGTTCTTTACCACTAGTGCTATCTGGGCAGCCCATATATAGGTATATGTGTAGTAAAATACAAAAATCCACACAGGAATAACACAAAATGCTATGGGGACAGTAGATACCTCCATACAGAAGAAAGGGAAAGGATGGGGTGTAATCGATCTGTAAACAATTAAGGAGATGTAAAGCAAATATGGCAAAATGTTCGCTTCTGTTAAACATGGGTGGGAGGTACCATAGATATTCTCTTTGTAGAAAGGTTTCATGATTTAAAATGAACAGACTTGAAAAATGAGTGGAAACTTTCTCTGTACCAGGTGCCGTGCTAGGGGCTGTGCTGGAATCCAGGTCTATCCTTCCCCACCCTGTGCCAGGAACTGGGGGCTGCATGATGGGGCCTTGGCCAGTGGGCTCCCTTCTGCCTGGTTGCCTGGGCCAGGTGGCAGGAGATAGTGCTGTCAGAGATGCTCCAGGTCTTTGTTCAAAACCCATCAACCAGGACTTCTTGGGAGCTATTCCATCCCTGGCTGGGGAACTAGACCCCATGTGCCGCAAAGAAGACCTGGCTAAGTCAAATAAATAAAGTTAAGAAAAATAAACCCATCAACCTCCACTGTTAGCAGAAGTGTCCTTGCTTAAAATTTGTCAACTCTCCCACCTCTAGCAGGAGTGAATGTAAATCTTTACGTTAAAGGGTCCAGAGATAGGAAAGGAAACCGCACACACACACAAAGAAAAAACCAGATGGAACCAGCTGGGCCCAAGATGGCGATGAATGTGATTTCCAACAGACTCTGAGTCTCCTTGTACCTCCATCTGACTACATTAGCATATTAAATGACATATCCACTGGTGGCCAAGACTGGACATTAAGGACCAAAGAAGGATAGAAAGGGGGTGGCACCCTACTCCCTTGCAAAAGCCCCATCCCTCCCCCGGGGGACTAAGGCATCTGCCTCCCCATTATCAGCCTCACCGCTCATCCCTTTGTCTTTGTTAATTTAGTTCCCTTTTCTCCATTCTTTGGCCACTGAATAAAGCTGCTGCTGCGCTGCTTTCAGCTTCTGTTCTGTCATCTGCCCACTCAAACCTGAATGGGAGTAAAACCCTCCTCTACCGAGACAGAGAGCTCAGGCTCGGGCCGAGCAGGGGGATCCAAAAGACTTAATTTGATAAGAAGAGGGGGCGCTGAGGTCCCAATTCCAGCCTGCATGTGGCATCATCTCAAGAATTGGGGCTCCGACAGACCAACCAATGACAATGACGTCAGAGAGTTGTGGCCTGGACTTCGCCAACCCTGGGAGGGTCCATGGGAGCTGGCGAGGACTACGGCTAAGCTTTGTGTGCGCTTGTACTTTCCTGTGAGGGGTTCCACGTCGCCGTCAGCTTCTCTGAGACTCGTTCTTAACCAGGGCATGTTTGTATCAGAAGCATCTGGAGGGTGTGTGAGAATCGGAGCTTCTTGGGCCCAGCCCAGGAGGGTCTAGTTCTGCTGGCCTCAGCTGGGTCAGGGGTGCTGCTCTTCGGGTGATTCTGATGGGCACCCCGTGAAGAACTTCTGCTCAAAGCACAGGGATGAAAGCAAGTTCTGTCCCAGGGGAGACATCTCGTGTAGCTGCCGCGGGAGGAAGGGCAGCGTGGAAGCACCAGGCTTTGTTTCTGTTTTGTACATATTGCTCAATAAATGAATCCATGCGGAGGGTGGAATGTGGCTTGTTTATCAGCTGCCTGTACGCAGGATCAGTCTCGATGCCTGAGTCACTCTGGCTCCCACCCCGGGCTCAGTAAGTATTTTGTAAAGGTCATATCGCCTGGCTCCTCCCCATGGTTGGAACCAGTGGTGTCCTAGCATTAATAACAGTGATAATTGAGTGCTGCGGGCCTGGTCTCTGGCTGGGTGTGGTGCTGCCACCCAGAAGGTGAGTACTCGGAGGAGGCCAGCTCTGCAGGTGAGACAGCCCATGAGCAGGACCTGGGCCCTGTGCCACTCTCCGGGAACCAGGGGAAGGGGGTGGGGCGTGGGGGGTGGCCCATGGTGGGGAAGGAGCTCGAGCAGTTCAGAGGTCAGGCATTAGGGGAAACCTGAGGAAGGGGGAACACGGCGACACATCGAGGTGATCTGATCTAAGCAGAAGGCACTTCTTGAAGGAAACGTGTGGTGGATAAACGTCCCACTGCTGCTCCGGAGGAAGGGAAGGTGAGGGAGCACCTACTGTGCACCAGCTGTGAGCCAGGCTCGTATAAACACTCCATTGCTGAGTCCAGAGACTCTCGAGCCATCAACACTCCTACAGCCGTCCTGTGGAGACCTCCCCGCCCCCAGGTCACGTGGCCGAGGGGAGCTGGGTTTGCTCCTTGAACCAGCCTCGTGTGCAGTGAGAAGTGGACACTCCGAGGCTCTTCTGGGAACCTCCCTGGCCTCGGCTCTCTCCTCACCCACTCCCTTCCCCACTTGTTGCCCAGAGGTTCCTGCGCCCTGGCTCTGACCCCAGTCAGGCTCTCCTGAGCCTCTGGACTCGCCCCTGGTCGCTTCCACTCAGCTCCTGACTCTCCCTCCAGGCCAAGGCGTGGATCCACCCCCTTCTCCTTGCTGCTTTGGATGGGAGGCAGGCCTGGCCTCAGATGGCCCTGAACTCAGCTGGGGGAAGGTGGGGGGCTGTGATCTTCCTGGGCCCAGGGTCAGAGCTGATGCTGGTCTCAGTGCCCTGGGTCTCCATCACTCCCGTCCCTGCACTGTGGACCAACAGCAGGACTTTGACGCTGAAGCAGAAGAATTTCCATTCAGCTGGGACCTGGGGTGTGTGTGTGGGGGGGGGTGGCCTCTCTGCCAGTAAGTGACACTCTGCTACTGAAAGGCCTCACGTGCCAGCCCCACCAGGCCTGGCGGGGGGAGAGGGGGCGCGTCATGTGACAGCACCCGGGACACGTGTCTTCTGGGACTGGTTCGGAGCTGGGTGCTAACAAGTTTGTTCCTCTGTGTCCTCGGGGTGGGGGCGGGGGCGGTGATAATGGGCTGGGGCTCTGGCCTGCCCTAGCAGAGTGTGGTCCCCGCTGCCCAGCCCGATATGGCACGAGCAGCTGGAAAAACTGACCACGCGGCTTGACTATCTCAGAGGATTGCTCTATTTTTCCTCAGCATAATTTTTCCATGAATAATCTTTAAGTGGCTGTTTCTTTAGCAGTTTCATTGGAACATATGAGAACTGACAGTCATTGGGGAACAAGATATCATGAACGAAATCTGGTTTTCATTACACTTCTCTCAAGAAACCAACATGCTGCCCAGCAGACCACTCACTGATTGGAAGAGAAAAGAGCACAGAGCCTTCTAACAAAGGCTCTGGAGTGGGCAGGATCAGGATGATGAATGGCTACAGCAAAGAACGTGGGACCCAAAGGCAGACAGGCTCCGACTGGTACCTGCCACCCCCTGGCTGAGCGACCTTGGGCGAGTCACCTCGCGCCTCTGAGCGTGAATTTTACGTCTGCAAGACAGGGGCACTAAGCCGGCCTGGTGGCACCCTGGTGAGGATAAAAGGACAGAGCGCTGGCCTCTCTCTTTCCTAACAACACAGGGGGGGTGCGCCCCAGCCACTCTGAATTAGAGAGCTGACACTCTGCCTTCGCAGAGTCACAGTCAAGTGGGGACAGAGACAAGCATCCAGATAATTACACCCAGGAAAGATATCTGCTTTGATAAGAAAAAATAAAGAAATATGATAATAGCAGTAACTACATCACTTGGATAACTATCACAACTGTGCCAGGGCTGGCGATGGTAATGGGTGACACTCACTGAGAATCTACCAGGGGCCAGAGACTGTGCTAAATGTTCTGGACAGAGGATCTGATGTCAGCGTCACAGTAACACTGCCTTGCAGGCCCTGTTGGCGGCATCTCAACATTATGATGTGGCACCTGCAGTTGGAAGGGTTCAAGAGCTTGCCGGGGCGAGGGGCTGGTGAGCGGTGGGAAACAGTGGCCTTGTGCTCCGCTTGTAATTCTAAAGGAAGGCAGCTCAGAAGCCACACACTACTCTGACCTCAGCAGCCTCGGTCTCGGCCGTCACTTCCTCTTCTCAGAGGTGGCCTTGGCCAGCCAGCCAGCGCTGAGACACTGTGGGGGCCACGGGCCTCTTCTGCCCACCCACGGGGGTCACAGGAGACAGATCTGAAACGCCCCCAGTGCCTCCTGTACATTTCTCTTGGAAGAGAAAGAAATGGAGGGAAAGAACTGGAGGCCCCTCCCATCCTCAGGGGTTAAATTAGACCCTCGCTGAGATACAGAGCCCGGCGTGGTGCAGGATTCACAGCCCCGAGGGTGGGAGTTCTCACAAAGAGGGTGACACCCCATCGTTCTGGGTGCACGTGGCCCACGCCCGGCCTTCATGGCACCCGTTCATCCGAAGCTAAGTAGTTGTGCGTGATTTCCTGCTGACTGTCCATCCCCATCCCCCACCCCAGGAGGCAGGGACCGTGTCTCAGTGACCAGCACAGGGCTGGGTGGGCAGCTGGAGAACCAGCAGCATGTGCCGAGAGCACCGGCATGGTGCCCACGGCTCTGCCGAGGAGGACACGCACCCGGGTAGGGGAGCCTCGTTCCCACGGGTCCCGGCGGCATCAGAGCAGTCCTGCCCTGGGTTAGCGCTGCCCGATTCAAGCAACCTGGCAGCCCGGCCGCCACTCACGGGCTGCGCTCCAAGTCTCGCACATCGGAGATTAATGGGAGGCAGCTGTGTCGGAGGGAAACGACTCAATTTGGAGTCACAAGACTCGCATTCCATCCAGCCAAGTCCCCGGGCTGAGCAGGGAGCTGGGGTCCATTCTCCTCCGGCTCTGAGCCTCCACATCATCCCTGGAGGCCAGGATCACCACTGCTGCGATCTGGAGCTTCGAGAGCACCAGCCTGAGCGTTTGGGGCACGGGGCCCACATCCCTCCCAACTGCAAGGGGTTCCGTGTCTCCCCGTTTCATTCCTGTGTTTCATTCATTCTCCATTTCATTTTGTTCCCACACTGGGGCTCTCACCGGGTCTGCCAGAGCCCTGAGCTCTCTGGGCCCCGGGGGCCCCTCTGCAGAGGAAAGCCTGTTTGTGTTGAAAGCCTTCTCTGGCCAGGTTTCCTGGTGGAGCCTGGGAGCCGGTGACTTTTATGTTCACATGCGTTCTTTGTTTCTCATACATGCAACTCTTACGGGTCCTTACTGCGAGCCAGGCTCTATCTCACACGTCACTCGGTTTGCCCCGGTTCACTTCCTTCTGAAATATGGCATCCGATCACCTTTCAACTGCAGTGAGGCCCGGACGCGTTCTTCTCACAGCCAGAGGTCCAAGTTCCCAGCTGCAGCAGGGCAGCAGCTTTGAGTCTTGGTCCCTCTGCTTGACCTTGTCCTTAAGGGCTACTAGGATGGGAGACTCCAAGGACAAAGCAGACGCGAACTCCAGAGGGAACCAGCGAAAACTGGTCCCTGTCCCTTGAGTCCCTCACCTAGGGTCTTCTACCCACTCTGAGAATATGAGGGTAGAAAGAGGGGGTCACTGCCCTCACCCATGGGGGTGCTCTCTCACTCTTCTCAACCACAGTAAGGGGTCTCCAGGCCACTCGAGGAACTTGCTATATGTCCCCAGCAGCTGGGAGACCCAGGGGACTCTGAGTGCCTCCCTCAGGCCTAGAGTCCACATGGCTGTGGCCACACCAGGGTTAGCTACACTCACAGATTCATCCGGACCAGGAGAGGTGTGGCCTCTCCTGGACCAAGGTGGTCCCTGTGAGTGGAGCTGAGGGCTGGAGGGGACTTCAAGCAGTAAGAAACGTGGTGGGCACCAGCTGAGGGCCCGTGCAGTGCCTCCCCACCCCCAGAAAAAATCTGCATCTGCTCAGGTCACGGGGCTGTGGGGTCGCCGGAAAACCCATGAAAGTGCCTGTGAGAGGAAACAGCACCCGGAGTTGGCACTCAGCCCGCACCATTCTTGGCAACCAGACCCTGAGGTTAGCCAGCCGAGGAAGGTAGAGGGAAGTCCAGAATGGGGGGATGGCAACACCCCCACTCCGCAGCCACAGTGGGAAGTCCCAGACAGGGCAAGAGGAGGACAGGATATGCCAAAGCATGTTTAGGATCTACTCTTACACAGACCCAGCCTTCTGAGGACCATGCTGGGACAGCATGCCACTCACAGTGTCAGTGGCAACGTCATGGGTGCGCCAAGGTGGTCACCCAGGGCAGGGCGCTTCCTGCACTGCACCGATGATGGGGAGCCCAGGGAACTCCGGGGCCCTCTGGTACATCCTGCTTCTTCCCTGTGCTGCATTCAGGCAACAACCAGTCCAGATCCCTGGGCTCAGCAACTGGCTCTGCCCCTTCCTCCAGGTGCAAGATGGGGGGAGCAACCCAGCGCCTTCGCCTATAGGGCAGGTATACCTACCTCACAAGGTAGGTGTAGATTCACCAGGCAAGCACACGGGATGGGGTTAGAGTAGTGCCTGGCAGGGAGTACTCGCTCAGTATGTGTCAGCTATTACTATCTTTAACCTGTTTCCCTACCTGTGGACCAGCTGGTGTGGTTTGTTTTAACACAAGTCCACAAATTCTGACACTCTCATTGAGGGCTCAGTCTCCCTGCCCTCTCCTTGGGCCTGGCAGGCCTTTGAGACTGCCTTGACCGACAGAAAGAAAGCAAAGTGCCGAAGAATTGATGCTTTTGAACTGTGGTGTTGGAGAAGACTCTTGAGAGTCCCTTGGACTGTGCAAGGAGATCCAACCAGTCCATCCTAAAGGAAATCAGTCCTGAATATTCATTGGAAGAACTGATGCTGAAGCTGAAACTCCAATACTTGGGCCACCTTCACTGATGTGAAGAGCTGACTCATTGGAAAAGACCCTGATGCTGGGAAATTGAAGGCAAGAGAAGGGGATGACAGATGATGGGATGGCTGGATGGCATCACCGACTCGATGGACATGAGTTTGAGTGAACTCTGGGAGTTGGTGATGGACAGGGAGGCCTGGTGTGCTGCAGTCCATGGGGTCGCAGAGAGTCGGACACGACTGAGCGACTGAACTGAACTGACCTACAGAGCATGGCAGAAGTGAGGTTAAATGATTTCCAAGGTGGGTCACACAGATGGCATGATGCTTTGAGGACCTCTGCTCTTGGAGGGCAATACCATGCAAGAGCTCAATGACTCTGAGGCTCCCATACATCAGGGAAGCCCATGTGGGCGTCCACTGGACGCCATGTGGACCTTTGGGTTCTGCCCCAGCTGACAGCCAGCGCCACACGTGTCCCGACGGTTCCAGCCCCAACATCTAGTCCCTCTCAGCCTTCCCGTATTTCCCACTGAGACCCTAGTTGTCATGGAGCAGAGACAAGCCACCCTGGCTGTGCCCTGTCCAACCTCCTAGCCCAAAAGTCTGTGCATGTAATAATACAGCCGCTTTGTGCCACTTGGGTCCTGGAGGGGCAAGTTATGCAGCCAGAGTACCTGGCACAGCTGCTGAGTGTGAGCTGGAACTGACGTGAGGGCCCCCTGGTGCCCCCGTCCAGTGCTCCATTGGCCATGCCATGCTGTCCCTCCATCTGGTCAGCATCAGAGCCTATCTGTTAGGGTCAGGAGCGAACATTCCTGAGTGGTAAGCGTGTGCCAGGCACTGCCTAAGGGTTTTTCTGGCCCAGCCACAGTCCACGAAATAAGCCTACATGAAGTATTTATGGTGCTTTAGTCGCTAAGTCGCATCCGACTCTTGTGACCCCATGGACTGTAGCCTGCCAGACTCCTCTGTCCATGGGATTCTCCAGGCAAGAACACTGGAGTGGGTTGCCATTTCCTTATCCAAAGTGTTTAGTTATTCCTATTCCCATTTCACCAATAAGAACACCAAGGCTCAGAGGGACCACGCCGATCACCCAAAGTCCCAGAGCTAGGAAGCACTGGAGCTGGTCCTGCACTCAGGTCGGCCCGACTCCAAGATCTGCCTGGCTTTTACCCACTGGGCAACAGAAGGAAGACAGAAAGGTGTTTGGCGAGCAGTCCTGAAGGTACAGGAACCTGCGGCCAGCCTGAGCTTCTCCATGGAGTTGCTTTGCTGCCAAAGAATCTCAGAGGAAACCTGTCAGCTGGTTCAGCCACATGGAGGCGGGGCTCACGAGATCTGGAAATATCTTCACCGGTTCCAAGGCACACACAGCACCAACTGCCCTCTCTCGGGGTCAACGTTCTTTATGATTTTTGCTCTCCAGGAAAATATTAGTTCATTTATATAAGCTAAACATTACATATGGGGGGAAATGGAAAACGTGGCATTCCTGGCCTTTTTTCTCCCCAGACCAGAAACTGAGAAGGTTTCTCCACTTCCTTTCTCACAGTCTGTCCATCTGCTGGTGTGGAGCTGCTGGCACGGCCGCTTCCCGGGGAGTGGAGAAGGGGGTGTGGGGGCATCGGAGGGACGCAGGGTGCAGCTGCAGCTCGGGGGACCACCTTGATACCAACCGAGGCCCCAGAGACCTCACAGAAGGGCTGCGTCCAACACAGAGCCTGTGTCTCCCAGGCAGGGCCGGCAAGCTGAGAGGGGGAGCGAGTGTAGCCACAGAGCGGGGTCAGGCAGCTCACACTGGCCTCCTGGGGCTGCTGTTCCCCCCACCGCACCCATCAGTTCCTCACGCTGTCTGCTGCTTGCTTCCCCAGCTAAAGCGAGAATGAAGCCCACGAGGGCAGGTCTTCTCCAGGCTCCTCAGGGGGCCTGGCTCACAGTCGGCCCCTGGCATGTGAAGCCTCCAGTGAACAGACTCTCCTGGGGCCTTTCCTCAGCAGGTGTGGGGTGCTTGCTGGCTGGAAAGAGCCTGGGACTGTAGCCCCAGCCCCCTCCTGAGGAGCTGAGGGAGGCTGTGTTCCTCCCATTCTTGGGACTGCAAGAGGCACATTCCTGTCCCTGGTCTGGTCGGGCTCTTGCCATGCAGCCCCATCTAATTGCCAGACATGGAAGACCTCCCTGGGGCTGCCCTTTGTCCTGCCTGCAAGGGACCCCGCAGGTCCCCTCTGCTGTCTGGAAGCCGAGGCTGGGAAGCCGGGATCCCTGAGTGCATCTAAAGCCTTCCAGACACTTCTGGGCCCTCTGATGGTACATGAAAACCTTAATACCCTGCTTCGAGGCTGGAGCCGCAGCTGTGGAAAGTCAGTGGCAGATGCGCCTGGGTACTGAGGTCTGCTGGCCTCAGCACTTTGCTGGGAGGAGTGTGGAGTCAGCAGGCAGCCGGAGAACCAGGTGCCCACAGGCCCAGCTGGGAGCCCAGAGATCAAGCACCCCACATGCGGGGCTTTGGGAATTCCAGGCCTGGGGAAGGCAGACATGGGACAGGGAAGCACAGAAAGCTGTCTAGTTTCCACAAGGGAAGAACCCTGAAGCACGGAGAGCTGCAAGAGGGTGTAACTCAAGGTCAGCAGGCTCTGGAAACCGGCAGGTAGTGGATGTTTTAGGTTTGCAGACCTCAGGGTCTCCGTCTCAACCTCAACTCTGCTGCCATAGCAAGCAAGTAGCCAGTGCATCCACGGCTGTGTGGCTGTGCTTGGATACAAACCAGAGCGGTCTGCATCAGAGCCACGTGTGTCATTCCCCAGTGTAACAGCGGACCTGACCTGGTCGGGGAGCGGGAGGAGAGAGAGGAGGAAAGATTTCTCCAAACCCGAGTGATGATTCAGTGACAGAGGCAGAATCATAACATTGACAGTAATAACATCATCCTAATAAAGTTACATTTGATGAGGGTGTGTTCTGTGTCAGGCACACGTGATCTTAATAAATTCTCACACCCACTCTCTGAGGGAGGTATAACTATGCCCACTTTACAGGTGGAGAAATCAAGGCTCGGTGGGCACACGGGGTGTTCTGTCCGACCCTTCAGATGAGTCCTTCACCCTACTTGGTGCCCTTGGGAGGCTGGACCCAAGAGGCATCTCTTGGCTCCCTCACCCCAGGCTTCCAGCTGGGTTTGGCTGACGGGAGGCTCCAGCTGTAGATACGGTGGGAGGGTGGAGGAGAGAGACGGCAGGGCATTTCAGCTCCGCCCTTCCCCCTCCTTTACCCTTGGCTACCACAATTCCTGCTGAGCTGACTTGTCCTCTGCGACTCAGCACTTGTTGGAGTTGGTAACAGTTTTTCTTCTCCAAGTCCTTCAGCCTAGAGGTGCTGGGGACCCCGCTGTCCTTGTGTAAAGTATTTATTCCTATTCCCATTTCACCTTCATTAAGTCTCTTCCGGTGAGTCATCTGGGGGCAATTCTGTTTCCTGGCAGGACTCTGACTGATGCTGGAGGTTAGTTAACTGGCTGGCTTCTGGTTTCACAAGGCCAATAAGGCCAATAAACACCGGAGCCAGGTGGGGATGAGGGGGGATGGGATGGAAGGAGAGTAGGGCTGAACCTCGAGGAGGCTGGACGGGGGCCCGGATCCGGCCCTGGTACCGGTTTCCATCTTAGGCAGGGCTCAAAAGTGAGTGTAGGCACTTCCCCAGTGGTCCAGTGACTAAGTCTCCACATGCTCAGTGCAGGGGACCCGGGTTTGATCCCTGGTCAGGGAACTAGATCCCACATGCCGCAACTACAGATCCCGTGTGCTGCACCTAAGACCCGGTGCAGCCAAAGACACACATATCATATTGTTAAAAAGTGAACGGAGCTCCTCCTTTCCTGCCCCAGGGCTCGGGGAGTGGTCTGCTTCTGGAGGCCCCCAGAAGCAGTGTTAAGTTTCCTGTGCCTGGCTCCTGTCTCCACCTGGGGCACTTGGAGACAGATAAATCCTCCAGCTTGTCGGGCCGTGGGGACCTGACGGCACCTGGGGGAGGCCTGAGATGTACTCATCCCGTTCAGGTGTGCTAACCGGACAGGGTGCAGGGAACTCTTACTCAGACTGATCAGGAGACGGAAGGGCAGAACCCTCTGTATCCAAGCCCACTCTCTGCTCCAGAACCCTGGCATTCCCTCCGGAACAAAAAGCCTTGAGTGGTTAGTGTTCCTACACCCCTCTGATGGATCCCTTCCACCCCCACCCACGGTCGGGTGTATGTGAGCATCGGGAAGGAACACAGCTGACTAAGCGGGAGAAGGTTCTAAAACAAGAAGGCAGAGACGAGACCAGCGCTAGAAACTTCTCTCTGGTCACTGCTGGTGGGTCATCTGCCGTGTGCAGAAGGCAGTGGACGTGAAAGGAGACCATGGGAGACAGCTTCCTATTGGGCTCATGGAACCCTGTGAGGATCAAGTTTAGGCCAGGACTCTGTCTCTTGAGGTGTAGACAGCAGCATCCCCAAGCTGTGTGGATCAACCAGCGTCTCCGTCTCTCTGCTAAGTTACCGTGGGACCCTGGGGGCGGGCTAGGGGCAGGGTCCAGCCTACACACTGGAGCCGGAGAGGCTGGGAAAGGTAAGGCACATGGAGGAAACCCCGGAGTCAGGGCAGAGGCCTTGCCTGGCGGGGCCAGTGAGAGGCTGTGACATAGCCTCCTGCGGCCCTAGGGTCCTGACACAGCAGCACCACTGCACCAGCCTGGCTCCAGAAAGGGGAGTGAGTGGTTGGTTAGCAGGTCAACAGGTCGGGGGCAGGGGCCATGACACCAGGCAGAAGCCTGAGACAGCCACCTCCTCACCACTCACTAACCGCCTGTCAGATGTATCATTTCAATTTTGATATTCCAGTGACTCTGGGATGGGAGGCTTATTATCCCCATCTTATGGGTAAGGAAACCGAGGCCCAGAGGGTGTAAAGTTGCTTGTCCAAGACTGTAGCGGCCTGGCACCCAGGTGAGTGTCACATAAGCTCACACCAGGAGGAGGAAGTACGATTGGACCCCAGCCTGCAATCTGATCCTGCCCGGAACAGCAGCAGAGAGCAGCCCCAGCAAGAGTCGGACACGACTTAGCGACTGAACAACAACCAAAAGGAAACTGTCGCGAGACAACTCTGAAGCAGCCAACATCGCGTACACGTGGGCAGAGTGCTTTAAAAGCGTGAGTGGCCCAGCCCTCAAGGTGAGAGCTGGTTCCACCTCCACTTTGTGGATGAGGCCACTGAGGATCGGAGAGGTACGGTGACAGGGCTGGAAGCAGCACAGCTCGAGTTTGACTTCAAAGCCTGGGCCTCTTATCTCTACGGGACGCCACATGCATCCCAAATATGGGAATAAAACTGATGCCCCAGGAAGGTGAGCCCTGTGTGTGTGGTGGGACCAAACGCCCCAGGCAACCTGTGCACCCCTCTGGGGCTTGTTACCCCAAGCCTGGGTGGGAGGCCTGATGACAAGCATCCAGGTGACCTGGAGAGTGTCCTGGGTTTCTCCACCCAGTGCAGGCCCCCAGCTTGGGCTCTGATCTTGCCTCTGTTGGGTCTCAGACTCTCCCAGGGAGCCCCCAGCCCAGAGGTGCCCTATAGGAACCCAGTGTGATCAGAAGCCTGGGCAGGCTGCGTGGGGTGGGGGAGGCGGCTGTGAGCAGGGATGCTGAGGCTGCCAGCCAGCAAACTGGACTCTGGTCTTTGGCTCCACAGGCAAGGCCAACCCTGGCAGCCCCATCTGGGCCATTGGTGAGTCTGCCCCCACCCTAGGGGCTACGATACCTGCAAGATCTTCCTTGGAAGAGACTAGTCTCGGGGAGCTGCTTCCTGGTTCAATTCGGAGTGACAGTCTGAAAACAAAGATTTTCAAAGGATTAGATGGGCTCTAGGGTGTCAGAGGGGGAACCGGACATGTGCAAGCTGGGAACTGGGAAACTGGACTGCTGCTAAGGGCTATTTGTCATGGAGCCAGCAGTGCTCTGAGGTCTGCTCCAGATCACAGACACAGCTTTCCAAGGTCCCCGGGGGATTTCCATGACCAAGAAATGATGGCTAGGGAAGACACAGTAAATAGTGCAATCATGGCCCCTTATTGCCGGGCACAGATGTGTTCCTGCTCAAGACAACTCTATGAACTAGGAACACCATCCCCATCCTGTAGATGAAAAAAGTGAGGGGCAGCGAGGTCACACAGCTCCCCCCAGATGTGCGGGGCTAACAATTGGCCGAGCAGGGGATCGGGGCTGTCTGACCCCAAGCCAGGGGGTTTAATCATTACACTGCATTCTCAGATGCCTCCAGAGAGGCATGACATAGTAGTTATTATTGTTTTTCTTTAAAGCATCGATTAAGAAACTTCTGGCTGAAAATGACAGAGTGAAACTGGATGCCAGAGTTTCCCTCACCCAACAAGACCAATAAACAATTACAAACACTCAGGAGTAAAAGAGCTCCCCAGCTGCTGCTTAACAAGGGAGGGGGCATGAACTTCAAGAACTTGTAGCCAGGGAAAGAAAAAGTGGATCGTGTAGCTGAACAAGAGCCATCGTGTGGCCCAGCTCCCATCCTGACCTCGGACTTCTCAGGGGGTCTGAACGGCTCCAGATTTGGGAGAGACACGGATGGGGTGGTGGGTGGACGGCATGGGGGATGCTCTGATGGAAATGAAGTCTCCATGGTGCGGCGGGGGAGGTGGGGGTGCATCATCTGAAACCTGAGGATATCCCTTTCTGGAATGGGATTCAGCCCCCTATTAGATGGAGGAAACACTGATGAAGGCCTTTTAACAGAGTCCCCTTCTCTAGAACAGATGGCTTGCTCCCTGCCTCCAAGGAGCTGGAGCCCTGAGTGCCCCCAGGCCACACAGAGGGCAGAGAATGAGAACCCCTGTGCCTCTCAGCACAGCGGAAGGAAAACCAGCCCATCCCACACAGTGCAGCAGAACCAGACGGCACCTCCTTCCATCAGAGCCGTGGACTAGCCAGAGGAAGCCTCTCACGTGGGAGCAAAACAGAAAGAAACAGTGGGGCCAACTCAAACATCCTCACAGAAAAAGGGGACAGAGGGAGAAGAGAGCACTGTCCAGATCGCTTGGCCCAGAGGGCAGCCCCAGGGGACACGGGGAAATCCCCCCAGGTGCTTGAGACTCTGGGTTGTATAGAACCAAACCTGGAAACTGAGATGGGAACACAAAAGATGAAAGGGGAGACTGGAGACCCCAGGGAACAAACCAAGGGCAGAAACAAGAGGACTGAAGGGATACCAAAGGAGAAACAGATCAACCCCAGTGACTGAGGATGAAAGAGATGGAGATTACAGCCATTAGAAAGAAGTCCATGGAGATGAAAGGCAGATAGCATCCAGTGTATGGATTCCTGGAATGCCGGAGAGAGAAAAGCCAAAAAATGGCGCAGAAGAAGTGGTCGAAGATAGAAACCAAAAGAATTCCTCTGTGATGAAGAAAGAGCATATGCCGTTCTAGGGAAAGCTCCACTAGGAGGCATTCCCCTTGCGAGGCTTTTGAACTTTAAGGAATTCTTCCCACGAGGTAGACAAAACAAGTCACTTACAAGAGGAAAAATCTAGACTGGCTTGAGACTTGTCTATAGCAGCACCCAGTGCCAGACGGCAGTGGGGCAGGTTCTCTGTGTCCTGCGGGAGGGAAACCAAGGAGCCCAGCAAGTTAGAGGCAGATGTTTTCACGAAAGACGTGCATCAGAGTGTGCAGGACTTGAGCAAACCTACTTCACAATGAAACCCAGCTAAATAAGGGACTGAGTTAAAATAAAGACTCCAGGAATGGAGAAGCGACAGGTGATAAGAACTGAAAATGTTTAACTAAAACGATTCCTAAAGAGTAGGAATCATAATTCCTGAACATGATGTGTGTGTTACAAACTTGGAGAAACAAGAAGATAACTAAGGAGGAGTTGGAAGGTGGTACAGGAGAGGTGAAGGGGGCAGGTGGAGCTTGCTAACGAGCTCATCTTTTATGACCTAGTCAATGGGCCCTGCTCACCATGGAAATCCAGTTAAAACAGAACTTAGGGACTTCAACCTCGTCATGTTCTTGCTGACCTCTTCTGTTAATCTTAGAAGGCTCTTTTAGGGAATAATATCTATTGTGGAGAAATGTTTATCTGAAGAGTGGCAATTCCTTATGTTTTATTTCAGTTCCTTTTTCTGGTTAAAGTAAAACTGAAGTTGTTTTAATTAAAAAATAGCAAGTGCAGTATAATCCAATTTCAATAAATTCTATCCTTGCATCCATCCATCTATCCATCCTTCTCCATGTGTATATATGCACTTTCTATGCACAGAAGAAGGCTCAGAATAATGCTCATTTAATGCCAACAGTCATGCTTTTCAAGTGGCCGGAATTTGGGGAATTTTTCTTAAATAAAGTAAAATAGACGAAAGACTGAAGAAGACAAAACACTGGTTGGGCTCCTTGGCACAATGTCTTCAAGGTAAGAGGAAGCCTGTGTCCTCGGAGATGGGGATCAAGCCGCTGGGTGTGCACTGGGCCATGGGGTGTGGGTCCCTCCAGCAGAGTCACAAGCCCCAGGCATCCTTTGCCACTCCGATCCAGGGTCCTCCTACGAAGGGACCCCCTCAGTGGTCTAGGCCCGGGACAAGAACACAGCCTTCCTTCCTGGGTGTGCCCACTTGGACCACAACAAAAAGCCTTTGTGAAATCCAGGCATTAAGTGCTAGGGGTGTTCATTGTCCTTCAGAATGGAAGGCGTAATTACTCACAATTTGCAGCTTGTCCAAGGATTAGCTCATGGTTAGAAATATTTATGGACCATTTTTCTCCTTAAAGTATATTAGTGTTAATGAAAAACTACTGTCTTTTTAATAAAATTATTGGCACACGAATGGAAAATGTTATCCCAGAACCTAACTGGGAATAATTTCCCACTCCAGGGTACTCTTTTCAGGAACAGCAAATGCTTTGTCAGTAACAATGAGCAATTTGTGGCAAACATAATTTGAATGGTCATCTCTGGCCCTGATCTATTGCTGTTACGATTATGTAACAGATCAAAATGTATTACATTCTATTTTAACAAAATATTGTACAATAACAACTAAAGGTATCACCTCTATATTTCTAAAGACAGCCAATCACTAGGAGGACCATGTGGGGAGCTTTGGAAACAAATACAGATTTCCAGGCCCCATCCCAGACATCTGGGAGGCTAGAAGGCTTCCTGGGTATCTCTGGCCCACGGCCAGGGCTGAAATCCACTACCGCAGAGCTGGCGGGGGTGGTGTTACTTCAACAGCCATTCCCAAGGGCTTGGTGAATGAAAACGGGTAACCTGAAGGTGCCCCTAGTGGCCACAGTTTCCAGCCACTTAGATGAAGAGCAAATCATCAAGCTGACCTCATTTTTAAATGTAAAACTGGAAAAGATTAAAAAATATATTGGAGAGCAGGATTCAAAGAGATTATGCACGCTTTACTGGACGCAACCAATAAGACAAGATTTAAAAGAACACATGCAAAGCTGGCGCTAAGGGGGGAAATCAATCAATTACATGATGTCCAAGACTAGCCTTGATAATAGGCCGTGTGAAAAGCCCTGAGGTTCTGAGATGACCTCAAGCTCAAAATGAGCCAAGAATGTCCAATCAATATGGGGGACATGTAAAGGTACTATACTCCAATAACAATTCAGCAGGAAAAAAAAAATACGGTGGACAGACTCAGCATGAAAAGTCCTTCTTCTCCCTTTAATTACATAGAAATGCTGGACAAATTCCCAGCTGCCACAGATGAAGAGAGAACTGAAAGCCAGAGCAGGTGAGTGGGACACGAGGCCAGAGGGCCCACTGGGGTCTTCATGGGAACTGGGTGTATTCTATATGGGCTGCGTGGAATGGAGATGGAGCCTCCACCAGCGCCAGGTGGCGAGAGTCCAGCAGCAAGTGGGGGCCCCAGGGAGCTGCCTCGTCCGTGAACAGGCTCTTGAGAACTCTGTTTGGCAGCGCGGAGATGAGTCTAGAAAGCTGCCCTTCCGCTCAGCGCTCTGAGTGGGGAGTCCGTCATGAGAACCTGGAGCATGAAGCTTGCACCACACACTGCCGTGGAGCCCCAATTTTACCCTCCCCACTGGAAAAAGCCACGCCGAGAAGCTGATGGAACACCATCCTCTGTCCAGAGGGGCCTAGGGGGGGCGGACTGGGGTGGGAGGAGACGCTCAGCAGCCCCGCTCTGGGCTCTGTGGGGTCCAAGGGCCTCGAACACTCACGTGCTGGGGTGGGGGCATGGATGCTGCTGCACAGGTGGCCGGGGCAGGGCGGGCACTCACTTGTAGTTGTCGTCCTCCACGAACTTCTGGAGCTCTTCAATGTAGCGCACGGACTTCAGGTACTTCTGCACGTGGGGCAGGGTGGTGAGGTGGTCTGCAGGAGAAGACCCAGAGGCTTCAGTCTCTCCCCGTCTTTGTCTCTCCCTGTCTCTGGGCCCCACCTGAGACGGGACTGAGACATATAGGCAGTCTTTCAACAGTTGGTGATGATTCCTTGGGCCAGGCCTGGGCTGGGCACTGGGCACAGATCCTCGAGGCATGCCCCCCCAGATGGCTGGGCCACAGACCCCACACCCCAAGGTCACCACGGTTCCTTGGCTGAGCAAAGATGGGTCTTGGCGGGGGGTGTGGTGGGGAAAGATGGCCTCCAGCAAAGACCAGAGCCAGATGCGTGCCCTCAAACAGGTTTCCACTGGAATAACTGGACCAGTCTCCCTCACCCACCCCACCGGCTCCATGTGACAAGAATGAATGGATCCTGTTCAGCCTGGTGAGCAACCCAAACCCAGACTCGGGTGCAGCCTGAGAGCCTGGCTGCTGCATCCTGAGAAGATGGGGAGGGGCCTCGATGCTTGAGCACCTGTTCTGTGCCAGGCTCTGCACTGGGTGATTTCTAGAAGCCATCTGGCCTCAACCTTTGTACCTGCCTCATTTCCAGGAATAAGCTGCACAGAGGAGGAAGCCACGATAACTTGCAAGGTCACTCCACTGAGAAGTTTTGATCCGAGTCACCTGTGGCCTCTGCCACACTGCGCTGTTTGTCTCTCTGGCCCAGGCTGATTCATGTCAAGTGCTCTCCTCAGACCATCATGGTCACTGCACTCTTTCTGAGGGGTCCCCACACCCTCCCTGATCCTCTCTGCCATTCTCCACCCGTTGGGACAGAACTGGTTGAGGAGGGAGGTGGAGGCAGTGGAGGAGGCCTTGCAGAGGAGCAGAAAATAGGGTGGGGAAGGGCTGCTGCTTTCCTGGGGCAGGGGTGAGGGGGTTGGCAGTGCATCTGGGTGCCAAGATGAGCCTCTGATGACTCTGCCCAGTAACTGAGAGATTCTCAGCGGGTCATTCGGTTTCTGAATGTGTTCTGGTCTCTGAAATGGGGATAAGAACCCCTGCTTCACAATGCTGATGAGGGGGAAGATACAGGTACACAGAACAGTGGTAAGAGTGAGCGTTTCCTGAGCTCTGATGAAAGGCTGGGGCGAGGGCCTGGCACACACACCTCCCTGTTGTCACTGATGAGAAAACCTCAGAGGAGACAGACTTTTCAAGAAGCAGGGCTGAGACATGAAGCCGCATCTTTCTGATGCTGAAGCCAAGCCTGTAATTGCTCTGCTGGCCAGCATGACCAGTGCTGAGCCCCCAGGAAGTGGAAAGGGCCCTGGGAACTCAGGCCTTTTCCTGCGTTCTGTGCAGAAGGAAAGCTGGTCTACAAGTGCGGCCTCCCCCTCCCCCGCCCCGCAGTGTTTGTTGAGGGGGTACTCCTGAGCGAACCTTTGGGTTTTGTGCCCGCCCCCCACAGTGGCCTTCCCACGTGGAGGCAGCTGGCTTCTCCCACCCCGTGTGCTGGAGGTAGGGTTGGTCTCTTCTCCTCCTGCTTTGCTGCTTCCTGACTTCTACTCCTCCCCCTCCTGTGAAGCTCTGCTCCACGGAGACACATTACTGCAGCTGTACCACCCTTCCCCTCTTCCCTGTGACTTCTGCCACATGGTGCCCAGGTCACTCAGGCCCATTCCTGGAGGACCTGGGTACCTGACTCCTGGCTGAGCCTATTCCCCAGTGTCCACGTGGCTGGCCCATCCGCGTCTCCATCAATATCTCCTCCATCCATCTCAGATGCACATCATCAGGGTCACCCTTTGGATTTGGTCACCTGTGGGAGAGCCTGGCTAGTTGTTGACCAAGTCAATGCTTTTTCCCTCTAGGCCCACAGCTATGTTGCATTCCTACCTTCACTGGACAGAAGCAATGAGTGCCATGTGCAAGTCTGACCCAGAAGTCCCATTCTTACATGATTCTCTCTTCTTCTGCATCTGCCAGCTGGATGCAGAGTTCCGTGGAGGACTTGGCACCGTGGGACATGGTGGAACCACATGATAGAGGAGCCCCAGAATCTGCTTGGAGGAGAGCCACCCAGGAGCTGCCCACAGAGCTCTTCATCGATGAGACCTGGCTCTGCCACTGACTAGGTGTGTGCCCTTAGACAGGTGACCACAGTATGCTCAGCCTCGGTTTCCCCATCTGTGATACAGGGATGGTAACGTCTAGTCTGCACAGTCTTTGACGATCAAACATGCTTGCAATGGATCCAGCACGCATTTGATGCTCAGGATATCAAAACGAAGAGCCTTGGGTGGGGACTACCTGGTCTCTAGAACTTTCTCACTGATAATGTGCTGCACCCAAAAGATTTCACAATCCCAACAACCAGGGGGACTGACCGTAGCTGCAGGAAACTTGTAAGTCAGCAATTATTCGGAGAATATTGTTCATCTGATTGGATCTTTGTTCGTTTTCCATGATGCTGCCTGAGGCAGGATACGCAGAATCAATGTAGATTAAATCCAGAAGATAGATGCCTAAAATCAAAGAAGATATTTAATGATGGAAGGTGTTCATTTATCAGAATGGCACAGAACAGAACTGCTCTGCTAGAAGGTACACGGTGATTATGGAAAACTGCAATATGATTTGGACTTCAATTCCAATCCCGACTACTAACTGTTCACATAAACTGCTCAACCGTAAATCAAACATCTGAGCAACAACCAAAATGAATGCTGGCAAGATTTTAGCATTTTGAGTTCCTACACTCTTCCAGCAACAAGGGTTAGTCCCTGTAACCCAGCTGGAAAATAACAGGACACGAAAGGGATGAATGAATACTTGTGTTTTACCAACCACTGCTGTTTAATAGGTCTAAGGTGTCATACCCATGAGAACACTGTTTGAATTCAGGTTTTCATTTATTCACTTAACTGTTAGTCTGTTTGTTTCTCTATCTTTCCTTACGTGCACACACACACACCCCACCCCCAAATCATAAATAAAGGAACAAAAGAAGAAATCAAAAAAGCAATAGTCCTTGGTACAAAGAAGTAAGGCTAGACAGAGAATTCTCCTGCTAAGGGTGCTTAATAAGAAAATAACATGTGATGTGGAAACATTGCTGTGATAGGCCAGTAGGGAGCCTCAGCACAGCCTCAGGGAATCACCCCAAGGGGAACTGGGGGCAAGCTGACTAACCAGAGACGGGCGAAGAGGACTGGCTGTGCAGCGTGGTCCAGCTGACTGGCTTGCTGAGGGCCACACTTCAGAATCTCGAGGTGTGCGTGGACAACCGGTGGCATGGCCTTCCAGCAGCCCCCTTCCAGAGTACTGCCACTAAACCCATAACACTGGTGAAGTGCACAAGTGCTGATGCAAAGCAGAACTGAAGGCAGAACACACTGAATGAGGCAAAGAGGAATGGCTGATATTAATTAAAGGCATAGGCGATTGAGAAGAGCTAATGATTACTATCTTCTATGCACAAAGTGATACTGCACCAAAATATACAAAGCAAAAAAGTGCCAAAAATCAAAAGTGGATTCAACAAAGCCACAACTATAGAGGTGGCTTTTGGTATGTCTTTTCCAGAATGTGTGTGTGCGTGTGTGCACATATGTATGTACATACAAAAATATATACATATACATGTATCTATAGATATATGTATGTATGTGTTCTACATGAACGTATCTAAGTAATGCTGGGCTGGAAGAAGCACAAGCTGGAATCAAGATTGCCGGAAGAAATATCAATAACCTCAGATATGCAGATGACACCACCCTTATGGCAGAAAGTGAAGAGGAACTAAAAAGCCTCTTGATGAAAGTGAAAGTGGTGAGTGAAAAAGTTGGCTTAAATCTCAACATTCAGAAAAAGAAGATCATGGCATCTGGTCCCATCACTTCATGGCAAATAGATGGGGAAACAGTGTCAGACTTATTTTGGGGGGCTCCAAAATCACTACAGATGGTGACCGCAGCCATGAAATTAAAAGACACTTACTCCTTAGAAGGAAAGTTATGACCAACCTAGATAGCATATTCAAAAGCAGAGACATTACTTTGCCAACAAAGGTCCGTCTAGTCAAGGCTATGGTTTTTCCAGTAGTCATGTATGGATGTGAGAGTTGGACTGTGAAGAAAGCTGAGCGTCGAAGAATTGATGCTTTTGAACTGTGGTGTTGGAGAAGACTCTTGAGAGTCCCCTGGACTGCAAGGAGATCCAACCAGTCCATTCTGAAGGAGATCAGCCCTGAGATTTCTTTGGAAGGAATGATGCTAAAGCTGAAACTCCAGTACTTTGGCCACCTCATGTTAAGAGTTGACTCATTGGAAAAGACTCTGATGCTGGGAGGGATTGGGGGCAGGAGGAGAAGAGGACGACAGAGGATGAGATGGCTGGATGGCATTGCCGACTCGATGGACGTGAGTCTGAGTGAACTCCGGGAATTGGTGATGGACAGGGAGGCTTGGCTGTGATTCATGGGGTCACAAAGAGTCAGACATGACTAAGCAACTGAACTGAACTGAAGTAACAATTAAAAGCTTGGTGTTATATAAATAAAAAGACAATTATTTTAAAATACTCATGGAATGCTTATAAACACTGATTATATGCTAGTCTATTAAAAATAAAAGCTTAATACGTTCCAAAATATAAATGCCATAATATGTTCTCTTTGACCTTACATCTAGGATTTAATAAAAAATATAGAAAAAATTCTAACCATTTGTTAAACACACACTCATAAGGAACTCGCACAGAAAAAATGAGAAATCTAAAATAAAAACTTTATGCAAAGACTATGCAATGACAATAAGAACACTATGTGACAAAATTTAAGAGATCAGACCAAAGTGGTAATCAGAGGAAAATTTATAGCCTTAGAAGTTTCCTATTAAACTACTAAGAATTGCAACAAATGTAACTAACCAGGTATTTAATAGGCAAGTTGTGGGTTTTCTGCATGGCTGGACAGCACTGCACTGATTTTTACATTCACTGTGTCATTTGTGTTTATAAAACCCATTTCACAGAGGAGGAAAAGGAAATGCAGAGAGCATGTATAACTTGCTCCAGGTCACACAGCTGGTAAGCGATAGGGGTGGGAGCTGAACCCACGCCTGCCTCCCCAGAGAACATGCTTCCTGCCATCACATGGACTGCTGCTGCTGGATACCATGAGTCACTCGTCTGCTTTTAAAATAGCTACACGTTTTTTACGGGAAACTGTTAAATCACAGAAACATATGCTAGTACTTCTCCTAGGAGTCGTTTCCACTTCCTTTCTTTCTAGTGGCACCATGTTTCCAAAATTTAAAAAAAGTAGAAATCATCTCCCTTGTATCGAAGCTCCAAGTTCGGAAGGTTTAACTTCACAGGTTCATGATTTCTCTTACTGTGTTTTCCCTCTTCCCGTTTGAAAATCTAAGTTGGTTACCTCCCCAAGGATTTGGCAATGGCAATCCTGAAAATTCCATTAAGGCTTGAACCACAACAGAAAGCATCCCCTAGTGCTGAGCAGGAGGTGAGGGGATAAGGGACATGCTGTGCAGACCAAACCCACTGGCTCTGAGCTGCAGAGTGAACCTCGGCTCAGGAGCAAGGCCCTGAGGAGCAGGATATGGGAGACAGGAGAGGAACGATGCTTCCTAGGAATCTGCTACAAGACGGGAACCTCCTCATCTCCTGTGATCTTCCCATCGACCCCGTGGTGAGGGTTGAGTAGCAAAGTAAAGTTCAGGGAGATTAAGAAATTGGCCTAAGGCCTCAGGAGTGTGTTGGATTCGAACCCAGGTCTCTCTGGCTCCAGCGCCTATTCCAACTCACTCACTGGTCACGGAATTAGTCACCCTTTCTTGAATAACACCCTCACAGGGAAGGCTCGCCCTCCGCCACCCTGTGAGGACCAGGGCTGGCTTCTCTGCATCCTCTCAGGTCTTGGCTCTGCAAACAGAGGCGAGGAGAAGCTGAACACCATCTCCGCCCAGCCCCTGCCTGTCTCCTGGGGGCAAGGAGAGCTCATTACTTCACAGGAGCAAACCCCACTGTACAGTTGTTCCTTACCCCACTCCACGAAACATATCCGTTCCCCCAGTCCAGGCCGAGGCCACCACACGTGAGGTGGAGAGGACCTCCCAAAGGAGGCCCCCTGACCAGACCCCAAACCTCGGCACCACCTGACAGTCTGCATCTAAACGGCTCATCACTGCCGCAACAAAAACTGCTTCCAAGCAGGAAATCTACAGTTAATACTGCGTAAGTCCAGGAAAATTCTCAGTATTGTCATCAGTCCATAACTGGCAATATTTAAAAGCCTAAACTGTGATGAAATCATCAGAATAGCCCCGCCCACTTGGACTGGGCCAGTGCTCACCGCAATTAGATACTTATTGGGACTGTTCCTGTATCTGCTGTCTGATGCCCGCTTCAGACTTTATGTAAACCTTTCCGAAGAGGAAATGTCTTGCTCCACGAGCTCAAGTCCCAGCAGCTGGAACAGAGCACAGAGGAGCTGCCTGGTGAACATCAGCTGAAAGAAGGAAGGTATGAATGCAAGCCTACTTCAGTCCACAAGATAACCTTATGAAGTACATTCTTATCCTCATTTGGGAGCTAAGAAAGAGACACTGGGAGTCAAGTGATGATTATAATCTGAGTCTGAGCACTCACTATGTGCCAGCTCCTAAACTAAGAGCTTAGCCCTGTTGGTTGATTTGTAATAACCATTCTGTTTTCAGGGAGGCTTTATTTATATCTTTCCTTGGTGGCTTAGACGGTAAAGCATCTGCCTGCAACGTGGGAGACCTGGGTTCGATCCCTGGGTCGGGAAGATCCCTTGGGGGAAGGAAATGGCAGCCCACTCTAGTACTCTTGCCTGGAGAATCCCATGGACGGAGGAGGCTGGTAGGCTACAGTCCATGGGGTCACAAAGAGTCGGACACGACGGAGCAACTTTGCTTCACTCACTCTATTTCTACAGAGGAAGAAACGAGCTGAGAGCACGGCACTGCTTGTCTGAGGCCACACAGCTGGGAAGTGGCAGAGGCAGGATTCGAACACACGTCAGTCGGTGCAGGTGGCCATACTGTCAGTCCTTCTCTGACCCCAGCCCAGGTCCTCTGGAGCCCGGCAGCAGGTGAGGCAGGACAGGGCACAGCTGAACCCAGAGGCAACCTGGCCATGGCTCTCCCTGCCCGGTATTCCCCCTTGTAGTCAACATTCTCCAGGAGGACTGACCGCTACAGGGTGGCCGTGTTGTCCACTCCTCCCGTGGTGGCACATCTGTCTTAGGTCCCATCGCCGGTGGCCCCACTACAGGCTGAGGGCCCAGCCAGCTCTGCCACGTGACATGCAGCTGTGGTGGAAGTGGAGAGTGTGAGGCTCAGAGCCAGGAGACTGGGAAGCCTGGCCCTGCCACCAACCAGCTGGGTGGCCTCAGGGAAGCCTTTCCACCTCCCTGACGGTGACCGGGGGCAATGACAGTGGCTGTCAGAGCCTCTCAGCTCCGGGTTGGACCACTGAGGTGCCCTTGAAGCTGAGCCTGTCTCCACGGCAAGGCCCCACTTGGAGTGGGTGAGATGCGCCCAGCTGGGTTTGCCATGAACCGTGGATGGCGCCCAGATGCTGACCGCGTGTGGCCACCCACCTCAGGCGGCCAGCTCTGGGAGCTATTGTCTCGACTGGGACAGCACAGCTGGGCTGTCTCAGCTCCTTTCCTATTTACACAGCATTACGGCGGCAGAGGACACTGTGTTGTTGACCTTGTTAAGATGGACAGTTACTGGATCAGCCACTGGTCCTGGCAGCCATGAGGCTGAATGGTGCCGGGCAGGGGGGAGGCTAGCCACCCTTGGGAGGTACAGACGCGCTGGAGGAACAACCACAAGGGTAACAGCCACCATCTGCGACAGGAAAGGGCCGGCTTTGCTTGTTCCACTGCAACCTCACAGCAGCTGGCAGGGCACAATAGGTGTACTCATTTCTTCATTTTACAGATAAGGGAATGGAAGCTTTGAGAGCAAAAGTGACTTGTCCAAGACCACACAGCTTACAAGTGGCGGGAATCAGGATCTGAATTCAGGCCGCCTGACCCCATAAAGCTTTGGGATATGGATGCTGAAAGCTGGGAGGCATTGGCTGGCACAGGGACGAGGGTCCCAGAGTCAGAGCTGGCGCTGTGAGGACCCCTCTTGTGGCCTGCCGCCCACCCAAGGATACCACTGGCAGCCAGTATCCACCCTGTGGCTTGCCTGTCTGCAGACTCGACCTCCTGGGAGATGCACAGTTACCCAGAACATGTTCTGTTCCCTCTGCCATGCCCCACCCAGGGCCTGGTGACACTGCGGTGGCTGCAACAGGGGTGCCAACCAGCCTGCTGTGGTGAGGCAGACGGCCCCGGGGGCCGGGGTGAACAGCCCTTGGCTGGCTCTCCTGTGGACGTCTCCCCAGCTGGACTGGTCCCAATCCCAGGGGCGTGTGGCCAAACCTTCTTCCTGAGGGTGAATCCAGGCTCCCCCACCGGGGGTGTCCACAAGACGCCCCGGCCCTGAAGCGGGGGTGTCATGCTGACAAAGGAGGTGCTCTCCTGAACAGACCCTTCTCTCAGGCTGACGGACACCAGGCTCGGTGGCGTGGAGCCTGCTCGGAGCTGGGCACTCCCAGCCTCCCAGAGCCAAAGCCCGAGGCTGGCACCGGGCTTCACCACCAGCCCAGAAAGTCACTGCGCTCTTGTTCCTTCCATCGCCACCCGTCTCTCTTCCATCCCGAGTCTGGTTTTGGTTTTTCTCACACAGCTATCTATTTAATGAGGAAAATTCTGCTGCGTTGAGGGGAAAAAAACCCTCCGCAGCATAAAAATACGCCACATTTCCATCTTATGCTTTCCATTTTCGCTCTCTCTCTCTTTCAAAGTTTCAGATGAAAGACTTTTTTCCATGTTCTCCTGCTCTGCTTTGAAAAGCACTTTCAAACTTCAGAAATGAAGAGTGCTGGCACCCAGAACTATACTTGCGTGGTTTGATCACATAAACTGTCCTGATAAATTTCAAATGAAATAACAGGGCAGCAGCTCATTAGAGTTTTTGGTTGTTGTTGTTGTTTTTTTTTTAAAGAGAGCCCAAAGCAATGCCATCAACTGCAAAAGGAGATCTCAGCGGGCGGCTTAGGATCCCTATCTGATGGAGAAGACTCTGAGTGTTAATTAGGGCCCACTAATTAGTATCAACCCTGTAAAACATGGACTTCAGAACAAATCCTCATGGAAAGAATATTCCTCAAGTGAAAGGTGTTGGAAGCTGGCTGACATGAAGACAAATGTTTCCTGGGTCTGCAGAAAAGGGGTCGGGCCAGGTGGTTCGTGTCAGGTGGTCAGAGACCATGTTTCTTAGAGGAGTGCGTGGCCTCGTGTGCTTTTCTTGGTGTTGGGGCTTGTGCATCACAAAGGCATGCGAGCACAGCCTTATAGCCCCTGCAGAAGTACCTGTGGCTCGAAGTCCAGTGAGGGCACAACCACAGCCCCCCCCTGCCCTGGGGACTACCTGGTGATCTGCAGGGACATTGGGATGACCTACTGTTTGCAAAGGTTCTGGAGAGCTGCGGGATTGCGTGCCATGTGCTGGGATTCTGACCAGCAGTAAAGGAGGGCAGGACAGAGGGCATTATCCTGGTGATTATTATTCAGTTGGTTTTGTGCTGGACACAGTGCTAAGTAAACTACAGGTACTATCTCATTTAACCCTCCAGCAACCCTACCGGCAGTAGAGAAGAAACTGGCATGTCTGTCTGCCTGACACCTATTCCCAGTTCTTCGGGGAACAGCCTTCACCTTTCCTTTGTGGAAACCATACCTCCCATACTTGTGACTCACATGGTAAGCCTGGGGCAATTTCATTCCATCCCCTGCTCCGGGGGTAGAAACAAAATTTAAAAGTGAACCATTTGGGAAAGGAAAAGAAACACTGCAAATAATTCATAAAAAATTATAATCACAAACTGTCTACAGATAGGATGCAGTCAAATCACCTAACTCAGATAAAAATTCATAGTCTCAAATGCTTCTATTAATAATGAAGAAGTATTAAAAAATGAATTTACTGTTCATTATAGAGAACTAGGAAGAATAAGACAAAGCAAAAGAAAGTAGAAGAAAGCAATTAAAAATATAAAATCAGAAATAATGAATTAAAAAAAAAGTCCTGTAGAGTGATAAATAAAACTGCAAGTTGGTTCTGTGATAAAGTCAATAAAGTAGACAGTCATTTGGTATGCATGATGGAGGGAAAAAAGAAAGGAAAAAAACATGGATGTGCAATGATAGGGATGTGAGAAGGGATATGATTTTAAATATGGAGAAGATGTTAAAATAGTAGTATGTGCGATTTTCATGCCAATGTATTTGAACATGGAGTTGAAACGTGTGGTTACTAGGAAAATCTATTTTCCCAAAATTGCCTCAACAAGAGGCAAAACCCCTCAACTAACCAAACAAAGAGAAAAATATTGACAAGATTAAGAAAGAGACCATGATTAAAAAGTACAACATCCAAATGGTTTCATGGAACCCATCCATTAAACCTTGAAAGAAAAACTGAATGTTATTTAAACTGTTCCAGAGCACAGAAAAAGTCAGAAATATTTTCAGTTCTTTTTATGGCTTGAGTATAACCATGATACCAAAACCTGGCAGAGATGGAATAAAAAAAGAGGCCAATATCATTAATAAAGATCCAAATAAAATGCTGGCAAGTACAACTTACCAGAGTTTTAAATAATAATAGTAGCAAATCAAATTAGCAGTATATCGAAGAACAATAAAGCAAATAGGTTTACTACAGGATTGCAATGATATTTCAACAAGTAATCTTGAGAGATGCTGAAAAGTCACTGACAATTTCAATATCTATTCCTGATAAAGCACTGAGCTAGGAACAGACTTCCTTAATATGATAAAGATACATGGTAGAAACACTAACACAAGAATACTTGTCATCTTGCTGTCATTTAACACTATTCTGGATGAACAAATCAATGAGATAAGACAAACAAATGTGGCGTATATATTAAAGACACACAAAACACTGTCATCACTTTTAGGCTATATAATTAATCATCAAATCAGTTATGTAATTAAGTAATCCAGGAAAGTCAATTAAAAAATATTACAACTAAATAACAATTAAGTTCAAAATAGATATACATCAGTTCAGTTCAGTCGCTCAGTCATGTCTGACTCTTTGCGACCCCATGAATCACAGCACGCCAAGCCTCCCTGTCCATCACCAACTCCCGGAGTTCACCCAGACTCATGTCCATCGAGTCGGCAATGCCATCCAGCCATCTCATCCTCTGTCGTCCCCTTCTCCTCCTGCCCCCAATCCCTCCCAGCATCAGAGTCTTTTCCAATGAGTCAACTTTTCGCATGAGGTGGCCAAAGTACTGGAGTTTCAGCTTTAACATTATTCCTTCCAAAGAAATCCCAGGGCTGATCTCCTTCAGAATGGACTGGTTGGATCTCCTTGCAGTCCAAGGGACTCTCAAGAGTCTTCTCCAACACCACAGTTCAAAGGCATCAATTCTTCAGCGCTCAGCCTTCTTCACAGTCCAACTCTCACATCCATACATGACCACAGGAAAAACCATAGCCTTGACTAGACGGACCTTTGTTGGCCAAGTAATGTCTCTGCTTTTGAATATGCTATCTAGGTTGGTCATAACTTTCCTTCCAAGGAGTAAGCGTCTTTTAATTTCATGGCTGCAGTCACCATCTGTAGTGATTTTGGAGCCCCCCAAAAAAAAGTCTGACACTGTTTCCACTGTTTCCCCATCTATTATATAAGTCACTAATATTCTTGTATCAGCAATCATCAGCTAGAAAATGGTTTAAAAAAAAGTGATTTAGCATAAAAATAAAACTATAAAATTCCTGGGAGTAAACTTAAAAAAACATGTGTAAGACCAATATGAATAAAACTTATTTGGTAGAAAAACTATGTAACATTTAAGGACAGAAATGGTAAGGACCTAATAGAAGCAGAAGAGGTGGCACGAATACACAGAAGAACTATATGAAAAAGGTCTTAATGACTCATATAACCACAATGGTGTGGTCAGTCACCTAGAGCTGGACATCCTGGAGTGTGAAGTCAAGTGGGCCTTAGGAAGCATTATTACAAACAAAGCTAGTGGAGGTGACAGAATTCCACCTGAGCTATTTCAAATCCTAAAAGATGATGCTGTTAAAATGCTTCACTCAATATGCCAGCAAATTGGGAAAACTCAGCAGTGGTCATAGGATTGGAAAAGGTCAGTTTTCATTCTAATCCCAAAGAAGAACAAAGCCAAAGAACGTTCAAATTACCGTACCATTGCACTTATTTCACATGCTAGCAAAGTAATGCTCAAAATCCTTCAAGCCAAGCTTCAGCAGTACATGAACCGAGAACTTCCAGACATATAAGCTGGGTTTAGAAAAGGCAGAAGAACCAGAGATGAGATTGCCAACATAAACTGGTTCATAGAAAAAGCAAAGGAATTACAGAAAAACATCTACTTCTGCTTCACTGACTACACTAAACCTTTGACTGTGTGGCTCACAGCAAACTGGAAAATTCTTCAAGAGATGGGAATACCAGATCACCTTACCTGCCTCCTGAGAAACCTCTATGCAGGTCAAGAAGCAACAGTTAAAACTGGACATGGAATAACAAACTGGTTCCAAATTGGGGAAGAAGTATGTCAAGGCTGTATATTGTCACCCTGCTTATTTAACTTATATGCAGCATACATTATGCAAAAAGCCAGGCTGGATGAATCACAAGCTGGAATCAAGATTATCGGGAGAAATACCAACAACCTTAGATGTTCAGGTGAAACCACTCTAATGGCAGAAAGTGAAGAGGAACTAAAGAGCCTCAAGATGAAGGTGAAAGGGGAGAGTGAAAAAGCTGGCTTAAAACTCAACATTCAAAAACCTAAGATCATGGCATCTGGTCCCATCACTTCATGGCAAATAGAGGAGAAAAAGTGGAAACAGTGACAGATTTTCTTTTCTTGGGCTCTAAAATCACTGCAGACAGTGACTGCAGCCATGAAATTAAAAGATGCTGCCCCTTGGAAGAAAAGTTATGTCAAACCTAGACAATGAATTAAAAAGCAGAGACATCACTTGCCAACAAAGTTTCATATAGTCAAAGCTATGGTTTTTCCAGTAGCCATGTATGGATCTGAGAGTTGGACCATAAAGAATACTGAGCACTGAAGAATGGATGCTTTCAAGTTGTGGAGATGGAGAAGACTCTTGAGAGTCCCTTGGACAGCAAGGAGATCAAACCAGTCAATTCTAAAGGAAATCAACCCTGAATATTCATTGGAAGGAATGATGCTGAAGTTGAAGCTGCGATACTTTGGCCACCTGATGTGAAGAACTGACTCATTAGTAAAGAAGTCTCATGCTGGGAAAGATTGAAGGCAAGAGGACAAGGGGACAACAGAGGATGAGATGATCAGATGGCATTACCGACTCAATGGACATGAGTTTGAGCAAAATTAGGGAAATAGTGAAGGACAGGGAAGCCTGGTGAATTGCAGTCCACGAGGTCACAAAGACTCAGACACAACTTAAGTGACTGAACAACAAACATATTAAGTCAATAGGGAAGGGATGGGTCCTTTGATAAATGGTACTAGGAAAACTGATTATTCATTTAGGAAAATGTAAAGCTGATTGTCTACTTCATTTCTTAAAATATAATAAATTCCAGATGATTAGGATTGAAATCTAAATAGTTAAGAAGAGTGCTAAAACAAAAGAGAATTTTTTATAATCTTGGGGTATACGAAGGCTTAAGTGTGACATGCAACCCAAAAGCCATAAAAGACTGACATATTGTACTACATTAAATACACACACACACACATACACATGCACACTTGGGATGATCAAAAAACCAGATCATATGCAAGGCTGAAAGTAGGCAAAATATTTTCAATTTATAAGACAGTCAATAGTCAAAATATCAAGAGCTCTCACAATAAAGGCAAACAATGTTATAGAAGATGGTTAGTAAAGACGTGAAAGATGCTCAGGCCTCATTAGTGATCGAGGAAGTACACATTAAAACAAGAATTTTTTTCTCCATTTATCCAGGTGAAAGATTGGTACTACTTAATGCTGGCCAGAGTGCATGGAAATAGTCACTCTTCAATAAGGTTGTAATTGTGATAGAAACTTTGGAATAGAAATAAGGTTGTAAAGTGATAGAAACTTTGGGGAGGAGAATGTGGCAGTATTTATCAAAAATTTCAAATATGTATTTTCTAGGATACAGTAATTCCACTTCCAGAAATTTATTCTATACCAATACTCCTGCTGCTAAGTCACTTCAGTCGTGTCCGACTCTGTGTGACCCATAGACGGCAGCCCACCAGGCCTCCCCATCCCTGGGATTCTCCAGGCAAGAACACTGGAGTGGGTTGCCATTTCCTTCTCCAATGCATGAAAGTGAAAAGTGAAAGTGAAGTCGCTCAGTCATGTCCGACCCTCAGCGACCCCATGGACTTCAGCCCACCAGGCTCCTCCGTCCATGGGATTTTCCAGGCAGGAGTACTGGAGTGGGGTGCCATTGCCTTCTCTGACCAATACTCCTACAAGTTGGCAAATATAAACAAGGAATAGTCACTGCACCATTGTTATTTATAATTATAAAAGATTTCATGGTTTAGATGAATGAATGAATATATGTGTGCATGCAGGGGAATATTATGTAGCTATTAAAAAGATTAAATATCTATTTCTAAGCACTGACATGTAATGATACCCATAAGGTGTTTTTAAGTGAAAAAAATATGGTATGAGTGACTATACATACACACACATATGATAGAGAGAATATTTTGTCCTGTTAATGGCAACCATCTTCAGAGATTGAATTTTAGGGTTATTTTCTGTTTTATACAATTGTATATTTTTTTGGTCTTTAGCTATGAAAATGTACTGCTTTTGGAAGTAGAAAAGAACAAGATCACTGTCTCTCTCTTTCCTCAAAAAAGCAAACACATTTTTGGCCAGAGAAGGGATGTAATAGTAGACCCAAAGGTTTCTCAAGCATTCTAGGCTCCTGTTGAAGACCCTGTCTTCAGTTTTCGATATAAAGGCCACAAACCTTTACTGACTGCCGGCAATCTGTCTCTAGGCCATCGCTCACACTTCTTTATTACCACTGGTCTCCACCTCCAATCCATTCTGCCCTGTGATTTTCTAAAACCCCATCATTCCATGCCCTTCTCCAAGTTAAAATTACCCAAGGACTCTCCTGCTACAGTGGGTAGGTGTTCATGGCTCCTGGGGTCCATCCCTCGCCTGTGTCTCTGGCCTCCCCTTCCACCCTTCACTCACGGGATCCTCCAGCTGGGCACCGGCCCCTTGCAATTCCCGGGACCAGCCCTCTGCCTCGTGCCTCTGAGCTTGGCAGAGCCCTGGACTCCCCTGGCCCACTCGGCCTCCTTTCCTGGCTGTTAGCGGGCTTCTCTTAGACTCTCAGACTCGGCACCCTTCCCGCCATTACAGCATCTATCACACACTCTTCAAGGGCCAGGGTCCTGTCTTTCCCATCTCTGCCTTCTCGGGGTGCAGCACAGAGTAGGGGGTGACCAAACAGGATGCCCAGTCTTTATCTGCACATACGTGGCTCTTCATTCCAGCCACCACTATCCCACTGCTTGGTGGATGGGAGTGGCTGTGGCTGCCAAGCACCCACTCCACAGCCACCCTATTAAGGTCAGCCCTGTAGTTCTGGTGTCTCCAAGCTAAATACCCGTATTTCTCAGGACTGGAAAGGGTTTCCAGAGTAGTTAACGTCACCAAAAGGAAATGCAAGATGATTCCCCCAGTGAAAGCCTCGGAAACCTGCCTCATGTTGGGTAGAACCGAGGCTGCCCACGTGCCAAGCAAAACACTCTCCAGCTTGTCTTTCCAACCCTGGCTCAGGGACTTGCGCTACTGTGCACGGAAAAGCTCCCTGGACGTCCGAGGCCGCCAGGATCCCGGCCAGAGAGTGAGCTCACGGACGGCTGCTTCAATCACCGAAGTATTTTCCACTTCCCCAAATGCGCTCACAGCATCTGTGACCACACTTCACCTAGTCTTTAAGTATAAAAAAACAAAACAAAACAAAAAAATCATGGAGGCAGAGGCAAAGCTGTCAGATTCAGTCATTACTCAATGGAAACTGTGTAACAAAACACGACACTGTAAACCTCAATCACCAATCCCTGCACTCTCTGGGAAAGGAGCAACAGATTTGCGGAGGGCTGGCTATATCCAAACTGATTTTTGCTCTCTGAAAGCAAATTCTTTTCTGATTCTGCTGAAATGAAATACCGAAAGACTCTCCTTGGGCCCCTTGGGAAGAAAGGAGGCATCTGACTAAGAATTTATTTGGGGTTTTCAAGCCCAGGTGTTTGGATCTCTCCCTGCCTTTCATAAGGATGGAGATGTGAGGATGTGAGTCCTGTAGGCCTGTCCTGGGAAACAGCATTCAGGGAGCAGGAGTTCCCGTGGCTCCACCTTGGGGGCTGTCTCTATGGTGCCTTTCTCCAGGTCACCCTGTGTATATGATCCACCTCGGCCCAGCCAGGTCCAGGGCCAGCCAGGCCCTTCCCAGTCCTGGGCCACGGTATGTGTCTGTAGGGGGCGCTACCCCAACAAAGCCAGTGAGCCAATCTTACCCGGGCACGCGAAGCACTTGCCCCCACCAGCAGGGGGCGCTGGAAGTAGCCATGCCTTTTCTAGTTCTGGGATTGCCTGCTGGGTGGGAAGGGAGATTGGAGGGGAACGCGGCTGCCACTGGCTGGGGTCAGGCATTAGACTGGAAAGCCCACCCACATCTACTCTCTGTGTGCTGCCTCTCTCCTGCCTGCCAGACTCAACACCCTTGGGAAATGATTCGAAAAACCCGACCCCATGACTCTGGGCTCTTGGTCACCTCTATGAGACCCAGACTTCTACTCTGGTTGGTTCTGCAGCACCAGCTTTTCTCAGTCTTGCCTTCTCCTCTTCTTTACAGGGCACTGCCGTTCTACCAGGGTTTGGGGCCAACGCTGCCCTTACAAATTCAGTTGCTCAGTCGTGTCTGACTCTTTGCAACCCCATAGACTGGAGTCTGCCAGGCTCCTCTGTCCATGGGCTTCTCTAGGCAAGAATACTGGAGTGGGTTGCCATTTTCTCGAGGGGTTCTTCTCAATCCAGGAGTCAAACTGGCATCTCCTGCACCTCCTGCATTGGCAGGCGGGTTCTTTTACCACCGAGCCACCTGGGAACACTACCCTTACTGAGACATTCATTCCTGGCTACATCATCAGAGGGTACTTTTCACCCTCTGGGAAGAGAGAAGCTGAAGGGGCCCGGAAGCACATCTGCTGACAGATCGGAAGTGGTGGGGAGCAAGAAGGAAGGTGGCAGGTAGCCGTGGGGAGAGGACGCTGTGAGCGCACAGGGTGACGCGCTTTAGAGATTAGCCCACTCAGCGACGTCCAGCATGAAAGGGCATTCATGCTACAAATATTACTGAGTGCTTCCCATATTCTGGGTTTCCCTGATAGCTCAGTTGGTAAAGAATGCTGCAATGGGTAAAGAATCCGCCTGCAATGTGGGAGACCTGGGGTTGATCCCTGGGTTGGGAAGATCCCCTGGAGAAGGGAAAGGCTACCCACTCCAGTATTCTGGCCTGGAGAATTCCATGGACTATAGTCCATGGGGTAGCAAAGAGTCGGACACCACTGAGTGACTTTCACACATCCCACATTCTAGACACAGGCATATAGTCAGGCATGGTCCCCAATATCATGATGTGTACAAGTCGGCAGAAACAGTCAACAGAAGCATTAGTCATACAAATAATTAAGGGCAAAAAAGTGCTTTAAAAAAATAATACTCTAGTACAGGCTTACTTTGTAATTATCAATTATCCTTGGGTTCCCATGGGAGACCCCAGAGGAACCAGTGGTATGTGAGATAGAAACAGGAAGGTCCCTGCCTTAGCCACTCTCCTCAGTTCTAAAGGATAGAAAGGACATACAGATGTGGGGGCCTGAGGACAGAGAGCTGACCTAGGGAAGGGCATCTTCCCAAGGAGTGTGTCCCAGATCCCAGAAAAGAGATCCCTCCCTAGACATACCCTGGATAAATATCTGAACAAACAAACAAACAAATTCCTGCAAAAAACAAAAACAGAACTCCCCCAAAGGAAAAAAAAAAAAACATAGAAGTGACCCCGACCCTTCAAGTGAGTCGTAGGGGCCCCTTTAGGTTGGGTCTAGTTGAACCCGACCTTCCACCACAATGACTAGCAATGATGTATGGTAACTGCCTGCCCAACTGCTTCCCTGCGGGAGGAGGAGCTTCTCAAAGCAGGAGGGACTGTTTATTCATGAAATGTCAGAACATCTGGTGTTCTGTCAATTGCTTTCATTTTTTTAAGAAGAAAAATATTTTCTCCTATTTAATTATGGTACTTAAGTATAAAGATCCAAAAAGAGGATATGTGATTTTGGATGCCATGACATTTTGGTCAATGCACATTTTTTCCATAAGTTGATGGGAATGTTTCACCATCGAAGACTGAGGGTAGGAGGAGAAGACAAAGACTTATGGATGAAGTGTTATTAGCAGATCAAATGTGCTCTGACCACACTCCCTCGTCAGCAGTCTGTGAAGCCCAGAAACCCCTCCTGCAGACGCTGCCCAGGGGCTGGGACAGACAGCAGGCGCCCGCTTGGCGACTTGTATGGTTGTGTCGGATGTGGAGGGTGCAGGCGAGCTCCACGGAGAATAGCCTTTCTGCGGGGCCCCGGCGGAGAGGTCACCCGCGCAGGGACTGTAACAGCACAGGCAGAGGCGCCTCTGTCAAGTCCAGAGTGCGTGTGGGGAGGGTGCTTCCTGCCGACGACTCCCGGAGCGCCTGGCACCCAGGAAGCAGGAGCCTGCACTCACCTGGAGGTGGGCTGAGCGGGAGGTGAGGGTGCTTGGGGACACCAGTAAGAAGGAGGCTGAAAAAAGCTCATCTCAGCTAAAGCAGAAAGCCTGCCTCACGGCAACAGTGAAGGAAGAATATATTGCAAATGTCCTATTTCCTGGGGGGCAGTGGGCATGGCTCTGGGTGAAGGCCCACTCCGCTCCCTCCATCAGGGTTTCCTGACAGTATTCTGGCCTGGCTCTTACTCTCAGCAAGACCCTCAGGTGACCTGCTGACGCACAGGGACCCAGGAGTGGGGAGTTCAAAGAGGCTCCTGGGACAGGAGGCTGCCTCAGGGCACAGGGTGGGAGATGGGAGCCTCAGGCAAGCAAGAGCTGGGATCAACGACCATGGTCATGAGCTCCTACTGTGCGCCAGGCTCTGGGCTAAGAGCTGCCGCATCTGCGGAATCTCAAGGAGTCCTTATTTAGCAGAAGAGGAAGTGAGGCTCAGAGAGCCTAAGCTGTTTGTCCAAGATCACACAGCACATGCGTGGCAGAGCCAAGGATGCACCCCAGGCCTCACTTTGGAGTCTGGCTCTGACAGTCACCCGTCCTCGTCCCGGCCCCAAAGGACAACGCATGAATGTGTGAAGCTTGCCAAGGTGGGGTGGGGACACTAGTGTTTGTGGGGTGATCCTGAGCCAGGCCCTGTGCTCTGGGGCTTAGACAGCTCCTCAGTTCATCTACCAACAGGGCTCCCAGGAAAGCATCATCACCCCCATCACCCGGATGGGGAAACTGAGACGCGGGATGGTAGGGTGACTCTCCAGAGGTCTCTTGGACAGTAGATGGAGAAGCTATGATTGAAATCCAGGTTTGGCTGGTCCCAATCTGTGTTCAACAGGAGGATGGGGGGATCCTCCCGTTTTGTTTCATGTCAGGACCTGAGCCCTATGGTCAATGCCCTCTGAGATTCTTAGCCCAGGACTGGAGGGCTGAGTCATGGCCCTGTCCTCAGAGGGGGCAGCTGTCCTTCTGGGAAATGGAAACATCTCCAGGCCAGAACAGGACTTAGTTCCAAGTGGATTAGCAAGGGCTCAGGCAGGAGAGTTTGATTTGTGGCCCACCAACACACTCCAAATGGCGCCTGGACCTGGGCTCCGGGGATTAGTGGTCCCCTGGAGGCCAGCATGGGAAGGTAGCCTGGGGTGCCACGCAGGGTGGGGGCTCTGGAGCCAGGCAGTCTGTGGGGAGGGCCAACTCTGCCACTGACTTGCTCTCGGTTATCTCAGAAAAGCTCCTTAGCCTTTCAGCTGCTGAGTTCCAGCCTCTGTAGCAGGGGACGGGGCTCTAATGGTTCTATCATCAAGCGGAGGGCTTCCCTGCTGGCTCAGATGGTTAAGATTCTGCCTTCAATGCAGGAGACCCAGGTTCGATTCCTGTGTTGGGGAAAATCCTCTGGAGAAGGGAATGGCTACCCACTCCAGTATTCTTGCCTGGAGAATCCCACGGACGGAGGAGCCTGGCAGGCTACAGTTCATGGAGTTGCAAAGAATTGGACACTGACAGACTAACTTTCCTCAAGTGGAGGTGGGATGAACCAGGTGAGGGATGTTTATCCCCCTGAAGAAGGTCACTGCCCAATCAAGGCTGGGGTGATGTGATGACATCAGCAGAAATGACTCTGTGGCAGATCCAGTCTACAGAGAGAGGAGGACCCAGGTTGCACCTTCCACCCTTTCACATTGTCTGCCAGTGCCCGCCCCCTACCCCACCCCACATCCTGTCACCTCCATGGCAAGGGCTGAACAAGGATGGGGCCACCTTGAGAACATCTTGTTCCTGGCTTCTGCCTCCTCTCTGGCCTCCACCTCTATCACAGGGCTGTGAGGGGTGCTCTTGTTTAGGGAAAGGGAACCTTTCTACCCTTCAGAGTGGTACATGGAGTAGGGAGACCCAGGTTTGAACACCCAGCCTTTCGGATAACCCCAGGTGAACCAGCTTGGCCCCTGGATCTCTCATCTCAATTGCCCTGACCTCACAGGTCCACCCAAGCATCGCACAAGAGAATGTAAGCAAGCCGACACGGTGTCCGACACACAGCGGGTGGTTCGTCTGTCTGTTCACTTGTTCCATCGTTCATTCAGTCAGGCATGTATTCATTTTTTCATTCGCTGGAAAGTTGCTGAGCACTGTTTCCACCAATCTATGCACCAGGCTCCAGGGTAACTACAGTGAGAAAAACCAGACATGCTGCCTGCCTGCCCTCCTGGGCCTGATGACCAAGCGCTGAGTGGATTCTGGGGCTCCCTCTTTCACCGAGACCTTGGATCCAGCAGGGAGCTGGCCACTACTGGACCAGCAGAGAGAGCCCCGGTCGGTGGTCCACAGTGGGAGAGCCCTTCTGTACTCGGGGATAGGACCCTAGGACGGCTGAGTAACTGTAACTTCTGAGGACTTCCCTGCTTCCCATAGAATTCATTTCTTTATTTCATGTCTGCTTTATTTCTCAGACACGTGTGCTTAAACAGGTATAACCGTACATCACATACACTGTTCCCAGCTTGTACAAGACGACTCGGCATTTTGTAGCTACTGACAAAGAATACAGGGAAGCGGCAGGCTGTGGGCTTTGTGGTCGGGTCAACAGTTCTAGGGGACTTGGGCAAATTATTTACTTTTATCTGAGTCTTGATTTCCAGTTTTGCAAGAGGAGCATATTCCAACCTTGTTTTGAGGATCAGAGTTACTGTATGAAAGCATTTACTATGTTACCCAGAACAAGTGATAAAAAGTGAAAGTGAAGTTGTTCAGTCATGTCCGACTCTCTGCAACCCCATGGACTGTAGCCTACCAGGCTCCTCTGTCCATAGAATTTTCCAGGCAAGAGTACTGGAGTGGGTTGCCGTTTGCTTCTCCAGGGGATCTTCCCAACCCAGGGATTGAACCCAGGTCTCCTGCATTGCAGGCAGATTCTTTACCATCTGAGCCACCAGGGAAGCCCACAGTAACGATAATTACAACACTAATGACAGCTAGCCTCTGTTAGCACTTATTATGTAGCAAGTGTTGTGTTCAGTGCTCCCAGGCATTCATTTATCCTTTTATTCAACAAACGTCTATCAAAATGCTAGATGAGATGCTAGGGAAATGCAAGGAACACACCCGAGACAGCCTTTGCTTCTATAGGGTTGACCGCCTGGAGGAGGGTCAGACAGTCAGCAAGGAACGGAACCTATAAACTTGTCAATTGAAACTGTGATGATAAGAACAAAAAAGGAGACGTACAGTCCTCAGAGTTAATGCCATCTCATACATTTTCTAGATGAGAAAACTAGTGATCAGAGAGCTGAGGCAACTGGTCTGAGGTCACACACCTGGCGAGAGGCAGAGCCGGGCCCCGCATCTCATTCAGTGAATTATTATGCCTAGAACGGCACCAGTGCGTCGAGATCACCTACAGAGAGCCCCCTGGCTCCCAGGGCTCCTCCTCTCGTTTAAGAGCCGCTGCTCATAGCCAAGGTGGAACCAGAGCCTGAGAGCAAAATGACTTAGCTGACTCTCCGTTGTGACCTGTGGCCCTTTCCGACCCCAGTCAGAAAGGGAGGGCTTGTCCAGGGTTGGGGGCGGGGTGGTCACTCACTCCTGGGAAGGCATCGGAGGGAGGAACTCTATAGTTGACAGATGAGTTTAGGAAAGAAATTGCCTGACTGTTGACAACTAACGGTAGCGGGTGTCAGCAGTAGGTGACACCCCAGCTGGGCGGCTCCCAAGGAACCCCGGGTGAGAAGATGCGGGCCACCGCAGGGTCTGGAGCGGCAGGGGAGGCGTGCCTGCCTGGCTCTGCCGTTGGCCAGGTCTGTAACATGAGGGGAATGAGGGCACCTCCTTGGAAGGCCCGTGAGGCTGCAGAGAGACCAAGGTACGCAGACACTGAGGGTAAAGCTGGGCCCTGCCCCCGCAGCGAGCAGCTTTCAGTGATGAAACAGACCTCTCTGGAAGGTGGAGGGTTGGAGCTCTGGTTCTTGGTGTGCTTTATTTACCGCAATATTATTTTAACTTCATTTATTTACATATCACCTTCATGATTTTTGCCAGCAGAGCACATCTACAGTATAATTTTTTTTTTTTATTGGGGTGAAAGTGAAAGTCGCTCAGTCGTGTCCGACTCTTTGTGATCCCATGGACGACGCAGTCCATGGAATTCTCCAGGCCAGAATACTGGAGTGGGTAGCCTTTCCCTTTATTGGTGTAAGTAAACACAAAATTCACCTTGAGTAACAATACCATCACAGTATTGCACAACCTACCACCGCTGGCTTGTTTCCAGAACATTCCCTCACTCCAGAAGGAAATCCTGGACCAAGTTTACTCCCCATCCCCCGTCCTAGGCAACCACTCATCTACTCTCCGTCTCTATGGATTTGCCGGCTCTGGACATTTCATACAAGTGGGATCATACAACATGCAGCCTTCTGTATCTGGCTTCTCTCCCTTAGCATCCTGTGCTCAAGGGTCCCCCGTGTGATCCTTCTTATGGCTGAATAACACCCCACTGTACTGCTGTTGTTCAGTCACCCAGCCATGTCCAACTCTTTGCGAGCCCATGGACTACAGCATGCCAGGCTTCCCTGTCCTTCACTGTCTCCCAGAGTTTGCTCAAGATCATGTCCATTGAGTTGGTGATGCCATCCAACCATCTCATCCTCTGTCATCCCCTTCTCCTTCTGTGTCCATGTGCCATATTTTCTTATCTGTTTATTACTTGCTGGACATTTGGGTTGTCTCCACCCTTTCACTACCATGATAGCGCTGCTATGGACACTCACATATAAGTTTTTGTGTGAATACCTGTTTTCAGTCCTTTTGGGAATATAAGAAGGACTGGATTTGCTGGGTTACTATATATTTTTAACCTATTTTTTTAAAGTGAAATCTCGAATTTAATTTGCTAATCACACTAATAATGACACTTAGCTATCAAAGTGAGTGAAAGCTGCTCAGTCGTGTCCAGCACTTTTTAATCCCCTGGCCTATGGTCTGCCAGGCTCCTCTGTCCATGGAATTATCCGGGCAAGAATACTGGAGCGAGTTGCCATTCCCTTCAGGGGATCTTCCCGACCCAGGGATCGAACCTGGGTCTCCTGCATTGCAGGCAGATACTTCACCATCTGAGCCACCAGGGAAGCCCTATCAAAGTAAGAGGGGTTATCTACGAGCCATCTAGAATCAGGGGGCTTGGGTTCAACCCTGGTCAGGGAACTAGATCCCATATGCCACAACTAAGAGTTCACATGCCCCAACGAAGATCAAATACCCTGTGTGCCTCAACTACGACCTGGCGCAGCCAAGTAAATACATCTTTTAAAAGTTCTTAAATAAAACGAGGAGGCCACAAGCAGTGCACGTCCACACTCTGGGGAGCTCAGAGCTCATGAACCCCCTCACCTACCATCCGTGAGGCTGGCAGCTCTGGGCACTGTGGGGTGGGATCCTGGGACCTGAAGCCAGGCTGGATGCAGTGGTTACACGATGGGTCTAAAGCACTATGGGGGTGGGGGGCGCCAGCCAGGCGTCAGAGCCAGAGAGGCAGCATCAGACCTGAGAGGTAAGCCTCGAGCCCCTGGAGTCATGGGAGTACGGGGCCCAGAGGAGAGAAGGAGGTGGTCTGGGGCAGGGGGGCGGGTGGGGATGGCCTGGGATTTCAGTAGCAACAAAGATGACTGCAGAGCCGAAGCCCCAGGAGGGGTCTGGGGCTGGTCACAGGCTGTCCAGTCCTCCATTGGTTGCTCTTCAGGCCAACTCTCTGGGGGCCAGGAGGACAGGGTGAGGCCAAGTGCAGGGGCTGGCCTTGGAGCTCCCTTCAGACAGGCTCCTTCCCGGAGTCCTGCCCCGCTTGGAGACTTGGCTTTGGTAATTACGGGACCCCTAGAAAGAAGAGGTTGTTTTTGATGGGGGCTCTTTCATCTCGGACTTAAATTACACATCATGCGCTAACATTTTAACTCTGATGTCTTCTGGAATTCAGATGAGACATAAACATACTCCCAGAAGCACAGAGTCTGCATTCATTACTGGGACCACCTTAACCAAATAAGAGGTGTCACCAAATCTATTTATAGCTTAAACATCTTTCCACTGTCTTTCCCCCTTAAAATCGATTGAGGTAGTTCCCGTACAAACAGGAAGAAAGTCCAGCCCCAACAGTCATTCATTCATTGGGGATTCATGCCTGGGGGTCGCCAGCGATCAAGTCGTGGCAGGGGAACGTGCAGAAAGAGCACAGGGGCTCTGAGCAGAGAGACAGAGTGGACACAGAAATGTAAATTAACAAATAAAAGCTGCCATTTAAAATCCATTACATCATTATATTTAAAATAAGACTGATGCTGCCAGCTAGCAAGGCTGTGGTGAGACGGGAAAACCCATACATGGCTGGCAGTCGGGTATGATGGTACAACCTTTCTGCAAAACATTAGGGATTAGAAAGCCAGAAGAATTTGGATACCTTTTGACTAAGTAATCCCACTTGTAGGAACATTTTCTTTAGGAAATAGGTTTAAAAGAAAGAGGAAACCTTGCACACACACAAAGGTATCCACTGCAGGGACATCTACAGTGGTTACAAGCAAACCAAAACAGCAAAAATAAGAAGCATTTTGATATCAAACTAGGGAAATACCTAAGGAAATTAAAATGAATGACCGGATAAAAATATGGAAACGTAAGTGCTGGAACTGGTAGGGTTTTCAGTGCTTTTAAAAAACCAAGAGTCACCTGGTTGTCAGTGCATTTTTAAAAGGAATGCATTCATCTGTAAGTAAGATAAAACTTTATTCAAATCACAGTTATTTATTGTCAGTTGTTGCTCACCAAAGCAACAACAAACACATGTATTTGTTATACATACATGTAAACATGAACAGTCAACAAGTTCCCTACTTTGGGGTTTCCCCCCTAAATATCAGGAGACTTCATGCCCTCCCCTCTTCTCACTTATTTAATTGGTCAACCATCCCGTGGGGCACATGAAAGGCTGGTAAGCCTGCAGTGACTCTGGGAGCTTATTTGCAGCCAGGGGCACAGAGCTGGGAGCTTCTCCTTGCAGACGGGCCTGCTGACCTTACTCCACCCTCCAGGACGGCTCCTGCCGTCCCCAAGCAGTGCCTGCCCTTCCTGCTGCCCTACCAGCCTTCACCCACGCAGTTAGGTGGGACCACTCCGCCCAGCATCTCAGGCCCACACTTGCAACGGAGGCTGGCACTCGCTCGTGAACTTGCAGAACCGCCGTTAATCAGACACTCTACTCTGGGTGCCTGAGACAGAGGCTCCCACACACCTGCATGTTGGGCCTGTCTGTAAGGACCATGTCCTTACTGGCCCCTGAGCCCCTCTTAGAGCCCCTCTTCCACCTGCTCTGTGGAAGGTGACCAGGCCTCTGATGCTCAGCCCTGGGCTTTTGTCACTGCTAGGTTGGATGGCCACCGCCTTGGCTAGCCCAAAACCCGCCCTGCCACCGTGATTTACTTCCCAGCACCTGGGGAGAAGAAGGCAGAAGAAAAGGCACCAGGCCCATGTTCTCCCAGAATGTTCCAGACGGAGCAACGAGCATTTCAGAAGGCTGTTCCCGTTTTCAGCAATAGACCTCTGTGAAGCTGGGTTTTTGCAAACAGCTGTGAAAAACGCCAAGTCCTGGAATGGGCTGTTGAACACAGACTCCAAAATGACAAATCCTTACCAAAGATACATTTACATATAAGGCAGAAGCATGCAGTAAAATTTATGTTGTAATTTTCCATATTCAAAACATTTTAACTAAAGAATTCATTTTTTTTTTAAAAAATTAAAAAAATCGTGTCAGCAAAAGGCTGGAAATTATTCTTACTTGGGAAAAAAAAATCCTTTATTCTGAGATTATGGCCTGCTTACATTGTTGGTATTAAAATGTTCTTCCTGGGGGAAACAACGATGATAGTTAATATTCTCTTTATTTGCCATCAAAAAAAAAAAAGTTGGCAGCCTTGTGAGAGTCTCTAAGCTTTTCTTTGTGCCCATGAAATGTGAAGCCTGGACCCACTGGCATGAGCACCCACGTGCGTCTCTGGCAGCAGCAGCAGCACGCAGCCCGGTGGCTGGCTCGGAGGGTGCCCATGCTGGAAACCCCGGAGGGTGGCTAGTGATTCAGGCCACCAAGGCGGCCAGCAGGGAGGTGGCTCGTATCTTGCAGGATCTCGCAAACTTAGAAAATATTTGAAGGTTGAGTAAGAAGGAATTTCAACTTGGCACCGATGTCTCAAGCGACTGAGCTCACCTCTTTTTTCCTGTCAGAGTTTACGTACTGTTGTAGGCTTGGCACCTGAACCCCTGTCTTACTTGGGGCCTCAGCCCCGCACCCCTCCTCAACCAGGTGAGTGCAGGTTGCCCGATGCTGCGGGAGGCCCCCAGCCAGTCCAGACACCCGATTTCCAACCTCAGCAGGACCCCAGGCCCACCCCACGGTACCCCACAGTCCTGCCCCTCCCTGGTGCTTCTCTTGTTTCTTTTGGTGGCTGGCTTGCCCCAGTGGCTGCCTACCCCCAGGCCCACTGGCCCTCCCTGGGGGCACCCAGCCTCCTAAGTGAAGGCCTGGCTTCCTGCTCTGTCCTCCTTTGCCCGGCATGCCTTCTCCACCCTCCTACCCTCCACCTCTGCCAGCAGGGATTCCCAGACTGACCCCACGCTTGTCTAGGTATCTTTAATGCTCCCTATTTATACTCTTTTTTTTTTAAGGTTTAAAAAAAAAGAATATTTCATTTCTGATTAAAGGGAATTTAGGTTCATCCTAGAAAACAGAAAAGCCTGATGAGAAAAATAACTGCCTGTAACCACACTGTTGTGAAATAAGCTCTCTTGGGACTTAGGTGTGTCCTTCACATAAACACACTCCTCTATACAAGCCGACCGCAAGCCGCCCGGAGATTCTGGTGGATGGTTCTGTTGGTAGAAAGCCCAGAGGACTCATTCTGCAGTGGAAGTGGGAAGGTCCCAACCCCGATAGGCTCCGAGGCATTGTGTTGTGCTGGACACTCCAGATGCCTTCCGGGAAGGCCCCAAGCCCCGCTGCCAGCCCGTGGCATGCCCTGTCCAGCCCAGTCACGACCACGCCCAACATCAGAGCTACGGCTTTACACAGGTGCTGGCCCGCACCAGGGTCTGGGCGTGGACATGCACACATCTGACCCTGTCAGTCAGGCCCTCTCTGCCTCACCACCTTCTCCAGTGCTCCAAAGCCAACACTTAAGGTGGGAGGAGGAGGAAGAGGACAGACCTCCTGGGGTGGAGATGAGGGGCTGCAGTAACCAGAGGGCCCAAGCTCCCTCCTCCTTCCCTCCTACAGGCTTATTGCCATGACGATGGGAACAACAACCACAGTGGTAACAGCCTACAAGCTGACCTGTGTTCAGAGCTCACCACCTGCCGAGCCTCAAGCCCAGGAATCAACATGTGTCACGGGTATTCACCAACGTGTGGACACACTCCACTGAGGGGACCAGTGGTCCAGGCGTGGACATCTGTGTCTATTTTAGCATGTTGTAGCACAGCAGACCCTCAATACCACAGAGAAGAATAAAGCAGATTTAAAGAGAAAACTGAGCCAGAGTATTAGAAGGATTAGTGAAGATGGTCCTGGGGATACACTGTATTGTCTCGGATCATCACAGCAGCTGTTCCATGGATGACAAGGTCTGGGGAGGGTCTGGGCACCCACGGAGCGGTGACTTGGGGTTAGGGTCTGAGCCTGCATGGCCCCGGTCCCCCCCTGAGGACGCCTCAGCTCCTCCGCCCCTTCGCCCTCGCTCTGCTGACCCAACCGCTACTCACAAAGCACATTCTCTAAGCTCTGGCCCTGGAGGGGTCACACGACCCAGATGGCTGTTTGGCGTCTATCTCCCCACAGGTCTACCCCAGTCTTGTCCACCGGAGGAGCCTCTGTGGCCAGCACAGCTGGGCACACGTCAGGTTGGGCTCAGGAGTGTTTGTATGGCGCCGAGTAGGGACCCCTCCAGGGTAGAAGGCTGGGTGGCATGGATGGGTGAATTCTGCCACCACCCAGAAGGCACAGCTTCTTCCTCCCTCGGCGGAGTGACCCAGGCAGGGCAGGTCTATAGAGTTCTCCCAGCCCCGGGCTGCACCCGCAGCCTCCTGGAGCCTGGGGGCACAGGGCAGCTTGTGGGCTTGCCTCACCAGGCCCTGCACCGTGTCAGCGCAGGGCTGTGTGACCCCACTTCTGGCCAGACCTTTCTCTGAGGCAGGACGAGTCCAGACAAGGCTCTGCTGGCCCTGTGGCCTGAACACACATCCCCGGAAGCGTCACCTTCCATCCCTTGGAAGGACAGACAACTGGGGTGCAGGGCAAGGCCAGCGGGAGACAGAGCCATCCTGTGGGAATGGCTCAGCTCTGCCAGCACCAGAACAGATACGAAGAATTCAGAGTAGGTTTGAGCTACAAATCACAGCTGATAAAAGTACTGTCTACCCACCACTCACTGTGACCCTACTGCACTAATAAACTAGCAAGTCCTCCTGGCTGAGCGCCTGGTGGGTGTCCAGCACTGGGCTTCCCTAAGGGGACTACCAGCACCACGCCCCCTTTAGAGGTGTGGATACTGAGTGACAGGGGTGCCCGAGGTCACACAGCTGAGAAGGATCCAGACTCCATCCCTCAGTGGCCGAACTCCATGGGACATGCCGCTCTGTGGGCTGACGGCTGGCACGAAGGGCTCTATTTTCTGGGGCCTCTTTGACAGCCTGAGGATGGCGGCAATTTGTGAGCTTGTCAGACACCTATTGTGCGGGGTGAGCCTGCACCCAGGGTGGTCCCGGCTTCCCCTCTAGCACCAGCCTGGTATGACAGGTGCCGGTCCGCCCTCTCTCATCAGGACTCCCAGCTCCCGGGACGTGCTCCCAGTTCTCCCAGCAGCTGGATGACCGGGGTGCTCCACAAGCGCTGGCCCAGCTGCTGGCCTTGGGTTCTGGGCTCCTGTCTCAGCCCTGCCCCTTCCGAGCAGCCCAGCCCCATCCCTGCAGCCCCGCAACCTCAGCTGTGAGCTAAGGGGCTGGAACTCCTAGCTCTGACACTTAAGAAGGTTTTGACTCTGCAAAGACCAGTGTGCTACATACACCATATCATGGAGTATAAGGCTGTGGACATGAGCACATGAGCACTGTCCCCACCGCCTGGACACAATCCACTCACTCTGCAGCTTGAGGCTCACGCTGCACTCCCTGCAGAGCCCCCCTCCCACCTCCGGCTGCTCCTCTGTAACAATCAGTCCCTTTGTGATTAAAGGAGGCGGATTCCCGTGGGCTTCCCTGGTGGCTCAGATGGTAAAGAGCCTGCCTGCAGTAAGGGAGACCTGGGTTTGATCCCTGGTTTGGGAAGAATCCCTGGAGAAGGAAATGGTAACCCACTCCAGTATTCTTGCCTGGAGAATCCCATGGACAGAGGAGCCTGGCAGGCTACAGTCTATGGGTTGGACTGTAAACAGTTGGACACGACTGAGCGACTTCACATTCCCGAGGCCTGTGGCCAGCCCTACATCACATCTTCCTGAAACCGTGAGCAGCCTGGGCTCAGAGAATTAAACAACCCGTCTAAGGTCACCTGGACAGCAAGGGACAGAGTGGAGTCTAACGCCTCATCTGCCCAACGTGCTGATTACTGGACGCCTGCCCCCTCCAGGCTCCGATCCCCAGGGCCGGGGACCACGGCTGCTCTGCTCCACCTCGGGCACTCAGGAACTAGTTCTTAAATGAAAAAAGGTGATGAGGCGGAGGAGGGGGAGATGTGTAAGTCAGGACCCCAGTTGCAAGTGACAAAAACTCACCTGAAACCAGCTTTTAAAGGGGGAAGGACTTTAAGAATCCCAGAATGGCTCACAGGACCAGGGGGCTGCACCCCAGAATGGGTGCCGCTGGGGGCGGTGGCCTGAGTGGGCGCCTGCGGCCTGCACACAACCCGCTCTCCACCCCTCGTGCTGCTGAGCCTCAGGCCCCGGCCTCAGTCATTCAGACACTCCATGGGCCAGAGGTGAGGCCACTGGGATCAGTGGTGTCAGGATCTGACCATGCTGCAACCAGGGCAGAGAGATCCCTCGTCCCTGGCTTCAGAGAAACATAACAAGACAAACAGGCAGAAACTCTGACTGGCCCGTGAGAGCCTCCGCCCCGCCGGGCTGGGGGCTGACGTGCTGTGCTTGGACCAGAGTCAGGTGTGGGTGAGGAAGAAGCTTGTGAAAGCCCCGGGCAGAGGACAGAGCTCAGTAACGCTCCAGAGACCCTCCTCCTGTTTGCATCCCTCTCTTCCCTCTTCACCCCTCACCTCCGCTGCCAGGGCGCCCCTGGCTGGCAGTCCCAGCGGGTCTCATCCCGCATAGACACAGCACCTCCCCTACCCTTCTGCGCATCTGTGGGAAGTTCAGGTGGCCAGACTGGTGACTCCCAACCTGGGGTCCTTGGATGACTGAGGTTATCATTACTAGGTTATTGCAGAACTGGAGTCCGCTGGGGTCCAGACATGAAATGCTTTATTCTCTTCAACACCCACTGCCTGACTGTGCTGTGTTGACTGCCCTTTCCAATTCTGGGCACCTGGTCCCTCAGTGAAATCTGGGCCAGATTCTATAGCTTTGCAGCCACTTCCCATTATTAGCATAGTTGCATTTCAAGATTTAAGAGTGGGTTCTGTTTATCTGAAGACTTGATTCAAACTCAATTCAAAGCTCATCTTTGTTCACTCCCTCCTCCTTCCTGGGGGCCTGGAGGGGATGGAATGGAAGGTTCAGCTCTTCCGCGAGGCCATCTTCTTTGTTTGAACCTCCTTCCCCAACACCTTTCAGACTCCGACAGACCTCCCTGGGCCCATTCTCTGCCGGGGGATAGTGAGACACACTCACGGGGTCCACCTGTCACTGTTGGGAACAGCTGGTCTGGTCTGGTCCCTCTGATGCAGGTGATCTGGCTCTCCAGCCTGACCCCTCCATGGCTGAAAGGAAGCCAGGCATCCTTACCCTGCCACAAGGGCCGTGTGTCCTGACCCTTCTCTAGGCTGAGTGTCCCACTGCTTAGTGCAGTGGTCATCTGGGTGGCCGCAGCTCCTGCCCAACTGCCAGCCTCTCCCCCCTTCACCTGGAGACACAGTAACGTCTGGGGACGCTGCTGGCATCCTGGGAGGGCCAGAGCCAATGCGAGTGGGAGGTGAACCCATCTCTTCCCAGACACCCATGTTCTCTGAGCCTGGTGATCCCACACATGCCCCCTCAAGAAACTTCTACACCAGAAATAATGGCTTCCCTGGTGGCTGAGTCAATAGAGAATCCACCTGCAATGCACGAGACCACCTGCAGTGCAGGAGACCCGGGTTCAATCCCTTGGTCGGGAAGATCCCCTGAAGGAGGGCACGGCAACCCACTCCAGTATTCCTGCCTGGGAAATCCCATGGACAGAGAAGCCTGGAGGGCTACGATCTATGGAGTTGCAGAGTCGGACACAACTGAGCAACTAAACCACCACGACCACCATCACACCAGAAACAGGCACCAGCTTCCACGTTCAGGGTGACCCGGATTTCGGGGGCTGTATGTCAATCACCCTCTTTCTCTTCTTCCCCAGAGAGGGAAGGGAGCTGAAAAGAACGCAGCCCCCTACTCTCAGCTGCCGGGGGCATTACTACGCTCCATGGTAGGCTGAGGGTTCTCACGTACCTGGTCCCTCCACTGTAGGAGGCACCTGATTTTCGCAAAGGACTCACCCAGAGCCTCCTGGTTTGGCTCTGGGGAACAGAAGCACCCATTTCATCTTAAACCACCCTTGCTGCGAATCCAGGACTCTCCCTCCTCTGGGACACCCCCAAGAGTCACCGGGGTGGGTGTGGGGAGGCAGCTGAGACTGGAGGTGGGACCGGAAACCACCACCTCGGTTCTGTTCGACAAACATCCTATACTCCCGGCCGGCCGGCCGGATTGGAAGGGCTGGTAGAGCTTGTTAACAAGAGGGTGAGGCATTTCTTTTCACCAAACACCAGCAGCGTGTTTCACAGAGACAGCCTGTGTTGCAACAGTAAAGAAACGGAGCTCTGTGTCAGTTCTGGGGGGACGAGACCTGGCCCCCAGTGACCCTGGGCGAGACTTCTGACTCTCTGAGGCTCGGTTTCCTCATCTACATGGTGGAGATCAGAGTCATCGTGTTCATGACAAGGAGTCATGGGTTCCCTGAGGTGATAAAGAGCTTCACCCGGGACCCGAACGTCACAGTACACACGGCAGCGACGATCATTTACATGAGTTCTCAAAACGCAGAGTGAAGGAGAGACATGGAAGGGGTCCTGAGTGCGGATGGGATCCCAAGGCGGCTGGCTCGGTGTCCTCAGGAGCCCAGCCCAGCGCCGGGCACACGTGGGCCTGTAGTGTGCATTTTATGGACTGGGTGGTGTTCTCATGATTCCAGGAGACTATTAATCTGCTACTTATTAACGAGGTGCTCTGAACACAGATTTAAACTGCATTTGGTCCAGCAACCAAAAGAGACTGTGGGTCATTAAAAAAGGAGGAGGAGGAGAGACCCCTCTGTGTGTGGAGGGTGGCGGGCGGAGCCAGCAGCTGACTCCCGGCGCCTGCTGGAGCTGGATGGCGGCCGTGAATGCTTTCTTTCTTAAGTGAAGCTCCTCTCTGTGTGTGCTGAATCACGGCATTCACAGGGGGGAGCGGGGACAAGAGCATTTGCTAAGCGGATACCAGGCATCCGCGGGTGCAGCCTGGTGGATGGGTGAGGGGGCGCGGCAGGGGGCTGGGGACCTGGCGGGGCCCAGGCTAGGAAAAGAACCTGAAACCCGCTCCTGCGTCCTCTGACCCCCCGCAATGGTGGGCGCAATGGTGGGTGCTGGTGTGGAGGAGGCAGGGAGCCCACGTGAACACAGTGACCACAGACCTTGGCGGGGGAGAGAAAAGGGGAGAGGAGGCCGAAAATAGGCTGCGCGCGTCTGGGCTGTCAGCTGGGAATCGCCCCTTCCAGCAAGTCAGGGCTCAAGCATTCTGTTTACCAAATCTGCACACATAGAAACCGGCTGGTCTGGGTTCCATAGTAGAGGGGACAGGGAGGGTGGGTTTCGAGGTGTTGAAAGCTGCTCCGACAATGCCAGGGAGGAGGGCCGGGCCCGGGGGTGCCCATAAGGAGCCTGGCAGAGGAAGAAAGGCCACAGCAGGCTGGCGAGTGGGCGGGGTGGGGGTTGCTGTCCCTGTCGGTGCACCCGCCCCCGCGCAGCCCAGCCTGGCAGGTAGCGGGAAGCGGGGTGACGTCTGCCGGCCGGGCCGGCTCTGCGGAGGGGAGGGGGCGCCACCGCAGCACGCTCTGGAGCCCGTGAGGGTAATCAGAACCAGCTGAGGCGGAGCCGCGCTGCCCCGGGGCTGCCAGGAAGAGGGGTTTCCAGTGGCAGGAGCCCGGGGAGGTTTCTCCACCCAGGCACACTCCCCTGCTAATCTCTCTCCTGGGCTGTGGGTGTTGGGGGGGGCGGGCCTCCCCCTCGGGGTGCGCTGTGTCTCCCCCAACCCTCCCCGCCCCGTGTCCTCCTCGTGGGGCCAGGCTGCCCGCTCCACAGGCCCTGCAGACGTGGAAGCACCTTACATGTGTGCATCCTCGCTGGTGACAAGAACTCTGCGACATGGGTGCCTGGGAATGCCTGCTTTGCAGATGGGGACACAGAGGCACAGAGGGGCGACATGAAGTGCTCAAGTACACGGGTAGGATGATGATGGTGAAAAAATAAAGCACTTATTACATGGCAGGCACTTTGGATGCCTCATGTCATCTGATTCTCACGACAACCCAACGAAACCTAGGTATCGCTTTTACTATCCCCAGTTTACAAAGGGGGAAATGAAGGCGCAGAAGGTAAGGCACTCACCCCAGGCCATTGGCCGGGGAGGACAGGCCTTGGGCATAAACCCAGGTCCCCCTCACCCCAGCACCCACGACTGTGCCACCAAGCCCTTCACTTACCCACCCAACAGCAACGCCAACTGAGTACCCACTGCTGTGTGCTGAGCACTGGGGACCCAGGGGTGACGAGGTGACTGCCCCAACCCTTAGAGCCTGCTGGGGGAAGTGAGAACACCAATCATAACAGTGAATGAACAAATACACCCAAAGTTCCAAGTGTGAAGGAAAGTGTATCTGCCCTGAGTAACACTTCAGAAGGCTGTTTGTTTGTTTTTTTTTTAATGAGGGGGGAGGGTTGTTTGATAATTTATAAAAGTTAATTCTGGGGGCTTCCCTGGTGGTTCAGTGGTAAAGAATCCACCTGCCAATGCAGGAAACATGGGTTCGATCCCTGGTCCAGGAAGATCCCACATGCCCCAGAGCAACTAAGCCCATGCGTGACAACTATTAAGGCCGTGCTCTAGCGTTCGGGAGCCGCAACTACTAAGGCCCCCACACCCTAGAGCCTGTGCTCCACACCCTCCCACACACCGCATCTAGAGAGTAGCCCTCGCTCACCCCAACTGGCGAGAAGACCATGCAGCGATGAAGACCCAGGGCAGTCAAAAATAAATAAATAAAAATTATTACGAAAGAGTACTTTCTACAAGATGATTTTTTTATGCACCTTTATTTCCTATTCTGTACCAGCAAAGCAGTTCGAAGTCAGAGAAACATTAATAAAATTGGTCGAATGAACCCTGTTTCACAGTTCAGACACCACTTTTCTGCTTAAACACTACATTTTCCCAGGTCATTTTGGTGGAGGAGAAGGGAAGGGTGACAAAGCCACGAGCCGGCTCCCAGGAGCGGTTGCAAAAAGCCAGACCACACTCTCCCGGCGTGGCGCGTACCAGGGCCCGCACACGTGAAATGGCCATCAGAAGTGGGGATGGTCTCAGCTCGGCACCTGGACGCAACTTCTTGGCAAGCTTGTCGACCCTGAGCAGTGGTTCCCACAGTGCGGTCCACATGGGAACTTCTTAGAAATGCAAACTCTCAGGCCCTACCCCAGACCTACAGAATCAGAAACTCGGAGTTGGGTGAGGGGTGAGGCCTGGCAAACTGTTCTAACAAGCTCGCAGATGATTCTGAAGTTGCCAAAGCTTGAGAATCTCTGAGCTGGGAGGGGCTGAAATGATGTGCACCACAGACCCAGCACTCCCTGACTGCCTAGTATGTGTCGAGGATGTGACATCTCAACCATCCCAGGGACTCTGGGCACAAACAGCGCTATCCTACAAGGGAAGCAACGAGGGTTGGAGCTTCCCTAACTTGCCCATCCTCGTGCTGCTGGGTGGCTGAGAGCATAAAGCCTGTTACGGTTGTGGACTTGGGAGGCAGACAGGCCCAGATCCTGTGTGGCAGTGGGTCGACTCCCTAACCCCTCTGTGTTTGACCTATGTTTATCATTTAAAACAAAAGACAGTAAATAAAACCTCTCCAGGGAGGTTCTCTTTTTGAGGATTCAGTGAAATGCTCCATGTGAAAGGCTTCCCACCATGCCAGGCACACTGTGAGTGCATGGCAGTCGCAGATGTTTTGTGAGCGCACAGACCCTGTAAGCCCTGAAGGCCTTTGAGCCCCCACAATTGCTGTGATCAAGCACAGGCACTGACTCTCATGTACTTCACTTGCAAGAGAGCTCTTTAGACCAGGGCAGCGCCCTGCTACTCTTATTTAGGAATAATCCTATTGGATTTCTGGGACATCGGCTGGCGAGAAACAACAGATCCGGAGAAGGTTGGGAGGTGGGAAGGGAAGGTGACTGCTGCCATGGAAAGGAGAGCTAGAAAAGTAACAACAAACACAGCTGCTTGGAGCTTACAGGCAGTAAAGTCAGGCTATTCAGGATGACTGAGTCACCAGGCAGAGTGTGATTAGCCAAGATTTTCAGATGCTAGTGGGCGGTGTGTGTGTGTATATCTGTTGAGGGAAGTCTGTGTGAAAAGCTTAATTGAGAATGGATAAAAATTTCAAAGCATTGGATGTTTCGACAGATAACTTGGTAGCTTTTGGTCACCCTGATGATCTAAAATGGCTAGGTCCTTGGAGCTTGGAGAGGAGAGGCTTCCCTGTGACAGAGGCAGGTCACCAGAGTCTGAAAGGCCAGGCTCCTGGCACCAAACTGCCCAAGTTCAAGACCAGTCCACCATGTAACCATTCTGACCCTGGACAAGTCAAGGAACCCCTTAAGCCTCAGTTTCTTATTTCTCAACTGAAAATTGAGTAATAATAAAGGAACCAATCTCATGGGGATCGACAAGCCCTCAGTAAATGTTACAGGTCACGTCTGCGTGTGCACATGTGCACTGCCCACGAGCCTGCTTCCCACCAGGTGAAAAGGATTATCTTCCTTGGTTAAGCAGACTTCACATGCAGGCTGCGGATCAAGGCAGGGGCAGGGAGGCACTTTCATGACAAAAGGACTGCTGGTTGCAACGCCCTGCGGGAGTGGTTCGGGACCGAAGGACGTGCAAAGCAAAGAGGGAAGACTGAAAGAGGCCATCTGGAGAGACACCAAATGACCAGCGCTCTCCCGAAGTCCCAGTGTGTTAGAAACCCAGGGTAACAGGGCTCCTTACTGAAGGAGGAGAGCCAGTATTTACTGAGTGCCCACAGTGTGGCAGGCGTCGCGCTAGGGTATCTGCACTCACACGGATCCACGTACTCCCACCAGCCATCTTGGGAAGGTGGTGTTGCCATCCACAGTTTTTAAATGAGGACACTGAGATGCAGGGGGGACAGGTAACTTTCAGAAGGCACGTGGTTACTAAGAGGTGGACATAGAATTCAAACCAGGCGTGGCCGACTGCCCTCACGCCATCACGACAGTCACGGTCCAGAGGGAGGGAGCTGGCCATATACACCGTCCTCACTTTCTTCCCACCCTCTCATCAACTGCTGGTACCTGCCATTGGCCAAACCCAACCGGAAACGAGAAGGCAAGGGAGCCCACGGAGGCCATCCAGACAGGTCAGCCTCGGGGCACAGGGCAGGATGCTGAAGGGCAGATCCAGATGGCAACTGGAAAACACCCAGCACAGGTGAAGCCTGCCCCTTGCCTTCCGAGGTTTCAGCCGCAGAACTGGCCCAGGGTGGGCAGGAGGGAGGGCAGTGAGGTGGTCTGCAGGCTTAGCGGGGCTGAAGCAAGTCTTCCACGCCAGCTGTCCCTACTCCCTGCAGGGCCTGTGTGGGGGCCCCTGGGATACCCACCCTAAACCTATTTGCTAGAGAAATCAGGGTAGGTCTGGGAGCCTTAAGCCCAAAAAGAGGGAGAAACAATCCACCCTGATTTTCAAAGGCCACAGCCACAACTTCTTGCCTCCCCCTGATAGGGCCTGCTACAAAGTTCCCCTTCTGGTTTTGGGGCAGCAGAGCCATGAATCTTTGCTGAAAACAATTTTCAGGAAGCCCAAGAGGACCCTGAGCTGTCCACGTCTCTCTAGACAGTAACCTCGTGAGCATCTATCTCAGGAGCTACCTCAAGGATGAAAACAAACCAGTTCAAGGAGTGGGGTAACTAAATGGACTTTTCCAGTCCACGTCAGTCTGAGGGGACACAGGATCACATTAACAGCAATTCAGACATATTTTCTAGACCCCCACGAGCATATCCACAGCACCTCACCCTCATTCCCAAGTTCCCCCAGTTATTTCTGCAGTGTCTAGGTTGGGGTCTCCTCACTCTAGCTCCTTGTTGGTATCTGTTTCTCTACCCTCCCAGAGGCTGGTGCCCAACACAACTCAGCTGTCAGAGCTGGCTGTGGTCAGGGCTGCCAGGGACAGCTGCACAGGGTGTGCACTGCCCAACTAGATAGGGCGGTCATGAGTGTGGGTCACTACCTCAATTCCCGGAACTCTATTTCTATGGCTCTTACGTAGTAAATCTTCTGGGTGCTAAACAGTGCAGCTTGATCTTTACCGTATCAGAGTCATGTGGGTTTCTGTCAGCTCTTCCTCCAAAACCTAGCCTAGTCCAACCACTGGTCACTGTCTCCTTGACTCTGCCCTGGTGGCAGGCCCCTTGCTTCTCAGTCTCCTAATGGAACCATGCTCTCAGCTCCATTCTTATTCCCCTTTGGACCACTCTCCACCCAGCCCCAGAAGGGACAATGAGAAAATACAGAACAGTGCACCTCATTTTTCTGTGTGCAACCCCCCAGAGGCCTCCACTGCAGTCTGCATCCAACCCTGAGACCTCCTCTGGCCCACAGGAGGGGCCCGCCTGCCTCCCTCCCCTCTCCTACTCAGCCCCTCTGCTGGGCCACACTGATCTTTCATTTCTCAGAAGGCCAAGTTCACTCCCATCCCATTGCTTGTGCATGTGCTATTCCTTTGCGTGGCTGCCTCCTTCAGGTCTCTGGGCCTTGGTTCACGTGAGCCTCCCTCCTGGAAGCCTTCCCTGAGCACCCTGTTTAAAACAGCCTCCTTCCCACCCCCATCTTTCCTATTCCAGTAACTGGTTTTATCAGTCTGGAAATTATCTCATCTCTTCATTGTCTGCCTCCTCAAAGAGAGACGCACTCCAAAGGGCCAGGGGCTATGTCTGTCTTGTTCACTGCTGTGTCCCCAGCACCTGGCATTGCAGAGACTTGTGGAATAACTGAGAGGACGTCCCCTACGAGGGCGGCGGCCTGGCCCTTTGCTCTGCTCCATGGCTCGTGCGGAGACCTGTGGCCTCGAGTCTCACAGTTCAGCACTGCCTGAGCCCCAGCCTCACCACCACTGTAGTGAAAACAGCCCCTCCTGCCTCTGCTGACAGCCCTCGCTGCCCGGAGCTCAGGCTGCCCTCTGGAGGCCAGGCCAGACTCAGGCCCTTCCTGGTGGCACCAGAAGTCCCCGTGCCTGGGTCTGCGTCTCTGCTCCATCACTTCACCTGGTACGCCCTCAGGCAGGCCACCGAACCTGCCTACACCTTGTTTTTTCCTCGGCCCAGAGCTGCTGTGAATACAAACAAGGTAATTCACAGTAACCCTGAGCTCAGTGCCCGGCACTGGGCCAACGCTCACGTCGTGTCGTCGTCTCCATTACGAGGTGCCATGATGTTGCCCCCATGCGTTCCTCCCCGGACCCAACAGCAACTGTCCTCCTCATACCTGCTAGAGCAGAGATACCACGCGCTCCGCCACCACCACACCAGCAGCGCTGGCTCATCACTTTGGACTCTAGTTCTGAAAACTTTAGGGTTCACTGAGAAAGAGGGAATCATGGATCTACAGAGAAATACTTAACATCTGTATCCACAGAGACGCCCTATCCCTGAGGAACTTGCTGTTCAGGAGGGCACATCTACAGTGAACACGACCACGGAGGCAGGAGTGAGGGAGGGGGTGGTGGCCAGCACTGAGCGGCGGCCCTGGGGGCTGTAAACACGCTGCCCAAATACTACACAGAACCTCACGTCGAGTCAAGATGGATTTTTACTGCCAAATGAACGTGTGCCAAACTTCTTTAAAAAAAAAAAAAAAGGCTTGCTGGGTTTTTTGTTTCTTTGTTTTTTTTTTTTTTCTCTTTCTTTTTTATTTTTTAAATTATGAAAGTATGATAACACATTTATAGGAGACTTGAAAAACACAGAACAAACTTACATACAGTTCCACTATATATTGCAATTATTTTTTTAAGTATATAAGTTTTTAGTTGGAGTTTCAACATCAAACTCTCAGAAATTAATAGAATGAATAGATAGAAAAGTAGGATATGGTAGACCCGAAAAGCACCATGAACCAATTCAACGATTTACACAATTTCCACACAACAGTAGGATATAAATTCTATTCAAGTTCCTGTAGACTATAAACTGAATTTTTTTTTTAAATTTTTTAATTTTTTTTTTCCCAAATCTTCCCACCCTCTCCCTCTCCCACAGAGTCCGTAAGACTGTTCTATACATCAGTGTCTCTTTTGCTGTCTTGTATACAGGGTTATTGTTACCGTGATTTGGGATTCTGAATTTGTGGAGCAGGGAGTGTGGCCCCTCAGTCAGGGCTGAGTTATCCATCGGGTGCAGTAGGCACAGGGCTGGGGGTTCATGACACTATGAGGGGCCCCCCAAAATGTTCTAACTTCTTTCAAAATGAGAATAAACAGTGAAGTTTTAGGTCAGAAAATGCTTCAATATATAATGTTAATGTATTTCTCCTTACACCAACACAGTCACAGAAGATGGTTTTTAGTATTTGTAGTGGGGGAGGTGCTCACAGAGTGCCCAGGGCGGGGGTCGGGGGAGGAGTTGGGTCCCACCTCGGGCACCACCCGCACAGACCCCGGGAGGACCGAGTGAGATGAGGCCAGTGAACAGACCGGCACGACGCCCGATACGTAGTGAACAATAAATGATGACGGTAATAGCAATCGTAAGGTTTTCCCAGTCTCTGCTCCTTCATCTGTGAAACGGAGTATCTGCTGCCCTCTCCAAGCCCCAGGCGTGCTGTGAGTCTCAAGGGAGACAACAAATGCCGAAGTGCTTGGGGACAGGCCATGCCATGCAGAGGAGAGGAGCTAGGACTGGGGACACCACCGTCACCCACTTGGACCAGGAACTCGAGCGAGGGATGTCCCTCTGCTGCCCACCTGCACCTGGCAGGGTGGCCCTGAAAGGCCCATGGCAGGTCCTGCCTTCCTTCCTGTACCGGCCTGGCAGACAGAGCAGGGAAGCGGGGAGGGCGTGGCTGGGGCGGGGCACCCAGGAGTCACATCAGTGGAGGAGGAGTCACCCAGGACCCCCAGAGCCAGCTTGGGGCGGACCCAGGGCAGCCTGTCAGTGGTTTAGACACAGCCTTGCCATGTCAGGGCAGCTGTCTTTCTCTCCTTAGTCTCCTCCCCACTCTCCTCCTAGTGTGGGCAGTCTCTCAGTCGTATCCCATTCTCGGCAACCCCATGGACTGCAGCCTGCCAGGCTCCTCTGTCCGTGGGATTAACCTGGCAAGAATACTGGAGTGGGTTGCCACTTCCTCTTCCAGGACTTCTTCCCGACCCAGGGACCAAACTCCTCTCTCCTGAGGCTTCTATATCAGCAGGGGGATTCTTTACTGAGCCATCTGGGAAGCCCACCCTCTTCCTCCTAAATAGACTCCCAAATGGGGGGGGGTCCATGCTGCCCTCACCCCTAAGACCCTGAGTCAGGAACCCGGGATGAGCTTTAAAAGGCTAGTGTTCCCCTGCAGTCATTCAACAGACATCAATCATGTGCTTCCACACACCAGGCCTTGAGTGAGATGCTCAGGCCAGAGCCCAGACCGAGGCAGCCCTAGGCCCAGCCCCCGGATCTCTCTGATGACACCAGCCCATCTCCCTGCCAGCACCAGCATCTCTGTTTAGTGGCCCCACCTGACTTCATGCCTGGGAAGCTCACTCTACCCGTCTCTTACCAGAAGCCCTCATTTATCTGCTCTGCTGCCCTGTTGGGTCCCAGGACCAATCAGCCAGGTCAGCATCAGCTCAGCGGCTCCTAGGGACGAGAATTTCAGCAGGTGTCTGTCTGTAAGGGGGTTGGGGTCCTCCCCCACGGACTGGAAGGCTGCCTCCAGCCCCTCATTTCCTGATAGGACAAAGGTCCTGCTGACACAGACCACAATGCTCCAGAGGCAACTGTTTTTAAATTGTTTATGTAAGATGGGGATGATTTTAAACAGCTTTGGAAATTTTCTGTGAAGGTTCTGTTATGAAGCTACAAAAGAAAACCAACGATGCTAAAATTAAATCTCTCCTCTCTCTGCTCCTCGGTCTCCCGTCCTGGGGATGAGCCCCATGTCAAGCAACAGGGTGAGAGGGCAGCGATGAACCAAACAAACGAACATTCCCTAAAATATCGTTATAAAGACAAGATGAAACTCGTCAACTAAAGTCTCAGCAAATTTTCTCTGGGCAAACTGACCTGGAGCCCACAGGTGGTGCTCAGATGGGGCTTAATAAGTATCTGTTGCCAAGGTAGCGGATATGGCAGGTGACGTCCTTAGGACTGGCAGGTGATGTCCAGGCCTGAGGAGAGGCGCTGCCCTGACTCTGTCCTCCGGCAGGCAGGCTGACAAGTCGGGAATGAGATGGGACTCACGCAAGCTGAAAACAGGCTCTTCAAACTGCTTTTGTAACTGAGCATGTGCCCTGTGCTGACATTTGCATAGACTGACCTGGCAAGCACTTAACAGAAACAGTGACCTCAAAGGGCTTTCCGTGTGCCTGGACAGCCTCTGTGACACTGGGCGGTACAGGAGCACTGCCTTAGAATCCTCCTGTAAATGAAGCCCCCTAACTTCTCAGCAGGAAACACACGGCTACCCTGCCAAGCACGAGGCAGCAAGTCATAGGACCCGACCCCAACACCACCAGGAGAGGAGGGGACCAGCTGGCCCACTCTCAGCTCAGAGGCAGCTGTTTCATTGAATCAGATGGATGGAGGCTTCTGGCAATTTCACAGCCTTGCCGATGCTCAGACACTCCCCTAGGCCTTCCCAAGACCAGCTGACCGGGAGACGAGGGGCCCTGCCTTTCAATCCCTCACCCATGGGTCAACCTCACTGTAGCCATGATCACTAAAAACTGCCACCTTTCCTCGAATCTGAGAAGTCATCAACCATTAAATGGGTCGTGTTCTAGCAAAAAAGAAAGTGCTCCAATTAAACCCTGACATGCTAGTACCTTTAAGATGCCCCCTGATTTCAGAGATCTCAAAAACAAGAAAAAAGCATTAAAAGGTTAGAATCAAAGAAATGCAATTTGCTTCCAGGACAACACCATAATGTGCCTGCCTGCTGTAGTGCTCCTGATGTAAGTCTTTATCTTGGTCCCATTTCTGCCTAGCAGTGTGGTCTGCTGTGAGGAACCTCACTTTGCCAAGCCTCACTCTTCTTGTTAGTAGAACAAAATAGTAAAACTTCCCTCATAGGGTTTCAAGAGAAGAAAAAAGATACCTGTAAAATACTAAGCTTGTTACCCGGCACATCACAGGTACCTACAGTCAGTTCAGTTCAGTTGCTCTGTCATGTCCGACTCTTTGCGATCCCATAGACTGCAGCACGCCAGGCTTCCCTGTCCTTCACCATCTCCCAGAGCTTGCTCAAACTCATGTCCATCATGTTGGTGATGCCATCCAACCATCTCATCCTCTGTCATCCCCTTCTCCTCCTGACTTCAATGCTTTTCCAGCATCAGGGCCTTTTCTAATAAGTCAGTTCTTCGCATGAGGTGGCCAAAGTATTGGAGCTTCAGCTTCAGCATCAGTCCTTCCAATGAATATTCGGGACTGATTTCCTTTAGGATGGACTGGTTGGATCTCCTTGCAGTCCAAGGGACTCTCAAGAGTCTTCTCCAACACCACAGTTCAAAAGCATCAATTTTTGGCACTCGGTTTTCTTTAAGGTCCAACTCTCACATCCATACATGACCACTGGAAAAACCATAGCTTTGACTAGACAGACCTTTGTTGGCAAAGTAATGTCTCTGCTTTTTAATATGCTGTCTAGGTTGGTCATAGCTTTTCTTCCAAGGAGCAAGCATCTTTTAATTTCATGGCTGCAGTCACCATCTGCAGTGATTTTGGAGCCCAAGAAAATAAAGTCTGTCACTGTTTCCATTGTCTCTCCATCTATTTGTGATGGGACCAGATGCCATGATCTTAGTTTTTTGAAAGTTGAGTTTTAAGCCAGCTTTTTCACTCTCTTCTTTCACTTTCATCAAGAGGCTCTTTAGCTCCTCTTCACTTTCTGCCATAAGGGTGGTATCATCAGCATACCTGAGGTTATTTATATTACTCCTGGCAATCTTGATTCCAACTTGTGCTTCATCCAGCCTGACTGTTCACATGATGTACTTTGCATATAAGTTAAATAAGCAGGGTGACAGTATACAGCCTTGATGTACTCCTTTCCCAATTTGGAACCAGTCTGTTTTTCCATGTTCAAACTGTTGCTTCTTGACCTGCATACAGGTTTCACAGGAGGCTGGTAAGGTGGTCTGGTATCCTCATTTCTTTAAGAATTTTCCACAGTTTGTTGTGATCCACACAGTCAAAGGCTTTGGCATAGTCAGTGAAGCAGAAGTAGATGTTTTTCTGGAATTCTCTTGCTTTTTCTATGACCCAATGGATGTTGGCAATTTGATCTCTGGTGCCTTCTGCCTTTTATAAATCCAGCTTGTACATCTGGAATTACTCAGTTCATGTACTGTTTAAGTCTAGCTTGGAGAATGTTGAGCATTACTTTGCTAGCGTGTGAGATGAGTGCAACTGTGCAACAGCTTGAACATTCTTTGGCATTGCCTTTCTTTGGGATTGGAATGAGAACTGACCTTTTCTGGTCCTGTGGCCACTGCTGAGTTTTCCAAATTTGCTGGCATATTGAGTGCAGCACTTTCACAGCATCTTCTTTTAGGACTTGAAATAGCTGAGCTGGAATTCCATCACCTCCACTAGCTTTGCTTGCAGTGATGCTTCCTAAGACCCACTTGACTTCGCATTCCAGGGTGTCCGTCCAGCTCTAAGTGAGTGATCACACTATCGTGGTTATCTGGGTCATGAAGATCTTTTTTGTATAGTTCTTTTGTGTATTCTTGCCACCTCTTTTTAATATCTTTGCTTCTGTTAGGTCCCTATCATTTCTGTCCTTTATTGAGCCCATCTTTGCATGAAATGTTCCCTTGGTATCTCTAATTTTCTTGAAGAGATCTCTAGTCTTTCTCATTCTATTGTTTTTATCTATTTCTTTGCATTAGTCACTTATGAAGGCTTTCTTATCTCTCCTTGCTACTCTTTGGAACTCTGCATTCAGATGGATGTATCTTTCATTTTCTCCTTTGCTTTTAGCTTCCCTTCTTTTCTCAGCTATTTGTAAGGCCTCCTCAGACAATCATTTTGCCTTTTTGCATTTCTTTTTCTTGGGGACGGTCTTGATCACAGCCTCCTGTTCAATGTTACCAACCTCCATCCATAGTTCTTCAGGCACTCTGTCTATCAGATCTAATCCCTTGAATCTATTTGTCACTTCCACTGTATAAAATCATAAGAGATTTGACTTAGGTCATACCTGAATGGTCTTTGTTGGTAAAGGTACTGATAAAGGTCCATCTAGTCAAAGCTATGGTTTTTCCAGTAGTCACGTATGGATGTGAGAGTTGGACTATAAAAAAAGCTGAGCACCGAAGAATTGATGCTTTTGAACTGTGGTATTGGAGAAGACTCTTGAGAGTCCCTTGGACTGCAGGGAGATCCAACCAGTCAATCCAAAGGGAAATTAGTCCTGAAAACTCATTGGAAGGACTGATGCTGAAGCTGAAACTCCCAATACTTTGGCCACCTGATGCAAAGAACTGACTCATTTGAAAATACCCTGATGCTGGGAATGATTGAAGGTGGGAGGAAAAGGGGATGACAAAGGATGAGATGGCTGGATGGCATCACCAACTCAATGAACATGGGTTTGAACAAACTCCAGGATTTGGTGATGGACAGGGAAGCCTGGCATGTTACAGTCCATGGGGTCGCAAAGAGTCAGACACGACTGAGAGATTGAACTGAACTCAACTGAGTAGTGTAGTGGTTTTCCACACTTTCTTCAATTTAAGTCTGAATTTTGCAATAAGCAGTTCATGATCTGAGCCGCAGTCAGTTCCCAGTCTTGTTTTTGCTGACAGCATAGGCTTTCTCCATCTTTGGCTGCAAAGGATATAATCAATCTGATTTCAGTATTGGCCATCTGGTGATGTCCATGTATAGAGTTGTCTCTTGTGTTGTTGGAAGAGGGTGTTTGCTGTGACCAGTGCGTTCTCTTGGTAAAACTCTGTTAGCCTTTGCCCTGCTTCATTTTGTACTCCAAGGCCAAATTTGCATGTTACTCCAGGCAAATTTGGTATCTCTTGGCTTCCTAGTTTTGCTTTCCAGTCCCCTGCAATGAAAAGAACATCATCTTTGGTGTTCACAGGTACTCTAACAAGGCGTTTGAGGACACACATTTCTTTTATCTTCTAGTGCCCTGGTGGGTACACTGAGTTGAAGCAACCTACAAATTACTGGGGCTGATATTTCCCAAAAGACTCTGACAAAGAACAGGGAGGGCAGACAACTGAATTAAGGACACCCACCAGCTGGTTCGTGTATGGTAGGACACCAACAAAAGCAGGCGTACAGAAGGTTGGGTGAGAAGGCAAATTCCACTGGGATGTGGAGAGGTCCAGTTCCTGAAAAGCAGGAGTAGGTTGTATTGAATTAACCCTCTCATCAGTAACAATGATGAAAGCTGGACAATATACAAAAGACAACTGCTTGAAAGCACTTGAGAGCAATTCAAAGAAGCAACCAATAGAAGCTGGAAGGGATACGGTCCTTGAAAGACATGAAGCACACTAAGGTATTTCCCTCTTCATGATGATACACTGAGTGTTGAAACAGAATGCAGCAGTGTTACCAGCTGGGAAGAAGAGGAAGACATTGGACCCTGTGGATGGAAACTGCAGGGGAAAACACTAGAAAGGAGATAGCCACAGAACGAGGAGCTCCAAAATTACCATACAGGTTCCCTTGAATCCTTACTTGACTCCTAAATTGTACACATGGAGAGAGAGAGTTCATAGAGCCCAAAACAAAGCAGTGACTGAGAGGCAGAAAGTTCAGCAGCTGCCTGAAAGATGGAGTCTGGAGTTCAAGCACTGCCAAGTTAAAAGGGCTTAGCCAACACTTATGGTTCCCAATTTAATCCTAGAAAGGCCATGCCTTACTATTAAACCCAGGATTAAGGGTTATACTCTAGGATTACGGGCAAAATCAAAATAAACCTACCTGAAAAAAACCTAAAAACCTAGCCTGCACAAAAGCAAGGTAATACGCCAGTGATTTAATTGCCTATCAGAACAAAACACATCATTCTGGAGAGAAAGACAGTAACATGCTGAGTCTTTTCAACATAGGATCCAAAATGTCCAGCGTATGATTTAAAAATTATAGGCATGTGAAGAAGCAAGAAAATACGATCCATGATCAAAAGAAATAATAAAATTAGACCCACTGATGACCCAGATGTTGGAATTAGTATATCCCTATATAAGGGATTTTAAAATGTGTGTATGTGAGTGTGTGTGTGGGCGCATGAGTGTGTATGTGCTGAGATTCCCAGGTGGTGCTAGTAGTAAAAAAACACCTGTCAATGCAGGAGACCTAAGAGATGCAGGTTCAGTCCCTGAGTTGGGAAGATTCCCTGGAGGAGGGCACAGCAACTCATTCCAGTATTCCTGCCTGGATAATCCCAGAGACATGCATGCTAAGTTGCTTCAGACACGTCTGACTGTTTGCAGCCGTACGGACTGTAGCCCACCAGGGTCCCCTGTCCATGGGACTCTCCAGGCAAGGATACTGCAATGGGTTGCCATGCCTTCCTTCAGGGGATCTTCCCAACCCAGGGGATTGAACTTGCGTCTCTTAGGTCTCCTGCCTCTCTTACATCTTCTGGAAGGCAGGTTCTTTACCACTATCACCACCTGAGAAGGAAGCCCCTTAAAATGTGTCAGTTCAGTTCAGTTCAGTTCAGTCGCTCAGTCATGTCCGACTCTTTGCCACCCCATGAATTGCAGCATGCCAGGCCTCCCTGTCCATCACCAACTCCCGGAGTTCACTCAGAATCACGTCCATCGAGTCAGTGATGCCATCCAGCCATCTCATCCTCTGTCGTCCCCTTCTCCTCCTGCCCCCAATCCCTCCCAGCATCAGAGTCTTTTCCAATGAGTCAACTCTTTGCATGAGGTGGCCAAAGTACTGGAGTTTCAGTTTTAGCTGAAATCCCAGGGCTGATCTCCTTCAGAATGGACTGGTTGGATCTCCTTGCAGTCCAAGGGACTCTCAAGAGTCTTCTCCAACACCACAGTTCAAAAGCGTCAACTCTTCGGCGCTCAGCCTTCTTCACGGTCCAACTCTCACATCCATACATGACCACAGGAAAAACCATAGCCTTGACTAGACGAACCTTTGTTGGCAAAGTAATGTCTCTGCTTTTGAATATGCTATCTAGGTTGGTCATAACTTTCCTTCCAAGGAGTAAGCATCTTTTAATTTCATGGCTGCAGTCACCATCTGTAGTGATTTTGGAGCCCCCAAAAATAAAGTCTGACATTGTTTCCACTGTTTCCCCATCTATTTGCCATGAAGTGATGGGACCGGATGCCATGATCTTCGTTTTCTGAATGTTGAGATTTAAGCCAACTTTTTCACTCTCCACTTTCACTTTCATCAAGAGGCTTTTTAGTTCCTCTTCACTTTCTGCCATAAGGGTGGTGTCATCTGCATATCTGAGGTTATTGATATTTCTCCCAGCAATCTTGATTCCAGCTTGTGCTTCTTCCAGTCCAGCGTTTCTCATGATGTACTCTGTATATAAGTTAAATAAGCAGGGTGACAATATGCAGCCTTGACATACTCCTTTTCCTATTTGGAACCAGTCTGTTGTTCCATGTCCAGTTCTAACTGTTGCTTCCTGACCTGCATACAGATTTCTCAAGAGGCAAATCAGGTGGTCTGGTATTCCCATATCTTGAAGAATTTCCCACAGTTTATTGTGATCCACACAGTCAAAGGCTTTGGCATAGTCAATAAAGCAGAAATAGATGTTTTTCTGGAACTCTCTTGCTTTTTCCATGATCCAGCAGATGTTGGCAATTTGATCTCTGGTTCCTCTGCCTTTTCTAAAACCAGCTTGAACATCAGGAAATTCACGGTTCACGTATTGCTGAAGCCTGGCTTGCAGAATTTTGAGCATTACTTTTAAATATGCACAGGATTTTCAGGAAATGAAGGACAGAATGAATGAGTGGATAGAGAATCTCAGAAGAGAAATGGGACCCATAAAGATAAACCAAGTGGCAATTCTAAAACCAAAAGAATATAGCACCTGATGGAAAACATAATTTGGACATTAAGAGCAGATTAAACACTATAGAATTATGGATCTGCAAACTTGAAGCCAGGTAATAGAAATGATCCAAACTGAAGCACAGAGATTTTTTTGAAAAAGATAAATAAATGGAGCTTCAGTGACCTGTGGAACAACTCAAGTGTGTTAGGGGAGTTCCAGAAGGGGAGGGGAGAGAGAATTGTACAGAAGAAATATTTAAAAGAATAATGGCCCCCAACCTCCCCTGCACCATAACACATTCCCAAATTCAGTGAAAAATACCAACCCACAGATCTGAAAAGCTTAGTGAATCCCATGTAGAAAAAATACAAAAAAAAAAAAAATTACATCATCATCATACTGCTGAAAATCAAAGATAAAGAGAAATCTTAAAAGAAGTTAGAGGAGAAAAGACCCCCTTTCCATGTACACAGGAAGGACTACACAGGAAGAGAGCTGACTGCTCATTAGAAACAACGTAAGCCAGAGGACAATGGAAAGGGATTTCAAAAGTGCTTGCTGAAAGGATACATCAATTTGGGATACATGAAGCCTGAAATCCTGCTAAAAGGTAAGACTCTGAGGCTGCAAGAAACAGCAAAGCCCCTTCCCAAGCACCCCTGTTTATATAAGCACCCACATCATTCGTGCACTCCTACCCCACCCCCACCCCTCACACAAGGTTATCTCAGACCATCCCAACATTCCCAACAAAAAAAGAAAAAAACTGTAACTGTCAGGAATGTGACAAGATAGAAAAACCATGAAATCATTTATACAAATTGTGGGACACAATTAAGATTGCTGGTGTTCTGCCACCATGTAAATGTCACACTCTTCTTTCATTCTGATAAAAAGTATAAAAAAGGAAAAGAAAGATTCCCTGCTCCTCAAACGCGTCAGTCACAGGACACTGGTCCAGCACACAGGTGGAAATGCAGGGATGGTGCTCACTGAGAGGTCACCCTAGTGTTTCTCCCCCACTGCATGGGACCCTAGCAACTTAGAACTGGGAAAGCAAATCTGTTTAGCAACCAAGGGACTTGGGCTACACCTATTCCCAGGGGCGGGAAAACCTAGGAATCCCCCTGCCCCAGGGGTCCCGTGGCAGAGAAGGCAATGGCACCCCACTCTAATACTCTTGCCTGGAAAATCCCATGGACGGAGGAGCCTGGTAGGCTGCAGTCCATGGGGTCGCAAAGAGTCGGACACGACTGAGCAACTTCACTTTAAATTTTCACTTTCATGCATTGGAGAAGGAACTGGCAACCCACTCCAGTGTTCTTGCCTGGAGAATCCCAGGGACGGGGGAGCCTGGTGGGCTGCCGTCTATGGGGTCGCACAGAGTCGGACACGACTGAAGTGACGCAGCAGCAGCAGCAGCAGGGGTCCTGTGGCCTCCCAGTCACCTCTCTCTCCAGAGTGTCTCCACCATTGCCCAGCGGCTCTGGGGCCTCAACTGTAGGGCCTGTCAGTCCAGTCTGTGCTCAACGCCATCATGGCCTTAAAAATAACAGCAGGCCGGAACCCTGCCCTGCTCAGAACCTTTCAGTGGCTCCTGACTGCCCCTGGGAAGAAGTCCCCCTCTGACAAGGACTTGTCCTCCACCACATTCCCCTTCTCTCCTCCAAACTGCACCCGACTCAGTCCCTCACAGTCGCTCTTGCCTCAGGGTCTGCTTCTGTTGCTACTGCAGTGTAACAAATCACCACCAAAATTCTGTGGCCTACTCACACGCTAGTAAAGTAATGCTCAAAATTCTCCAAGCCAGGCTTCAGCAATATGTGAACCGTGAATTTCCTGATGTTCAAGCTGGTTTTAGAAAAGGCAGAGGAACCAGAGATCAAATTGCCAATATCTGCTGGATCATGGAAAAAGCAAGAGAGTTCCAGAAAAACATCTATTTCTGCTTTATTGACTATGCCAAAGCCTTTGACTGTGTGGATCACAATAAACTGTGGAAAATTCTGAAAGAGATGGGAATACCAGACCACCTGATTTGCCTCTTGAGAAATCTGTATGCAGGTCAGGAAGCAACAGTTAGAACTGGACATGGAACAACAGACTGGTTCCAAATAGGAAAAGGAGTATGTCAAGGCTGTATATTGTCACCCTGCTTATTTAACTTATATACAGAGTACATCATGAGAAACGCTGGACTGGAAGAAGCACAAGCTGGAATCAAGATTGCTGGGAGAAATAGCAATAATCTCAGATATGCAGATGACACACCCTTATGGCAGAAAGTGAAGAGGAACTAAAAAGCCTCTTGATGAAAGTGAAAGTGGAGAGTGAAAAATTGGCTTAAATCTCAACATTCAGAAAACGAAGATCATGGCATCCGGTCCCATCACTTCATGGCAAATAGATGGGGAAACAGTGGAAACAGTGTCAGACTTTATTTTTGGGGGCTCCAAAATCACTACAGATGGTGACTGCAGTCATGAAATTAAAAGACGCTTACTCCTTGGAAGGAAAGTTATGACCAACCTAGATAGCATATTCAAAAGCAGAGACATTACTTTGCCAACAAAGGTTCGTCTAGTCAAGGCTATGGTTTTTCCTGTGGTCATGTATGGATGTGAGAGTTGGACTGTGAAGAAGGCTGAGCGCCGAAGAGTTGACGCTTTTGAACTGTGGTGTTGGAGAAGACTCTTGAAAGTCCCTTGGACTGCAAGGAGATCCAGCCAGTCCATTCTGAAGGATATCAGCCCTGGGATTTCTTTGGAAGGAATGATGTTAAAGCTGAAACTCCAGTACTTTGGCCACCTCCTGCTAAGAGTTGACTCATTGGAAAAGACTCTGATGCTGGGAGGGATTGGAGGCAGGAGGAGAAGGGGACGACAGAGGATGAGATGGCTGGATGGCATCACTGACTCGATGGACGTGAGTCTGGGTGAACTCCGGGAGTTGGTGATGGACAGGGAGGCCTGGCGTGCTTCGATTAATGGGGTCGCAAAGAGTCGGACATGACTGAGCAACTGAACTGAACTGAACTGAAAATAACCATTTCCTTCCCCCGTGGGTTCTGTGGGTCAGGAACTCAGACTCGGAACACCAGGATGGCTTCTCTCTGCTTCCGGTGGCCTGGAGTCTCAGCAGGAAGACTCTCTAGCTGGGGAATGACTCAGTGGCGAGGGGCCTCTTTCTCCCGTGTCTTGGGGTTGGTGCCGGCTACCAGCTGGGACCTACAACACATGTGGTCTTCGCGCGGCGGCTTCTGGGTAGTTGGACTTCTCCGGGTCCAGCCTGGCCCACGGCTCCAACACCGAGTGTGCCAGCAAACAAGACAGACTGCCTTTTTTCACCCAGCCTTGGCAGTCAGGCGGTGCCACCCCCACTGCTTCTACAAGCAAGTAAGAAACACCCGGATATGAGGGGAAGGAGCAGAGACCCTGCCTCTCAATGGGAGGAGTGTCAGGGTCTCACTGCAGAAGGGAGATATTGCCGGGACCATCTTTGAACCTGACGCACTGTTCTCTCCAACTGATGGGCCGTCGTCCTTCCAAACTCACCACCTGCTGACTCACCCTTCAGGTTTCAGCACCACTTTGTACTACGTGCCCTGACTGCTTGTTCAGGCCTCCTGCTCAGATACCCCGTGTGCCCAGTGCTTCTCATGTGCCTCAGTCTGTCTGTCTGCCTCCCCTCCTGCCTGCGAGCTTTGTGAGGACAGGAATTTTGCCTTTCTGGTGTTGGCTCAGTGAAAGAATTAGTCACTCAGTAATGTCCGACTCTTTGCAACACCATGGACTGTAGCCCACCAGACTCCTCCATCCACGGGATTCTCCAGGCAAGAATACTGGAGTGGGTAGCCATTCCCTTCTCCAGGGGATCTTCCCGACCCAGGGCTCGAACTCGGGTCTCCTGCATTGCAGGCAGATTCTTTACCATCTGAGCCACCAGAGAAGCCTGAGCAGATTCTGAAAAAAAAAAAAAAAAAACTTTCTGGAGAAGAGAGTCAAAGAGAGAGAGAGAGAAAGAGGAGGGAGAGAGAAGGAGGAGGGAGAGAGAGAGGGGAACATGCCTGCACACAGGCTGTCAAGGGTGCCGCTCAGGAGAATTCAGGCGCATCCCAGCCTTCCTTGGCCCCACTGCCAGGGTTCCACCAGGACCCTCCAGGCCCTTCAGAATACCCACAGAGTGAGTGGCACCTTCACCCCATAGTCCCTATGCGGAGGGTCTCTGTGCCATCCAGCTGTCTGGCTAATGGGGTAGGTAGCCTGCAAGATGCTGGGGTCTTCTGGCAAAGACTCACTTTCTAAAAAGGGATGGAACTGAGAGATGGAAAAGGGAGAAGGTCTAAGCAGGACAGGAGAAACCGAGGCAAGAAGAAAAGTCTGCTCCCTGCAAAGACCAGAGTGGCGATCCCAGGGAGGCAAGGACCTCGAAGGACCCATTTGCCCTGGACCAGGAACATGACACCCTGTGCCTAGGGGTGTGAAGAACCCCATTAAAGTTTCTCTCCCAACTGGTAGCCAAATATCATCACCACCACCACCACCATCAATCAATTTTTTTAAAAAGGAAAGAAGAGTTACCACCAACGTTGCACATGGCTGTTGTCCAGGCAGAGGACAAACCAGCCCCTGGACGCCCCTTTGCAGGATTTGCCTTGGTGCCCCCCAGCAGGCCTGCCCACCCCACGAGTCTGTATCATCGCTCACTTCATGGAGTCCAGGGCTGTCTCCTTTCCTGCTCTGACCCTACCAACATTCACGAGCTCGTCTCCGCTGCCCTTGGAGGTAGATTACTCATCTCAGCTCACTTACTGATGCACGAGAGGGATGTCCAGAGAGACGAAGTGACAATCAAGGCCGCTCAGGTGGGAAGAGACAGAGCGTCTCTCTGGCGCCTCCCCACCCCCAGCCTGTCCTGAGCCACTGCTTCTCTCTAACTTCACAGCGTGGATCCTGCTGACTTCTGTGAAGACAGCCTGGGGCTCCTCCCCCAGGGTTCAGAGGTGAGGGAAGTCTCCAAGGAGGGCGGCTGATGGGGAGAGGCTGTCTGTGCGGGACTGCCCTGCCTACACGCCACCCCCCCTGCCCCGCCCCCAACACACACACCCGGGGGCTCTGCAGGGCAGAGCAGGGGACAGGAAGCGACCCAGGGGGAGGACCCGGCTCCCGGCTGCCTGCACAGCTGGGGCGGATCTAAATCCATTACCTGAGTCAGAGGGGACGCTCTCTGCCTCAGCAGAGCGCACCCGGGGCTGCCCAGGCTTTTGGGAGCGGCTGGGCCAGCAAGCAGAGCTGGCCAAGCTGCTCATGCCAAGGAAGGAGGGGGCCGGCGAGGCCGCCAAAGCAGGCTGGGGCAGGAGGGGCTGGGCCAGCTGGGGCCGGAGCTAGTGTGACATCACCGGGCGGCCCGCCTCTGTCTGGGGCTGAGGGGAGGCCCGGAGCCTTTCTGGGGCCTGGGGGATCCTCTTGCACTGGTGGGTGGAGAGAAGTGCCTGCAGCCAACCAGGGTCAGGCTGTGCTCACAGTTTCCTCCGGCAGCATGTAAAGGCTCCACAAAGGAGTTGGGAGTTCAAGTGAGGCTGCTGCCCACAGCCGAGAATGGACCCTGAGCCCTGAGCGGTGCTGCCTGAGCCCCGGACCTGCAGAGCATGGCACTGGGGCAGCAGCCTGCCCCCGAGAGAGAAGGCAGGTTGTGAGCCACACGGCAGGACCCCCAGCCAGCCCCATCCCCTGGCTGGAGCCCCGCTACGGAGCAAGCAGAGGCCAGTGAGGCAGGGCTACTCGGCGGCCGGCCGGGTTCGGTCTGTGACTTGGGGACCCCTCCTGGAGGACATGGCCAGGCTGCCCCGCTGACGGCCGAGTGAAGCATGTGAGGAGCAGCCCCGGAGCCAGGCAGGAGGGACGAGGTAAGGGGCGGGCTCTATGGCACCCCGAGGGACAGTGGGTGAGAGGCAGCAGCTGGCCCCGGGTCTCTGGGTTCAAGAGCCCTGACCCCTCTGGCTGGGGAGGCGGGTGTTTGCAGCTGGGCCCTCCTGCTTTCACTTGGGAGCCCAACACGGCAGCTGCCAGCACAGGACCTGTGGACACCTGGGCAGTGGGGGGCGTTCGGGGGGGGTGGGGTTGGGGGACCGTGAGGTCATGGCTGGGCTTGTGAGGGCTTCATCAGTAAGCCTCACTCTCCTTCAGACAAAGAGCCTTTGGGGTGAAGGTAGGCGGCTCCCGGCAGGGCTCGGCCGCCGGGTGCGGGGTGTGTGCGCGGCTGTGAGCTTGTGTGGAGCGGTGCCCTTGACGGGCCAGCGGGCCCAGGCATCGCGGCTGGCCGGGCTGGCCCAAGGACTTGCGAAGCTGTTTTTCTGTTTCGGGTTCCTGTGCACCCTGGCTGGCAACTCTGCCGCGGCAACAGCAAAAGCAAATGCTGTCCTGCAAGTGCCAGAAGCCCTTGTTCAGAAAGGTCCCTGGGGGCTGAGCAAACTCCGCTCCCACCCCTGCCCGGGAGGAGAGGAGCTGAGGGATCCAGAGCCTGGAGGCACAGCCTGTGGCTGTGACTCCGCACTGCCCCGGTCTCCGGGCGCGTCCCAGGACACCTGGACCCTCCTCGCAGGGGGTGGGACGGGACAGGGCCCTGGGTCTCGGCGGGCTGTCCGTGGGCTGGCCAGGACCCGGGAGGATGAGGCTTTCCCGGCACCAGGCAGCGGGACAGCGCAGGCTCCGCATTCCGAGTCCCTTGAAAGCACTCGTTAGATAACATTTCCAAACAGAAATTCTTCGCTGATCCCTCCCTTCTCCTCTGTGATATGTGTGTCACGGGTCAGCAATTGCCTCTGCTGTGGATTAGGAGAGCTCCCAGAGGCCAGTTCGGTTACTTAGAGAAGGATCTCCTTTCACCGGGGCTCTGCGGAAAGTTGAGAATGCCACTTCCGAAGCTGGCCAAATGCTCCCCACATGTATTTTTCTAAATTGAGACAGAGGGAGGTAAGGCTCACAAGCTAGGCTCAGACCCTAGCTCTTCTACCTAGGGCCAAGTGACGCTTGCCGATCATTTAGCCTCTCTAAGCCTCAGTTTCCTTATCTGTAAAATGGGGTAACAGTAGTGCCCTTCTCTCAGGGCACTTACATGGCGCTCACCAACTGGTAGAGTCCCCCACAACTACCCTGTAACACAGGTACTTGCTAGTCATCACCATTTCACAGGTGAGGAGACTGAGGCACAGAGGTTAAGTGCTGTGTCCAAAGCCACACGGTTAGTGTCGGCACCAGCGTCTGAGCCAGCACTCTGAGCTACACACCATTACTCTCCAGGAGGAGCACAGGGGAGTATGACCCAGAAGGCCTTAGCACAGTGCCTGGTGTGTGGCAAAGCCTCAGAAAACCTCTGAGTATTATGAGCCATAACTATTAGAATCACAGAGGGAAGAGCAGAGACCCGGACTCTGGATATGTCCTGCTGGGGTTGTCAGGAAGTTCCGAAAGGCCCAGCCAAGGCTATGACCACTACCTCCACCCACACTGGGGGGCCTCCCAGGAGCCTTTGGAGGGGAGCTTCATGTTTGGGGCCACATGTCCAAGTCCTAGAAGTTCACAGGAAGGAGGAGTGCAGATGTACCAACAAAAGGACCTCGGGTGCTTCTGATACCACCCCTACAGGAAGAGCATCCAACCCCTCGCAGGGCACTGTTCTCCTGCCTGCTGGTCTCTTCGCCTGAACCAGTGGGCGAGGCAAGTGAGCTACCGCCGCACTGCTCCAGGGTCCACAGCAGGAGGACCAATGCCAGGCCTGTCCTGGGGTTGCAAAGGAGAGGCAGCGACGCCTCCCCCAGTCTCCATCCCAATCACCAAATCTGCCCACAAGATGGCCAAGTCCGGCCAACAGTGGTGAATCTTAGCCCATGACAGTGGCTTCCCTCCTGTGGCCCCAGAGCTCTCAGTGGTCCCTGAACTCTTGGAAGCGTTTGGAAAAGCTGGCATCGAACAGACACTTCTCCAGCACATGGCCTCTGGGGCTGTGGAAGCTGCAGGTTTCCTGGCTCAAGCCTGGATCCATAGCAGCTCACTCTGCTCTCTGGGCGTGCATGTATGCTGTCACTTCCGTCGTGTCCGACTCTTTGCGACCCTTTGGACTATGGCCGGCCAGGCTCCTCTGTCCATGGAATTCTCCAGGCAAGAATACCGGAGTGGGTTGCTATGCCCTCCTCCAAGGGATCTTCCCAACCCGGGGACTGAACCCGTGTCTCCCATGTCTCCTGCATTGGCAGGCAGGTTCTTTATCACTAGCGCCACCTGGACAGCTTGGGCCAAGAAGAGGCTCTGACTGACCTCACGGGTCTAACATGAGTGAGCTATTCATTACTCAGTAAAGGCAGGCAAAGATGTGTGAAGCACATGGTCCAGGAGGGGTTTTTGCTACAACCTACTGGGAAAAGCAACTAAGCCATCTCTTCCTCCACTCCTCCATCCCACAGTGATTTACCAAGTACCACTGGGCTAAGTAAGGCACACACATATCTCATTTCATCCTCGCTACAACCTCAGGAGGTATGTTTCAGTTTTAGCGTCCCATTTGACAGAGGACAAAACAAAGGCTCAGACACGGTGAGCAACCTGAGCACCAAGGGCATACAGTTGGTGATTCTGTGGGACTTGAACCCTGGCCGGTGTGGCTCTGCAGGCCATGCCTCTCCCCACCTCACTTCACTGGCCTGTTCAGAGCATCTCACGGCCTTCGGTTTGGCTGGTGTCCTAGAGACACTGTACCACTCCATCTGAAAGCCACGTGCTCACCTGATTCGGGTGCGCCATCTGTTTGTCCTAGAAGTCTACCTCTGAGACAGTACAGGCCTCATCACCACCCCTCTTACAACTGAGCCTCATCATGGCTACATAGCGTGCTTGCGGTAGCACAGTTAACGAGAGGTGGGAACAGATTCCAAGCCAGACTGTCTTAGCTCTGAACCCTGCAGATTCACAGATAGGTGATCTGTGTGGCTGCCCCTCACCCCCCAACCACCCTTCACGGCAGCACCATGGAACTGCACCAGTTCAGAGGGGGCAGAGCCTTGGCCCCCAGTCATCCAGGGACTGTTTCCTGAGTCTCTGCTTAGAGACTCCAAGGGCTGCAGAACCTGAGCTTGGGTCTTCACGGCCTGCACCGGCCACACTTGAGCAAAGAGAAAAGACCCGGGAGCTGCAACTGGCAGCTCCAGCAGAACAAACAGAGCAGGCAGCAGCCCCGCCCAAGGCAAGCACATTCAGCTTCTGGCCTCTCTCTGAGTCACAGCCCACTTCACCCGAACCCATCTCAATTGAGAGCAGTCAGACAGGGGAGGAGGGGTTCTGCTTGCCTGAGCCCACAGCCCAGTGGGAAGAGGCAGAAGGTGAATCTAATTCACAGCAGTGGGAGACTCGTAGGGAGGAGGCGTGTGGTGCTGAGAGAGACTGTCCCATTTTACAGAAGAGGAAACTGAGGGTCAGAGGGTACAGCGCCTCTGCCACGGTCTCTCCACTGGCGAGCCAAAAAAGCGAGGATTCAAACCCAGATCTGGGCCCATTCCGCCCCAGCCTACTGCCAGCCTGGACAAACACACTGCGGGAATCTCAAGAATGAATCAATTCATTGAATAGCATTTCTTTTTTTGTGAATTTATATAAAACACCCCAAATAGAGGGGTCATTCAGACCCTGGCAGCAAGCAGTTTGCGGTGGTAGAAGGGTCACAGCAGAACCTCGTTCTGAGGGTAGTTTCTGTGACAAAAACCACATTCCCACACAACTCCAAGCCATACGACTGCCTTAATAACAGCCTTGGGTTGGGGGGGGGGGGTGGCGCTAAAGCGCTACAATGTCCTGTTCCACGTACACATCAACTGTAAGCACACACTCTGATCACAGACATGTTAACGTGCTGGGTGGGGGGAGCCAGGCCTCTCACAATCAAGCTATTGTGTCAGGTCAATGCTCTGGAGAAACCAGCCTTTCTAGAGGCCAGCAGCCCCAGAGCCCCCCAACCTCCCCCAGAAAGGCACGCCCAAGACCACCTCAGGAAAGCCCAGAAGGAACTTGGTTCTTGTCTCTGAGAGATGCCTGAGGACCTGCCCGGCTCCAGGAATGACCAAAGTCCTGCCGGAGATGGTCCCCCTCTACCTCCGCAAGCGGACGGTGGAATCTCTCAGTCACCGCTCACCTCCAGGACCCACTCAGGGACAGGCAGGGAAGGGATCTGAATGAATGAAAGAGGGAGGGAAGGAAGGAGGGAGCTGCAGACCCAGACGAAGGAGCCTCTTGCCTCCAGCTGCTATGGTGCTCCACCCCGGCTGTGCTCCCAGTCCCCTGAGCCGCCCTGTGGGGGCCCTGATACCCAGTGTCACCAGCACCTGCTCTCTGTCTCACCTACTCCTGTGGCCCGTTGAGGGCAGGCATCTCCCTTGCTCCTGCTCTATCTGGTCCCCAACACAGTGGCTGGCACCAGAGAAATGTTTAGGAAGTTGTTCATTGAGGGAATGCCTTGAATTTCCTATTTAATAATCCAGGTGCCATCCTGGCTACTGGGTATTCAGAGGGGGAAACCACCCTGATCTCACTTTTAAGAAGCTGATAGTTTGGGCAGAGAACCAGATGAGGACAAGCTGGGTCTTGGGTGCTGTGATAGAAGCAGCCTGGGCTGCTCCTGGGAGCAGAGGAGAGAGGGGGCCCCTCCCTGAGAATGGCCGGCTTCACCGAGAAGGTCAACTGAGCAAGGAAGGCAGGACATGGGGAAGGTGCCGAGGCAGAAAGAACAGCACTTGCCGGGGCAGGGAGGCAGGACAACACAGGCTCTGCCTTCCAGCAGGACACTGACGGGGCCAGCTATGAGGTTTAGAAAGATAGGCCTGCAGCAGTAGGCAGGCCAGCAAGGCCCGTGTGGGTAAGGAAGCTGGCTCTGGAGTCAACACATCTGTTCCAAGCCCAGTTCTACTACTTCGGAGCTCTGATGTCTGGGCAAGGCTCCACCCTTACCTCTGTTTCCTCATCTGTGAAACAGGGATTCTCACGGCCCCTGCCTTTCAGAGTTGCTGGGATCCGGGACAGAGGCACAACGTGCTCATCATCCCTGTGCTGGGGACGAGCCCTGCAACAGGGCCGAGGTGGTCGTGGGGCCAAACACTCAGCCTGGCCGGAAGAGCAGCCCCAGGCAAGGTTTGGATTTCCTGGGAAGTCGCCCCAGGGCACCGCTGTCCACCTGGTCCCCAGCTGCTCCCTGCTGTCAGTGGCTTCCCCCAGATCCAAAGCTCCAGAGCACATGAGGCACGGCCGGAAATGCAGCAGCCAACTCAGGAGCTGGGCTCCGAAATGGCTTCTGCAGCTCTCCGCCTCTGCTCTGCTGGCCAGGGCTCTTGGCACCTGAGGGATCAGTGTGCAGGCTTTGGGACCTTTCAAGATGGCTCCAAAATAATGTAGTACGGAAAAGGAACAGTGGCATCCTTATCCCCTGGCAAAGGAAACCCGCTCCCCGATGCTGAACCACATCCTCTCCTAACACAATGACCTCACAGGATGACCACAACCCACCTCCTCCATGAGCTCAGCCCTGCCCCGGAGCCAGCAACGCACCAGGGGCAGGCGTGTCAGGCAGGTTCGACCCTCCACTGACGCTCTTCCCAGCAAATATGTACAGTCCTACACTTCCTGCTTCTCTGGCTTGAGCCCGTGTTCCCAGCACTCAGGACAGGCCTGGACCCTGACTATAGCAACACACGATGGCTGGTTGGCTGGGAAGACTAAATGGATGGAGGGCTGGCTGGCTGGACAGACGGCTCATTCGAAGGTCTTATGAGAGCTGGACTGGCAGGGTCTGGCAATCAGCTCCAGACCCCCTGGGTGCCCACACTGCCTTCTGGCGGGGATGATTCACAGGCTCCCGGGCTGGGAGGGGACGGCAGTTGGAGATGTGGTTATTCCCTCCCTGGCCTCCAGGCTGGCGGTGAATCACCAGGACAAGCGATGCACAGTTCCTTCCCCAGGGTTTCTAAGGTGAGGACACCGCTGCACATTCTAGATGTCCACTTTGGGGTCTCACCACTTGGATGATCAAGCAGCTGTTTCCACCATCCAACAAGACTCACCCTTGTGCTGACGTGAAAGCCATTTCTACCTTGTCAGTTAAGAATGACTAAGAGGGAATCTGCATCCCGGCCGTTAAGCAAACAGACAGGCACCTATTATTCACACAGGTTGGAGAGATGCTCTTGATCGAAGTGAAGGCACAGACCTTGCAGTTGACATGGACTTCCCAGTCCAGATGTTTCCTTCAAGGGACCTTAGGCAAGTGACCTAACGTTTCTGGACCTGGGTTTCTTCTACTACAAATGCAGATAGTAATGCCTGTCTCCTAGGTAAGGGACCAAATAGTTTATTACCCAATGAGGACACTTGTGAGAATAAAATGGGGTGCTATTAATAATTAATAAGACAACAGGCCTCAAGGGGGGCCAACCAGCATGCCCAGTCCCCTACCCATAAGGCTGTTAATGAGGTAGAGCATGGCTGAGCACACTGGTCATCTATGACAAACAAATGGCAGCTGCTATCATCTATCCCATTGGTCATGTGGTCAGCTGGGCCCTCTAGGGCAGTATCTTCTGGAATATTCCTTTATCTGGATCCCTCTCATCCCAGATTACCAGTTGGCTTGGTACTGCCTGACTGACACATCATGTATCTCATAACCAGCTTTAGCAGGAAAAACCGTTCATCAACTTTGAAGTTTCGATTTTTTTTTTTTTTCTTTTCTGTCCTGATGCTGGTTTAACATCATGATTCATGCTCAGGTCCACCAAGCTCACTCAAGCACAGCTCAAGTTCCCGGCTTCCTGTCAGGGGCCAGCTGGGCACTGGGCCAAGGGGCAGTTCCAGATGCCCTTGCTGCCTTGGCAGAGGCCCCCTGCCCAGGCCTCCTGCAGGGCCTCTGGCCTGGACTCCTACCTGGCTTCCATCTGTGATCACAGAGTGATGGGGCAGGGCAGGCTGGGGAGAGAGGGACAGGCTCTGTGAGCCCCTAGGCAGGAATTCAACATGGACTAATGATGAAACACCATCTTGAGAGCTGATTCACTTCGGGGTCAGGAGTCCTGGGGGTCCCAAGAGCTCTCCTGTTGTCCTCCTTGCCTTAGAGGGGGCGTGGCTGTCAGGGAACAATCTCTCTTGAGTTTCCCTGTCACTTTTATGCATTCAACACAGATGTATACTGGGATTCTGTTACCGACTGCTACTTGGCTAAGCTGATGACTTAGGACAAAATGACTCATGGACTTTGAATCTTAATAGCTTCCTTGCCTGCAACAGGAACAACTGTCAGCTCTGCCATTAGTCTTAAAAGCATCTTTGTGAGAATTAGAACACTGCTGTGATTTAAATATACAAAACCACAAAGACTATGAATGTGAGCTGTGCTCTCTAGAGTTGCATAGTACACAACCTGGGTCACCATGCATGGCCACCCGAATAACAGCTTCCCTCCCGGGCCTGTTGGGAGGATGAAGTGAGGCAATGCTTATAAAGTGTTTGGGTCACAGTGATAATTAGCTGTCACTATTATTTTTGAAATTGTCTTATTCCTACCCTTTGCGGTGACCTCAGGAAAGTAACTTCTGCAGCAGGGTAGGACCCACAACTCTGTCTTATGAAAACAATTCTTCCCACAGAGTGGCCCCTCACCTGAGCCGTGGTGCTAAAGGGGACGTGGACACACGGTGTGTGGCCCCACCACAGCAGGCCAAGCAGGGACGCTCAGAGCTGCCCACCGGAGGCTGGGTGGGACCCAAGCCCTTGGGGAGGTGGCCTCCCTGCGTGCAGAGCCCGTCACGTGGCTCGGTCACACCAGCCCCGCTTGTGGGGAGGGAAACCCATGTATAATGGAAACTCCTCACAATACAATGTGGAAAAGCAATTTCAAGAATCGCTTTTATTTTCCTTTTGAAGCCAAGGAAAACAGTTGGATTTGCTTTCCTCGGTTGGTCATAGGAAGAAACTGAGGAGCATCTCTTTGATTGGAGTCGAGTTCTTCTCCAGGCCTAAGACAGTTGGAATGCTGGGGGATGGGGTAGGGGGTGGAGTTCCTTCTCTTGGGATGCAATTAGTTGAATAAATACCAGGAGAGCAAAAGTAAGCAAACTCATTACTGCCCATTAAGACCTGCCAAACTTGCAAAAAACTAAGGAAGGGGGCTGGAACCTTGAAGGAAAGTCAATTACTCTAAGGCAGAGGGGGCACAGCCCTTGGCATCAGGTTGACCCCAGCTCTTGACAGAGTCAGCACTGGCTCTTGTCTGCCATGTGCTCCCAGCAAATCACTTAGCCCTCTGGGTGCTGTTGCCCGCCTTTATAAACCTGGGGAGAACCAGTCTCGCTGGATTCCCTGAGACAGTGCCCTGGTTCCTTCCCATCCTTCTTCTAACCCGACTGGCTCCGCGTCACTCCTGCCAAGCCCACGCCTCATGGAAATGTGACAGTAAGACCCCAAATTGTGCAGCTTCATGACTGTTCCCACCAGCAGCAATGCAACAGGGAGCAAGCTACCTGACACCCTCTTGGGCTTCAGTTTCCTCACCCTCAAAATGGGCAGAATATTACTAACCAGCTCCAAATGTCGTGGTGATTCCATGAGATAATATGTTATGCGAGGGGCCTTGTGAACCTAAAAACTGAACGAGTGTTAACTATCAAGTTTGGTTCTCTTTTTAATTGAACAACTGCAAGAAATGCTCTTTAAAGACTGCAGTCTCTGACTGCGTCTGCTCATCTGGAGCCTCCTCGCTCTGCGCCCAGCGCCATGTGAGAGGCTACGGACACCGTGACAACCAGGACCAGTCTAACCACTGGGCTGGGAGGTGAGGCCAGACAGACCTCCTGGGCAGGCCCAGCTCTGCTACATAGAACAAGGCCCTCCTCTGTGAAATGAGACAGCTGGTCGTGGGATCTCCTGGGCGGTGGGTGGGGGAATGGTAGGATCCAAGGAGATGGTGCACGTGCTGGACACACAGCCCGTGAGTGTGTGCTGGCAGACACACACTGTCGTTCGGTCAGCTGGAGCTCTCATACGGCTATCATGACATCTTCACCTCTAGTTTCGGAAGCACTTCCGTGGCCCTCACCAAGTGTGGGAGAGGGGTTGGATCACCCCATCTCATAGAAGAGGCTCTGCTTTCAGGATCTTAAGTCCAAGGGCACAGAGCTTTGCCCAGGGAAGCCGTGCGAGCCCACACTTGGGAGGGGACAGAACTCAACGGTAAACACTGCTACCCCGCCAGGTCTCGAGGCCTGGAGCCAAGTTGTCTCCTGGGACCATGGCAGTTTCTTGGCCAAGGGGAGCCCTCGCTGGCATCCGCAGTCAGCATCACAGAGCAGAGAGAGGCAGGTGAGCCGCCCAGGCTGGGAGGGCGGCTCCTCCCCATTGTTGTGGGTCGGGTGTGGCCCAGGCACAGGAGCAGCTAAAGAGCTTGGAAACTAGGCAAACACTCACAAACTCAGCCCGGTTTCCACCAACGTCACTGCAGCCCTAACCCCACAGCCCAACCCAAACCAGAGGCTTCAAACACCTTTCTCCGCCTGGCCCAAAAGGCCTGGACTGGCCTTCGGAACCAAGCTGGGGCTTTCTCAGTCAAGTGGAAAACAGCTCATTGTGGCCCTGGGGAGTACAGGATCTGTTTTGCAACCTCCCGCTGTCCAGGCTGCCCACCAGAGAAGCCCCCAAAGGGGTCTGGGGAAGACAAAACCTTCCGGTTCTGGGTTGTGGTTATTTTAGTGTAAACTATCGTGAAATCAGAAAGTCGTGACTTTACTATTAGAAACCAGATTAAGAAAATTTCTACGTAGTCATTAAGACTTGAAGGTTTGAGTACATAAGGCTGGGGCTGAGTCCTGGTTCTGCTACCTTCCAGCTGTGTGAGGTTAAACAAGTCACTTAGCCTCACAGAGTCTCGGTTTCCTCATCTGTAAAATGGAAATAACAATGGTATCTACCAAATAGACATTGTGAGAATTCAACGAAGCAGAAAACCCTTGCAAAACGTTGAGTGCAGGGTGAGGTACACGACAGGCATTCAGGAAGTGGATGTTAGGGACGGTGGTAGTAAATGTGAGTCACGGTCTCCTGTGCATGTCCCCACACCCTCAGGCAGTCACTTGCCCTGGGCTCCTCTGGCCCTGTGTGCCCCTCTTCCTAGCACTCCCCACTGCGTGGCGACTGTTGGTGGATGTGGCTTATCATTCAGCATACAAATATTCCCTGTGTTGGGCGCTGTGGGGGCGGGGGGTGGGGGAGGAGTGATGAAAACAGACAAGCCCCCTGCCCTCAGAGAGCTTTCATTCACAGGCATGGGTAGACAGGCACCACATGTCTGATGGTGACATGGACTCTGCAGGGAGAAAGTGGCGAGGTCACAATTTTAAGTAAGCCGGGAAAGTTTCACTGGGAAGGTGATTATTTCAGCAAAGACCTGAGAGCAGTGAGGGAGCCGCCATCAAGGAAGCGGCTGAGTGTTCTGGACTGGAGCAAGTGCAAAGGGCCCTCGCCATCAGCGAGCCTGAAGAACACCCAGGAGGCCAGCGTGGCTGGAGCATGTGAGTGAGGATGAGAGGAGTTGGAGATGAGATCAGGGAGGAAACAGGGCCAGAGCTGGGGGCCTTAGAGACCTGTTAGCTGCTTCTCCAAGACGAGGAGCCACCAGAGCACTTTGAGCAGCAGACTGACCTGATTTGACTTTTTTAAAAGGCTCACTCTGGCTGCCGGGTTGAGGACAGCCTGTAAAGACAAGGACAGGAGCAGTGAGACCAGTCTGGTCCAGGCGAGAGGTGAAGGTGGGCTGTACCAGGGGAGGCAGGGAGAAGCTGTAGGATCCTGAGAATAGTCCCAGGATATTGCTGTGATAATCTGGTGGTGACTTAGATGTGGGGTATGATGGGAAGAAAGGAGTCAAGGACGACTTCAAGTTTGTTGGCTGAGCAATCAGAAGAACAGAGTCGCCATTTGCTAACCTGGGAAAAACTGGGATGAATAGGTTGGGATGGAGACTTGGGGAACCCCAGGAATTCATTTCTGGATAAGTTATGGCTGAGATGCCCATATGTCAAAGAGGCAGTTAGACATATGAGTCTGGATTCAGAGGGGCAGGGGGAAGTCCTCAGACTAGACAATGAGATCACTGAAGATGATCACCGAAGATGATCACTGAAGATGTCTGAGGACTGAGCCCTGCCACCCCCTCCCCACCCAGGATAGGACTGGACAGGGGGTGGGGGGGGTGGGTGAACCAGCAAAGGAGACTGAGGAGTAGCCAATGAGATGAGAGGAAAGGGTGGTGTTTGGGGAAGGAAGTCCCAGGAGGGAGTGATTTGCCATGTCCAGCAGTGCTGAGAGGTGAAACATCCACGTGGACCAAGAACTGAGCCTTTGGTCTGGGAAGAGAGGCCCCTGGTGATCCTGTTCAGGACACTCGGAACCGAGGGGAGGGGGCAGGCCTGACGGGAATGAACTCAAGAGAGAACTTTCTGGAAATGGTGAGGGAGGGTGTGGGTAACTCTTCAGAGGGTTTTGCTAAAAAGGGGAGCAGAGAAATGGAACAGTAGCTGGAGAAGGGACATGAGGTCAAGAGAGGATTTTCTTTAAGCTGAAAGAAATCATGATCTAGGGAAAAAGTGATCACGCCAGGGAGCTGGGGAAGAGTAGACGGAGCCACATCCTTGAGTGGGCAGAGGAGTGAGCTGCGTCCGTCCGTCCCCTCCCTCTTGGCCTGGCTTGCTCCTCCTCATCCCTCTGGGGTCAGCACAAAGGTCACTTTCTCAGGGAAGCTTTCCTGACCCCTCTGGCTAGGTCAGTTCTCCGTTCTACCCTCCCATCACATTCACCACGTCTGCCTCCTGGCACTCAGGGGCTCTGAGATGATGGGTAAGCCTGCTGAGGGCAGGGCTGGCTCTGTCCTGTTTGCAGCTGCATCTCCAGTAGCCAGCACACTCCCTGGCATACCCCAGGTGTTCCATGGATATCTGGGGAAGGAACAAGTGGTCTAAGAACAGAATTGAAACCAATCTGGTGACACGTGTCTCTTTCCTGCTCCCACCTGGCTAAATCATGTTGCGATGATGGAGACAGTGTGGGTACTGCCTGTTGAAAATAGGTGCATTTAGCAGAGCTCAGTTGTCTGCTCTGCAGCTTGGCTAACACAGAGACTGAAGCCACATGACTGGACACATCTTTCCACTGACGTTGTCCACTATAAACCGAACACGTCGCATACCACATCTAGCGAATCATTCACTTAACAAACATTTGCAGACAGCTTCCTGAGTGCAGCATCCTGAGGATACAGGATGGAAACAGACATAGTGCTGGCCATCAGGGAGCACGGATCCATGAAGAGATCACACAGAGTTCAGATTCATCTCATGCGTGATGGGTGTTACAAAGGGCACGTCCAGGGGGAGACTTAACAGTCTGAGGCAGAGGAGGAGAGAGACAGGCCAAGCTTCCTATGCCTCCCCTCCCAGCTTCAAGTTGCCTCCTATGGTTCTTGGGCTCCAGGCCAGGTGCTCGACAAGAGGGCCGTGGGCACTGGCTAGCCCCAGGAGTGGTGGGGCCTCGGCCTGCTGCCTTGCACATGCCCCGGTCCCCTCCCGAATCTTTTCCGCCTCTGCCAGGCCTCCTGTCCCCTCCTGCGGCTCCCAGAAGGGCTGCCTCCTGAAGCAGCGTTTTTGGAAACAGCTGCCCAACGAGAAGGCTGAGCTCATTTATGGCACTGGCCGCTGGCCGTGACGTAACCATTACTGAGTCTGCTCTTCTGTTTACTTTCAGCGTTTCGTAGGCTCTGCTCGCAAAGACGAACCCCTGGTGTGCAAGGACCATGAGGCCGCTGTGTGTGACGTGCTGGTGGCTGGGACTGCTGGCTGCCCTGGGAGCAGTGGCGAGCCAGAAGGATGGCTTGGAGGGCACCGAGGAGGGTTCACCTGGCGAGTTCGTCTACCTGAACAGGTACAAGCGAGCCGGCGAGTCCCCAGACAAGTGTACCTACACCTTCATCGTGCCCCAGCAGCGGGTCACGGGCGCCATCTGCGTCAACTCCAAGGAGCCCGAGGTGCTCCTGGAGAACAGGGTGCACAAGCAGGAGCTGGAGCTGCTCAACAACGAGCTGCTCAAGCAGAAGCGGCAGATTGAGACGCTGCAGCAGCTGGTGGAGGTGGACGGCGGCATCGTGAGCGAGGTGAAGCTGCTACGCAAGGAGAGCCGCAACATGAACTCACGGGTCACCCAGCTCTACATGCAGCTCCTGCACGAGATCATCCGCAAGCGGGACAACGCGCTCGAGCTCTCGCAGCTGGAGAACCGCATCCTCAACCAGACGGCTGACATGCTGCAGCTGGCCAGCAAGTACAAGGACCTGGAGCACAAGTACCAGCATCTGGCCACGCTGGCCCACAACCAGTCTGAGATCATTGCCCAGCTGGAGGAGCACTGCCAGCGGGTGCCCGCCGCCCGGCCTGTGCCCCAGCCGCCCCCCGCCACCCCACCCCGCGTCTACCAGCCACCCCCCTACAACCGCATCATCAACCAGATCTCCACCAACGAGATCCAGAGTGACCAGAACCTGAAAGTGCTGCCGCCCCCTCTGCCCACCATGCCCACCCTCACCAGCCTCCCGTCCTCCACAGACAAGCCGTCGGGTAAGTCCTTCCCGACGTTGCGGAGACCCGCAACATCTGGGCCTCGGAGCTGGGCACCGGGCCTCACTTGGCTGTGACCGCAAGCGGGGGAGGAATAGCGGTAAGCTGAAGCCGGGCCAAAGGCTGTGTAATCCCCCAGCGGTCCCTGGGGCCAAGCCGCTGGAGCCGGCAGGGTGAGAGGGTGGCTGCAGTCCTCAGATGGAAGCCCCAAGGTAGAACCAGGAAACGGAAGTGTCGGAAGACAGCAGATACTTTCTGGCTTCTGCTAGGAAAAACCCCAGGCCTGAGTTCTCTGGGCTGTGCGTGAGGTGCTCTGTGCTACTAGATAGGATGAGTGCTCCTATGAGTGTTCGTAATGTGCCTGGCACAGAACTGGCATTCAGTGAATGTTGATGGAAGAAACAACAGACCAGAGGAAGAGAAAGTGTTATCACAGCAGAAGTAGGATGAACACGTGGTAGGGAGAGGCCTACTCCCCTCCCTAGGAAGAAGCACTTTCTAAAGCCCACACATTTCCTAGAGTCTGCTGCAGTCTAGAATTTTCAGTGATGATTCCACATACTCTTAAATACGTGTTTCATCTTAAAATATGGTAATTCTCAGAATATCGTGATGGGGGAGGAATGGGGCTGTTGGTAGGTTCTGAAGCTTGACCCAGACACTGACGCTGGGCACTTTCGGTGTATGTTACCTCTTTAACCCCTGCGGCTCCTTATGGAAGGTTAACTGAGAGGATGGGTGACTTGCTCACGCTGGGTCTGAATTCAGGCTTTTCACTTTAAAGCTGGGGCTGACCCCTCTTGTGCACTAGGACCCTGGGCATCTGCACCCTGGGCGGGGGGACCACGAGTCCAGCCCCTGGGGTTACTCATCCAAGACCTGTGAGTCTTCCAAATGGGCTGGCGGGTGAGGACTACATCCGTCTTTGCAGAAAGTAACCACGTATCTGCTTCAGTCAGTGACATTTGTACCACTTCGTTATATAAGCAGGGAGATATTTTTACTGAAAATATCCTGTTTTACACTTATTTCACACTTCTGAAAATAACCACCAGTACTGGGAAGAGCAGCTTCTTGCTAATTCCAGAGAGGGACTGAACCTGAGTGCAGGAGGGTGGCCCATGCGAAAGACAAGGGCGGCATTGTCTGCAGGCCCAGGGCGGTGGAGTCGGTGTCGGGGAGATGTAGGAGCAAGGCATCTTACTCACAGCAAAGCCCTCTACTGGGTGTGCAGGTTGAGGACTTGTGTTCTGGAGCAGACTGACCTGGGTTCAAATTTTGGTTTTACCACTGATCAGCTCTGGGACATTAGGCAAGTCACTTTGCCCCCCAGAGCCTCAGTTTCCCCATCTGTTAATTGGCGATGGGTTTAAATAGTGCCTACCTGAGGATTAAATGAAATACTGCAAAACGTGGTTAGCAGAGTTCTGGGCCCATGGTAAGTTTCATTACATGGCAACTATGAGTTTCCTCTGATCTTGGTCTCTTTATCTTGAAACAGGATATTGAAATTTATTAATAAAAGACAGTCTATATTTAGCTCTGCATTCTACAGCTGATGACTGGTTCATTTATTGTTTGTTGTTGTTCAGTTGCTAAGTCCGACTTTCCTGTGACCCCACAGATTGCAGCCTGCCAGGCTCCTCTGCCCATGGGATTTCCCAGGCAAGAATACTGGAGTGGGTTGCCATTTCCTTTTCCAGGGGATCTTCCCGACCCAGGGATTGAACCCACATCTCCCACATTGCAGGCAAATCCTTTACCACTGAGCCACCAGGAAGTTCCACCAGAGAGGGCAGAGTACGCTAATACACCTGATAGAACACGCAGAGGGTAAAACACACCCATGGGCACCACATGAAGGCTCAGCTGAACACTGTAATTCTGACATGAGGCAAGCTGACCTCAATGTTTATGCAATAGACCTCCTCTAGCTTAAGCATCTCTGGTTTCTGACTCAACCATCCCAAGACATTTCTGAGCTTGAACTAAGCTGGCAGATACACAGTGGAGGAACAAAGACCTAACTCTGCATCCAGGGTCTACCTTTTGCTAACTGTTTGCTCTTGAGAAAGTTACTTAACTCCGCTGAGCCTTATTTTTCTCCTCTGTAAAATGGGGACAAGAGTCATAACATCACAGGGTTGCTGTGGAAACTCAATGCAATCAGGCATATGATATATATCGTGTAGGGGCAGCCAACAACAGCTGAGTCCCTCCTCTTTGCCAGTCACAGTGCTGGACTGTGTGAAAATGACAGTCCTAACCTTCAGGAATTTAGTCTGGAGGGAGGTGGCAGATTCATGAATGCACTGGAACCCATCTGTGCTGTGTGCTGTGCTTAGTCACTCAGTCGTGTCCAACTCTTCGCGACCTCACGTCTGCTGCCTACCAGTTCTCAACTCCAAGATCAGCACCTCAGATCTTACAAGGGATTTCGCTGAGAGGGAGCACCTGCAAAGCCAACATTTCCAGAATGTTGTGAGAACTTCTGGGACCAACATAGCAGAGTACCTGAAATCAGGAATGCAGTGAAAACCATGGACTGTGCAGTCACCATGGTAGCCCTACGGGGTGCTGGGTGACCACAGAGGGGCGGATGAGGGCCTACAGCACTAGGTCTACAGTGGGGCATGACTGAGTCTGCGTGGAGTAGAAGGGACAAGTTGGACAGAGCTGGGGATGGCGGTGTTGCCTCCTGAAGGATCTGTAAGCGTTTACCAAGTGGACTCAGGAGTTGGGCAACTGAGTTACAAGTGGGTCCCCTGTGGAGATAAGTCCGTGCAAAGACCCAAGGGCCTGGCCCTATCCTAGGCCCCTCAAGTGGCCCAGCTCCACTGCTTCTTCACATGCGTGATTCAGTCCAGACTGTGTGCATTCCAAGGCTCCTGGGTGTGACCAACCCCTTTTCCTCCCACTGAAGGAAGCCCATCAGCATGGAGGGAACAGCAGTGATTTTATCATGGAGATCATCGGAATGCACTATAATTAACTTTTTTTTTTTTTAAAGCAAAGCTCTCCCAAACGTTGGTACTGATTGTTGGTGACTGCTTTCTCGTGACTCATCTGACCACTGAGCTTTCCACATGAGGCACATCCCCCATCCTCCCCAGACTAAACACCTGGCTGCAGAAGCTGAAAGGGGAGGGCAGAGGCTGCAGGCCCTCTCCTTTCCTGGTGTTGGACCGGGCAGGAGGAAAAGGCAGAAGGTCTCTCCAGCCAATCGGCAGAGAGCTCTGAGCCGCCCGTGCTGAGAGCTTGGAGCAGGGTCTGGTGTAGAGGAAACTTCCCTCTTTGCTCTGGCCTGACAGTTCCTTAGGCCCACGGACATCACACAGCCACAGACACCTCTGCAATTAAGCACTTCGGCACTCGCGCCCTGGCAGCTTCTAAATCTCTCATTCCACAGTCTCCGAGCCACCGCCTCTTCTCGTTGTCCCAGTAGCTCCGTCCGCAGCACGCCCCTCTCTAGGGGGCTGAGGCTGCCGTGGCCACTTATCTGACGCTGCACTAACCAGCTTGTTCCCGGCCAGACAGTAACAGGCTGGCCCCAGGCCAGACCCAGGCCGCTGGGAGCCTGAGTGATGAGGCCCAGGCAAGCTCCTGGCTTCCCTGGCGCCTCACTTGGGTTTTGTCTTGTCTCTGTCTGGCCAGACCTAAGGGCATTTCCATGAGAGTGACGTTTGTGACGAGACCTGGGCCAAGTGGCCCTGCCTGTGGCCCTTTCCCCCGGTGGTGGGCGGGGGGCGGGGGGAGTCCTATGGCCCTCTGCCAGCGGAGTCCTGGGGTGGCTGCCGCCCTCCCTCCTCTCCCTCCCCGCCACTCTTCCTCACACTCACGAGTCCCTGACCTCTTCCTCACCTGCATGCCCTGTGCATGCACGTCAGTCAGATCTGCACGCCAGTCAGATCTGCACGCATGTCAGTCAGATCTGTTAAAGAGGAAGAAGGCTGCAGGGGTCACTCTCTAAAAGTCCCAGGAAAGGACAGCATGGAGCCTCGGCTCTGGCCTGTTCTCAAGGTGGTCCTGCGAGGCCTGGGACATGACCCCTCAGCCCAGCCTGGGCACCACCACACACACGCCAGCCCTCCTGCCACAGCGCCATCCTAGGTACCGAGAAGAAAAGAGAGTGTGGCTTCCAGCTGCCACAGGGAAGCCATGTCTAAAATGCATCTTTAAAAGTCAAAAGGAGTAGGCATTTCCAGCTGTTTTCTCTCCAGAGAAAAACATAATCAGCTTGGTTTGTTTTCTCAGTGGATAGAGAAAGAACCTTAAAATCATAAAATTTTGGAGCTTGTTAGGAGCTTCTCGGGTCCCCTGGCATAGCCTGCTTGTTCCAGAGTCTGTCGGTGACAGAGCCAACGCTGGTCCCAGGACTTGTAACTTCCAGGATATTAAGGTTCAGAGAGGTTAAGCAACTTAGGGAAGACTACACAGCCTTGGCTCAACCAAAGTTCAGACCCAAGTCTGTCTTAATGACTCTGGGATACTGGAAATTGCCATGGAAAGCCTGGGGGGAACTGGTGTGAACATCATTCTGTAGATGCTTGACTTGACCTCCAGTGCCAGCTGCCTGGGACCTGACGCTCCATCACAACTTCATGTACCGGGTTCCAGACAGCTCCCCGTAAAAGATCAGCTAGATTTGTGAGGTCTGTTATTAGAACTCTCATGGTTCTGATAACAGAGACATCATCACTGTGAATATAGGATAAAGGAAGTAGACCTAAGCCAGCCTCATACTACAGAGTTTCTAAAACAACTGAGTTCTCCCACAGAAAACACGAAGTGCACTTGACTCACCATCAGTGGACCCAGCTGGAGCTGTCAATACCAAGTCTGGGCCAGTTTTCCGGGGTTACTTCTACTCAGCATTTTAATGCCTAGTCTGAAGTCCTGACTTCTTTAACTATGTTAACCCTAAATATATAAAATTCAGTAGGTATGATTTGTTCTTGGGGCCACAACAGGTGGCAATCACTCTGCTTCACAGAGAACACATAGAAATCACCCATCCCTCACAATGGATACTCCCCGGCCATGGAGCTACAGACAACCCTAACAAGACTGTTTTCCTAGATGGATTTCTTATATATATAAAGAGAGAGAGACAAAGAGAGAGACACAGAGAGAAAGGCCATTTTAACATCACCCTGCAGCATGTGGGATCTTTGTTCCCCAACCAGGGATCAAACCTGGGCATCCTGCATTGGAGGCATGGACTCTTAACCACTGAACCGCCAGGCAAGTCCCCTCCCTTTATATTTTATTTCCCCCTACGAGGCAGGAAATGTGTACGTTTGGTTGTGGTCTAAAACAGAGAACGAGATCGGTCACTCGTGCCTTCCATTCCTTCTGGAGGTCAAGCAATGGTCTCTCCGGTGAGGGCTGCTGGTCCCACATGTGCCGGAGGCCTGGTGGAGGGCTGGAGCGAGGCACTGTGAGGATGGTGAGGGTGTGGCTGCCTGGCACGTGGTCTTCAGAGGCACAGAGGCTGCGGGAAAACCCAACTTGGCTCTCTCGCCTCCAGAGCCTGTGCTGTTTTGTTTCTAGAATGTTATTGTTAAACAACATAAGACTCCCAAATTTATTAGTAAAGACGTCATCCAGTGATATTTCAAAGAGCATTCTTTGCTAGCTTCTTCATAAACAGATGCCACTTGAGTTCGAGTGGGGTCATCTTCCTCCCAGCTTTGCTTTCTCTGCTCTCCTCCTGGGGTTTTCCAGGTGGCTCAGTGGTAAAGAATCTGCTTGCCAATGCAGGAGATGTGGGTTCAATCCCTGGGTTGGGAAGATCACTTGGCGAAGGGACTGACAACCTGCTCCAGTATTCTTGCCTGGGAAATCCCATGGAGAGATGAGCCTGGCGGACTGCAGTCCGCGGGGTCACAGAGAGTCAGACACGACTGAGCAATTGAGCATGTGTGCTCTCCTCCTGGGGTACCTTGGAGCACAGCACCACGGCAAGCTCTCCTCTGTTACTCAGGCATGTTCCAGGGAGGACATTCGGCTAAATCCTCAGGCGGTTTACAGCCCTGGGAGATAAACCATCAACTTGTTATTGTTACAAGTGGTGAGTTGGCATCCTTCGGCCTGGAAATCCCAACAGTTTGGCACTTGGCAGAATGAATGTAATCTAGAAAATCCTGGAGCTCAGAGCTCTCTGGCCAGCTCACCAGTCACAGGAAAGCATTGCTGTGGTAGATTTATGCGGTGGACTACATTGTAACCCTGGGATGCTCCCCCAGAAAAAAAACGATAAAGGAGGCAGAATTAAGTTAGCATCATACTACAGTGTCTAAGACAAGGCTGGCTAGGTTTGTTGAATGCAGTGGGTCGAGCACTGTTATAAAAGTCCCAGTGGTCTTGGTCAGCATCGAGGAAGGAAGGCAGATGTTGAGACTGCCCCAGGGACAACGAGACTACTATCCCACCTCTCCTGCAGCACTTCAGATGCCCCTGAGATGACTCTGGAGGAAGAACACATTGGATCCTGGTCTTTCATCACAAGATGAGCCAATAAGCTGCAAGGCCTGGAATGCTTTTATGTCATTTTTTCAAATGAATAAGTGTTTTCCCAGAATAGATTTTTCTAATAATTTGTTAAAATTACTGTACACACAGAGAGAAATTTTGCTAGGAAAGTTATAGTTTAAGTGACAGATAAAATAGCTTTTTTTAAAAAAAAATTCCCAAATGTTGAAATAAAGCAATCTTAGGTGGCACGCTAGAGTAACATCCAAAAGAACAGAAAATCCAATCACCTGGCCCTAGTCATGTACTCTCATATGTGAGAGACGGGCCATAAAGAAAGCTGAGCATCTCGAATTGTGCTGGAGAAAACTCTTGAGAGTCTCTTAGACTGCAAGGAGATCGAACCAGTCCATCCTAAAGGAAATCAACCCTGAATATTCATTGGAAGGACTGATGCTGAAGCTGAAGCTCCAGTGCTTTGGCCACCTGCTGCCAAGAGCCCACTCACTAGATGAGACCCTGATGCTGGTAAAAATTGAAGGCAAAAGGAGAAGATGGGGACAGAGAAGGAAATGGTTAGATAGCATCACTGATTCAATGGGTGTGAATCTGAGCAAACTCTGGGAGATAGTGAAGGATAGGGAAGCCTGGTGTGCTGCAGTGCATGGAGTCGCAAAGAGTCAGACACGACTTGGCAACCGAATACCACCACCATCCTGAGCATGAAGTGCAGGCATCCTATTTTAGGCTGTCTAGGCTTCCCCAGAAAACAGGTTTCATTTCTCAAGGTTTGATCTGGATGCTAATTGTCCTTTGCTGTGGAGCGGTCCCTGTAACTGGATGGATTTATTATTACTGATTCTCAAGCTGGAAAAAAAAACAGAATGAAGATGACAAAGGGAACACAGCTCACGGTGGTGAGAAGACAGGAGGCAGGGAAAGGTGAGGGAGGCGAGAGGTGAACCTAGGCGCTAAACTGGGTCAGCACATGATCACTGCCCTGAGAAGGCAGTAGGAAGAACCAGGGCATGGAAGGCAGATGTGGAATCCCCACATCCTCCACTTCCCAGTCGTGGGACTGCTCCAAACCGGGCCTCGTGAGTCTAAAATAAGAGTGTGTAAAGCACCCAGCAAGTGAAAGGCTCTACATCCATGGCAGTCATCCTTCTGACTATATTCCAGTAAAGACAGACATTTAAGGCTCTATGGGAACCCCGAGGACTGAGTAGATCTTCCAGAGGTGGGGGCAGGCTTCCTGGAGGAGGGCTGAGGACCAGGCAGATAGCTCTCGGAACCACTGCCCCCATCGTCAAGAAACCAGGAAGATCAGGCTTGATGCTGAGCGGATGTCCTGTGCTCAGAAAGAGGAAAAAGGATGAAGTACTAGAATTGCGTGCCTGTGGTCAAACCCCAGTGAAATTACACACAGAAAAGTTTATGAAGAGGGGTGCGTGGCATTGGGAAAAGTGAAAGGTGATCAATGAAAGCGAACAAGGTTCTCTAGGAACAAGCCTGTAAACTGATTCCCTCTCTTGGGAAGGGTCAGCAGGGTGCCCAACCATAGGAACAGGGCGCCCAGCCAGGGCCTGCGGGGTCACAGGCAGGGGTCTACAGAGCTTCTCCACAAGGTGCCCTGAAAAGGCTCTCATCGCTGCAGCCAGAGGGTCCAGAGCTTCACCCCACCAGTCTGGGGAGCCTCAAGGAGCTGCTCTGAACCCAGAGAACCCCCCGCAGCCCCTCCTAACCTGACTTCTTTTCTTTTTGAATAGATTTGAAGTCGCCATCTGTCCCCTGCCCGAGGGTACTGGTGGACGCCCAGGAGTGGACGCTGTGCTTTTCCAAGTGTTCTCTGGGAAGCAGTGCTGCTTATCTGTCTATCCTGAGGTCAAACAGGCGAAATGGAATCCCTTCAGGCTCTTCCTGGGCCCCAGGGGCTCTCGTTAGGGGAGGTCTCAGAACGTACCAAGTACACTGAAATATACCCACCTTGCACATCCAGTGTAACTTTTACTGTAAAAATTTTGAAAGGAAATTTTTTAATAATTTAGCATTTGAAAGTATTTGGCCAAGAGCAGCACAATTAATTTATAGTTGGCTCTGAGTTCTCGGCAAACATCAGGCATGTTGAGGAATTCTTGGGAAGTGAGAAAAAGCTAACCTACAAATTGTTTTCAAAAGTAATAACATTTTTGAAGACTAAATTTAATGGACTTGACAAGTGTTACACTTTGTAGAAATTTAATTATATGCTTATAAATTTGGACTTAGCCCTTTTTTCCCCCCATATTTTAGAGTTAACACATTTTTTTAGGCCTAAAACGCTTTTCATAAGCTCCTGAAAAGCATGTCAGCCCTAAGCAGTGGGCTGTGTGTCCGAGGACTTAAAGGGCCTGAACAGCAGGCACAAGCATCTGGACTCTTTCCCTAAAAGAACCAGAAACGATCCTCAGAGGGTCACCTCTGGGGCGGGTGCTGCAGGAGCTTGGCCAAGATGGCTTTGGGAATGTACCAGCTGTTCTGTGTTAGGTCGTTGTTTTGTGCTCTGGATCACCAAAAGTGGTGACTGATGGAGAATATAGATGTTCACAACCAAAGTATGGTCTCCCCAGCTGTCTGCATGCGTGAGACTTGGGCAGCACCCCCTCTCCACATCCAGGTGTCAGCTCTCCGGCCTCACCTGGGACGCAGACAGGTCCTGACACTGTGCGGGCACCGGACTCACACCTAAGCAGTCCACGTGCCCCGGCGCTCAGACGATTGATTTGAGTGGAATATTCCAGATCCAATTTCAACAACTAGTCATTTCTCCTGTTATAAAACTGTTTTCAGAGAGTGGCCAAAAGACTTGGAGGCAGACCGTCTGTGAGGATAACGGGGACCGGCACATGGTTCTCACGTAAGAGCAGTGCTTCCTGGCGACGCCACAGAAGCCCCTCCCCAGGGCCCACGTATGGACTAAGACACCCCAGAACTTTCCCCTCAGGCCACGGGCTCCTCTGCGTGGGCTCAGGTGGCCCAGTCTGGAGACATGGGGTAAAGACGCCTGGCAGGCTGTGGGCCGGCAGCGTGGTCTAGGCCAGCTCACGGCCGGGAAGGGCTCTGCCCTCTCCCCAAGCCTCAGGGCACCACAGAGAAGAGCCACAGAGGTCTGAGGTCCACCCACGTCTCAGCTCCTGGCCTCGGCCGGTCAGCCTGCTCAGATCTTCACGGGCTGTGTTCCCCTGGTGGAGGGGTGACTGTGGCCTCAGCTGGTCGGCTGGTCAGATCTTCACAGGCCTGTTTCCCTAGTGGAGGGGTGACTGTGTTGAAAACTGATGCAGGTGGTGAGCCCACTTCTCCACTGGGGTCTGGGTGGGCGAGTCGGGCTGAAGCTGGGCTGCCTCAGACCAACAGGGAGGACACTGGGACTAAAGTCACCTGGAGGTCCTGGCTGACTGCGGGCTAAAATCCAGCTTCACAGAGAGGCCCCGCCGTTGGGGGTGCTGAGCCCCAGATGGGCCAGCAATATGTGGCTGGTGGCTTCCTGGGAGGTGAGGAATCCCAACAAGGAGGAAGGGAGTGGGAAGGCACTTAGGGCCCCAAACCTGAAGACCTCCAATGCTCGCCAGATCCTGGGACTTGGGGGCCCGAGACTTGTATGTTCTATGCTCCCATGGCCAACATCCCTTCTCCCCGAGGCCCTCCTGACTCCAGGGCCCGTGTGCCCTCCACTCCCTGTGCTGCTCCTCCAGGGAACCACGCAGACTCTGCTCAGCCATGGCACTTCTCTTCACGTGGAATGTTCTGGTCGCAGCTCCGCCGAGAGTGTAAATATGGTCTTTATAGAGAGGAGGCTGGGGCGCTCCCTGCACTCAGAGCCTTGGTGCCGCCGAGTTAGTGTTGGCCTGGCACTCCAGGCAGGGCTGCCCTTTCAGAAGGAGTGCCAAGTGAAACACCGCTGGGCACTCTGCGCTCTCTAAGGAGAGCCCCGCCCGCCGCATGCCAAAGATGCAGCTTCATTGACAAAAAAAGGTTTCCATTCTTCATCCCAATGCTTCTTTGTGGCCCTTGCCACTGAAATTCTGACTTTTACAATATGCCTTTATGGAAAACGTCTATCAGTAAATAAGCTTACGCTTAGTCTTGGGAATCAAAAAAGCAAATCCAATTGCTTGTTTGTGGTGGACAGCTCTAAAACTACCAGCTTTCAACTGTCAAAGGAAAGGGAACTCGAACCCTCTCTGGCAGCTGCCCTGGTCGGCCTTGTGCTGGGCACTGTCTTCCAGAGACCCTCAGAACAGTAAGGTCTTTTCTCTCTGATTATAGAAGAGAAGGCGGAGGCTCAGTGAGGACCTGCTCAAAGTCACACAGTGAGGAGATGTGGCTACCAAGCTTTGAGCCAAGGGCTCCTGACTCCAAGTTTGGGGTCCCGCCGCAGGCACACAGATTTCTGAGTCAAAGTCCGACACCTCGCTGAGTCCTTCACCACGATGTCATGCATGTGCTCAGTGGCTCAGTCGTGTCCGACTCTGCGACCCCATGAACTGTAGCCCACCAGGCTCCTCTGTCCCTGGGGTTCTCCCGGCAAGAACACTGGAGTGGGAGCCACGTCCTCCTTCAGACACCACGCACACGTACCAGTTACAGGTTTCTCATCAGAGGCGGGTGTCTTGACTCTGTCATTTTAATGCAGCTGCATGACAATCTCCCTGCTGCTGTTTCCTGCTACTTTATTATTTTATTGCTGCCAACATTTCAATGCCAAGTATTTTCCCAACTAATTTTCGTCCACCATTTAACTTACTGACCCTTGCCCTGGCGCCTTTAAGAAGAAAAGGGAATGTGTTTGAATGCAGGAGCTCTTCTAGAGCTCTGCAGGGGTGTCTGAGGAATTACTGTTTGGAATGGGAGGTCCACACTCAGGATGGGAGGTCCTCAGGGTCATGTGAAGTGCAGCACGCAGGGGACACATGGAGATTTATTTTAGTAACAGCAGAAAATACTAAACATGTCTACAATATTTCACAGTTATCCCATGACTTTAGAAAGCATGCCATACCTACAAGACTTAAAGGAAAGAATTGCTAGGTTTGCCTTTTTTTAAAGAAGAGGAGGTGGTCCAGTGGTTAAGAATCCACCTGCCAATGCAGGGGACACAGGTTCGATCCCTTGTCCGGGAAGATTCCACATGCCATGGAGCAACTAAGCCCGTGCACCACAACAATTAAGCCCTCGAACCCTACAGCCTGTGCTCCGAATCAAGAGAAGCCGCCTCAGTGAGAAGCCGGAGCACCGCAACTAGAGAGCAGCACCTGCTCGCCACAACCAGAGAAGAGCCCGAGTACAGCAAGGGAGGCCCAGTGTGGCCATAAACTAATAAATAAACACAAATCTAATGGTAAAAATAAATCAACAAAAAACATTTTAAAAAAGAAAAGGAAGGCTGATATGTCATAAGAAACACTGAAACAGTTAAAATAAAACAGGCAAAGGACACCAAAACGTAAGCACAGAAGACAAATCAAGGAAGATTTTAAAAGGCACAACACTTTGACAAAGAAGAACTGTAAGTTCTTATTTTCTTAGCCTGGCTGCGGGGCAACGATTAAGACAAGTGTAGGACACGACTGAAGCGACTTAGCACCAGCAGCAGGGACACAGAGAGAACTCAGCCAGGCCCCTGCCCTGCACTCCAATCTGCTCAAGGAGCAGGAAGAGGACTTCCGGATGTGGGCTCTGGACACCACCCGGGTGCAGGTACCACACCTTCCCCCTACCGGCCACGTGACCTCGGGAGTGTCACCCAAGGTCCCATGCTCTAATGTCTTCGTCTGTGGAAGGAGGAGCCCACCTGGCAGGTGTGTCAGGAAGATCTCAGGTGTGAATGCATGGATGGAGCACGCAGTGAAGACCCAGCAGTGGTGGCTAGTAGGAATATTTTAGTATTACTTTCACTCCAGTCAAGCCTCTCTTAGCTCTAAGGTTTTACAGTCTGGGGTTTGGAGGTTCATTTACCTTCTAATTATCAGCAGAATTGTGTGTCTTTCTGGATAGAGGATCTGGAGAATCCTCCAAATGTTTAAAAGGACTGGTGGCCCCAAAACATTTAAAAACATGTGCTTCTTAAAAAAAAAAACGGCCTTTTGGAGAAATGTCAAAGGCAAAGCTGGAACCACTCCTGGAACCCAGACAGGTAGCGCAGGTGGGAGCCATGAGGCTGACTGCCCCCACCCCCTGGGCCTCAAAGACTCTCCCCGCGTGGCACGCCCGCCTTCCCAGCTGGCCTCTCAGCCTGAGGATCCATGGGACCCGCTGCAGCTCTGCAGGGAGAGGAAGAGGCCCAGCTGCTCGTCTTCCGTGGGTGCTGTACTGCAGGCTGCTGGACCTTCTGTCACCTGCTTTCGCGTCCAGCAGGCTCTCTTGCGCGTCTGACTTGGTGTTGAGCTGGGAGGCCTCCCACCCCTGCTCTGCGCTCCGCTCCAGCTGCCGGGGACAGACTCCCATTCTCTGCCTGGGTCCCTGGGGCTGGGGGCCGAACACAACCCATTTTTTCTTTTTCTCCGTCATGAATGTTCTTTCTGGAGGTGTGGGCTCCCCTTCTCGGGATGGAAGAGGCACAGGCAAAGAAGGAGGTAGCTGTTTGTGTTGTATCTGCTACAGGGCGGGTGCTTGGAACCAAGAGGGCTGGCCGGCGGGTAAATGGGTGAGCAGCCGCTCCCTGGAGGATGCAGGGAGGGGGTCAGCAGTCAGTGGTGAGTGCCCACCTTTCTTCTTGGTGCTGCTTCTCAGCACAGAGAGTGAAAAAGGCAGCCCGTGCCCTGCCATCAGGTTCCAGGTGGGGATGCTCACGCAGGAAAGGCCCACCTGAGGGGTCCGACAGAGACCACCCCCAACCTCACCCTGCTTAACCATCACAGAGGACTAATCCAGCCCCATCACTGCCAGGAGGAAAAGCTACTTACACCTGCTGCCTGTGCCTGTCCACCCCCCTCCCCCACGCGCAGAAAGGACTGGATCCACGGGAACGCAGGTCAAGAGAAGGCTTCCACCGCCCAGCACAGGACCTGCTGGGCCCAGGACTCAACATTAACAGTTGCTGAACAAACAAACGCACAAATGGAACGAGACGGCGTTTCCTTAGGACTTTTGGTCTGGACCACTTTCAGTTTAGGACTGCTTTGAAGACAAGTTGAAGCTGTGTGTGGTGATATTATTTAAAAATACACAGCTCAGTGGCTAGGTCCTGAAAAATATCTGAAGTTTCCTCAGATCAGTTAGGATGCATCCAGTTTACTTGGCTCCTAGTGACTCGGGTTTGTGCCCTCTTGCGGGCAGGACTAACGTTCAAGCATGGGAAACCACGGCCGGGGGTCGGGGAGGGGTGAAAGACCTCTCACAGTGACCCCACCTACTCTGACCCGGCTGCCCAAGCTCAGGGAAGTCACAGGTCACAGGACCCTTCTGGTCTCAGTTTCAGAAAAGCCACGTATTGGGATGGGCTGGACACCATCCTTAAAGCTCAAGGACCTTGAAACGTGAGCTCTGAGTACCTTGGCCCTTGGTGAGCTTGCTCTAGAATATACTGACAGAGCTAAACAGAAATGTTTTTGTTGTTGCTCAGTCGCTGAGTCGTGTCGGACTCTTAGTGACCCCAGGGACTGCAGCACGGCAGGCTTCCCCTGTCCTTCACCGTCTCCCAGAGTTTGGTCCATTGAGTTGGTGATACTATCCAACCATTTCATCCTCTGCTACCCCCTTCTCCTCCTGCCCTCAATCTTCCCCAGAAAGAACGTGAATGTGAAAGTCACTCAGTCGTGTCTGACTCTTTGCAACCCCATGGACTATACAGTTCTTGGACTTTTCCAAGCCAGAATACTGGAGTAGGTAGCCCTTCCCTTCTCCAGGAGATCTTCCCAACCCAGGGATCGAACCCAGGTCTCCTGCATTGCAGGCAGATTCTTTACCAGCTGAGCCACAGGGAAGCCCAAGAATACTGGAGTGGGTAGCCTATCCCTTCTCCAGGGGATGTTCCCGATCCAGGAATCGAACTGGGGTCTCCTACATTGCAGGCAGATTCTTTACCAACTGCGCTATCAGGGAAGCCCAATCTTTCTCAGAATCAGGGTCTTTTGCAAAGAGTCGGCTCTTCTCATCAGGTGGCCAGAGCATTGGAGCTTCAGCATCAGTCCTTCCAATGTTTCCCTGGTGGCTCAGATGGTAAAGAATCTGCCTTCAATGCAGGAGACCTGGGTTCAATCCCTGGGTTGGGAAGATCTCCTGGAGAAAGAATGACAACCCACCCCAGTATTCTTGCCTGGGAAATTCTATGGAGAGAGGAGCCTGAGGGGCTACAGTCCATGGGGTCGCAAAGAGTCAGACACAACTGAGCAATGAACAAAAACTTAAGTCCCCTCAAAATATCTGGAGGCCACTGTCTGAATCCCAGAAATGTCCCAAAATTTCTGGCTACAGGTTCTGGGCACCAATGGGGCCCCTGTGACCCAACAGAAGCTCACTTACTAAAAACTGCAGCACCTGTCCCCAAGCACCGTCCCTGGGAAGGCTGGTGTGGAGTCAGCCAGGCCAGGAAGGGCAGCAAGCCAGGCTCACTGGCCAGGCGGAGCCCCACAAGGTGCTGACAGACGCTGCTGCCCCTCAGCAGGCTCACATATCCTTTTGCCAATAAAACAACTTAGAAAAATCACTCCCGGAATTGCACACAAATATCCCAGCCATCCATACAGTTCCATGAGGTAAACATAAGCTGCCTCTACAGAAGGGCAAAACAGAGGGCTTGGCAAGTAAGGAAGCTCGGCCAACCACACCGTGTGGCAGTCAGGGGTGAAAGTGTGCCCAGAACCCAAGTGTCCGGACCCCCAAGTCCTGGGTTCTTGTCTTTACATCACATTACTTCTCAAACTCACAAACCCAAAGCAGGCCCTGCAGGCCTGTGGCTTCCAGCCAGAGCCCGGCCCAAGGCTGTGCTGCCCCGGGTGCAGCCGGCGGTGGTGGGGAGGGGAGGACGCGACTCGGGGGCCAGGTGACAGGGCAGTCCATGACGCATGCACACCTGTGTCCCCAGGCCCATGGAGAGACTGCCTGCAGGCCCTGGAAGACGGCCACGACACCAGCTCCATCTACCTGGTGAAGCCAGAGAACACCAACCGCCTCATGCAGGTGTGGTGCGACCAGAGACATGACCCCGGGGGCTGGACGGTCATCCAGAGGCGCCTGGACGGCTCGGTCAACTTCTTCCGGAACTGGGAGACGTATAAGGTGAGGACATCCTCCCCCCCCACACACACAGAGCGCCAGGGCCCTCGGGGGGAGCCAGGTGCTGCCCGTGAGGCCTGTGTGGCCCCGAGGAAGGAGGAACCTGACAGAGCCGCCAGGTGGGGAGGACCAGCTGCTCCTCCCCTGCCCCACCAACAACTGCAGCGGGGTACAGAGTGAGGGGTCCCGACCACGAAAGCTCCACGGACGGGGAGGGAACTTGGAACCCAATCCTGATGTGGGGAGCACTGTGGTCCCGGCTGGGGCTCCCAGGGGAAGACCTGCCCTCAAAGCCCAGAAAGGGCAGGGCCTGAGGCTCCAGGGCCCTGGGTGGAGGGAACTGTGGAGATACTGGGTCGTAACCCCAGGGTTTAGCCTCGGGGCTCCCAATTCCCAGGGAGCTGAGCGCTCCTCCTTTTGGAGGAGAGGCTGAGGGCTCCGCCCACTCCTGGCTTCCTCCTCTGAACAAAGAGGCCGATGGAGGGCACCCCCGCAGGCAGGTGCTTCTGTTCATCACCTCCTTACTCTCAGGTCAGCCCCGGTGGGGAGAGGCTGGCCTGGACCCAGTTTAGGGATGAACGTCTGCTCAGACAGGAGCAGGCAGAGCAGTGAAACACAGCCGAGGCACAGCCTCGATGCCCGCACGCAGACCAGCACCAGGACCACGGCACCCACACTAGGCTCCGCGGGCCCCACTCCTGCCCTGCTTGTCCTCCAACCCGCCTCCTGACTAGCCTGTGCCCTTTGCTTCCCCCTCTTTCTCCACTGCCTCCTAGCTGAGAGGTTCTTGAAGACTCACTTCCCTAACTCCTTCCACCTCCTTTCCACGTTCCCTTCCTCAGAGCAGTCGGCACAGGGGTTACATCTGGGCTCTTGGCTCAAATCCTGGCTCACGTGCTCTGTGACTCTGGCGTCTCTGGGCCTCAATCCACCCACTCTAGGGAGGACACTGAGAGTACCCCGCTCACAGAGCTGCCGTGAGGATTAAGAAAATAACCTATGAAACGTTCTGATAAGAGTGCTAGCACATCATTAAGTGCTCACTGAACACTAGCTATTATTATCATTAACGAATTCAGCTATTTCCAAGACTTCAAGCAGCCACCACTTGGCCGATGACTCTTAAAACTATATGGAAAAACGGTAATATATCCACTGGATTCTAGATCTAGGAGGGATCATGCCTTTGTCAGAGCTCACACCTGTGCCTTAGTTTACAAGAGACCCTTACACACAGCCCCTCCCCAGAGAAAGGAACGGAAACTCAGAGAAAGTAAGGGAATTGCCCAAGGAACTCATGTTGCAAGCCTACTGTGTGCGAGGCTCTCAATTTACCAGGTTACGTGTGTCCCTATAGCAACCCTGCAGGATGGGTAATGAAGAGGAACCCATGTTCACACGCTGCCTAGCACGAGACAGGCGCTCTCTCAGTGGTCTTGAGTGACGCCTGACTGAGGCTGGGAACATGCAGACTCATCAAGTGACAGCCAGGTGGGGAAAGCAAGGGATTATACGCAGGCCTGCCTTCTGCTCTGCCTGCTTCCAAGACCCCGCATCCGGCACTGAGCAGCCGACAGCTGGGCCCAGCTGGCTGAGCACACTGCGTATTCCTCACTAATGCTTTCCCGCATTTTCCCCAGCAAGGGTTTGGGAACATTGACGGCGAGTACTGGCTGGGTCTGGAGAACATTTACTGGCTGACGAACCAAGGCAACTACAAGCTGCTGGTGACCATGGAGGACTGGTCTGGCCGCAAGGTCTTCGCAGAGTATGCCAGCTTCCGCCTGGAGCCTGAGAGCGAGTATTACAAGCTGCGGCTGGGGCGCTACCATGGCAACGCTGGCGACTCCTTCACCTGGCACAACGGCAAGCAGTTCACCACCCTGGACAGAGACCACGATGTCTACACAGGTAGGAGCAGTGGGGTCACTGGCAGGTGAAGGGCCAGGGAAAGGGATCAATCAAAGCCCAGCCTCTGACTCCCGGGCCTGAGAACAGGACCACCCCAGGGCCCAGCTGCCCAACTCTGTTCCTATCCCCGGAAGGTCTACTCCTCCGCCCTCTGCCCACAGATCCCCTTCGCAATGCTGGGTCAGCATGGCCTTTACGGAAAGGGGAAGGTCCAGAGGTCCCCGAATGACACACTGGAGGGCCACTCTGGGCCAAGCTGGACATTGCGCTGGGCTGTGCACCGCGTCACTCCCTGCCTAAGCACCGGAGTCGGGGCCACACAGCCTGCGGACAAGGCTGCCCCGCCTCCTACACGCCTGAGCCTTCGGGTGTGCCTCCCCATTCCTCTGGGCCTGTTTCCACATCTGGAAATGAGGACATACCTACCGGGCAGGGGGTGAGAAAGGGGTGAGAAGGTGAGAATGTGCCTTCAGTGCTCTGCCTGGGACTTGGGAGACTTGGGCTCTGAGCGGGGACAGTCTCTCAGGCGCTCTGTTAGTGCAGCGTTGTGGGGACCTACTGAGAGGAAACCGGGCAGGAGGGACGAATCCACCTGCCCAAGAGTGCAGGCCTCAGGGCCAGATCTTTAGTAAATAAAAAGCAAGAGAGAAAACAGAAAACTGTGAGAAGCACACACAGCCCGGCCCCGGGGCTAGACATCAAATCCCCGCGTGCATCTCAAGGCTCCACCTCAGCTCCTGGGGACGAGGGGCCCTGCGCCCTTGTCAGGTGGCAGAATTCATGGCTCCTCTGCAAGGGGCTGAGCCCCCCTTCAGGCCGAGGCTATCTATTCTCGTGGGCGAACCTGGCCCCTTAGTCCCAGGCTACAGGCTACTCCCCGCTTTGAGGACGCTAGTGGTAAAGAATCTGCCTGCCAATGCAGGAGACTCAAGAGACGCGGGTTCGAGCCCTGGGTTGGAAAGATCCCCTGGAGGAGGAAATGGCAACCCACTCCAGTATTCTTGCCTGGGAAAATCCCACGGACAGAGGATCCTGGTGGGCTATAATCCAGGGGGTCGCAAAGAGTTGTTCACAACTGAGCGACTGAGCCCCAGGAACTCCCTGCTCTTCAGAAAAGCCCAGCTGCCTCCCCCGCCCCAGGAGGGTCCCCACCCCAGGTCCCCAGGCGGCAGACGGGAACACGCCCACACCTCCACCTACTCCCTGGAGCCGAGCTGACCCTGCCGCAGGGGCCCCCAGGAGGTGGCATGTCTGCTGAGACCGGGGCTGCCCAGGCTTCAGGAAGATATAACCCTCTGAGCTGGTCGGACACTGGGGACAGAAGGCTGGCTTACAGCCATTATCGGGAGCAGAAGGCTGCTCTGCGACCCCAACTGTCAGGCCCGTCTGGCAACAGCGTCACTGGACACGAGGCAGTGAGCTCCCTGTCCCTGGAGGCGTGTGGGGCAAGCTTAGGAGGGGCGTCTGCTGGCTGAGGGAAGGCTGGGCTGTGGCATGCCCAGGGCCCTGCCCTCTGAATCCGACACAACCACTTGGAGTCTGTGACCTCGAGTCGTAGCCCAAAGGAGCCAGAGGAGAACTCTGGGAAGACCTGGGCTACCGGGGCTCTGGGCGCCTGGCGCTGGGACTCCTCTCCGCGTTCTGCCTCAGCCAGCCTGCTCCCTCCTCACCTCACCCCACGGCAACTTCTGGAGCGGAGCTGCCAGCCCCGCTGGGTCACCAAACCCACAAACCTGATAAGGCAGCCCGTCCCCTGAGTGGGGTGCCTCCCGGGCCTGACAGTGCCATCCCCACTCCTGGGAAGGGCAATGCCCCTGCATGCCCACTTGTGCCCTGCCCTCACTTTTACTGGTGTTCCAAACTGCTTGTCCTTGGCAGCACAATCCAGCATGATATGAGGGTGCCAGAAACTTTATGAAAATATCTTGCTTTTGTGAGAAAAAAAAAAAATTTGGCTGGATGACAGGCTAGGGAGGAATAATGGAACATTTCATCTTAAACACTTCCTTTGTCACTCTTGAAAGACTCTTGATCTAATAGTTTCAACGAAAAAGGAATTCCTAAGAAAAAATCTTTGGCTCTCAACCGGCCCACTTTGGGTGATTTCCGTTTCCTGTACAAACCCGGGGTGTGGAGCCCTCCCCGGTGCTTGCTCCACAGCTAGCCCTGGGCTAGTACTCGGCCTCCTTCAGCTCCCAGGTGGGTCCTACCTACCTTGTGCGGGGGCATCGCCTCATCCTTGTTTTACAAGGAATGTTCGAGGGTTCACCAAGGTTAGGTTGCTCACCCAAGATCACAGAGCCCCAGAGAGAAGGTCTGAGCAGGTCTGAGGCCCCGTGCCCTCTCTGGCATCCTTGTTCCAAATGCCCCCCAATGGGCAGGGGTCCCTCGGAAGCCCCCCAAGAGCAAACAGCGGACACAGGTCAAACCTCCTCCCTGATCTTCTCACTCTTTCTCTCCTGCAGGCAACTGTGCCCACTACCAGAAGGGCGGCTGGTGGTATAACGCCTGCGCCCACTCCAACCTCAACGGGGTCTGGTACCGCGGGGGCCACTACCGGAGCCGCTACCAGGACGGGGTCTACTGGGCTGAGTTCCGTGGAGGCTCCTACTCGCTCAAGAAGGTGGTGATGATGATCCGGCCCAACCCCAACACCTTCCACTAGGCCGGCCCCCCTCAGGGCTGTGAGGACCGGGACGCTGGACTCTGATTCCCCGAGTCACCGCAGCAGATAAATGCGACCGATCTCTGTCCCTACTACTCCTCTCCACCTCGGACAGCCCTTCGTGTTTCCAGACAGGACAGGACTGCACACAAGTCTTTCCTTAAGTAAATTAAGTCCCTACAATAAAAACACACCTGCAAAGTACCTTCGTAATATACACGTGTGTGAGCCAACCTCGTGCACCTGTGTGTATGCCGCGTATATATGCGTTTAGATATATACCCATGCCATATATCTAGATACATATATATAGGTTTGCCGTATATACTGAAACACGTGTATATTCAACTCTCAGATGCTGAGGGCTGCTCACGACAGCTCTGCTCTTAGGAGAAGAGCACTTCGTTTGTGTTGTGTTACTTGAGTCTGAGGGCGCGTCGCGGACCGTGTCGCTCCAGTTCCAACAGCAGGGCTTGGTGTGCCCGTGCCTGGCCGCTCCGAGGGCCGGCCACAGTGCTACCCTCTCACACCGGGCTTCCCAACCTGCTTGCTTAAGATCCTCCTTGGCACCTAACCCAGTTTCAGAATACCCTCCCCTCTCTATTTCTAGCCTTCTCCTTGTTCTCAGGACAGTTCGCCACCTCCCCAGCCAGCCAGCCGCCCACCCGCCCGCGTGTTCACTCCGCCCGGTTCACTAAGTGCCTTTTGCGCTCCAGTCCCAGCCGCTCGAGTTCCAGGCACCTTTCCTGTTCTCCTCTCCTCGCCGACTTACTCCTCACCTTTTCTGTCCCCCTGTGCTTTCTTCCCGGGCAAGATTCCCTAGCCTCTCAGTAGGAAACAGTCTGGACTCCACGTGGTCAGGAAAGGGAAAGTCAGGCCCCAAAGCTCGCTCTCGACCACACGGACAATGGTTAATTTCAGTCTCGTACCTTCCAGTCACAATTAGCCTACCTGTCATTTTAACCTCCGCAGAAGTAACAGCCTACCTTGCCAGAAGATGCTCAACTGAAGAGAAAGCATCATCCAATTGCTGGGGGCCCCAAACGGCTACAGACCAAAGGTGCCGAGCTCTCAGGCCGACTGGCGTCCACATCTCGTCTCCAGACTACACTTCCCCAGAGACCAGGCGCCTCAAAAACTAGAACTGGCCACTTGCCATAAGTTACTGAATAACCAGGGGCCACGGAGCCTTCGGTCAGCACGTTGCTGGCCCTGAAGCATCAGGCTCGGTACTGCTGGGACTCTTGCCAAGCAGGGAGTGAGGGACGAACAAGAAGGTGAGACCCTCCTGGAGGGCGCATGGGTCAGGGCGGGCGGGTGAGACGGTGGAACGTTTGGTACTGTTTGCGTCCGGCTGTGTGCCTATTACCTCAGCAGTCTCACAAGTGTACCATGTAGCACGTTTTGTGTATATAAAAGGGAGGGTTTTTTTTTTTAATATATTCTCAGATTATCCTTGTAATAACACATCTGCAATAAAAGCCGTTTGTGCTATTTGGATGTATCTATATTGTGTGTTATTGTTTTAGAAAGCCTTCCTGGGGCCTCCGACACCACAGCCTCTTTGAGTAACACCAGGAAGAGATTCGTCCACTGAAATCTACTAAATGACACTCCACTCTCCCTATCCCTGGGTGCCACCCGTGCCCTCAGGAGCCCCATGACAGAACCTCAGGCCACGAAGGCTCTCTGGAGTCCCGCCTCCTTAAGTCCAGTTGTATTCTGGATGTCTCTGATGGATACAGGCAGTGCAGTCAACCCCTAAAACACCCTTCCCCAGATCTGGTCCCATTTCATCAAATGGCACCATCTATTTAACTGCTCTGGGCTTCTCTAGTGGCTCAGATGGTAAAGAATGTGCCTGCAAGGTGGGAGACCTGGGTTCGATCCCTGGGTTGGGAAGATCCCCTGGAATAGGGATCTGGAATACTCCAGTATTCTTGTCTGGAGAATTCCATGGACGGAGGAGCCTGGGGGGGCTACAGTCCATGGGATTGCAAAGAGTCAGACACAACTGAGCAGGCATGCCTACTCAACTGCTCGGGCCAGAAGCAAGGACTCCTCCCTCTCCCTGGCCATGGTCCACCATCCCTCCGCGCAAGGCCTCTTCTCTGCCTTGGTATAGGCCTTCCTCCCCTCTCCCCTTGACTGAGGCTCCCCACCAGACCAGAAGCCCTGTGCCTTCGCCTTCCTCGTTCCAAAATGACTTCCACACAAGCTGCCAGAACCATCTTCGGTGGACAGGGAAGGCGTTTCTGGGCATGACAGGAAACCCCAAAACCATAAAGGAAAAGACAAGGGATAGGATTAAAGAAAATACCATATTTTTTGCCCTCTGACAAACAAAGCAAAATAAAACATGACCAAGATTGAAAAGCAAATACTAAATGAGAGAAAAATTTAGGATTGACATTCATGCTGTGCCAAGAACTCTTTCAAATTATGAAGAAAGATATAAACACTGTTACAGAAAACTCGGTGAAGCACACAAACGCAGTGGAAGACTCACAAGTGGCCAGCAGACAAGAGGCCAACCTCAGTAATCGCCAGAGCGCTGCATTGAATCAAGCAGAGACCATCACACGCGCCTGGCGGACTGGCAAAGACGACAAAAGGCCAGTCTCCACGTTGACAAGGGAATAGAGAGGAAACACGTACTCCGTGTACTCTGCATGGAAGTATAAACGGATTCAATACTTTTGAAGAGCAGTCTGGCAATGTATATATCAACATTTGAAATGCACTGAAACCTTTGGACTCACCAATCTCTCTTCGTGATAACCAAGCAATGGTGCCATACGAGAGCCTTTTCTGGCAGAGCTGTTGTGTGGAGAGACTGATGCTCACTGAAGCTTACTGAGTGCTGGGAACTGGACTTGTGTCCATGTATGTGACCTCACAGCAGCCTGTGAAGGAGGGACTATTGTTCTCACTCCACAGTAGGGGAGAAAGTGGGGCTTGCAGCCAAAGTGCTGGTAAAAATGCACCTGCAGGATTATTCCAGAAGGTTCTGGGAGTCAGGCTCTAAGGAAAGAGTTCTCAACTCCCTTCTCCCAAACCCCCAGTCAGTGGTGGGGGTCACAGTGGAATCTGGACACTTCCAAGGCTCCTCAACTTTGACCCAGACCATGCCCACCCCACCCTTGGATACCTGGAGTGGAGTGTGTGGCATGCAGGGATGGAAGATAGAGGAAGACAGAGCCTAACCTAACCTGTCATTGGTCATCTGTACAAACCCCGGAGCTGCAAGCTCGGGAAAGGGGGATGAAGAGTAGCAACTTTTTTTCTCAACTGGTTGGGAATCAAACAAAAGCAGGGCATGACACCACCGTTCTCCAAGCCCCACTCACCCCAATACCCAAAGCTGTTGTTGTCATTCAGTCGCTAAGTCATGTCCCACTCTCTGCAACCCCATGGACTGCAGCATGCCAGGCCTCCCTGACCCTCACCATCTTTCAGAGTTCACCCAAGTTCCTGTCCGTTGAATCGGTGATGCCATCCGACCATCTCACCAAGCCCCACTCACCCTGATACCTAAAACTGAGTCTTGGTCAAATCATACCCCAGCTACATGGAAGGAGAGGAAGGAATAAGCGCACCAGAGACTACGAAATCCACTCTCCCTGGGGTAAAACGGTGGAAGGGGAGCAGTTTACCAAACCAACAGCATCAAAGAAGAGAACAGGGAGAGGAAAGGGCGGTGCTCAGAGCACAGCTCCTGGTGCCCCGGGAGTTGCTCCCCGGCCAGCTTGCAGCCCATCAGCACTCGGCCCAACCAAACCCACATCCACACCCCTCTTCCTCCCCCATCCCGCCCAGGGACTTCTAAGGGGACAGTCACAGGGCTCCTCCTGCTACTAAGGGCTCCATGGTAAGCGGATCCACAGACAGACCCAGGAGGAAGTCAGTGAAACGCTGGTGGATGGAGGGCACCCGCCTCCTGGACTCCTGCGGGGAACATGGCGGGAAGACAGAGAGTGACGCTGAATGGCACCCCTCCCCCGAACCAAGCAGATCTGAGCCAAGACTGAAAACAGAAACCTTTGAACTGCTGCAAACATGGGGCAGGAATCCACGACACTCATAATCCACAGGTGCTTTGTGGGGACTCAAGGGTCCCCTGATCTCCCAGGAGCACCTCATCCGTTGTATATGGTCTGGGAAAGACTCTCAGTTGCAGTAAGGGAAAGCTAGAGAGCTGGCTTAAACAGAAAAGGGAACATTTTTTGAGTGTAACAAAATGTTAAACAGCCACTTTTTCTGCCTCAGTTTTACCTGAGGCTCGAAAGGCTAAGGACAAAATAATAGCTGCCAAAGATTCCCACATTCTGGAGCGAGGTGCAGGACCATCCCTGTGAGGGGTGGCTCCACAATGGTTCTGCAGCATCAGCTGACTGCCCATCTGTGGGCTATGTGGGAGGCTCAGAAAGTGCATCCCAAGGAGTCGGGGTGGGCCAGGGGGAGAGGATGAGTTGTCCCCATGCTATGCTCCCCACCACCACAGGAGGGTGGGTGCTCCCCACCCACCCTACTCAAGTCTAGTGAGAGGAGCTTCCAGGGACCATTCCAGGAGCCTGGCGTGGGTGAGCGTCAGCGCTACCATCTGACTCATGTCTCAAGTCTGCAGGCCGGGGCGGGAAGCAATGAGAAGCGGTACTGCACTGCGAGCCAAGGGCAGGACCACAGTGGGGGGTAGGGAGGCCCGGACATGGGTCCTAGGAACCAGGGGGCTGCCTGCATGGAGGGGAGGGGGCAGTGCTGGAGGCCCAGGGGCCAAGGAAGGGGCACTACTCCCACAAAGGGAGCTGAGTCAGAGGTGCCCAGGATGGAAATTCTGAAGAAGCAGCAGCAAAGAGGGAGAAAGGAAAGCAAAGTGAAGAAAAGACAGAGCGTGCGTGCTGGCAATGGGCACGCGCACAGGGCGCCAGCTCTGGTTCCAACCTCAGGGGCCACATCAGATGGGCCCTTGCCTCCCCCTCGTCTGTCACGTCTGTTCCCACCCCGAGGGCCACAAAGCTCAGTGGCCCGGGGGGAGGTGGGCTCTGGTGGACTGAGCGTGTGCCTCCCCACTCCAGGCCTCCTGCCTGGCCAGGCTGTGGGAGCCCAAGCTTCTGAGCTCTACCCTGGACGGTCTGCAGGGACGTGACTGTTAACAGCAGAGAGACTTCGGGGCCTGCTGCGTTCCCTGGGTTGACTGGGAAAAGAGCTAATCCACAGAGCAGGCTGGAAAGGACACTGGGGAAAAATAAAGTCGGTTTCTTCTTACACCTGATTGAGTCCAGCTCCTTTAATAAGCTGGTTACATAAGGACACGAGGTATCTCCCGGAGTCCATGAGCAGGGACACAGCTGGGCTTCACAAGGGCCAGGAACCAGAAACTGCCTGGAAGGCCTTCTAAGAGGCCAGGCGGCCGCCTCTCGGCCTCTCTCCCTTTCCTTCCCCTTCCCCTTGCCTGCAGGGTCTCTGTTTCTCATTGAGAGGATCTGCTTTTCCCAGCACGGAATTTCTGAGCTCATGTGTCCTCCCCAACTGAGTGCCAGCAAAGACCTGAAAGCCCTCTCCTCCCCGACTAGCTCCCAGCCAGGGGACCTGACTGGTCCGTTCCAGCTGGTCGTCCACCTCACTTCTATGGACTGGGCTCCAAAGCAGAGCTGCGTGGAAGGCACACGGCTGCTGGTGCTCAAGGCAGTGGAAGGAGTAGGGGAAGTTCCCACGGTCCCATGGGAGGAGAGGTCAAAGCTGGCGCTGTACCCGAGAGGGTGTCCAGGCGATACTCCAGCTGTGGTTGGAGACTGCACTTTGCCAGCTAGATGGATTCTGTCCATTACTCGTTACATCGTGTCCTACCAGCTCCTCCCCTGCGGACGCTTGCCCTCCCAGGCTCAGCTGTGTCACTAAGCATGACACACAGCTGTGCCCAGATGGGGCTCTTCCTGCCCTTCCTGGATACGCAGAGTTTCTCAACAGCCTCCATGGATACAGGAGGCCACGAGTCCCCTGCTGCTGGGCTCTTCCAGGTATTATTTCCTCTAGATAACACTCATGCCACCCACCACCTGTGGGCGGGTGCTTTCCATGCGCCAGGCACCATGTGCATCTCTCTAAACCTTCACAACCACCCTGTGAGGTGGGTTCTACAATTAGCCTCCCTTCGACATAACAGAACTTGAGGCTCATGGGCCCTAGGTGACTGGCCTGAGAACATGTAGCCTGGGACACTCAGGGTTTGAGCTTGAGCTTGTCTGATTTTTGAGCTCCTGCTTCTGGGAGGATTAGATCTCGGTCCCCAAAGATGAAATGAAACCACTAAGGCTCCTCCCTCACTCCATCATTGTGTCCCTGTATGTCTGAGGATCATGAGGCATGAAGTCCGCTGCCCATAGAAGCAGATGTGTGAGATGGCCGGCCAGCCTGCCTGTGCAGAAGCAGCCGGATGGACGGTAGGGCCCCAGGTGTCAGGAAGTCAGGCTAGGGCTGTTTGCCCAATTTAGCCCCATGCTGACGGCAGAGAAGAGTAAGGGCAGTGATGGAGGACATTGCTCAGCTTCCTGGGGCTTCCAGTCCTTTGCCAGGACTCACGGGGCTGGCCCTGCCTTTCTCCTTTTCTCTTGTCAGACAATCTATGGACTAAGCCTCACCCTTTGGCACGGGGAGTGTCCTGCTTGTGGCTGGTCCGGCCATCACCTCGTGCACCAATTCCATCTCATCCAAGCCTTGGTCTGCACCATCTGGTAACTGGGTCCCCACTGTGCTGGCTTGTCTCCCATCTCCACAGCTTCAGGACCCGGGCTTGCTTGGCTAGTCTCTCAGATCTCACAGTGAGGCCGGAATCAGCCCCAGTCTGGGATTCTGCCACTTGTGAACACATGTCTTGGTATCTACTATCCCTGGGGCACTCTGGTACTCCCATTTCTCCTGACCTGGGGCATCCCAGGCCAGCTCACCCACACATGGGAGCCCAGACACAGATAATCCCTCCCATCTGTGCAGCCTCCCCCAAGTACTTCCACAAGCAGCACCTCCCCCGCTTGCCAATGGTCATGATACATCTGTCTCCACGGGCTGGTCAGGGGTGACCCCTTCCGCCTGAGGTGGTACGTGTGCCCTCCTGGAGCTGAGGGACGTCTCACATGAGGAAGACAGCTCCCTGGGCAAGGCTGAACTGGCCACACTGGCCCTGACCCGTAGCAGAGCCCCTCCCAAGTGGCTAAGGAGTCCAGAGGGAGTAGCTAAGAGGGAATGGAATTAGAATTGCCTCTGGAGCTGTGTTTAGACACAGGCCCACACCCCAGTCACCTCAGAGAGTGGGAGAATTAGAAGAATTACACAGCTTCCTTGGAGCTGGGGAAGCCGACCCAGCCCGAGGCGAGTGTGCCGGGAGTGGACGTCTGTCAGTGCCTCTCCAAAGGGCAGCGCAGAGCTGTGCTGGGGATGCGGGGAGGGGGACTAAGGAAGGACATTCAGGGCGAGAGGCAGGAAGCAGGGACAGCCGGGTGGGAGACCGGACGGCCTGGCTGCCTAGCCCAGGCCCAGGGACCACAGCCTTGAAGCAGGAAGCACAGCTTATCTGCACAAAGAACTTGTGGGTGGAGAAATATGTATTCAAACTACAGGCCCTCCTTCCCCTGTCATTTCATCGTCAGTCACTGGTAGGTAAAGGCCGGCGCTGCTGGGAGTGGAGAAGACAGGCGGGCGGGCACGGCTGGTGGGAGCTCAGCGCAGCCCGGAGTGGTCCTCACCAGCACCACTCGTCGTCTTCACCCAGCAGTCCCACCTCCGCTCACAGTGTTTCAGAAATGCCCTGGCAGGTGAGCAAAGACACATGCACAAAGGCGTTCTCTGCCGCAGCATCCGTCCAGGGGGAAAAGTATAAACGACCTAAGTGTTTATCAACTGGGGCCAAACAAATCGACTCATGTCCAGGCCCCAGTCTGACAGGCCACCACGTGGCCATGGGTGCCACGGAGCCACGGGGAAGAATGCAGGAGTCAGGCGCTTGCTGCCACTGAACAATACCCACTGCACTGCAAGGGGAACAAAAAGTAAGGTGCAAAACAGGCTGTTCACCCAAATGTCCCCAGTTTGGTTAAAAAGGGCAAGACTCTTTGCCCACCCCCACATGCCCAGATACTTGTATGTGTGGATTCAAGTGCCCAGAAGGACACACCCACCTGTCAGCACTGGCCGCCTCTGCAAAGCAGAGACTTTCTAAGGTAAATAAGTTTTACAACAAACAATGTTTTACTTCTGTCATTTTAAGAGTTTGTAAAAGGATCAGTGGGCTTCCCAAGTGGCTCAGTGGTAAAGAATCCACCTGCCAATGCAGGAGATGCAAGAGACGAGAGTTGGATCCCTGGGTCAGGAAGATCCCCTGGAGAAAGAAATGGCAACCTACTCCAGTATCCTTGACTCGGAAATCCCATGGACAGAGGAGCCTGGCGGGCTACAGTCCAGGGGGGGTCACAAAAGAGTCAGATACGACCTAGCGACTGAACAACAGCAACAAATGGAAACGATCAGTGCGAGCAGAATGGCACCACTGGGCACAGCCTTCCTGGCCGCACGAAGTGGAGCTCTCGCCCCCACTGCCCCCCAGCACTCCAGCCCTGAACAGGCACTCGTGGGACACTGAAGACCTGGATGCCTTACTCCAGGCCTTTCTGAGGATAACTTCCTGGGACCTTTCGGGCCTCATCAGCTTGTCCTCAGGCACCCTTCTTGCTCACAGAGCAGCTGGAATTCACCACCTCTGCCCTAGAGGATTTCCTCCTCTCAAAAATAGCTTCTGAGAGGGACCCAGAACTTCCTGCTTGTCCCAGAGAGCCATCTGACAGTCTCTTTTCTTATTGAGTTTTTTTTTTAACGATAAATATTTTACAGCAAACAATTATTGTTTACTCCGTGTAGAAGATTATCTGGGGTTCGCTGCATGCAACAATTTTCCCTTCCCAACAACCCCATGAGGTAAATCCTGTGATTATTCACATTTTAAAGACCATGGAGGGAGGCAGAGGGGAAGCAAGTAACATTTCCAAGATTATTCAGCTAATGAGCGGTGGAGTCAGGACCTAAAAGAAAGTGGCTGGCCAGCAGGCCCCTGGCTCTTAACTACTCTGATATACTGTCTCCAAAAAGTAAACAGAAAATAGCATACATCTAAGGACTCTGAGGATCAGTGGCTTGCCCTGAATTTATGGGTTCACAGAGTCCTCTCCATAAACAGTCAAGAGCAGGTAGGAAGTAATTCCTTCCTCTTTGCCCCTGCACTAGTCCCTCGTTGCAGACATCAGCTCAGCACCCACAGCCCAAGGGTACACACCTCCATCTTCACCACTAGAAGCCCAGACCCCAGAGACTAAAGACCAGAGAGAGGGAGAAAAGGAGTCTTTCCCTCCCTAAAGCCTGCTTTCCATAGTCTGGAGTTCAGCCTGAGGCATCTGCTCTGTTTGGGAGATTGTCAACAGCAATCACGTCCTTTTTCTGGGTCGGCCCTACCTCCACAAAGGAGCAGGTCTCAGCTCTGGACTTCCGTTGATACAGCAAACCCAAAATACATACAGGAATTGCTGGCTCGCTCCACCATCATGTAGGCCGCCCTGTGGGGTAGCTCAGCATTTCCTGATTCCTGCAGTTAGAACTTGCCTCTCTGTCTCTCTCTGGCCCTGACTGTAACCTGCTCCTAATGCAGTCCCGGGGCCTGCTGTGCCTCCTGCGGCAAGTCCGTGGGCACCTTGAGGACACTGTTTTGCCCTCTGTTTCTGCAGCATCTCTTGAATTCCCATGGCGGGTCCATACAAAATATGTGTGCAATGGATGAATGAGTACACTTCAGGCAGTTCAAGTCTGTTTTTTTCAACACTGAGACCCTGACAGTCGTTTGTGTGTTGAGTTTTGCAGCTCGTTTTGGTCCAGCACAGATGAGGAAACCACAAAGCAACACACGGGAGGCAGTGACACAGGTGGGGCCGTGCACTGGTTATCCATCGCTGTGCAACGCATCACCGCCCCCCACGCCAGTTAGCAGCTACAATAATGAGTATTTGCCATCTTGCAGTTCTGTGGGTCAGGTGTTTGGGTGTGTCTCAGCTGGGTGTGTCTCTGGCCGTGTCCCGTGGGACTGCAGTAAAGCTGTCGGCCGGGGCTGCGTCTCCTCTGGAGGCTCCGCTTGGGCGGGATGTGCTTCTGAACTCACTCACGTGCCTCCTGGCAGGCCTCAAACCCTCGCCACTGGCCTCTCCACAGGACTGCCAAATACTGAGCAGCTGGATTCCCCATGGATGTGTGCACCAAGAGGGAGGAAGAAGACAGCAACACCCCCCAGAGAAACAGTCCTTTAATAACCGAAGCCTGGAGAGATGTCCCGTTACTTCCGTCACACTCAACTTGCTGGTAGCAAGTCAGTGTGTCCCGCCGTGCTCCAGGGGAGGGGCTACAGAAGGAATCACGGGGCGCTGTCTTAGAAGCTGTCCACCACGTGAAATCTCTCAGATTCTCAGGGCTACTTTCCCTCCAAAAGAGACACCCCAACGGCCCCAGGTGAGTCCTGAGGCTGGAGAAACTCTAGCCTTTTCTGCATCCCTAACCCTTCACCTCTTCAGGGCTGGCTGACCCTGGCAGGGCCCTCCATCTCCCATCTTGAGCCCCCCGTACCACATAGGAGGGTCCTGGCAACATTCCTCTTTTCCACCCACTCTCTGGTTTCCCCAGAGGGTAAAGGGCTATTAGCGGGAACATTCGGCATCTTCTGAGGTCACCAGGCACGGGGGTCAGACCGGGGTTTGAGAACTGGTCTCACCATTAGAAAGCGGCACTAGTAAGTGGTGAAAGTTTAGTGAGTTTTTCTCAGCTTGTGCAGCTATAAATTTAAAAAAAAAAAATAGTGCCTCCCTGAAAGGAAGAGGAGTTGGGAAGATTAAATGAAACAATGTGTGTAAAATGTTTGGTGTAACACCTGCCACATGGTGGAAAACGTGTGCTCTAGTCTTCATTATTATTACTGTCAGCTTCTAATTAGACACTCAAAGACTAAAGGTCAAAGGAGAGCAGTCATCCTGATGACTCTAACCGATTCCTGCTAGGAAAACACACCTTTGCTGGCACAAAAATGGCCTCATGCTCTCACGGCCTTCTGGGGATCACACAAAACTGCTTGACCCAGAGAAAACCTGACTGCAAGTCCTTCCTGTGCCCCAGAAGGGACCAGTGTGACAAGGTGCTCAGCTCTGGGCCACAGAGCATGGAAGAAACAAACCTCCCCTCCAGCGTGTTTTCCTCCCACATTGTTTCTCTCCATGGAGACAGAGATGATAAACAGAGGATGCATAAGTTAAGGTGGGTGGAACCCCAGCCGTGAACAAGAAGTCTTGAGTTAAACTTGGTATCCAGCTGGCATATGACTTTGGTAGGTCATAAGTGAAATTGTAGGGATTCCTTCATTTGCAAAACGGGGGTTTTAAAACACATCCACTGGCTTTTTAAAAAGTTTTAATTAATTTCTTTATTTTCGGCTGCACTGGGTCTTCGTTGCTGTGCTCGGGCTTTTCTCTAGTTGTGGCGAGCGGAGGGCTACTCTCCAGTTGCGGTGCGTGGACTTCTCATTGAGGTGGCTTCTCGTTGTTGAGCACAGGCTCTCGGTGCGCAGGCTTCAGTCATCATGGTGCATGGGCTTAGTTGCCCCTCCGTATGTGGGATCTTCCTGGATCAGGGACTGACCCCGTGTCTCCTGCATTGGCAGGTGGATTTTTTTTTTATCACTGAGCCACCAAGGAAGCCGCATCCAATAGCTTTTTGTAAAAACTGAGCAGGACTGTGAAGTCCCAGATAAATGGTGGATTTTCAGGTAACAAATCCTGAGATTGCAAAAGTAAAGGCAAAATCCTGTCTGGAAGGGAGAGGTCTGAGATCATATGCAGCTGAGGACTAGACAAAATAATGGGAAAGGATTCCTTCTATGCAGATGCGTTGTGTCTTTGTGTTACTCTGCTGACTGAGAAGCACACAGCTTTCGCCTGCCTGCTGGGCCACTGAGGGGGTGGATGCCTTGATCTGGGGGAAGAAGAGACCTGATCTAAGGCTCTCCGGGCTCAGGAGGGAGGGCAGCAGGTCAGGGCCTGCAGCTTGTGGCTATCGGGTAGAGAAGGCAAGGAGCATGGCCCTGGGCTCCAGGAGCAGGCTTTCTAGAACGCAGGCTTTTCTCTGTGGCCTCGACATCCCTTAGCCAGCCCCAAGCTGTGCTTCCCCGGCTAAGGAAGGAGGAGCCTGGCTCCACACGGGTTCAGCTGGAGAGACAGGGTAGGAAAGCAGGAGATGACTGGAGGGAGGGATCAGAGGTTTGCGGCCAGGCAGCAGGCTGAGGCTCCAGGAACGACCAGGATGGATCTGTGGAACAAATGAGTATTCCTTGGGGATTCTTGCAAACACGTGGAGTGGGGAAACTGAAGGGAAAAAAGACTGGATTTCCTGCATGTGGAATGGAATTTTTTCAATTGGGCATTAAAGGAAAGGATTGCCCTTAATGCTGACAAGCCTGGGGACAGCTGGATAACACTGTGGTCACCCTGACTTGGGAACCACCCAACTTTGGTCCTGGTGTGGCGGGGGCCCCCACCAAGGGGGAAGCAGAAGCTCTGCTGGCATCCTTCAGCTCAAGCCCTCCTGCCTTGTGGAGGAACAATCAAGAGAGCGTTATGTCCGTGCCCTTTCGTCTCTGCTTGAATGCACACACATCTTCATCCCCAAAGCCCAGGTACAGGGAGACACCATCTCCCTCATCCTGATGATGCATCTCCATCAGGCAGACATGCTCACCGAAGTCTGTTTTAGGTCTTTCCAAGGTTTTGCTCAAAAATGAGCTGCTTTCAAAAGGGCTTTCCCTCTCCCACCTCCAACAATTCTGAAATACAGTGATGTGCCACAGGCTTCTGCATGGTCACCAGCCCGGCCTTCCCCTTACAGCTTGACTTTCTCTAAGCCGGGCATCTGCTGTCGGCCAGGAGACCCATGTTCCAGGCAAGCCCAAGCCAGGCACGCCCGTACTCTTAAACCCTCCTGATCCTCCACTGCTCGTGGGGGTTGGACCCTGAGCCTCCCACTCTCAGTGTCTAGGCCCTAAGAGACCTCACCTCCCTCTCACTCCAGCTGCTTCTCACGACCCTCCTGCCCTGTGCCCCCAGCATTCACTACTCTCCAGCCAGTTTTTCCAACAAACGTCATTTTCCCCTACTTCGAGGCTCTTGCACAAGCTGTTTTCTTTGTCTGGGATGCTCACATCCCACCTCCTCACCCAGCTCACTTATCTTTTAGGGCTTCCGGCCCCCAGCTTGGGACAGGCCCCCTTTATTTGCTCCTCTGCCTTTCCCGCCACGGTGCTCAGCTCATTTGGTTTCTAGAGTGCGCTGCCGGTGATCAGAGCTGGGCCATGAGCTCCACGGGAGCAGAACCGGAGTCCGACACCCACTCTGCAAAGGGCTTGGTGTGTGCTGCCCTCAGGCCCAAAGCGGGAGCCCCTCTCTTGCCACCTGTTCTGGGGGCTTTGGGGCATCGGGATTAAATCCTTCTTTTTGGCCAATAACTACTTCTTTTCCAAAGTCCTTTAGATATCCCTCAGTTTAGGTCTGTTAACTTTATACTCTGAATCTGGAAACAACTTGCCTTTATTTTAAACTTCAGAGTCTCTATCTGAAAATAAAGCCTTACTTTTTTAAAAAAATGGAAGGGTTTGCTTATTTGAAGGAACAGCTTAGATTCTAGAAATGTACTTCACATATTAGAAGTTTGGGTAAATTTACCAAGAATCTAAATGTTCTCTTTACTATTCAGAACTGTCAGGATGCCTAGTTTTTGTTCCTTGAGAGAGATCACCATTTTCCACATTGCCTATAGTTACTTTTAGAATCAGGCTCTAACCCTTTTAAAATCCATTACATTCCTAATTTGATTTAGCTATTTCCTGGAGGGAATTATAGGTACTAAAAACCAAACACCCTGTAAGTCAATAAAGGCTGCTTAGAAACAAATGCTGTTAGCTACTCTTCACAGCTCACAGCCTGCTTCTGTTATTATTTTGACCCAAACTGGGTATTTACAAGGAGTTGCTATCAGATAAAATTAAGCTACAAATAACTGACTCGACTATTTCCCACCACTGTTTTTGCACTCTGAAGTAAACGGGAATAAACTTTTTGAGACAAAGAGAGTCTTATTTTTAAAATGCAGTAAGTTTTTCCCTCCGTGTTTTTTAAATTATGTTTCACGAGAAACAGTGCACCAAAGTGCAGCCAACTGGCTCTAAAATTTGCATCGAAAGGAGCTGGAACACACACCCACACGGTTAATAACAACGGCTAGCACTACATGAGGCGATCTTTACATGGAGTAAGCGACACGGGTGGGAACGGTCGGTCCCTGGAAACCAGGCGGTGTTGAACCTTCCACAGCGGTTTAAAAGAATCGTTACCAAAGGAAAACCCATACTTGCTATCAGAGGCGAATAACCACTGAAGCAGCATTCGAGGTCTCAAGCAGGAACTAAACGAACACAGCAGCTGGAAATATCAAGGACTGACCTCAAGTTCCTCCCAAAGAATAACTCCCTCTCCCCCAGGGAAAGACCTACAGTGAGGATGTTGCCAGGGGAAAAAGAAATGGTTTCAGACATTTTTTCCTATATTGTACTTTCCAGGAATTATGTAACTTTTCCTCTTTTGATAAACAAATCCATCCCTAGGACAAGCTGGGTTTTCAAGAGGAATCTAGTACTACAACCACAACCTCCATTTGGGCAGGGTCTCTCCACAGCCACAGAGGGCAGCGAGGCCCCGGCTGCCCTCAGGATGGGGTCTTGTTTCATCCTGTTTAATGAAATCGTGCACCCCCACACCCCATCGTAAACCCTCACACAGCGTCCTGAGGACGGAAAGCACGGTGGATCCGCCTCCTGTTCTTTCCATCTGACGTGTACGTGTCAGGAGTCGTTCTGGTGCAAGGATGAGAAGCGCAGCCCAGCTGGCTTAAGAGGGGAGGGAGGGCCTCGTGGGGCTGAAGGGGCAGGAGCAGGCCATGGAGCAGGACTCACTCGGGGGCCAGCAGGAGGGTCTTCCAGGAGAACAGAGGCCCACACGGAACCTCTCAGGGAGGACCTGCCAGGAAGGCAGCTGCGATGCGATGACCAAGGACAAGCAGAGGGGGCCGTCCAGAAACTCAGTGGCGTTGGACTGGGGCACAGGCTATGTGTCCGCTGGAAGAGCGGACCTGTCCTTCGGCCTGACGTGGTCACTCATGAGGGGCATCTGGCCAGCGGTCTGAACAGGGGCTCATCTGAAGGGGAGGGGTCTGGAAGCATACGCTTAGTCTGACAAGAAGGGACATGGGTTAGCAAGGGGAGGCGGTACTGATCCAGTCTGCCCTTGGTTGAGGTCCAGTGACCAACCCCTCAGAAGCCCAAGGCCGCACGGCTTTGTGGTCCACGAGCAGTGTCACAGCAAAGTGCCAAGATAATTTATCCTACTTGTATAAAGTGTATTGATCCCACTGTATTATTAATCGCAAGTGTATTATTAATCCCACCATACTAGTGCCCGATGGAGACCATCCACAAGTCATAAATAGCAGAGGACATACAGGTGGCAATTGAAAGGGCGGGTAACGACCTGAGCAGTGGAGGTGGGGAGCCGGGAGAGGGCGGCGGCAGAGCCGAGGGCTGACAGCCAGGCCATCTGGGCCGAGGCCTGGCTCTGCCGTGCTCCTGTTATGTGACCCGAGGCAACCTCTCAGCACCTGCTTACTCACTGGGCCATGGTGAGCGTTCACTGAGTTGATGCATTAAAGCACCTAGCCAAGTGCCAGGCGCAGAGGAAGCAGGGGATCAACAGCAATTCTAGTGATCATTTTATGAGAGAGAAGAGGCCATCCTTAACCCTGGAGCACCTGTGCTAGTTAAACCAGGGGTTGCCCCCACCCTAATGCCACCAACCCATTTTCAGATCGATCAGCCTCAGGCAAGGCGGGAATGGGCTTGGCAGCTGGGCATGCCCAACCATCTACATATCTGAGATGGTGATTCACCCCCATGGTCACCTAGGTGGAAGGATACTAAGTTTACAGCAAGCTATAAGATGAGAACAAAGAAAGGATAAGAAAGTGTAAAAGAAAAGAATGATAATTCAATAACATTGCTTAAGTCTAAACACACGGAAAGACTTTTACTCCCCTACTAAAAGGCAAGATCTCTCATACTGGGCCCAGCTAAATATGATTTCTGGAGGAGGGCATGGCAACCCACTCCAGTGTTCTTGCCTGGAGAATCCCACGGACAGAAGAGCCTGGCGGGCTGCAGTCCACGTGGTCACAAAGTGTCGGACACGACTGAGCAACTAAGCACAGACAAGCACACACAAATATGATTTTCAAGGATCACACTTAAGACAAGACAACTTAAAATATCAAAATGAAAAATACAGTCAAAGATTTATAAAATGAATGCAAAGGAAAAATAAATCAGATTTCACAGAATCAACATCGATGAAATAAAAGCAAATAACAAATGGAATCAAGATCATTTTGTATGGGACCCTTCATAACAAATCTGCAACTGTTAAAAACATCTATTCAGTCATTGATATCCACATGGGATTGGCTCCAGGACCTCTGCAGATACTCAAATCCAGGGATGCTCAAGTCCCTTATGTAAAATGCCATAGAATTTGCATACAACCTACGCACACCCTCCCCTATACTTTAAATCATCTCTGGGTTACTTATAATACTTAATACGATGTAAATGCTATGTAAATAGTTGCCAGCATATGGCAAATTCAAACTTTGCTTTTTGGAACTTTGTGGATTTCTTTTTTCAAATATTTTCAGCTCAGGGTTGGCTGAATCCATGAATGCAGAACCCAGGGGTATGGAGGGCCAACTGTATACAAAATAAAGTAAGGCAGAAACTATTAGAAATGTAAAGTGACTCTAACATATATTTCTGTTCCTGATCGACCAGGTTGTCAAAAATGAAAATCTGAATGTTATAATGTAATTATAAGAGTAACTTGTGAGATTACATCTTCTCCAGCACCCATGAAACATTTACACAAATTGATCTTATATTAAACCACAAGATAAATATCAACATATTTTTAAAAACCTCAAAAGCATATGGGTCATATACTAAAACCAACATTGAAAAAATTAGAAGACTGTTCTTAAAAAGCAAAGCCCTTCATAGTGGTGTTATCCACAGTAATGCAAAAGTGAAACAACTCATACGTCCCTCAAATGATGAACAGATAAATAAAATGTGGTGGGGCTCCGCTGGTGACTCAGTGGTAAAGAATCCACCTGCCAATGCAGGAGACACGGGTTCGATCCCTGGTCCGGGAAGATCCCACGTGCTGCGGAGCACCTAAGCGCATGGCCACAACTACTGAGCAGGTGCTCCAGAGTCCATGCTCTGAGACAAGAAAAGCGGCTGCAGTGAGACGCCCGTGTACTGCAACCAGAGAGTAGCCCCGTTCTCTGCAGCTAGAGAAAAACCCACATGGCAACAAAGACCCAGCACAGCCAGAAATAAAATCAATAAAGTTTTAAAGAATAAAACGTGGAGCATCCATTCAGTGGAATACTATTTGGCAATAAGAAGGAATGAAACACTGATTATGCTCTAACATGGATGAACCTTGAAAACATAACACTCAGGGAAAGAAGCCAGTCATAAAAGACCACATTGTACAATTCAATTCATATGAAATGTCCCAAATAAGCAAATCTACGAGGCCAGAAAGTACATTAGCAGTTGTCTAGGGCTGAAGGTGAGGGGGTGGAAGGGAGGTGGCTAGAGGAAAAGGAGTGACTAGAAACAGGTTTGGGGTTTCTCTTTGGGGTGATAAAGATGTTCTAAAATTGACTTTGCAGATGGTTGCAGAGCTTTGTGAATGTTCTAAAACCATTGGTTGTACACTTTAAATGGGTGACACATGAATTACAACTCAATAAAGCCATTTGAAAAAAACCAAAAACAAAAAACTCAAGCCCTTGGAAATTTAAAACATCACTACCTTAAATAACACTTGCATAAAAGAAAAATTGAAACTATAATTATTGAACACTTTTAAGACTATTGTGAGCATACTATACATTTAAACACGTAGGATACAACAAAAGCATCAATTAGAGGGAAATGTATACCAGTAACTATTTTCCAATGAAAGTGGAAAGAATAATGTATACACAAATAAGCCAATAATTTGTTTACAATAACAAAACAACTTTAAGGAAAGCAGAAGAGATGAATTGTAAGAGACAAAAGAATAAATTCCATATTTCATCAAATTTAGGATGTCATCTATTACAAATTTAGGATGTCATCTATTACAAATTTAGGATGCACCATTATTTTATGTATCGTAAGGAACACTGCTGCCAATTAACCAGCATCACAGTGCTTTGTTACCACCAGTTGAAAGATGCATCCCAATTTGAGAGGTTTAAAAATGCGGAGGGAAAAGGCACATCCTAGACTGATGGAATACAGCAGATTAGAAAGCAGGAAGACAGTGGACTGATACACAAACACAGAGTCTAATCCTTAGGAAAGACCAACAGACATACCTCTGGCAAAGCAAATTAAAAAAAAGAAAGAGAAAATGAAAATGCACGCTATTAGGAATGCAAAGCAAATATAACCCCATATACACGGGAGGTTAAAATGTATAAGCGGTTACACAAAACTTTTCAGTCAAAACAAACTGAGGAAAAACTTTATGCTAATCATTTTTAAAACTTGGATCAAATGAACAATTTTCTACTAAAGTTTAATTTTCCAAATTAGTTTTAAAGGAATTTAAAAACTGAATACACAATGCTCATAGAGGACATTTAAAAGTTGTCAAAAATGTTATCTCAAAAAACTTGCACTAGATTTCTGAAAATATTAGGGGTCATATCCATAAAATCTTAATTTCCCTTGTTCTTAGTATTATTTTATATCATAAAATTAGCATAACTGTGAAAACCAAACTATAAGAAGTATTTTTCACTTGTCAAACTGGCAAAGGGAAAAAAAGGAATGATAAAGGAAAAAAAGCACATGAAGACACAAAGCATTTGTGCACATGCGGAAAATAGGCAATTTCTTTGCCCTCTAATGTGAACATAAATTGTTACAACCTCTACGGAGAGCGTTTTGAAAATATATATGAAAAGGCATAAAATTTCACATCAAGTTTTGACCCAATAATCACACTTTCAGGAATCTCTTAGAAGATAATAATCATAATTACACATAGGAAATTTATCCAACAGGGATGGCCACTGCAGAATTTTAATAGCAAAAATGTAGAGACAATTTATATGTCATTATTAGAGAGCAGATTTCAGTTGGACAAATCCAAGTGGGACTGAGTCACAGTATAGAAATGCAGGTAATAACATTAAATGTTCACAATAGAGTAAACATACAGATTTTATATGCACCCAAATGAATGAAAAGATTTGAAGCAAATAATGTTTATCTCTGGATGAGATAACAAATGATACTAATCTTCTTATCTATTCCTAATTCCTTTCAATAAACACATATTATTTTTGAATCAGTAAAATCAATAATCATTATAATAATTTCATTGAGACAAATCTTACATAATATATTATTAATGCCCAGAGAACCAGAACACAGGGGTTTGGGCCTGAGTTCCCCCAGTTCAGTCTTCCCTAGAGGCTCAGAACAGTAAAGAGTCTGCTGACAATGTGGGAGACCCAGGTTCGACCCCGGGGTCAGGAAGATCCCCTGCAAAAGGGAACAGCAACCCACTCCACTATTCTTGCCTGGAAAATCCCATGGATGGAGGAGCCTGGGGGCCCCCATCCATGGGGTCGCAGAGTCGGATGCGACTGAGCAACTGACACACTCCCCCAGTTCAGAAGGATGGGGATAGATCAGTAAGAGTCTCGTGATCCTTCTGAGCTACAGGCTGCGGAGGCTTGGGATTCACTGGGCATCTGTATCAGCAGCAGAATATCCCTTGTTCCAGGACCCTCCTCAGGAAGTCCCCATTCTCAGGGAGTCCCAACAGCCTGTTCTAACCTGAAGAGCCAACCAATCACCTTTTTATCCATGACCCATGCTGCTTTGTGGAACTTTCTCAACTAGAAACTGTAAAAACATCTCATGTAGCACTGAGTAGGTTTCTTAAAAAAACAATAATCCTATTCAGACTCCTACCTAGATAGGGAATACTGGGAACCATCTTCAGGCTTCGGATATATTCCCGAGTCCGCTTGTAATTATCTTCTTTGGACATCAGGTAGTCCAGTTTCTCAAAGGTGGTCTTGTCTTTTCGATTCAAAAGCTGGTGGAAGAAAAAAAGAGTATGAGAGAGAAGGCAAAAAAACTAGAAGAAGCTAAAGAGAAAGGATAACTGTGAACAAAAACTAAAAGGAAACGTGCTAAATGGTATGTCTGTGGTCTGCGGAATCCTGGGTGCAACTAAGCATTGTAAGAAGCTGTGTCTTGTGGAGATGAAACGTTTCACAGCTCAACTTGGTCATTTTTCATAAAACCTTACACTTAGAAGGAACCCTCCAGAGCTACCGAGTCCATTGTTCTGTCCGAGACTAGAATCCTCTGCATAATGACCAACACCATGGTGCACAGACCCCACAACAACGAGGAGCTTAGAGAGTAAAGCAAATTCCTCAAGGTCACCCAGAGCTATTTCACAGCCCCATTATGTCTCTCTCCCTGGGTCCACAACTTCTTACTCCTCCTCAACATCTCTGCCATTACTGAAGGCCCCCTCAAAATGTCACCCACTTTGCCTGCACATTCTGTGCACCTAGCCAGGCCATCTCTCCAATCAGGGCTATCTCCTCCAGATCCCCTGTGGTCCATGGCTGTGTCTTATTTACACTGGCTACAGTGTTTTAGTCAAAATAACCTACACCTTTTTTCTACATGCTGTCATCTAAGGGGTGATTTAGTTACGCAACTAAAGGATAAGCAGATACCCACAGCCCAGAGATTAGAGAAGTAAGATCTTTTATGACTGAGATCTCTGGTATGTAAAGCTGGTCACCAGTTAAAGGATGGCTCTGTGTTCATAAGGAGGCTTCCTGGAAGAAAGGAATAGAAACTGAATCCTGGTTGTCCAGACCTGATGCTGTGGTCATCCCGCAAGTTCTACATCAAGGCCCAGTGCCAGAAAATGGCAATGAGGCTCCTTGAATAAAATGGCTTTGAGGAAAGGAATCTAGGCCGAGAGCAGGCTTGAAAAGAGGATATGGGAAAGGGTCAGTGGAGAGGGTTGGCTCTGGCACAGCACGTGGCTGACGTTGGAAACCCCCAAGTTTAGCTTCCAGGGCCAGTGCCTCTGGGATCTGAGATCCATGGCTGAGCCCAGGAGCATAAGTGGAGAGGGACCCTAGGCCAGGAGCATCCTTGGTGAAGTGTGGTTTTGAGACCCCATGGTCTGTGCAAGGACCAGGACCAGCCACCCTGCCACATCCATTAGACTAACGTAGGCCAGTGGCCAACAGTTTCATCATACAGCAGAGAGAAGGAGAGCAGTACTCCCCAGCATCAGGGGAAGCCAGCCTTTCGAACTGAAGCGGCCTTTTGGGTTCCTGGGACCCAAGTCTGCAAATCCCAGGCTGAGGCCATGTCTGGTGCATCGGGGAACTCAGGCTGCCTTGGCTAATTCCTTGATCCTCAGCCTCTGGAGTCACAGAGGATGCAGCTGTGCAACAGCCCAGCTGAGCAGTGACAGCTTAAGGACTTCAGAGAGGAGAGGCAAAAGAAAAAGCTGAAAGGACGTCCCCAGTAATGAAGAAGTTGGAGAATAAACAGTGAGGTTTTTTTTTTTTTCATTGAGAAATTCAGGACACATCAGGGGATGCTACACAGATGCGAGGAACAACGGCTGCTTAACCAGCTTGTTAATTTAAGGCTGTTATTCATCATATTAGCAAACGGACAGGAAATAACGCCATCATCTCCCATTTGCTGTCTGTAAAGCACCAAAACATACAACTCATCTGATCTTTACAAAGCCCAGGGACGAAGATGGAGCCAGGATGACTGCCGCTATTTCAGGTTCATAATCACAAGGATTAAGTGACTTGTCAGAGCACCCTTGGGGAACTTGATTCAGTAGAGGAGAGACATGTATATTACAGCAACATGGTAAGTAAGTAAGTAGAGATAAGAACTCAGACCAACAGTAGGTAAATTATGGGCAAGGGAAGCATCAAGGGAAGATATAAAGAGAGAAGCATTTGAAATGAATGTTTAAGGATAAGAAAGTCACTAAATAAACAACATATACCCAGAGCAGAACCAGATCCTCTAGTTGTGAATGGCCCCATTGTAAAGCTGAGCAGGCCCCTCACCCTCTTGGCTGGGAGGTCGTCTCTTTATTAATACAACCTAGAAGCCCACTGAATCCTGTGGCAGTCACCCATGTTCATCCAGCAGTTCAACAAATCCCTATGTCGTCCTCATACACACTGCCGCTGAGCCAAACTGGAGCCTAAGTCTGCCTCCACTGGGTCTCTGGACCCAGCTGAGGGGTTGCCCATGTCCCCTGGCACGTCTGGCCTATCTGCCTAGACTGTCAAGTACCTCGATGCATGGCACCACAGAGCTGATCAGGGGGTCATCTGTGTCCTGACATGGACACGAGGCCAACATGATCACAGTCCTGGAGGATGTCCCTAAAGATCACCCTGCAGACTGACCTCCAACCAACAACTGGAGTTCTTTAGTGGAGTGGGCCGACCAAAGGCAGCCACATTTGCACACTTCCCAAATTTAAAACCAGGCTTCTCCAGACCACACCTGCCTCTGTTAACCTTGTGTCTGTCTGCACACATACTTCCTATGCACCCTCCACCCCACCTACACGCACACATTCGGAATGGCCGGGTCTAGTTAACTTCACTCATCTGCTCCATTCTGTGGCCACAAATGAGATTCAGGATGGCATCAGATTTCTCAGCGGGAATGCACAGGATGTTAGAAGACATGAAAAAGAACATCTATCTCCCAAGTAATATGCATACTATTTGAGAACTTCCCCTAGCAAAATGAAAGAATAAACCAAGGACAGGAGGATACGGGATGTAGGAAACAGTGGATCCAAACTAGCAGTAGTAAAGGGAGAGGACAGATGAGCAGCAAGGCTAAAGAAAGGCTGGTCTACATCCTTCCACCCCAGAAGAGGCCTCCAGAGAGAGAGAAGACTCGACAGAAAACCCAATGGGATAGCACATTGGTGGGGTGGAGGAAGGGAATGGACATAATTTATTATGTATAATAAAAATAAAATTAAATAAAATAATTTAAAGATTTTATGTATAATATACATAAGGCCTGGTAAGATATTATATAGTATTACATGTTTATATGTGTATTTTACGTATACATATAAAATATCTGGTAGATAAGCAGTAGCTAGAGTAAGAATTTTTCCTTAAAAGGGGATTAGAAATGCCAGGGAAACAAAGGGATATTCCAGAAAGAACATGTTATTCACACTTAACCACTTAAGTATGGAGGAGCCATTTATGGAAAACCATACTTACACATTCCTAATAATTAAAACAAGAACACTCATTTAACTAAAGTGATGTAATTATGGTAACATGAGTGTTTTTGAAGAATGAGGGAAGACGGTTTAGGAAAACTAAACCAACATCCATCTTACAAAGAAGTCACCATATACTGTCCAAAGTGAGTGGATTGAGAAATTGCAGCAAAAACACATCGATGGAAACATGGCAGAAACCATCAGAAGAAACTGCTAAATAACTGAGTGTTTGCCTCTAGGGAGTGACTGGGTTATGCAGAGATGGAGCAAGGAGTGTTAGCTGCTTCACTCAGCCTTTCAGTATTTAGTGATTTTTAAAATTCATGCACACGTATTATGCTGAAAAATTATTTTAAGATTTAATTTTTTAATATAGGGTTTGTTTATTCAAAAAGAACAGCATTTACTTGTTCTAAACTTTTATTACAAGTAGTGCCATAAACTGAAAACCTCATATGCATTGAGGGTCCTTTAGATTTTAGAGTTTACAGGAAGCCTCAGGAAGAAACCATCAGAACTACATGCAAGAAAACAACTTATCTGCTTACCTGAGTCAAACAGACACTAAAAGCATTCACATTCAGGAAAGGAGAAACAAGATTAAACAACATACAGGAAATACTCACTAAATACAATAGGCAACTGTACTTCTACTAAATTTTAGAAGTGCTGGGCCACCCTGAGATTTTTTCCTTCCATAACATTTATTATAATTGTGACTACTTAAACGATGACATCTGTGCTTCACTCAGCAAAGGATGACTCCCATGAAGGCTGTGACCATGCTGGTTATATTCATTCCACAATACCCTGCATCTATTATGGTTCCTGACACAGAGAAAACACTGCCTAAAAATCTGTTGAACAAAAAAAAGAATAAGAAAACTAACGACAACTTAAAAATTCAATTCTTTGGAAATTTTTGAATATTCCAATAATTCTTGAGTAAAAGAAGAAATAAAAGCGAGGGTAATGAACTATTTATAAACCAGAAACATAAAGCACATACAGATCATGATATGTTAAACTATGTGATGAGGTCAAAAGTGTACTGAGAGGGAAAAAATGCATGGTTTTTAATTCATATAACTAAACAATATGAATATAAATAAGCTTAACACTCAACTCAAAAAGCTATGGAAATTCGAGGGAGGGGTGAAGTAGGAGAAATTGATTAATATAGATAAAATCAGAAACCATGTTTAAAACATACAATATAAAACTAAACACTAAAACTATAGACATGATAACTAAACCCAAGAGCTAAATTTTATTAATAGCAATAAAACAGGCAAAACCTCTATGAAGTAAGGCAAAATGAAAAAATATGCAACATTAAGATTGAGAAATGGGCATAGCTACGTATAGAAAGTGAATTAAAATTACAAGGTAAAAATAAATCCCAGCCTTTTGATTTTAAATAATTTACATGGTGACAAACATCCGCTGCAAGGGATAAATGGCACATCTCAACCACGGGTTAAAAGCCAGGATGATCACGGATCTTGGTCAGATGCCTGAAGAAGTGCGTTGCTTTTGGAAATGCCCCTTATCATGCTGCTAGAGAGCCTGTATGTGGCACTTATATTTGACTAATGATGAAAAATTCCCCTCTTCTGGTAAGTAGGCTCCGTGGAATAAAAAAAAAGTCCTCCAAATCCTCTTTATGAGGACGTTGGTAGCTTGTTCCCTTGTCTTGAGAGAAACAGTTCTTGATACGTGGAAATGTTTTTCAACAAAGAACGTGTTGCTCCAAATATGTTAAAACTGGCTCAAAATCCTACTTCAATTCCAGTGTCTACTGTTGGTATGGAAAGAATTTTTAGTGCTGTGGATAATCTATGGATCAATGGATTCAACAGACTGAAGATGCAATGAGAAAGGAATGAAACAAGGGCACTTCAAAAGAGTAATTCTTAAATTCTTCAGATATGAACTACTGGCTTCTGAAAAACAAACTATAAAGCCATATAACTAATGTAAAATAGCAGATGCAATGGAGACTATTATAAGTAATGTGAGGGAAAACTGTGACTCTGAAATTTAATATGTGTTCTAGCAAGCTATCCATATCTGTCTTTGACTAAGGCTATTTTAAATTCTGTACAAATAGATGTTAACCTGTAGAAAATGTAGTAATGCAAATAATTCCAGTCCATATAAAGGCAACTGATGTCCCATAGTATCCCACTGATCATCATTCTGGGAATACTAATTTTCTATCCATTTTAAAGATGATTTCAGCATTCTTCAACTGACCATAAAGTATTCTCAGTTCTCTTGAAATAAAGTTGGCTTAAAACTCAGCATTCAGAAAACTAAGATCATGGCATCTGGTCCCATCACTTCACAGCAAATAGATGGGGAAACAGTGGAAACAGTGACAGACTTTATTTTGGGGGGATCCAAAATCACTGTGGATGGTGACTGCAGTCATGAAATTAAAAGATGCTTGCTTTGTGGCTCAGCTGGTAAAGAATCCGCCTGCAATGAGGAAGACCTGGGTTTGATCCCTGGGTTGGGAAGATCCCCTGGAGAAGGGAAAGGCTACCTACTCCAGTATTCTGGTCTAGAGAGTTCCATAGACTGTATGGTCCATGGGGGTTACAAAAAGTCAGACACGACTGAGCGACTTTCACTTTCACTTCACTCCTTGGAAGAAAAGTTATGACCAACCAGACAGCATAGTAAAAAGCAGAGACGTTACTTTGCCAACAAAGATCCATCTAGTCAAAGCTATGGTTTTTCCAGTAGTCATGTATGGATGTGAGAGTTGGGACTATAAGGAAAGCTGAGCGCTGAAGAAGTGATGCTTTTGAACTGTGGTGTTGGAGAAGACTCTTGAGAATTCCTTGGACTGTAAGGAGATCCAACCAGTCCATCCTAAAGGAAATCAGGCCTGAGCATTCATTGGGAGGACTGATGCTGAAACTCCAATACTTTGGCCACCTGATGCGAAGAACTGATTCATTTGAAAAGACCCTGATGCTGGGAAAGGTTGAAGGTGGGAGGAGAAGGGGACAACAGAGGACGAGATGGTTGGATGGTATCACTGACTCAATGGACATGAGTTTGAATAAACTCCAGGAGTTGGTAATGGACAGGGAGGCCTGGAATGCTGCAGTCCATGGGGTCGCAAAGAGGCGGACACGACTGAGTGACTGAACTGAACTGAATATCTTACTGAATCTCTCACTAATTAATAAGTTAAAATAAAATATTTGACAAATAATCATTTTATACTTGTATAAGTCATTATTTTATCTTTTAAAAAAAACAATTCTTTGACAGTTTATATGCACATATACATAAATACATGCAAACATAAATACACAATGTATAATCTTGTAGATCAACTTTAATCACGTTTCCAGTAATTTTGCTAAGTTTTAAATAAATTATGCTCATGGCAACCCCAAGAGACATTCCCAAAAAGCCCAAGAGTAGAGCCAGGAGGATGACCTTGGTCCTTGAATGGAAGTTTGCCAAGGGTCCATCCTGGGTCCAGAGCTGGTCTGCATGGCTGAGCCATGGAAAGGGCTGGCTAAGGCATGGGAGAGTCAGAAGCACTATGAGAGGGCTCTGGAAGGAGAGAACAAACTCCATTATGGGAAGGAGGAACCAGGAAAAGGTGATCCTGGAAACTAGTCTTGCTGGGCTTCAACTAGCAGAGATGAGGCTGGAGAGGCCCCAGAGGCCAAAGAAAGTATGAACAGTGGGCTGGCAGTGGGAACACACAGCGATGCTCAAGGGAGCAGCAGTTTGGCAGAACTGTAGGCAGGTGTTGCCTTGGACAAGACTGGGAAGGTAAGAGAGAGATGGAAACTCGCCATTTGGCAAAGTATGCTTTTGACTAGGTCATTTTGGATACTGTGGACATGTGATGGCCAATTTGACAGCTTATTCTCCTTTTCCAGATCTTTCAACTCAACTTGCCAACAGGGTGCAAATCACAAGCGGCTAAGCATGAACAGTTGAATACTAATCAAAGGGGAAAGAATGAGTTGATTGTGGCTGTGTTTGAGCAGGAAATTCCTCTAGCCAGCTCTTGTGTCTCTTCCGCACGTGACCTGGGTCTCTGGGTTGCTATGTTGCTGGTGGCAATAGATGCTCCACTGGCCACAGCTGGAAGGTTTATGATTTGTTTTTCAGGGCAAGGAAGTAGGTGTGAAGTAGGTATGAAAACTTTTGGTATTTGCTGCCATTGCCAAAATGCTTCTATTATGTCCTCTGCACCCTGCAAGAATCTCCCTACCCAAAGGTTCTCCTCAAATGCCTCATTCCCAAATGCAAGTTGTCCTGAGAAACACCCACTGGAACACACCAAAATCCCTCTATCACCTAAGCTCAGTATCTTCCCTAACTCGAAGGGATCACTGAAACCTAGAGTTAAAAATCCAAATGACAGCTAAAACTTAACTGAAAATATTCATTATTATAAAACTAGAAGTAGTGTAGTAGTGTGCATGCTCTGTCATGTCTGACTCTTTGCCACCCCATGGACTGGAGTCTACTAGGCTCCTGTGTCCATGGGATTTTCCAGGCTGGAATACTGGAGTGGGTTGCCAGTTCCTCCTCCAGGGGAACTATCCAAGCCAGGGATCTCTTATATCTCCTGCACTGGCAGGCAGATTCTTTACCACTGGCGCCACCTGAGAAGTATTGTTCAGTTCAGTCGCTCAGTAGTGTCTAATTCTTTGCAACCCCATGGACTGCAGCGTGCCAGGCCTCCCTGTCCATCACCAACTCCCAGAGTTTACTCAAACTCATGTCCATTAAGTTGGTGATGCCATCCAAACATCTCATCCTCTGTTGTCCCCTTCTCCTCCTGCCTTCAATCTTTCCCAGCATCAGGGTCTTTTCAAATGAGTCAGTTCTTCACATCAGGTGGCCGAAGTATTGGAGTTTCAGCTTCAGCATCCGTCCTTCCAATGAATATGCAGATGACATCACCCTTATGGTAGAAAGTGAAGAAGAACTAAAGAGCCTCTTGATGAAAGTGAAAGAGGAGAGTGAAAAAGTTGGCTTAAAGCTCAACATTCAGAAAACTAAGGTCATGGCATCTGGTCCCATCACTTCATGGCAAATAGAAGGGGAAACAGTGGAAACAGTGACAGACTTTATTTTTTGGGCTCCAAAATCACTGCAGATGGTGACTGCAGTCATGAAATTAAAAGATGCTTATTCCTTGGAAGGAAAGTTATGACCAACCTAGACAGCATATTAAAAAGCAGAGACATTACTTTGCCAACAAAGGTCTGTCTAGTCAAGGCTGTAGTCATGTATGGATGTGAGAACTGGACTATAAAGAAAGCTGAGCACCAAAGAATTGATGCTTTTGAACTGTGGTGCTGGAGAAGACTCTTGAGAGTCCCTTGGACTGCAAGGAGATCCAACCAGTCCATCCTAAAGGAAATCAGTCCTGAATATTCATTGAAGAAATAGTGCAATGAAAATTAAAATGATGGATTAAAAAGAGCAACATCAAAATCGTTACAACATACATCAAAAGGAATAAAATACCCAGGAATAAACACATCTGAGGAGGCAAAACACCTGTGGTCTGAAAACTGTGAGACACTGATTAAAGAAATTGAAGATAATACAAATAGATGGAAAGGCATACCGTGTTCTTGGATTGGAAGAATCAATACTTAAAATGACCATACTACCCAAGGAAATCTAAAGATTCAATGCAATATCTATCAAATTGCCAGTGGTATTTGTCACAGAATCAGAGCAAAAATTTTTTTAATTTGTATGGAAGCAAAGAAGACCCTAAATAGGCAAAACAATTTTGAGAAAGAAGACCAAAGCTGGAGGAATTATGCTCCCTGACTATTGACTACACTACAAGGCTACAGTAATGAAAACAGTGTGGTATGGGCACAAAACAGACATATATGTCAATGGAAAAGGATAGAAAGCCCAGAAATAAATCCACACACTTATGGCCAATCAATCAACCTACAACAAATGAGGCAAGACTACACAAAAGAGAAAAGACAGTCTCTTCAATAAGTAGTACTGGGAAAGCTGGACAGCTACACGTAAAAGAATGAAATTAGAACATTCTCTAACATCATATACAAAAATAAATTCAAAATGGATTAAAGACCTAAATGTAAGACCAGATACTATAAAACTCCTAGAGGAAAACCTAGGCAGAACACACGTTGACATAAATCATAGCAATATATTTTTAGATTCATCTCCTAGAGTAATGAAAACAAAAATAAACAAATGGGACTTAATTGAACTTGAAGCTTCTGCACAGCACAGGAAACCATAAACAAAATAAAAAGACAATCTATGAACTCAGAGAAAATGTTTGCAAACAATATGACCAACAAGGGATTAATTTCCAAAATACAAAAACAGCTCATACAGCTTAATACCAAAAAAAAAAAAAAAATGAACAACCCAATCAAAAAATGGACAGAAAACCTAAATAGACATTTCTCCAAAGAGGACATACCAATGGCCAACAAGCACATGAAAAGACGCTCAACGGCACTAATTATCGGAGAAATGCAAACCAAACTACAACGAGATATCACCTCAAACCAGTCAGGATGGTCATCACCAAAAAGTCTACCAATAACTAATTTGTAGAGAAATAATAAATTTGCTGGAGAGGGTGTGGCAAGAAGGAAACCCTCCTACACTGTCGGTGGGAATGCAAATTGGTACAGCCACTATGGAGAATAGTACAGGGACACTCCTTAAAAAAATAAAATTAGAGTTGTCATATGATCCATCAATCCCAGTCCTGGGCATACACCCAGAAAAAAACTCTAATTTGAAAAGATACATGCACCCCCATGTTCATAGCAGCACTATCTACAATTGCGGAGACGTGGAAGCAACCTAAGAATCCATCGACAGATGAATGGACAGAGAATATGTGGTACATATGTACACTGGGATACTACTCCGCCATAAAAAGAATGAAATAATGCCATCTCCAGCAACATGGATGAACCTAGAGATTATCACAGTAAGTGAAGCAAGTCAGCCAGAGAAAGACAATTATCCTATGATATCCCTCATATTTGGCACCTAAAAAGTTGATACAAATGAATTTATTTCCAAAACAGAAAGAGACTCACAGACACAGAAAACAAATTCATGGTTACCAAAGGGGATAGAGGTGGTGGGAGAGGGGGAGAAAAAAAGAAAAAGTCTCATGCAATTTTATGTTAACTTGTTCACTAATTATACAATAAAATTGCTGGAATACTTTCTTAAGAAAAAAAAAAAAACACGGTTACATCGGAGCATCCTGCTCTGGAGCAGTGGTGGGTAGAGACCACCCCCCACCCAAAGGATGGGGGGTTGCTAAAAACGGTCTTTAATCAGGCAAGTGAAAACACCAGAGCTGTGTCGTAGGACGATCACTCCATGAATGAACAGCATGAGAAAGGGAGTGAGATGAGAAGCAAGGGAACCACTAGAAGATGATGATGTTATCAGGTTATAAATCAGAGGACCTGGCTTACAGGGATGGTGGTCTCTGCCAGTCTATTTGAAAACAGTCAAGAAAAGTTGAAAATAATAATAAAAGCAGCAGCAGCTACTACTTATCTAGCCCTTACTGTGTGCCAGGTATAGTTCGAAACATTTTTTTCACATATTTACTCATTTAACCCTCACCATAAGAGGCAGGTCCAAGGCTGGCTAAGCCTGGGAGTCTGATTCAAGAGTCTACACTCCTAACCTCCACAGGACACTACCCCTCATTTCTTGGTCATGTGGGCTGAGAGCCAAGAGCTACCTACCTGAAGTACAGGCTAAGGTGACATTTTCTCATAGGGACTTTTTCTACCTGTGTTCCCTTGGGGCTCCCCCAGGCTGGCCCGAGATTTTCCAGTGGGGGACACTTGCTGGCTCTCTGATTCCTGTGAGTAGCTGAGTTCCAGCCCGCCATAAGCGGGCATCAGAACCCTTGCCCCCTGACAGTTGGCAAGGTCTCCATCCAGTAAGCTCTCTGCGCTCTGCCCCCTGCGCTGACTCTGAGAGCATTCTCTGTTTCTAGCACATGGTGACTTCCCTTTCCTGGCTTCTGGCTCAGCATTGCTTCTTGGTTTATAATTTGGTTTATTTGTATGTGTGTTTGCAGCAGGTGATTGGGAGGGAAGAAAGGGCTTACTGCTCATCTGCCCAGTCTACCATATTGCCTCAAAGTCCAAATAGGTCCACTCAGAAAGCCTGGAACTAACCAGCACTTTCTGGAACCAGACTTTGATTTCAGACATGCCAGTGGTGAGCTGTCAAACAAACACGTGAGAAGAGGGCTCGTGGGAACGCGGGTGTAGGGCTAGAGAGAGGGGCTGGGATGAGTGTGAGGAGGCAGCCTCCACAGGGGCAAGATGGGGCTTTCCAAGCTGGGAAGACCCCATGGGACAGGACTTGGATCAGGAAAGGTGAGAGCTAGGCCAGAGCCCCGCCAGACACTTACAGCCCGTGGGTGAGAGGGACAAAAGTGGTCAGGGAGGAGCCAGCTGTCAGAATGCGGTGGGGGTAGGGGTGGGGAAGGGAATAAGCTGCGTGAAGAGAGATGTTTCAGGACGGGGGTGATAGATGTTGTGGCAAAGTGAAGGCAGACGAGGGTGCAGACATCAGCAGAACTCCTGAGAATGGAGACGAGGGGAGGGACCGGTGATGAGTCATCAGGGGATGTCCTCTCCTCCCCCACCTCACCTCCCCCCTGAGCCATGGCTCAGGAAAGCCTGGGATAGCCTTGCCCATCATGATGTCCTCCACAGCATCCAAGGGGGCATTCCATCAGACACAGAGGGGAGAGGCACCTCCCACATGAAAGATGAAAATCTGAAATACACGAATGCCACCACCCATCCACCTTCCTGGGATACCCGCTTAACGACCCTGCACCCCCAGATGCCTGAAGTGAGAGTCCGGCTCCCAGGCGGGTCCCCTCCAGACCACCGCCCTGCAGACCAGGCCTCCTGACCCATCGGCTGTGACTTCCTTCCGGCCAAGTTCTTCAGTTTTCATTTTGCTGCTGCAGATGGGTCAGACTCTCTGGATCAATTCAGTAGGAAAGAGCGAATCACGATAGGAATGTGTACAGAGCAAGCAGTGTGTGTGTGTGTGTGTGTGTGTGTGTGAATCACAATAGAACATGTACACAGCAAGCAGAGTGTGTGTGTGTAGCTCATGACTGTAATTAAAGAGTGACTCACCCATACTCCGGGAATTCCATACCTTCAGGTCTCTCCTGTCTAAGTCCAGCTCCTCTTGGGACCACTCTGATCTGAGAAAAGGTCTCACCCTCGTCCCAACTGTTGTTGCTATTGTTCAGTCGCTCAGTCGTGTCCGACTCTTTGAGACCCCATGGACTGCAGCATGCCAGGCTTCCCTGTCCTCTAGACAGACCCCTGTCCCGTGGGGTCTCCCTGGCTTGGAGAGCCCCATCTATCTTCTCCTCCATGCCCCAGTGGTAGCCGCCTCCTTGAGCTCATCCCAATCTCTCTCTAGCCCTAGACCTGAGTTCCCAGCTGCTCAGGCCTCAAACCTAGGAACCACTCTCCAGGCCCCTCCTTGCTTCATCTCTGACATCCCATCCTTCACAAATCCCGCCACCTCTGTCTTCAGAATCCCTCCTCTCTCACTTTCCTTCTCTCCTGTGCACTGCCACTGCCCCAGTTTAGCCAGCACTGGCTCACTCCTGGATTCTGCCCTAACGCCCTAACCCAGCCTCATTTCCACTCTTGCCCCCCTGCACTTCCTCTGCAATCTGCTTTTCACAGAGTGCACGCATGCTCAGTTGCTTCAGTCATGTCCAACTCTTTGCAACCCTACGTACTGTAGCCCACCAGGGTCCTCTGTCCATGGGATTCTCTGGGCAAGAACACTGGAGTGTGCTGCCATGCCTTCCTCCAGGGGATCTTCCCAACCCCGGGATAGAACCCGAGTCTCTTAACCAGCCCCTGCATTGACAGGTGGGTTCTCTACCACTAGTGTCACGTGGGAAGCCACAGAGTTGAAACGTTAATTTTAAAAAACAAAACACAAAAAGCAACTGTGAACCAGATCGTGTCTGTCTCCTGTTTGAACTTCTCTCCAGGCTGAGCCCCTCCCCAGCGGCCCTGCAGCCCGCCCACAGTATGCTCACAGCGTCCCCCAGGCCCACTGTGCTCCGGCCACACTGGCTGTGGAGTTTCTTCCACCGCGATCTCTGTGCTGGCTGCACCCACTTCTTGGTGCGGCTGGCTCCCTCTTGTCACTCAGGTCTGAGAGAGGCATTCCCTGGACACTCAGTTGATTCCTACCGATCCTCCTCTTTGGGTCTTCAGCATCACTTTTATTCCCATCTGACAGCTCTTGGTTCATTACTTCATGCATTCAGCACACATTTATTGATCACTTCCCGCATGTGCTTCAGTTCAGTTCAGTTGCTCAGTCGTGTCTGACTCTTTGCAACCCCATGAATCACAGCACACCAGGCCTCCCTGTCCATCACCAACTCCCGGAGTTCACTCAGACTCACGTCCATCGAGTCAGTGATGCCATCCAGCCATCTCATCCTCTGTCGTCCCCTTCTCCTCCTGCCCCCAACCCCTCCCAGTATCAGGGTCTTTTCCAATGAGTCAACTCTTCGCATGAGGTGGCCAAAGTACTGGAGTTTCAGCTTTAGCATCATTCCTTCCAAAGAAATCCCAGGGCTGATCTCCTTCAGAATGGACTGGTTGGATCTCCTTGCAGTCCAAGGGACTCTCAAGAGTCTTCTCCAACACCACAGTTCAAAAGCATCAATTCTTCGGCACTCGGCTTTCTTCACAGTCCAACTCTCACATCCATACATAGGCAGTATCTCCCTTGGATAACATAAAAGCCCATGAGACAGGGGCTTTGACCATAGCCTAAGGGCCTGGCATGGAGCGGGAAAGGGAGAGTTTGATAAATACTTGATCTGCAGAAATGAATAAGAGCCATATGGTACGTGTGCTCAGGAAATCAGAGCTGGCTGATAGGACTTCTTGCTTAGGTCTCGTGGCTTTGAGGCCACTGATATTCCAAAGTGGGCCCAGCACTGGGATAAATCAAACCCTGTCTGCACTTTCCCAGGCCAGCAGAAGGTGACTCCGTCCCTGTTGGCACAACCAACCAGCATTTATGAAGGGCCTGGTATGTGTGGGCCTGCGCGCAAGGTCAGCCTCCGTCTTGTCACAGATCACCAAGCCACTGGTGCTCAGCAGCCAGGCCGACAGGCTGCCCTGCCCACCCAGTAATGACCAGCTGGCGCTCACTGAAGGCTGTCCATGGGGAAATCAAGTGGCAGGTCTCTTCTCACACCTGTAACCCCCTTCCACCCAGGTTTCCCAGATAGCCAGGGTTTTAGGGCAACCCAGGGACAGCACTCAGGGAGCTGGTCACACCCTGTCGCCAGGGCCAGTGTGCCAATCTCACGTCTCCAGCCCCACTTCCCGGGCAGCATGGGTGCCCACTCTTCCTTGCCCTGTGCCCGGCCTGACTCCAACATCAAGTTCTATCACAGACAGGTCATCCGGCAAACGGACAAGGATGTGGACGAGTGTCCCGTGAGGAAGAGCTGTGTTGTGCTGGCGCTGGCTCTCACCAGCTCCGTGATCTTGGGCAGGTCACAGGAAGCCTCAGCTTCCGTCTCTGCACAATGAAGCCTGTTAAAGCGCTGACCTTGGGGCTCCTACAGTTGGTGTGCCTGCTCCCCCTGCCCTGTGGGCCCATGTGTTCTCACCAGTCCCATATCAAGGGACAGGTGCGGGGAAGGGAAACAGCAGTTTCGGGGCAATTTCAATGGCTAATCTCATTAGCAGGAAAAGAAGTAGCAAAAGAAGGATGCAAATGAACACAACAAATGCATAGAAGTCAAACGACCCACTGTAAACTCAGCTGGGCACTGGGGATACAGAGCAAATATCCAACTTCATCAAGAAGGAAGGCAGTCAAAGAGGGAGGCCGGCCTGTGGGCAGCACTGCAGAACAGACGCCCCATGTTCTCCGTCCCGACAGGCGGAGAGAGTGTCAGGAATACTGTGGCATCGCCAACTCCACTGGGCTGGGGGTGGATACGGATGAAGGAGAAAGATGGCGTGTTTGGCCCACTTCCCAAATGCCCTGCACCAGCCGCTGTCCTTGGACTAACAAGACAGGTGGGCGAAAGGGGAGAGAATGGTCTGAAACAAAGGCTGAACAGCGGGTTTGCCCAGAGCAAAGAGCTCCCCACACGTGGCCTTGGAGATGTTGTACTGTGATCCACCCCAAGTGGATCAGCTCCTCTCTCCCCAACACGACTGCTGGCGGCTGCTACATTTATCTCCTAGGAAGCTGCATCTCCCTCTCTTTTACCCTGGTAAGCAGCCCTGCGTAACCAAGAAAACAGTCCCGGTCCTCAGTCCTTAGGAAGCCATGGGGAGATTTCTCAGAAAAATAACAGCTGTTGCTGCCCTGGGTCCCTGTTCTCCGGTGACACACAAACTCAGCTTCCTGGCCTGTCCCTAGCTCCCACCGGCTAGATGCCCACTGAGAGGTCAAAGTCAGGGCCAATTCCAGGCGATTGCGGGGGAGTAGGCAGCTGAAGCCATGGACTAACCAAGGAGTAAGTAACCAAACGGAGAAGGCAATGGCACCCCACTCCAGTACTCTTGCCTGGAAAATCCCATGGACGGAGGAGCCTGGTGGGCTGCAGTCCATGGGGTCGCTAAGAGTCGGACACGACTGAGCGACTTCTTTCACTTCTCACTTTCATGCATTGGAGAAGGAAATGGCAACCCACTCCAGTGTTCTTGCCTGGAGAATCCCAGTGACGGGGGAGCCTGGTGGGCTGCCATCTATGGGGTCGCACAGAGTCGGACACGACTGAAGCGACTTAGCAGCAGTAGCAGCAGCAAGTGACCAAAAGGCGGCCTTCAAGGCCTGGCTGCAGCTCCCTGCCTCACTGGCGTGTCTCCTCCCTGGGGCCCTCCGACTTCCCTTCCCCAGATCAAGGGACAAGCAGGGAGAAGGAAAACAGCTCTTTCCTGGCAACATTTCCCGAGCTAATCTCATTACCAGAAATGAATGGCAAAAGAAGGATGAACCCCAGAGGCCGTGGCCTAGCCAGTAGCAGCAGCAGCCAGAACAGAGGCTCCATGGCCTGGGGCAGCACCGACAGTTTGCTTATCTCATCTTCCAGGGTCCTATCGGAGCGCTGCGGACGAAGGCGACAAGAAAACAGGACCCCTCTCTTGTTCTGAGTGCCAAGAGGCCGTGGGTGCTGTCTTTCCTGCTGAGCTCCGTGGGGTGTGGTGGGGAAGCACGGAGACTCTGGAACAGACGGTTGAGTTTGGTTTCTGCTCTGCCTTCAGGCCAGGGAACCCTGCGTGTCCTCCCACCGCCCTGAGCCTCCGTCTCCTCATCTGTAACTGAGAACACTGACAGCAGTGGCAGCCTCGACAGGGAGCTGTCAAGAGGAAATGAGTTAATACAGGGAAAGCTTTTAGGGCAGCACTGGGCAGATCTGTAAGGAAGAACAGCTGACCCCTGTGGCCTGGAAGGGAGTTAGGTGAGGAAGCTCAGGTTTTCGAATGGGTCCTGGGTGGATATTTCATTCCTGGCTCCCTGGGGAGCTGTGGGAGATTTGTTTTCATACACAGCCGTGATGACTGGCCACCGTGGCGCAGGGCTCTGTGGAGCCACAGGGAGCGGTCCTGGGGGCTGCTCTGGCCTGACGCTGCCACCATCCAGGGCTGGGCACGGCATCTGGGGAGAACGCTGGTCAAAGCTCCATGGACGGGCCCTGCCCATTCATGACTGGGTGGCATCTCTGTGCCGGAGCCACCCTGGTCCCTCATGCGCTGACCCCCTGCTGCTCTCACTGACTGTGCCACTTACAGGGGCCACCAAGAGTCCCTGTGTTACTGACAGTGAGCTCTGTGCACCGTGAGAATCATCATTCCTTCTTTGGGGCCCACACATAGCTCCCAGCAGTCCAAGAAACAATAGCAGCACCTAAATGATGGAAAATTCATTTGAGAAAGAATCTCCAAGCAACTTTTGAAAAAAGTCTCAGGGCTCAGATGCACTCGGGGAAATCACAGGGCTGGCAGCAACCACAGAGACCAGTGGCTTCCAAACTTGCTTCTGACCTCCAAAGCCATTGCTCAACTCAAGTTCACCCAGAAGCCCAAGACGTAAAACTGATATAGCCGAGCCGCTCTGGCAGGAATCGTGCCCAGGCGGCCTGCTGGACTCCCTCCCGCCTCTGCCCCAGGCCCTGCTGGCCCTGAGGCAGCTCCAAAGAGCCCCTGGGCTCCCCGAAGCACTGATGGAACACCACAGATTCAGGCCAAGCTCTCTGAGTAGACACAAGGAGACGAGACCCACAGAATCACTCTGCACAGATGGTGCCTGAACACAGACCTGGTTTTCTGATTCCGGGCTAACACCTCTCGTTCCACTTTGCTGTGGCTTCATCTATGGAAAATTGCAATTTAAAGAAACAAGGCTCACTTCTGATCACCTACAACATAATCCCTAAATATTTTACAGGCCCCTGAACCAGCCAAGTCTGAAACAGAGCCCAGCCCCGCAGGCTGGCAGAGAGAAGTTCGGAAATGAGCTACAGAGGCACAGCTGATGGTTCCATACACTTTCCTTCAGTTCTGTGGGACATAAATAGGTCTTGAAAGGCTGGGGCTGTGTGGCCGTGAGAGACCCAGACCAGGAGTTGAGGCCCCGGACTAGAAGGTGAGACCCCAGACTAGGAGGTGAGACCCCGGACCAGGTGGGCCAGGAGGTGAATGCTAATGAGAGGTGGAGAGCCATGACGTCCCCCCCGTCAGGCATGGTGCCAAGCTCGGGAGGATAAAGAGGCCTGAGATATTTTTAAAGTATTTTTACAGCAGAAAAACTTTCCTACAGACTCAATTATATAACGATCAGACTCCACCTCTGAGCTGAAATTATCCATGGCCTTCAGGAAAAAAAAAAATCATTTTTCCCTACATGAAGGTCACAGGTTTCTCCAGAGAAACTCTTGAGATGTACAGTCAGCAGCCCTGGGGCAATTGCAAACCATCAGCCTGGAGGACTTCCCCAGGGCAGTTTGGGGCCAGGGGAGCAAACATCACGCCACTGACCCCACCGTCATATGTGATGCTGTCAGGTCCAGGAGGGGCCACTCTAGGGGCCCTTCTGACCCCAGCCACACCAGCATCCTCACAGCTTCCCTGTCCCAGAACTGGGTCAAGGTCATTGAAGGGGAGAGTGTGGCCACAGGACACAATTAACCCACAGTCATCCTGTGTTGGTGGCAAACAGCAGACCAAGAAAGGCTTCTGGGCCTCAGGAATGGAGAACCTCACCCAAGAAATGACAGCCCAGACGGAAGGAACAGTCTTAGGGAGATTAACTTACAGCCCAGGTTTTCGTCAGCCTGAAGATGGGTGCGCTCTGCAATGCTGACACCACAGACATGAGAGAATGAAGGTTGTTGAGTTCTAGAAGTTTCTGGGGGGAAAAAAAAAGATATGGAATTGATTATTCTGCTGCTATAAACAACAGAACAAAAACATGCTGAAGTGTTACCAAATGCTGTCATATTTATGAAATTCAATTACACTTAAAAATATCTCATGTAGAAAATATAGTTCTAGGAAGTTCATAGGAACCATATGCTCTTTTTCTTTCAAATTGTCAAAAGGTGAGTGTGCATCTGAAACATGTGCCAAATTGCATAAGCTGACTAGTCTGGCTGCTGGACAGAAACGTGGCCTGGATGAAGTTTGATAGTGTCCTTTCTGCTCCTTTTTTAGATGAATCTCAACTGTCTCAGCAGGCTTCTGTAAACTGGAACCCCCGCTGTGCCAACAATATCAACGTGGGTCTTCTGTGATCACCTTCACACCCGGCATGAGGGAGGCTGAGGAGAGAGGCTATCAATCTGGGAACACGCAGCTCCGGCTTCCCAGACACGGACCATGCTCCCCTGAGTCAGACCCCAAATGAGTGAGAACATTTGGATTTAATACCATCTCAGACAAGTTCCTCACCACGAGAGTGAGGGTAAGCGCAGAAAAATGTAATTGCTCTGCTCTTGGTTCTACGCTGGGGAAAAACCTGCGATCAGGACCTGGGTTCCGCTTCTCACTCTTGGGAGTCAGTGAAGGCTGTGTAGCCGGCTGGCTCCATGGGACCGAGAAGTCTGGGGCCAACTCCAGTTCCCACTACAGGTGTGTCCTTTGGCAAGTTACCTACGCCTTCTGAGCCTTAAGACTTCAGACTTAAAACGAGGAGCCTCTGCTGCATGGGCTGTGCATGTAACCTGCTTGACCAGAACCCCCAACCTGTGTTCCCACAGCAGCCTGTACATCTCCTCAGCGCCCTGGGAACACACAGATGGGGTTTCTACCTCCTAGACTTGGGAGCATGGTCAGGAAAGACATACTAGAGGGAGCCGCACCAGGGCTTGGAAGCACCCACGACAAGTGACGAGGAAGGGGTAGGGGTTGGGGCCAAGTCTTCCTGACGGAGAACGGGCAGCCCACACTGCACTGTATGCTGTTCCTGATGCCAGGTTCTGGTCAAGCAGAACTTGCCAAAGGACACACCTATAAGGGAGAAATCCCTGGGTAGGAAGAGCTGTGAGGACCAGGCATAGTCCTCCTCACATATTTGCTCATTTACTAGGTCCTGCTCTGTGCTGTCCTAGGCCCGAGGGCTGTGATGTTAGCTCCCACTTCACCCCTGCTCTCAGGGAACACACGGTCCCGGGTGAGAGAGGGGCAGATGAGAGCGGATTCTCATCAGGGGTGAAGTGGGCTCTACCATCACAGCCCTCGGGCCTAGGACAGCACAGAGCAGGACCTAGTAAATGAGCAAATACGTGAGGAGGACTATGCCTGGTTCTCACAGCTGTTCCTACCCAGGGATTTCTCCCTTACCACACTAGTGACTGCTGCATTTCACACATCTGTAACACTCCCTAACTGCTTCCTGTGGGTAATAATAGATCCTCTGAGGGAGCTTTTCATCCTTTGTATCTGAATTGCTGTGCTTGTCACAGGATTCCTTTCAGAGCTGAAGGTCCTCTGGGAGATTATCTAATCCACTCCTTTCATTGTATAGATGGAAAACCAAGGCCCAGAGAAAGGAGAGGCTCACACCAGACACACCCGGGGCACACAGCGTCAGCACGATGGTCCGCCATCGGGAAATGGCAGAGCTTAAGGAGGAATCGTTGCGGGCTCCTCAGGTGGGGACTGTAAACTTCCAAACTGAAAGCACCAGGTGGGCTGGAACTCCGTCCCACTTTCTCTCGTGGCCCAGCAAGAACTCATCGACAGCAACAAGTACCACTAAGCCCAGCGCGGTTCCAGGTACTTCAGGACATAAAAGTGTCTGTGACCCTGCATACTTACAGCCGGACGCACTTAACCTTGCTGTGAAGAACAGACATGCTCCGACTGACTCTGAGGGGCCTCGGCATGGACACCCACCTCTCTAAGCCTCCCCTTCCTCCTCTGGAAATGGGATGATAATAATGTGAGTGTCAAATGCAATTATTTCTGTACAGCAGCCTCTATGGGGCCTGGCCAGAGAGGGGCTGCATATAAGTGAGCTGGCCTAGCACCCGCCTGGGAAGACAGTAGCACACACAGGAAGCAGGCAGTGAGCCACACAGAATGATGCTCTGCTGAGGCAGGCAAGCCCTGTGGTCAGGGGTGGTGGACTGGGAGGAGCTGGCAGGACCGTGTTAAGTGATGAGTGTGGTCCAGGAAGGCCCATGGGATCGCATCCTGGGCTGGCAGAGATGAAGGAAGAGGAGGGGAAATGTGGGGTGGAGACGTGAGCCTGGTGCCCAGACACTGGCCAGGACTGATCCCATCTGAGCAGGGTCGGGAGGTGGGAGTGGGGCAGAGAGGTCATCAGGCCAGGCCTTGAGCGCAGGATGGGGTGCGGTGAGTTCTGCTGACTGGGGACAAATTGTGCAGGATGTGATGGTATCACAACCACTGATGCTGAGAGCCACCAGCACTGCCTGGATATGAATAGGAGGGGAACAGATCCCAGGGGTAGCCCTTGGTGTCACGGGGAGAGTCTGTGAAAGGCCAGCTTATAAAGGGTGGTTGGCTGCCAAAATCACAGGGCAGAGGGCACCTGCCTGTGCACACACAGGGGCTGGGAGGCCACGCAGGCGGTCAGGCTGGTCCTGCAGCTGTCTCTGCCTGGGGAAGTCAGGTCACTGCCGCTGGTCTGAACCCTGCCCCGTAGGTCCAGAGCGAACTAGCTCCCGAAGTACCAAGGAAACACATTTCTGAGACAAAAAGAGATAGGACAGGAAGGAAAGAAGTAATAACAAAACAGCTTACCTTGGCTATTTTCACAAAATGGCTCAGGATTTCTGCCCTTATTTTTAAAGTCTGTGCTGTTAGAATTTCTCGTACAACCCAAAAACTGACCTGGAGAGTCAAACACAGACACACACACACACACACCAAAAACGTTGTTAAATGACAGGCCACCCAAGTTGCCCTGCCTACCACTTCTGTGGGACTTCCAGGAGGTGGGGAGAACACACCCTAGGGCTGAGGAGGTTCAGGGTCTCTCTATGACACCCAACCCTGCAGGGGCCGGTGGGGGGGGCGTCGTTGTTGTCAGCACCAGCTCTCCAACACACACAGCGATGCCGAGAGCAGAAAGTATGTCCATCCTTGTCCAGGGGACCTCCTGGGCCTGCATGACACATGGGTCTCCCTGAAGGGGGTGAAGGGAATTTTGAGATGAAACAGACAGGATTCTTGCTCAGGAGGAACAATGGATGGGTGGATGGATGGATGGATGGATGGTTGGATGGATGAATGGACAAATGGCAGACAAAGGGATATGCATGCTGGCAGTACCATCCATGAGATCCACATTCCCAGCCAGACCCAAGGCAAGAAGGACTCAGCTGTATACGAACAATTGTAACCAATTTAATTTTCCAGAAGAGGTTTGCCTAATTATTTATGTGATACAAAAGCATCTCTCAAAGTTCCGTAAAGCAATGCAGTTTAAAGGACACATTTTTCTGCAGACAGCATATGCCAAAAGGATATACTGGTACTTTTGCTTCAGAATATCATTCACATTTGACCATCCCTGAGGCCCTGAATCCTCTGGTGGGAAAAAGAAAGTCATCCACCAGTGTCTAGTTGACTCAATGAAACAGGAGGCCTTTCGTGCCAAGAAACACTGGGCAGTGGTTTGTCTTCCTGTTTACGTTTCACGACTATAAGAACAGTTTTTTTGTGAAACCTGGATGCCCAAGAGAGCAACAACAGCACCGCAAAGAAAGGAGAGATGGACAGAGTGCAGGGGATGCGTGGAATGAAAACTAGGCATCTAAAACCTCTACACTGTACAAAGAATCAAATAGGAATACTCCAGAGTTAACAAGGCGTGTTTACTGCTGCGACCACATGCCTTCTCTTTACTGAAATACTGTTAACTTTTCAGTGAGAAAACAAGAAAGGATTAACCAAGAATCAGAATTTGGTTTCTTATATTAAGCAGGAATATTATAGAAAAGTTTTCTCTCCGTAATCATCTGTGGTTGCCCCCAGGACATGCCTGGGTTTCCATAGAATCATTTTTTCCAAGGAACCGCCTAAAATTAAGTTCAGACTCAAATGTTTACTAGCCGGTTACGGAAGAAAGATTTTCTTGATACTAAATGATATGCCCATAAACCTTATATTTTAATACATGCATACTTTTATGCCACATAAATCTCAAGTATGATCGTTTATATGTAGAATTTAATAGATGCTTATGTGCCAAAAAATTACACATATTTAATTACAGAATATGGCAGAGCTGGCTCTGATCTGCAGCACATGGTGTGCAGGGGCAACTCTGGATCAGCTCAGTTCAGCAGACTTTCACAAAGCCCTTACTATGTGCTCCAGGCACTGTGAGTCCCAGACCTGTCTGCCCTTGCCTGACACAGAGGATACCGGAGGAGGCAGGATCCTCCAGAAGTCACTGTGTTAAAAGGCAGCTGGTGGCTGTGGCCATTAAGACGTTCAGACCAAGTGAACTGGAGTGTGCGGAAGGCAATGACAGAAGGCAGCTTCCTAGAGGAGGTCGACCTTGAGAGATGGGCAGACCTTCGGCAGGTAAGGAGACCAGGGAGAGCTGAGTGGGCCAACAGGACTGGTGTTGTAGGTGCCCCATGGTGGGGGGTTGGGGGGTAGGGGTGGGGGTGGGTAGGAGGGAAGCTGAAGCTAGAAGGGAAGGGAAGCGAGGGCCAGACTGCCGGGGTCAGGAGCAACAAGGGGACACTGTGCTGCATGGGCAGAGTTCCAGAGGCTTCTGAGCACAGGGATGACAGCCTAGACCCTTTTGTGGGGGCAGGGACCCCCATCAGGAAACTGATATGAGGGTCTAAATGAGAGATGGCAGGTTCGAGCTAGGGCCATGCTGCAGGAGATGGAGGGAAGAAGTGAAAGAGAAGGGCATTTCAAAGGGAGAATCAGCATAGTTTTAAACTGTTATAATTCTGTTTTTAACTACAAAATTTAAGAGAAGCTTAATGCAGAAAACAAAGGAACAGAGATAAGCACAAAAGACAGAAGCCATTTGCAAGATCGTTCTCACATACAGACCCCCTGTTATAAACACTGTGATATGTGTCCTGTCATGTCTCAGAACATATGTTTGTCTAGTCTTAGAACATATGTCCTTGTAGTCATAGAACCTGTTTCTCTTTTTCAATTAAACTGGTATATATTAATCATACTATCACAAGGGTGTTTATAAGCAAATAAGACTATCGAGGACTTTCCTGGTGGTCCAGTGGTTAAGAATTCACCTGCCAATGCAGAGGACACAGGTTCGATCCCTGGTCTGGGAAGATACCACATGCCATTGGCAACTAAGCCCGGGCACCACAACTGCCAAGACAGCGTGCCCTAGGCCTGTGCTCCACAAGAGAAGCCATCACGATGAGAAGCCTGCTCGCTGCAACCTGAGAGAGCCTGGGCGCAGCAAGGAAGACCCAGCACAGCCAAAGATAAATAAGGACATCACATTTTTAAAAATGCAAAATAAATGAAGAAAAAGAATATTGACTCTTTTTTTAGTAGCTGCCAAGTGATTCATCTCAGGGATGTCTCATCTCTAAGGAACCTCGTACTGCTGGGTAGCTTATTTCGAATTCTTTTGCTGTGATAGACAGACACACACACACACATACATATATATATATATATATATAATTATACATATATCTTTATACATTTTTAATGAAGATCTGAGGATAAATTCTTTCAAGGTGGAGTGAATTAAAATATGTGTACCTTTTTTCAGAAGTATGTATTAAAAAAACTTGGCCTCCACAAGGTTTATTTTGTTGATCCATCAAAGTTGAAGCAGAGTTGTGTTCCCTTACACGAGCCAAGATCAGTTATTACGGTTCTTTTTTTTTCTTTACTAACATAATGGACAAACTAACATCTTATTGCCCGTATTCTGCATTTCTTTCATGATTGCTCAGTTAACATTTTTTTTTCTTGCACTTTTTTTCTCAGCTTTTTGTTGCAAACATTTATCAGCCATTTGTACTATCTGCCTGTGAACTATGTGCTCTGGTCCTCCAGCCACCTTTCTATCGGGACACCTGTCCTCTAACTCTTGGTTAGTAAAAGGTCTCTTATATCAAAGTGAATGCATCACCCCTTTGTGAGTCATACAGTGTGCCAAAAGTGTGGAGAAACTGGTGCTCTTACACGCTGTTTGGGAGGGAGGTTATAAAACTTAAAGGGCCATTTTGAAGAACAACTTGAACATGTCTCTCAAGCCATTAAAGTTATAATCTCCCTAGAATATTTATCTTACAAAAATATAGAAATGTGAAGGGATATGTGCATTCCAGTTCTCCGAAGCACTGTTTATAAAGCAAAGGAACAGGCCCACCAACAGGGAGTAGGGTGCATAAGGAACACCATCACCTCACACTTTGGAAGGAAGCTGTCATGGAAGGAAAGAGACAGTTTATCTACAAGGATTATTTGGAATTCTTCTGCATAGGAGGTTTGTCTAGTCACCTCCATTTATTTATTCCATCATTTGTTTAAAGGGACTCATGAATACTTATTTTATACTTTTGGGTTATGATACTATGTTATTTATTTCATACTCAAAGCCATTGCAGCTTCAGCTACTGACAGCTGGCTTTGACATGCCCTCAGCACTGGTTGGTTGGTTTGAGCACTTTTTTACTCTCTGCAACTACAAGATGTTACGGGACTTTCCTGGTGGTCCAGTGGTGAGGAATCCGCCTGCCAATGCAGGGGACATGGGGTCTGGGAAGATCCCACGTGCTGCGGGGCAACAAAGCCTGTGCACCACAATTAGAAAATAGTCCCCGCTCATGGCAACTAAAGAAAGCCAGAGCACAGCAACAAAGACCCAACACAGCCAAAATTAATTAACTAATTAATTAACTTTAAAAAATGCTACAGGTTCATCCTGTACATTTCTTGTCCCAGTCTGAAACCAGCCATTTCTCCAAGGAGCCTTGGCTCCTTTTATTAGATAATGGAATTAGAAACCAAAATCTGGGAGCATATACGCTTGAGCTACTGAGGTATCACTGTTACTAGGTCCTCTCAGATGGCAGAGCAAGGAGGTGTGTGTGTGTGTGTGTGTGTGTGTGTGCCTGTGCACGTACTAACTCTTGTATATACACATGCCTATAAACATTTCTATATCTAACCATCTGTATCTATACTAAACTAAATGAGCACACACTAATGTCTCCAACTCTAATCCATCACCATATGGATCATTCTAGCCTTCTCCTCCTGTTTGCCTGTAACTTCCCACTCCAGCAGGTGGGAGAAACCGGGTTCCCGCCATCTGCCACCCAATTCCTTAACTGTTCAGTTCCAGTGTCCACGCATAATGGCTTCAGAATTGTTGCCCATCCCCATTTGGGAAACACCTTTACTAGAGTGTAAGACTACATACAGGTCCTTTCATCTTTAGTCTCTCAGGCTCCCTTCAATTCCAGAGTTTCTTAGGATTGCACCTTCTCCCCTCACCCTTCTCAGCGTGGTTGTTTCATACATTTATAATCCAGTGAGGCTCATGCGCTATGTTCTACATTCCATCCTGCTGCTGCTGCTGCTGCTGCATCGCTTCAGTCGTGTCCAACTCTGTGCGACCCCATAGGCGGCAGCCCGCCAGGTTCCCCCGTCCCTGGGATTCTCCAGGCAAGAACACTGGAGTGGGTACCTACATTCCATCCTAGGACCCCTCAATCTCCACAATGAGTTTTCTAAAATCTGCGTACACTGAGGTTTACTGTTAGTGCTGTCAAGTTCTATGTGTCTCCACAAATGCACAGCAGCATGTACCCAACACATGGCATCGTACAGAGCAGTTTCCACCCTAAAAATCCCCCTGCTCTTCACTTACTCAACCCTCTCCCCTGCTCACGCCTCTGGCAAACACAGATCTGCTTACCATCTCTACAGTTTTACCTTTTGCAGAATTTTTTTCAACATTTTCCCGAACTTTTTTTTTTAAAAATGGGGTAGGTAATCACATTTATGTTGCTTTCTTAGACTATTTTTCTTTCTTTTTTTGGCCACATCGGGCTACTTGCAAGATGTTAGTTCCTGTGCCCTTGGCAACGAAAGCACAAAGTCCTAACCACTGGACCTCCAGGGAATTCCCCAGGCTGGCTTCTTTCACCTTGTAATATGTATTTAAGATTCCTCCATGACTTTCTATGACTTGAGAGTGTATTCTTTCCTTTTTTTTTTTGAATGAATACTATTTATTCCATTGTATGAATTTACCAATCTGTCTATGCTTTAACCTACTGAGGGACATCTTAGTTACTTTCAGTGTCTGACCATTACAAACAAAGCTGCTATAAACAACTGTGTGTATCTGCGTGTATGTGTACAGGTAGACTTAAGATTCCAAATAAACGGGATAAATATCGAAGAATGCGATTTCTGGGCTGTACCATTTTTTCATTCCCACCAGCAGCAAATGCGAGTGTATATTGCTCCAAATACTTGCCAAGAATTGGTATTGCCAGGTTTGGTGTAGGTTTTTGTTTGTTTTTTTGGCTTGGAGGATTTTTTTATTTTTGTATTTTAGGCATTCTAAAAGGTTGTAGTGTTTTGCATTTTCCCAATGGCAAATAACGCTGAGCATCTTTTCATATGTGTATATGCCTTTGGTATATCTTCTTTGGTAAAGTATTTATTCAGATCTTTCGCCCTTTTTTAAATTGGCTTGCTTTCTTATTGTTGAGTTTTAAGAATATAGTTTGGATTCAACTCTTATTAGATGTGTGTTTCATGAATATTTTCCCCAGGCTGTGCTTTGTCTTTTAATTCTCCTAACTGTGTCTTTTGCAAAATATAAGATTTTAATTTTAATAAAGCCCAGCTTACCAATTCTTTTCTTTCATGGACTGAGCTTTGATGTTATATCTAATAACTCATCACCAACAGTCATGTAGATTTTCTCCTATGTTTTCTCCTAAGTTTTATAGTTCTGTGTCTTATATTTAGGTCTATGGTCAATTTTTATTTCATTTTTACGGAAGGCCTAAAGTCTTGCAGGTTCATTTTTTCAAACACACAAAAGTACTTCCAACCGTTTCAGTACTATTTGTTCAAGAAATTACCCTTTCTCCACTAACTGCCCTCATGCATTTGTCAAAGGTCAGTTGCCTATATTTGTCTGGGTCTAGTTCTGGGCTCTCTATTCTATCGACCTAGGTATCTATTCTTTTGCCAGTACCATACTGTCTCAATTACTATAGCTTTACAATCAGTCCTGAAATCAAGCAGAGTGAGTCCTCCAGCTTTGTTCTTTTTCTGGTTATTCTAAGGCTTTAGCCTTTCCATATAACCTTTAGAATCAGCTTGTTGGTATTTATGAAATAGTCTCAGGAGACGGGGGTTCAATCACTGGGTTGGGAAGATCCCCTGGAGGAGGGCATGACAACCCACTCCAGGATTTTTGCCTGGAGAATACTGTGGACAGAGAAGCCTGGCGGGCTACAGTCCATGGGGTCACAAAGTGTTGGACATGACTGAGCACCTGAGCACGGCACACAGCACATGAAATAGCTTGCTGGGATTAAAAAAAAATAAGTTTATTTATTTATTTACTGCTGGCTGTGCTGGGTCTTTGGTGCCGCTCGGGCTTTTCTCCAGTTGTGGCAAGCAGGGGCTACTCTCTAGTTGCAGTGCGTGGGCTTCTTTTTGTGGGGGCCTCTCTCATTGCAGAGCACCATCTCTAAGGCATGCAGGCTCAGTAGCTGTGGCTCCTGGGCTTCAGAGCACAGGCTCAATAGCTGTAGCTCACGGGCTTAATTGCTCCGTGGCCTGTGGGATCTTCCCAGATCAAGGATCAAACCTGTGTCTCCTGTGTTGGCAGGTGGATTCTTAAGCACTGAGTCACCAGGGAAGCCCAGCTTGCTGGGATTTTGACTGGAGTTGAATTGAGTCTACAGATCAAGAAAATGGAACAAGTCTACGGAACAAGCTGAAATCTTAATAACGTGTCTTCTAATATATGAAGACAGAATATCTATTTCAATCTACTTTGACTTCATTAGGGTTTTATAGTTTTTCACATATAGAACCTGTATGTACTTTGTTAGAGTCATACCTAAGTATTCCTTGTGTGTGTGTGTGCACACACTACTGTAAATGGTGGTGTTATTTTTTAATTTCAAATTCCAATTCCTCATTGCTGGTACACAGAGACGTTTTTATATTGATTCTGTGCCCTGAATCCTTGGTATACTCACTTATGGTTCCAGAAGTTTTAAAAATAGATGTCTTTGGGATTTTCTGCACAATCATGTCATCCTTTTAAAAATATTTTTATTTACCTATTTTGGTTGCGTGGGGTCTTAGTTCCAGCACAGATCGTCCACTGTGGTGCAAGGGCTCAGCAGTTGCAGCATGTGGGCTCAGGTGCTCCAAGGCATGTGGGATTTTAGTGCCCTGACTAGGTACCCTGCGTTGCGAGGTGGGCTTTACCACTGGACCTCCAGGGAAGGCCTAATCATGTCATCTTTGAATAAAGGCAGTTTTAGTTCTTCCTTTTCAGTCTGAGTATCTTTTTATTCCCTTGTCTTACTGCACTAGCAAGGACTTCCAGTTCGATGTTAAATGGCAATGGTGAAAGAGCACGTCCAATCTTAAAGGGAAAGCATCGAGCGTCTTAACGTTAAGTATGATGTCAGCTGCAGGGTTTTCCGTAGATGTGTTTTATCAAGTTGAGGAAGTTGCCCCTCTATTTCTAATTTGCTGAGAGTTTCTTTGTAGTATGAATGCATGCTGAATTTTGTCAAATGCTTTTTTTTGGGTCAACTGATAAGATGTTATGCTTTTTCTTCTTTAGCCTGTTAATGCAGTGGATTACATTAATTCATTTTCAACTGCTGAATCAGTCCATGCACACATGGAATAAATGCCTCTTGGTCACGGTGCTAGTAAGCTTGTAAAACACATAAGCTATTACGATCACGATTACTGTTTTGGTGGTAGAGCTAGCACTGGAGTTAAGGCACTGGGGACTAAGATATCCTCGGGGAATTTTCACAGCAGTATTAGAAGTGAATAAAGCAGAACAGTTATGAACACAAAGAGCTTTAGCTAATCAACCACAAATGAAAACAATCAAAGCATAAAGTAAAGAAAAATCCAGGTTTTAGAATGCTATCTTTTCTTACAAGAGAGTGACTTTTGCTCCAAATTTCTCAATAAGCCCACTCATGGTTTCCTTAGAAACCTGGAGTAAGATGGGAAAGCAGAGGTCCCAGCCTCTCCCTGCTCCCACCACTAGATTTCTGGCGCTGCAATAAAACACTGTCTGGTCTCTGCCTGAGCCTCCATGGGCAGGGAACCACCCTGTATCAGGAGAAAGCAACCGCCTACCCACTTCTATCCCCTGCTCCCTGCACTTACTGATTAGGCCCCATAGGTTCTATTCAGTCCGTTTCCCCATAAGAACCCCTCAATTACTTGAAAACCTTAATTACCTCCTCTCCAAGTCTTCACATTCCTAGATCCTTCCTCTGATCCTTGTATAACATGCTTTCTTTCCCCTCACCCTCCGACCCTCTGATCACTGTGACATCCCAGTCTTCACGTGGGGCACCGAGGTCCAGGCATAACTGTCTAGGAGTGGTTGGATAAAGCATAGTAAAGTGGGATTATCACATACCTATTAGAACTGAGCCATTCTAGTTTAAACTTTTAATTTAAATTTCTTAAAAAATGACAATACCAATTACTGGCAAGAATATGACGCAACACAAGCTTCCCTTCATTGCTGATGGGAATGCAAAATGGCACAGACAGGATCCAGTAACTACTCCTAGGTATTCACCCAGTTTATCTGAAGTCTTATGTCCACACACCAAAAAAAACAACATGCAAATGTTTATAGCAGTTTTATTCATAATTATCAAAAACTGGAAGTCCTTTGATAGATGAATGGATAGACAAACTGGTAAATCCAAACACTGAATAGTACTTACTTAAAAAAAAAAAAAGCCATCAAGCTATAAAAATACATGAATGAATCTTAAATGCATGTGGCTAAGTGAAAAGACAGTCTGAAAAGGCTACATATATATGCGTCCCCTTTTTTTTCAGAGTCTGGAAAAGTGAACTTTAGAGATAGCAGGTAGATCAGCATCTGGACCACCACCTTCCTCTCCATAGCAAATCCTGCCTTATTCTTTGGGCAACTTCAATATCACCTAAGACCATCACCTTGAGACCATGGCCTCAAGGTCACGTTATCATTTCGGCAGCTATTACCACCCACCACTCCAGTCACCTCCTTCTCCTAATTACCAAGGACTGCCCTGCATCAGAGACCTGAAGTTCCAGTCTTGGGCCATAACCTTTAACCCTTCTAGTCCTTACTTTCTCCTTGAGTCCACCCCCAGCCCTGTGCCCACCCTTCCCTCTCGCCAGACTCTGGAGTCCCTGGAAACCCTTCCCTTCTTAAAAGCAGACAGATCCTCTATCATTTGTCACTTCAGTCCCTTGCCCTGGGGTCCTTCAAAAAGAATCTGCTTTGCTAATTGTGGATGGATCCAACCACTTACCTTCCTGTGCCCCTTTCTTTTGGCTGCCAAGTGCAACTAGAATAAAACCATCCACCCTCATGCCCTGGGGTCACTTTAAAAGCCACAATCTCTATTTCATCTGGTCCACTGGCTCTACCCATGAGTCTTTCTATATTTCCAGGGTCAGTTTTCTCTTTTCCCTGGGTGGTTTTTTCAAGCTTTCCCCAGCTCCCTCAAGCTTCCCTGCTGTGTCCCCAGCTTCACCTCCAATTCCATGAGGAAAGAGGAGCCACGAACCTCCTCGCACCACACCTACAAGCAGACCTGTGTCTGTATCTTTCCTTTCTGCAGACTCGCCTTTTACAACGCAGAGTGCCCAGGTCCCGGCCTCTCCCACCTCTGCTGGAACTTCACTTCATTACATATACCTGCTCTCTTCTCATCTTTAATTTTTCCTGGCCTACTGGCTCCCTTCATTCAAAATAAGAACATCCCCAAAGCTCTTTCCGCTGAAAAGAAAAAAGGACTATTACTACCTCCCTGAACATCTTCAGTCCCTGCAGCCACTCCTCATCTTTCTCGTTGGGAGCATCGCCTACATCTGCTCTCTCCATTCCCTCACACCTCCTACGGCTCAGCCTGCTACAGCCCAGCTTCTATTTCACATCCCCACAAAACAGCTCCTGCTGAGCTCACCACCGCCGTGCTGCTAAGACTTTCTTTCCAGTCCTTTTAACTGACCCATTCTGTAGCATCCCCATATCCTTGAGACCCTGATTTCCAAACACCACTTTTTCTGGGGGATCTTCTCATCCCTGGGCTGCTCGTTCTCAGCCCCCTCTCCTCTGCCCTTCCCACTCTCACAGGGACTTCTCTTGCTCCCAGGGTGATCCCATCCACTCCTGTGCTTCGGATGCGGCTGATTCAATACCTGCATCTCCATGCTGAATCTTTCCCCTGACTCCCAGACGCAAACATCTGATACCTGCTGCACAGCTGAACTCACACATCCAAACCCTTCTCATCTCCTCCCTCACAGCTGCTCCTCCTCTGTGCTTACTATCTCAAAGAGAGATGCTGCCAAGGACCAAAGGGGCCCTCCTTGCACCTCCCTGTCATCTCTCTCCATGTCTCATCAATCACCAAGAGCTACCACTTGGTCTCAATATTCTGTTGAGTCCGGCCACTTCACATCTCTATTCTTCACCTGGATGAATGGGACAGACTCCAATCCAGTCTCCTGGCCTCCCTTCCTACTGCCCACACCTCTCCTCTGGTTTTCCCATCCTAATGCTGATTCTCCTGGACTGTCAGCCCCTCCATTACTCCTGTCTCCTCAGCTAGACTGTGAGCAAGGGCTACATCTAGTTTACTATTGACCACCGTGGACCAAAGACAGAGCCTGGGACATGCTCAGTCAATACCTATTAAATAAATAAATGAATGTAACTAGAAGCAATGAGCCTCAAATGAAAGTGGGTTTATACAATGAGGAAAGAACAGTTGTTTGGAAGTAGCTTTTGGAAGGGAAAATGCTAACACTGCCTCCCAGCTCTGTGATAAATGAGGTCTGGAAGAACCAGGGGGATCTACTGGAGTCATGTTCAGAAAAATAGGGGAGGCCTTTCAACAGAGAAACTCACCAGCTATGTGACTTTGAGCAAGTTATTTCACTTTCCAGAACCTCAGCTTTCTCATTCATAAAATGGGTTTAAAATATCAGCCTCAGTGGGCTTTGTGAAAACAGAATCAAATGCAGGTTAAATGCTCAGTACAGTGTCTAACTCAGGTGAGTTGAGCCGAAGTGTTCAATAAACATTTTTTTTAAGAGTCTTGATTAAAGCCAAGGAGGAGTGGGAACATTCAGGGGTTAGGCTAATGACGGCAGTTGGGGGCAGGGGGGAAGCGGGCAGTTAGAAGAGTGATGGGGCATCAGCAGGAAAGCTCCAAGCAGGATGGAAGAGTGCAAGAGGGAAGAGGGTCTGTGGGGGCCCTGCCATCACTCTCAGCCACTTCCTGCCCGAGCACCGACTTTCCTGGAGGAACTGCCGGTCCTCCAGTCTCACTCCCTGCCTCCACCGGAAGGCCTGCTTCTGAGACTTGGCCAGCCAGGGCCTCCTGTTTCCTGTCAGGGCCATGAGGTCAGGGTGCACAGCAGAGGATCCAAACCACGGCCATCAACCCGGAGTCTCCAGTCCAGGACGTGGAGTGGAAGAGGGGCAGGTCTTTGCTGCGGGAGTTGCCCTCACAGGGAGCTGCCGGGAACCAGAGAGGAGGAGGCTGCTTGTGGGGAGCCGGCGCAGAGGAAAGCGGGACCTCCAGGTGGAGACGGCAGTACCGCCTGAGGCCCCCCGGAAATACGTTAAGTCTAACCTCTCCCTGGATTTGTTCCGTGAGCCAGTAGGGGTTTCCGTCATTAGGAACTATGTGTATATATCAGTCCTGAGTAGAGTGAAAGCCACCCTCCCGGGCAAAGCGTTGAGAACCTCTGCCCTGTCCAGTCCCTACTAATATGTAAGGATCTTATGACCCACACTTGGACTTGTCCAGGCCTTAGAACAGGTTAGCAGCAGAGACTAGACTGGAACCAAGTTCTCCCAATTCCCTGTCCATTTCTTCCAAATTCTTCATCTTCAGGACACAATCCCCACCCTACCACCAGCACTTGGGCCCAAAACTAACCTTCCTTTCAGCTTGTAGCTCCCATGACACTGCTGCTGCTGCTAAGTCGCTTCAGTCGTGTCCGACTCTGTGTGACCCCACAGACGGCAGCCCACCAGGCTCCCCTGTCCCTGGGATTCTCCAGGCAAGAACACTGGAGTGGGTTGCCCTGTCCTTCTCCAATGCATGAAAGTGAAAAGTCAAAGTGAAGTCGCTTAGTCGTGTCCGACTCTTCGTGACCTCATGGACTGCAGCCTACCAGGCTCCTCCGTCTGTGGGATTTTCCAGGCAAGAGTACTGGAGTGGGGTGCCATTGCCTTCTCCGCCCATGATGGTACCACCTGTTTTAAAGCTAATTTGATTTGTTTACTGTGTGTCAGGTGCTGAGCTAAACCTTTTACATCCATGATTCTCATCTGATCTTCAAAAACCACTTGAAATGATTCTTCCTATTTCATAAATGAGGAAGGTCAGAGGCTGAAACACATGTCAAGATCATACAGGTAACAGGTCATACAGCTAAGATGCACACTCCAGTCTGTTGGGTTCCACACAACCACAGCTTCTCAGCCTGCTGTCCTCTAAGGTATTCATGCAAAAACTCGGGGGCTGTGGGGGGCCAGCAGAAAATCCAGTCACTTAACTTAAATGCACTCACTTAAATGCAAATGTATACATGTGCCTATTTATCTAAGGGCAGGTTCATTGGTGATACATCAGATTCTCAACAAAAAACAAAAACCCATGATTCAAAAAGGGTTGAGAACTTCTGGCTTTACGATAAACTCCCTGGGGCCAAGACACAGGCCTGGCCCATAACAGACCCCTAGGGAACTCAGCCCAGCTCTTCCGTCCCAGCCATTCCATAAACAAATGCTAAGGGACGCAGGCCCCATGGAGGAGCAGGCACGTCCTCCGGGGCTGACCAGAGCACTGGCTCTGATTTGGCCACAGGGAGCCTCAGATTCCCCAGCAACCTCCTTCCAATCAGCTAATCTTTCTTTTTCCCCGCCCTGGCCAAAAAATGCTTGAATGCCTACTAGACACAGACACTGTGCTAAGAGTTCTACCTAGATCATCTCATTTAATGTTTGAAACAACTGTGCAAAGTGAGTACTACTATGATTTTCATTTGCAGATAAGCAAACAGGCTCAGAGAGGTAAGTGACCTGCTTGCCTTTAGCTGGAGTCTGATGAGCAGCCTGGTTGACACATATGAAAGTTGGCCAGGAGGGGATGGATACCAATCAGTTCATCTCAGGGAAAGCAGCTCTGGTGGCTGACAGCCTGGCCATGGGCCAGTTTTCAAGCCAGAGCTGGTACCAGGGCTACGTCTAGGAACTGCTCTCTAAGCGGCTCACAGGCCGGCAGTAAGACCATCTCTCAGAGCATCCTGTTTGGGAAAAGGCAGCTTTACTTCTGGCTTGCTTCACCCGCTTGGTCCGAGCTGGACACGAAACAACTGTTTGCAGAACAAGCCGCACTGCCCTTTGCCAAGCTGACCTGGCCTCCGCGTGCAAAGCAGATTACATCAGAGCCCCCAGTGGCCCTCCTCCGGGAGCACTGTGGCTGATCAGAGGTGGGACTCGGCTGGCTTCCAAATAGTTTTGCTAAGGAAACTATGAATCCCCTGATAGTGTGTACACATCTGGTTGTTTTTAAAAGACTAAGCTCAGTTGAAAAGGAAAAGATTTTGAAAATAAAGAGTAAAAAAAAAACACACACACAAAAACACAAAAGGCTTCAGAATTTCTCTTTTCAAAACAAACGATGTACAGTCCCTACCGCAGATGCAGCTAGGCCTTCTGTAGTTCCTACTGTATCTCATAAAACAACGGTAACGTGAACTCCAGCCCTGATCAGCTGACTACAAGCTGGTGCCTCTCTGAGGGCTCCCGCTGTGCTCGGGGTGGTAGCCAGCTGAGGCTGGAGAGGCTGAATAATGGTGATGCATAGCACCCGGCATTTCCGAGAGGGATGGCCCAGCTGGAGGGAAGGCCCAAAGGGATCCCAGGCCCAACACTCCAGGCTCCAGTCACGTAGGCTGTGCAACCTCTAGGCCACTGTCCTCATTTGAAACCAGAAAAACAGAACAAAGAGGAAAGGCTGTCAACAGTCCCATTTGGAGGTTTGGTCTATTCAAGGGGGTCTTGCAGGGTACTTTCTACCGAAGATCATGTTCTGGCAGGTCTGTCTGAGCAATCAGAAGCCCGCGCCCCCAACCCCATGGCTCGACTGGTCCAAGTCTCTGATAACATTCCTTTAGGTGGGGATGCAGCTTCATACCTGGAGCAAAGCTTCTGAGTGAGCCTCGCCGGTCTGCAGTAGTAGCATGGGTGGGGCCAGTGACCAGGTCATCAGGAACTCAGAGAAATTCAATTTGAGGAGCATTTATTGAGCACCTCATTCTTACACGCTACACATACTTACTGAATACAGCTGACACTGGGTAAGGTGGTAGGGGAAGCAGAGATGAACAAGACAAACACAGTTCCTGCCCTCAGGGAGCCCACAGACTGGCAAGGAAGATGGAGACTGAAGAGCTACACAAAGTTCGGCCAGACGGGGAAAGGGCCACACGGAGACCCAGAGAAGCAATGAGGGCACATGTGACGGGGAGCCCTTACACCGGCTGGGATTCATGGAAGACTCCTGGAGAGGGTGACATTCTGGCTGAGATCAAGTTAGGAGCTGAACAGGGAGAACAGCACAAATGGGGGCCTCATGGGACTGAGACGTGATGCAGCAGGAAAGAGGGGGGAGGCCAGGAAGGCCGAAGCCCACAGAGTAGAGGGGAGGCATGAGATGAGGTCGGAGGAGGAGACAGAAGCCAGACCCCCGTGCAGGACCTTGCAGAGCACATTAAGGTGCTCAGAGAACCTCAGCTTCAGTGGAACTGGAAGCCACTGAAATGATTTAGATACAGACAAGATGTGTTCAATTCCATCTGTTGTGTGAAAAAGGACTGTGATAGCACAAGCACGGATAAAGGTAGGGGGTTCAGGAAGAGGGGTCTGGACTCGGGCCAGCGCCTGGGAGTGAAGCCTGGAGGGGCTCCCAGCCTACGGGGGACAACAGATTACTATCTGCATGCGCATGTGCATGGGATGTTCTTACCTGGTTAAACCTCCGGGTAAAGGCCACGACGTTGGGGGCGAGACTATGTTTCTCCTTCTTACTCCATCCACAGCTGGCTAGTTCCTAGGAAGCACAGAGTCAATTTCAAACAGTGATTCCAATGAGGATGCAAATACAGACGGGCATCTACCTGGAAGGTGGGCCCAGAGGTGGGGAAGGGCTGAAACCTTGGCCATCTGTGCCCTCCCAGGGTGCGGGAGAGTCTCCTCCTCCTCTGGAGAAAGGGGCTGGGTCCACAGGCAGAGGGCCATCCTGGGACCCCCAGAGGCGAGGGTGAGAAGCAGGTTACTTATCTCCACAACCCCAGCCACATCTCTCGGGACTTCTGTGCCCAAATTATTCTCAACCCGACAAGGCCACTCTGCCAGCTCCCTGGGACTAGAAGTCCCTTCTTACTGAAGACTGTCTGATAGAGGGTATAATGTTATAATAAGCAGGATTCACCACCCCCTCCCAGGGCTAACTTAAAATTTGGCTGAAGATTCTCATTGGCCCAGGGACATCCTCCATTCCTGGAATCAGAGAACATCCCATGCCAAGCCCATTGCTATCAGAGAATATTTTGGATGACCTTGGATTCTTTCCTGAAGCTGGCCTCTCCTATCTCTCACACAAGCAAAGAGGGGCAGGAGGAGAGGTGCCCTAATATCTCTTTCAGGAGCCTTGTCTCTTTTTTCCTAGCAAGTTTAGCATTATAATTTGAAGAATCAAATGACCTAAATATTACCTATCAGTGAGGCTGGTACCATGAACCCCCGCTATGTGTGGGCAGAGAACAGGAAGCCTCACTTTTTATCTCACAGAATTCTCACCATATCAGTTTTAATAAAGAAGAAGAGGGCTCAGTACTACTCATCCTCCTGAATGAATGCTCTGAAAATCACTCAGTCGTGTCCGACTCTTTGCAACCCCATGGACTATACAGTCTATGGAATTCTCCAGGCCAGAATACTGGAGTGGGTAGCCATTCACCATTCTCTTCTGCAGGGGATTTTTCCAACCCAGGAATCTAATCGGAGTCTCTTGCATTGCAGGCGGATTCTTTGTCAGCTGAGCCACCAGGGAAGCCTAAGAATACTGGAGTGGGAAACCTATCCCTTCTCCAACAGCTCTTCCCAACCCAGAGATCAAACCCAGGTCTCCTGCATTACAGGAGGATTCTTTACCAGCTGAGCTACCAGGGAAGTCCATTAATTTGGTAGCTGTTCCCTTCTCCAGGGAATCTTCCCAACCCAGGGATCAAACCCAGGTCTCCCGCATTGCGGGCAGATTCTTTACCAGTTGAGCCACCAGGGAAACCCAAAAAAACTGGAGTGAGTAGCCTATCCCTTCTCCAGAGGATCTTCCCGACCCAGGAATCTAACCGGAGTCTCCTGCATTGCAGGTGGATTCTTTGCCAGCTGAGCTACTAGGGAAGCCTTGGCCCCCCTTCTGTTCCCTTTCTTTTCACAAGTAGACATGAGTCTGAGCTGCAGAGTCAACCTCTGTTTACCATGATTCTCCTTGCTCTGAAATGTATATCTGGGTTTCTTTCCAAATGTATACTTGACCCACCTCTGCGCCACTGAGCCCTCCCACCACCCACTTTAGAACACATGCTTCCATCAGTCTGCAGATGTGCATCACTGCCCTTTTGAAGTATAGTTGTGAAGGCAAGAGCTTCTCTTCCTTCTCTCCTAAAGCCATCTCTGAAATGTATGGACTATAATCTGATAGAAAAGAGAATTTGTAAAACTGATGTTCAAGGACTGATTGTTGCCCAATTGCTGGTGACTGTTCCCCTCTTTGTTTTTTCCTGAACTCTTTAATAAACAGAAGTTATATACATATCCATGGGGGCGGTGCACATCGCATGTTTGTAAGTGCTCGTTTAATTCAGTGCTTGGGTCTTATTTTCACATCATGTAGGAAGGCATTCTCAAAGGGAGCAGTGTGGACCTGACAGACAGACCGAGGTCAGAGTCTGCCCTCCACATATCAGCTGCATTCTGAGAAGAACCTCAATTTTCTCATCTTGAAATGGGTATGATGATATATTTACCCATCTTGAGAACAGGTAAGTGAGCTTAAAGCACACACAGGGCACCTGGTATGCAGCAATTACTTGATAAAGGTCGCCCCACTCCTCTTCCCAGCATCGGCCACGTGCTGTCAGACATGACTTTAACTCCAAACACTCCCTTCTTTATTCTACATGTGCTCTCACTGCTGTCTTGAATTACTAACAAAAATCTACCATTATTTCTTTTTCATTTTGCTGATGTCATGCAGGCAGGAACCAAAGCAGGTACTTAACACATCTGCCCCAAATTTGCTTGATTTGAACATTCCTAAGAACTTGATTTAAAAACTGAATGCAGGGACTTCCCTGGTGGTCCCATGGCTAAGACCCTGTGCTCCCAGTGCAGGGGGTCTGAGTTCAATCCCTCCTTGGTCAGGGAACTAGATCCCACATGCCACAACTAAGACCCAGCGTGGCCAAATAAATAAATAATTTTAAAAATAAATAAATAAATAACAACTATGTGCAATTCTTGGACCCTTTCATGCTACAAGACGTGTCACATTCAGAATTCAAACCTCAACAGGGTAAAACACTATGTTTGCGCGATCCCTTGATAAAAGAGAGAGAGTCCTTTCTTTGCTGCGAATCCCAAGCCTGTCACTCTTTTCCTTGGGGACCACTTTCCCGGCATCAGTTTCATCGAGACGGAGGAAGAGAAGGATGCTGAGACTAACTCCACAGAACTCTGGTGGAGACCAAGAGAGACAAAGCCCGACAAAGGAGAGGACATGCAGGGCACAGGCCTGGCTCACAGCGGATTCATCTGGGGAATGCACAGGGCATGAGCCTTCCTCACGGCTGAAATCTCCCAAAACTGGTGCAGAGAGATTTATCAAGATGTCAAACGAAATAAGACCATTCTAACTGCACTAAAACAAGTCCTGGGCCCAGCCTCTTTGGCACCATTCCTCTTCTGTGTTTGGCCTTATTGGAATACAAGAGATTCCATCTGTGTGAAGCGGGTTTGGAAAATGTGAAGTAATAGAGCAACACTCTTCCAGTCACTAGTGCCTAAAAAAGGTCTACACTACGGAACTGATTTGAGCATAATTCAGTTAAAATTGACCAGAGGAGACGGGGCTGGTTCTGGAAGAGAGACGAGGGGCTGGGCTGAGGCTAGTAAGGCCCTTGTAGCCTCCATGCTGGAGAGCCAGGCTGCTGTCCCCGGGCCGTGTGGGGCCCTGGTCTTGCCCAGGCTGCCCCTGGTTCTGAGCTGTCTGCCGAGGTCCACTGGACATGAAAGGACAGGAAGAACCCGGTCAGTCCTCCCAGCCTCCTGTAGCAGCTCTCCTCCATCATGCAGCTGTTGCCCTGGGTTTATCAGGGAGAAACTTTCTGCCACTAAATAAGCTGCCTCCTCTCCCTTCCTCGGGCTTCAGTGGAAGGCAGGTCCTGTCTTCATAGGCCCCATCTTCTGGGCTCTGGCTCCCTTGCCCTCCCTGCTCAGAGCTCTTGCTCTGATGCCTTTTCTGGTACCTGTATCTTCAAACCTCTTCTTCTCCAGTTTCTTTCCTGCTAGCATTTTAAGACGCTTAACATAAGCCTCTCCGGCAAATAATAATAATGGTGATGACATATCACTTTGACAGTAATAACCAAGGCCATCTTTTCCAGACCTCCGGCTCCTCCAGCTTTCACTCACTCTTTCTTCCCTTTTCAGGCACATCTATTGAAAGCGTTCCTGGCTGCCTCTTTCTTGATCCCCTGGCAGGGGAACCCCTCTGTTTTCCACTCTCTGTCCTCGCCCCTCAGCTCTGCATTCTTCTGCTTGTCTTCTCGCCTCTTGAGCCACACCCGCCCCTAATTCTGAGTGGTTTTTCAGTTGCTTTATTCTTTTCTGACCCATGTCCCCCAAGTAATGAAAGTGTTAGTCACTCAGTCATGGGGTTAACTCTCTGCGACCCCATGATCTGTAGCCCAGCAGGCTCCTCTGTCCAAGGAATTCTCCAGACAAAAATACTGGAGTGGGTTGCCATTTCCTTCTCCAGGGGATCTTCCCGAATCAGGGATCGAACCCAGGTTTCCTGAATTGCAGGCAGATTCTTTACCATCTGAGTCACCAGGGAAGCTCCCCATGTTTCCCAAGCCCCACATAAACCTGTCCAAGGTCACCTTCCAGGAAGATGTCTGCATCCCTTCCAGGAAGATCACACTTCCCCATGGCTTCCAGCACATGCCCATGTCCAGCCCAAGTTTCTCTTCTGACTCCAGACCAGTAGAGTCAGCCCCCTGCTGGCCACACCTTCCTTGGCCTCCCACAAACACCCTAAAATCAGAAGGCCCAGAACCAAAAGGGTGTCTGATCAGCTGCCTTAAATAAAGAACACCTAAAGACAAGAGAATCATTTAGACGTTCAATCAAAGGACAGTGTTTATAACAAAAATGTCCATGGAAAAAATCCCTAGCCAGTGTAAAAACAATTTTGTCTTAATATCCCCATCTGTTAAGCATTCCTGGGTGAGAACAAGAGTCAACACTGGTCTCTGCTCACCCTGGAAGCTTCTCTGGCCACCAGCTTTGTGCTTAGGGTTTTAGGAGTCAGATGCCCTGAGGTGGCCTGAGAAAGGCCTGACCAAACTGTGTCTGGGGTCAGTGAGGTAAGGCCCTGGAAGAGGCGATCTGGGAAAGGGGACAAAATTCTCCCAGAAGACCCCCACAGGATCTAAGCCACTGAGCCACAGGCAGCCACACAAGGCCCTTCCACGCATGAGCTAATTCTATCTACGATCTTCTCCAAATTACATTCCTAAAACATGCCCACATGGAAAATGTACCACCTCAAGGGAAGGTCACTAAATCTGACCTCAGGGACCACCACCAGGCGGCACCAGCCAGTGACATCACATTACCATCTTGCTCAATGGCAATCTTTTCCCCTTCTTCCTCTCTCCATGTTTCTCCCCACTCCTCCCATCCTGCCCTCTGGGACAATCTTCAGAAGAACTGGCGGGACAGTCATGCACTAGTCAAAGGAGTTTTAGAAACACCCTAGGGAGTGGGTGACCCACTGAGGTAGTGGGGAGAGACAGCACCAGTTTGTGGGTTGGCAGTGGGGGTCTAAGGAACAAGACATTTCAGAGCTCTCATACCTCACTGCTGGGAATGCAAAATGGTAGAGCCATTTGGGAGGGCAGTTTGGCTAATTTTGTGTGTGTGTGTGTGTGCCAAGTCTTAGTTGGAGCATGCAGGATCTTGAGTTTCGGCATGCAAACTCTTCATTGCAGGATGTGGGATCTAGTTCCCTGACCAGAGATGGAACCCAGGCCCCCTGCATTAGGAGCACAGAGTCTTACTCACTGGTCCATCAGGGAAGTTCCTGGCAGTTTCTTTTTCATTTTAAGCATATATTTAGCAAATGACCCAGCAATCTCACTAAAGCAAACATCTGTCCACACACAAAAGAAACATGTGCATGTTTATCTCAATTTCCTCAAACTGAAAACAACCCAGATTTCTATCAGGTGGTGAAGGGGAAAACAAATTGTGATCCACTGTTATAATCAGCCACTACTCAGCAATAAAATGTATGAACTACTGATACAGACATCAGCACAGAAGAATGTCAAAAACTATGCGAAGTGAAAGGAACCAAACAGAAAAATATTATAGGATTCCTCTTTTACGACATTCTGAGGAAGGTGAGAACTACAGGGACAGAAACTAGATCACCGACTGCCGGTGGCACAGGGAATGGGGCACAGAGAAGTGTTGAGGGGCTAGGTGAGTTCTCACCCTGGGTCCTGGTGGCCCCATGAGAAAATGGTCGTCCTGCCTACTGCATCCGCAATTTCACTTTCTGCAGTTTCAGTTACCTGCAGATCCGAACATATTAAATGGAAAATTCCAGAGATAAACAATTCACATGTTTTCAACCGTGCACCGTTCTGAAGGGTGATGACATCTCATGCCCTCCAGCTCTGCTCGGCTCAGGACATGAATCATCCTTTGGTCCACCGTGTCCTGCCCGTTCATTAGTCACTGAGTAGCGGGCTCAGTTATTAGACTGATTGTCGTGGTGTTGCAGGGTTTGTGTTCAAGTAACCCTTATACTTAATAATGGCCCAGGGATCTTCCTGTTGGTCCAGTGGTTAAGACTCTGAGCTTGCACATCGATCCCTGGCCAGGGAACTTAGATTTCACATGCCACGGAGTACAACCAAAAAAGGGAAAGGAAAAAAAAAAAAATAATGGCCCCAGAGCACAGGAGGAGTGATGTTGGCAATTGGGATACACCAAAAAGAAGCTGTAAAGTGCTTCTTATTTAAATGAAAAAGTGAAAGTTCTTGACTTAATAAAGATAGAAAAAAAATGCACTGAGGTTGCTAAGACCTACAGTAAGAACAAATCTAGCTGTGGAATTGTGAAGGAGAAAGAAGAAATTCAGGCTAGTTTTGCTGTCGCCCTTCAAACTACAAAAGATATAGCCACAGTGCACGGTGAGCGCTTAGCTAAGATGGAAAAGACAGTAAATCTATACAAGATTTTGAAATATACCACATTCACCTCACTTTTAGTACAGCATCTTGTTATAATTGTTCTATTTATTACTGGTTATTGCTGTTAATCTCCTACTGTGCCTAATTTATAAATTAACCTTTATCATAGTATGTATGTAGCATAGGGAAAAAACATAGTCCATGTGATCTTTGAACAACACAAGTTTGAACTGCACAGGTCTACTCTGACATAGATTTTTTCAATAAGTAATAGAGTAGTACATGATCTGCAGTTGGTTGAATCTTCAGATTCAGAATCTTGGATATGGAGGAACCAGGTATTAGGTTGCTCAGTTGCTCAGTCGCATTCAACTCTTTGCAACCGAATGGACTGTAATCTGCCAGGCTCCTCGATCCATGGAATTTTCCAGGCAAGAATACTAGAGTGGGTAGCCATTTCCTTCTCCAGGGCCAACTCAGGGATCAAACCCAAGTCTCCTGCATTGGCAGGCAGATTCTTTACCACTGAGCCACCTGGGAAGCTCTTAACTAGTATATGTACATTTAAATAGTGTGTATTTAAAATGTTTACATATTATATATTTTAATAGTTGCACACATTTAAATATTTTATTTTTTCTCCAATATTAGACAATGGATGGATAAAAAGAGAATCTGTGGGTCCTTGACGTGAGGCATATTCTCTCCTGAATGGCGCTGGGTCATTAGAAAATTAACGCAACACTGGCACGCCACCTGGCTTGGCCCCAAATGACATCTGCACATTCACATTTACACAGCCATAAAAATGGATGCTGCCTGTTGGTTTGCAACGTTTAAAGTCAACCTAAGGAAGGACGGAAGGACTTGGTGCAGCTGCAAAATGTCAGAATGTTAATTTAATTGACTTGACGATGTAAACATAGCTGACAGAGGTGGTCAGTGGAGACGAAAAGGAGAAGCATAGGAAGTGAGCAGTCAACGGACACTATATAAAGCTGATGAAACAAGAAACAGAGGTTTCAGCGCACCAAATAAAGTTCCAAAAATAACCAGGGGAAGAGAATCCTCTGGGGAGAGGACTGGGGTAAAAGATCAAAGCCTGGCTTTATTAGTTCTTCTCTACTATTAGAATATCAAGAAATGATGACTCTGAAACAAACTTTAATAGGTGACATGTTACAATATTACACACTGTAAACTTTCTAAAATAAAATTTTAACAGTTGAGTAAACACTCAAATTACAAAATTTTTATAAACTCATAACCTGCTGATAACCGGTCAGGGTCAACATCTATGACATAAATGTGTCAACATAAACAACAGATAGTTTTCACATGACCTGTACCTTCTGAAGGAGTGTGCCTATCAAATCACGACCATCTGGACCTTCAGGAAGCATGTCTGTCCTACAGGAAACAGTAGAGCTTTACCCAAATGAAGCCCAGAGGAGAGAGCTGCTAACTGGGGCAGCGGGAAGGTTCCACCAATGGGGCTCCTGCCTTGCTGCCTTAAATCCTCACTGGGACAAAATCAGCTGTGATGAAAAATGGAAGGAAGAGAAAAGGGGACGAGGAAAGGCCAAAGGAGGCAAGGACAGAAGAAAGGAAGGAAAGGAGAAGAGAAAGGGAGGGATGAGGGCAGAGGGGAGGGAAGAAGGGAGGGCGGGGGAGCCAACTGAGCAGCAGGCCCCGTGCTGGAAGCAGCTCTAGGACCAAAGCTGAGGCCTCGAGGAGCTTAGTGAGTGGCCGGTACGGGAGACAAACAGGGACCCAAATCGCCACAACTCAAGACAACAAAGGGCGACGGCACTTTCCTGCTTTGTTTCTGAAGTTTGAAGCCCTAAAAGCCTTTCCTAGAGTGGAGTCTCCTGAGTGACGTCAGCAGAGAGAGAGAGAGGCATCTTTAGCTCTTTCTTGGGAGGAGAGGGAGAAGAGGGAGAAAGAAGGGGAAGGAGGGTGACAAGAAAGGATGAAGAAGGAAGAGAAAGAGAAGAGGAAGAGACAACAGTAACTGACGGTCTATGAAATGCATCTACACTCATCTGATATCAGAGTTAAAGGACTGGCAATGGACCAAACAAAACAGCAAAGGACGAAACAAACATGCTCTTGCTTTCTATGTTCCACGGGAGGGAAGAGAGACGAGAAATCTGTGGTAAGTCAGATGATGATAAATCCTTTGAAAAAATTGTTAACCAGGATGCAGGAATGGAATACTGGAGCAGATGCCTTGGGACGCCTGGCCGGTAAACCAGCTGGAGCGGAGACCGTGAACGAGGTCGGCAGCAAGCTCCGGAGGATCCGGGAGAGGGTTCCAGGCTGAGTTCCAGGAAGGAAGCACGTGTGTAAAGACCCTGGAAGTTCTGACAGCGCAAGGTGGGCATTGAGGCTGGAGCTGCTGGAGCCTGGGGAGATGGGAGGAGACAGGGTGCGAAGGAAGGGGGTGGAGGCCTGGAGGGCAGGTAGAGACTGGCGTTGACTCTGAGTGGGACGGAAGGACGGCGGAGGGCCTGAGCAGAGCAGCCCCAAGCCTCACGTGGCACGCGGGGTGGGTTCTACCCACGAGGTGGTGGCGCAGTGGACCCAACCTCCCCGTCAGGGGCTCCTGTGCTGTGCTACAGTCTAGCCTCATACACAGGCAACATCCTTTTCTCGTGTGAGAGCAAGTCACTTTAGCAATATGAATCAAGCACCTGCTGGGGGCTGTGTGCGGAGAAAAGGAGGAGGCTGGCCGGGGAGGAAGGCACACGAGGGCCTCTGCAGGGCTCAGAGGCCCTGGCCAGACAGACCACAGAGTGGGGAAGAGTCGCCAGTGCCTTCTGCGGAACCGGGGTGCATGTGTAGGGCAGGGGTCACTGACTGAATAGAAGGAATCCGCTTTTTCAGTTTCTATGCATTTCGATAGAGCCACACATTCACAGTCGCTACTGTTTCGTCAAGTCCTCAGACTACCATCTGCTGAGCAAACATGTAGACTGAGGGTCGTGAAGATGATGCAAACCTTTCCAGCCCCAGGGCTGTGCAGCTCGGCACAATTGGAACCAGCTGTCCAGTCAGGGCAGCGGCCAAGTGCAGCCCCGTGGACCGCCTCCAGTCCATGTGACGGGGAAAGGGCCCCGTGAGCAGAGCGCGGAGAGCCGCCCGCAGCACAGCCGCCTGGATTCCAGGTTGGTCACGAGGCCCACGGGGCCACACGTTCACTTCCCACTCTCACCCTGGGGACTGTGCTCAACCCCCTTTCTCCATAGTCTTGGGAAATATTTTTCCAAATAACATCATTCAGATGTTCTCTTTTTAAAAAGAGTACACTTTGGCTTTTTTTGATCAGGGACCTAGCACGTGTTCACTACAGAAAACTTAAACAACACAGAAAGCCCAGAGAAGAGACCTGAAGTCACCCATCAGCCTAACACCCAGAGAAACCAGAATTCACATTCGATTAATAATAATGGCAGAGACAACAACAGCTAACTTCCCTGAACGCTTACTAAGGGTCAGGCACCATGTCCAGTGTTTTACACACACGTGTCCATTGCTCACTGAATTCTCACAACAACCCTGCAGATGGGTACTATGACTGCCCCATTTTGCAGATGGAAGAAATGAAAGTTTAGTTAGAGGAGTTAAGCAGTTTGCTGAGATCCACTTATGTGGTCGATATGAGCGCCAAGATTCAAACCTGAGTCTGCAGGTCTCAGGAGCCTGACCTCCTTGGCATCAGAGGGTGTCTGTGTCCAGAACAGGGACCCCTGCCCAATCCCAGGGCAGGAGGAGGAGGAGGGCTGCACGCAGGCACACACTCACCCTCCCGATGAAACTCACACTGTAGGTGCGGTTCCGTCCTTCCCACATGTTCTCACGTCTGCCCCACTCTCCGTTCATAGGATTCCTCAGACACACAGGACATCTCCTAAAAACAATTCATCGTATTTGTGTCCTTTTGTTTTTCCTAGCTCTAGGAGGAAATTTCAGTCTGTCATTTAATTCTCCTTTGGTTTTCTGCAATAGTTGGTTCGCTGCTCACTGTTGCCACTGCAATTTAAATCTGGTAATCACATTCCCCGCTACCACCGCCCACCACCCCCGGCCCCCCACACAATTCAACCCTTCTCCATCTGGATCTCTGCAAACTGCACTTGTCCACGACACTACCAAGATGAAATTTCTGGGAGTACCTGCTTCATGGGGCGGGCAGGCTCTGACCTAGCCCTTGCACTGCCTTCTATTTTTTGGCCAACTCAAACTTTTCTATGTCTGGTGAGTATGCTAAACACCATGTCGGAAACTGGAAAAGTGAACTCAGAAGTTCCAGGGCCATGTGATTTTACCAGTGGGTCTGATCAGACTTCATCATTACATGTTTAAGTAATACCGAATTCTTACGCTAAATAATTTATTCCAGGCACAAAAGGTGATGGAAATAAGCCCCAAACCTGAACACCTAAGGAATCAGAACAAATGGGGAAAAAAAAATCATGCTACGTGGCCTGGTGGGTTTGTCTGAAAAAATGTAAGGCACTTGCCTGGTGGTAGAGTGAATAGGAATCCGCCTGCCAAAGCAGGGGACACAGGTTCCAACTCTGGTCGGGGAAGATTCCACGTGCCTCGGAACAGCTAACCATGAGCCAGCCACAACTCCTGAAGCCCGCGCCCTAGAGCCTGTGTCCCACAACGAGAGAAGCCCCTACTCGCCACAACTAGAGAAAGCCCGTGTGCAGCAACGAAGACCCAGCGCAGCCAAATAAATAAATAAATAATTTTAAATGTAAGGATAAGCTATATATTATGAAAACTATTAACATTATAATAGCATGCTGCTAAGTCGCTTCAGTCGTGTCCGACCCCGTGCGACCCCATAGACAGCAGCCCACCAGGCTCCCCCGTCCCTGGGATCCTCCAGGCAAGAACACTGGAGTGGGTTGCCATTTCCTTCTCCAAAGCATGAAAGTGAAAAGTGAAAGTGAAGTCGCTCAGTTGTGTCCAACTCCTATCGACCCCATGGACTGCAGCCCACCAGGCCCCTCCGTCCATGGGATTTTCCAGGCAAGAGTACTGGAGTGGGTAAATCAAAGAAGGAAAAGGGTCACTTTCCTCTCAGATACTGAAAAGTAACTAGCAAAATGCAACGTTTGATGGGATTTCTAAAAAGAAAAAAAGAACTTAGAAGCTTAGTAATATCTATCTCAAACCAACAGCCATCAATATGTAATATAACAAGAGGAGAACTACAGCAGTGGTCCCCAGCGTCTTTGGAACTGGGGACCAGCTTCGCGGAAGACGGTTTTTCCACAGCCTCAGTGGAGAGATGATCTGGGGACAATTCAAGCACATGACATCTATTGTGCGGTTTATTTCTATTATTATTACATCAGCTCCACCTCGGATCAACAGGCATGAGATCCCGGAGGCTGGGGACCCCTACACACAGGAATCTGAATTACAAACAACAGGTGTGCGACCTTTCTCAACAAGGTTCCTTATCTGAACTGCACAACACAGAAAATGATGTGAGTGACTTTCTTAACCCTCCTGAGGCTAGGACACTTGTAAACACAGTGGACCTTCAGGCACCAGGCTTAACTCTCTCATGGACCCCTGGTTGAAAAAGGCCTATACCCCAGTGCTGGTCAATAGCAATACAGTGCAAGCCATGTGTTTTAAATTTTTTAATAGCCATGTTTAAAAAAAGAAGAAAAAAGGTGAAATTACTTTCAACTGTTTTATTTAACTCAACATATCAAAATATTATCTTTTCAACCTGTAATCAATATAAAATATACAAAATTGTTCATGAGATAGGTTACATCTTTTGTACTAAGTCTCTGAAATCACTTACAGAACACCTCAGTTTGGACCAGCCACATGTCAAGGGTCCAATAGCCACATGTGGCCACCGTCTTGGACAACAGAGCTCTAACCAAGGTACAAAGGCAAGACCCTGAAGTATGAGAAAGAATTACCGAACTGGAGAGGTCAGGCAGGACAACCAAAGATAAGCCCAGAAGCCCCATCAGCAGGGCTGGGGCCGGCGGGGAGCCAAGGCAGTCAGTCGAGGACCAGGGAGGAAAGTTAGCCTGGGGAAAGCAGGAAGACAGACCAGGCGAGGTACCCACTCATGGCTGATCTCAAGTAATGGGTTCTTCGTGACCCTGCTGCTGAAGGTCTGTCCCTACCTCCACTCCCCTGCCCCCTGAAAAGGGAGGTGAGCTTGTCACTGCACTAATAGAGGAGGGCAATCAAGCAGATGGAAAGAAATACATTCAAAAAAGATGGAGAAAGACATGTGCCATTCACATTGTGATTTCACGTTTTCATGGGGACTTCCTAACCCAGGAATCCTGGGTTCTGATCTTAGCTGTGCCCTGAGCGCCCTCTGAGACTTTGGGCCAGTCCTTCCCAGTTAAGGGGGCCCAGCGTCCTGTCTATAAAATACAGTGGGCCCTCCACGGTTCTTAAGGTCCTCCCAGCTCTCCCATTCTATGAGCCTTCGAGGAGCAGAGGTCACACGTGTAGCTTAACACGATTAAGTAATACCTGCCCCCGATTAAGTAATACCTGTCCCCGGAGACTGAGTGATGGCGGCAGTTTTCTTTCCCAGTGTTTTGAGAGGCGCAGAAAGGCTGAGCCTGAGACACAGTCAGGAAGGGGCGGGGGCTTTGGGGCACCGCGCTGCTCCAAGGGACAGCCCGGGGAGGCAGGAGACAGGAACCAGATCAGGGGAGGAAGGTGGGGGCAGACGAACAGAGAAAACACAACTGAGGTTCCTGAAAGAGGGACGGGAAGGGAAAGGAGGGGAGGGGAGAAGGAAGGAGGAGAGGACGGAGGAGAAGGGAGGAAGAAGGAAAGAACAGGGGAGAAAAGAGAGAAGAAAGAAATGCATCCAAAGGTGTTCGAGGTTGAATCCGTGGACTGGGACCAGGAAGGGGAGAGGGTGCCCTGGTGGAGCAGGGCAGGGAGGGAGTGGTGTGGGGAGCCCCGAAGGGGCAGCCTGCTGTCCAGGGCGTGGGAGAGGAGCTTGGAGAGAGAAGCAGTGGCCACTCACGTGGCGCGCCCCACAGGCTGTCTGTGTCCCCAAAAACAGAGGCCTCTGAAGGTCTGCATGTCAGGAGCAGACACGACCTGGTCAGAGGCCAAAGAGGCAGCACTGGCCACCCTACACCAGGGGCCCGTTCGGGGAGGCTGAGACCCACACCGTGTGCCCCTCAGCACACCAGCCAGGAGGAGAGCATGGCGGGGAGGGCAGGGAGACAGCCGACCGCCAGCCCCACAGCTCCTGCTCCTTCTGCGAGGTGAGCAGACAAACCAGTCCTGTCCCCAGGCTGCAAATAACAATAACGATGAGAATATAATAGCAGCAGCAGCAGCTAACAGCTTACTTACTACAGGCCAGGCAAGGCTAAACACTATTCTTATATTACATCCTTTAATCTGTTAACAATGGCATCTACCAGGAAGAGCTATTCTTTGCCCCCAGTTTACACACAAGTAAAATTGAGATTCAGGGAGGATAGGTCACTTGCTTAAGGTCCCACAGCAAATAAATGACAAAACTGGGATTCAAACTCAGGTTTGTGTGACTCTAAAACCTAATCTCTTAACCACTGTGCTTGCAGCCTGGTCAAGCATTACTGCCATGATTTTTCACCAACTCTTGAACAACACTGTGCCTGCCTGGTGGATGGCACTGTAGGGGTTAAGAGTGAACAAAAGGGTGAAGGAAGAGAGCCGCGAGGCACTGCGTGCCTCCCACACCTCAGGCACTAACAACGTGTGGCTACTCTATTGTGCTCAAGTCTCAAAGCCAGACCGCGAAGTAGATTTTACTGTTCCAGTTTTACAGATGACAAAACTGAGGCTCACAGAGATGAAGTCATTCATGCAAGTTTATCCAGGTGGTAAATGGCAGACACCACAGCCTGGGCTTTTAATACAGAAAGGCCCCAGAGGTGGGCTTGAGGTATGAGGTAAGGTAACCGGACAGGGGGGCCTAGGAGTGGACGACTTCACTCAGAAAAGGCTGACCTCGCCAGGGGGTGGGGGTGGGGAGGTAGCTGTAGAAAACGTGAGGCTGGAGGTTGCACAGGGGCTCCAGGCTGTCCTACCCTAAGGACATCCCCTGACCCCCGCGCCGTGTATCAGGCCTGACTTCCGCTGGAGCTGCAGGAGGGGGCCACACGGTGTCTCCAGTCATCAAAGTCACCGTTTCATTCAATGTAGCACACTCAGCCTCCTCTCCCACCTCCCAGGAACTCGCTTTTTGATAGTGAGCACCGTGAAGCCCCCGCACAGAGCAGGATTTCTGGAAACAACGAGAGACTCCTGATAGACTCCAGTGGTGGTTCCGCAGCAGGATCCACCACAGGAGTGAGGCGGGTTTGACGTGGGAACAGTCTGACCGCGACCAGAGACGGCCAGTGCATGGGGACCGGGAGGAACGGCTCTTTCAGAGAAGCTGTTTCCTCTCCTGAGAAGCTGAAACAAGAACCACTTTTCACACGTTTGATCTACATGAGGATACTTGCTGGAATTAGAAGTGTGAGGAAGCCTTTCGCACTCTGGAGCCAACAGCCTCTGAGGTGTGAAACCACCTTTTGTAGGACGGGGAGTAAGGCCATGGCTTCCTTCGATCCCCGCCTCGGGCCTGGCCGCCCCTCAACTCTTGTCTGCAGCCCCATTTCACCAGGAACACTGACCGGGTAGTCTCCACCAGGGCCTCCCCTGTCTGTGCCAGGCTCTGGGCGAGGCTTGGGGGCTCGGACGGTGGACACGGCACTTGCCTCCTGCCCTTGCCAGTGGAGGAGACCAGCATTCGTTCAGAACATGCTGCTGAGGGCCTGAGGACAAGTGCAGAGCGAGGCAAGGAAGTAATGAGGGGCTTCACAGCTAAGGAGAGGGGGCCTGGCACTGAGCCAGGGCACTGGGACAGGAGGGCATGGAGGGCAGCCTGCCGGGCAGTGAACAGTCAGTGCCCGGGCCTGGCGGTGGATCCGAGGGCCTGAGAGGCAGCCAGGGCAGGGGGAGCAGACAGTGGGTAGGGAGGGCTGGACAGGAAGAGATAAACCAGGTCTCACGGGGCCTGCAGACTTGGGAAACCAGTGGACATCTTGAAGACACTCAGGGAGGTGGTTAGAGATTTAAAAACTGCAGGGTGGGCAACAGAGCAGGATGGGACAGAAGTGGGTATGGAGACGTCCCCGAGGAGTAGGTGAGAAGGAGGCGAGAGGACAGCCTACCTGGGAGGTGACTCTGGGGACAGAGAAAGGTGGAAGGAGTGGGGACAGGGCTCGGGGGACTGCCTAGGAGCAGAGAACACAAGAGAGAGGAGTCACCGATGACTTCTTGGAAGAAGCACAGCTCTGCCTACAGAACCAAGTCCTAAGAGCCCTGGGCATGGTGTCTGAGGCTCCACGATGGGAACACCCCATTCTCTAGTCTAATTTTGCACGGCGCCCTTCCCCTCTCCTTTGCTCTGCCCGACCAAATCTGCTCACTGGTCCCTGTACATGGCCATGTTCTTCCCAACCACCTTACCAGGTTCAAGCTGTTCCCTCCACCTGAAATGCCCTCTCTTCTGGTCCTGTGTCCAGACCACAGTGATTTCTCCAGGCCGTGAGCAAGCAAGACCCCTCTGGGGGTGCCGTGTCCGTGCCCCGGCTACACGTATCAGCCCCACGCCCAGACGGTACTCAGTCTGCTCTCGTTAGTGTGGCCCTTGAGTCCCTTGGACTGCAAGGAGATCCCACCAGTCAATCCTAAAGGAAATCAGTTCTGAATACTCTTTGGAAGGACTGATGTTGAAGCTGACACTCCAATACTTTGGCCACCTGATGCAAAGAACTGACTTATTGGAAAAGACCCTGATGCTGGGAAAGAGAGGCACAGGGTTAGAGACAGATGACCAAATCCAGCTGCACACAGAAGTGTCTGGGCATAACATTTTGAGAGGCTTGCCCTCTCCAAAAAGTTTATCCACGATGCAGAAGAGGAAAAGGGGAAAAAACAAGAGATCACAACTCATTTTACGAGCCGTTTTCATCCAAGAATCTCATATTTTCCACTGAAGGAAAAGCCAACCTACATCTAGAGTCAAACTTTTCAAGACCTACACTCAAGAGAAAGAAACGCTCTCCAGCCATAAATTAAAGGCCGGTTTTAAACTCTCATTTCCCCAGAGAGCCAGAGCTTCAGAGCCCTTCACGCCCTGCAGGCGGGCCCTGACTGTCCGCCCGTCTAGTCGGAAGGCAAACAACCCAGGCTATTTGTAATGACAAGCAAACACTAATGAATTTTGGAGCATGTCTGGTGCTTGCGTTTATAGTTCATAAAATCATCTGGCTTCTTCTCACCCATGCTGACATGCCAGTGAGGCAACCCCAAATATTTACAGGCAGGAAGGGGCTGCCAGGACCACTCTGTGAGAGGGGGCCGGGGGTACAGGGGACTGCCTGTAGCCTCCCCATTACACATAAACCTATTTTTATGCTCTGACACTAAGCCTCAATCTTGGCATGCGAAATCCTATTAAACACTATGTACTATTAAACACTATGTTTTTTTTAAACATCAATTTAACTGTCTCAGTTGCATACAGGTAACAACCTAGTCAGAAGTGACCAAAATGGCTCTTCTTTTAATATCAGCCAGATATAAATCAAGGATTTAAAATGCACTTAAGATTTTTCTAGGCAGGTATATAATTTGTCTAATACACACTACTGAATTCTAAGTGTCTGGAGGAAAATTACTTCCATAAAAAATAGGCAGTCGGTTTGGGGGCACCACGCGTATTCCCAGCCCCCAGGGCAGACCCCTCAGTGCCCATCTAAGGCAGAGACCCTTTCCTGGCAACACCGCAGTGACCACCCAGGGGGAAGGGACCGCGGAGGCTCTGGGACTCCTTCCACCCCGAGGAGGTCTCGAGGAGTCGCCACATAACCCAGATGGCCCAGACTGGCCCCTGGCTGTCTGAGTCCTCCAGAGGCCGGCTTTCATCCCCCAAGGAGACACACATCACAAACCACAGGAAGAGTTACTAACATGCAGAGTGAGCTCCTACATAAGGAGATCTTTCTTAACCTCAAATAGCTATGCAGCGTTCACTTCTTAATGGCCAAGTGTCCCACATCTGACCTAAGCCATGTGCAAATAAAGGTTGTCTGAACATGGGCTGTCTGAGGACATCAATGGCAGAAGCCATCACTCATTTAACTGCGCCCCCCCTAGGCCCTCACTGCTCCCCCAAACCCCCCAACCCCAGGCTCCATTCAGAAGCCTGCACAGTACAAACAGCAACAGCGCTGACTGGGGCAGACAGGGTCTCAGCGCCAGAAGGTCCCCAAGAGGCAGGCGATGTATTAGGGCAAGGAGACACTGAAGGACACCGGTTCCCCATTACTCACACGCTGGAGTGTCTGCCCTGCTCTTGACCATCCCCACCTCTCTGGGAACTGCATCATGCCTGCAACCTCATCACAGGGGCAGCACCTTGAATGACATGAACCTGACCTCCACTGGGCCATTAATAATTCCCTGTGTATGAATTTGGGCTCTAGGTGGAGGGAGAGGGAAAAGAGTCAGCCTGCAGCCTGCAGTCATCCTGTGCATCCCGAGCCCTTCCACCGCCCCCCCCTCCCCCCCCAACCCCCCGCTCCGTGCCAACCAAGGAGTCATGGAGAGAGGGATCTGAGGAAGGATGCAGGAGACAGGACGGACAGGAGTCTGGTCAGGCTTCTAAGCCCAGATTCCAGCTCTTCTCCGCTTCGGGTTCTAGGAGATACCCCTAAGGCTTATAGCAAATTCCCCTTTTTATTGGCAAACTCCCCTTTGTCAAGCTGGCTTGTGCTGTTTTCTGTTACTTGAAACTAAAAACATCACCTGGTCTCCCACTGTTCTGTTCTCACAGCCCAGCAGCCTGGGTGGCCTCAATGAAGAAAAGGTGAGGAAGCGGGGGCACAGCCTGACAGGGGCCAAGTCTCAGAAAGCCCCTTTCTCATGGAAACCGGTCAAATGGGAGGCCAGGGACCTCCTTGGGAGAATCAGGAGCCAGGAACCAGAGGCCAGGGACCTGGTTTCTGGTTCCCAGGGAGTCTGGACTCTGCTGACCCTCCCGATGTGAGGCTTTGCTTCCTGCTTCCCTCCAGAAAGGTCACAGAGCTAAGGTCAATGGAGTCAGGGCTGTGAGCTAATACCCCAGAAATGGGGAGGGTGGAGGTGAAGAGAACATCCCATCACACAGGCCTCCAGGGTGACGTGTGCCCCAGGGTGTGGAGTTTTGGGGAAGGAAAAGCTAGCCTGGGCTCAGAAGTTCAGGGACTCAGAGAAGTGAAGTGAAATTTCCTGAGGCCACACAGCAGCAAACATGAGGCCAGTTCAACCCAGGTGGGCCATACACCAACCTCCATGGTATCAGCTCCACCCCTTCGGGAGATTTCACCTACCAGTCCTCCTTTCCTGGGGCCAAGAGCAAAGCAGCATTTGTGACCCTCAATAAAAAGAAGAATGAAATTGTACCTCTTCTCCCATCCCCACCAGAGGGGTTATTTACAGTCTCAGTCCTCAACGAAGGGTGGGCCTGTTGGATGGAGGTGCACTGTCTGACTGAGAACCTCAGTGGACCTGAGGCTGCACACTGGATTTCAGGCAGTGGGGAGCTGAACTGCTCTGTGCAGTCAAGGGACATGGATGGTCCTGGGAGGGAAACAAAGAGCTGGAAAGTGGCTGGGATCAGCTGAGGGCCCACAGCGATGGGGCAGCCGATGGGTATTTTAGAGAGTGTGATGGCTACAGCGCCTGCTCAAGTTGTTAGTGTGGCTCCCAAAGTTCCCTTTCCAAGAAGTCTCCATGGCTCCCTAGCACGCTGCGCGCAGATTCTTCAGGCGGGGGGAATCTGCAGAACTGTTGCCCCATCACTGTGGCTCAGGGCAGAACTGATGTATGTGTTAGGAATAAGCCTCCAGGGACTTACACAGACCTGAAGAGAAAGACTTGGACTTCCTTAATCTACAGGGTTGGGATTCAAGATTCAAGACAGGTTTGTATCCATCTCAGAGAGACATCTGGGTGACTGTGATAATGACAACTATTTAAACAAAAAGACGGAGTTCCCTGGTGGTCCAGTGGTTAAGAATCCGCCTGCCAATGCAGAGGACATGGGTTCGATCCCTGTCCAGGAAGATCCCACATGCCTCGAGGCAGCTAAGCCCATGTGCCACAACTACTGAGCCTACGTCCTAGGGTCCAGGATCCACACTACTGAAGCCCGTGCACTTAAAGCCCGTGCTCTGCAACAAGAACCACCGCAATGAGAAGCCCGCGCACTGCAACGAAGAGTAGCCCCCGCATACTGCAACTAGAGAAAGCCCGCAAGCAGCAAAGGAGACCTGGTGCAACCAAAAATTAATCAATTAATTAAACCAAAAAATAAAAATGAGGGCAAGGAGGAACACCAGCAGCAGCCACCTGCTGGGCACAGCTGTTGTTGCAGTCAGAGTGCTAAGTAAGGACTCAAATGCATTATCACACAAATCCTCCAATAGCCCTAGGAAGGGGATACGACCATCATGGCCAGTTTACAGATGCAAAAACAAAAGTCTAGAGGTGTTGAGGAACCTGCCCAAATCCACACAGCTGGTTTGTGATGGAGCAGGATCTCAACTCAGCTCTCTCTGAACCATCAGATCAGATCAAATCAGTCACTCAGTCATGTCCGACTCTTTGCAACCCCATGAATCGCAGCACGCCAGGCCTCCCTGTCCATCACCAACTCCCGGAGTTCACTCAGACTCATGCCCATCGAGTCAGTGATGCCATCCAGCCATCTCATCCTCTGTTGTCCCCTTCTCCTCTTGCCCCCAATCCCTCCCAGCATCAGAGTCTTTTCCAATGAGTCAACTCTTCTCAGGAGGTGGCCAAAGTACTGGAGTTTCAGCTTTAGCATCATTCCTTCCAAAGAAATCCCAGGGCTGATCTCCTTCAGAATGGACTGGTTGGATCTCCTTGCAGTCCAGGGGACTCTCAAGAGTCTTCTCCAACACTACAGTTTAAAAGCATCAATTCTTCGGCGCTCAGCCTTCTTCACAGTCCAACTCTCACATCCAACATGACCACAGGAAAAACCATAGCCTTGACTAAACGAACCTTTGTTGGCAAAGTAATGTCTCTGCTTTTGAATATGCTATCTAGGTTGGTCATAACTTTCCTTCCAAGGAGTAAGCATCTTTTAATTTCATGGCTGTAGTCACCATCTGCAGTGATTTTAGAGCCCAGAAAAACAAAGTCTGACACTGTTTTCACTGTTTCCCCATCTATTTCCCATGAAGTGATGGGACCGGATGCCATGATCTTCGTTTTCTGAATGTTGAGCTTTAAGCCAACTTTTTCACTCTCGACTTTCACCTTCATCAAGAGGCTTTTTAGTTCCTCTTCACCTTCTGCCATAAGGGTGGTGTCATCTGCATATCTGAGATTATTGATATTTCTCCCAGCAATCTTGATTCCAGTTTGTGTTTCTTCCAATCCAGCGTTTCTCATGATGTACTCTGCATATAAGTTAAATAAACAGGGTGACAATATACAGCCTTGACGTACTCCTTTTCCTATTTGGAACCAGTCTGTTGTACCATGTCCAGTTCTAACTGTTGCTTCCTGACCTGCATACAAATTTCTCAAGAGGCAGATCAGGTGGTCTGGTATTCCCGTCTCTTGCAGAATTTTCCACTTAACTCATGCTATTAACCAGTAGGCCACACGGTCTTCCCAGAGTTAGGTGCCTGAGCCCTGACTCTTGCGCTTCCTTTCTGGAAGGCTCTAGGCAAACAGGGATCGTATCTGAGCTGCACCCCGCTCTGGCGCTCTGGCCGTCACTAGGGCCACGTCTCTCAAGGCTGCCCCTTCAGGTGTTTTCTTTTCCCAGATCCCACCAACTGTCCCAACTTCCAACGACACTTTGACCCCTAATGAGTCTCCAGGGGCAAGTCAGCCTTCAACATCCCTCCACAAGCCTAGGGGTCCTCCTCGAGGCAGGACCATGACCAGCAGCTCCTGGAATCTAGAATCTGCCAGAGGGCATGCAGATTAGTCCACAGAAGAGCCCAACTTAGACCTTCTGAGAAAGAAGTGATCTAATTTTGCCTTGTCATGCTCCTGGCGCCAGGCATCTCCTGTGGATGTCTCATAAGCTCCCCAAATGCAACACCCACAAAACCAAATTCCCCAAGTGCCCACCCTATGTCATCCGTGTCCTCTGCCAGCCACTCAGGTGCCCAGAGGCTGTGTGAGCCAGCCACGTGGGAGATTTCTTTCAGTGCCCTGTCCTCCCTGGCCTGGCCTCTCACCTCGGGCCTTGGTGCAAGCTGCCCCCTCTGTCAGGAACATTCCTCCTCCTCCCTAGCACCTGACACCTCCACCTTGTGCCCCAGGTTTACACACCATTCATAGACCATCTGTTCAGACCAGCTTCCCTGAGCCCCCACACCACCCGAAGCCAAGCTGGATGCTCCTTCTAAGCCTCCTATGGAAGAAGTAAGGCCCCTGACAGGAGCCCAGACTGTTCTGTATGCAGGCGCTTGTTGACTTCTCCGTCTTCCCTCCCTAGACCATCGGCATTGCACGGGAATAGCACCTAAGAACCTCACTTGTTCACCTCTGTGTGTCTGGATCCTGAGGGGGAATCCGGCCAGAGGAGGTGCCAAATAACTAACTGCTGACTGAGTTAGTGGCATCCAGGAGCAACCCATGGGAAGTAAAGTGATTTGACCAAAAAAAAAAAAAAAAATGAATGTTCCACTTTTGAGTGGCGGCTCAACTCTCTCAGCACAGCAGGTTTCAGTCAGTGAGTCAATGACAATTTACTCAACAGGAACTACGTGACAAGCACCACGCCAAGCATCTGAGGCACCAAGATACATGAGGCTTGTGTTTCAGAGTCCTTTGGAACCTAATGAAAACTACAGGCTCCCTCCTCAGTGAAATGCGAGTCACAAAATTATGTGAAATTATGTACACTATTTTTAAATTAAATTTAAATGAATAAAGATCTGATTTTCAGAGATCATTTCTCTTATTTTTTCCAAGCCAAAAAAAAAACCCACAAAAATTAACACCAACTTCCTGAAAAGAATTAAAAGAAATCCAAACTGTGCCGATAAGACTGCCCCATGGATCCTGCTGCAGTCCGGTTCGTGAGGCAATCACCCGGGGTCAGCGTGTGGCCCCTTGAACCAGACCACCTGCATTCAAATCTGAGTCTATCACTGGCCAGACCTGGGACTCTGGGCAAATTGATTAACCTCTCTGGCCTCTCATTGGAAAATAAAGATCATAAAAGTGCCTACCTCCTATGCCTGTTAGTGAATGACACACCACCTGCTCTCAGTAACTACAGGTATAGGTATTATTACTGAACACAAGAAATACACACCCAACACACACGATGCTCCTCGACACACGACACCCTGATGCTCAGTCAACTTGATGTCTTGGTTTACCAACAGATGTGGAACCCTGACTCCCAGGGGAAGGCAGTGGCACCAGACAGTCACTCCCGAGGCCCACGGACGAGAGTCAGCCAGTGCTCGACGTCAAGGACCAGCACTGTTCTCCAAGAGCTGGCCGACTGAATCAACGCTGCATCGCTTTCTTCTCTCTCAACCCACTGAGTAAAGCGATTTCAATGTCTCCTTCACCGACGGGTGGCCCCCAAGGAAGCACTTTTGAGTCCAGACTTCCCTTTCTTTCCAGGGAGATGTGCAGAGCTCTAGGCTGCTCCAGATTTCTGCTGCTGAGGGCTTAGTGTGACTCTGCCACTCCCGGCCTACACGAACATTCCCCCCTACCCCGGCTGTAGGAAGGCCACAGACTCATCCAGCCCAGTCTCCTTTTCTAGAGGGCAGCATGGCCAACATGGCCCCACTTTCCAGAAACATCTCTAATGGGGAATTAAACAGGTCTACCTCATTCACAAGGCCAAAAATATCTAGCAAGTAAGCCAAGTCATGAATAAATTCCTCTTTCTCTGTTGTGTGTGTTTTCCTTTACTTTCAAAGGAAAAAAATAGAACTTCAAGTACTCCAAGACCTGCCGTTCAGAGAGCCAGCAAACTCCTGGGCAGTAGAAGTCGCTCTGCGTTCTGCTCCATTTCATAGCGAAACCTCCTGAGGAGGCAGTAACCCAAGGCCCCAGCGCCGATGAAACTGCAGGCTTTCAAAGCAGGCTTTCAGAACCATTGCAGCCTTTGACATCAACACACACTGGCACAGAAGAGCCCAGCCATAGGGGCAGGTGGGCCTTCTTGCTTCATCAAAGCTACAAAACCAGATGTGTTGCCAGACAAAGCAGATGCTTCATCCATGCACAGATAGCCTTGACATTCCTTTCAGTCAAAATTTAGCTTGGCAAGGTAACTGTTTGCCATTCGTGAAGACTTGGAAGTTTCTCAAAGAGGTCTGCAATATAAGAATTCTTCTTGGATGCTGACCACACGCAGGTAACAGGCTGCAATAGGAGCTGGCTGCTCTGAGACTATCATTAGCAGTTTGTGTGATGAATTTCAAAGAAAACAAAAACAAAACACGGCAAAGTTACGGCTTTCCTCCATGACCTACTTAAAAATACCAGAAGATGGGTCAGCTATTCTAGAAATGATATCATCTGACATAAGAACTGCTCTAATCTCCTTCCTCTGCCCTGAGCCACAGCACAGATCAGCCAGGTCCAGGTTATGCAGCTCCACCCGGCTCTCTCCTGTCACCCTGGCTTCTCTTGCATGGGAATGCAATAAGCAGTCCTGAAGGGTATTTCAAAACAAGGCTTTTGTGTTGCAGTAAGTCTGAGTTTTGGAGAATGTCCAGCCTTTCCAAGGCAAGACTTCTTCTCCCCCAGAAGGTCTCCCCTCCTCCAGGCACCTTTGGAGGTGGGTACTCCACCCCTTTTGAAGTGTCATGTGATCACTGATAAGGGTCCCATCCCTGCAGCCTCCACCTCTGGTTATGAAAGGAAGACCAAAGAATCTAAGCTTCACTGCTCTCTTTTGGTTTGACTTTTTTTTTTTTTCCACTTAAGCTAGGATCATTGCTAACACAAACAGACATATAGTACAGTAATCAAAAGGTAAAGTACACTTTCATAAATTCCTTTCAAAGGAAAAATATTAGGTAACATAACACAGTGACAATGAAAACTGTCATTACCCAGATGCACGCATCTCATGCCAACCTACACACTTTTGGAGTAGAATGATACCTTAATATGATTTGAGAAAAATATCTGTTTTCTGCAGAAGACAATTTTTAAAATAAAAAATAATTTTCAAAATAAAGAAAGAGAGTTTTGATTCTAAGGCAATGGCACCCCACTCCAGTACTCTTGCCTGGAAAATCCCATGGATGGAGGAGCCTGGTAGGCTGCAGTCCATGGGGTTGCACAGAGTCGGACATGACTGAGCAACTTCACTTTCACTTTTCACTTTCATGCACTGGAGAAGGAAATGGCAACCTACTCCAGTGTTCTTGCCTGGAGAATCCCAGGGACGGCAGAGCCTGGTGGGCTGCTGTCTATGGGGTCACACAGAGTTGGACACGACTGAAGTGACTTAGCAGCAGTAGCAGCATGACAAAGTAAGGGCTTCCCATGTGGCTCAGTGGTAAAGAATCTGTTTGTCAAGGCAGGAGATGCAGGTTCGACTCCTGGATTGAAAAGATCCCCAGGCGTGTGAAATGGCAAGCCACTCCAGTATTCTTGACTAAAAAAATCCCATGGACAGAGGAGCCTGGTGGGCTGCAGTCCATGGGGTTGCAAAGTCAGACAGGGCTGAGCACACAAGCACTTTTCTTTCTTCTTTTCATGACAAAGTAACTAATATCAGATTAACCATAAAAATTGGATAAAATAACAGCAACAAAATCATGGCTATGTAACCATCTCAGAGAGCAACCAAAGGGGCTAGGATATGAGGACCCAAGATCCCAGAAAGAAGGGAAATGCCCTGAGGGGAGCTCTGTCTTAACTGTTACTGCGTCCTCTGATGATACCAAGTACCAGCAAAGGTGGGGAACAACTAGACTCCTCCCACTGATGGGAATGTGCAACACTTTTGAAAACAGTTTGACAGTACCTAGTAAGTGAACATACACATTCCTTATAACTAAACAATTCCACTTCTGGAAATTATATTCAATAGAGAGAATCTAAAATATGTGAAGCAGGAGGAGGAGCCAAGATGGCGGAGGAGTAGGACGGGGAGAACACTTTCTCCCCCACAAATTCATTAAAAGAGCATTTAAACGTCGAGTAAATTCCACAAAACAACTTCTGAATGCCGGCAGAGGACATCAGGCACCCAGAAAAGCAATCCAACTCTTCGAAAGGAGCGCGACTAAACAAAGAGAAGAAATACAGCTCCACCCATCAGAACACCGACACAAGCTTCCCTAACCAGGAAACCTTGACAAGCCACCTGTACAAACCCACACACAGCGAGGAAAAGCCACAATAAAGAGAACTCCACAAACTGCCAGAATACAGAAAGGACACCCCAAACTCAGCAATTTAAACAAGATGAAGAGACAGAGGAATACCCAGCAGATAAAGGAACAGGATAAATGCCCACCAAACCAAACAAAAGAGGAAGAGATAGGGAATCTACCTGATAAAGAATTCCGAATAATGATAGTGAAATTGATCCAAAATCTTGAAATTAAAATGGAATCACAGATAAATAGCTTGGAGACAAGGATTGAGAAGATGCAAGAAAGGTTTAACAAGGACCTAGAAGAAATAAAAAAGAGTCAATATATAATGAATAATGCAATAAATGAAATTAAAAACACTCTGGAGGCAACAAATAGTAGAATAACAGAGGCAGAAGATAGGATTAGTGAATTAGAAGATAGAATGGTAGAAATAAATGAATCAGAGAGAATAAAAGAAAAACGAATTAAAAGAAATGAGGACAATCTCAGAGACCTCCAGGACAATATTAAATGCTACAACATTCGAATCATAGGGGTTCCAGAAGAAGAAGACAAAAAGAAAGACCATGAGAAAATACTTGAGGAGATAATAGTTGAAAACTTCCCTAAACTGGGGAAGGAAATAATCACCCAAGTCCAAGAAACCCAGAGAATCCCAAACAGGATAAACCCAAGGCGAAACACCCCAAGACACATATTAATCAAATTAACAAAGATCAAACACAAAGAACAAATATTAAAAGCAGCAAGGGAAAAACAACAAATAACACACAAGGGAATTCCCATAAGGATAACAGCTGATCTTTCAATAGAAACTCTTCAAGCCAGGAGGGAATGGCAAGACATACTTAAAATGATGAAAGAAAATAACCTACAGCCCAGATTATTGTACCCAGCAAGGATTTCATTCAAGTATGAAGGAGAAATCAAAAGCTTCTCAGACAAGCAAAAGCTGAGAGAATTCTGCACCACCAAACCAGCTCTCCAACAAATACTAAAGGATATTCTCTAGACAGGAAACACAAAAATGGTGTATAAATTCGAACCCCAAACAATAAAGTAAATGGCAACGGGATCATACTTATCAGTAATTACCTTAAACGTAAATGGGTTGAATGCCCCAACCAAAAGACAAAGACTGGCTGAATGGATACAAAAACAAGACCCCTACATATGTTGTCTACAGGAGACCCACCTCAAAACAGGGGACACATACAGACTGAAAGTGAAGGACTGGAAAAAGATTTTCCATGCAAACAGGGACCAAAAGAAAGCAGGAGTAGCAATACTCATATCAGATAAAATAGACTTTAAAACAAAGGCTGTGAAAAGAGACAAAGAAGGTCACTACATAATGATCAAAGGATCAATCCAAGAAGAAGATATAACAATTATAAATATATATGCACCCAACATGGGAGCACCGCAGTATGTAAGACAAATGCTAACAAGTATGAAAGGAGAAATTAACAATAACACAATAATAGTGGGAGACTTTAATACCCCACTCACACCTATGGATAGATCAACTAAACAGAAAATTAACAAGGAAACACAAACTTTAAACGATACAATAGACCAGTTAGACCTAATTGATATCTATAGGACATTTCATCCCAAAACAATGAATTTCACCTTTTTCTCAAGCGCACATGGAACCTTCTCCAGGATAGATCACATCCTGGGCCATAAAGCTAGCCTTGGTAAATTCAAAAAAATAGAAATCATTCCAAGCATCTTTTCTGACCACAACGCAGTAAGATTAGATCTCAATTACAGGAGAAAAACCATTAAAAATTCCAACATATGGAGGATGAACAACACCCTGCTGAATAACCAACAAATCACAGAAGAAATCAAAAAAGAAATTAAAATTTGCATAGAAACGAATGAAAATGAAAACACAACAACCCAAAACCTGTGGGACACAGTAAAAGCAGTCCTAAGGGGAAAGTTCATAGCAATACAGGCACACCTCAAGAAACAAGAAAAAAATCAAATAAATAACCTAACTCTACACCTAAAGCAACTAGAAAAGGAAGAAATGAAGAACCCCAGGGTTAGTAGAAGGAAAGAAATCTTAAAAATTAGAGCAGAAATAAATGCAAAAGAAACAAAAGAGACCATAGCAAAAATCAACAAAGCCAAAAGTTGGTTCTTTGAAAGGATAAATAAAATTGATAAACCATTAGCCAGACTCATCAAGAAACAAAGGGAGAAAAATCAAATCAATAAAATTAGAAACGAAAATGGAGAGATCACAACAGACAACACAGAAATACAAAGGATCATGAGACTATTATCAACAATTATATGCCAATAAAATGGACAACGAGGAAGAAATGGACAAATTCTTAGAAAAGTACAACTTCCCAAAACTCGACCAGGAAGAAATAGAAAACCTTAACAGACCCATCACAAGCACGGAAATTGAAACTGTAATCAAAAATCTTCCAACAAACAAAAGCCCAGGTCCAGACGGCTTCACAGCTGAATTCTACCAAAAATTTAGAGAAGAGCTAACACCTATCCTGCTCAAACTCTTCCAGAAAATTGCAGAGGAAGGTAAACTTCCAAACTCATTCTATGAGGCCACCATCACCCTAATACCAAAACCTGACAAAGATCCCACAAAAAAAGAAAACTATAGGCCAATATCACTGATGAACATAGATGCAAAAATCCTAAACAAAATTCTAGCAATCAGAATCCAACAACATATTAAAAAGATCATACACCATGACCAAGTGGGCTTTATCCCAGGGATGCAAGGATTCTTCAATATCCGCAAATCAATGTAATACACCACATTAACAAATTGAAAAACAAAAACCATATGATTATCTCAATAGATGCAGAGAAAGCCTTTGACAAAATTCAACACCCATTTATGATAAAAACTCTCCAGAAAGCAGGAATAGAAGGAACATACCTCAACATAATAAAAGCTATATATGACAAACCCACAGCAAACATTATCCTCAATGGTGAAAAATTGAAAGCATTTCCTCTAAAGTCAGGAACAAGACAAGGGTGCTCACTTTCACCATTACTATTCAACATAGTTTTGGAAGTTTTGGCCACAGCAATCAGAGCAGAAAAAGAAATAAAAGGAATCCAAATTGGAAAAGAAGAAGTAAAACTCTCACTATTTGCAGATGACATGATCCTCTACATAGAAAACCCTAAAGACTCCACCAGAAAATTACTAGAATTAATCAATGATTATAGTAAAGTTGCAGGATATAAAATCAACACACAGAAATCCCTTGCATTCCTATACACTAATAATGAGAAAACAGAAAGAGAAATTAAGGAAACAATTCCATTCACCATTGCAATGAAAAGAATAAAATACTTAGGAATATATCTACCTAAAGAAACTAAAGACCTATATATAGAAAACTATAAAACACTGGTGAAAGAAATCAAAGAGGACACTAATAGATGGAGAAATATACCATGTTCATGGATTGGAAGAATCAATATAGTGAAAATGAGTATACTACCCAAAGCAATTTATAGATTCAATGCAATCCCTATCAAGCTACCAACAGTATTCTTCACAGAGCTAGAACAAATAATTTCACAATTTGTATGGAAATACAAAAAACCTCGAATAGCCAAAGCGATCTTGAGAAAGAAAAATGGAACTGGAGGAATCAACCTACCTGACTTCAGGCTCTACTACAAAGCCACAGTTATCAAGACAGTATGGTACTGGCACAAAGACAGAAATATAGATCAATGGAACAAAATAGAAAGCCCAGAGATAAATCCACGCACATATGGACACCTTATCTTTGACAAAGGAGGCAAGAATATACAATGGATTAAAGACAATCTCTTTAACAACTGGTGCTGGGAAATCTGGTCAACCACTTGTAAAAGAATGAAACTAGAACACTTTCTAACACCATATACAAAAATAAACTCAAAATGGATTAAAGATCTCAACGTAAGACCAGAAACTATAAAACTCCTAGAGGAGAACATAGGCAAAACACTCTCTGACATACATCACAGCAGGATCCTCTACGACCCACCTCCCAGAATATTGGAAATAAAAGCAAAAATAAACAAATGGGACCTAATTAAACTTAAAAGCTTCTGCACATCAAAGGAAACTATTAGCAAGGTGAAAATACAGCCTTCAGAATGGGAGAAAATAATAGCAAATGAAGCAACCGACAAACAACTAATCTCAAAAATATACAAGCAACTCCTCCAGCTCAACTCCAGAAAAATAAATGACCCAATCAAAAAATGGGCCAAAGATCTAAATAGACATTTCTCCAAAGAAGACATACAGATGGCTAACAAACACATTAAAAGATGCTCAACATCACTCATTATCAGAGAAATGCAAATCAAAACCACTATGAGATACCATTTCACACCAGTCAGAATGGCTGCGATCCAAAAGTCTACAAATAATAAATGCTGGAGAGGGTGTGGAGAAAAGGGAACCCTCTTACACTGTTGGTGGGAATGCAAACTAGTACAGCCACTATGGAGAACAGTGTGGAGATTCCTTAAAAAACTGGAAATAGAACTGCCTTATGATCCAGCAATCCCACTGCTGGGCATACACACTGAGGAAACCAGAAGGGAAAGAGACACGTGTACCCCAATGTTCATCGCAGCACTGTTTATAATAGTCAGGACATGGAAGCAACCTAGATGTCCATCAGCAGATGAATGGATAAGAAAGCTGTGGTACATATACACAATGGAGTATTACTCAGCCATTAAAAAGAATACATTTGAATCAGTTCTAATGAGGTGGATGAAACTGGAGCCTATTATACAGAGTGAAGTAAGCCAGAAGGACAAACACCAATACAGTATACTAACGCATATATATGGAATTTAGAAAGATGGTAACGATAACCCTGTATACGAGACAGCAAAAGAGACACTGATGTATAGAACAGTCTTATGGACTCTGTGGGAGAGGGAGAGGGTGGCAAGATTTGGGAGAATGGCATTGAAACATGTGAAATGTCATGTATGAAACGAGATGCCAGTCCAGGTTCAATGCACGATGCTGGATGCTTGGGACTGGTGCACTGGGACGACCCAGAGGGATGGTATGGGGAGGGAGGAGGGAGGAGGGTTCAGGATGGATTTTCTTTTAAAAATAAATTAAAAAAATAATAAAAATAAAAAATTAAAAAATTTTTAAAAAAAAGAGAGAGGGTGCTTATTTCCAGCGAAAGACAAGTTCAAGGATCTTTTGTGGTAGCATTATTCATAAAAGCCCCAACCTGGAAACAACCAGGAAAGGACAAATAAATATCCATCAACACTGAAAAAGACAAATAAAACTAAATCTATACATAAATGGATGGAATATGATACAAAAATGAAAAAGGATAAAGCTCCTGTTACACACAAACATGATAAACCTCATGCATATAATGTTAAGTAAAAATAGACAAAAAGTATACACAATATGTCAATCTTTAAGGAAACCAACCCTGAATATTCATTGGAAGGACTGATTCTGAAGCTGAAGATCCAGTTCTTTGGCCACCTGCTGTGAAGAGCCAACTCGCTGGAAAAAGACCTTGATGTGGTGAAAGATTGAAGGCAGGAGGAGAAGGGGACGACAGAGGATGAGATGATTGGATGGCATCACTGACTCGATGGACATGAGTTGGAGCAAACTCCAGGAGATGGTGAAGGACGGGGAAGTCTGGCCTGCTGCAGTCCATGGGGTCTGGGGTCACAGCCAGACACAACTGAGCAACTAAATAACAACAAATACACAATATGATTCCATTTATATAAAATTCAAAAATAAACTTCGGGCTTCCCTGGCGGTCCAGTGGTTAAGACGCCATGCTCCCAATGCTCGGGGGCATAGGCTTGATGCCTAGTCAGGGAACTAAGATCCCACATGCTGCATGGTATGGCCAAATAAGCAAACAAATTGAAAAACAAAAACAGGCAAACTACTGGTAGTGATAGAAGTTAGAATAGTGATCATAACTTGGGTCTGGAGGTAGGCTTCTGGGGTGTTTGTATGTTTTGTATCTTAATCCAGTGGCAGCTACATAGTTTGCTACTTTGTAAAAATGCATTGAGCTGCATTTTTCAGACTTGTGCATTTTATGTGCTTCTACAAATCTCTTTAAAAGATAGCTGACTGGACTTCCCTGGTGGTTCAGTGGTAAAGAATCTGCTTGCCAATGCAGGGCACATGGGTTCAATCCCTGGTCTGAGAAAACCCTACTTGCTGTGGAGCAACTAAGCCCGAGCTCTGCAACTACCGAAACCCAAAGTGCTCTAGAGCCCATGCTCTGAAACAAGAGATGCCACAGCAGTAAGAGGCCTACACACCGCAACCAGGAGTAGCCCCTGCGCGCAACTAGAGAAAGCCCCCTAACAGCAGTGTAGACCCAGAAAGCCAAAATAAATAAAAATTTTTAAATATAATGGACTTTAACAGGTAATTATTTAATGCAAATACAAGAACAATGTCTTGAGACTATTACATATGTAGAAGTAAATGCATGACAATACTACAAAGAATGGGAGAGAAGTAAATAGAAGTACACTATTGTAAAATTCTTATGCGTGCGTGTTTAGCCACAGTTGAGTCGGACTCTTTATGACCCCATGGATTGTAGCCCACCAGGCTCCTCTGTCCATGGGATTCTCTAGGCAAGAATACTGGAGTGGGTAGCCACTCCCTTTTTCAGGGAATCTTCCTGACCCAGGGATCAAACCTGGATCTCTTGCATTGCAGGCAGATTCTTTACTGTCTGAGCCACCAGGGAAGCCTGAAGTTCTTATATATGAAATGATATATTATCGCTTGGAAATGAATAGTTTTATGTTAAAGATGTATATTATACATCCTAAACCAACTACTAAAATAAATTATAGTTAGCCAGTAAAAGAGATTGTAGTCCATGGGGTCACAAAGAGTCTGACATGACTGAGCAACTGAACTGAACAAAAGAGATTAAATGAAATCATGGAATATGTTCAGTTACTTAAAAAGAAATCAGAAGAAAAGGAAGAATAGATTTAAATCCAAGCATATCAATAATCACATTTAATATAGTCTAAGTACCCAAATAAAAGGCAGGCATGGTCTGACTGGATAAAAAAGCAATACTCAATTATATGCTTCTTACAACAAATGCACTTTAAATATAAAGGCACAATAGGTTGAAAATAACAGGATTAAAAATCTACATCATGCTCTCTTAGTCTGTTCAGGGTGCTATAACAAAAATACCACAAATAGAATGGCTTATAAACAAGAAATTTATTTCTCACAGTTCTGAAGGCCGGGAAGTCCAATTTTAAGTTGATTGAGATTCATGTTATGGCATAAAATATGGTTAGTCTTGATAAAGTTCTGAGTGAATTTGGAAAAAAAAGGTGTATTCTGCAGCTTCTGCATAGAGCAGTCTATGAATGTAACTGAGGTAAGTGGGTTAATAGTATTATTGAAGTCGTCTATTTCTAACTGATTACTTATTTGTTCTCTTGATTATTGACAGAAGAGAAAAGAGGATATGCTGGTAGACTTGGTGTCTGGTAAGAGCCCACTTCCTGGTTCACAGACAGCACCTTTTCACTGTGTCCTCACATGCTGGCAAGGATAAGCTAGCTCTCTGGGGTCTCTTTTAGTAGGGCACTAATGCCAGTCGTCAAGGATCTGCCCAAAGGCCCCATGTTCTAATTGCATTATCATGGGTGTGTGAATTCCAACATGTGAATTTGGGAGGTACAGTCAGACCATGGCACATGCTAACACTGGTCAAGAGAAAGATGGCTATATTATCAAACAAAGTGGATTTCAGAGCAAAGAAGAGCTCCAGACGAAGGTGGGTCATTTCATAATGATGAAAGATAAATTCAACAAGAAGACATAACAGTTGTAAAGGCTTATGCAGCTAATACTAGAATTTCAAAATGCATTAAAGCAAAATTGATAGAATTAAAAGAGAAATCAACAAGTCTACAATTATATAATGGGAGATTTCAATACTCTTCTCTCAATAATCAAGAGAACAAATAAGTAGAAAATCAGTTAGAATACAGATGACTTCAATAATACTATTAACCCACTTACCTCAATAGAATGCTTTATGCAGAAACTCCAGAATATACTTTTTTTTCAAATTCACTCAGAACTTTACCAAGATTGACCATATTCTATGCCATAACATAAATCTCAATCAATTTAAATAATTTCAGACCATGCAAAGTATGTTCTCTAACCACAACAGAAGCAGAAATCAATAGTATAAACTATCTAGTAAATCCCCAAGTATTTAGAAATGAAATAACACATTTTTAAATAATTTATGGATCAAAAAGAAATCAAAAGGAAAATTAGAAAACATTTTGAACTGAATGAAAGCCCAAAATATCAAAATGTGTGGAATGAAACTAAAGCAACACTTAAAAGGAAATTTACAGCACCAGATGCTTACATCAGAAACAAAGGGAAGTCTCAAATCACTGACCTCTGCTTCCACTTTAAGAAGCCAGAAGAGCAAATTAAACCCAAAGTAAGTGGAAGAAAGCAAATGAAAATGTGAACAGGGCGGGAGGGAGGTCCAAGAGGGAGGAGACATATGTATACTTATGACTGATTCATGCTGTTGCATGGCAGAAACCAACAGAACATTGTAAAGCAATTATCCTCCAATTAAAAATATATATGAACATAAATCAATGAATTAGAGAACAAAAAACCAATAGAAAAAAACTAATGGAACCAAATGCTCTTTTTTGCTATCAACCAAATTGATAAACTTAGCCAAAATCATCAGTGGGCGTGGGGGTGGGGAAAGAAAGGAGATACAACTTATATCAGGAATGAGAGAGTAGAAATCATTATAGATCCCACAGATAGTAACAGGATAAGAGAATATTATGAACAATTTCATGGGAATAAATTTAACAACTTAGATAAAATAGACAAACTCACTGAAAAATACAACCAAAGCTCACTAAAAAAATAACAGACTACTTGAATACTCCATATCTATTAGAGAAATTATATTCATAGTTAAAAAATGTTCCACAATAATCTAGTAATTGCACTCCATTATATTTACCCAAAAGAGATGAAAACCTATAGCCTCATAAAAAATACTGCATTTGGATGTCTCAGCAGCTTTATTCATAGTCACCCCAACTTAGAAGCAACCAAGATGTCTCTCAGTAGGACAGGTATATGGATAACTGTTGTATATCCAGATAATTTAACATTATTCAATGCTTAAAAAAAAAAAAAAGAAATGCTAACCAAGCTATGATAAGACATGGAAGAGCTTTAAATGCATATTACTAAGTGAAAGAAGGTCATAAAACTGTATGATTCCAACTCTATGACAAGCTGGAAAAGACAAAGCTTGGAGACACTAAAAAAGATCACTGGTTGCTGAAGGTTAGGAGAGAGAGAGGGATGAATAGAGAGGATTTTTCAGCACAGTGAAATTCAGTCAGTTCAGTTCAGTCGCTCAGTCGTGTCCGACTCTTTGCAACCCCATGAATTGCAGCACACCAGGCCTCCCTGTCCATCACCAACTCCCTGAGTTCACCCAAACCCATGTCCAACGAGTCGGTGATGCCATCCAGCCATCTCATCCTCTGTCGTCCCCTTCTCCTCCTGCCCCCAATCCCTCCCAGCATCAGTCTTTTCCAATGAGTCAACTCTTCGCATGAGGTAGACAAAGTATTGGAGTTTCAGCTTCAGCATCAGTCCTTCCAATGAACACCCAGGACTGATCTCCTTTAGGATGGACTGGTTGGATCTCCTTGCAGTCCAAGGGACTCTCAAGAGTCTTCTCCAACACCACAGTTCAAAAGCATCAATTCTTTGGCACTCAGCTTTCTTCACAGTCCAACTCTCACATCCATACATGACCACTGGAAAAACCATAGCCTTGACTAGACGGAACTTTGTTGGCAAAGTAATGTCTCTGCTTTTGAATATGCTATCTAGGTTGGTCATAACTTTCCTTCCAAGGAGTAAGCGTCTTTTAATTTCATGGCTGCAGTCACCATCTGCAGCGATTGTGGAGCCCCCAAAAATAAAGTCTGACACTGTTTCCACTGTTTCCCCATCTATTTCCCATGAAGTAATGGGACCAGATGCCATGATCTTCGTTTTCTGAATGTTGAGCTTTAAGCCAACTTTTTCACTCTCCACTTTCACCTTCATCAATAGGCTTTTGAGTTCCTCTTCACCTTCTGCCATAAGGGTGGTGTCATCTGCATATCTGAGGTTATTGATATTTCTCCCAGCAATCTTGATTCCAGCTTGTGCTTCTTCCAGTCCAGCGTTTCTCATGATGTACTCTGCATAGAAGTTAAATAAGCAGGGTGACAATATACAGCCTTGACATACTCCTTTTCCTATTTGGAACCAGTCTGTTGTTCCATGTCCAGTTCTAACTATTGCTTCCTGACCTGCATATAGGTTTCTCAAGAGGCAGGTCAGGTGGTCTGGTATTTCCATCTCTTTCAGAATTTTCCACAGTTTATTGTGATCCACACAGTCAAAGGTCTTGGCATAGTCAATAAAGCAGAAGTAGATGTTTTTCTGGAACTCTCTTGCTTTTTCAGTTATCCAGCGGATGTTGGCAATTTGATCTCTGGTTCCTCTGCCTTTTCTAAAACCAGCTTGAACATCTGGAAGTTCATGGTTCACATATTGCTGAAGCCTGGCTTGGAGAAATTTGAGCATTACTTTACTATTGTGTGAGAGGAGTGCAAAATCATTGTACAGTAGTTTGAGCATTCTTTGGCATTGCCTTTCTTTGGGATTGGAATGAAAACTGATCTTTTCCAGTCCTGTGGCCACTGCTGAGTTTTCCAAATTGGCTGGCATATTGAGTGCAGCACTTTCACAGCATCATCTTTCAGGATTTGAAATAGCTCAACTGGAATGCCATCACCTCCACTAGCTTTGTTCGTAGTGATGCTTTCTAAGGCCCACTTGACTTCACATTCCAGGATGTCTGGCTCTAGGTGAGTTATCGCACCATCGTGATTATCTTGGTCATGAAGATCTTCTTTGTACAGTTCTGCAGTGAAATTATTCTTTATGATACTATAATGGTGAATACATGTCATTATGCATTTGTCAAAACCCATAAAATGTATAACACCAAGACTGAACCCTAAATTAAACTATGGGTGCTGGGTAATAATGAGGTATCAATGTAGGTTCATCATTAAAGCAAATGTAATCCACTCTGATGTGGACACTGATAGTGGGGAACTGCTGTGGGCATCAAGGGGGAAAGGAGTATATGAGAACTCTCTCTACTTTCTGCTCAATTTTGCTGTGAGCTAAAACTGCTCACAGCAAAGGAAAGGACAAAAACCTTTCCACAAAGAAAACTCCAAGTCCAGGTGGCTCTACTGGTGAAATCTACCAAATATTTACAAAAGAAATCATACCAATTCTACATAAACTCTTCTAGAAAACTGAAAGGAAAGAATGCTTCCTAACTTGTTTTATGAGGTCAGCTTTACACCGATATCAAAACCAGAAAAAGACATTTCAAGGAAAGAAAAACACAGACCAGTATTTGTCATCATGAACACAGATGCAAAAAATTCTTAGCAAAATTTTAACAAATCAACTCCAACAATATACAAAAGGGATTCTGCATCATGACCAAGTGGAGTTTATCATAGGAATGCAAGGTTGGCTTAACATTCAAAAATCAATCTTGTGACTTCTCCATAGCAACAGACTGAAAAAGAAAAATCATATGATTATCTCTATAAATGCAGGAAAAAATATCTGACAAAACCCAGGAGGAGGAAAGGGCAACCCAACCAGTATTCTTGCCTAGAAAATCCCATGGACAGAGGAGCCTGGGAGGCTACAGTCCACAGGGTCTCAAAGAGTTGGACACCGCTGAGCAACTGAGCACATGCATGCAATATCCACTGCAGATCAAAATTCTCAGCAAATTGGGATTAGGAGGAAAAATCCTCAATCTGATAAAAGCCATTTATGAAAAACCTACATCTTACAGCTAACATCTCTTTAACAAGTGGTACTGGGATAACTGGTCAACCACGTGTAAAAGAATGAAATTAGAATACTTTCTAACACCATACACAAAAATAAACTCAAAATGGATTAAAGATCTAAATGTAAGACCAGGAACTATAAAACTCTTAGAGGAAAACACAGGCAGAACACTGTCTGACATAAATCACAGCAAGATCTTCTATGACCCACCTCCCAGAATAATGGAAATAAAAACAAAAATAAACAAATGGGACCTAATTAAACTTAAAACCTTTTGCACAACGAATGAAACTATAAGCAAGGTGAAAAGGCAACCTTCAGAATGGGAGAACATAATAGCAAATGAAACAACTGACAAAGAATTAATCTCCAAAATATACAAGTAGCTCACGCAGCTCAATACCAGAAAAACAAACAACCCAATCAAAAAGTGGGCCAAAGAACTAAATAGACATTTCCCTCAAAGAAGACACACAGATGGCTAGTAAACACATGAAAAGATGCTGAACATCACTCATTATTCAGTTTAGTTCAGTCGCTCAGTTGTATCTGACTCTTTGTGACCCCACGGACTGAAGCACACCAGGCTTCCCTGTGCATCACCAATTCCCGGAGCTTGCTCAAACTCATGTCCATTGAGTCAGTGATGCCATCCAACCATCTCATCCTCTGTGGTCCCCTTCTCCTCCTGCCTTCAATCTTTCCCAGCATCAGGGTCTTTTCTAGCGAGTCAGTACTTCGCATCAGGTGTCCAAAGTATTGGAGCTTCAGCTTCAGCATCGGTCCTTCCAATGAGTATTCAGGACTGATTTCCTTTAGGATGGATTGGTTGGATCTCCTTGAAGTCCAAGGGACTCTCAAGAGTCTTCTCCAACACCACAGTTCAAAAGCATCAATTCTTCGGTACTCAGCTTTCTTTATGGTCCAACTCTCACATCCATGACTACTGGAAAAACCAGCGCTTTGACCAGATGGGCCTTTGTCAGCAATTTGTCATGCATTAATAGAGAAATGCAAATAAAAAACCATAATGAGGCATCATCTCACGCCAGTCAGAATGGCTGCCATCAAAAAGTCTACAAACAATAAATGCTGGAGAAAGTATAGAGAAAAGGGAACACTCTTACACTGTTGGTGGGAATGCAAACCGATACAACCACTATGGAGAACTGTTTGGAGATTCCTTAAAAAACTGGAAATAGAACTGCCATAAGACTCAGCAATCCCATTGCTGGGCATACACACCTAGGAAACCAGAACTGAAAGAGACATGTGTAAACCAATGATCATTCCAGCAGTGCTTACAATTGCTAGGACATGGAAGCAACCTAGATGTTCATCAGCAGACGAATGGATAAGGAAGTTGTACATATACACAATGGAATATTATTCAGCTATAAAAAAGAATGCATTTGAGTCAGTTCTAATGAACTGAAGCTGAAACTCCAATAGTTTGGCCACCTGATGTGAAGAACTGATGCACTGGAAAAGACCGTGATGCTGGAAAAGATTGAGGGCAGGAGGAGAAGGGGACAACAGAGGGTGAGATGGTTGGACGGCATCACCGACTCGATGGACATGAGTTTGAGCAAGCTCTGGGAGTTTGTGATGGACAGGGAAGCCTGGCATGCTGGAGTCCCTGGGGCCTCAAAGACTCGGGCATAACTGAGTGACTGAACTGAACTGAATGAGGTGGATGAAACTGCAGCCTATTATACAGAGTGAAGTAAGTCAGAAAGAGAAACACCAATACAGTATATTAACACATATATATGGAATTTAGAAAGATGGTCATGACGATCCTATATGCAAGGCAGCAAAAAAGATACAGATGTAGAGAACATATTTTTGGACTCTATGGGAGAAGGCGAGGGTGGGATGATTTGAGAGAATAGCATTGAAACATGTATATTACCATATGTAAAACAGACAACCAGTGTAAGTTTGATGCATGAAGCAGGGCACTCAAAGCTGGTGCTCTGCAACAACCCAGAGGGATGGGGTGGGGAGGGAGGTGTGTGGGGGGGATTCCCGATAGTGGGGGAGGGGCGCGTGTGCGCCAGTGACTGATTTGTGGCAGGGGCCACCATAGTGTTGTGAACTGACTGTCCTCCAATTAAATAAATAAATTTTTTAAAATGGTGGAGAGATCTGACAAAATGTGGTCCACTGGAGAAGGGAATGGCAAACCTCTTCAGCATGCTTGCCTTGAGAACCCATGAAGGGTATGAATAGACAAAAAGATATAACACTGAAAAATGAACTCCCCAGATCGGTAGGTACTCAAATATGCTACTGGAGAAGAGTGGACAAATAGCTCAGGAAAGAATGAAGAGGCTCAGTTCAGTTGCTCAATCATGTCCAACCATCTGACATGACTGAGTGACTAAACTGAACTGAAGAGGCCGAGCCAAAGCAAAAACAACAGCCAGTTGTGGATATGACTGGTGATGGAAGTCCGATGCTATAAAGAACAATATGGCATAGGAACCTGGAATATTAGGTCCATGAATCAAGGTAAATTGGAAATGGTCAAATAGGAGATGGCAAGAGTGAACATCAACATTTTAGGAGTCAGTGAACTAAAATGGACCAGAATGGGTGAATTTAATTCAGATGACCATTACATCTACTACTGTGGGCAAGAACCCCTTAGAAGAAATGGAGTAACCCTCATAGTCAACAAAAGAGTCCAAAATGAGTATTGGGTGCAATCACAAAAATGACAGAATTATCTCTGTTCGTTTCCAAGGCAAATCATTCAGTATCACAGTAATCCAAGTCTGTACCCCAACAACAAATGCCAAAGAAGCTGAACGGTTCTATGACACCTACAAGACCTTCTAGAACTAACACCATAAAAAGATGTCCTCTTCATCATGGGGACTGGAATGCAAAACTAGGAAGTCAAGATATAACTGAAGTAACAGGCAAGTTTGGCCTTGGAGTACAAAATAAAGCAGGGTAAAGGCTAACAGAGTTTTGCCAAGAGAACCCACTGGTTGTAACAAACACCCTCTTTCAACAACATAAGAGATGACTCTATACATGGACATCGTCAGATGGTCAATACTGAAGTCAGATTGATTATATTCTTTGCAGCTGAAAATACAGAAGCTCTATAGAGTCAGCAAAACAAGACCAGGAGCTGACTATGGCTCAGATCATGAACTCCTTATTGCCAAATTCAGACTTAAATTGAAGAACGAAGGGAAAACCACTAGACCATTAAGGTATGACCTAAATTAAATCTCTTACGATTATACAGTGGAAGTGACAAATAGATTCAAGGGATTAGATGTGATAGACAGACTGCCTGAAGAACTATGGACAGAGGTTCATAACGGTGTACAGGAGGCTATGATCAAGACCATCCCCAAGAAAAAGAAGTGCAAAAAGGCAAAATGGTTGTCTGAGGAGGCCTTACAAATAGCTGAGAAAAAAAGAAACGCTAAAGGCAAAGGAGAAAAGGAAAGATATATCTATCTGAATGCTGAGTTCCAAAGAGTAGCAAGGAGAGATAAGAAAGCTTTCCTAAGTGACCAATGCAAAGAAATAGATGAAAACAATAGAATGAGAAAGACCAGAGATCTCTTCAAGAAAATTAGAGCTACCAAGGGAACGTTTCATGCAAAGATGGGCACAATAGAGGACAACAACAATATGGACCAAACAGAAGCAGAAGATATTAAGAAGAGGTGGCAAGGATACACAGGAGAACTGCACAAAAAAAGATTTTCATGACCCAGATAACCACGATGGTATCACATGGTACCAGACATCCTGGAAGGTGTCTAGGCCAGACATCCCAGACTGTGAGTCAAGTGGGTCTTAGGAAGCATCACTACAAACAAAGCTAGTGGAGGTGATAGAATTCCAGTTGAGCTATTTCAAATAATAGATGATGCTGTGAAAGTGCTGCACTCAATATGTCAGCAAATTTGGAAGACTCACCAGTGGCCACAGGATTGGAAAAGGTCAGTTTTCATTCCAGTCCCAAAGAAAAGCAAAGCCAGAGAATGTCCAAACTACTACACAATTGCACTCATCTCACACGCTGGCAAAGTAATGCTGAAAATTTTCCAAGCTAGGCTTCAGCAATAGGTGAACCAAGAACTTCCAGATGTTCAAGTTGGATTTAGAAAAGGCAGAGGAACCAGAGATCAAATTGCCAACATCCCATGGATCATAGAAAAGGCAAGAGAATACCAGAAAAAACATCTACTTCTGCTTTACTGACTATGCCAGAGCCTTTGACTGTGTGGATCACAACAAACTGTGGAAAATTCTTCAAGGGATGGGACCGTCAGAGCACCTTACCTGCTTCCTGAGAAATCTGTATCCAGGTCAAGATGCAATAATTAGAACCAGACATGGAACAACGGACTGGTTCCAAATTGGGAAAGCAGTGCGTCAAGGCTGCATATTGTCACCCTGCTTATTTAACTTATATGCAGAGTACATCATGCGAAATGCTGGGCTGGATGAAGCACAAGCTGGAATCAAGACTTTCAGGAGAAATATCAATAACCTCAGATACACAGATGACACCACCCTTTGGCAGAAAATGAAGAAGAACTAAAAAGCCTCTTGGTAAAAGTGAAAGAGGAGAGTGCAAAAGCTGACTTAAAACTCAACATTCAAAAAATGAAGATCATGGCATCTGGTTCCATCACTTCATGGAAAATAGATGGGGAAACAATGGAAACAGTGACAGACTTTATATCTTCTTGGGTTCTAAAATCACTACAGATGGTGACTGCAGCCATGAAATTAGAAGCTGCCTGCTCCTTGGAAGAAAAGCTATGACAAACCTAGACAGCATATTAAAAAGCAGAGACATTACTTTGCCGACAAAGGCCTATCTAGTCAAACCTATGGTTTTTCCAGTAGTCACATACGGATGTGAGAGTTGGACCATTAAAAAAGCTGAGTGCCAAAGAACTGATGTTTTTGAACTGTGGTGTTGGAGAAGACTCTTGAGAGTCCCTAGGACTGCAAGGAGATCAAATCAGTCAATCCTAAAGGAAATCAGTCCTGAATATTCATTGGAAGGACTGATGCTGAAGCTCCAATACTTTGGCCATCTGATGCGAAGAACCAACTCACTGGAAAAGACCCTATGCTGGGAAAGATTGAAGGCAAGAGAAGAAGGGAATGACAGAGGATGATATGATTGGATGGCATCACCAACTCAATGGACATGAGTTTGAGCAAGCTCCGGGAGTTGGTGATGGACAGGGAAGTCTGGTGTGCTGCAGTCCATGGGGTCATAAAGAGTTGGACACGACTGAGCGACTGAACTGAACTGAATAGCTACATCATACTGAAAAATGGAAGAGCGGTTTTCCTCTAAGGCTAGAAACAAGCCAAGGATATCTGCTTTAACCACTTTTGCTCAACAGGGTACTAGAGATTATAGCCAGTTAATAAGACAAGGAAAAGAAACAAAAACATCTAGTTTAGAAAGAAAGAACTTAAACTGCTGTTATTCACAGAGATGGGCTTCCCAAGTGGTGCTAATGGTAAAGAACCTATCTGCCACTGCAGAGGACCTAAGAGATGCAGGTTCAATCCCTGGGTCAGGAAGATCCCCTGGAGGAGGGCATGGCAACCGAATCCAGTATTCCTGCCTACAGAATCCCATGGACAGAGGAGCCTGGTGGGTTACAGTCCATAACAGGATCACAAAGAGTCAGACACTACTGAAGTGACTTAGTACATTCACAGAGGCATCATCATCTGTGTAGAAATCCTAAAGAATCTACAAAAACAGCTACTAGAATAAGTGAAAGTTCAGCAAAGTTGTGGGATACAGATCAGTTTACAAAAATTGGTCATATCTCAGTAATGAACAACTGGAATTTAATTTAAATAAGATAACATTTACAACAGCACAGAAAACTAAATTTTAGGAATTAGTCTGACAAAAGACATCTAAGACCTATACATTGAAAAGTATACAACATATACTGAAATAAATTATAAAAGACCTAAGTACACAGAACTGCATACTATGCTCATGGTTCCAGTGACTCAATATTGTTAAGATATCAATTTTCCCCAAATTGATCTACAGATTCAACCCAAAGATTCAACCCAGTCACAGTCATAGCCTGGGGAATTCTATAAAAGCTAACAAACTGATTTTAAATTTTCTTTAGAAATGCAGAGGACAATAGCCAAAACAATTTTGAAACAGAGGAACACATTTTAGGGACTTATATTACCTGATTTTAAGAAGACAGTGAAGGCGGGGAGTAGGGAGAGGGAGGGACGGCAAAGAGCATGAGGAAACTTTCTGGGTGGATAGTATGTTTATTATCTTTATCTGCTGATGGTTTTGCATGTATATGCATACATCCAAACTCATCAAATCATTGACTTCATTTATGCATGGCTTATTATATGTCAGTTATGCCTCAATAAAGCTAAAAAAAAATCTCACTCGGTCCTCATGCCCAACTTTTTGAGGCCATCATATCATCGGCTCCATTGTGCAAATGTGTAAACTGAACCTTAGAGTAATAAAGCGACTTAAGCGTGGTCACACAGATACCAACCTATCCCTCTCACCCCTGAGCAAGGAAGAAAGGCTCTTCTCCCTGCTTCTCATTTATTCAACTAAAGATAAGTAATGATCCTATGACATGCCACTGTGGTTGGAGTAAAGAGACATAGCAGTGACAAAAGGTCCTTCCTCAGAGAATCTGACACACTGCTGGGCCCAGGGCCCTTCTAAGCTGACTTATTAGTCTGTCATTGCTTTTCTCCTTATTTCATATACTGACATCTCTCAAAAGAAGAGAAACACCTTGTTGGGTTTCTGCCTCCCTCCCGGCTGCCCATGCAATCACCATTAAGCATCGCAACACTATGAGATGGGTATCGCTGCCACTTTACAGCTAAGGAAACTGCCCAGGGAGTTGAAAGAACCTGCCGTGATCACAAAGCTGGAGGGCTGCAGAGCCAGATCTTCCTTCTCCCGTCCCAGCAAGTCAGGCAGTTGCTCTAGCAGCAAGAGCCCAAACGAACCCTGTTTTCCTCACAGACAAAAATCACAACCAGGTTCCAAGTCCCTGTGGACCAGAACAGCTGTTCACCAAACATTCTGTTTTGCACTATTAATTCATTTAAAAGGAAATTTGGTTTCTAACCAGCACAAATGTCATAGCCACACTCAAGAAGTTAGAGGGAAAAAAAAAAAAATGAGTCTAGAAATTGCAAAGTGTTTGTTTTACTGGATCAAATGTGCTGCTGGCCTGTGTCTGTAGCCAGATCAGACTCCGACCCAGCCAGCTCTCCCCACTCTCCAGGCAGGTCTTTTTCTGGGGCTCAGAGAAGTTCTCCAACCTCTGTTTCCATCACGAAGGGAGTGAGCTGTGGGGGGAAGCCCACTCTGTTTCCACTGTGACAAGAAATTCTTACAAAGGACAGAGCAATTACTAGGAAATGAGAAGCAAATAACAAACGCAGTAACAGATGAGAGACAGCTGCTTGGGCTTCCGGTGCTAAAGAGCATCAGCACTGAAACGCAGAGCCGCCTCCCCCATGCCTGGGCCACTGGAGGCACCTGGCCCACCCCCTACTACCTAATTCAGTTTTTTTTTAACAGAGAAGGAGCAGGACAGCGTAGACGTCAAGAGGGCTCAATGGGGCTTTACTGTTATTATTTTTACTACCACATCCTAAATATATTCAACAAGTAACATCAGGCACTGTGTTGGGTCAGAGGATATGGGGTGAATAATTCTGGCATGACCCCTGTGGCCATGCAGTCTATAATCTAGGAGGGAGGCAGACTTGAAACACTAATTATTCAGGCTTTCCAAAGTCATGACGGTTCAGCACAGTGGTGAAAAGGCCTGTACATGAGCAGCGGCAGACGGTGAGGTTGAGAGGGAGCAGAGGGGAGCCTGCTGTAGCCCAAGCTCTAAGCTGCTCACCCCACCTCCTGAGGCAGGAGGAAGAGTCGCCTGTGATGGGGACGAGAAGGGCACCCCGATGGAGGGCGCAGTCTGCAGGAAGGTTGCTGAGATGGCAGGGAAACCAGGGAAGGCTATGGGGCAGCACAGAGCAGTGGGCTTGCTGCTGGCCCTTTGTGCAGAGTCTGGCCGGGAAAGGGGGTGGGTCTGTATCCTTGGAGCAGTGGGGAGCCTCAGAGGGTTCTGGGCAGGACAGAGACACAGTGGGATTTTGGCTTTAGAAAGATGTCTCTGAATACAGAGAGGAGGTTGTCGGGGGGAGGTGGGAGGGAACCGACCATGCGGAGATGTGATCGGAAGATGGGTAGCAGTGACTCAGGCTAGGCTGGGGCAGTGAAGGAAAAGGTCTGAGAAAATGGCCCAGCATGTGACCTGAAAGAGGGGTTTTAATGATGTCAGCGAAACCGATCTCCTCTTTACAAATAACTGCCTTGCTGGCGGCGCTCTTCCCTTCTCCCAGGGCCAAATGCTCTGATTCCAGGAGCAGCAAAGACACACAGGGCTTGTCCGCCATCCAACACTGACCTCTGCTTTCAGGAATGCCCGCTTCTTCAGAGCAAGCAAGCAAACGGCATCCAGACAAAAGGCCAGAGGGTCAGGTTCCTGAACCCACAGGCAGTGTTTTCCTGAACTGCAACGTGTCATGCGGCCCCGAGCAAAGCATGTGCTTCGGCGGGGAGTCTCCCAGGCCTGCAGGCCCGCCCCTCAGCACAGCAGCAGACAGGGGGACCAGCCAGGCCTGAGCGCTCAGCCCTGATTCCGGGAGGGTGAAACCGAGTCTCTCTAGGGTGGGCACCCCCAGGGACCAGAGCTCTATCTGGATACCGCCTCCACTGTCTCCAAACACTTGTAAATGAGGCCCACCTCTTCCTCCTCCTCCTCACCGGATCTGCCCTGCCCCAGGGCCACAGGGAAGAAAAGAGCAAGGATCCAGGCTGCATGCCCACCCGGAATAGCCCCCCGCCTGCCTTCCACCTGGCCCGTGCCTCAAACCCAAGTGGCAGCTGCTGGTGACACTCTGGCCCCATCCCTCACAAGGCTCCCAGGCTATGCCCACAGCTCTCCTCTGAGCCATTTCAGGGAGGGACCCCTCCGGCCCTCCGTCTCCCCTCCACATCCTGCCCACCTCGCCCCAGGATGCTCTCACCTTCAGCAGGGGCTCACAGTCTCCTCCCGGTCTCCCACCATCATCTGAGGACATCAGTCCACTGGGTGGTACCCTTGTGCTTCTGGGTCACACTGTACCTCAACCACCCCCCAAAAGACCTTATCCCCCTCCACCTCAGCTACCCAAAGGCGCAGCCAGCACCCCGTCCAGCACAGCCATCAGAGCGACCCCAGCTCTGACCCTGAACTCTGAAATCCTTCTCCCTCCGGACCTCCTGGCCTCCCTCGCCCAGACAAGATGCTGCCCGCTACCCTGCTCAGCATCAGGACGCTGGGCTCCCTGAGCCTCTTCCTGCATCCATGGCCACTCCCTCTGCCCTCTGCTCCCCAAACTCAAAGTGCACCCCTCTGTCACCTGTGTCTTCTTGCCTCAGCCCTCAGGGCAGGCCCCTACCCAGTCCGGGGCCAGGCACCTCCCCACCATTGAGACCACCCTTGCCTCCCCACAACTGCAGCACAGCCCCCAGACCAGTCTCCCTGAGCGCAGTCGGCTCTGTCTCCCCACTTAGAACAAAGTCCCTAGAATACAAATCTGTGCCCATCACTCCCTTCGTGAAGCTCCCCCATGATCCCCAGGCTAGCCACCTAAAGCTCTGCTGCCTGCTCCTCTCCACCAGCCACTCTCTGCTCAAGGCCCCGACAGCCCAAATGCTTCTAGTCCACTGTCTGTTTCCATATCTGCCCCTCACTCTTGCAGAAATGTGCCCACGGCCCCTCCACCTCTGTCTCTCCAGCATGTGGCTCACCAATTCATGAAGATGTCAATGAGTGAGAAATCTGGCAGTGGGGATGGAGCAACGTCGGCAGGGGCAGCGGGACTGGAAGAAACACAGGCGCGTGGAGAAGCTCCCCACCTCACTGAGTCTGGTACCCACTGCAGTTCGTTTCCATCACAGTCGGGTCTCTGGACACCCATCCATGCGCCTCTGTGACCCTGTGCTCCCCTGGCTGCCAGACGGGAAGAGAATGACACACTGATCTCTGGGGAGCTTCCAGCACACCCACACCCCCTGCAAGGACGTCCCTTAGGAGCACAGGACCCGGAGAACAACTACTCACTTTTTTTTCTCCCCAGACACTAGGTACCAAAAATAGTGTTAAACTTGGGGAAATACACCATCTGCCTTTGCAGTGAGTTATTCACTCTGCCTGAAATGTCGTTCCCAACCCCATTCCATTCCCCGAATCACCCATCAGACAGGATCCCTTTCAGCCTTCCAGGCTCAGTGCCAGTTGCTATTGTTGTTACTGTTCAGTCACTCATTCGTGTCCAATTCTTTGAGACCCCATTGACTGCAGCATGCCAGGCTTCCCTGTCCTTCACTATCTCCCGGAGTTTGATCAAACTCAGGTCCATTGAGTTGATGATGCCATCCAACCATCTCATCTTCTGCGTTCCCCCTTTTCCTTTTGCCCTCAATCTTTCCCAGCATCAGGGTTTTTTCCAATGAGTCTCAGGTGGCCAAAGTATTGGACCTTCAGCTTCAGCATCAGTCCTTCCAATATTCAGGACTGATTTCCTTTAGGATTGACTGGTTTGATCTCCGTGCTGTCCAAGGGACTCTCAAGTGTCTTCTCCAACACCACAGTTCAAAAGCATCAGTTCTTCAGTGATCAGCCTTCTCTATGGTCCAACGCTTACATCCATACGTGACTACTAGAAAAACCATGGCTTTGACTATACGGACCTTTGTCAGCAAAGTGATGTCTCTGCTTTTTTAATACGCTAAGTTCATCACAGCTTTCTTTCCAAGAAGCCAGTGTCCCAACACAACAGCAGAGCAAGTCTTTCTGTGGCCCCAGGACACCGTGGGATGTGTCTCCATCCAGACCTCAGCCTCCCCACCATTTGGGAAGCTCGGATATGAACTCAGGTCTGAAGGATTCCGAACACAATGCTCTTCACTGCTCTGCTACTCAGACCATCACCTCCTCTGGGCCACTGGCTCCCACCTGGGAATCCCTGAATGCTCTTCTGAGCATGAGCTCACATCCAAAATGCACAGAACCTATTCAGACCACGCGCTGGTGAGGAATTACAGCCTCGAGTGACTGGGAACTTCCCACACGCAGGTACTGCACCCAGTTCTTTCACGTGAGGTGAACACTATGGTTTCCCTCACTTTACACACTAGAAAACCCAAGCATAAAGAGAATGAGTAATTTTTTCACACTCCAAGCTGGGAAGGGTGAAGCTGGGACTGCACCCCAGCCTTGCCAGGCCGAGCCCATGCTGTCTAGCACCCCAAGCATGATCAGTGGGCCCAGAAGCTGGACTTGGGCAGAACCTGGGCTGAGTCGAGCACAGAGCAGAGCGTGCACATTCTAAGAACAGCAGTTCATCCACTGATGCTTCATGTTAAAACTAACAACAGGAACAGTTCCGACCTTCAAACTGGTCTCTGAGAAACCGGTGGGCCTTCGATTCCACAGGCCAGGAGGTGGGCATAAGGACAGGCAGATTCTGTAGGGAAGGCTGGCGGAGACAAAAATGCCACCTTGCCAAAGGTACCCTCTTCCAAGGCAGCTGCCATGGCGACCCCCCCCAGAAAGACCCCCTTCACCATGCAGCCCTTTTCCTGGGCAGCAGCAGCCAGGAATCCACCCATCCCTGCAACCCAATCCACCATGGCATGGAGGGGGTTCTAGGCCACAGCTAGCCAGGCAAATGTGGCTGAGAGCCATTATGCTGCAAGGTTGTATCTGCATTAACCTGCCAGGTTTTGATAAAATTGGTCACTTGCTGGAGTCACCAGAGAATAGTTATGACTCCGTATTTGCTAACCTCCATTTTCCTTGCTCTCTGCCAATCCTTAACTCACTGTCTGCCTGGCTTCCTCTGAGCCCTGGGCTGATGCTCTTGCGGCCCCGCTGGCAGAAACGAGCAAAGCCGCAGTTCTACCCTCAGTTATCAACAGCATTTGGAAATGTGAATCTTCAAAGACTGAACTCACCAGGCAAAACCCTGGCTTTGGGGGAAGTGGTTACACCGCAGAGCAGGCACCGTGGTAACCACCTCCCCTCCTTGGTACGCCCTCCTTGGCAACATGCCTGCATTTGGCCAGATACTGTTCCGCTTTGGTGCTTCTCTCCTTCATTCATTCATGCTCCACTCACCCAGCACATATTTATTGTGTAGATAGTACGTTCCAGGCGTGGGGATTACAACAGGGTCTCTCAGGATGCAACCCTCCAGAACCAAGTGAGCATAAACTCTTTCTCTGCCCTGGTGTGTTTAAAGACCTTTGCGGGGAGGCCAAGGAAGGAGACCCACCTGGGCGTGTAAGTAGTAGGAGGGAGAGAAGATAAGAAGAAAAGGAACTAAAGACAAATAGAACTGCAATTAAATGTTCAACTGTAGCAGTCTGTTAAATAATAATACTGATATTATTATTTTAAAACTATCATATATGTGTGTGTGTAAATGTGTGTGTGTGAGAGAGAGAGAGATGAATAATACAATAAAAATAATTATTTAATGTTGTTAGGAACCAAAATTGGCAGGGTAAAAGAAAACACACCAAAAAATCAAAGGAATTAAGTTAACAATCCCGGAATGCTAGGTTTGAACTGGAAAGACCAACACCGTACTGGTCGTGCTTCCACCGGATACAGTGGCCTAAGGGACGATCCTGAAACCTCAGAGGCTCACGGTGACAAGCAGGTCATTAGAGTGACTGCAGTTCAGCTGATCTCTGCTGGAACCACCGGGCTGTACCAAGTTGCGCTGGAATTCGGGCTTTGGGTCGGGGTCATGTCACCTTCCACATCCTCATCTGGGGACTCAGGCTAAAAGCACAAGAGCAATGGGTCCCTCAGAGAGAGTGGAAGTTCTGAGAGGGCTGGTGAAGCTTCCTGACTTTCAGCGGCTCAGCTCACCACTGGCGTCCCATCAATTGTGCCCACGTCACCAGTGTGGCCCAAAGTCCAGGGGTGGGGAAATATACACCACCAGCAGGGAAGCCATGATAAGGATGAGGAGGGAATAACATCGCCCGTCCAATCATCCAGTCATGAACTCATGACTTTCAGTTTTAAAAAATAAATATCTCCTAGCCTCACCCACCAAAAAGGCCTAAAAGCATCGGCAGTCCAATCGCAATGAAAATGCTCTCCCCGGGGCTGTGGTTTCTAAACACTGTTCTCCACTAAAAGAAACCAGGACCCCTGAGGGACTGCCTGACTCCAGGTCTTCAGCAGGAAACTGGTTTATCTTGTATCAAGGAGCAAGGAATTTCTCAAAAAATAATGGGATCATGTTAAAAGGATACAGGAGATGACATGAAAGGGCTCCCATTGGTTCAAGACAGGATAATTTACGCATTATACTTTATACAGTTATACTTTGGCCACCTGATGTGAAGAGCCAACTCATTGGAAAAGACCCTGATGCTGGGAGAGATTGAAGGCAAGAGGAGAAGGGAGCAGCAGAGAATGAGATGGTTAGATAGCGTCACTGACTCAACGGACATGAATTTGAGCAAACTCCAGGAGATTGTGGAGAACAAGGGAGCCTGGTGAGTGGCAGTTCATGTGGTCACAAAGACTGGGACACAACTCAGCGATGGAATAACAATTTATGCATACAACTGACTGAAGGGATTCCCAGCCCCACCCGAAGCCTATGGAATCAGAATCTCCAGGCACAAAGGCTAGGCATCTGGAATTTTTTTTTTTTTTTATGGAGCTCTCAACTGATTCTGAAGCACAACCAGGATTGCAAGGCACACGTTTCCTGACCTTCTGGGAACCCAGATCACCCAGGGTGCCCATCTCACTATCAGGTGCCAGCCTCTGCTCCCTGCAAAGTCTCGTCTACATCACACTGACACGTGTCCCTTACTCTTTTGCTTCCGACTCTGGGGTGGTCCAGCTGTAACGTGGCAGACATCATCAAGGGGAAAGGTTCCAGTTTTCAGTCTGCTGACAACAATAACAAGAGCAGAGAAGCTGGGACAGCTCCCAGGGTGCTCCTTTTAACCACGGCTTTGACAATGACAATGAGGAAAAAACTTCTGTTTTTAGCTAACATATCACAGATCTAAAACGGAGAAGTTTGGGGTTTCTCCAGATACCTCGCAGCAGATCATTCTTAATCCTCACTTGGCAGCAGAATCAGCTGGTAAGCTTCTACAAAACAGGGCTGACCGTGTTCTGGACTCTAACCCAGAGGCTCAGATTCCACGGTCTAAGGTGGAGTCTGGGTACCCAGTGTTTCCAAGGCTGCCCAGGTGATTCTGATGCACAGCCGTGCTTGAGAACCACAGCTCCAAGCGCATCTTGAAAGCAAAACTTGACAGCAAAACTTAATGTCTTGTCACAACTTGACACGAGATATGCCCTGGATGAAGCACCTTCTGAACTGGAGTCCGGGCACCCAGTGTTTCCAAGGCTGCCCAGGTGATTCTGATGCGCGGCTGTGCTTGAGAACCACAGCTCCAAGCGCGTCGTGAAAGCAAAACTTAATGTCTTGTCACAGCTTGACACGAGATCTGTCCTGGATGAGGCACCTTCTGAACTGCAACGCGCTGGGGAAAGTCTCGGTCCACTCCTGGCCCTGCCTCTTGAGAGCCCCCCACTCCTCCCCTCCTACAATCGGCCCGAGCAGCCATGCCTGCATCCCTGGGCTCACCGCAGACTGGGCGGCCCTCCTCGATGTTCAGGGCAGAGAATAAAGCTCCGAACGTCTACACAGCTCCAGGTCAAGCCAAAGCAGAGAACGTGAGCAGAGAGCTAATAATAATTCAGCTGAGGCAACTGTCGAGCAACTACTCCCCCAACAGGCTCCAGGGTGTAGTGCGCTGAGTGGGTGTTGGTTTTTGTTTTAATTAGAAAGAATGTGTAATCCTCACATTAGAAGAAAATAGAGAAAGACTTAAGTCAGCCAGTTCAAAAAATCAAACATAGTTCTGCCCCCCCAAACTTAATGAATAAAACACACACACACAAATACAAATCACTGCCACGTCCTCACACAAGTGCTGGGCACAGCTAGCAATACTACTTTCCCCTTGATTTATAGTGGGTTAGACGCCAGCTCTAGGAAGGCCTGGATCCTTTGTCTGGCTTTGTATTAAAATACGCTGTTTTCTCAAAGTCTTAACAACACCACACTGTCAGAAGAAGGGCATCCTGTTAAGAGTGTTCTGAGGACTTCCCTGGTGGCCCAGTGGACAAGACTTCACCTTCCAATGCAAGGAATGCAGGTTTGATACCTAGTCAGGGAACTAAGATCCCCACATGCCATGAGGCAACTGAGCCCAAATGCCACAACTGCTGAGCCTGCACACCGCAACTAAGGAGAAGCCTGTGCACCACAGCAAAGGGCCCGCGTGCCGCGACAAAGACCTGACCCAGCCAAAAATAAATAGGTAAATCAACAAATCAATAATTAAAGAGTGTTCTGGAATTCATACCGTGGTTTCGACATGTCCCCCGACCCACACCCCTCTTCTCTGAAATCTGCACCCCACTCACAAAGCTGGGTCCGCTCAGCTGTGCGCGCTCATCCTGGCCACACACTCCTGAGCTGAGTCACTGAACCAGTTCTGGACACGGGACTCAGCAGGGCTGGACTGAGACGGGCTGGGCCCGATCTGGAAGGTGGCTTCCACAGACATTGCGCAAATGCGGGCCCTTTGGAGAGGCCAGGTTGGATCACAGGGGCAGACAGAACAGGGCAGGAGAGAGGGGAGAGGGGAAGGCAGAGGCGAGGCAGAAAGCAGGGAGAGAGCTTGCGTCCTGCTCGGCTCTGTAGGCTGCCGGAACTCCAGGCCCACAGGTACAGAAAGTGCCCCCTTTACGCTCGTAAATTCTTCCTCTGCCTATTCAGCTACTTGAAATGAATTTCTATCACTTGATAACAAAACCAGAACTGGGACTAAAATAACTGTAAAGCCATGTTATCAACTGCTAGACATTTCCAGGAATTTTTCGAAAGACTAAATTCAACTTTTTTTTTCTTTATTGAATATGCTGTTTCTAAAAATATATGTATGCTTTTAACGTAAATACGTATACATTTTTGCTGCAGCAACTGGCTTCAAAATCAGAAACAAGGCAACCACCAGAATTTGGGATCAACAGAAAGAAAGCTCCCTAAGGAAATGTTCCCTCCCATCTCCATCTTGAACAGTGAGTGTCTCCAGCAGGGGTTGCCCGGGAGAAGGCCAGGCCTTAGACTCAGGTATGGAGGCCAGCCGTGGGCACTGACTGCCCCCAGCCGTGGGCACTGACTGCCCCCAGCCCTGACAGAGAGGGCCAGACACGGTGCCATCCTCTGGAAAAATCCAAACAGCAGGCTCAGAGGATGAGCCCCTTCGAGAATGGGATTCCTGGATGCTCTCTTTGATGGGGGCTTAAATCGATAACATGCGTTTATAGAGACTTCAAGAGAGAAACCAAGAAACTTAGTCCCTCTAATGGGACAAAATCCTCCCTCCCCGCCCGAGCACTGCTAGTACAGAGGACAGGACAAGTACAGACCTCCGGCTGGATGGCTTTAAACACGGGTATGTCCATTAGCGTGATCTGGCTCTGCAACAAAAGAGAACTGGGGTTAGAAGACACTAGAAACCAAAAACAGCTGCCATGTGACTTTGAAACTCTACAGAATAATAACACATTCTGAGAAGTCACACTTTCCCCCTTGAAATAAAAATCAAGATAAAGTAAAAAATTGGGTAGACTTTGAAAACACCTCTCCCATCCCTTTCTTCTTTATAAATCTTGATCCACACCCTTCCTTCTTGAATGTGAGATGGACTCCCAATTTAGGGATTGATAATAGTAGCTTGGAGGGTACATTTTTTAGTTTGGGTATTTTCATTCTATTTGAGCTTTTGTTTCAAGTCTAAGTTACTTCTACAACTTAAAAAAAGTTGCAGACACAATATTATAAGTTAGAATGTTAAACAGAGACACTCTCTATTACTCTAAAGTGATTTTTTTTTTAAATTGTGGCTTATAGAAAGTGTACATTTCTTTTGAAGCCTAAGCCACCTCTAAATTATATGGTGGAGTCCCATTTGAGACGCCCCCACAGACCAGTGTTGGATCACAAACTGTTTATTCCACCAGCCCAGAATGAGAGAACTACAGAATTTGAGAGCAAGCATTTGGAAACTTTTATAGCGATCCCCATGACATTTTTGTTATATATATTTTTAAAGCATTAGTCCTTTGCTGTTGTTCACTCTTAGTCGCTAAGTCATGTCCAGTTCTGCGACCCCATGGATTGCAGCACACTAGGCTTCCCTGTCCTTCACTCTCTCCCAGAGTTTGCTCAAACCTATGTTCATCGATTCAGTGATTCCATCCAACTATCTCATCCTCTGTCGTCCCTTTCTCCTCCTGCCCTCAATCTTTCCCAGATTCAGGGTCTTTTCCAATGAGTTGGCTCTTTGCATAAGATGGCCAAAGTACTGGAGCTTCAGCTTCAGCATCAGTTCTTCCACTGAATATTCAGATTTGATTTCCTTTAGGATTGACTAGTCTGACTCCTTGTTGTCCAAAGGACTCTTAAAAGAGTCTTCTCCAGCACCACAGTTCAAAAGCATCAATTCTTCAGTACTCAGCCTTTTTTATGGTCCAATTCTCACGTCCCTTCATGACTACTGACTGGAAAGAAAAGAAACTGGTCTTTTATCAAACCTAGCTTGCTGCTGCTGCTGCTGCTAAGTCGCTTCAGTCGTGTCCGACTCTGTGCGGCCCCAGAGACAACAGCCCACCAGGCTCCCCCGTCCCTGGGATTCTCCAGACAAGAACACTGGAGTGGGCTGCCATTTCCTTCTCCACACTAAGAAGCACTAATTTTGTCCATACAGAAAACACACATCTAGTTAAAAGGCTGTTCCTATCGCTATAAGCTCATCAGGTGATGGTAAGAGAAGGTGTCATTGCTGACAGTTTTGCAGGCCAAAGCATGGCCTGGGCTGCCTTCACATGGCCTATACCTCTCTCCAGATGCCACATGGGAAGCCAGGACACAGTCAACAGACGCTTCTGTGACAGGCCAGGGCAAGGAGAGCTGAGAGCTCCGGATGCCCATGAATGAGAGAAGACACCTGTCCACTGTCCACAGGGCATCTGGGAGGACACAGTGCAGTGAACAGATGTGGGCTCCGGAATTCACAGGGCTCAGCGTGTGTCTGGACACCATCACTTAACAGCAACATTCTCTTTGACACATGACTTTTAACTTCTCCCGGTTTCAGCTGACACATCTAGAAAATGGTGACAACCATCCCTGTCTTATAGGATCACTGTGAGAATTCAAGACAAGAGGAGCAGAATGCCTGGCACCTAATTGGTACTCTCTCTATATACGTATATGTGTGTACATATATGACTGTGTGTGTGCGTTCACAGGTGCCAGGCATTCTGTACCTCTTGTCTTGCATATTCACAAAGATTATATATTTATATGCTTATGTATCATAATTTTTTGGCAAAAGGGGAGTCAAATAGATGGGTTCATGTTCTGGTATATGGTTCCTGCCCAAAACACCAGATAGGAAATAATGGACTATTAACATGTTTGAACATCCATGTTTCAAAGCTGCTCTAAAAAATACTTAAAGGAGGCTGTTATATTGTCATGAGAAAAAAGCCTCATATCAAGAATTTCTTTTTTTTTGAAAGTCGCTCAGTTGTGTCTGACTCTTTGCAACCTCATGGACTATACAATCCATGGAATTCTCTAAGCCAGAATTCTGGAGTGGGTAGATGTTCCCTTCTCCAGGGGATCTTCCCAACCCAGGGACTGAACCCAGGTCTCCCGCATTGCAGGCAGATTCTTTACCAGCTGAGCCACAAGGGAAGCCCAAGAATTTTGGAGTGGATAGCCTTCCCTTCTCCGGTGGATCTTCCCAACCCAGGAACTGAACCAGGGTCTCCTGCATTGCAGACAGATTCTTTACCAACTGAACTATCAGGGAAGCCCTGATGTCAAGAATACATTGGAGAAAAATAGCAACACACGTGGTATGTCAACTGTAACCACAATCCAGGGCTTAGGTAGAATTCTGGTCACCTCTTGGCACAACTGAAAGGTGACCCAAGATCAGTGGATTTCTGGGAAGCATGGGATGCATCCCAAAGCATACCATCCCCGGGGCTGAGCAGGACATGAAAATAAACAGGTGGCTTTGTCCCCCCAAGGGGCTGGGGCTCGTCACGGGCACTGAGGTGAAATGCTGCCGCTACTGGAAGCTCAGTAGTGACATGGATGGCAACGCAGAGTCCGAGCAGTTCCACCTCTGGGTCCATCCACCGAGAGCAAGCCAGCCGTGGACATCAGCACAGAGTGAGTGACTACTGCTTGGTGAAGCCTGCGGGCCTGCGTGTCTGAACCAGAGATACAGGGCCCAGAGCTCCATCCCAGGTGCAAACAGACTGGCATTTCTCCTGCCAGACTCAAGGAGATTGTTGGCCAAGTGCTCCTCACACGTGGATTAATTCTGCCATCCTGGGGAGCAGAAAGACCTCGTGAAAACATAAGATTTGAGCTGAGAGCTCAGAGGGCCTTGGAAATCTCTCCCGCAATTCAAGTTTACTCCCAATCTGGAAGAACTGGCAGGATGTTTGCAGTGTCATTTAGGAAAAGAACCAAAAGTCTGCTAATGTGAAAATGAGAAAACTTCCTTTTGATCCTGCCATCAGTTCTAGGGTTTGCTACATGAATTTCCAAATCATGTATTAAAACAGTAACTTTACGTTTCATAGTTTTTCAGATGGTTCAAGTTTCAAATATTATTATCCCTGCTCAGACCATCAGTCAAAAATGTGCTTATTTCATTCAAGATAAACCAGAAAAACCAGAACAGAGGTCACCAGGCTGAAAATAGACTGGTTGGTCCCAAACACACCATCAGAAACTATTCAGAAGAAGCTCTCCCATTTCTATATTCTCAGTTCTGGCCCAAAAGGATGCAGTGTCCAGAGCAAGAATACATCGATAGATAGGTAACATCATTGGGGTATAAATTACATGTCATTTTACTACAAAGCCGAACACATGTAGCAAGGTTGAGTAAGGTTTTGAGTAATCCTCCCTTTGAAGCCGGAGCACTGCAAGGCAGGTAGTTTAACCGAAGGGAAGGGTGTGTGTAGGAGTGGGGACTTGCAGGGCAAGATCAGGGTCCTGTCCCTTTTCACAGCTAGTCCCCAGGCTCCTAGGAGTATGGCACAGCCTCGACAGGAACAGGAGACAATGAGGCCCTCTGGTTCCTGCTGTCATGGGAGCATGTGCCTGTGATGAGAACACACATCACCATCTCACAGGTCTCATGACAAGTCTCTTAATGGCCTCTCCTTGTTTTTGAAAATAAAGCCTTCATACAGGATGTCCACTTCATGCAGTGCTGAAGAATTGATGCTTTTGAACTGTCGTGTTGGAGAAGACCCTTGAGAGTCCCTTGGACTGCAAGGAGACCCAACCAGTCCATCCTAAAGGAAATCAGTCCTGAATGTTCATTGGAAGGATGGATGTTGAAGCTGAAACTCCAATACTTTGGGCACCTGATGCGAAGAGCTGACTCATTTGAAAAGACCCTGATGCTGGGAAAGATTGAAGGTGAGAGGAGAAGGGGATCACAGAGAATGAGATGGTTGGATGGCATCACCGACTCAATGGACATGAGTTTGAGTAAAGTCCAGGAGTTGGTGATGGACAGGGAGGCCTGGTGTGCTGCAGTCCATGGGGTCGCAAAGAGTCGGACATGACTGAGTGACTGAACTGAACAGGATGTCCAGAGTACAGGAGCTCCAACACTCTGGCCACCTAATGTGAAGAGCCAGCTCACTGGAAAAGACCCTGATGCTGGGAAACACTGAGGGCAAAAGGAGAAGGAGGGCAGCAAAGGATGAGAAGGTTAGATAGCATCACCGACACAAACGTGAGCAAGCTCCAGGAGACGGTGAAGGACAGGAGCCTGGCGTGCTGCAGTTCGTGGGGTCGTAAAGAGTCAGACATGACTGACAGACTGAGCAACAGCAACAGGATGTCCAGTTAAACTGGTAGCCTGGCAACAACTTCCTTCACCCTAACCCCTTCCCCCATCTCCTTCCTCCTAGTCCAGGGCCCCCTAGAAATCCAGGCTTTTTAAAGAAACGGCCAATCTCCACATATTACAGGACAATTCTCTGGAGATGCGGCCTTTAGGACGAAGAGACCTAGCAGAGTCCATCACAATACGGCCCTAAAGCAAGAGAGCAAGGTGGTTTTCTGTGGATAAGTGACAGCAAATCAGCCAAAAAGAAAACAAACTGGTTTCTACATATGCTGAACGTATGTTTTCCCTCTAATGGTGGCTGACTAAATCCCCTCTTCCCAGCCACAAGCTTAGTACAAGGAAGGCTCCCTGCTCCACCCACACTGGGTCCAAATAAACAAAAACGTTGTTGGCAGAAACAGTGGGCTGTCTTATAATAAAAAATATCTATAAATTTGCATTGAGATCACTCCGAATGAGCCTTAGGATGGCTTCAGGGAACAAAAAGCAATCGGCTGCAAAGATGGATTCCTGCCTCTCCTCCTAGAACTGCTGTGTCTGACAATTTTAGAATCTTGTGTCAAGGAAATGCAAATTAAAGAGGAAGACACCATTCGTGGTCCAACAGCCATCACAACTAATGGGGCTATGAGTTGCTCTGTTCTTTTTGCAAAGTAATCTGATAGTAACCTATTAAAAACATTAACATTTAATTTCATTTTTAATGTCAAACTTAGAAAAAATCTACAAGAATAACATGATAAACTCTATAACCTTTCACCTCGCTTCACTACTGATATTTATTAACATTTGGCCTCATTTACTTTATTTTTACGTAAATAATTATATAAGTATATAATTTTTTTTTCTGAACCATTTGAGAGTAAAATGCAGCTATTATGACTCTTCACCTTTTAATCCTTCAGCAGTTGATTTCCCAAGAACAAGATGACCCTCTTACATAATGATAAGATTATTACACTCAAGAAATTTATTGTTGTTACATCAGTATTATCTAATATACAGTCACATTCAGAATTTTCAAATTATCCCAATCCTGTTTTTTATAGCAATTTTTTCTTCATCCAGGATCAAGCATTATGTTTAGATATTATCTCCTATAAGGTGAAATGCGCATACTGTCGACTCAGCAATCCCAACACCTACAGAAAGAAAAGCACTGGTTTATAAGAAGACATATGGAGAAAGATCTACATTTAGATACAGAGATGAATATAGATGTTTACTGAACCATTATTTGTAGTAGTAAAAATATGCAAGTAATCTCAAAGACCATCAAAAAAGGAACTTTTTGGAAAAAATTATGGTACATCCAGACTCTGGGATACTATGCAGCCTTAAGAACAGAGGATTAAATTTATACATACGATCTATTGATAATAAAGACAAGTTCCAGCACTGCTTTTTGTTCAGCTTTCAGCCACTGGGGAGAAAGCCTGAGATCTAGCTACAGAGCACCCCCACTAGAACAACTACAACCTCCGAAAGGAGTTTAACCCTTTTTACTGTAAAATGACACATTAACAGAAAACCACGCTAAACAAATGCATGGTTTGATGACTTACTGCGAGGCGAACACTTTAAAACCGCCACCCACATTAAGAAACAGCCACTCCAATAGATGGATACATGGGCCCAAACGTGTGTTATACACGCACAACAGAATATTATTTGACCTAAAAGAGAAAGGAAATTCTGACACATGCGACTATATAGGTGAACCTCAAAGACATTATGCTAAGCGAAATAAGCTACAAAAAGACACTGTATGGTTCCATCTACGTGAGAACCCTGCAGTAGTCACATTCACAGACACAGAAAGTAAGTGGTGGAGGTTGCGGGGATGAAGAGTTGTTTAAGGGGTACAGAGTTTGGGGCCGTCAAGATGAAAACAGCTCTGAAGATGGGCTGCATGGTACTGTGGATGTACTTAACACAAATGAACCGTACACTTAAGATGGTTGAGATGGTCATGTTTGTGTTACATATAGTTCTCCATGATTAAGAAAAAAAAGAGGAGTCACCCCAGAGTTCCTCCATGTGCCCTGTCCCAATCACAAGTCCCTCCCTCCGTGAAAAGTAACCACTATCTTGACTTCCCTCAAGTTCCTCTATAATTTTATCACCCAAGTAGTCTACCAAGACTATTGGTATTGACCATTCCGGGTTGCCTCATAGTATAATCTTTCAGTACGTAGGCTTGAATCTTTTATTTTGTGACCATCTTCTTATAGTTTAATTACCTGTTCAGTTTCCCTGTATTTTATTCTCCTCTTTCAGGGATTTATATTATGTTGGGTATGTTGGTATATGTATCCGATGTTGGGTCTTCTTTGCCTATCATTAATATTTATCGCTATTTTTCAAGGTCTTCTTATCTCTTCATTTATTTTGATCTTAAACTTTTTCCTCCCTTAAGGCATTTTCTGTTATGTTTATCTATTCTTGTGCTCAACTTTCATTTTCAAAATAAGTTTTATTTCCAGTGTTTTCCTAACTCTGCCACCTCATTTCTGAAATTTATATATGTCAGATTTATGTTGTTCATGACTCACAGTGTGATCTTAACTTCTTCTCTTAGCTAATTTTGAAATAGAAAGTTACAGTTTTCATCTGTTTTGTGGCATGTCTCTCTGGCAAGCTTTCATTATCTACAGGATTCTCTCCTTACTCTTTGTTTTTCTTGTAATAACTGAAAAACTTGACATCAGTAATTTTTGGTAGCTTTCCGAACTTCATATAGCTTTTCTTTTACTTTCATGTCATCTTCAACAACAGGCAGCTGCTTTTTGAGATTCCACACACACACAAACACAAATTCATTTAAACCTCCCTTTTCCTTAACTGTAACTTTCCCTATCCTGATCATCTTTGGTCTACTCCCAAGCTGAATTCCTTTTTGGTACAGACCCTTGTTCTGGAAGTAAGCCCTGGTTGACTGGTTTCAAGAGCTCTTAAGGGTTGGTTCACAGATCTCTTCTAGCCGTCCATTATCTGAGTGGTCAAAATTCCTCTCAATTTCAGTTGCTATTCTCACGTTGACCTGCTGAACTTTCCGGTGAATTCCCGTTGGAAATTTTGGGGTTCTTCTATCCCCTAGTCTGTCAAATGCCCCAGTACGTACTTCTGCTTTCTTTAGACTGAAGCTGATGCTCTGCAGGGCTTGTTGACACCAGTGGCATATCCTCAAGCTACTGGTATTTGAGATTTGATAGGGATAACTTAACACCCAGTTTTACTGTAAATACTGCTCAAGGGTTTGAGGGTTTGCTATCTAGCTGTTATGGATGTTTTTATGTGGGGATTCAGGGAGAATAAAGAACTATGCTGCTGCCACTGCCATCTTCCCAGAATCACTCAAGTGATTTTTTTTTACTGGACTCTTGGGACTGGCTTTTTTCTTTCTTTCGTATTATTAGACAGGAAACTAAAATACCAGGTGGTCTGGTTCAGTTCCAACACCTGGCAACTCCAATGCTTCCCCAAAGACCAAAGACTCCAGGGGACCTGGCTTCACATCTAAGCTGAGGACATACTGGCTCTGGCAGGAGCAGCCAATTTTTAACACTGAGCTCTCAGAGCACTCACCGCCCTTCCCTTCAGTCTTCCCAGCTTGGGGCAGGTGGAGCAACACTCTAGGGCTGAGACTAGAAAACTGGGCCCGCAGTCTTGCTGAGGGGTCCTGCTGGACAATGCTGTTCTGGGTGCAGCCTGCACCCAGTCGCTCAGTTGTGTTCAACTCTTTGCGGCCCTGTGGCCCCATGCATCCACCAGGCCCCTCTTGTCTGCGGAATTTTCCAGGCAAGAATACTGGAGTGGTTGCCACTTCCTCCTCCAGGAGATGCTTTCAACCCAGGGATCGAACCCGAGTCTCCTGAGTCTCTTGCACTGACAGGTGGATTCTTTACCACTAGCACCACCTGCGAAGCCCCTTCTCTGCTATTCCATGTGGCGAGTAACTGCAAAGGGATTTTGTTGTTGTTGTTTGGCTGTGCTGCACGGCTTGCCTAATGTCAGTTCCCCAGCTGGGAGACTGAACATGGGCCACAGCAGCGACAGCCCAGAATCCTAACCACTAGGCCAAAGGGAACTCCCAAGCAAAGGGACTTTGAAACCTCATTGTTACTTCGTCCTTTTCACGAAGCAAGGGAAAAAAAATAATCAAAAATACAACAAGCAAATAAAAGCAAATAGATTATAGAAGCTACGTCATCAGCCAGCAAGGTCCATGACGTCTTCTAGAGGAGACAGAGGCACTACAGCCTGATGCCTGAGAGGACAGACTAGCTCTGCACCGCCCAATACAGTGCTCACTGGCCACACGTGGCTACTGAGCATCTGAAGTGTCGCCAGCACGCCAACTTCAGAAGACACATTGAGCTTTGAAGATTTAATGTGAAAAAACAACTCAAGGTACCTCAATAATTTCATGTTGCTTACAGATTGAAGTGACATTTTAGACATACTAAGTTAAATAAAAAATATTTTTTAAACAATTTCACCTTTTTAATGTGGCTATTAAAAATTTTTTAATTGCATATGTGACTCAGACTATATTTCTGTTGGTCTAAGAAATCAAAGGCTGGTCTAAGAAATCACTTCCTAGGTGGTGCCAGTGGTAAAGAATCTGCCTGCCAATGCAGGAGATGCAAGAGTCTCAGGTTCGATCCCTCGGTCAGGAAGATCCCCAGGAGGAGGAAATGGTAACCCACTCTAGTGGTCTTGTCTGGAAAATTCCATGGACAGAGAAGCCTGGTCGGCTACAGTCCATGGGGCTGCAAAGAGTTGGACACAACTGAGCTACTGAGCACACACACAGGATGCCGGAAGTCCTGGTTTTAAAGCCCAGACAGACAGTGCCGCTTACTATTCACGTGAAGGGCCGACTTTCCTCTCTACGTATTCACCTGCTCACCAACATACAGGGAATAATAAATAGACCTAATTTGCAAGCCTGTTGTGAAAACTAAGTTAGATTAATGCATGTAAACATTTAGTACAAGACCTAGACAAAGCAAGTGCTCCAAAGTGGAAGCTGCCCTTGTTATCATCACCTAGCATCAGGTGAGAAACCAAAAGATGAAGGTTTCAGACCTGGCTCTGCCCACATCTGGTTCTATGATCCAGGTTTAAAAAAAAAATCTCTTAGATCCTCTATTTCTTTCTTAGAAAGTCAGGAGCTAATAATCTGCCTTATTGAGTTGTTCTAAGGACTGAATTCATCTCATCAACATGTATTTACTGAGTACCTACTATGAGTAGGGCACCGTTCTGGGCAATGGGGAGAGAGCAGTGAAGAAGTCAGATAAAGTTCCTATTCTTTGGGAGTTGGCATTCTAGTGGAGAAGGGCCATGTGAAACACTATTACAGAATGTAATGTCTGGAGAGATACGAAGGAAACAGAGCAGGGTCAGGGCAGAGCTGTAGAGATGCTACCTTAGCGGGTAAAATGCCTGTTCCAGGGCTGACATCTTAAGAGAGATGGTGAGACGTGTGGGAAAGCGCCATTAGGACAGAAGGAAGAAGCAGCACCGGGCCCCGGGGCAGGGGGATGTCGGGTGAGCCTGGAGAAGAAAGCTGCAGCCAGTGTGCGGCTGGATAGCAAGGAGGGGCACGAGAGGAGGCTCGGCCAGACCCCGGGGCACCGGGGGCCTTGAGAGGAAGGCCAGGTCTCCTAGTACGAGCGGACCTCTAGAGAGTTTCACACAGGTTCTAAAAGGCTCCCTCAGACACACTGAGAGGCGACCCACGTGTGGGGCTCAGCGCGGGGCTTGCCTTGTTGCAACAAGGTAAACGTAGGAGCAAGTGATGGCAGAGCAAAGAGATGTGGCACACTTGGCTCCACAGGCCCCCAGAGGGCACAACCCTGTCAGAGCAAGGGGCCCTGGAATAAGCGGCCATGGTCAGCAACACCGGTGGCTCCCCAGAGACGTGCAGCGTGAGTCAGCACTTTGCAGTCGGGTCACCCCAGAGCCAGCGTCCTCCGACAACCCTCACAGTGCAAAAGGCAGACAGCAGGTCACAGCTCTATGAGGAGCCTGGTCTGCTCCTCTGACACAAAGCCCCACGGCCAGACCCGCAGCAACACACTGGCTGGTGGGAAAACGATTCTGAAACATGTGTAATTACAAAATCCATTCAAATGATATTGTCTATCATTGTAGAGAACAGTCATTGTGAAAATATAGAAAGCACAATAAAAAGAAATTAAATTCCAATCTTCTAGACTCTTACAACCAGAAACCACAGTCAGTAATATTTGGCTATATAGATATTCAGATACTTGTGAATATGTAAACATCAAATATTTTCTTATGTAAATATAAATATTTATGTGTTGTGCATGCTTTTTTAAAAACAGCACTATTCTCTATAACTTGTGTGGTAACCTGCTGCTTTTAACTTTTGTTGTTCAGTCACTCAGTCGTGTCTGACTCTTTGCGACCCCATGGACTGCAACACGTCAGGCTTCCCTGTCCTTCACTATCTCCCAGAATTTGCTCAAACTCATGTCCATTGAGGTGGTGATGCCTTCCAACCATCTCATCCTCTGTCGTCCCCTTCTCCTCCTGCCTTCAATCTTGCCCAGCAACAGGATTTTTTCCAATGAGTCAGCTCTTCGCATCAGGTGGCCAAAGCACAGGAGCTTCAGCTTCAGCATCAGTCCTTCCAATGAATATTCAGGGTTGATTTCCTTTAGGAAAGGTGTGACTGGCTAGCCAGGGTTTGACTGGCTCCTTTCACTTACTATTCATATGTATTGTATAAGCCTTCCAAGGTGGTTAAATTTCACCTTGTTTTTTTTTTTTTTTACTCTTTCAAAGCCATTTATTATTTTGCTTTTATATAATTGTATAAAATATGCATCATACATTTCTTCCTTATTTCTTTTTCTAATTTTGATCTTCACACCAAGGCAACAAGTATTCAAATTAATTCTGTATACAGATAGGTATAGATAGATAGGTGTATATAGATAGGTATATATGTAGGTTTTTCTACAGATAGAAAAACAAAGGTTTTTCTCCTCAAACAATTTTTCCAAATCAGGTATTAAAATACATCTTCTGAAAATATTTATAGGCACTTAAATTTTCAAGAATTTTTACTGAAATATAGTTTACAATGCTGTGCTAGTTTCAAGTGTGCAACAAAGTGATTCAGTTACACTTACACACACACACACACATTCTTTTTTTACACTCTCTTCCATTATAGGTTAATCTGAGACACTGAGTATTGTTCCCTGGGTGTCCTTTCTGATTATCTATTTTATATACAGTGTGCGCTCAGTTGTGTCCAACTCTTTGCAGCCCCATGGACTGCAGCCCTCCAGGCTCCTCTGTCTATGGAATTTTCCTTAATTTCTCCCCCCGCCCACCCAGATAGCATCCTTTTTTAATGCTCCATGGGATTCATGAAGTATTCATAAAGAACACTTTATTCAGCAATACTTGGGTTGTTTCCAAGTTGAGCAAACAACTGTGAGCAGTCATCACCATCCCACCCCCCACCCCCGAGCTTCCTGTGGCGGTGCCCAGCCTCCCACATCTGTTCTGACACTTACGGCAAACTCCTCGGGAGTCACTTTCAGGACATCGAAGACAACGGCGTCGTAGCTCTTGCTGGCATAGTCGCAGCTCTGGCCCTCCAGAGAGTCTGAGCTGCTGCTGCCCTGCGGAGGACAGGGAGAGATGGGGCCCCCTGAGCAGTCTGGCTGACTCCACCATCACTGACGCCCACACCTCAGAAGTGAGAGCGGCAGGACGGAACAATGATAAGCGCTTCTGCTGTTCAGTGCTGTACTCCATTCCAGGCACTGTGTTAAGCCCTTCATGTGCATAATCTAACTTAATTCTCATAACAGCTCTCTGATGATGCACTATTATTAGTCCCATTCTACAGATAAGGAAGTAGAGGCCATGCCCCTTGCCCAGCATACCTCAGCCAGGAAAGTGAAGAGCCAGAGGCAAGCCCAGTCGCGAGTCTCCCCCAGTCACTCTACCCCAACTGCTTCCGGCTGCCTGTGGGTGACGGCTGAAAAGATACAGCCCACCCTTCACTCCTTAGGAGGCCTGAGGGGATCACCTGTTTTGTTACGTGTTTTTAAACATCACCTGGTTTCACCTTTATTTTTTCTACTTGAAGTTCATTGCAGGAAATTATTATACAAAATGTCAAATTGGCTCTCAAGGCTTGTTTCACGTAGGGGCCACTTGGAATTCAAAGCCTGTTAGCTGATGAGGTGAGAGGTAACGCTGGCTTTGGAGATGGCGTGAAAGTTATACTTAGTAGAGCCCCTTGTTAAGAAGAACACCGAGAGGCCGGCATGTAAAGGAAAGGTCTTCCGTTAAAGAGCAAGTTAAACTCCCCAGATGTGGCCAGTTTCATGAAACCCAACACTGCGGGGATCCCAGAACCTTGAACATACCTTCCTTTCAATTTTATTTAATTTCACCAAATTCTACTTTGGGGAACCAGTCGAGCTTACCACCCCAAAATTGTGCCCTGTTCATAAACACTTTTATTCGTTTCAACCTGTGAAGAGGGATTTTGTGGTTTCCATTAACCTCAACATCTTGGACTGAGATTTAGAGAATATGCTTTTATTAATTCCCCTTTATTTCACTCTTTCCAAAATGGCTATATCTGGAAAAACTTTGCAATCTTACTGGAAACTAGAGGGTTTTTAGGCCAGGGAGGGAAACCAATAGTCAACAACTGAAAATGTGAGGTTACAAGGAGGAGCTGAAACTTAAACCTGTAGACTTCAATAGTCCTGTGTCATTTAAAGGCTTACAAATGAGTCTACTATACCAAAATCTCTAAAATGATCTTAAGATGCTCTGAGCTCTGAAATCAGACAGGCCTGCTTAGAATGCCAGCTCCAAGCAAGCTGCAGTCTGACTTCTTCAGTTCGCTGTGCCTCAGCGACCATCGGTAAAAGGGCACCATTAGAACCTACTCCCCGGCTGTGGCACTTCTATAAAATGCAGCTTACAAAGCAGCTGGCAGGATCCCCTCCCTGGGTGACACTGTTTCAAGGGACCTGGGAGTGGAGGGTGAGGGGACGGCCATTGCGATGGGACATTCTCCCCTGAGAAGAATGTGTGCTGAACTTCTGAAAAGTAATCAAGACTAATCCTGAGTGCTTCTGGAACTGGCCGTCTATTCGATCGCTCAGTCTCATGAACTCCGAACTCGGAGCTGGCGGCTACCGATAAACCTCTTTGCACGCCCACGATCCCCTCCCACGGAGCAGCCTGGAGCAGCTGACGCAGCTGACTTTCTTCCAGGGAGTGTCGTGTCATCGTGGTTGGGACCAGTGGCTCCAAAGTCACAGAAGCCTGGCTGTCAATCTCTGCCAGCTGTGTGATCTGAAGTCAGTTCATCCACCACTCCTTGCCTCAGTTTCCTCACCTATTAACTGGGGGTCAAACAACAGCCTGTGCCTGCTGGGGTTATTGTGAGGATTAAATGAGATCATGCCTGTGGAATGCACCAAAAAAGTGCCCGGTATATGAAAGTGAAAGTGAAGTCCCTCAGTCGTGTCCAGCTCTTTGCGACCCCATGGACTATAGCCTATCAGGCTCCTCGGTCCATGGGATTTTCCAGGCAAGGGTGCTGGAGTGGATTGCCATTTCCTTCTCCAGGGGATCTTCCCAACCCAGGAACCGAACCCGGGTCTCCCGCATTGCAGGCAGACGCTTTACCGTCTGACCCACCAGGGAATATAGTAATACAGCTGCCCGGTATATAGTAAGCACTAAATCATGGGTGGGTATCTGCATAAATATGTCACTCAGTCACCAAAATGTATTGAGCACTTCAATAAGATATGTATTCGTTCATAGGTTCATTTGACACATATTATTGAGCACTCACCACTCTCTGGATACACTTGTACATGCATATTCGTATAGATACATATATATGTACACATATACAGCATGTATGTGTGTGGTTACACTTATATGTGTATGGATGCATATGTATGCTGCTGCTGCTGCTAAGTCGCGTCAGTCGTGTCTGACTCTGTGCGACCCCGTAGACGGAAGCCCACCAGGCTCCCCCGTCCCTGGGATTCTCCAGGCAAGAACACTGGAGTAGGCTGCCATTTCCTTCTCCAACACATGAAAGTGAAAATTGAAAGGGAAGTCGCTCAGTCATGTCCAACTCTTAGCGACCCCATGGACTGCAGCCTACCAGGCTCCTCCATCCATGGGATTTTCCAGGCAAGAGTACTGCAGTGGGGTGCCATTGCCTTCTCCGATTCATATGTATAAACAGAGACTAGAAAAGAAAGAAGTTTTACTCTAGATGGAATGTAAACTGTAAATGGAAATGGAAGTCTGATTCCTCCAGTTACCAAACAGAGTCCATTCCTGGAATTTCAGGTTTTATAACTTTCCTGTAACACCCCATTGCACTTGCCCCAAACACACACACTCATACAAGGGGCCTTATTAATCACAAGCTGCCCCAGATACATTCAGTGGTGGTGGTGGTGGTGGTGGTGATGATGATGCAGTAACTTTATTTAAACCTATATTGGCGCCATCTGGGAATTTTAACAGGTACCCTTAAGTCTGCTTTCAGAACCACAGATCAAACTAAGGAATTTTTTTAAAAGGGTGATAAGCAATGGATTAACCCCTGTGACTTCTAGCTGATTGCACAGGCTCATTTCAAAAGCCCAACTCGACTGGGAGGGCCTAATGAGAGCAGAACTCAGAGCTCCCCTCTTGCCCATTTGTCACAGGAGCCTGGCGATACACATCTGACACGATGGACTCCCCGAGCCTCAGATGACACCCCGCCCTCTGCCCGCCTCCGGTCCATTATGGAACTTGAAAACCAAACTCCCAAACCTCTAGGGCAGGGGCCGGAGCCCAAGCCACTCTCGACCACCAGCCCTTACAGCCGTTTCCTCCTAAGCAAGGTAAACATGAGCGCAAGGCCAGCTGGAAACCCTTCTGTCTGACTTCATCCTGGAATGTGCGACTTACTTATAATCAGCCGCAGCTTGGCCTGGGGAAGGTCTGATCCCTTCTTGCCACCAAAATGGAATGTGGCACTTGCTACAACTGGACGGGGCAGGTATTTGCTTTTCTTTGAAGAGAACGACTTCAGAAAACACCCTGATCCTCAAGGCTGACTGCCTCCCAAATCTCACGTCTGGCGTGGCCGAGGCCTCGGGAAGGCTAAGAATGGTGGCATTCACAGAGCCCTGCAGCCCCCAGGCCTTGACTCAGGGGGCCTGGGTCAGATGCAAGGGCCCCTCCCCACAGCTCCCTCCCCGCCAGCCCCGTCCTCCCAGCGCCGTACCTGTGGAGTGGCGGAGGTGACCAACACGCTAGCCATCAGACCATTCCTCTTGTACATAGTCTCCAGGCCACAGAGAGCTTCAGGGCAGCCTCTGTCGGTGACATAACCTGTCTGGAGAAGTCCTGCAAGGCAAAGGCACGCATAAAAACCAGCCTTCAAATCCAACCTAATCCCACCCTGGGAGAGAGCTGTGCTGGACTCGAGCACGTGACCCCAGAGGATACCCTCAAAGAAAGGTTACAAGCTGTGGTCTTCAGGCTAAATATGGCCCACAAATGTGGTCTGTTAGGCTTGTGCAGGTTTTAGGAATTTTTTTGAAATTAATCACCAACACTTAAAATGGAAAGGTTTCACATAGAATTCTGGGTTTCTGACTTTCCTGGTGGCACTGGGTCCACTTTCCTGCGTGATGGCCATCAGCTGGACTGAGCAGCGCTGCTCCTCGTACTGAAGGGCTTCCTAGGGGCGTTCCAGACTGCACTTGGCCTGGGTGGCCACTTGGGAGCCTGCCTGGCCCTGCTAGGTGCCAGTTTGTGACCTCTGTTTCAGTCTACTGTCCTCTAAAGGACCAACCCGCCTTACACATCTCAAGGAATTCAACTGATGAAATAACTTGAACTAATCAAGGGATAAAATCTTAATATACTGGAGACTTTATTTTCACACTTATTATTAAATGTTGGACTATATCATGAAAATGTTTTCAAGAAATCATTTTAAGTATACAGATCAGTGTTTCTTACAGGTGAAATGCTAAAATAAGCTGCTTATAACAGCTAGGGAATATATTTTTAAGTTTTTTAGAATATTAATAATTAACAACACAAAAAATGTTTAATTTATGAAACAAATATGTTCACATAAATTTGGGAGGGCTTTAGAAAGAATCAATATTTGAGAAAAAATCTGGTTCACTTACATTACATACACTGTATTATCCTTTCTCAGCATTAGGTGCCTCGTACTTTAAATCTGTGACAAACTATGACAAATTTTTAAAGGGGAAGCATTATTGTAAAATGGAAGAATTATGTAGTCCTAAAGGCTGTATCGCTGTACATTTAATTGATAATGTTCTACTTATTCAGACTTTTGAAGAAACAGCCTCTCTTCAATTAAACATTTTTGTAATGGAATGATGTAAACTGAAGTGATAAAGACTGTTATTAAAATAAAATGTTTATACAAGAAGACAGGTGACGAAGACAAACTGAATCTACCATGTTCCCTATGTACCAGAGTGTTTCATCAATAACAACATGAGTACTGGCTAAGACTTGCAGAAGTCTCACCACGGGCCATGCGCTTTACCTCCAGTAACTCCTCTAACCCTCACGACATCCTCGGGTGGGTCTTGCTACTACTCCCATATTCCATGTGGGAAATCTGAAACCCAGAGAGATTAAATAATCTGTGCCCTGATATCCCACCAAACCATCATCATTCAGGACCCAGCTCAAATGTCCAGCATCATTTCCCCTGGTTATCACACCTGAGCCACTCAAACCAGAACCACTGTTCACCTGCCAATGAGCGCATCCCTAGTAGGGCATTTATCACATCACCAAATGTCAGAGCACTGCAGCCACCACCAGCTTTTTAGCAGGAGAGAGCCCAGGACATAATGGGGGCAGGAAAGGAGAAGGCAAAGGGGCCGCCTGGAAGCCAACTGCAATTATCAGGCAGGCGACAAGGGGCCTCTGCGCTAAAGTGGCAGCAGTGATGTCAAAGACAAGCACACAGGCTGAGAGGCAGTAAGGACAGAAACACAACAGACACTGATGGGGGGAGGAGAGAACCAGCTGAGGATGCAAGACTTCTGGCTCGAGGTACCAGAGGATGCTGTGCGCCTCATCGAGAAAAGGAACAGAGGCGGTGTGGCAGGTTTGTGAGAAAAGATGATGAATCTGATTTAGGACATGCTGAATCTGTGCTGCCCATGAGAAAACCCATTCTGGGGAGCACGGTCAAACCCAGAAGTCTCTGGGAAAGATGGGCTGGGGGTAGATCAGAAAGAAGAAAGTACCAGCCCAATCTGGACTGCCTGTTATCATCCCGGAGCCCTCAGCCCATCACAGAGCCCTGTGCCACCAGGAAACAAGTCAACAATCAAAAGAGGAGGTCAATGCAACCCGGGCTCTGTCCCCATACGTCCCCAAACCACTCCATCTTCTTCTTCCACCATCTCCTCAACCACAGCCAGTGGGCCTCCTCCCTGCCCTCCTTTATCCCAGAACACTCAAAAGAACTAAGCTGAGCTATAAATGACACCTGAGGCTCAACTAGGGAAAGCTGAATATGGATATTAGATGACCCTGAACTGCTACTCACTTTCTTTGGAGTGATAACAATATGGAGGGTAAGGAGCAGAAGGGCTTTATCCTTAAGTGATGCACCTGACAATTTAGAGGCAAGTGAATTTGCAACATACTTTCAAATGTATCTGTAAAATACATGTTAATGTTAACAACTGCCATTCACCAACAGTTCTTTGTATCAGTCTCTCAATTTTCCTGAACGCTTGATAATTTTCATACTAAAAAAGAAAGAAGAAAGAAAGAAAAGACTGATCAGGTAAGTTTTTCCTCAAAGTTCAGTTCAGTTCAGTCACTCAGTCGTGTCAACTCTGCGACCCCATGGACTGCAGCACGCCAGGCTTCCCTGTCCATCACCAACTCCTGGAGTTTACTCAAACTCATGTCCATTGAGTCAGTGATGCCATCAAACCATCTCATCCTCTGCCGTCCCCTTCTTCTCTAGCCTTCAATCTTTCCCAGCATCAGGGTCTTTTTAAATGAGTCAGTTCTTCACATCAGGTGGCCAAAGTATTGGCACTTCAGCTTCAGCATCAGTCCTTCCAATGAACACTCAGGACTGATCTCCTTTAGAATGGACTGGTTGGATCTCCTTGCAGTCCAAGGGACTCTCAAGTGTCTTCTCCAACACCACAGTTCAAAAGCATCAATTCTTCAGTGCTCAGCTTTCTTTATAGTCCAACTCTCACATCCATACATGACTACTGGAAAAACCATAGCTTTGACTAGACGGACCTTTGTTGGCTTCAAAGTTAGGGTTAGGCCAATTTCATGCCAAGCCACTGACACCCAGCCCTGAAAACACACAGGGGCTCATCCTCACCAGGGAAGATGGCACCATCCATTTACCCGTCCATCTATCCATTCACTGAGCTCCTACTCCGTGTGCACCTTGTTCTAGCCAGGAGTTCCTACTATTTTTTGTACCTTGGACCCCTTTGGCCATCTGGTGAAGGCTATGGGCCCCTTCTCACAGAGACATTCTTAAATGAATAAAATAAAATTACACAGGAAACCAAGTATACACATGACTATGCATGAAGCAAGTTATATTAAAATTCAGTTATTATTTTCAAAGCAATTTATAATGTAGGAATATATATATTTCTTCAGGTAAGGTTTTATATATATATATATATCTCATTGTATTAAATAGCAAGATCTATTGTGGATCTAATAACAACCCTAATTTCAAAGTAGTCACAAGCATAAATATTCTGAGGTGAAAGTGAAGTGAAAGTCGCTCAGTCATGTCTGACTCTTTGTGACCCCATGGACTATATGTCCACGGAATTCTCCAGGCCAGAATACTGGAGTGGGTAGCCTTTCCCTTCTCCAGGGGATCTTCCCAACCCAGGGATCAAACCTGGATGCATTTCAGGCAGATTCTTTACCAGCTGAGCCACAGGGGAAGCCCAAGAATACTAGTGTGGGTAGCCTATCCCTTCTCCAGTGGATCTTCCAATCCAGGAATCGAACCAGGGTCTCCTGCATTGCAGGCGGATTCTTTACCAACTGAGCTATCAGGGAAGCCCAGTTTCCTGAGCTTCTGAGGTGCGTGCCCACAATAACTACGTGGTATGGAAGTAGCTCCCTGGTAGCTCAGAGGTTAAAGTGTCTGCCTGCAATGTGGGAGATCCGGGTTCGATTCCTGGCTCAGGAAGATCCTCTGGAGAAGGAAATGGTAACCCACTCCAGTATTCTTGCCTGGAGAATCCCATGATGGAGAAGCCTGTTAGGCTACAGTCCACGGGGTCGCAAAGAGTCAGACATGACTGGGCGACTTCACTTCACTTCACTTCACTTCATGGAAGTAGCTATGATTTTATTGGTGACAAAGTCCCAGGTACTATAAATATTACTGTGATTTATTATCTATGTTAATAACTGAGGGAGATGCTAAACTTCAGTTAAAAGTCAGGGAAAATAAAAATGTCATTTTTTCCCATCCAAATTCAAGGAAAGCTGGTCAAGAACCCTGTTCCAGATGCAGGGAACACAAAGTGAACAGGTCTTGCTCCCTGAGAACTCAATCCCAGCGCAGAAGTCAGAAACCACATGTGGACCTAGAAGGCAACTCAGATCTTGAGGGTCTTCAAGGAATAAAATAGGGTGGAAGATGGTATTTGCCAGGGTGGTCAAGGAAGGACTCTGAAGATGCAGCATTTGAGCTGGAGTCCTAGGAAGGAGTCAGCCATAAAAACCAGTCAGAGTGTTCTTCACAGAGGCCACAGCGAGTGCAAAGCCCGTGAGATGCACAGGAGCTCAGCAGGTTTGTGACAGAGAAAGACAGCCACAGCTGGGGGGTCGTCAGTGGAGGCAATGGAGAGGCTGGGCCCTGCAGGCCATGGTGGGGGGTTTGGGTTTTACCTGGAGGCCTGGGAATGATTTCTGAGCAGGCGACTGACAAGATCCGATCTCACTGTTTTGGAAGATCATAGTGGCTACTGTGCAGAAAACTGGCTGGGGAAAAAAAAAAAACCTGTCTGGGAAGCCAAAAATATGGGCAGTGAAACCCAGCTGGGGTAAGAGATGGGACTGCTCTGACTGCTGGCCCCAGGGAAAAGAGCTGGATCTGGGAGGGGTTCTGGACGTGAGACAGGTAAGACCTGCTGATGGGCTGCACGTGAGGGGAGAGGAAAAGAGAGGAATCAAGGACGAATGACTTCTACCTCTGGAGCCCTTATGAACGGATAGATGGTGGCCCAAGAGCCACCTAGTGCTCAGAAGTCCATCCATTCGTTGGCTCAACACCCCCCCACTGAGACCTAGAGGACCAATTCTGGGGACCAGAGTCGACGATGGCGCACCCCTGCCCTCCAGGGTCCTGCAGGGTAGTGGGGGGAGAAAACCAGCAGGGAGCTACTCTCAGGATACCTGGTGTAACAGACAGGTTCACCTTGGGGGCTTAAGACACCACTGAGAAGAGCAATTGCGCTGGTCTTAAATGGATGAGCAGGCGTGTTTTCAGACACGGGTGGGCCGTGGGCACTCTGAGCATGTGCAGAAGCCCAGAGGTGTGAAACAACACTGAGATGCCAGAGTGCCAGGAGCACAGGGGGCAGGTTCCCCCACCTTCACCTGACTCCAGCCCCTGCCCATCCTAGACTAACCCGGGTGTAATAAGCCAGGCAGTGGTCCCCATGGAGTCAGCTTTAACAGATGGACCTAAGATTACAGCCACAGGAACAGCATCTTGCCTCCTGGTCACTCCCTTGATCCTTCAGTAAACTTGGTGACCCTTTCCCCAAGCCCTGTGCAGGGGAGTCAGACCAGCCCCCAAGGAGCTCACTGCAGTCTGACTGCTGTCATCCTGACAATCTATTAGACATTTACTTTGTTTCAAGCTTTGGCTAAGGATTTAAATGCATTAAAAAAAAATCTTATAGATGAGAAAACGGAGTTTCAGAGAGAGAAACTATGCTGTGACTTGGAGCTACATTCTCACACAGCTGCCTGCCTGCGCCCCCTGCTGGACATGGAGGCAGTCTGGCGTCAAGGAAAGGGCTGCTGCTGCTGCTGCTAAGTTGTGTCCGACTCTGTGCGACCCCATAGACGGCAGCCCACCAGGCTCCCCCGTCCCTGGGATTCTCAAGGCAAGAACACTGGAGTGGGTTGCCATTTCCTTCTTCAATGCATGAAAGTGAAAGTGAACTTGTTCAGTCGTGTCCAACTCCTAGCGACCCCATGGACTGCAGCCTACCAGGCTCCTCCGTCCATGGGATTTTCCAGGCAAGAGTACTGGAGTGGGTTGCCATTGCCTTCTCCAAGGGAAGGGCACCACCCTGCTAAGTTTGGCCAGGCTGACCTGTGCCAGACAAACCCAATCTCCCCACCCTCCCTGTACCTCCCTCACCTCTTACACACACACACATACTCACACACGCATGCACACACGCTCGCTCACTAGCTAAGCTCCCTGGAAACAAAGCACTGCAGGCAGGAAAAGCGGTTCTCATGATGTAACTTCGCAGGAACGTGGCAGCTGAATCAGAACCACAGAACCGCCCGCGTCTCTGGTTTCTGTGTGACAGACTCCGGTCTCGCGTGTGTGGGCTCTCAAAGAGGGAAGGGCAAGTCCCATATGGGAGGTTGGTTTCCTTCCAGGCTTCAACGTCTCAGGTTCAGAAAACCAAGGAAATAACAGGAGACAGTCTGCTGCAGACCACTGGGGAGAAGGCAGAAAAACCACTTTTTCCTGAGCGTGTGGAGGCTGTTTCAAAGAAAATACACACATCCGGGAACATTCGGTAACAAGAGAGTGCTGTCTTCCAACTGTTTCGGACAAGCTCAGAGGCAGACCCTGAGCCCCGTGTCCAAGCCCGCTTCCTCGCGTGACCGCCCTGCCCTCCTCTGCAGGCTTGGCCACAGCCACTCCATCTTCTGTGTCTGAACCGAAGATGCAGAGGACGGAAGCAAAGAGGGTTGTGCCCACAAGCCGACAGTTCATGCCATGTCAGGAGCAACGAGTGTGTGTGCTCTCCTTCTCTCCTCTCTCCGGACGCCTCGGCACGTCCGTTCTGTGTTACCAAGAGGTCTCCCCTGGGGTCACCATCATCCTAGAGCTGGACCACCTGCCAGGAGCCCAGGAGAGGTGCCCCGTGAGGGCTGGCAGCACTATGGCTCCCTTGCTCCGGCCCTCTCCAAGCTGGCCCAGCCTCCTCCTGGCCAGCAGCTTTGTCCGGCGGCTTTCAAAGTGAGGCCCTGGCTACATGAGCACGTGAGGCTCAAGAGGCCGTCCCTCTGGGCCAGGTTCCCATGTCCCACCTGCACCCGCCGCCACCCCTTTCAAGCCACCGCCACATGTTCAACATCCCACATCTCCTCTCCTTGCTGAGGGCAGAGAGTGGGCTGGGCCAGCCAGACGGCTGAGGAGACACCACTGTGTCCCAGGGCCACTACGGCTGAACCCCCGGCGGGGAGAGAAAGCGGCCATGCTGGGCAAGAGGGCTGGGTTCCAGACTGAGAGTCCACAGACAGACGGAAATGAGAGAACTTGTGAAACTGAGCGAACCTGGAGAAAAGGACCAGGCAGGGCATCCCCCTAGGGAAGGGCAGCCCCTACGTATACGGAGCTGACGTGGGGCCACCCCCGCAAAGGAAGACGACAGCACGGACTGAGGACTCCCACCCCTCACACGCTGTGTGCCAAGACCAGGGTGGCAGAAACCAACCAGGGCCATCCGTCCTCTGAAAGTCCAGCCGAGGAATGCCCCCTCCTGGCAGGGAGAAGGGCTTCCAGAATTCTCTACATAAAAGTAATACATGTGCACACTAAAATTACATAAACTGGATAAAAAGGGGTAAAATAAACAAGAAAAGTCCCCATGACCCACCCCTAGTTCCTGTCCCCCAGAGTTAACATGTTCACACAGTATGGGGCAGCACTTGTGTACGTAGCCACACACGGATAGACACGTGTGTGTGTGTGTGTGTGTGTGTGTGTGTGTGTGTGTGTGTACACAGCCTGAGGTTCAATAGCCCCACCTCCAAGAGGCTGACAAGCTACAACCACAGTAGGACCGGCAGGAGCTAAGAACAGGACGGCCACAGAGCAAGCTCTCAGGCGGGAGAAGGAGTAGGTCACCTCTGTAGCTTAGAGAACAGATAAACCAGGATCTCCATTCTCACCCATCACTGACCTTGCGCCCTGGACAAGTTGCTTGACCTGGCCAAGCCTCACTTTCTTCATCTGTGAAATGGGGAGAACCGGGGTGCCGAGGGCACAGACGGTTGAAGGGATGCACAGAACGCTGCACGTGAGAAGCGGCCGTGGCACTGCATCTTTAACGACAACCGCCACTGTCATTCTCCTGGGGGCAGGGTTGGGCGAGGGCAATAATGCTCTCAGTATGAGACACGAGAAATCACCCCGAGGGTAAGGCAGTGGGAGGAGTGTGAATGAAAAATATGCAATGGGGGCGAATGATGAAACCTGGAAAAGGCCGCCAGTCGGTTCACAGTGTGGTACCTAAACTAATTCACCAGGTTAACCTGATTACTGTACTGTGGTTACGTGAGTTAACAGGGAGGTTGGGTGAAGGGTATGTGTAAGTGCTCTGCCCAGTTTTGCAAATTCCTGTGTAGAAAATTACTTCAAAATAAAAAGATAAATTTAAAAAGGGATCCTACACCCTCACCTCCCACCCCATAGGCCACCCCTCAACACACACACATAAGCTCCACCACCAGGCCTGATGCCAGGGACTCGCCATTGCCCACACAAACCATGATCTGACGGTTGCGCTCTGGGGCATGGAGGTTTGGGTATTTTACGCCTGTTATGTGTGGGCCAAACACACACCATCTACGGTTGACAGAGGATGGGATGGAGGGCAGTTTCCTGTAAGGAGCAGCGGGACCCTGCCTTCCTCCTAGTCCCTGCCAAGGGCAGAGGAAGCACTGGTGTGGCTGGGGACCGTCCAGGTCACTGACTGGACCCCGTCTGTCAGGAGCATCGCCAGGTGCCATGTGGCACGCCTCTTCAGGGCCCCCTCCTCTCACTGCTTCTCTGGGATCCACGGGTGGATGGGGCTCCACTTGGGCTCAGCCGGCTCTGACTCCCACCTGTAAGGCCCTGAGCACTGCAGTGCCAGAGGAAGGCGAGAGTCCACGACACGGAGCGAGCTCAGGAGTGTGGGAAGGACCCCAAGCAACTGGGAGCCCATCACTTGCTTCAACTGGCATTGACCAGAGAGCCCTGCAGTGGGCACCAAGCACAGGTCGGTTCACAGAGAGGGTCTTTTGTCCTCTGCTGCTGTTTCTCCTCTGACCAGGTGCCTCAGAGGCTCAAGGTGAGGAGGAGGTTGGCAGGACAGGACACCCACACCCTTGGTCCTTCCTGAAAAATACCACTGAGTCCTGACCATCATGGACAGCCTGGCGCTTCCCACCAGATTAGGAAGGACACTGTCTCCGGAGAGTAAGCCAGGGCGGGCAAGACAGGGCTGGAGAAGAGGGGAGGGCATAGCAGTGGCGGTAGGACGAAGCCTACAAGGAACAGAGGGCTCATCCCTCAGCGCGATGTGAGCTGGGGCTTCAGGGAAACACCCCCTGAGTTTTAAGTCATCTTCCAGGGCCTTCCACATTCTGTGGAGAACACTGAAGGGCAAAGGCAGGTGGGAGGGGGAGAGCTAAAGGGCATGGAGAAAATGATACCTTCACATCAAACTATATGGGTTCAAGACAATGAACGAGGTTCACACACTTGTGGACTTTACTTTTCCTAATCTTGCCAAAATGAGAACACAAGAAACAATGTGAAATCTGTTGTATTAATAATATTGAAATACAGAGAATGATGACAACAACAAACCAGAAATTAAAAGTGCCTAGAAAGTTTGAAGCAAATGGAATCAGATCCAAGAGAAAGCTATGAACATTAGACACATGGCCACAAACCCAACTGTCTCCTCTATCCAAACGATAACTGGCTAGAAAAATGTAATGGCACAAGGGTCTACTAAGAAAGAAAATACATAGAAATAAACTGTAAAAGGAAGGTACAAAAAGCATTTGAAGCAAATTATGAAACTTTACTATTACACACACACACAAAAAGACTTAAATCAAAGGAGAGACATTTCACTCCTTCCGAATAAGGAGAAGATATTATAAAGACATCAATTCTCCCCAGTTGATTTGTAAATAAAATGAAAGTTCATTCTAAATCCTAAGGGGACTCATTCTGGAATTCAACAAGTTGATTTAAAACTTCATCTGGATAATAACTAAAAGCAGCCAAGAAGTTTTCAAAAAAAGTAAAAACTATAATGAAAAGGGACCTGTCCTTCCAGGAAGCCACACTGATGATAAATGGTCAGCAGGACAGAACTTAGTCCGGAAAATAGGATCAATTATACATGAGAATTACTATCTGGTCAAGATGGCATTTCAAACAGTGGGGAAGAATGGATTATTCAATAAATGTTGATGGGGCAATTTGCTATTCACTTGAGAGGGAATTTGTTTAAAATTTTATCAATGTCATTTATAAGGACGTGTGTGTGTGCGCTCAGTCGTTTCTGACTCTTTGTCACCCCCAACGACTATAGCCCGCCTCTGTCCATGGAATTTTTCAGGCAGGAATACTGGAGGGGGTTGCCATTTCCTCCTCCAGGGGATCTTTCCGATCCAGGGATTGAACCCACATCTCCTACATTGCCAAGAGGATTCTCGCTCCCGGCATCTGCTGTTGCTCTTGCTCAGTCACTCACTCTTTGTGACCCTTGGGACTGCAGTACACCAGGCTTCCCTGAGAAGCCCATATAGTTTGGATAAAGATTAACTGCCAGAAAAATACCAAAGGAAACACAAATCATTATGCTTTTTTATTATTATTATTATCCTGGGGTGAAGAAGTCCTCTCTAGGGTGATAAAAAGTTAGAAAATAAAGGAATTTATCGGCAGATTTAACTATGTTTAAAATTGAAACATTTGTATAGGAAAAGACATCAAGAAAGAGATGAAAGTCAGTCAGTAAATGGGATACAGTTCTGAAATGCTGCATGAAATGATGAAGTCCTGTTAATACAGAAAGAAGCCACCCATGGGATTTCCCTGGAGGTCCAGTGGTTAAGACTTTGCCTTCCAATGCAGAGACTTTGCCCCCAACTCTTTGCCTCCCAATGTTAAGACTTTGCCCCAACTCTTCCTGATGGGGGAGGTAAGATCCCACGTGATTCTGTCAAAAAATGGAAGCAATAACTGTAACAAATTCAATAAAAAATTTTAAAAATGTGCCACATTAAAAAAAAAATCTTTAAAACAGAAAGAAGCTCCACAGGAGCTCTGGCTCACGCTCTGCAGAGTGGCCTTGGGCAAGTAGAGCAGTATTTACAGACACAGAAAGATGCCCACAGATTCAGGACATATTCACTCTTACTCATTTGTTCATTCAGCAAGTATTTGGTAGACAGTCTAGTATGTGTCAGGTACTATTCTAGGTACTGGGCATAAAGCAATAAAAAACAGACAGAAATCCCCTGGGACATTCTAGTGGGGGGAACCGACAATAAATAAAGCATTCGGTAAAATATATGGCACATAAGCTAGTGATAAAAGAGAGAGAAGTATAGCAAGGAGCAGGTACAGACAGAGTGGGGAAGGGGTGGGTTTACAATTTTAAATGGGGGCAGTGGTCTGAGAAGGGATTACTGAGAAAATGACACCTGGACATGTTTTGAAATACTTATATCTACATCTGAACACTCATACGAAAGTACAGAAGGTTATGTACTCAAGTCGTTGGCGTCCCTGGTGGCTCAGTGGTAAAGAATGTGCCTGCAATGCAGGAGACGCAGGTCCGATCCCTGGGTCAGGAAGATCCCCTGGAGAAGGAAATGGCAACCTACTCCAGTATTCTTGCCTGGGAAATCCCAGGGTCAGAGGAGCCTGGTGGGCTGCGGTCCATGGGGTCCCAAAGAGTCGGACACGACTAAGCACCGAACAACAAAGCACGCACTCGTGCGCTCGCGTCTTAACGTCAGTGCTCACAGGCGTCACTGTATGGCATTGCTACTTTCTGCTTTCTGTACACTCCAGTACCATCCAACTTCTTCTAAAATAAGTAGGCGACGCATGTGTGAGTAACACAGCATCTGGAGGGAAAATTGAAAGTGAACCTCCACAGACAAGCACTTCGGGGATGCTCCACTGACAGGGATCTGACATGGGAGGTTGGAGTCCAATGTCTGGTGCTCTGGTGCCACCTGGTGGTCATCTACTAACTGAGCGATCTCATTTCCAACCAACCACCTCAAGGTAAAAAAGAGGCAAGATGCATAATAACCGTGTAAAAACCCACCTGCCCTGTGGACAGGAACTGGAAAGGAAATGGGCAACAGAAGGAGTTTTGTTGGGGTGTCAGGGTCATGGTGGGATTTATGTAGCTTGGGATTTTCAATCACAGTTCTATGACGGTGTTTTATTCCTTTCTGTTGACTGCAACGGAGCCTTTCTACGGGGCAGCAGAACGTACTCACTCGAGGGACAGGAATGGAGTGAGAGGTGAGGTAAGCAACTCAGAGCTATAACCCAGGCCATCTGCACATACGTCCCCAGGAAGGCTGGGGATTCATAAAGTAGAGGGACAGGGCCTCAGGTCACACTGAGCTTGGAGGCAGAGGGGTCTTCCCCATGGGACCACCTGGGGGACAAGGTCCCAGGAGTCTGGCTGGGAGGGGAAGCCACATTCGGACCCTCAGATGATTAACCACTAACTGAGCATGTGCACAGACCACCAAACTAGTGCCTCCTCACTGAAGCCCCGGGGAAACTAAGGTGCATCCCACGGGTGGGAGGAAGTGACAATCTCCCCACCTCAACAAGGGTGCTGCATGGAATGGGTTTCCTGGCCTTCTCCCACCCCACCCCCAGGCCCCTCCGTGAGCCCTCTGCTCAACCAGCTGTGGCGCCCATCACTCTGGCAAGGACATCTTCTCTCCGGGTTATCTCCCTGCTTGACCATAAGCCCTGGAAGGTGAGAGTCACATCCACTCATTCACCCTCAGAGAGACCTGGGTTTGAATCCTACGTGATGGCAAGCAAGTGCCCCTCTAAACCTGTTTCTGCCTCTGTAAAGTGGGGATACAGGACTGTCCGCCCCCCGTGTGGCTATGAGGAGGACCAGGAACAGCACCAGCTGGCACTCAGGAGTAGCAGTGGGTACCAGGCAGCAGTCTAAGCGTTTTATACGCTTTAAGTTCCTGAACCCAGGTCCTCTCTGTGGAGGGTTGATCACAGCGCCTAGCAGGGGGTAAGAGCTTAAACACTGTTACTTTATTCCCAGTCCCCAGCACAGTACCCAGCAGTCTGCCTTGTTCTCAGTAGAAATGAAGAAACGACTCCCCCAACCCAGTCTACTTCAGGAAGGTGCAAGGTCCAGGCAAGACTGCAATGCTTAGGCCGCCGGGACAGACACTTGAACTTCACAGTGGACTTCAAGGAGAGATCCCTGCTAGCCTGAGGAGGGTGGGAGACGCAGGGAGAAGGGATGCCAACTCCTGGGGTGGGGGCAGGGGAAGCAGCATCACTCTGGGCTCGGTTCGGCTCACGGAGGACTCAGGCAGAAGCTACCACCCAGAAGGGTGTCAAGTTAAAAGTGGCTGAGACCTGCCTTCACCATCCCTCCAGCTCTGACCCCAGGTGGCCAGGGCTGTGGTCCTGCCAGGAGAGGGTCAGCAGGCAAGGTCACTGAGAAAAGCTGGTATGAGGGAAGGAGGGGGGCTGACAGGTGCCCAACCTACCTAGAGTCACAGGCTCTGCCTGGGGTGGGGAGGACGTGTTCGGTGCTGGGCGTGTGCAGGCCCTCTGCCACCCCTCCCTGACCCGGCCTTTTGGAAGTGGCTTCTAGCCAAGGACGTGCAGGCTAGAACACGTGCCAAAAGGGTTTTGAGGAGACTGGTGGCCACACTCCGCAGCCCCCACCCCACCCTGTCCCCCACAGCCAGGTGTGCTCAGGGGCTGGTTCTCTCCCTGGACCTTCCTTGTCCCTCCTTCTCCTCCTTCCTCTTTTCCAGTCTCATTCTCAATGTTACTTCCTCTGGGACCCGTGCTGGGACCCCAGTGTTGCGTCCTCCTCTTACAGGGTTTTAGAGCGCCCAGGCCTCTTAGCACTCATCCTATTTGTCTTAAATTACATTCATCCTTCCCGGTGCGTCACAGCTGTGGCCGTGCTCCGCTGCCTCCCCAAGATGTCCAGCAAGAGGGTCACGCCGGCAGCATCAGGAGCAGCCCACGGCTTCTGGGGCTCACAAGCCCTTTCCTGAGCACCCTCCCTCCACATGCTTCCCATGTCTGACTCTGAGGTTACAACGGGGCAGAGCCTTCCTCCTGATCAGGGAGGACCACTGCTGCTCCTGTTATAATGTTTTGGTTCAAGAATGAGATGTTCAAACACAGAAGGTGTCAGAAGCAAACACAGTGGATGACCTGAACCTTCATCTTATAAAAAAGAAAAACTCCAGTCTCCTTGCTTTCAGACGTTTATAAAGACAACCTCAAAAGAAACAAACGACAAAAAGGAAAGTGTAGTAATTTATCTGGGTTGTTTCTTGATGTTTCATCATTTTAAATTAAACTTTATTGTACTTTTGTTTAAACTACAAAAATAATGTATCTTTGTTGCCATAAGCCAAACCCAACAGGGGTGTACAAATAAAAAGCCATGAAACCACCCTCCCCCAGAGCCGACCCCCTTCCACACACTAAGGTAATCCCATTGGGCAGACAGGAGTGTCTTCCTCCAAGTTTTTGTGCCAAGCAATATGCTGCTGCTGCTGCTAAGTCGCTTCAGTCATGTCCGACTCTGTGCGACCCCATAGACGGCAGCCCACCAGGCTCCCCCGTCCCTGGGATTCTCCAGGCAAGAACACTGGAGTGGGTTGCCATTTCCTTCTCCAATGCATGAAAGTGAAGAGTGAACGTGAAGTCACTCAGTCATGTCCGACTCTTAGTGACCCCATGGACTGCAGCCCACCAGGCTCCTCCGTCCATGGGTTCTCCAGGCAAGAGCACTGGAGTGGGGTACCATTGCCTTCTCTGCCAAGCAACATAAATACATGTAACTAAGTGGGACTCAGACCAGAAGCCAAGGTCGAACCACAAAGGCCTGTGGGGCCCAGCAGACTGTGTCACTGGCAAAGCTGCAGGTGTATTGGAATGAGGACAGATGGGTCCAGTGGCTAACTGCACCACTCCATTTTGAACATTTGGGAAACACTGAGTTGGCCATAAAAGCCATAAAATCATTGGAGAGGCAGACTAGATAGTGCTCCTGGGCAGGGTAGCAGAGTTGGGAGGAGCTTAGACTCTGGAGGCCTGGTCACTTCCTGAGCCCTGTACCTATTGGCTAGGTGACCGCAAGATAGTCACTTAGTCTCTGTGCTTCTAATTCCTCCTTTGAAAAGAGGTGACCCAATAGTCCCTTCCTTGTCAGTTCACGGTGAGAAGAAAATTATGTAAAAAGCACTTTGCACTGGCCTGGGACACACTACTACTGGTCACCAGTTTGCAACCACTGCTGGAGACAAATTATTCTGCAATTTGTTTTTTTTAAACCTGATGATGTATCACGGGCTTCCCTCACGTCAACGTGGAGAGAGAGATCTGGTTGCTTTTTCAGTTCAGTTCAGTTCAGTCGCTCAGTCGTGTCCGACTCTTCGCGACCCCATGAATCGCAGCACGCCAGGCCTCCCTGTCCATCACCAACTCCCGGAGTTCACTCAGACTCACGTCCATCGAGTCAGTGATGCCATCCAGCCATCTCATCCTCTGTCGTCCCCTTCTCCTCCTGCCCCCAATCCCTCTCAGCATTAGTCTTTTCCAATGAGTCAACTCTTCGCATGAGGTGGCCAAAGTACTGGAGCTTCAGCTTTCGCAGCATTCCCTCCAAAGAAATCCCAGGGCTGATCTCCTTCAGAATGGACTGGTTGGATGTCCTTGCAGTCCAAGGGACTCTCAAGAGTCTTCTCCAACACCACAGTTCAAAAGCATCAATTCTTCGGCGCTCAGCCTTCTTCTTGCTTTTTAATAAATGCCTAATATGTGGCTGATGGGGGTTCCCATCCCTTCCACTTTTTGCCACTACAAACAGTGGTGCAGAAAACAGCTTTGTACTGCCTTTTGCATTGGGGCTTCTGCAGGTCTTGCTACTCAGCTGACAGATATGGATATTTAATACTCATTCGATATTTTCAGATTATATTCCCCAAAAGTTAGAACAATTCATACTCCCAACAGCAGTGTAAGGGAGCACTCATTTCCCTCAGTCACTTGCTAACATTGGTTTTATCAATTTTTGTTAACATTTTGCCACTTAAAAAGGTAAAACAGAACTATTTTTATTTGCATTCTGCTAGTGATGATCTTTTGAGGCAGAAAGTCCCAACTTCTTTCTTTCTCCTTTACTTCTCCAGCAAGAAAACTCCTATTAGCTAAGCACACCCCATGGTCCCTTGTAGCTCGGTGTGGCTAAGCTCTACTCAGTGAGATGTAAATGTTAGTGCTGGGTGAGACTTCTGAGAAGTATGTGAAAGGGCATGGCTCTTCTCCTCTTTCTCCTTCTGGCTTCTAGAATGCAAATGTGATGACTGGAGCTCAAGCAGCCATTTTGAGTCAGGAGGCAATCTGCTATGGCAGCAAGAGCATCGAGACATTAAGGAACCTGGCTCTGTGGTGACTTTGATTCCATCACTCCAACCTCTTTACTCTTTCATGAAATAGTATAAACTCCTACATGTTTAAGTCATTGTTATTCTGGGGTTATCTATTACATGTGACAAAATCTAGTCCTAACACACCTTCTGATCCCCAAGTCAAAACTGAGCCTTTATTTCTCTTTCTGTAACACACATAAATAACAATGCCTTGGTTTTTATTTTCCCTATGTTTATTTAAGTCTCTTAAAAGTGGAACACTCATTTCCCAACTCTCCTATCCATTCTCCCACAGGCTTGGGTTTTACAGAGATGGTTTAGAATTTTCAGCCTATTATGTTTTCTCATACAGCTCTCCTCTATTTTAAAAGTTCTTAATAACACAAAATAAAAATTCCACGTCACAGTAGCAATATCCTGTGAGATTAGTCTCTATGAGCCAAAGTGTGCACTGCCGCTCACTGCCCCCTCACTCTCCACATCCCCCACCCCAGGAACTCTGCTCTAATTGTCCTTAGGCTAGAGAACTTCGCTGGACATTTCCCTCAGGCACACTTACCAGATGACTTATGCTTTATGTCCTCACATGTGTGAAATGCCTTTCTTTCACAATGACCATGAGTGACAACTCAATGGGCACAGCAAGGACTGCAGCCCTCTCCCTTGAACAGTCTGGAGACCCCGGGCCACTGTCTTCCAGCCTCCAAGGCTGCATATAGGAGGCCCAATGTCAGCCTAATTCTCTCTACTTTGACAACAATCTGTTCTTTCTTCCTAAAAAATTTTAAGATTTTTCTCTCTCTTCTTGGAGTTTAGGACTTTTACTAGAAAGTAGGTCTGAGTGTTGGTTTTTGTGTGGGATGAAAGGATCCATTTAATCTGAAGAATCAAATCTTTCTTCAATTCAATGACATTTTCTTCTATTGTCTTCCTATTACTCCTCCATCTATTCTTTTTTCTCCTTCTGAAACTCCCATGACTCCATGCCAGGTCCCCTGGATAAGGTCTCCAAGGCCTTTCCCTGCGGACAGCATCTCACATTTTAGTTCATTATTTCCATTTCTTTTTATTATTTTTCTGGGTTTTGAGGCTTTTCTTCTACTGGACCTTCCAAACCACCAATTAAAGCCATGTTTTTTAGTTCCAGCAAGCCTCTGGTACACTTTAATTGCATCCTCGTCGGAATTCTCTAAAGTTCTCATACATCTTCTTCTATCCTGCCTCAAAGGACCCACTGCTCCAAGTGTGAAGCTTGGCTCCCCTCTTTCACTGGCCAGGTCCCCACAAAGCTGTCATGTGTCTTTGCCTCCCAGAGGGCGCAGGTTCATGTAGCCCATGCTCACGGCAGCAAGCTGCTCGAGCTACGGCGGCACTGGTGAGCCTGGACAACTCCAGCCTCTGTTCAAGGGGACCCACGTGAAATGGGCCGGCACACTGTGATCTTCCTGCTGAGACATGCGGAGAGGACCCCCTGCCCTCTGGTCCCCTTGTGATGACAGGGGCCAGGAGCATTTCTGCCCAGACCCCCTGGGATCCGTGAAATTGAGCAGTCCCTCTGAGGGCACAGGCAGCAAGTAGGTAGCTGCAGCCCTGCCCATGGAATCCATTTCTCATCCGACTCAAAAGCACAGAAAAGAGGAACCCCATTTCTAGAACTAGACTAACCTAGAGTCAAAACTCAACTCGGCCACTTACTTGCTGTGTGATCTTGGGAAAATGACTTATCTCCCAGTCTCAGTTTTCTCACGTCCTCTTACCTTTAAACCAAGTATTTCCAGCAAGCTCCTTAAAGGAACCAATCCCTCTGATATATAAGTTTCAGGGAACTTGCTTCTTCTAAGCACTGTATGAATTACTTGTACTGTAATCAAGGAAGCCTAGGGCCCTGGCAGGAAAGCATCAGAAACTTTACCTTCTACCACTTTGTGAGAGTAGCTTGACAGAAGGGTAAGGTACTAGGAAGAATCTGAAAAATATTGTAATATTTCAGCTTTTAACACTTTTGTGACTACTCCAATCTGAATAAGATCTCCTAGGATTCTTCTAGGCAGATATTCCCCTGTGGTCATATGTTGTCTCAAGACCTGAGAACCATGGCTGCAGAGGGGATGGGTGCTGAGAACCATGAGCGAGTCCACGTTGGTTCCCGTCTGGTGACACTTATTGAGCACCTACTGTGTGTAAGGCATGGAGCAAAGCACTGCATGGAACACAATAATGAGCAAGACACAGCCCCTGCCTTAAAAGTGCTTGACGTCTAGTCAAGGAGATAAGGGGGAGGTCAAAAAAAAGCAGACTGCGATGCAGACTGTGGCCAAGGCCACAAGAGGCCTTGATATGACATGTGTCATGACAAGTGTCATGACAGTTTAAAAGAAGGAAAGCTTAAGTGAGTCAGGAGAGCAGAAAAGCATGCTTAGAAGAGGTGTCGGGTAGGCTGGACAGAACCTCAGGGAGCGAGGCGGGGGGGAGGAAGTGGGCAGGAAGACAGGGGTTGACGAGTAGATTAGAGTCTCTGGAAGACCACGATCATGTCTTACTCACCTTCGTATTCCTTCCCCCATCCTCCCAGGGCCAAGCGTGACTCACACCACGGTTGGCCCTTTCTGACGAAGGCTCTGTGGCAAGGATAGCCCAAAGTGAGGAGGGAAGCTGAACTGAGAGAGAGGGGGCAGAGGTTTGTGGGGTGAGACAAGGACTCGACTGAGGTTTGGAGAAAGGAGATCACCCCAACTGTAGGGAGCATGACACAGAACGTTCGTCTTCTGACCAACAGGAGCAAAAGGATGACACCGAAACAGTGTGGCAACAAGAGCTTTTGCACGAGGAGGAGAGAGAGGAAGGAAAAAACCCTGATCCAAGAGTCAGGAGTGAAAACCCCAGAGCCCAAGTCTCTGGGTGTGGCTCACTGAGGACACCCGAGTCCCAGAAGCCCCTGTGCCCTCCACGGCCCCACAGGCTCGCGGCGGGAGGTTCTCTGACCTCACACCCAAACCAGCCGCACCTCTGGGTGCCACACCCTGGCCCTCTGCTCAAGAGGGCACAGGGCACCAGGGTCAGTGAACCCACTTACCAGGAACACGTGTTGGGCTTCATAATCCCAGGCCAACAGGATAAACCGTCCCAGCAGGTCTCTTTCCAAACAGGAGCCTCTGAAAAAGCAGGGGGGTAATTTGATTTACACGATGTTCCTTGTTTCTCGACACTCAACAAGGTCAGACCAAATATAGTACAACAAGATCTGATTCTGAGCCTGTTCTGTGAAATGTCACAAGCCTTCCCCATAGATCAATATGCGATACCATTTAGCCAATCGGGTAGCAAAGCCTGCCCTAAAATCACCAAAGTTAACTTAAATCTCTGTGGTCACTATTCTCCTTTCCCATCATGCTTTGGATACACGCTGGTGGAAGCACGGGAGGATCTGCCAGGAGACTCCACAGGAAGATGCATTCTGGCAGCTGCAAAGCCTGGCCAAGACCTCAGGAAGGGGCCCATGGGGAAAACTCAGGAGTACCTGGCACAAACACCCCAACCCTCAGAGCAAGTGGTCAGGGAGGCAGACCACGTGGCACAGGACAGGCATCCCGCAGAGCCGCTGCAGAGGGCCCTGGGGCCAGTCTGCCTTCCCTCCTACAGAGCACCCCCTCTCCGCATCCTCCACCATCCCCAGGAGGGCAACCTCATGACCTCTTCCACTGAGGAAAGCTGACTTCACCTCCCTTGGGTCCCTCCTTTAACCTGAAGTTTCCGCATCGTCTCCTGGCACCCGACTCCCAACTCTGAGGAAGAGGTGTCCGCCTGAGACCCAGGGCTACCCAGGGCACCGCCACCTCCCCTCCAGCAGCCCACTTTGCACCCTCAGCCTCCTCCACTCTCTTGATCCTTCCCCATGCCTGAGAACACCCGAAGTTCTCCCCAGTCTTTCAAACAGCTTCGGTCCTTGAGCTCCAGGCCTCATCCTCCCCGCACCACACCACCTTCCCACCACCCATTAGGTCAGCAGGACCTAACAGCTGAGCTTTGAACACGGTGCACCAGTCCCTCATCTCTCAGCCTCAATAACGACCTCGTTCTCCCCCTCTCCTCCTGTCTCCTCTGCTTGCCCCCTTCCCTTAGTCCTCCCACTTCCAGAGTTTCCTCGCAGCCCTTCCCCTGGGGTCCCTGGGACCCAAGGCGCTCAAGAGGCCAGGCTCTGCTTCCCTCTCTGGCTTCAGGCCACCCCCACCCCAGCCCACACTTCGTGTTCCAGAAGCAAGAAAACAACCCAAACACAGGCTGCTGACCCAAACCGACTAAGGCTCCCTCCTCACCACCTGCTTCCCGCAGCCAGGCCCCTGCTTGGGCTGCCCCTTCTGTTATGACCTTGAGCTACAGCTCATCAAACTCTCCAGTCCTTCACTACTAACAGCTGAACATGCATTGAGCAAGTACCTCTTACATACATAAGCTTTGTAAATTAAATATATGTTCTAAGGTACTGATATGTTCGTTACCTTACAAAACAAATGCAAAGATCAAAGGAAGAGATAAAGATGAAGTATGTTAAAATGATTATTTTACTCATCAATACAAAAAAACTTCCATTCTCACCATTAATCATAATTTGAGTGGAACATGACTGATAAGCTTCCTTCCGTCAGCGTTTTAAACAAACTTCCCATGGAAATGCAACATGCGTGCAGAAGAATGCATACAGGAACACAATGCAAGTGCACAGGTCAAAGGGGTCTCACAAAGTGAACACACCCAGGTCACAGCACCCGGATGGGGTGAAAACACCGTGATCCCCTCCAAAAACCCACCATACCTCCTTCCATCTCTACCAGCCTCCCACGGGTGGCCACCACTCTGGTTTTCAACAGCAGAGATTACGTCTGCCTATTTAAACTTTCTATGAATGGAGCCATACAGGACATGATCTTTTGTGCCTGAATGAACATTATGTTTGTGAAATTCATCCTGATTTTCCATGGTTGTTCACTTACTGTTTTCCCACTGTGGGAGTTTACCGTTCCTGTCCACTCTATACCAACGGACACTGGGACTGTTTCCAGCCTGGGCCATCACAGGGGTGCTGCTGTAAGCCTTCTGAGTGGTGCCATGTGGTACATTCATATGCCTTCATGCTGGGTTGATACCCAAGAGTGGAACTACCGGGTCATAGCTGATTAAATGTTCAGCTTTGTTGGATGATGGCAAGCAGTTCTCCAGACTGGCTAAACCGATCTACACACCCAGCAGCAGGCTGTGAGCATTCTGGCTGCTCCACATCTTTGCTAGCACTTGAAGTGCTGGCATGCTCAGCTGCATGCCAATCAACTGATTCTTTGCGACCCCACGGGCTGCAGTCCTGCAGGCCCCTCTGTCCATGGAGTTTCCCAGGCAAAAACACTGGAATGAGGGCCTTCCCTGGTGGTCCAGTGGTTAAGACTTCGCCTTGCAATGCAGGGGGTGCAGGTTTGATCCCTGGTTGGGAAGGTAAGATCCCACATGCTTCGCAGCCAAAAAAACAAAACATACAACAAAAACACTGGACTGAGTTGCCACTTCCTTCTCTGGGGATCTTCCCAACCCAGGGATCAAACCCACATCTTTCGCATTTCCTGCACTGGCAGGTGGATTTTTTTATCACTGTGCCAGCACTTGAAATAGTCTTCTTTTTTTATTATTATTATTTTAGTGGCCCTGATCAGTAAGATATCACAAAGTCAGTATTATGATCACCTTTAAAGAAGACTGAAATTAAGTGCCTCTCTCGAGGCTCACAAAACTAAGCGACTCAGAGCAGGAACCAAGGTTTTCTGACTCCAAACAGTGTACTGTTGCAACCTGCAGCCACTTCTTCTCCTGGCTAACCCCAACTCCTCTTTCCTCTGAGAAGCAATCTCTGATCGCCCAGCCAGGTAAAGCCATCTGGCTTATGGCCTCTGAGCACCTTGTACTCTTCTTTTGTAGCCACTGTCAGTGCTCTAATTAACCTTTCCAACACTTATTTGTTTTATTTTGGACTTATTTTTACACTTACATACCTCTGCTGCTGCTGCTAAGTTGCTTCGGTCATGTCCGACTCTTTGCGACCCCATAGACGGCAGCCCACCAGGCTCCCCCGTCCCTGGGATTCTCCAGGCAAGAACATTGGAGTGGGTTGCCATTTCCTTCTCCAATGCAGGAAAGTAAAAAGTGAAAGTGAAGTCACTCAGTCATGTCCGACTCTTCACGACCCCATGGACTGCAGCCCACCAGGCTCCTCTGTCCATGGGATTTTCCAGGCAAGAGTACTGGAGTGGGGTGCCATTGCCTTCTCCCATTCAAATGCTAGTACTTCCCAATTTTATACATTAAGTAGGCTTCCCTGGTGGCTCAGACAGCAAAGAATTCACCTGCAATACAGGAGACCTGGGTTTGATTCCTGGGTTGGGAAGATCCCCTGGAGAAGGGAATGGCAACCCACTCCAGCCATGGACAGAGGAGCCTGGCAGGCTACAGTCCATAGGGTTGCAAAGAGTTGGACACAACTGAGTGACTAACACACACACACAGAGAATAACCTTTCCTGGTTGGGCGTTGGCTCAGCCATCGTGCCCCCACCACACAGAGCCTCACTGGAAACTGCCTTTTGATGGACGTGGTCTATGAGCAACACTACATGAGAGGCAGGCAGCTGCTGAGAAACTGCAACACACAGATGGAAGTCCACAGGTTTTACAGGTGGAGAGTCAGGACGCCTGAGTCTGAAAACCCTGGCAAAGTCCATCCACCCTCATGTGGAAAGCAGGAAGAGCAGCCCTGATGACCTCTCACCTTCAGATCTGACTGACACTGTATCTGATAAGCACAAAGTCTGCAGCAGTGCTCACAGCAAAAGAGCCCAAGGCAGGTACACCCAGAGATAAATTAGAAAAACAGGCTAACTGAAGCAATTAGCATCTTTTGAAAGCATCAAAATAATGCTACATATCAGGGCTTCCCAGGTGGCACTCATGGTGAAGAAACTGATTACCAAAGCAGGAGAAGTAAGAGATGAGAGTTCAATTGCTGGGTCGGGAAGATCCCCTGGAGGCATGGCCATTCCAGTATTCTTGCCTGCAGAATCCCATGGACAGAGAAGCCTGGCAGGCTACAGTCCATAGGGTCATAAAAAGTCACAGAAAGCGAAGAGAAACTAAAGAGCCTCTTGACAATCACGAAAGAGCAGAGTGAAAAAGTTGGCTTAAAACTCAACATTCAAAAAACTAAGATCCTGGCATCCGATCCCATCACTTCATGGCAAACAGAAGGTGCAAACAGTGACAGATTTTCTTTTCCTGGGCTCCAAAATCACTGCGGATGGTGACTGCAGCCGTGAAACTAAACGACACTTGCTCCTTGCAAGGAAAGCTATGACAAACCTAGACAGTGTATCAAGAAGCAGAGATGTCACCTTGCTGACAAAGGTTCACATAGTCGAAGCTATGGTTTTTTCCAGTAGTCACATATGGATGTGAGAGTTGGGCCATGAAGAGGGCTGAGCGCTGAAGAATGGATGTTTTTGAATTGCGGTGCGGGAGAAGACTCTTGAGAGTCCCTTGGACTGCAAGGAAATCAAACCAGTCAATCCTAAAGGGAAACAATCCTGAATATTCATTGGAAGGACTGAAGCTGAAGCTCCAATACTTTGGCCATCTGAGGCAAAGAGCCACCTCACTGGAAAAGACCCTGATGCTGGGAAAGACTGAGGGTAGGAGAAGGGGACAACAGAGGGTAAGATGGTTGGATGGCATCACTGATGCGATAGACATGAGTTTGAGTGGGCTCTGGGAGTTAGTGATGGACAGGGAAGCCTGGCGTGCTGCAGTCCATAGGGTCGCAAAGAGTCGGACAAGACTCCATGACTAAACAATGACAACAACGCTACATATCAGTCAGCAAGTAACTTCTACTCTTACCAAAAATTTTCCCAAAAAGAACAAATTCTAATCTTAGTCACCGACCAATCAGCACATACACCAATCCTGAACCTTCGTTGTGTACACGAAAGATCAGTGTTTCCTGATCTCAGACCTTAAAGCCATCGTCCCAAATTGAACTCAACTTTTCAAATTATCAGGAAAAAACAACTAAAACCAAGAGGAACTGCTGCAAGAACCTTTTCTCCATGAATCTATTTACCTGTCTCACCTGTGGCTCTTCCAATGTGTGTCAGAAACCACACCTCAAGGCAGCATGGGCTGTGAGAAAAGACACTTGAGAAGCCCTCTGTGTCTCCCATAGCTCCATCTTGGGCAATCTGTTCACCCTCTCTGAGCTTCAGTTTTCTCCTCCAAAGACCAAAGTCGACCCCCACCTACCCCGCAGAATCAATATGAGGCTAAAAAACAAGGTGTCGAGACTTTGTAAAGTGCTCAAATATTTTATGATGAAGGGACCTCAGATCCAACAGCTTTCTCGTTTTACAGGTTCAGATCAGTCACTGGGCTCTCGCCCTTTATTCCATGTGTCCCTGTAACAAACATTTATGGACTACTTACTCCGTGCCGGAAGCTGCGCCAGGCACGGAGGACCGGATGGTGGGCAGAGAAGCCACAGTCCGTGGTGTGACAGGATGGCACACACCGTACCGGGGGACTCACAGTTACGCTGAAGAGCAAGCTGTTACACCTGCGGGCCACGTAAACCATTTGGCTTTTTTCTGAGAGAAACCAGAAGCAGAGGGAACACCACACTCAGATTGTTCTGGCTGCCGGTTACTAGCCCTGGGCTAGGCCCTGAACGTGGAGAAAAAATGCAGACTGACTCTGCAAAGTCTGGGATCGGGGTGAGAGGAAGCTGAGGCCGGTCACACAGTGTTACTACCCGCTACACCAGGGCGCTGTGGGAACCCAGTGGGAACAACCCTAGACACCAGTGGACTCAAAGTGCTAGAGATACGGGGCCTAGAGAAGGGGGGGGGGGGGGGGAAACAAAACAGCTACAGAGAGGGCACAGAACAAGAAATATCAACATAGTGAAAGTCCCTAATTCCACATAACAGACTTGATTGCCACAAAAAGAGACACACCAAATTCTCCAGAATTCACTAATTTGTTTTCCATAAATATTTAGTAACTCAGAAATGTATCAAAAGCACAGATTTCCCCTGACCTACTTATCAAGCTCATACAAGAGTGGGTGAGAATTACTGTATCCAATAAATACGAACTTAATTATTCATCATTCTTTCTTTTGTCTCTAATAAGATGATTTTCATGGGAACTTTTTTTTTCAAGGAAACTTTTGACAGTTGAGGCAAATATTTACATTTTCTTCTGATTACTCAAGTAACTGTCTTAACCTTAAAATACAATCAGATAATAAAAACATTTAAATCCTAATGAGGGAAAAGTATAATGTTGCATGAGTTTATATTATATATGAGTTTATACTAAAGTCCCATTATTCACATGGAATCACAGAACAGGGGGACAGCAAGAACTTGGGAAACCAGCCTTCAGTTCCTGGACGGGTCTGAGACAGGCCCACCCACGAGGTTGACTCCATCCTCCCACGCACCAGCATCTTCTGCTTTTGTGGGGGTCCAGGCTTGCGTGCACAGTCCCAAGGCAGGCTGAGCACTGCCTGCTAGCCGGGGTGCTCCCAGCAGCCTGCCACCCTCTCCACACTTTCCACATGCAATAACTCACATAACTCATAGGCAGTAAGTGAGCATCCCCCCAAACAGGCATCCTGACAGCCCTGGATGTCAACAGGTTAACAGAGCTCACCCTGACTGAATGTTCATGACGTGGAGCACTATGCCAAGCCCTGTTCCTCTCATCTCCTTAAAGTCAGGTAAGAACCAGGGGGAGGTAAGTATCATTGTGCTTCCCGTGTTGATTAGCAAACAGAGCATTGGTCACTTGCCTGAAGCCACAGGGCTAGCAAGTGGGGCCGGGACATAAACCCACACAAGCCTGACTTCAAGGTCTGCTAGAAGTGCTGCCCTGTCTGCTTCGCCGACACTGAGGCGGTGTCTCCTGTAGAGAACACAATGGACCTGAAAGCTCTGCAAAATAATGGGGGTGGGGGGAATGTGCCTCTCCGGGTCTGCACAGTCTGCTCTCCTCAGAAAGTGCAGGTGAGACAAGCCGGACTCATGCCTCCCGTGCGGAAAAGCCATGGAACTGATCAGTGCAGGGGATCAAAGAGAAGGGGCTCGGGGTGGTGCTGGGCTGGGACCACCTGTGAGAAGGCCCCAAGCAGAAAAGGGAGAAGAATCACTTGTGGGCCCGTGAGGAAAGCCCCAAGGACTCCTCGAGCACTCTATGACCTCAGAGCTGGTTTCTCAGACGCCGTGGCCATCACCTTCACCTTCACCACTGACTGGCACCATCACCGCTACACTGGAACCCAGAGAAAACAGCCAAACGAGTGCTTCCTGGTGCTGCCCCAACACTAAGGATAATCAAGTACAATGAGCACTCTGTAAGCATAAGTTTCTGTCAGGCAGGGCGCTGAGCAACCCACAGCATTATTTCACAGAATCTCCAACAACAGCCTCCAGGCAGGTAACCCTGCCATTCCCATTATCGTCACTGAGACTAACAATGGGAAAGACGCTTGCCCACAGTTACAAAGGTTGTGTGTGGATGAGTCAGAATCGGAACCCAGGTCTAGCGCCAGAGTTGGAATCTGCTTGGCCACATCACTTGGGGTCCTCTGTCGTCACCACTCCCCTTCTGGTCACGTTCTGTTTGCACCTGATTCCTCCACTAGCCGTCAGCTCCGAGGGTAGGACACAACTCTTCCATCTCCACGTGGCCAGCACTCAGCAAAGAGCTGGGCCCAAAGCAAGAGCACAGCAAGGCTGGTGGATGAATGCCCACAGGAAGGAAGTGGCCCCAGAAATGCCTCAGGATGCCCCTCGAGGAGGCCAACCCAACCACTGCTCCCCATCCCTCATCAGCAACTACAGACCACCTACTCAGCTCCCTGCGGCCTGCTCCTCCACTAGCCCACCTCAGCAGCCACACTTCTGAGGAAGGGGAAGGTGAGCTTCAGCAAGCGTGAGCAGTTCATTTTCAGACTTATCCTTCTTTCTGTTTCCCCGTCTTGTCCTGGACTATCTGGAGCAAATAGTTCTTCCCTCTCCCAAGACTCAGTAGGACAAGTACCACCATTCAGACCCAAAACCTACAGCTGGCAGACAGCTGTGTGTGTCTCGGTCAGCACTCAAGTACCTGGAGAATGAAGCAACAGAGTCCAGAGTCTGGGTTTCATCAGAGACCTGAAGACCTATCGAGAAGAGTGTGCCAGCATTTGGTAGCATGACTTGTCTGAGCAGAGGTCCATCATGAGGTCCACCAAGAGTCTACCCTGGAAACGCGGGAGCAAAGAAAGTAGGAGACTTTCCCTGTGCAGAGGAGACACGGGCATAAAACAACGCGTGCGATAGCGAGGTGTATGCTCCAATCCAGGTTACTCACACAAGAATGCCAAGGGAGCGCAGACAGGAGTGGTCACTTGCAGAAGAATTCAGTGGGTTTCACAGAGGAGGTGGCAAGCCATTCCCAAACCACAAAGGGAGAAGTCATTGTTTCCTGCCTCCATGACCCCCACACTGCCCAATTCCGCACCCCTGGGCCCTGTTCTAGCTTCAGTGACCTGTGTGCCAGTCTCCCTGCAGAGCATGTGAGCACCTCATGAGGGCAAGGACTTTGAGCATCTCCTGTGGCTCACCCTCCACCGCCCAGTAAGTGTCTGCTAACAAAGATTATTAATAACCCAGCAGCTACCCCTTGTGGAGCATCTACCAAGACCTATTCCCGCAAGTACTTCCCACACATGATCTCGTTTCTTCTTCACAAAAAGCCCCCAAAGGCAGATCCTATTATCACCATCCATTTAACAGATAAGGAAACTGAAAGGAAGGAAGATTAGGTAAATTGCCCCAAGTCATATCGCTGGTAAGTGACAGGGCTGGACTTTGAATCACGGGCTGAAGGGAAAACCAGTTTTCAATTACTAGTGAACAAATCCCTTTTCCTTTCTCTTTCTGTGTCTGCCTTGCATCCAGATACATGGACTGCCCTTTAGTCTACTGTTCACTGGAACTGGAGCCTTTTCTTCCCTCGAGAAAAACAAGGGCTGTCTCTTGTTAGTCTTCTAAACAATGACTGCTGACCATTACTGAGTAAACATCAGGGAGAGTGGGGGAGAGTGGAGACACAAAATTGTGCTCAAGGCGTCGGTGAAAAAAAACATCTATTAAAGAGGAACTGTGTGTACCAATTAGAACATTTTCCAATGCTGGGACACTTTCCAAAAGAAATCAAGTAAATAAACACAGGAGCAAAAGTATGTATAGGATGCTATTCTTTGCGTAAGAGAAAGAATATATAACAAACAAGAAAATGATAATAGTGGTTACCACTAGAGAGAAGACTGGGAACTGGAAGCTTGAGACAAGAAAGACACTTACTTTACAATTTTCCCCCCTTGAAATACTTATCTTTTAGAAAAAAAAAAAAATCTATGTGTGATTTTTTTTTAATTCTTAAAAAAAATAAGATAAAAACATCATTTAAAGAAACTCCTTATTGCCAAGCCTTTTCCAAATGCTCACGTACATATGACTGCAACCATGAAAAAAAACTTGTATGTTTGTGAAAATTGGAGTGAACTTAATTTGTAGTGAAAGAGGACTGTGAAATAACTTTCGTCTTTCATGTTGAGCTTCACTAATTTCACGATAAAGCTGTTGCAACTTTTTTTTCTTCAATAAACAAAATGCACTTTGAAGGTACAGATACAACATCCATATAAGCAGCAGGGATAAGATGCCACACCTTCTTCTGAAAGTCCCTCATTCGTCCCTTCAACAAGTATTTAATGAGCACCTACTGTGTGCCAGACAAAGCACTCAACAGGTATTTTTTGATAAACAGTTCAGTTGGTAAAGAATCTGCCTGCAATGCAGGAGACCCTGGTTTGATTCCTGGGTTGGGAAGATCCGCTGGAGAAGGGATGGGTTACCCACTCTAGTATTCTTGGGCTTCCCTTGTGGCTCAGCTGGTAAAGAATCTGCCTGCAATGTGGGAGACCTGGGTTGGGAAGATCCCTGGAGAAGGGAAAGGCTACCTACTCCAGTATTCTGGCCTGGGGAATTCTATGGACTGTATAGTCCATGGGGTCACAAAGAGTTGGACAACTGAGAGGCTTTCACTTTCACTATGTGCCAGGCAAAGCACTCAACAGGTATTTTTAAAAGAAGAACTAAGTAACGGGTCATCAGTGTCCTCCCTCCTGCCCTGCGGGAAAACATGCTCATCAGAATGCCAGAGCTAGGATCACTCTTGCCTGATGTTCACATATCCTCTCTCAGCTAAGAAAACTGAGGCCTGGACAGGGGAAGGCCTGACAGAGGTCACACGAGAAGCGAAGGCCTCACAATGACCAGTCCTGCTCTCCTTACATAGGACGTTCTATTTTGTTGTGTTGAAAGATGGGTGGTCAGGGAGGGGCAGAAACAAACCCTAACAACAAAGGCCTAATACATCAGGTGTCTTCACGTATCTAGCCACGTGTACTCTTCACAGCAACCTCTCAAGGTGGGCATGATTATCCCTGTGTTATAAATAAGGAGACTAAAGCTCTGAGAAGTCAAGAAACTGGTGTGTGAGGCTTCGAAGGCAGCTCTGTCTGACTTCCGAGCCAGAGCTCTTACCCTCCATGCTGAAAAGGAAAATCAAGTTTAAAAGGTAGACTGGAGCCATATCACGGAGAACCCTGGATGCGATATTTTCATTAATGAAGTTTCTCTCTCAACCTTGGATGCGGTCACTCAAACACTACCAACCAAAAAGCCAATTCTCTCATTACCCAATACATTTTCTAGCTCTCGTGGACCACCAAGTTTGGGCTTTCCTTTGAACCCACAGAGCACGATCATTACCCAGAGCACAGCACTCTCTGAGTCATTTACATAGTTTCTGCTGGGACAGTACGGGATGCCTTTAGAGCCTCTGGGTCCTGCCACACGAGCACAGACCCCAGTAAGGACCCACATCTGAGACAACATCCCCATGATGCCACTGGGTCATGCCACACCAAATGGTAGTGAGAGAGGCCAGCACCATGGCAGTTGGTTCCCCAAAGTCCCAGTGCCTGAAACGAAGAAAAGTGCAGGTTCATTCAGGAGAAGCCTCCTCCTGCCGCTCTTCTGTCCATGCAACACAGGTGGGACGAACTGGTCACACTGCTGGTGAGCAAAGGCAATGAGGTCACACGCTTGGCTATGGGATACTCTTCCAAATAGGAGGGAGTCCCATCATCTTGCTTTCCTCTCTCCATCACATGGAAACCTAACCAAGTTTTGGCATTCCCCTCTTTTGGGTGTCTTCCTTCTGGAATGTGATAAAAATCAGTGTTTATACTCGGATGGGGAAGGGAAATTCCATAAGGCTCAAGTCTGAGCTTCGTGTTCCAATTCAGAGTCTTCACTGGAGTTGGGGTCTAAAGGTCAGCAAACAATTAAATGTTCTGGTGCTTTCCATCTGCCACAGCTGCCTCACAGGCCTCATAGGAAGCAGGAGTCACCATCCCACCACAAACCTCATCCCCACTACCTACCTCAGCCCCACCTCGAACAAGAAAGCGGTCTACCGATTAGAAATCCCCTCCACAGGCTTCCCTGGTGGCTCAGTGGTAAAGAATCCGCCTGCCATTGCAGGAGTCACAGGTGCTATCCCTGATCTGGGAAGATACTACATACCTCGGAGCAGCTAAGCACGTGCAACCCAATGACAGCTTGTACTCTAGAGCCCACAGCTCTCTAGAGAGCCACGACTCCTGAAGCCTGCACGCCCTAGAGCCCATGGTCTGCAACAAGAGAAGCCTCAGCAATGAGAAGCCCTCGCACCACAACAAACAGTAGCCCCCACTCGCTGCAACTAGAGAAAAGCCTGCACAGCAATGAAGATCCAGCAAAGCCAAAACTAAATTGATTGATTAAATTAAAAAAAAAATCCCCTCCTCTTTCGACCCTCAGTTTCCAAACACAATCTGCCCACTAGCACAGAGGCAGCAGACTCATAGCTTTACACAAAGATGTCCTCAGTCTGTCCCACCCTCACAAGCCCCCTGAGGGGAACACAAGGCAGGTACCAGGATGCACACCTCGCATAGGAAGAAACAAAGCTCAGAGGTGAGAGACTGTCCCAGGCAACGAAGAGGCAAAAGCCTCTGAACCCTCATTCCTGTTCTGCCCCCTCACCAGGCTGCCACTTCAATCTTCTGGAGACGACCACTGTTAAGATTTGCAGCAGCCTCCAGGTCCCAGGAGCCAGTCGGCCAAGAACCCTTCCACCCTTCCAGCTTCACACTAACTACTCTTCAAGCACACACATTTCTCAACAGCTGATAGAATGAAAGCCAACGGGCGGCCCCCACCCCACTCCGCCCCAATCGAGGCATGCCCCCTGCAACAGCGACACGAAAAAGCCTCCCCGAGATTGAAAACCAGTGCGCCCCACGTCAGGCCACTGCGAGGCATAGGGGAAGCCGCCGGCCTAGTAACCAGGGCAGCTGAGACCCAAGTCCGACTCAGGAGGAGCACAGGCAAGGCCGAGCTGGCCCTTCCGGCCCAGCGGCGGCAACCCTCGAAGCCTCCAGAATCCTCAGAAAGCCCAAAGCTCCTGCTTCCCCTCAAAAAAAAAAAAAAAAAATCCCGGCAGAGGAGAAAGCAGCATTCCCTTCTCCCCGCGACCCCTCACTCACCCTCTGGCCGCTGCTCACCTGGGGCCCCCGCTTCCGGACCTGCAACCACTCGGGGCCCCGCCCCCCCCCCCCCCGCAGGTCTCCCCGGCCCCGCCCCCCTTGCACCTGTGGTGTCCTCAAGGCCCGGCCGGTCCGGCCGCTTCGGCCTCACCTCGCAGCCCCCTCCCCCTGGCAAACCTGTGGTTCCCACCTGGCCCCGCCCCCCCCGCACCTGCAGCCCCTCAGCCCTTCCTAACTGCCTCCTCCAGCCCCGCCCCACGCACCTGCGGCCTTTCCCCAACTCCAAACCCGCCCCTCCACACACACACCTGCCGTCCCCCAGACCAAAACCCCCATCCCCATCACGCACCTAAAGCCCCCCGGCCCGGCCCCAGTGCCCCCCAGACCGCCTGAAACAACCCCACCACCACCACCCCCCAGCCCCGCCTCCCGCCCCAAGGCCCCACCCCTGCCGGGCGGCAGGCACCCCCGCCTAAGGGTCCCGCCCCTCGCACCTGCAGCTCTCTCCGGCCCGGCCCTCAGGGTCCCGCCCCGCCCCGCCGGCCGCTCCTCTCACCGCCCGCTCTCGCCGCCGCAGTCCTGGCCGGTCACCTTGACGCGGGCCGCAGCGGCTGCCGCCGCCTCCTCATGGCCCTGGGAACGGCCCAGGCGGCAGCGGCGACTTCGCTCGGAGGCTGGAGCCGGGCCGAGCCGGGCCAGGGCCGGGCCGGGCGCAGCTGGAGCGCGGGCCGACGCGGGAGCAGAGCCGGTGCCCAGCCGCAGTAGGAACCGTCCGCTCCTGGAGGGGGGGGTGGTCTGAGCGGCGGGCCTCTCAGCCAATAGGCGCGCGGAATCGGACTCCTCTCCCCAATCAGCTCACTGCAGAGGCGGAGACACGCAAATCGGCCGGCTGGGCGCTCCAGTGCGCAGCCGCTGCAACCCAGGTCCTCCCTGGCCTCGGCCTCCGCTAGAAGCCCTCAGACGCGGTCTCCGCCTGCAAGGATGCTCTGCAGCCTGCACACTCCGATCAGCGCCCCGCCACGCCCATCTTCTTCCTAGAAATAGCAGTGCATCTTATTCCCCATACATCCTTCCAGGCCTCATACAGTTTCCCTTTGAAATCCCTACCTAAGATTCATTTGTTTTTCAACAACAAAAAAATGGCTTTGTGAGAAACATCACCTGAATGCCCATTCTTTATGACTCGGAGGTAGGCACAGAACACAGAACATCAAAGCCAGAAGAAACCTTCGGGAGCCTCGAGTCCAATCCATTTCATTTATATCTGGGCAAAATCAGGCCTCTCGAGGTAAAAAGACTTGCCCAAGACCACATAAGTACAAAGCTGGGAAATGGAGTTGTCTCATCTTTCGGCTCCCAGATCCTTTTCTCTGTGCCACGCACGATGAGATGAGCAGAAAGGTTAAGTCATTTGATCAAAAGACCCCCGAGATAATAAGTTGTAAAGGCGGCGGAAGCCAGTTCTGTGAAGCCCTGCAAGTCAGAACCACAGAAAATCTCTGTTCTGCCTCCCACAGAATGGAGGCTCTATGTCCTACGTTACTCTGAATGATTCTTGGATGCACAAACAAGTAGTATAAGTCATTTCTGACAACTTTCGAATTCATTCTGCAGTAATATCAGAGTATGAAAAGATTTGTTACTGTCTTCCCATAGCTGATGGAAGAAAAAGAGAGAAACAAATGAACAGAAGAGAAACAGGGTCAGTGGAAATTAATGCATTTCTAAATCTTCAGGGATCTCCAAGGGAAATTTCTGCCATCTTGCATTAAGATAAGAATAATTATCAAAGAAGCTACTTAGCTATTTTACTGAAAGAGAACAGGAGACAATACAATGCAATGATTCATTCTGCTCAGAACCTCTGTATTCAGAAATGCACAGGGTGGGGGTTGAGTGCTAAAGCTGGGAACTTTTGACTACCTGAGTCCAAACTCTGCTTCTGCCACCAGCAAGTTGTGTGTAGATTAGCACTTTACTTACTGTCTATGGGCCTCGGTTTCTTTCTTGAAAAATAAGTGTGCTGAAAATAGCACCCTCTTCAGAAAGACTGCTGGGAAGATTAAATGAGATGACATGTGGAAGAAGCCCTAGTACCTAACAGTAGCTCAGTAAACATTAGCTGTTGTTATTTCTACCTGTGTGACTTAGGGCAAGCGTGGAAGTTCAGCACAGTGTGTGTAATATATGCTTGCTAAATGGCATCTCTTATTTTTAAAATGATTATGCATAACTTCTAAGTTTTCTTCAATTAACATAGATTCTTTTGTAATATATCAAAAAGTTATTGTAAACCCAAATTTAAAATGAGAAAAGGATCTGAATCCAAATGCCAATAAGCATGTGGAAAGATGTTCAATATAATTAGCCATCAGAAAAATGTAAATCAAAACCACAATAAGATACCACTGCACACCCATGAGGATGGCTATAACAAATGAGGTGGACAATAACAGGGGCTGGTGAGGAGATGGCAAAACCGGAGCCCTCAAACACTGCTTGTGGAAATATAAAATGATGCCACCACTTTATAAAACAGTACCTTAAAAGGTAAACGTAGGGTTACCATATGACCCAACAATTCCTAGGTATACCCCCAAGAGAAATGAAAGCATATGTCCATGTATAAAACTGGTACACAAATGTTCATAATATCCAAAAAGTAGAAATAACCTAGTGTCCATTAACTGATGAGTGGATAAATAAAATGTGGTATATCCATACAACGGAATATAAAAAGAAATGAAATTCCAATACTTCGATTAACATGGATGAACCTTGAAGCCATGGTAAGTCAAAAAGGCAGATCACATATGATTCCATTTATATAAAATGTTCAGAATAGGCAAATCTATATAGTGAGAGAACAGTTGGTGGTTGTCTAGGGCTTGGTGGGGGGTGGTGCAAGAATTGAGGGTAATGGCTAAGGCAGGTGGACTTTATTTTTGAGATAATGAAAATATACTAAAATCAGTGATTGCACAACTCTGTGAATATACTAAAAGCCATTGCATTGTATACTTTTTATGCATGAATTATATAGTATACGAATTTATAATAGTAAAACTATTATTACAAGTTATCAGAAACTCTGGTCAGGCATGTCAGTCTCATGCTCAAACACCATGTAACAGGATGTAGAGAAGATCCTGACTGCATCTGCTCAGATTCAGATCACCTACAGTGAAAGTGTGATGTGCTGGTGGAATAAGCGGGCTCTCAATGAAGGGAAGGAACTTTGGAGCTAGGGGAGGAAAGGAGGGCTGGAAAAATCACCAAGGCCAGGCCAGCTGCCTCTGCATAGGCTTGTATATCATGCAGAGTGAAGTTTTGGGACAGTTCAAGCAGATTTTTTCATTAGAGCTGCTGATCAACAAGGAAGTTGTATAAACAGACTCTAGGGTGGCCCCCTGGAGAAGGCAATGGCACCCCACTCCAGTACTCTTGCCTGGAAAATCCCATGGATGGAGGAGCCTGGTGGGCTGCCGTCTATGGGGTCGCACAGAGTCGGACACGACTGAAGCGACTTAGCAGCAGCAGCAGTAGCAGCAGGGTGGCCCCCATAATCCTCACCTCACAAGTCTATGGGCTTGTGGGATCCTCTTCCCTGAATGTAGGCAGGACCTGACTTACTTCCAATCAGTAGAATAAGGCAAAGATTTTTCGATGTTTGTGATTATGTTCAGCTCAGTTCGGTAGCTCAGTCATGTCCGACTCTTTGTGACCCCATGAACTGCAGCACGCCACGCCTCCCTGTCCATCACCAACTCCCGGAGTTCACTCAAACCCATGTCCATCGAGTCAGTGATGCCATCCAGCCATCTCATTCTCTGTCATCCCCTTCTCTTCCTGCCCCCAATCCCTCCCAGCATCAGAGTCTTTTCCAATGAGTCAACTCTTTGCATGAGGTGGCCAAAGTATTGCAGTTTCAGCTTTAGCATCATTCCTTCCAAAGAAATCCCAGGGCTGATCTCCTTCAGAATGGACTGGTTGGATCTCCTTGCAGTCCAAGGGACTCTCAAGAGTCTTCTCCAACACCACACTTCAAAAGCATCAATTCTTCAGTGCTCAGCTATCTTCACAGTCCAACTCTCACATCCATACATGACTACTGGAAAACCATAGCTGTGACTAGATGGACCTTTGTTGGCAAAGTAATGTCTCTGCTTTTGAATATGCTATCTAGATTGGTCATAACTTTCCTTCCAAGGAGTAAGCATCTTTTAATTTCATGGCTGCAGTCACCATCTGCAGTGATTTTGGAGCCCAAAAAAATAAAGTCTGTCACTGTTTCCCCTTCTATTTGCCATGAAGTGATGGGACCATGATCCCAGTCTGTTGTTCCATGTCCAGTTCTAACTGTTTCTTCCTGACCTGCATATAGGTTTCTCAAGAGGCAGGTCAGGTGGTCTGGTATTCCCATCTCTTTCAGAGTTTTCCACAGTTTATTGTGATCCACACAGTCAAAGGCTTTGGCATAGTCAATAAAGCAGAAATAGATGTTTTTTCTGGAACTCTCTTGCTTTTTCAATGATCCAGCGGATGTTGGCAATTTGATCTCTGGTTCCTGTGCCTTTTCTAAAACCAGCTTGAACATCTGGAAGTTTATGGTTCACATACTGGTGAAGTCTGGCTTGGAGAATTTTGAGCATTACTTTACTAGTGTATGAGTCTTTGGCATTGCCTTTCTTTGGGATTGGAATGAAAACTGACCTTTTCCAGTCCTGTGGCCACTGCTGAATTTTCCAAATTTGCTGGCATATTGAGTGCAGCACTTTCACAGTGTCATTTTTTAGGACTTGAAATAGCTCAACTGGAATTCCATCACCTCCACTAGCTTTGTTCATAGTGATGCTTCCTAAGGCCCACTTGACTTCACATTCCAGAATGTCTGGCTCTAGGTAAGTGATTACACCATCATGATTATCTGGGTCGTGAAGATCTTTTTTGTACAGTTCTTCTGTGTATTCTTGCTACCTCTTCTTAATATCTTCTGCTTCTGTCAGAAGATATTAAGATAATGGTTAAGAGTGAGAGTGTGAGCCAAAGTGTTCTGGAGGTAGCTTACAAAAAGGCTCTGATCACCTAAGGAAGTGAAAGGAAAGACACATTGAACAGAGGCCGAAAACTGGATTGTTAGTCCAGAGCTCCAGAGATGTTTGAATGCTCAGCCAAGCAAGTCTGCTTGGTGAAGGTCAGAGCCCTGGTGGGGAAAACCTGGGACTCTGAGTAATGGAGTGTAGACATTTGGATGGATGTTTCTGAGGATATTGACTCTTCAACATGCAGTTCAGGCCCCTCTGGGCTTGGACACTTTTCCTTAGTAAGGACTGGAGCTACTACTGTGCTTACTGGTTCTATAGAAGCCCTTCCCTGCGGACAACAACTGCTCCTACCTGCAGTGTTGTCCCAACCTCCTCTCCACATGGCCAGGCTGCTGCTTCTGCTAAGTCGCTTCAGTCGTGTCTGACTCTGTGCGACCCCATAGACGGCAGCCCACCAGGCTCCTCTGTCCCTGGGATTCTCCAGGCAAGAATACTGGAGTGGGTTGCCATTTCCTTCTCCAATGCATGAAAGTGAAAAGTGAAAGTGAAGTCGCTCAGTCCTGCCTGACTCTTAGTGACCCCATGGAGTGCAGCCTACCAGGCTCCTCTGTCCATGGGATTTTCCAGGCAAGAGTACTGGAGTGGGTTGCCATTGCCTTCTCTGGGCCAGGCTGATAATCAGAGTTAAATTCCAACATAATCTGTCTGTTGATGCCCAGGGCCTGATAAGGGAAGAAATAGATGATATGCCTAGAGGATGCAAGAATTAGCCAACATGTACGGGTAGGAACCAGGGGAGTACCCCTAGGGTTGAATTTTGAGAGGGCTTGATCAAGGAAGCTGGAATGTAAGACCAGATAAACAAGAATTTATTGACTTGGGGATATTTTCTCAGGACATGGGATTTAATGCCCTAACAAGGACCCAAGCTACTGGAATGGCTCTTAGAAGCCTGGGGAGGGTTGGGGGGTGGAAGTGACCAATTCTCAGGGAAGTGGAAATACCTGAGTTGCCCTGGAAGATGGTAAAAGGAGTGGCTGTGCTGAAATGAACATACACTCAATCCTCATTATTCATGGTCTCCATATTTGTGAATTAGACTATTGCTAAAATTTATTTGCAATCCAGAATCAACACTCGTAGTGCTGTCAAGGTCATTTGCAGATGGGCAAAAATCTGAGTCACCCAATATGTGTCTGGGCAGAGGTCAAACCAGGTAACACTGCCTTCTTGTTTAGTTCTCACGCTGTAAACAGCTGTCCCTTTCACAGTCTACTTAGTGCCACGTTTTTCACATTTTTGGTACTCTTTCGTGGTGGTTTTACTGTTTAAAGTAGCCCCCAGGAATAGTGCTGAAGTGCTGTCCAGGGTTCTAAGCACAGGAAGGCTGTGATGTGCCATACTGAGAAAGTGATGTGTTAGATGAATTTGGCTCAGGCATGAGATACAGTCTGCTGGTCATGAGTTTCCTGTGAACAGATCACCAGTATTTATCATATAAAGTGCCTTTAAACAGAAAGACACATAAAACAAGGATATGTATTGACTGGTTGGCAAAAATATTGACTCGAAAAGAACCTAACTCTGTGTTTCCCTTAGGAGCAGTGGTTCGGTATTCACTAACTCAAGTGTTCTCAGTGACTTTATAGGGCATAACCCTTGAGAATAATAGATCAACTATACCTCTCACGAGTAAAGTCTATTAACCCTTCTTGCAAGGAATGCTGGGAAATGTAGTTCTCATAAGTATCCAGACCCTGGGATAGAGGGGAGGGTATAGAAGAAGCAGGGAATGATTCTAAGTTGCTGCAGACAAGCCAGTAGAGTAGGTTAAACCATCAGACATTAAAAAGATGTTAATGGTTGCCTTGTTGTTGTTGCTGTTCAGCTGCTAAGTCATGCCCAACTCTTTGCAACCCTGTGGACTGCAGCATGCCAGGCTCCCCTGCCCTTCACTGTCTCCCGGAGTTGGCTCAGATTCATATCCAGTCAGTCGGTGATGCTATCTAACCATCTCATGTTTGCCTTAAGTTTTCCAATATTATGATAATTATTCAGAGTCTATCTTCAAATACTATTACATCATTTCTCATGCAGGGTAAGGACCTAATGACCCTGAGGAAACATGTAATGATGGAAGGAAGCAGTTCCGGTTCCCAAGGCTGAAGGGACAAAGGAAAGTAAAGGTTCTCATAACCAATTAACTGTGTGGGAAGGGGTGTGGTTTTTCGCACAGCAACTGGCATTTCTCCAACACCATCCAGGTGTCCTACAGTACAACTCAGTTCTGATCCTGTCTATCCAGAGATAGCATCGAATCCCACAGGTTAAGTGATCAGTCCCGCAGGAATGTCCCCCAACTTCAGCCACCATCGAAAGCCCAGATTGTTACCTGCTCCTGACTAACTGGCTATAAATCAGAGGTTCCCACAACCCCCTCCCGGGCTTGATTGATTTGCTAGAGTGGCTCACAAGAACTCAAGAAACCAGTTTGCTCATGAGATTACCAGTTTATTTTAAAAGATATAGCCATTTGAAGAGATTCATAGGGCAAGGTCCTGAACAATGGAACTTCTGTCCTCGTGGAGTTTGGGGCCTGCCATGGTAGCACATGGAAGTTTTCTAGTGCCCTAATTTGTGAGTTCTCTGAACCCCACCCTTTTGGGGTTTCATGGAGGCTTCATTACATCAGCACCGTGGATTAAATCATTGGCCCTTGGTGACTAGTTCAGCCTCCAGTCATTCTTTCCTCCCCAGAAGTCATGATGGGTGGGGCTAAAAGTTCCAATCCTCTATCCGTTGGTTCTGCTGGCAATCAGCCCCCTATTTGGGGAGGATTCCCAAAAGCTACCTTATTAATATAACAGTTGCTAATGTTATCATTATGATAACATGATGTCCACTTCATCTTTCATCTATATGGCCCTGAAGCATTTTTTTCCCTCCAGAAACTGAAGACAAGATACCAAATAGTTTCACAAAAGATGCTACAATTGCTCTAATTGCCTAGGAAATTCTAGGGTTTGTGGAGCTGTGAGCTAGGAATCATGGACGAAGATCAAATATATATTTCTTATAAATCACAATATCACAGAAAGATTCTGAGTCATCAGAACCTAAGAGCCCAATGAAGCTGATCCACAGAATCATGAGGAAATGAACTGATTATTGTTTTAAGGCACTAAGTTTGGGGGTGGTTTGTTATGTGGAAATAGAAAACTGATACAAATATCTTCACACTCTGTGAGCATTCTGAGAGGTCAGTCTTCATATTTCTTCCCAAAGTCCTCTTGTGACCATCTTCCAGTCCTTTTCCTTCAAATCCCTGACCATCTACCCAAACCGTTAGTCATTGCCCATGAGTCTATGTATACCTGTACTTCTTGTCCACAAAAAAATGGGCAACCAAATGCATCATCCGCTGGGAGGATTTCTCTTTACACCATCTCTTGCAATGGCTGAGATTTTTCAGCAGTCCACCGCTAGTGGGTGCCAGCACAGGCAGAGTTCGAGACTGATGTAGAGGAGGCCATACAGCAGGATTAGGCTGTTACAGGTATGCAGTCACCTACCCATTGTTGTTTTTCAGTCGCTAAGTCATGTCCAGCTCTTTGCGACCCCATGAACTGCAACACACCAGGCTCCTCTGTCTTTCACTATCTCTTGGAGTTTGCTCAAATTCAAATCCATTGAGTCAGTGATGCTATCTATCTCATCCTCTGTCACCACCTTCTCCTTTTGCCTTCAATCTTTCCTAGCATCAGGATCTTTTCCAATGAGTTGGCTCTTCACATTAGGTGGCCAAAGTATTGTAGCTTCAGCTTCAGCAATAGTCCTTCCAATGGATATTCAGGATTGATTTCCGTTAGGGTTGACTGGTTTGATCTCATTAAAATATAACATAGGAGCATCCTAATTCTAGACATCAGATCTTTAGTGACTGTGAGTCAGTGCTAGATTCAGACCCACTTGCCCTGTGTTCCAAAATCAGGTTTCTACATGGACCAGGCTGAGGGCTGCTCCAGACCTTGGTGGAGTCCCCAGACCATCTATCCTGAAGCCCAGTTGGCTGACTTTCCCTTGATACAGACCTCAACATCTTCAGCAATATTCTCTATAAAAAAGCCTTTTTCAACTTTGGCGTTTCTGTAATAGACACTCCATTAATGTTCATTGAACTGAGTTCTACTGCCTCCCCATGGCCACAGGGTAAAAATCCAAATGTGTTAGCTTGAAATAAAATATACTTGAAGATCTAGCTCCCTATTTATACTCATCTCCTAATTGTTAGCATTTGCAAAACATTTACTATGATTCATCTCATCAAATATGTGATCTCACTCAAAAATATAGATATCTGCATGTATACAGAGATCAGTATGTACATGTTATTATGTAATATCATATGCTGTATATACATGTGTGTATTTAACCTAAGTAGTCTCACACAATGTATGTTCTTTTGTAAGTTGCTTTCCCACACTCACCAATATGTCATGGGTATTTATTTCTCCATGCCTTAAAGGTTTTACACATTTATATCATCATTTTAGATGATTCTCTACAATAGCATTGTAGGAATGTATCAGAGTTACTGGTAGACCTTATAAGGGCTTACAACTTTTCAGTATTATAATTAACACTGGGATGAATGATATTTATATTTATACATCTTCTGTTACTTGTTAGACTATCTTCTTAGGTTAAATTCTTTAAAATAGTACCACGGTGCCAAAGGGAATATACACTTAAAATTTTGAAGCGTGGTACCAACTACTATCTTCCAGAAATGTTATGCTGACTTATAAAACCAACATCAGGGTGTGAGTGCCCAATTTTCCGCCACCCTCATCAATGCTGGGTATTGCCAACAAAATAATAGAAAAGCAGTCTCTTGTTATTGCTTTGAATGCTTTCTGCAGATGTAAAATATCTTTACTCTGTACATATTAGCCTTGAGTGTTTCTTCTGTGGTTCTTTCTTTAGGTCCTTTCTCTTTTTAAAACTGGACCATTCACCTTTTTCTTATTAATTTTAAAAAGCTCTTGTTCAATATGTTGCAGAATTTTTTCTTCTAAACCTGTAGTGTGTTTTCTTGTTTTGCTTTTATTGAACATATTTTACACTGTATATAGTCAAACCAATTTTTTTTTTTTTAGGATTTCTTCTTTTTGGTCTAAAGAAAATCTTCCCCACTGCAAAAGCAAATAAACCATCACCTCCTTGTTTTAAAACTAATTTTCTCATGGGTGCATTTTTCTACAATTAACTATTTAATTCACCTGAATTTTGCTTCTGGTCTCCCTGCTCTTCACTTAGCTGGGCCTCCTCACTCAGACTAAGTCTGTCCAGGTCCCCACTCCCACCAGCAGGATATGGCTTCTCAAGGAAGCTCAAAATTACTCACAGGCAGTTTTAGCCTTAAAGCTGAAGTCTCTATTTACAGAAAATATCCACTGGCTCCAACCAGTGAATGCAACTTATATCCAATGCAGAAGCAGCAGCATTTCAATGCTTTTTTGCAGCGCACCAGGACTGGCAAAGTTCATGACACTGTGGTCCTTTCAGAGACAGTAGAAAGGAGTGGTTTCCTGAAATCAAGATCGGGCCACCTGAGTTCTGCCATCCAAAGCCTGAGAGAGTGGTCGTGTTAGTGCCCAGAGCAAACGTGCAGGATACCCTGTCCTCTGCCCTCCAAGAGTTCTCAAGGCTACCAGGCCCTGTTGCTGGCTCTCTTGGGGGGAGTTGGTGAGGCTCTAGCTATCCACACAGACTCCCAGGAAGGACACCACTCAATTCTTTCCAGCTGGGCTTAGGACAGTATATCCAGATAGCAACTGACACTTGATAAAGGGAAACACTTCCACAAGGAAAAATCTTAAGCAAAAAGGCACTGGACTTACTTCAGGGTGGAAGTCTATAGTCGTTACAGGGACTGCAGCTGGTGGCAGGAGGTCCCTGGAGCCCTATTCTGGGGAAAGAGGGTCCATGCAGAAGACGGAAAGAGGACTAGCGGTTTAGTTAGTGAACACTGATAGCATCCGCACCCGACCACCAGCCTGGCCAGGGGCCAGCAGGCAGGAAAGAGTGAGTGAGGGCCCCTCGGGGAGGATGCAGTTGTGCTGAAAACGGCAAAGAGGAAGTGGAGTGAAGCCAGCAACCAGACCCGTGCCTCCCCTCCCAAGGACGAGACATGCAAGACAGGAATGCCCTGGTCCGGCTGTGTTAGCACCAGCCCTTGTGAGGTTCAGACAGCCTGAGCACCCAGCCCAGGAGAGTCAGCAGGCCCAGGGAGAGCAGGTCGTCAGAGGCAGCAGTGTGAGGCTTCCTGGGAAGTTCAGGTGCAAAGGTCCAGCCTCAGAGCCCACATCTACGAAATGAAAGGCAGCTTTTGATTCTCACATTAATATTTGGAGAAGTAAAGGGAGAGAGTGAAGGAGCTGGGGAGTAAAACAAAAATCAAAACAAAACACACAGCTGAAAATAGCTCCAGGGACCCAGATGTGTGATGAATGGAACATCTGGCAGAGACAGGCTAGTTAAACTAACAGTCCCACAAAAGCAATTCTTTTGCCAAAGACGTGTTCTTCCAAGTTATGGATTCCTCAGTTCCAACAAAATTGTCAGAAACATGCCTCCTAATAATATCTGTTGAAGCCCTGAAGTGGAAGGAGGTGGACAGACAGAAAGAGGAAGACTGTTCCCATGGCCTAGACTCTAGAGAAAATAGCTCAGAGTCATTTTCAGCCTAGAGAAGCCCAAAGAGGGGGCTGGAGGGAGTCAGGCAGGCTGTGATCTGCAGAGCGGAACAAAGAGCCAAAGGGCCAACTCCAGCGAAGCAGTTTTGGGGCTCAGGATAAGGAAGGACTTTCTAGAAAGTTGTTTGTCAAAGGGAGTCAGCCAGTTCCCACAAGCAAGTAGAAACTGGAGATTACTTACAAGGACTGGGGTAGGAGTCCTGGTCCTGAGAGGCGGGGAATAGATGGGAAGTGGGGGAGGCTTTCCTATTCTTAAGAGAGGGCAAGGGTGGGGAAGGGGGAGGAACTTGAAATGACTTATCCTCTGATTTGCACATTTTAAGAATTGTAAAAATAATTTTATTTATTTCTTTTTGGCTGTGCTTGATCTTCCTTGCTGGGTAGGCTTTTCCCTAGCTGTGGTGAGTGGGGGCTACTCTCTAGCTGCGGTGTGCAGGCTTCTCGTGGTGGCTTCTCTCGTTGGGGAGCAGAGGCTCTAGGGCACAAGAGCTTCAGCAGTTGCAGCTCCCAGCCTCTAGAGCACAGGCTCAATAGTTGTGGTGCTTGGGCCCAGCTGCTCCAAGGCACCTCACAGTGCTACACGCAAGCTTCCAGGATCCATCCTAGCTCAAAGGCCCAGGCTATGCACAGCCACTAGCAGAGTCCAAGGGAGTCCAGGGAAGGACAACAGGGAAAATCCTGTGGCAGGATACAAAGAAGAGGCCCAAGGCTCACCAGTGCCAAGGCTGAAACTGAACAGGATTTTTTTTTTTTTAGATTCAGGATTTATTTAAGATTCAGGGTTTTTTTTTTAAACTTTGTGTGTGTGTGTGTGTGTGTGTTTTGACCCAGGCACACGGCAGTGAAAGCACCAAATCCTAATCACTGGACCACTAGGGAATTACCAAGACTTATTTATTTATTGGCCGTGCTGTGCGGCACGTGGGATCTTAGTTCCCCTGACCAGGGATCGAACCTGTGCCCCTTGCATTGGAAACACAGAGTCTTAACCACTGGATTGCCAAGGAAATCCCCAAATGGGATGTTTTGAAGACATGTTTTGAGTGCCAGCAATCTTGCTGTTACCACTACAAAGGAGGTGGGCTTGTCTGCATAGCCTCAGGGGACAGCCTGATCAGTAGTGACACCTAGCTAGCTGCCCCAAACAAACAAACTGGGATGTCACTAGGCCCTAGAAGCCTTTGTTTTTCAGTCTTTCAGTCATGTCCGACTCTTGGCGACCCCATGGACTGCAGCGCACCAGGCTTCCCCTTCACTAGCTCTCAGAGTTTGCTCAAACTCACGTCCATTGAGTTGGTGATGCCAGCCAACCATCTCATCCTCTGTCGCCCCCTTCTCCTTTTGCCTTCAATCTTTTCCAGCATCAAAGTCTTTTCCAATAAGTTACCTCTTTGCATCAAGTAGCCAAAGTACTGGAGCTTCAGCATCAGTCCTTCCAATGAGTATTCAGGGTTGATTTCCTTTAGGATTGACTGGTATGATCTCCTTGCTGTCCAAGGGACTCTCAAGAGTCTTCTCCAACACCACAGTTCAAAAGCATCCATTCTTTAGTGCTCAGCCTTCTTTATGGTCCAGCTCTCACAGCCAGTCTGATCAGATTCGAGGGCTCCTTTAGGACAGAGGCAGGAACAAGAGAAGCCCTAATAAATGACCTCCTAGAAAGATGAGGTGAGGGGCACCTGTTTGCTATCTGAGTTGGAAAGAGACACAATTCTGTCTCTAAAGACTCAGGCAGGGTGCCCCATGCGTGACTGCATTATAATCCACTGTTAATTTAAGTACATACCTCCCCGCACAGCTGCCACTTTAGAATCGTAGCATGTTCTCGACCAATGAAAGCTAGAGCAGCAAGCTTTGTTGTACACCTATCGTTGAGAAGAGCAGTCACCCAGGGAGCATTCCCCAGCATTACCCCAAGAGGGTAGGTTCTGCGACACTGGTTTCCTCTGAGGTGGCCTCCTTCGGCCATTTACTTTGTATTCTGAACTTTGGAGCCCTGTTTGCTGGCCAAAATTATGCTAGTTAGGCCTGCCCTGCTGAACAAAAGGAAAATGTCACAGAAATATTTAATTATGAGTCACGGAGGCTTGATGGGTTTTCAAGGAATGGTCAGGGGATTGGTGGGTACTGACATGGTAAAGGACATCACAGACATCCCTGAAGCCAGGTGGGGAGAATTATGAATTACAAGTGGAAGAAACCTAAGTGAGCACAGATCGTGACTTCAGGACGAAAAACGGCCAGCGACTGCCAGTGGCTTCTGCCGGCAGGGCAGCTCAATGCTGTCTACATCACATCTGCTCCAACTCAGTTTATCTGCTTCAGGTTGTTGCTGTTCAGTTGTTCACACGTGTCTGACTCTTTTGTGACCCTGTGGACTGCAGCACAGCAGGCTTCCCTGTCCTTCACCATCTCCTGGAGTTTGCTCAAACTCATGTCCATTGAGTTGGTGATGCCATCCAACCATATCCTCTGTTGCCCCCTTCTCCTCCCGCTCTCACTCTTTCCCGGCATCAGGGTCTTTTCCAATAAGTCAGCTCTGCTTCAGGTGGTGTTCCCATTTCCAGGACCACGTCCCCTTGGGATTATTCCTTCGACTCTGCCAAGAGGCTTGCTCAATTCTTCGTGTTGGGCAACTTTTTCAGCCACGGCTGTGTCCAACTCTTTGCAACCCCATGGACTGTAGCCTGCCAGGTTCCTCTGTCCATGGGATTTCCCAGCCAGGAATAATGAAGTGGGCTGCCATTTCCTTCTCCAGGGGATCTTCCCAGACCAGGGGTCAAACCTGCATCTCCTGCTTGGCAGGTGGATTCTTTACCACTGAGCCACTGGCGAAGCCCAAAAGGAAAAAAGCAAACCTACAGAAGCCACTACCTCACAACTTACCTGAGCCATAAGAGTCCAACTCCATCAGTTTTTAGACAAACTGCAGCAAAAGAGGCTGTGAGGCAAAGGTATGGCTAAAAGCTAGACCTCCAGATTCCCAGAAGACATTGCACTTTCTCCCTCACACCCTTAATGTGGGGTCCCCAGCTGGCAAGGAAGCCAGTTCCTAGGTGGACCTCTTACACCAGCTGCAGTCGCACTGCCCACTTGACTGTAAAGGTGAGAACCTGTTTTACAGCAAGGAACAAGTCAGCTCTATTAGCACAGAAGCCAAGTTTCATCCTGGCCTGCTTCCCAGTCCACTGTCCTGCCTGACCCTCCCAGAATATGTGTTTGCTCATTCATTCAATCCCAACTGCGCCTGCTGGGGTTCCAGGCCATGTGCTGAGGGATATACAGGTAAGGGAACAGCCCAGGATCCTTGCTGTCATGGAGGTTGCAGGCTAGGAGAAACATTAATTGAATCATCTCACTAATCAATATACAATTACCAATTTTTTCAGAGCAATGAATTACGCTGAAGGGCAGGAGGATCACAGCTCAATGAGCGGCTCTGTTAAAGGGGCCTGACCTAGAAGGGCTGCTGCAGGGAGGAAGGCCTGAGCTATAACTGCGGAGGAGTTAATTGGCTTTGAGGAAGATCTGTTACAGAACCCAAGTTTGTAGGCCAAATGACAGAGTGTGGAGCAGTGAAAGTGAAGGCCACTCAGTCGTGTCTGACTCTTTGCGACCCCATGGACTACACAGTCCATGGAATTCTCCAGGCCGGAATACTGGAGTGGGTAGCGTTTCCCTTCTCCAGGGGATCTTCCCAACCCAGGGATAGAACGCAGGTTTCCGGCATTGCGGGTGGATTCTTTACCAGCTGAGCCGCAAGGGAAGCCTAAGAATACTGAAGTGGGTAGCCCATCCCGTCTCCAGCAGATCTTCCCGACCCAGGAATCAAACCAGGGTCTCCTGCAATGCAGGCAGATTCTTTACCAACTGAGCTATCAGGGAAGCCTGTGTGGAGCAGAGAAAGGTTTATTTTAGGGCCAAGCAGCGAGAATGGGTGGCTCGTGTTCAAAAACTTCCAACTTCCCTGAAGTTTTTTAGGCAAAATTGGGGTGGGGGGGCTGCAGGGCATGTGATTTCTTTCTGATTGGTTGGTGCTGCTGCTGCTGCTAAGTTGCTTTAGTCGTGTGCGACTCTATGCGACCCCATAGATGGCAGCCCATAATCCAGGACTCCGGTGCTCAGCCTGAAGTCCTCCACCTGGGTGGGGGCCTTAGCTCCGCAGAACTGAAAGGTATATATTGTTATGTATATTCCTAGAGGAACCAGAACTCTTGGTAGCTGCACTGGCTTCTTGACTGCTCCTGTTACTGCAATCCTTCCCTTCTGTGATCAGCAATGTTTGAATCCGCACTTTGGTGTTTGCGGACAGTCTTGGAGGCTGAAGCCTTCTTCCTGTAAACAAGAAACAGGGGACACGGAAAGGCTTCTGTATCCAGGAGGGCCCCACAGGGTCTCATTGGGTTTCAGATAGCTGTGTTAAGAGAAACAGACTGAAACCGCCCACCCGGACCAGGCACCACAGAAACCACTTGTGTGTTATTTAACAACAGGAGGTCCTGGTAAGGAACGGGGAACTAACAAGCCACCATCAACAGGAAGAACTGAGGAAAGGTCCAAAGTACATGCCATGTGCCCTACCACCTTCCAGAATCCTTCTCACTGGAATCCATCTTGGCTGGAATCCATCTTGGCCAGGCAATGTGTGCACCACCAAGAAGGACCCTGAGTCAGAATGATTGGCCAGAGACAACCAGGAAACTAATCCCATCACCATAAAACTTGAGATAGCAAGCCACTCGGCAGAGTTCTCCTGGTTCCCTTACCTGCAGTTCTCCACCCGGGTGCCCCTTCCCAATAAATGCTTTGGCAGCACGTATATCTCCTCAGACAACTCATTTTCAGTGTTAGACAGGAGCCCACTCCCGGGCCCTGGAAGGGGTCCCCCTTCCTGCAACAGCTGGAGGCAGCAGACAGGGTGTGTGCACCTCAAAGTTCTGTGCTGGGAGTGGACACTTCGTACTTCTGCAGGAAGATGGGGAAAAAAGAGTTCACCAGATATCTCGGGAGCAGACCTCAGCCCCCTGGCAATCCAGTCTCTGCCACATGTGAGAAAGGTCAGAGAGATATCTGCTTCTTTCTCTTTCCAGCACCACAGTGGCACAAGAGCTTCTTATGAAATTCTAACCTTTCAAAAACAGTGGTTACAGAAACTGTGACACCAGCGGATGTTTGTTAGGGCCAGTGAAACTCAGGAGGCCAGAAGGGGCAGATATAGACGGAGACCACAGCACATTTGCTCTAGCAGCATTTTTATTTACAAACAGCAATTTCCATTGACTTTATACCATAAAAAAGCCATTTACAAGCAAGAAACAAGAGTTCAGAACAAAATTAAGCAGCACTGAAATATTCAATGTCACAAATCTAAAACAAAATGAATACAAGAGTAAAATATCATTTGAATAAATAGTCTTAAATTCATGCTATAAAATAATCCTTAATGGCAAGTTACGAGTTGATACAGCATCCGCTTAGCTAGCTTCATTTACTTCATATGGCGATGAAGTGTGGAGTTGTGAGGTTACCAGTTTATATATTGCAAGATAATGACACTGTGTTAAGTCATTCAAATTGCTCAACCATTTATAACGGAAAAAAATGTTAGCCCTACTAATCAAAGTGGTGAGAGAGATGGTTTTCACATTAGGAAAATGGTCATTCTCGAACAAACCATACGCTTACCTCTTACTAGAGTCAGGGCAGCAACCAAAGGCTTGGGCAGCAAGTCCAAAGGTTGAATTCACAGCATACTTGTCACTGAGGGGGCAGCAAGAGGTCTGTTTACTGAATCTGCTGCAAGGCTTACTCCAGGACTTGATCGAGAACTACACCAGCCCTGTCTGTGCCAGACCCAAGGGAACCAGAGAGAAAAGGGTCTCTTGTGGCCGAGGAGTCAAGCACTGGGCAGAAACAGTGCAAAGACTCTGGCACTTACTGAAAAGACGTACGTGATGTGTGACAACCATTACAAATTTCGAACAATGTGAATGACTCTTCTGAACTTTCAGTTCAGTTGCACTGAGTAATATGAAATCTATGATTTATGAACTAGATAGTTTCATATAAAGAATTTACATAATTCCCCAATACTTTCATATATAAAATTTAATAAATAACCCTGACCAGTCTAGAAGCACCATTCAAGGGGCATGTGCCCTTGGAAAATAGTTTAGGTGTTGCATATTTGAGTCCCTTTCAGTGGAGGCTTCACAGGAAACCATTACAGAATTTTAACAATAATGAACAATAACAACAACAACAACAACAAAAGAACAAAACAGAAAATCACAGTAACTAATGGAAACATTGTTAAAATAAAATACATTGATTTCTTTAAAGTAAAGCTCGTTCACATAGATGATTTTACCCCATCCCAGCCCTTGTTTTGTGTTCCTGCAAACTCTTCCTAGAGGCTATAAAAACAAAAGTAAAAACAAAACCACACACAAAAATATGCAGGCCTATGGTCTGGGCTAAGGGACAAATAAAAGACTTGGTTATATAACTGCTATCATTAGAAAAGACATCTAGTCATGCTCTGGAAGATTTAGAAGTTATCAATTTAGCTCTACAGTATATTCTGCTTAACAGTGAACCGACAGTATCCTTTCTGCTGTTTAAAAAAAAAAAAAACCAGCAACAACAAAAAACAAAACTGCCAAGGCAGAGCCAATTGGGAGGTTCTCCACTGTCCCCAAAATTAACTTGACTTCATATACTGTATTTACAAATATCATTTCTAAATGTATTTACAGTTTTAGTAGAAATTAGAGGGTAGAGAACTGATTAGAATGAAAATAACTGTTTAAAACCACAAACATTAGTAAAGTAGAAAATTCTTTGTTTTCACAGTTTGTAAGAACAGGTTAAACACCTCTAGAAAAGGACGCTGTCACTGTCTTCACATTGTCTACGTGTTAGAAAAGGTAGCTCAAGAAGAGACTCAATTATGAACGAACCTATATGGATTCAGGATATATTTTACTGTAAAAGACTTCTTCACATATCACTTTTGTCTTAAGTTTTTGCATTTGTTATAAGTGAAACATCTAACCTAAAACTGTACAGAAATAGGGATTTCGCTTTCCAAAAAAAAAAAAAAGAGTCGCTCTAAAGAGTTACACAGCGGACTTCGTCTGTGGAGACGTGAAGTGAACTTCGGGGAGGGAATGTTTCTGGTGTGGTCACGTCAATCCTCCTGGCACATCCTCATGTGACAAGGCACAATTAATTGCTGCTGCCCGGTCTGAACGGAGCTGAGCTTTCACTGGCCGTGCACACCGAGGAGCACGGCGCCCAGCTCTGCGCTGGCCTGCGCGCGGCCTCCCGCGAAGCCCTGTGGAACCTTACAGTACTGGGTTATGGCTTGAGAATTCATTCTGAGCACTGCTAGCAGTGGAGAAGGTAAAGTGTTAGCAACGTGAATGGGAGCAAGTGGAACTTGCAAAATGTGGAATCATTACTCGAGAGAAACGCAATCAATTTTTCTGCCCCTTAACAGTCCCATTACAATGTCTGAACCTGAACTGTACAATCAAAGCAATGTAGTTTTTTTTTTTTTTTGTCAAAGACAATTTTGGATAAGTCACTCTTTGGTAAACTCAAACCAGTTAAACAAACTTACACACACGAAGAACTCCATGTACGTAAGGTTAAGACGGACACGGTGACAAGAACCAGGACGTTGGAGGCGCTTGCCCCAAGTGCCTTCCCTCACTTGTCTCGTGTATCACAGAATGCTCTGGAGACCTCTCAGGAGGAAGGCCCCAAGCCTGAGTGAAAAGGAGGTTCCTTCCCTGAGCCTGACCTCTCGTGTCCTCGATTTGGGTGTTTCTTGTCACAAACTTTAATTTGTATCACAACACAAATTTTTTGCATTTAATTCTTTGAAGAAAAAAAAAAAATCAAAACCAAACTTGTAAGGAAAAAAAAATTACAAACATTTACCTGAAACCCCAGAACATATTTAAGTGGGTAAACACAGGGGGTCCAGCCTCCCCTCGAGGCACAGGGCTTTCATAGGAGTTGAACAAGTGCTTCAGGGAGAGAACAGGCCCCGGACTTAGGCAGCCTGACAGGAAAAGGCATACTATATACCCGGTAGCAGAAGCCGCTCCTCGAGCAGCAGGACTCGCGTGTGTCTGGACGTAGTAACACTGATGTGGAGCGTGGTGGCTCACGCCGTGTGGACAGACCCCCTGTGCTGAAGAGACGCTACTGCACAGCTACCACCCTGGGGGGCGGTCACACACAAGGGCCTGAATGATTTTTTTTTCCCCCAGAACCAAAAAACAAAACAAAACAAAAATCCCCAAACACTCCCCCACCCCAACTCCATTCTTGGTATTTTAAGAGCCAAAAAAGCATGGGAAACCGGCAAACATCTATTTCTGTATTCCTTTTAACTCCTTGCTTCTGAGGTTTCACTTTTGTTTTTTTTTCCTCTTAGGGGGTTTGTGCTATTCTCCTGGGGAGACACACTGGTTGTGAGTTTTAGGGCCAAGGTTCTCAAAGCAGAAGAGTCTGGAGTGCTGATATCTTACCAGCGGCCCATGGCACAAACTCAACACTAAATTGCTCACGTTACTCTCTGCTGGAGTATACAGTACCAGAGCAATCTTATAGATCCTGTTTTGTATACCAGAAGCACATGGGTGAACAAAATATAAAACTCACGACATTTCCTCAAGCACTAATAAAACAGTATCCAAATAGGACTCGGGTTTTTTTTTTTAATACAGTAATGTGTTTGCCAGCACATGCTTTTGAGGTCTTTTTTCAAGCTATAAACTCAGGAAAGGGGAAAAAAAAATTGTAATTCACTTTTACCATTACATTTCACATTTTCTACAACTATACTGACCTAAAAGATACATAACATAAAAAATAGCACCACGTGACCAAAAAAATGGTGACACACAGAGATTTGGTGACACACAGAGTATCTTAGAGGGCTTTTTAACTGTTGGTTTCTTTAAGCAGGAAACACTGAGAGTGGGGGAGCCAATGAGGCTCTTGTCAGCACACACAATACTAAGATAGATATATTGCTTGCAATTCCCATAGAGTATATCTTTACAAAAAGTACAAATTCCAAGTTCTGCAGTTTCCCTGGGAACTGCATGTAGAAAAAGTTGCTGTGCACCTGAACTGGCTGTTTGAAAAGAGAAAGAAGGTTTAAAAACAAAAACAAAAACAAAAAACCACAACACTGCTTGTAGAGTTTTGTAGACAGAACTACAAATTCCTTTCCTTTACTGCGAGTACTAACTCACGGTAGAGTGATTCGATTTAGTTACCTGGTGTGTGTGTTTCTACAGTACGGAATGAAGGTAGATTCAGAGGCCAGTAAAAACATTGAAAACCACTGCTCCTTTGGGGTTGGCTAATATAACACTACATTATGTAAAAAGGTCAGCACCACGGGTCATCCAGCTTACCTAACTGGACAACTAACAAAATTCCAAATGGTTTCCAACTAGAGTTGAATACGTTTTATGGCATTTGGTTTATGTGTTTGTTATGAAGCAGAGCTATGAACACTGTGATTTGCTTTGCTTGCTTTTGGACACAATGATTAATATATATATGAAAACCTATTAACATTCTTTCATAAGGGAAATAAAGGGGCAAAACCCTAACATATTAGGTAGGGACGAGACAGAGTCCAAAGCCCTGTTCACATTGTATTAAATTATATATTCCTCTTACATTCACCTCAACCAGAATAAAATCAAATTTGAGAATGTATATATACTATATATATAATAATCGCTTTATTATATATATATATAAATTGTCTAACTACCCCCTAAAAGTAATTTTAAATTAGAAAAGGTTACCCATTTGTATCAGCTGACGGCATCCCAGTCTCTCTCCATGGAAATGCACTGGCGCCAGTGCACACAATGAGAGAGTATGCCTCTTGGCAGAGACGGAGGGTCGACCAGTTGGCATAGCTAAATCACTGGCAGATTTTGGATGAAGAGTTCGGCCAAAGAGGAATACTGTCAGCCTGTTTTCCCTGGATACATTGCCCTTCATGCTTTGAGCTCCTTGGGGAAGGGAGGGCGGGGGGCGGGAAAGGATAAACACCATGGAGTGTTCCTTCCAGAAACCTTAGAAAAACTGCCAAGAGACCAAGAGATTTCCAGATGGTTGGGAAAACCAAAGATGACAACAAAGCAAATCACAAATAGGCATTGATTAATGTGCTTTGCGTGGGTGCACTATTTTTTTTTTACCATCTTAATCAGGAGCATCGGACACCGTGTGAATTTCCATCCGGGAATCCAGGGCCATCTCTGAGGCCGAGGCATCGTTTTCTAGTTTTTGTTCCGCATACACGTCTGTTCTCTCGGGGGACTCCATGCGACTGCGGACTTCTGCCACGCCGGGGTGGTTTTTCCGCAGGTGCTGGTTGAGGGTGCCTTGGAAAGGGAAGCACTTCCCGCAGATCTCACAGCGGAACGGCTTGTCATCGGTATGGCCCCGGATGTGGTACTCCAACTGGTCCTTCCGCGTGTACTTCTTCCCGCAGAACTTGCATACAAAGGGCGTGATTCCCATGTGGAGTCGCATGTGCCTGTCAAGACTTCCCTTCTGGTTGAAGGACTTGCCGCAGTAGATGCAGATCAACCTCTCGTTGTACGGGTACCAGTGACCTCGCGCGCTCCTCTCCCGTGGGCTACTCTCGAAGCCTGGGTTACTCACCACGGCCTCGCTGTCGGAACCCTGCACCAGGCCCTGCAGATCACTGTGCAGGTGGACGGACAGGGCCCGCTTCTGGCGGGCCCGTCCTCCTCGGAAACAGCTCAGCATGGATCTGGAGGGGCTGGAGTTACTCAGACTTCCGAACGCCTCAGATACACCACCGGCCGGCTGTGAGGCTGCCTGGCAGTAAGAATAGGCGTGCTGGAGCACAGAACCATAGGAACCCACGTTCACGGCCACGACTTGTTCCCCATCAACCATCTCGGTGTGGTACCCGTCGTCTCCCAGGGACGAGCTGTCGGAACAGCTGGGCCGGTCGGACTTCTCCATCTTCACTTTCACCTCGGTGATCTGGCTCTCCCTCCCTAGCAGGTCCCCTTGCTCATGGTCCCCCTCGATTTGGATCTCGTACTCGGAGACGCTCCCACTGCTCCCTCGGTCCGAGTGCCCTTCCTCCTGTAAACGGCTGCTGCGCAGAGCTTTGCTGGGTGTGGTCTCCATCCGAAGATCGCTGCTTGTGGTGGGCTGCCGTACCTGAGAGCAGTATGGCGGGGAGATCTCCACCGGGTTGGCAAAGAAGCTGCTGTCTTTCACTCCGTTGCGGCTCTCCGGGGTCTCTTCTGCACCGACGGTCACGGAGTCCACATCTCCCACACTGATTTTTGAATGGATGCTCTCTAGGATCTGCGTGCACTTGTCAATGACACACTGCATCTGAAGAAAGCTAGCTGCCGTCAGAAAACTGACAACATCCTTCAGCTGCAAGGACATTCTTCCAGTGTAACAAAATGAAAGCAACTGTTCAAACACATTGGGGTTTTTAATCACTGATATTGACAAGCCACTCATGGTACTTAGTGCTGAATGGTCCCGGAAGTAGGGGGAGCTGGCCGCGAGGACGGCTTTGTGGGCTCGGAATGGCTGACCCTGAATGTGGACAATGATGTCACATAGTTTTCCTTGCAGGCGGAGTTCGTTTAGCTGGCTCAGGACGGTGCTGCTGTACTCGGGCACATCAAACTGAATAAAACTGCTGCTGTCCATTTCTACTGACATGAAGCGTAATCTGAGGAAAGAGAGAGTTTCATAATTCACCAGTGACTCCTCACTTAAGTACAAGCCGTATAAACACAAATGTACAAAAAAGACCACCACCGTCATCACTGTAGCTACTGTATATCTTAGGGTATGCCTGAGCAATTTTCCTCTTACTTATTTTCAGTCCTTCATGTCTTCATTTAATTCACCTAAAGCTAAATAATGATCAATTAGCCTAGAGTCTTAGCTGCCTTTCATCTTGATAGAAGTAAAACATGTTGCATATAGTAGGGCCATCTTTGCTCTAATTGAGAACTTGGTATCCTTTTGAGAAACATATTTTCCTGTTTCACCTACCTTTGAGGAGTTGTACTCTGTAAAAGATAAGTATATTCATTTTTTAAAATGTTCTGCTTTATGTGCATACTTTCAACTGGTGTTTTTCAAGTATACGGCACACCGGATACACTGAATGGAGCATAAGCCCTTTTTAGTTTAGAATTTGAGTTGCTGTCTTGATGTACATTTTTTCCCCTTCAGCTCTACACACCTTTATCTCCTTTGGGGTCGGTGATTCATAGAGCAATGCTTGATCTCTTTCAGTGAAGAGGTTTTAGAGGGTAGGAGCAAGAATGATGGACATACCAGGAGTGTATCATCCTCTGCCAGTGCTTATGATGTTAACTGCCCCCCTGCCTAGAATCCACAGCTCTGATTACTCAAAACTACAGAAGGTGTAGACCTCAGGCTGCATTCTCTGACCACAACCAAATTAGATCTGACATTTATATTTCTGTTTTTAAAGCCCAATCAATAGAAATTTAAACACCTCCTGAATAAGTACTGAATCAAAGAGAAAAATCAATAAGGAATAAAGCTGTTTAGAAAATAAGAAAACTCACATCAAATCTGCAGTAAGAAGGGTTTAGGAATGAAATTTATTTATATGTCCAACTTAGTTGACAATGCATCCAAAAAGAACTAGATAGATATGTGATAAAGCAAACAGAGCAAAATGTTAACAAGTGTGGCATCTAGATTCAGTATACAGTTGTTTGTTGTATAATAAAATTCAACTTTTCTGTATGCTTGATATTTTTCACAATGAAATGCTGGGGTTCTCAAATAACAAATTTTAACAGGCAATATCAATGCCTTACAACACTTTTATCATTGAAGAATAAAAATAAAATCACTTAAGAGGTTAGAAAAGGAACAATAAGTTAAATCCAAAGAAAACAAAAAAGTAATATAGAAGAGTATTTAATCACAAAGTTTTAAATTTTAAGATAAGACAATGTGCAACTAAATTTAAGACTCCTTCAGAAAAATATCCATCAGTGTGATAAATCACATTAGAATATTTTTTAATCACATCAGAATTTGTTAAAACATTTTAGAGAGGAATCCTGTGCCCTTATTTATTCTAGATTTATGATTCAAATCAATCTGAAATCTGAGTGGCATAAATATATTTTTAGGATAACAAAAACTGGCAGGATTAAATTAAAAAGAAACAGAAGTGCTAAAGCACAAATGACCTTCAGGCCATTCACACTGTTCTAGACGCATGCTCAAACCGGTAAAGCATCTCTGTTCATAGGGCATATGTCTGATACCAGGAAATGGCAAACAGCATAAAGACGACTGTCAACTTTACCTCAGTAAAGAGACTTCACTAAACAGACTTTCTTTAATATCCTAAAGGAAATATTAGCAAAAATAACTCATTAAAGGAATAATATATTATGATCAAGTGTAAGGATGGCTCTCTGTAGTCGCTAAGTTGTGTCCGAGTCTCGCGACTCCATGGACTGCAGCCTGCCAGGCTCCTCTGTCCATGGAATTCTTCAGGCAAGAATACTGGAGTGAGTTGTCATTTCCTTCTCCAAGGATGGCTATATATTATGAAATACACAAATATAATTTGCAATCTCAATAAGTCAAAGGTGAAAAACCATATGGCCGTATCAATTCTATGTTGAATATGCATTTTAGAAAGTTAAATTACTTTCAAAGTAAGGAACAAAATACTCAGTAAGCTAGTAAAGCAAGAACAATATTTTCTTAATATAATAAACAGTGTCTACTGCAAACCAATGGCAACATCACCTTGAAAAAGGAAACACATCTGCATTTCCCAATATGTATTCAGTAGAACATAAGCCCCAAGCTCACCATCACAACCTCCTAGGACTTAAAAATATTAGCATAATAACCCATCTGCAAAGTCCTATGGACAAGAATTCTATTCAACTCAGCAGTTTGCAAACTTATTTAACCATGAAGCTCTTCTCTCAAGGTACACATATTAATATTCCAAAGAATCAGTGTTCCCGGGCACACATTCTGGTAAACACTTTTGTAGAATTCCTGTTAATGCCTGCAAAGCTAGAAGGTTGTCTACCCACTACTTCTTTTACCTAACATTGTTCTTGACGTTCCAGGCAAAGCAAAAAGAGAAAACTAAGGCATATAGCCTTTAGAAAAGAGGAGGTGAAATTACTTTTCAAGGGAGATACGCTTATTTACACAGAAAATACAAAAGAACTGCTTGAAAAAAAATCTGTTAGAATCAGGATCTAATAACAGGAGGATTCCAAAAATTATTATTCATAAAAAACCAGTTAGGTAAGCTAATGACAAGTTACAACCAACAACAGAAACAAAAACTATAAAACACTTGGGGGATAAACAAAAAATAGGATCTACAAGAAGAAAACGCTAGCTCTTAAATAAGACAAAAACACACACAAATGAAGACACACACACGCTTCTGGTGGGAAGATTTGATCCTATGAAGATGAACACATTTCCTGCAAGTTAGGTTATAAATATAATGCAGTTCAATGGGGTATTTTATTAGAAATCTGACAAAATGATTTTAAAATTCATCTAGAACATTGCTGTCCAACAGAAATACAATGTAAGCCATGTGTAATGTTTTCTAGCAGTTAACATTGTTTAAAAGTAAAAATATAAACTTTAAACCATTTTTTAAACCCAATATAGCTAAAACATTACCATTTTAAGATCAACATTAGAAAGTTATTCATGAGATATCTTATATTCCTCTTTCCACACTAAGTCTTTTTTTCCCCATTATTATTTCCATTTTATTGATTAGGAAACTGAGATACAAGAGAAGGGTCTTACTCAAGGTTACATAGGTATTTCCACAACACTCTTAGAATTTCATATCTGTCATACTAAGTCATTGAAGCATGATGTATATTTTATATTTATAGCACATCTCAATTTGGAATAACTACATTTCAAGTCCTCAATAGCCATAAGTGGGCAGTGGCTACCATACTGGGCAGCAAAGATCTAGAAGAATAAATCCTGAAAAAATAATAGAAAAAGAAAACTGCAGCCAAACACACAGATGTCAAAATGGATGAGTAAGCTATAATTCATTCATCTTGTAAATATACACTGAGTGTATGTATTTATACACAGTATAAAAGTATGCTTGCCACTAGGGACCCAGGTGAGCTTCAATTCTTTTGTTGTAAACTGTGGTAAGAGCTGTAAGATCTTTCATAATGGAGGATAGAAGGATGATATCTCAGCTGAGACCTCAAGGAAGAGTAAAGGTTAGCCAGATGTTGGGGGGTGCTGCAGGGAAACGTTCCAGTCTTCCAGACAGGAGGAGTCACACGCACAGAGGAGGAGAGGCTGAGTCGGGAAGGAAAGAAGTGCTGGAGCACAGTAGCACAGCTAGGACGAGGAGCAAGGGCAGAGGACACGTGGGGCGACCAAGGCGGGCAGAAATCAGACCAGGATGGCCTTCAGGGGCCATTTTCAATCAGTGACAGAGGAAGGTTTCTGGAAATAGATGCTGCTGGGATAATATGAATAAATAATAATAAAGTCAGATCCCTTCTTCATAACACACTCAAAAATAACTTTGAGCAGGCGTTTCTGAGCACACAAAGACAGATATCAGAAGAAAGGGAGATTTAACTATTTAAGTATAATAAAAAACTTCTTTACATCTAAAAAATATATTTTTATCATAAAGAGATAAATTATGAAAAATATATAACATCCATGGCAGAGAATTATAAAACTCTTACAAATCAATAACAGCCAAATAGGACAACTGAAAAGTGAGCAAAGAATATGAACAGATGCTTAAAAAAAATTAAAATAGCCTTTAAACGTAGGGATAAAATGCTTAACAACTTCATCAATAAGCCAAAACATAAAAATTAACACAAGACACAATTCTTCTTTCTCAAATTGCCCAGGCTTTTAAAAGCACAACTCAGTAGGCAGTGATTATAGGAAGAGGGATGCTCTCATATACTCTGGTAAGCAAATAAAACAAAAGCCTTAAAACAGGAATTTCTCTCGACTTAGCACTCTGTACCATAAAAAAAGTCATGAATAAAGGCACAAAAATTTACTCATAACTACATTCAATTACAAAGCAAATAATGGAAACAACCTGAATAAATGTTCAATGATAAGGGGATTATTAAAGTGCGACACACCTATATACCAGATACCAAGTCACTACTAAAATGATGTTAAAGAAGAATTCTGAGTTCCACAAAATACAAGTACTACGAGGGTAGAAATTTTTACCTGTTATATTAACCATCTGCCAGATAACTGCCTGGCACATGGTGGATACTCAGTAAAAATGTGCTGAATAAATATACAGTGACACAGCAAAAAATCAGATCAGCTGCAAATGGCCAGGAAGGGTTTTCAAGGGTGATGGAAATAGTCCAAAACTGAATTACGATGGTAGTCTGACAACTTTTTACGTTTACTAAAAAGTCACTGAGTCGTACACTTAAGATGGGCATTTTTATATGTAAGTTATACCTCAACAAAGCTGTCACAAAAATCAGGTGATCACAGAATATAAAGAAGGGTATTTCTAAAAGTATGTGTGTATTTACAAATATTAAATAAACATAGATAATATTAAAGAATATATACAAAAAATTTACATTAATGAAACAGTCAAGATGTTTTACTTTCTTTGTATTTTTCTGTATGATCCAAACTTCTATAGCGAACATGCATTTCTTGGAATGACATATATATATATATATACATATGTACACACACACACACACACATACATTAAAATCCCAATTAGATGATAATTTGACAGACATTGGAATATAAAATGGTACAAACACTATGGAGGGCATTTCAATAGTATCCAGCAAAATTACAAATGATCCCCCATGACTGAGCAATTCTAGCTCTAGGAATTCATTACAGCATAGTTCATGACAAAAGACTGGAAACAAACTAAATTCTAATCAAGAGGAGCCTGACTAATAAACTATGATATGTCCATACTAAAGACTACTATACAAACAAAAAAATAAATAAGGAAGAGGCAATGGCACCCCACTCCAGTACTCTTGCCTGGAAAATCCCATGGATGGAGGAGCCTGGTAGACTGCAATCCATGGGGTCGCGAAGAGACGGACACAACTGAGCGACTTCCCTTTCATACTGTTATGAAACCATCACTATAATATATTGCTGAATGAAAAAAATCAGATGCAGAGCAGTATATATGATACTATATTTGTACAAAGCAAAGTGAAAACACATATACCTGTGTCAACATATACAGATACGAGCACAATATTTCCGAAATGATGCACAAAAACAAACAGCCTATTGGGAGGGGGAAATCACAGAGTAGCTGAAAGACCCATTAGCTCTCAGTGAATCATTGTAGACTTTTAACATTTCTGAGCCATGTGGATGTATTACTTATCTAAAACAGGTAGCATTAAAAAAAAATTTAAGGCACTTCATCTAGTTTTAAAAAAATAAGATCATAATATATTCATTGGAAGAATTTGGAGTCAGATGTGGATTCAAACGATGCCGGATTTCCGTTTATAAAACCTTGGGCAAGGTACTTTATAACTTTTCCAAGTCTCAGTTTTTTTTTTTTTTTAATGGTAATAGTCTTTGCCTCATGGGTTGTTATGAGAAAACATGTAAGAAGCAATCTGTACCATGGATGCTTGGCACACGGCAATCAATGTTATTAGCTACCGAGACTTTTTTTAGGGGACAGGATGGTGTAACAAAGAGAATTGGTTTTGAAATTAGACTTGTCTATGAATCCTGGCTGTGCTACTTTCTAGTAAAAATAACAACAATGAACGTTTAAATAATTATGTGGCCTCAGACAAATCTGTTCTTGCCTGGAAAATCCATGGACAGAGGAGCCTGGTAGGCTTCAGTCCATGGGGTCGTGAACAGTCAGACACGACTGAGCGACTTCACTTTCACTTTTCTCTTTCATGTACTGGAGAAGGAAATGGCAACCCACTCCAGTGTTCTTGCCTGGAGAATCCCAGGGACGGGGGAGCCTGGTGGGCTGCCGTCTATGGGGTCACACAGAGTCGGATACGACTGAAGCGACTTAGCAGCAGCAGACAAATCAGTTAACTCTGATCTCTGTATGAAAAGCTTGTGGAAGAACTATTACCCAACACGACTGATGTAAAATTGAATGAAGGAAATTCATGCGATGAATGAGTACAATAGCTTAGGTATAATGAGTGCCTATCTCGTGCTAAACATCTTACATAGGTTAACTTCTCTTATCAATCTGAGGGGAATACTATGATTGTTGCCATTTTATAGATGAAAAAACTGAAGAAAAGAAGTTAAGACACTTGCCAAAGGTCCCAGTGCTAATGGATGAACTTAGTCTGGAGCCAGAGGTCAGGCTCATAACTACACCAGACTGCTTTCTAGAACACACCCACTGCCTGGCACCTGCCAAGTGGTCAAATGTTACCTATTCATTACAGCATTTTCAGGACACACAGGATGTGTAAACAGTGACTTTTGGAATTAAAGGGCAAAAGGAAGGTGGGTTCAGGCTTTTAAAAGGTACAGAGTCCTGGGCAAAAACCAGTAGAAAAAGGAAAACAAAAAAGCATTTCTGAAATAGTCTAAAACTGAAAACAGCTCCACAATGAGGCTTCCTCCTCCTCTACGTGGCTTTTTCTCTTCTTCTCAGAAAGCAGAGAACTGCACTCGAAAGCAAATCACTGAAGAGAAAAATGAAAAGACCACGACTAACACCTAAGAGAGGAATTCCATTTTTCTGCAAAATGAGAAAGGAAGTGCTCCACTCTCTCCTTGACACTGACACCTCCTTTCGGCTGTGACAGTGACATTCAGAGTTCAGCCTCAAGCTGCTAACAAGCCAACACTCAAGGAGGAAGATTCTCAGAGACTGACACACAAGGAAATTACAGGGAATTTAAGTCCTAGTCACATTACCAGGTTAAAGGGAGTAAAGGCATAACTAATCACAAGTCTACACCCAGGCCTGACTTATCAGGTCCAGCGGTCCGGAAGCAACGGAAGTCAGAACTTCTTAGAGAGACATCAAATTCAAGCAGAACCCTCCATACTCCTCTGTATCCTCTGTATTAGCCATTCCCAGCATGGGCTAATCACTGGTTCCTCGAGGGTCTTGACCTCTCCTGTGAATGGGATGACAGCGGGCCCACACCTAAGTTAGATCAACGTTTAATTTTATCTTTAAAGTAACATATATGCATATGGTCAAACTTCAAACTATAGTACAGAAAAATATAAAGTGGGCATCTTCATTCTCCTCCGGTCTCTTCTTCCAAAGATAACCACTGGGAAGCATTTGTGGGTGTTCTTTCAGAGAAAACTATAAACACATATCAGCATAAACTGTCCTGTAGGCTGCTTTTCAATCATGTATTTAAGGGGCTACCCTGGTGGTCCAGTGGTTAAGAATCTGCCTTCCAATGCAGGGGATGCAGGTTCAATCTCTGGTTGGGGAACTGAGATCCCACGTGCTACAGGATCAACAAAGCCCATGCACCACAGCTACTGAGCCCAAGTGCTCTGGAGCCTGTGCTGAGCAACAGGAAAAAGGCCACGGTGCCACAACGAAGACCCAACGCAGTCAAAAAAAAAAAAGTATCTGATACTCCTTAAAATCCTTTCACAGCAGCGCAAATTCATCGACTTCATCCTCTTTTCTGATTTCTTCGTATTCCATGGATAGCTGTGTCACCATGTGCTCAGTCGGTCCCCAGGTGATGCCAAAAGCAGGAAACCATTTAAATGGTCACAGCATTTCCTCCTAGCAGAGGGAGTGCTGGGTTAGTTTCACATCCATGGATAATGCCAACTCATCTCCCAAGAGGCAGCAGCCACTGTCCTTTCACCAACGGCGCACGAAGGGCTTGTACCCCCATAACTGCCAACAACAAGTATCGAAGTGTCTCACTTTGGCCACGCTGACAGGTTAAAAGTGGCATCTCATTGTGCTGTGACTTAATTATAAGTGAGGTAGATCATCTATTCTGGTGTTCAATGGCAATTTGTCTGTTTGTCTTTCTGCTCATCTCCTTTGCCCGTATCTGACTCTTTTACTGAATTGTCCGAGTTCTTTACAAATTAAGAAAATCAGCCTTCTGTCAAACGTGCTGCAAGTATTAGATTTAATTGCAATCACTAAATGGCATACTGACTGGGAATTTAAATTATTTTTCTACATTTATAGGAAATATTCAATTTCAATCTTCTACATGCACATGACCAAAGGGAATTCAAAGATAAATAAGAGTCCCAGCCTTGTAGTTTGTTACAGGCTTACTGCAGATTCCTCCCAACTCTGAGAGATAGGGGAATGGAATTCATTTTTGATAATGCAGAGGAGTGATTTATATTGTTTTTCATTTAGACTAAGTTTGCAGCTGCTACAGAAAACAATAATGAATTTGATTATGCCACTCACCAAATACATCAGAATCAGTATTCTTTCACTCAGCAGATTTATCACAGCTCTTTCTGTCCCATTACAGTTCAGTCACTCAGTCGTGTCTGACTCTTTGCGACCCCATGGACTGCAGCACACTAGGCCTCCTGGTCCATCACCAACTCCCAGAGCCTACTCAAACTCATGTCCATTGAGTCAGTGATGCCATCCAACCATCTCATCCTCTGTCATCCCCTTCTCCTCCCACCTTCAATCTTTCCCAGGATCAGGGTCTTTCCCAAAGAGTCGGTTCTTTGCATCAGGTGGCCAAAGTATTGGAATTTCAGCTTCAGCATCAGTCCTTCCATCAGTCCTGAATATTCAGGACTGATTTTCTTTAGGATTGACTGGTTGGATCTCCTTGCAGTCCAAGGGACTCTCAAGAGTCTTCTCCAACAACACAGTTCTAAAGCATCAATTCTTTGGCGCTCAGTTTATCGTCCAACTCTCACATCCATACATGACAAAACCACCCCCAATTAGATATTTACGCTGCTATATTTTAATTAAAAAACAAGTATATATAAACTGGATATTTTTCTTCAATACCATTAACACTTAATTTTAACAATACTTATTTTGGTTTTGTTTGTAAAATTATACTTTGGATAAGAATGTGAAATACTTCTTTTTAAAAACATACCTAAAGAGGATATTAGTTAAAATGGTCTGCTGGAAAGTTCAAAATTGTCAGCTCCTCTATTTCTTCATAATCCTCTTCTGCTCATTCAACTAATGGATACACAAACCTTTCTGCTCTCCACCTTCACTGGAATCCTTTCACACCTCTGGAGGCAGCTCTCACCTTGCACACAGCCCCTGCCACAGTCAGCTGAGGAGACTCAGCCACCACTGGTCAAAACAGTGGGTTCTGGGAAGAATGTGGGCACCCTTGCCATCCATCCAACCACCCCCACACCAGCCTCGGCAACTGTAAAAGGGAATCCCTGCCATCTTCCACCACACTTCTGAGCCTCCCCTCGATACCTGGGAAAGTCCGTCACCACCATTATCAATAACCAGCGTTTCCTGAATACTCCATACATGCTGAGCAAGTTGTAAAGGCCTTATGTGTATTACTTCACTGAATCATCCTGACCTTCCACGAGAAGGCAGGTACTATCACCCTCACTTGAGAGGTGAGGAAACTGAGGCTCGAAGAGGCTAACTTTTTCAGGACTGTTGCAAAGTTTGGCCATCTAGAGCCCCTACACAATAATCCCTTATCCTTGTTTGATTTTCCCAAGGGTAACAGTAGGACCACTCAGGGAGGCAGGGGAGTTGAGGAAAAGGCAGGAGGAAAAGAAAGCTTGACCTAGCTTACACTCCTGCCCAAGGGTGGTGGCCAGAGAAAGGGATAGTGGCAGGTGACAAATATCCTCCCACTGCTGCCCAGGGCTCTGACTCCTTCCTCTGTGAAGAGGAGGGAGGTGGAGAAGGCAAAGGGGCGCATTTTAGTAACGCCTGCCAAACTTACAAGTGCACGTACCCGGTGAATGAGCAGTCTTAGTTCTAGGAATTTACGACAGCACCCTCTTTCAAGATCAAAATCTCCCTCTTTTCTGGATCAAAGCCACGAGTAGAAGGAAGGGCCCTGAGCAGAAAAAAAAGTCCCAGGTGGCCCTCCAGCTGCGGTACATTATGCCCTCCACACTTACAGCTTTTACTCCCTCTTCCCCATCAGAGCCCTGCACCCTGGCTGATTTTAACCTGCTTTAAATAAACAGCTATCTTTATATGCTAAAGCCTCTGTTCGTTAGAACCCACGGATCTCGGGCTCAAGTCAGCGATCCTTCTGGTATTCCAGGGTGAAAGTCACAGAGAGCACATGCTGCCAAGAAGACACAAGTTCAGCCCAAGTTCAACAGAATGCAAAGCAGCGCTGAGACTGGACTTCAAAAAGCAAGAGCAGGGACTTCCCTGGTGGCCCAGTGGTTAAAACCCACCTTCCAGCGCAGGGCACACAGGTTCGGTCCGTGGCTGGAGCACTAAGATCCCATATGCCACAGGCAGGTAAGCCGGAGCCACAGACTACCGAGCCCACAAGCTCTGGAGCCTGCGCTCCGCCGCTAGAGAGAAGCCTGTGTGCTGCAACTGAGACCTGGTGCAGCCAAATAAATGAACATTTTTTTAAAAAGCAAAGCAAAAGCAGGGTGTGAGGGGCTACCCAGGACTGACCAAGTGGTGAGGAAGCCAGCTCTGAAAGCACTGAGGGAGCGGCAAGGCCAGCGCAGGCCAGGGCAAGCAGAACCACGCGGGGCCAAGAGTGGGCAGGCTCGAAGCCCACGACCACAGGCTGCAGAGCTAGGACAGACTGGAGAGCCAGAGAAGGGAGGCCATTCACTCGGCGAGGCAATGTGGGCACAAGCCACAGGGGAGAGGTGCTGGCCCATCAATTACCATTCAAGTCAGCCAGGGAGACTCGACCGGCAGGCTGGAAGTAAAAGGTGAAGGAGAGGGATCCTAGAAATAAATGTGCATGCACACTCTGAAAAGAAAACAAAAATCTGATGCAAGACCATATGACAACAAGGCTTAGCGAGTAAAGCTGCCTGAAATCTTTTCGAGCTCCCACCCAAAAAAGGAACACAGGACCACACCCAGGCATCAGGACAAGAGGCTGTTCTGAAATGTTACAAAAAAGGGAATGATACCCCCTAATCAAGAGTCCAAAGCTCACTAGGAATACACACATTTTACCTGAAGGAGCTTTAAAAAGAGCCACTTCACAAAGACAGGGAAACTGGCCGACCATAATCTAATAGACACAGCTGACCCTGGGAAGGGTGGACAGACACCCGTTCATCACCACTCTGCTCTTCCCCGCAGCCTGCTCCGTCCACTGAGTGTGAGCAAATGAGGTGAAAGGGCCATGAGTGCGCTTCTCTGTGATCACTACAGGCTCACACAAAACGCCTGATTCACGGAAACTACAGCTCCCCAAGTTTCCAAAGGTACTGCACCCTTATCCATTTCTTATACAGCACTAGGGCATGTAAGAAGGGCCCTATTATTTCCATTTAATGTCATTACAGTCTTATGACAATATCTTTTTAAACTTATCTCGTATTGGGGTGCAGCCAATTAACAATGTTGTAAGTTTCAGGTGAACAGCAAAGGGACTCAGTCATACATACACATATATCCCTTCTTCCCCAAACTCCCCTCCCATCCAGGCTGCCACATAACACTGAGCAGAGTTCCCTGTGCTATACAGTAGGTCCTTGTTGGTTATCCATTTTAAATATTGCAGTGTGTACATGTCCAGCCCAAACTCCTTAACCCTCCTTTCCCGTCCCCTCCCCACCGCCCCCAGTATGACAGTAGTTTTTAAAGACGTGACTACCACCGAAAAATAACTAACTGAAAAGCATGGGTGAGTTTATTTACAATAAAGACATAGAGGCCTTTGCAAGCATGACATAAATCCCAGAAGCAACAAAGACAAGCACAAATACATCTGACAACATAGAAATGCATGATAACCCCCCTCCCCATCAAAGCCAAACGATAAACGACATTTTGAGGGAAAGTACACGCACCTCTGACAAAGGGCTACTTTCCAAATTCCTTAATTTATGTTATAACTCAAAGAGATTTGGGCTCACACAGATAATCCTACAGAAGAAGGGGCAAAAGATATGAACAGTTGAGAGAAAAAGTGATCAAAAAACATATGAAAAGATGTTTAGTTTTATTCATGATCGAGAAATGTGAATTACAAAAAGAAAAAATGACATACCATTCCTAGCCCATCAGACCTGCACACATTTTTAAATGTGTGACAACTATACTCCAATAAAAATTAATTTAAAAAAAATGTGCAGGTGTAATCCTTAGGGATAATCTGGTAACATTGATCAAGATATAAGAAGCATTTACTATTTAGTCCACAATTAACTACTAAGAATTAAGCCTACAAATACACAGTACTTACAATAGCATATTAGGATATATGAAACAAGGATGTCTGCTGAGCATTTTTATTCACTGTAGCAAAAAAAAGAGGGGAAAGGAGCTCAAAATTCATGGAGAGAAGACTGGTTCAAAAAAACAAAAACCCAATCAACAATGAAACACTACCCAGACATTAAGAATAGACAGGACCTCCCTGGAGGTTCAGTGGTTAAGACTCCTCACTCTCATTACAGGCAGCATAGGTTCGATCCTTGGTTGGGGAAGATCCCACATGCCAGAAAAAAAAAAAAAAAAAGGAGGAGACAGATCTGTATCCTTTGACCTGAAAAGGAGTTCTAATATTTAGCCAAAAAGGTGGATGTGGGAGTTGGATCATAAAGAAGGCTGAGCACCGAAGGATGGATGCTTTCCAACTGTGGTGCTGGAAAAGACTCTTGAGAGTCCCTTGGACTGCAAGGAGATCCAACCAGTCAATCCTAAAGGAAATCAACCCTGAATATTCATTGGAGGAACTGATGCTGAAGCTGAAGTTCCAATACTTTGGCTACCGGATGCAAAGAGCCGACTCCTTGGAAAAGACCTTGATGCTGGGAAAGATTGAAGGCAGGAGGAGAAGGGGATGACAGAGAATGAGATGGGTGGATGGCATCACCGATTCAAAGGACATGAGTTTGAGCGAACTCTGGGAGATGGTGAAGGACAGGGAAGCCTGGCATGCTGCAGTCCATGGTGGGGTCGCAAAGAATGGGACACGACTGAGCAACTGAACAACAAGATATTAAAAAATATGTATGTATATATCTGATTCCTTCACGTACTTTTCTTAAAAGAACAAGTATATGCTGTTGTACCGATTTTGGAAGGAATCGCATGAAACCACTGATGTTGGTGACTTTTGGGAATGAGGACTACAGACTGGGAAGAAGAAAGGGGAATAGACTTTTATACTTTTTTGAATTTTTTATCATATAGCTGTATTAGTCTCACTAAAAGTTTTTTTTAAGATACATTATAGGATTCTACCTAAAAAGATGTAATTTTTAAAACCAAAGAATCTAGAGAAAGATAGGCTGCAAATGGATAATTACTGTATCAAGCAGACAATTACAGAGGCAGAAACAAAGAACTGAGAGAGCAATGACAAGACTGATTACTTTTGACCAAAAAAAATCTTTAATCCAACAGAAAAACTTCATGGTGGAAGCAATATTTGAACAGGACTTTGCATTTCAAATGGCAGGAAGAAGACTCCAGGCAGAAGTCTGGGAGAATCAAAGAACAGCGGGGCGAAAATGTATGGTGTCTGGGGCAGTGGCCAGGCAGGCCCCAGGTACAAGGAGTGACCAGGGAAAGAGGAATGCCACGGTGGGAACATGGACGTCCCTGAATACCAGGCTGGAAATCTCAAACTGGATCCTGGTGGCTGCCAATTTGAACACGAGTCCAAAGAAGGACTCAGTAGGACTTGGAGACTGAGGGATGCTATCCACCTTGGAAGGCAAGTTAGCTCTGCCTCAGACAAGCTGCATTTAGGCTGCCCTCTGGGCAACTGAACAGAGTTGACCAATAAACCATTTGGGAGTAAACCAAAACTGTAGTAGCCAAGGACCCACGCGCTAACATGTGGTTACTCAGACAGAGAAAACAGACAAGACAGTTGAGAACAGACTTGCTCCTACTGTAACACGGTATCTCATGAAAGAGGAAACATCCACATCTATCCTCCCTCCAACACGCCATTTCACTGAACTAGCACAATTCTGCATCATGCCCTTTGTTAAGCTGTAAGGAAACTGAGTGATGAAAACCAGAACCTAGACGAGTGCCATCTTCCCACAGTGCTAACCCATTCCAAAGAGAACCTAAAGATAAGAAAAGACACTTGCACATCACCTGGGCAAAATACCCACATGAGTCTTGAAATCCCCTCGACAAAATCCTTGGGTAAAGTCCAGGAACTGCTTCCCCATAATGACAACATGAACAAAAGTAAAAGTGTAAAACCTAAGCAATTGCGATGTGCTGATTTCTGAGCCGGCTGTGCTGCTGAGTGCACGCCCCCGGGGGTGAGCTCTCTGCGGTCAGTGACTGTGTGCCCAGAGTCTAGCAGAGGGAGGCCCTCAGCAACCCCAACCAAGCTGGTGGCTCAGCTTTCAACTTTTCCCGCTGAACACCCAAGAGATGTAGGATCGTCTCACCAGCAGGAAAAATCTAGCAAGGTAGTTCACTCCCATCTAACCCATAAACACTCTCATTTGCTCCACTTCATTTAAAAATACCCAGTGACACTTCCAAGAAAGGAAAGCAAGGTTACAAATTTGGAAGTTGTTTAAGGCACCAGGAGGTACCATTATTCTGCATCAAGATGCTCATGATTCCAAACCCAGATTCGCACCTGCTGGCTTCAGTCACTTGCTGATACTGGAGACACAACTCAAGCTAGACTTCATCAGGCACTGAAGACCCTGAAGATCCCTAGTTTTCATTCTTAAACAAAAAGTCATTAAAAAGACTGCAGATGGGAGCACTGGGGACAACAGGCATGGAAACAGCAGTAACAACACTATAAAAATAACTTTCCTAGGTATTTCTGCCTGGGTCTAGGTCAAAACTAAAATTGAGCTGTCATGAATTACAATCTAATCCTTCAGAAAGTAGCAGCCGAAAAACACCAGGCCTGCCTGAAACATTGTGGTGCTACTGAAACCGAACGCAAGGAAAAAAAAATAAATAAAATGGCATTCCGTGATGGATATTCATGAAGCACTCATCCTAATTTAAAAGAAAACAAGTCTAGAGTTCTTACTGCATTAATTCATGTGAGCCTGAAAGAACATTTTTATCCAAACTGTGAGATTTCCTACCAAGGCGCTAACATTCTCCAAGTCTGCTCAGCTACACTAATTCTGAGAGCTCAGTGTGCTTTGACAGTGGGGATTGTCTTTCAGTCAGTACAAAACATCAGAAGCTTCTTCTGAGCTTTCCAAGCAAGGTAGGAATGCACTCTGTAACCTGCCTGGCAATAACAGTCACTGAGCTCCACCTGTGTACTGTACGCTAAATAAGCTCTCTACCCGCTCACCGAATCTTCATGACAACTCCATGAAACAGACTCTGCAGCTGCACCCATTCTACAGATGGAAAAACACTCAGAGAAACTAAGACCCTCTCCCAATTCATCCCAACTCACTAATGGCTAAGCCAGGATTTGAACCTAGATTTGACTGTCTCCAAAACCAGGATTCTTCTCTCCTATAACAGGAAAACTTTAATCCAGGCACAGTGGTGAGAATTAGGGGTTTTATTGGAGCTAGAGCCTTACTGATCACCTATGAGTGGAAAAAAAAAAATTCTCACTTAAGGCTGTATCATTACACCATTACACCAACACAGCAATAATTAAGGGGTTACAATTTCTTGTACTTTGCAGCCATTTCTCTGCATAAAGTCCATTATTTTTACTTCTATGAAGCGGGCAATTAGATGTTTAAAATCCTATCATGAAATAGAAACATTAGTTTCAGTTAAAGGAATAAATAAGGAACGTCCCTGGTGGTCCAGTGGTTAAGAATACGCCTTGAAATGCAGTGGACGTGGGTTCAATCCCTGGTCCAGGAAAATCCCACATGCCACAAGGCAACTAAGCCCAAACATGGCCAATACCGAGCCTGAGCTCTAGAGCCCTCGTCACAACTAGAGAGAAGCCCGAGCTCCACAACGAAGATCCCCATGCCACAATTAAGACCCGATGCAGCCAAATAAATAAAAGTAGAAAAGAAAAACGAATAAATATGCCTTCCTGGGGCAAAGACCCCAATCAAGTCAAAGAGTTGCATCTTATCTGCACGCTGCTGGCATGTCAAGGGGCACTGGACTTGGGAAATAGATTAAATCCGAACCTCTTATGCTGAAAGGATTAGAAAAGCTCACCTTGAATCGCTTTCTTCCATGAGGTTTTCCATGCCATGAATACAACCAGAAAATAACCATTAGAAATTAAACTGACATCAGTTGAGCTTCACTAAGCTAAATTCAGCAGTTTGTCAGCTACAAAACATTAAATGGACACAATCAAGAAGTCTGAAAAACATGAAGCAGAATTCACACTTGAGAAAGATGGAAATTAATGGGAATAAAACATAATGACGCATTCCAGATTCGTGATACAGACATTTCTGACAACTACTTCAGCTGGAAGGTAGAATGAGGATCCAGACATGCAGAAACCCAGAGCTCAGTAGACACACTGAAGGTCAGCAACCTGGCATGTCCCCACCTTGACACATTTACACCTCACAATAATGATGATGATGAGAACTTACTAAGCGGTTACCAAGTGCTATAAACTTTGCCACCTCCTTCACATACTTTTTTTCTTCATTTCAAAATCCACAGAACCTTAGGAAATGGCTTTTATTATCCCCACACTACAAACGAGAAAACAAGAGAGTCAAAGACATTATATAAATGGTCCAAGCTCACATGGCTAGTAAGGAGCCCTGCTGGGATTCAAATCCAGACCTGATGCCCAAGCTCATGTTCTTTCTCCACAACCTCCCACTGAAGAATTACATGACTTTTTCTTTTCCCATAATCAAGAGCAAATATTTTAATGTTTCAAAGATTTGTTTTATGTTATCTGCACTCAAAGAAGGAAAGATGAAAACACCTGCCTTAAATAGCAGCATTAGACATCAATGACATATGACAGAGAAAACTGATAATAAAAGTCTCCCTTAAAAAGAGGGGATTCAAAAAAATGTTTATAAGTCATTTACCAACAAAAACCATTAAGTGTTTACATACCTGTTATAAAAGTACAGCTACAATATTAGATAAGTATTAAGACAAAATGCCCTCCAAAAACACCCATTCCAACTGGGACAAGAGCAAGTTCAATAACCAAGGAACAAGTGCTGAGTCCTGTGCTTTAGATTCTGAGTGCCACAAAGGCATGGATGGGGGTAGGGCTGTCAGGGAACACCCTCTGGAGGAAGTATATCTTCAGCAGGGGCTTGAAGGAAGTGAAATGGAGAATTTACACAGAGAAGAAAAAGGAGGCCGGTACTTCAGAAGGGGGAACTAGAGGAGCAAGGCCCTAGAGGCAGTCACAAACTCGCTTCTGCAGGAGACAGACGACAGACAGGGAGGAGAAGCAGTGAATAAGGTCCAGGGAGGCGACCAGGGGCCAAATCAAGGAGAGCCTTGAAAAGACAGGGTGGGCACTGACTGGACACAATGTGGCAGGCAGACGACTTTGAAAGTGGTATAAATACCATAGCCTTTTAGCTGATGTCCTGGCCCTGAGCCTCTCCCTTCCCCTCCTGCAAATGATCATGACCTCTAGTCTCTGGCCTCTCACCACTGACTTCAGAATGGTTTCAACTTTGGCCTAGTGCTCAAGTTCTTTCAGGAACCAGCCCAGACAATCTTTTCCTCTTATCCCTTCCTATATGCACCCTTCTCCACAAGGAGACTGGTCTATTCATTAACTCCATAGGATCACTGGACCTGACTCTTCTTTTCCTACTTGAGTCCTACTCATCCTTTAACAGCCAGCTCAAAACCACCACTCTCACTAAGCCTTCCCTGACCATTTGGCCTACAGTGACCTCCATCCCTCCTCCCTCTTAATTCTATAGCTCACAGGCTTTTCTCATCAAATCAGTCACCTTTGCACAGGTAGAGTCTTTGCACCCAATGTAAAGCTGCTTGGATACTGTAAGTGTGCCTCCACGACTTTACCCCACCACATGGAACAGCGTCTTGACATTTAATAAGCAAGCACTCAACTCTTTTTTTGACTTCCAACATTAAGTTTGGTATTAGCATAAAGGAAGGGTGGGGGAGGTGGGGGTACTTCTGAAGTCTGAGACGGGTTAAGAAGCTGTTGCAATAATCCAGATGTCAAGCAAAGAGGGCCTGACTAGGGAACAAAGGGAAAATGGGCAGATATAAACAACAAAAAATTTTGTGCGTGCAAAAACTCTGCAGGACGTGACTGACTCCTGCCAGGAACAAAAGCGAGGGATGAATTACGATAAGGCAAGGTTTAGAAAGGCTTCTTGGACTCATTTTAAAGACTGTCTGAAACCAAGTGTATTAAGTGGCTAAAAAGTCCAGATCTGCAAACTCTTCGGTGAAACTGCCCAGTATCTTGAACCAGGGACAGCCCTTCCAATTTCAGACATATATAGACTGACAGAACTGGAAGCGTCTCTAGAGAGCTCATCTAAATACCCTCACTGATCAAAGTGGGAATCTGAGGTCCAACATGGAAGAGGCTTGCTGAAACCTCAAGCCTGAGACTCGCAGACTGTCGACGCCCCAAGGCACAAGCCGCCTAGCTTAGAAGGACACTGTAGACACCCCCCCAGGCCAGCCCAGCCCTCCGTAACGGCAGGACCTTCCGAGGGCAAGAGTGACCATGGAGACGTCCAGGGCCAAGCACGACGCGCCGTCGCCTGTTTACCTGGAGAAAAGGGGTGGCATGGGGGCAGGGGCTCGGTTGCAGCCACCAGCAGGGCCGACCCCACGGCCCGGCACGGCTGTCCAGGGGACTTAACCATCCGGCCTCCCGGTACAAAGCGGGAGCGCCCCCCGGGGCCGAGGAGCCCGGAAGCAGGAGATCCCGAGACGCCCAGGGCGGAGGCTGGGGGAGTCCGGGGCAGCTGGCTGAGTTCGACCCTCAGCACCGCAAGCAGCTTCCCGACACCGGGGGCCAAAGCAGGGTTGGCCCGTCGGGGGCGCGCGCCTGGCCGGAGCAGGTGCCCGGGGCCTCCCGACCCCGCCCGGCCTCGGCTCCAGTCCGCGCCACCCGCCCACCCGCCGGACTGACCAGGCGCGGAGGCTCCAGCCCCGCCGCGCCCAGAGCGAGCCGGACAGCGGCCCGGGACTGCCTCCGACCCCGCCGGCTACGCCCGCGCCTCGCCCGCTGCCCGCTGCCCCCTCACCGGCGCGCCTCACCTGCCGAGAGCGCCGCGCTCACATCGCCCTCCCGCGGCGCCCCCTCCGCCGCCGCCGGCGCCAGGCCCGTCCCCGCCGCTCCGGCTGCCGCCCCAGCCCGCGCCCCCCGCCCCCGGAAGCGCTTCCCGGCCCCGCCCCCTCGGCGCCGGCGCTTCCGGGCAAGCGCGGAGTGCGGTGCTGCGGACGCGGTCGGGACCTCTCTCCGGGTCTCCGGGTCCCGTATCCCGCCTGGGCCGCTTCCGGGAGCCTAGCTGCGGACGAATGGGCGAGCTGCAGCCTCGGTCCCGACTCCGGGAGAGTACCGGGGAGTGGCAGCTCCTCGGACCGCGACCTCCCCACCCGCCTTCTCCTCAGCGCCCCCTGCTGGCTGGAGGAGGGCTGCTCCGCGGGGCGCGCCCCGGGGCTCCCGGAGCGGAATGGGTGAGACAGCCAGGACCCTCGACCCACAACCGTCACCGGGGACTTGCGCCCAGCCTCCGCTTCCGGAACCCCGGCTCCCACAGCCCTTATGATGCCCTCCACTCACCCGGGCCGCGCATGGGTCGTCCGTGCGGTGGTTACTACTCCCTGCCAGACCGGGTCACTTAACTTGGGACCTTGGGCAGATGTCTCCCTCAAAGAGGAGATGAAAATTCCGAACTTTGGGGAACTTTCCTGTCCTAGACCAAGTCTCCAAAAAACGTGCATTTCCAGATCTTTGGAGGGCGCCCAATCTTGATACTCCGGTGGGAGTGGGAGCCTCGCTCAGCATTTTTCTGTTTCAGGTGAATTTAACACCTTTGAAGACCTTTGCATTTTGGTGGACGCCTGCAAAGTTGTGGCAGAGGTTTATTTTCCTTTTTCTGACTTTGTAATTAAAAAAAGCTAGGAGTCAAAGAAACCAGCTCCTCTTCAAGTTAGAAAGCTTAGACGCCCTGATCCTGCCTCTGGGCGAGAACTCTCCAGGCCCCGTCCAGTAGTCACCTTCCAATGGAGACGGCCACCCCTTGTTGAACACCCGGCTAGGCGCTGTGTAGACACTTCGAGACGTGACCTCCTTTAATACACAACCCAGGGAGGTAGTGACCTGTTGATATCCCCAGTTTATTAAGGAGGGACGTTAAATGAAGTTCAGAGAAGTTAAGTGTCAAATCTAAAGTCACACAGCCAAATGTCTACTTGGGATGATCTCCCTTGTCCCTCTGACCACAAACTGGAACTTTTTGTAGCAATGGACTATTCTGAACAGAATTTTAGGTAACCGGTTCCTAACTGCAGGCACCTGGGTAGAGAATCTTGCTCTCTAGTTGCTGTTTCTTCTTGAGCTATTGTCCTTGAGATTTGCCCCCCAAAGTGAGGTCTGTGAGCCCAGAGGCATAGGAAGGTATCATCCTGTCAGCCCACGTTTCGTCAGGAACACTGGGCGGATTCACACACCACATAAGTGAGTTCCTGTTTCCCCACAGACCAGCTGTGGGCTTATCACTTTAACTGCTTTTTGTTAAATTGGGGTCTTCTCACCTGTAATATAGAAAGGATTATACAGACTGACATGTTCCTTAGTATTTAACCTCTGTGCCAAGTGTCAAAGTTATTAGCCATCTGTCCATTGGACACTATTTCCCTCATAGATTTATGTTTATTCCCTCATCTCATTGATTCACTCAACTCATACTTTTTTCCAGTGCCCTGCTTTTTTCCTTGTCATTTGCCTGATTATGTGTCATAGTCTCTATTAACTTATTTTAGTTCAAAAATCATCATTTCACAATTAGGGTACATGTTTTCTGTTTTCCTATAATCTTTGTGGCATTTTTTAATGACTTAACTTTGCCTATTTGAAATCCGAAGTGAGCCTAGAGGGTGATGTATGGGCCTTCTTTCACAGTTGCCCAGGCTCCCTAGCAATATTTATGAAATGATAAAACTCACGTTTCATCCAGTCAAGGAAGGTTTTGCCGTAATGAAGGTATGCAACAGTGGCACCTGGTGTCAGGCAATATCGGTGTTTTGCCTTCCCTTCTTCCAAGGCACACAGTTAAAACATATCTTTCATATCATGTGTTAATTGAGATCAGGTAAAAATGTTTGTAAAAGTTCATTTTGCTCCCCCTCTTTTTTCCTCTTCCTCCTTTGGACAAATAGGGCCCAAATCTCCACTCTTCATCTGTGCCGTTCCTGAGCACTTGGACAAGTTAGCCAGGTTCTCTGATCCCAGCCTCTCCTCCTTCCAGCTCCACAACGGGACCCTTTCTGCCAAAGCTCAGGTCCACTTTGAAATCCCCAGAGTTTGGCAAAGCTTATTGTCTGTTTTTACCTGTCAGAGTCTTTCCAGGACACACATAAGTCATGCTGCTGCTGCTAGGTCGCTTCAGTCGTGTCTGACTCTGTGCAACCCCATAGACGGCAGCCCACCAGGCTCCGCAGTCCCTGGGATTCTCCAGGCAAGAACACTGGAGTGGGTTGCCATTTCCTTCTCCAAGGTATGAAAGTGAAAAGTGAAATTGCTTAGTCGTGTCCGACTCTTCTCGACCCCATGGACTGCAACCTACCAGGCTCTTCTGCCCATGGGATTTTCCAAGAAAGAGTACTGGAGTGGATTGCCATTGCCTTCTACGACATAAGTCATGCTGCTACTGCTGCTGCTAAGTCACTTCAGTTGTGTCCGACTCTGTGTGACCCCATAGACAGCAGCCCACCAGGCTCCCCCGTCCCTGGGATTCTCCAGGCAAGAACACTGGAGTGGGTTGCCATTTCCTTCTCCAATGCATGAAAATTGAAAAGTGAAAGTGAAGTCGCTCAGTCGTGTCCGGCTCTTAGCAACCCCATGGACTGCAGCCTACCAGGCTCCTCCATCCATGGGATTTTCCAGGCAAGAGTACTGGAGTGGGGTGCCATTGCCTTCTCCGACATAAGTCATGAATATCCTTTAAACAACAACAAAATTAGATGAATTCTTTAGAATTTTCTCACTCTTGCTTCCATCACCAGGACCCACTGGTGTGCCCCTTCCACCTGTCTCACCACCTGAATGGTTCTGGGCCAGCAGGGGGCGTCCACATCTCCAAACAGTCCCAAGGTGTCCACTGACTTCTAGAGCATTCTGGAGGGTCAGGGTTGCACGCAGCAGACCTTCCAGGGTAGAGTGGGTGTTCCACCCAATCCGGGAAGGCCACTCCTGGGAGACTCCTCTGGTCCTCACTGCCTGTGTGACAGGAGCCTCTCTCCTTCATCTGTTAAATGGTGATTCAGCTGTAGTCTCCCCTCCCACAGCCAAGAGCGGGCAGCAGAGCGCTGTGGCTGAGCAGTGAGGCGGATCCGGTCCTGGTCCTCACTCAGCCACATAGGGCACCGTGATCTGAGGGGGTGCCAGGCACTCACCCTGCTGAGCTCTGGCCTCTTCATCTGTATAGAGAGTGATGACAGTGACCTCAGTGGTAAATATGATCATAGAGTGCTTCCAACATGGCACCCTCAATTATTATTCTTGGTGAGCAAGAAAGCAAGGGAGAAAGGTTGACTTCAAGACTCCACGCATTTCCATGAGCCTTTTCTCACTTCCTAGAGAGAGGGCTTGCTCTCTCCCCTCCTCCTGTCTCCCCTGTCCAGTCTCTGGGTGGGCCCAACCTGAGCTGTGCGTCATGACGCCCACTGGGTCCGGGCGATGCCTCTGGAGTTCTTCCTTCCTGTCTCTTTCTTCCTCATCTGCTCTCTCCTTTTCCTGCTGACTCTCCCAACACCACCTCTTGTAACATACTCCCCTGGCACTCTCTACTTCTCCTGTGTAGTAGCCACGATGACAATTAATTAATGATGTGTACAATGATGAGTAATATCTGTGTCCCTCACCACAAGCCTGTAAACTCCATGAGGATGAGACTGTGTTTGACTTCTTTCCTGCTCTTTCCCCAGTGCTTGGTACTCAATAATTATTTGTTGAATTAATAGATAACAAGCAGTTACCAGTTTTTGCTCCTGTTTTCTGAGGGTATGAGCTGTTTTTAGTTGATCCATTTCCTCTGCTCCCTGCAGAGAAGCTGGCACTAAATGAGCAGCAGTGAAGACTTACTGAGGGGAACAAAGCATGAGTAAGTGAGAGGAGGAACTGAGAGAATGAACCTGTTTCTCTTCCCCTTTTCCCTGTATCATGGCCAAGTCCCCCTGTTGCAGGGAGAAGTCAATTCTGACTCTGTGTTGGAATTGTTTCTTTGATTTGCTCTTCATTGCTTTTATTAGTGTAATCATAATGGCCTACCTCAGAGAATCCTGCCCCTCTACCTGACTGTTAAAAATGCCTTTGTTCGGAACCCTGTACATCTGTAGATGGCAGGAAGGAAGACATTAACATATCCCCTGCCTGAGGCTTGCCATTTTTGAAGCTATTTGCAAGATTAACATCCTTTTGACTTTGTTTCTTCACATTACCCCATCTCTGACCCATAAAAGAACCTGGCAGCCAGACCCCCGATAAGATGGTAGTGGAACCCTATACCAAGGCCACAGAACAAGAAACTCTGGAACTGACCAAGCCCCACAGCAACTGTTGCATGAGCCTCCAGATCTAAACCAGCCAGTTCCCTGATGCCATATTGTTGTTCAGTTGCTCAATCGTGTCCAACTCTTTGCAACCCCATGTCCTGCAGCCTGCCAGGCTTCCCTGTCCTTCACTATCTCCTGGAGTTTGCTCAAACTCATGTTCATTGAATCCATATTAGGTAAAATACCCACCCTATTACCCACCCTGTATCATCCTAACCAATCACCTAATGCCACCATTCCACTAGGAATTTTCTCCATCTTGAGGCTATAAAAATTGGCAGTTAGCCCACTAAAGGGGTCATCTCTCCCTTGAGTGGGCCCATTGTTCTAATAGCCTCTCCCCCTCTAATAAATTTTATTCTCCTCTCATTCTGCCTCTTGTCTGGAAATTCTTTTCCAACCCAAGCACAGACCACAACAATGGTTATTTTAAGACATTAGTCTGTCGTCTTGATCAGTCAGCTCTCTGAATAAAGTCGAATTCCTTGCTTCAATACCTCTTCTTTGATCCCTCTGATCCATTGACCTGTCATGTGGTGAGCAGAGCGAGCTTGGACTGGGTTAACACCCTGTCAGTGTGAATGGTGCTGAACAGCTCATCTTGTACCATCCCTTGATCCACAGGGAGAACAGGTGAGAAGAGAAAGTTCTTCCACATTTGTAGGGAGTTCTCATTTGAAAAATAAGGTTTTCAGGAAACCCACCCCAGTTCCTGCAGAGAACACATCTACCTCATCAAAAAGGGTGGCTACCCTCCAGGAGAAGTTACACAGATCCACACCACTTGTTGGCCCTGTGCATTTATCTCCCAGTTTTCATCAAAGCCATTAATAGCAAAGTTTCATACTTTGCTATTAATGGCTCATGCACACTCACACTCATGCAAACTGTGGTTGGCAGTGTTGACTTCTGATCAAGAGAATGGAGGAGACTTTGGTCAAGAGCAGGAAAGAAGTCAAGAAGTTGCTTTGGGTGAATTACTTAACCTTTTTCTTTTTTTACTTTTTCATAGGACAATGGGGCCTAACATTCCTGAATTTCCTCTTTTAATAAACACTCTTGTTTACATTTAGACATTCCTGCAATCAGAAGATACCTTACAATCAATAAGTATATTTAATCTGGTTGGGTTTCTTGCCTCAAACTCAGTCAGTAGATCCAGAGTATATTTCAGAATCAGTGGCATTTCTTGAAAGCTATGTCTTGAGGTGGACTGAGGCAACTCACACCACATTTTCTCACAGGCAGATGTCTGATTAAACTTGGTAAAATGAAGACATCTGTAAAGATGTATGCTGGTTTCAAAAGGTGACTGAGCTCTAAGTGCTCTAAACCAGGCTCAAACCCACCAGGCATGCCTTGGATTTCAATGAAGTGAGCAAGCTGCATGTGAAGAGCATTCTTGCGGCCACATGTGTTTAATGTAAAGCCCACATCCTGTCCATCAAACTCTAGACCAGAAGCTTTGCTCCCCTTCCCTCAGAAGTCAGAGGGCTTTGCAGGATGACTTTGATGACCAAGACTCTTTAAAAAAGGATGCACGGGGAGATGGAACCTTTTCCCCTCAGTAAAATTCCCCAGAAAAAATAGTTCCCCTGACCTTAGACATGAGTTTGGCACTTTCTAGAGTTGAAAGCTGTTTAAAAATAAAAGCCAGGGCATCTGATTGTTTGATGGCTTCACTAAAGATTTCAAATATGAGGATTTGGAGAGACAGTGTCTCTTTAATCTCTCTTTTTCCCTTCTTACAACAGAGTCAGAATGGAGGGGAGCCCTTTGGGAATCAACTCCCTGGGATGGTTCTAGGCACTGCAGAGCAAAGAAGAGAGTCCATGTTAATGAGATAAATTGAGTTTTGGTCAATGTATACATCTGTTAAGAGGCTTCCCTGGTGGCTCAGTGGTAAAGAATCCTCCTGCCAGTACAGGAGATCTGGGTTTGATCCCTGGGTCAGGAAGATCCCCTGGTGAAGGAAATGGCAACCCACTCCAATATTCTTGCCTGGGAAATCCCATGGACAGAGGAGCCTGGTGGACTACAGTCCAGGGGGTCACAAAGAATCGGACATAACTTAGCAACTAAACAACAACAAATACATCTGTTAACTGCCACCAAATGGCAACCCACTCCAGTGTTCTTGCCTGGAGAATCCCAGGGACGGGGGAGCCTGTGGGCTGCCGTTTATGGGGTTGCACAGAGTCAGACACGACTGAAGTGACTTAGCAGTAGCAGTAGCAGCACAAACAAGGGACTCAGCATCTGGGTGTTAATCCTGCTTCCTAGAGTCCCATGCATTCTTGCCCTGCTTGTTCACACTGCAGAAATCAGTGACTGGGATGGAACCCTAATAGGAAGAGGGGAATTATTAGGAGGAGGTGAATTCACCATACTCAGGCCAGATCAGCGGGGCTGTGGAGGTTCACAGTGCCTGGGAGATATACAACAATAACTGTTGTATATCTATTTATTCATTCAACAAGTACTTTTTGAGTGCTAATTAAGTGCCAGCATTGCTCTAGGCCCTGGGGATGTAGCAGTGGACAGGGGGGGAAAAAAATCCCTGCCCTTCAGGAACATACGTGCTTTCAGGAAAAGAGAAAGTTATATATAGCATGTTAGGTGGTAAAAGGGCTCGATGACAGAGCTTCATACAAGTTCGAAATTCTTGCCTGACTTCTGTATCAAACCAGAGGATCCTCACAGCTGTTGGGTGAGCAGGGGCTAATGGCATCTCTACCTGCCTTCCTGACCTGAATCTTTTCCCCCTGCTGACCCTGAGCTGGGGTTTGCCTGTTGTACCTGCCCTGCTCTGGTCAATTTTCTTTTGCTGCGCTCCTTGAGGATCTGCTCCTCAGCAGCTCCTGTGTCTACTCTGTCCCCTGGTCTCATCTCTGTAGCCCTGCCCACTGTCCCTGGCCTGGCTTTGCTTTCAGATTCAGAGCATCCACTGTTACTAGACACTTGCCCCTTTTCACCATCTAAGAGTGGATCCCGTAGTAAAGACCATGAGACCTGGGCCAGTTAATCACTCTCTGAACCTCAGTTTTCTCATCTGTAAGATGGGCATGGTCATAGTGCACCTGTCCCAGATGGTTGTTAGGGGAATCTCATGAGACAGTAGATGCAAAGTGGTTTTCAGAGGCTTGCATTTAGTGGGTGCCGAATCAGCCGGAGTTGTTCATGCAAGAGGGACTGAGCTAATGGCAGCAAGGCAGGGGGCAGCGCAGAGTGGGGGTGCGCCCTGGCTTCATTTTCTGCACCCCTTCCCGGCCTCCTCTGCATCTCCCCTGTCCTCCCCCAACCACTGACATTCTGTCATTCTCGGCTCCCCTTTCATCACCGAGTTTAGCTCCACGGAATCTTTGCCTCTGGCCATTTAATGAGAAAGACTTTCCCACTGATCAGCTCCCTCCCTCCCACTGTCATCGCCAGAAGAACAGTCTCTGTTCAAAGGGGATGATGCCTTCCTTGTCAGTCAAGACTCAAGAAGATGGGGGTTATCTTAGACCTTTCTTTATTTTGAATGCACTCGCGGCCAAACTAGTCAGTGGGTTAGTTTGTCCGGGGTCCTCCTCTGGGGAGAGGATCTCTGCCGGATGAAAATCAAAGCCCCTTTGTTATCTCCCAGCATGGAAGCCTGGCCCAGCTGACAGTTACAGTTTACACTGTAACAATGCCTATTTTTTAACCCGCTCCCCATGTTCACAAGACGTGCAGATAAGCGAGTAACCTCTACCCATTCTCCTCTTCCTTTAATGAGCTTCTCATTTCTTTTTCCTTGAGCTGCCTGAGTTTGACCAAATTGGACATGCTCATCTGTTTGGATTCCTTGGCAGAAATTTGGGGCCTGAAGGCTTGTTAGGGGTGGCTCAACTTCTGGTCAAGTGATAAATTAAGAACACAGTTTCTATGGTCAAAACTCACTGAACAAAGACTTCCCTGGTGGTCTCGTGATTAAGACTCAAGCTGATCTCTAGTTGGGGAACTAAGATTTCACATGCCTCAAGGCCAAAAAAAAGAAAGCTCACTGCAGAAACCAGGGACATAGAAAGTTAAAAATAAAGACAAATTTATTGGGTGATGAGTAGCTCATTAAAAAAAAAAAAAAGGCTCACTGAACAAAGTTAAGATGCTTAACCTCTCTGAACTTGTTTCCCCATCTGTGAAATGGAGATAAGTGTTCTGATCCGAAAGGGTGGTGGGGAGCAGTACAGTGAGATAAAGATTGTAATGTACTTCGCAAAGTGCCTCATGAGTGATAAACAAGCAAGAGCCAGAAGCTCCTATGTCCACGGTGAAGTCTGTAAGGAAAAAGTCTTACTTTCCTGCTGAGGCTTCTCTATCGTGTCTGGCTACCTGGAAGCTATCACACACTGAACCCTGGCTATCTGCTGATTCGCCAGTCATAAGCAGCTTAACGACAAGGACCTTGTCTGGCTCTCACACAGTTCTTAGAAGTTACCAGCATTTCCTGTTGTCAGGGACTTCCTGTGACTTGAGAGCAAGGACACTGTCTTGTTTCCCACTGTGATCCCTGTGCCTAGCACCAAGCTCAATAAATGTTTTAAAACCAAGGAACAAAGGAAGGATCAAGAGGTCAGGCTCTAGCTAGCTCCCACGAGGATGAGATGGTTCAGGATGAGGAATACAGATTAGCAGCGCCCAGCGATCATCCCCTACCATGCCAGCCCTCTTTGGTCCTCACTTCAGCCTCCTCTCAAAAGTGCTGCTCACCCTGCCTGTCCACAGAGCTGAGAGACAGGCAGAGCTTACCTCTAAGAAGTGAGCAACAGCAAGCTCCAGGTGCTAGGTGAAGTGTGTAGCTGATGCAGCTCCCTCTCCCAGTGGGAGAATCCATAGTCTCAGAAAACCTTTTTCCTTCAATACATCGACCATCTTGTACCAACAATGTGTTCCAAAAACCCACCCATTAGACAGCCATTCCTTTCAATGAATTATGCAGAGCGCTTCTTCTTTAAGGGTTACTGATAACTTCAGCCTCTAGATCCTCTCCCAGTTAAATGCCCTCAGCAGAAAGGCCCTCTTGAATTCTAAAGCACATTCCAAAGACAGCCTGACTTTAGCCCTCTCTCAGGAGACCCAAGAACTGAGAACTGGAGGAAAAAATGTAAACATGGCCCTTTCTTTGCTCAGTCAAATTGAAACTATACTGTTGGCCCAGGAGTCCCTCCATATATCCATCATTTGCTTGTTTCTAGGAGGAGAGGATTCTGTATGACAATCTAGCTCACAGCTGAAATGGTGTGCTGGAGGGAATGGCACTTTGATGCAGTTTGAGTTGCAGTTTTGGAGACCATCCCATTTACAGAACAGATGAATAAAGAAATGAATATGGGGAACTACGATCATACACAAGTGGATAAAGCTCAGAAACATAATGTTGAGCCAAAGAAGCTAGTCACAAGAGTGTGACCGATATACGACCCATTCATATAAAGTTCAAAGACAGGCAAAATTAATCTACAGTGCTACTAGTCAGGAAGTGGGAAGAGGAATGAGGGAGCTTTTTTTTTTTTTAAACCACATTTATTTATCTATGTATTTATTTTGGCTGTGCCGGGTCTTAGCTGTGGCACGTGGGACTCTCAGTCTTCACTGTAGCATGCGATCTTTAGTTGCAGCACGTGGGATCTAGCTTCCTGACCAGGAATTGAACCCAGACCCCCTGTATTGGGAGCTTGGAGTGACCCACTGGGCCACCAGGGAAGGGAAGGAGGGGAGTTTTCAGCCTCATGTTTTTTGATGACGTGGGTACATTCATTTTGTGAAAATTCACTGAGTTGTATATTTATGATTTGTGTTTTTATTTTATGCTTGACCATACTTTAGTTACCAATAAAAAATAAAAAGTGCACATGGCCAGCAGGAAATCCTGAGGTCCAGGACTGAACCGCACAATGATAATGCAAAGCCTTGGGGTAAATTTAAGTTTAAACTCACTCACAGAGCAGTGAAAAGACTAGCACACCCCGACCAGCTTTCTTGTGAACACTGGGGTCATTAAACTCTACCAAGAGGAAATTCTCCTTTCCTAGTGAACAGGAGAGAACCCCTCACCCAGGCTGTCTTCCTCCATCACTCTCTGTTAAGTTCTGTGTCATCATGAGTTCTGATGGAGGCCAGGGGTCAGCAGCTGCTAGAAAGTATAGCTGTTGTCTGGAAAAGATCTTTAAGACATGTAACACTTTCCCCTGGAGCAGATAAGGATCTTTTGTGGGGAGGGGCTTCCAACCACAGAGTCTGAGGCTGGCCTGCCATCTTGAAGAATTTCCCCCAAGTGCCACTCTGATCACCGGACAAGCTGCCTCCCAGGCATTCTGCAGAACAATAAGCTGACTTTCATGTTGCCCAAGGCAGGATGATTCTTTGGGGTCTGGACTTTTGAAAGGAGCAGTTGGTGACTCATACAACAAGGAAGAGACTGTGCTTAAAGTCAGATAAGCTAGTCATTTACCTAAATTCAAAAAGAGAATACAACTGAATTACCATCGGCCTCCATTTGTAAAGAGGGTTGAGAGACCCCCCAAGGAGCAGAAGCAGCTCGGCTGCAGGTGTGACCGTGGTTCCTGGGCTGCTCAGTTCCTGTCCTGGGCACTAAGCTGTGATAGCTGCTCATGGGTGCTGGAGGTCAGCAGGGTCCCCTCAGTGAATCGGCACATCACAGGCACCAAGAAGGGAGCAACTTGAATGTGGCCAAGCCAACCTTCAACTGCCAGTGACTTCTGAGGCAGTTCCTGGCTTGGGGTGGCTGATTGTATAATAAAAAAAATCTGCCTTGTAAGATGACTGATTGTAAGTTTCCCTAGTGGCTCATACGGTAAAGCGTCTGTCTGCAATGCAGGAGACCCGGGTTCGATCCATGGGTTGGGAAGATCCCCTGGAGAAGGAAATGGCAGCCCACTCCAGTATTCTTGCCTGGAAAATCCCATGGATGGAGGAGCCTGGTAGGCTACCATCCATGGGATCGCAAAGAGTTGGACACGACTGAGCGACTTCACTTTCACTTTCACTTTCAAGATGACTGAATTTACAAGAGGAAATTCAACCAGTATTTACAGTTTCATACATTCTCATTTGGTATTTGGTATCTACCTCAAGTGAATATTCGAGTCTCCAGTCTCTCATCTTGCTACTGACACTCAAGACTTGCTAAAGACTGTAGGAGGCGGATCTGACTTCAACTGAACGAACTGGTTGGGTGCCAGGCCCTCTGCTGTCACACAGACATGTAATGAACAAACACAAGCAGGTCTCTACAACCTTCTGGGCCTCACAGAGCTTAGCAATGTGCATACAAATGATGTCTGCAGGGGTGACACCTTGTAAGTTTTTTGGGGGCAAATCCCATGGACAGAGGAGCCTGGTGGGCTGCAGTCCATGGGGTCGCTAAGAGCCGGACACAACTGAGCGACTTCACGTTCACTCTTCACTTTCATGCATTGGAGAAGGAAATGGCAACTCACTCCAGTGTTCTTGCCTGGAGAATCCCAGGAATGGGGGAGCCTGGTGGGCTGCCATCTATGGGGTCACACAGAGTCGGACATGACTGAAGCAACTTAGCAGCAGCAAGGAAGAACAGATGATACTTAGATGGAAAAAATGAAAGCTTCTTGGAGGAGGTGGCATTATATTTGCATTTATTTTGTTTTTTACTTGTTTGTGCCTGGTCTTAATTAGTTGCAGCCTGCGGGATCTTTAACTGCAGCATGTAAACTCTCAGTCGTGTCATGTGGGATCTAGTTCCCTGACCAGGGATCTAACCCAGACCCCCTGCATTGGGAGCGCAGGGTCTTAGTCACTGGACCACCAAGGAAGTCCAGGGGGGTGGCATCAGAAGTGGGCTTTGTTTGGGGCAGGAGTAATGGGCAGGATTCTGTCAAAAGGAGAGGACATAATGGAATTGGTGGCAGAGGGAGTCTCAGTAATCCTCATGGTCATAGGGAAGCTGAGAGCAATTTCAAGGGAATGTGGGATTTGGCCTGAGAGTAAAATAGGCAGGAGAAACAGTGAAAACAAACCAGAAACGGGGACGAAGCCTACGGTCTGGAGAGGATGCACCAACTGTGGTAGGAATCGGGGACCCCCGGGGGTGTTTCAGAGCAGTGTGGTCACCTGAGGGAACAGTGAGGTTGATGGGTGTGTGTAGGGAGTGGAGTGGGGACAGCGGGCTGGCGCAGTCATCGAGGTGAGAGACGAGGAGGACGATGGTGGGGACAGTCACCTTCCAAACCTTAAACAAATGGGACTTTTTTTTTTTTTGGTGCTGTACTGCTTGGCTTATAGGATCTTCGTTCCCTGACCAGCCACTGAACCTAGGGCCACGCCAATGAAAGCACCAAGTCCCAATCACTGGACTGCCACAGAAGTCCTTTCAAAGAATTGAACTTAATTGAGTATATGTGTGGGTGGAGTTCTTGAGACTCCCTGCCAACTATCCTTCCCCTCGTGACCTTCATGTAAGGAAGAAGGTGTTGCCCATTCATGAGGATGTTGGTGGAGCAATTGTTGAATTACATTGAAGGAATTGCTAATTGGAATTTCACTGGCACACAAGGCAGGAGGGTGCATGCTCAGTGCCAAGGGCCAAAATCCCATGGAAGAAAAGCAAGTGTAGAGGGAGCCTCTGCAATTCTCATTCTCAGATGACCCTACCTTGGTTAACAACAGCCCCTCAGTAGGCTGCTAGGAGTCCAGCCTACCCCATTGTATCACTGACTTTGAACCTGACCTACCTGGGCTCATGTTGGCTCCTCCCACCAGATACCTGCTATACACCCAGGAGGCCACACTGGCAAACCTATTATTTGTCACTCAACCCACATAGGGAATGCAGCACAAATACCATGTCCTGGGTCATATCATTCCATTGGGTTCATTTTCCTAACAGCTCTGATCATTGTCTATGAAATCAGATCCTCAGCCTAGGATCCGTGGTCCTTCATGACCTTGAGTACCAATATGGTGTAACTGCTGCGAGCTTGGGTTCCAGAGTCAGAGGACCTAGTTCAGAGTTCTGGCTCTGCCACTTATTTAACCTCTCTGAGCCTTGGTTTCCCCTTACCTTTGAAGCCAGGTTGTAGTAAAGATCTAAAGAGGTATCGCACGTAAAGAATGTAGCGCAGAGCCTGGCATACAGTAAATGCTGGATGATTGACATCCATCACCATAGTAACAACTTGGCCCCCCAAACCTACCTTTCCTACTGTATTGCCACAGCTCCTTTCTCACTTCCCCCCTCTGCCTTTCTTTATATTTTCACTCTGGGTAAGTTGGCCTCTTCTTCACTCTTATTCATGGATCTGCATGCCAGAATTCCACCCATCCTTTCAGGCCCTGCTCAGATGCTGATGGCACTAGGAAGGCTTCGTGCATGTCCCTTGGCATCCTGTTCCTGTGTGGAGTTTGTGGTACTTCGAGAGGTACTAGTCTTACCTGCCTCTAGAATGTGAACTCCAGGAGGGCCGCAATAATTTTGTTTTGTTTATTGCTATATCCCCAGCATCCAGAACAACACATAGTGTTGGTTTATTTTTTAAGCATGACTCTTCTCACTAGAGTGTGCTTTTTGGGAACCTGTGATATGATTTATTCTATAGTGTCCATGTTATCCTTGTGAATTCAGTGTCCTGAAAGGTGGCAGACAAACTAGGAGAAAAGGACTCTGTTCAAAAGTGGGGAATGGGAAAATCCTGGGAGGCAGAAACAGGAATCACTGATGAGGAAGGTTTGCCCTCTTTACCCTCAGGATGAGAGAGATGAGTTAAAACCCAGAAAACCCAGAGAAGCAACTGATTTTGAGGGTAGCCATTACAGGAAATGGCTGTAACTTGGGTCTTGTCTTACAGATGAATTAAGGTCAGTGGCTTTGACCACATCCACAGCTAGGTTTGTTTGAGAAGTATTCTCTTGAAATTGATGGTAAAATCTTATTTACTGGCCTGGATTCATTAAGATTTAACCAATTCTAATGACACAGACAGTAAAGGACCTATCCTGAAATGTCCATTTCCTCATCTCCCAGAGTGTTTTTCACAATCTCTGAAGGCAGGGAAATCAGTCCTGAATATTCACTGGAAGGACTGATGCTGAAGCTGAAACTCCAATACTTTGGCCACCTGATGCAAAGAACTGACTCATTTGAAAAGACCCTGATGCTGGGAAAGATTGAAGGTGGGAGAGGGGACGACAGAGGATAGGATGGTTGGATGGCATCACTGACTCAATGGACATGAGTTTGGATAAACTCTGAGAGTTGGTGATGGACAGGGAGGCCTGGCATGCTGCAGTCCATGGGTTTGCAAAGAGTCGGACATGACTGAGTGACTGAACTGAACTGAACTGAAGGCAAGGAATCACCATCTGGAGGCTCAGTCTAGGGCCAGAGCTGGTGGTTGATAAATACTTGGTAAATAAATGAGCAAATGAATAAACCAAAGAATAGACCCTGGAAGGATATAAAGCTACTTTTGAGATATCCCACATTTGCATTAATACTTTTCAATTACACACACTTTACAAAGAATAAATGTAAATACATTTACATACAATAAAATTCATAATAGTGTTTTGCAATTTTGAATTTTTCTTGATAAACGATTGTCATGGTGGGAGGGGGCTCTGCAAATCTTTCTAATATTAAAAAAAAGATCTTGGGAATTCCCTGGTGGTCTGGTGGTTAGGATTCTGCACTTCCACTGGAAGGGTCACAGATTCCATCCCTGGTTGGGGAACTAGGATCTAGTATGCCACATGGCACAGCCGAAAAAAGGAATAAAGTTAAAAAAAAATCCTTCTACTTGAAAAGATTGAGAAGATTTGCCCTGAGATGCTTCTGAAACAGTTTCTAGCAGAACTGCTTAGCACCTTTTAGACAGAACTCCTGTATGAGTCACAAGCTCACTGCTGCCCTTTCTACTTTCAGATGGTCAGAAGAGCCTCATGCCATGCTCTCTCAGAGTTGATTCACACAAAACAAACTGCCTTTATTGCCTATAACCTGCCCAGGTGTGTAGTCCAGATCCTGTGTTTCCCAACTGCAACATCCTACTGCTATTATTAAGAATACTTAAAGCTCAGAATGCTACAATCATGTTTTGAGTGTTGTAGAAAAGCAACTTTTGGTCCTTAATCAATTGCCGCAAGTTTTAGTATTAGATGAAGCACCAAATAACATGTAACCATCTGTTTTAGACTGCGCCAAAATTCACTGAAAATATGCCCTCTTCTAGAACAAGCTTCTTAGCAGAAGTTAACAACAAAAAAATATTCATCACTTTCCTTCACTACAGGGCTGGTGTATTTAATAAGGAGTCTGGCAATTCAGTTTATTCTGCTTCCAAAGCAAGTTGTCAACTGTTTTAAGTTACTCTACTGACATTCTGGTGTGAGCCAGACACTGACTTTTCTCTACCAGAAATCATTTTTTTGATAAATCTCCTTGCCCCCTTCTGCCTGACTCTACTTAAATAAACAGCATCAAATATTACAGCTCAGTACTTTCTCAGATACAAAACCTTTCACTTGGGTTAGGAAAGAGGATCTATACTTACCTTGAAATTCTTAGCTAACAGGCAATTTCAGCATCACTTAGATGACATTCAGTGGGAAGAGGGCCTTTCTATGATCGTTGGGTATGCATACTTCCTGAGAAAGGTGTCTGACAAAGCAAAAAGTTCATGGCCATATCTGGTGGCTAAAGATTCAACAGTAGATCAGCAATCATTATAAAATTTTTAAATTCAGCAGTATTTACTGACTGTGGATCAGGACTGTGTCAGCAACGGTCACTCAGAGGCAATTAAGGTATAGTTTCTATTTCTGAGGACCTCACTGTCTAGCAGGGAACATGGGTTTGTGTGAAGAATGGATGGTATACGTAACATTCTAAGATAGTAACAAAGGCTATAGCAGAGTTACCTTTAAAATGAAAATGGAATCACTAAGACTTGGTGTGAATAATTTTCAGGGGCACTCAGGGAAGGCATCACAGGAGTTATTTTTGCAGAGCCTGGAATAAAGTGTTCCAGGAGGAGGAAAGTTAGGAAGTGGGGACGGAAAAGAGAAGGATGAGTGTTCAAGGCAGGGAAAAGCGTCTGTCGAAGGACAGAGAAAAGTCCGAGGAGAGGAGCCAGGGCCCAAGTGGAGATGGGCAGTTAAGACCAGACCAGCCAGCTACTGTGACAGCAGGAACCTGGATGGCAAGCTAAGGGTTTAAGATCCTCTGAGGGGGATCATGGGAGGTAACAGGACTAGATCTGCTTGGGAGGGGGTAGGGCTTGGAGCAGTTAAGTGAGGAGTTGGGGATGCTGGGAGGGAGTACCTTGCCCCAGAGGCTGATGGGAACAGGGTGAGCTTGCTTGGGGCCCACCAACCTAGAGATAAGCAGGTGCTGCTGGTGCCAAGACCCGGTCTCCTGAAGATAAGACACTAGAGCAGTGGTCAGGGGGCTGAGATAAGCCTGTGGCCTTTGGAACCCCTCTCTAGACGATTTACATTCAAAATTTCACATCCAGGGCACCAGCAGCCAGGGCGGGGTTTCCTCCGGACATGCTGAGCCCGACAGAACACGTGTAGCTTAGTGGAGCCCAGGACTCAGGCTGGCTGGGTTGGAATGCTGGCTCTGTTGTCAGCGTCCTCCTGCTAGATGGTGACGGCATGAGCACCTGCCTTGCACAGTGGGTGTGAGGGTGAAGGGTCAGGCCAAGAAAAGTGCTTAGAATGGTGCAGAACACAGTAGGCCCACGTAAATGTGAACTCTATCAAGAAGCAAGCAATTGGTTGATTGTACTATGTGAAAATAAAGCTGCTCTGATGGCGAGGGTGGTGGTGGGCGGGTCATGCTCCTTTTCCCTGCCCTTTTCTTGGAGTAGGCCCTGATGCGCCTTTTCTACCAGTTTGAAAATCACTGGACTTTCCACCCCTGGGGTTAATTTCTTCATATATTTCCTGAACCTAAGGCATTCAAGCAGGGACCTACTGGTGCCAGGCCTGGAATTGTCCCCAGACGGAGTCTCTATTTCTCCAAAGAGAGCAAAGTGTGTGAACCCAAGCGACATCCAGTGAGTCACCCAGCACCTAAAGGCAGTGGAAGGTTAATCTATCCCAGGTCCTTGCCACCCCACACTAGAAGCCTTGCTCAGTGCCCTACAGGTGGTGAGGGTAACTGTGCAAATCTCAGAAGCAGACATCCTTCCTAGCCCATGAACAAGGGCTCAGAGAGGGGTTTCCCTGAGGGAAAAAAAAAATCTCCCCTGCAGACTAGGAAGCTGTCATCCTTTCTTGCTACCCAAGGTGGCCTGGGAGAAAATTCTGCCTCACCAGACTCTTATGAGGAATAAGTGAGCTAATGCAAGTTAGACACTTAGCACACGCTTAAGCCTGTGATAAACCTTCTCCTAGGGCTGTTATTTATAGTCTGCAATCCCAATTCTTCTTACACCTATTAAAGTAGGTATGGTGTTCAGTGGATTGAGTGGGTGTTCAGAGTCCTAAAGATATAGAACTGCATTAAAAAAAAAAAAACTTTCCAAGAAAGATTCTCTGTATCACCACATTGGGAGTAGACAAAAGATACCTCACACATTATGACACACTCTATAAATGAGGTTAAAAATTAATCCTTTCCAGTCTGGTTCAAAGTCACTGCTGTCATTTTAAAGCCTACAATCTCCACTCGGCCAGACCCTGCAGGAATTCCAGCAACCGGTTCAGATTTGGCGTCCGTCCACCATGAGTGGAGCACTGTGCAGCTCAGGAGCTTTCTGAGAACCCTAACAAGTGAGATTTTATCACAGTGTGGCTGACCCCAAATTAACAAGACAGGGGCAGTTCTAGAGGCAGTCTTTCGCTTCTATCCATAAAAGTTAGCTATTACATTAGACAGACCATTATACTCTGGGGAGTAACAAGTATCTTATTAAGTTATAAATACATTTAATGGCTTTAGTCCTGTTTTCTTATTTTGGAATATGAGGAAGAAAAAAAATAGAACTCACAATTTCTAGACTTTAAAAGCCACAATTTTTTAAAAACATCTACTTACCTACAATATTGCTTATTTTTATAGTGCCCACATACTCCCTTGAAAGACAGCTGTGTCTCTCCTGTGATGGCATCAAGCTACTTGCAGTGGGACAAGAAAGTGACAGAAGATTATAAAATCAAATGGTTTGGTTTTGATTCAAACTAGTCAAACCAGTTCAGAAAGACCATGAGACTTTTCTCTCCACCGCTGCTCCTGTTCTGGCTTCTCATTAAGCGGGGGAAAAAAATATACCATTTGTGCCTATCTTCATTTACCATTCATTCATTCTTTTCTTAAAGAGAACCCAAGACAGAGATGGGAGGGTATAGAGCCCTTATCTTTCATGTTCTGTGCTGAGAAAGAACAAATTTAAGATCACTTGCCAAACAGTAAATGACTGTTAAATCCAATTCAACAAGCTTACCTCATTTCCTGTCGCTGACCTGCGAACTGGTCCATTGACCGTGGGCAAATCCTAGAGCTGTACACCCTCCAGGACGCCTAGGCGTGGAGACTGTTCTCAAGAAGTGCTCCGGTGGTTTGGTGGGAAGCAGTCCCTGAACTGACTATAAGGAAACCTAAATAAACTGCACAGGTGTTACACGCTCCGTCTGGATAACACCCCTCACATCCCACCCCGCTTCTGTTCACAAATACAAATGAGCCACTTCATCCTTTTCTTTTCCCCTGATAAGAAAAGGGGCCTGCCTCTTCACCCTATGGTCTCTGCCCCCGAAATCTACTTTCTAGGTGGGCTGGACTGGGGGTAACCAGGGGCCTCTGCAGGGTACCCAGTAAGGGCAAGAGTAGGGGTCGGCAGGGTCACTATGCTGCAGGGCCTTAACCGTTTGCCCTTGGTCAGAATGGACAGCCTCGCCTCAAAGAAAAAAAAAAGGGCTAGAAATGGTTCTTTTGGACTTCTTCCCATACAGAGAATGGCTAAGCTAGCTGAGGCAATCTGTAGCTGGCTTCAAAATCAGCAGTGGGGAGGGCGGGGGGAAACCTCACAACAAACAGTGGTAACAGAAGGTTTGTGTGGGAAGATGGTTAAGTTTGGTCTAAAACAAGCAGTGTCTCTGGTAATGAGCTGTTGTTAGGAAATACGTGTGGCCCTCAGTGCCTGCGGCACTTTTAAAGAGCACTGTTGCTGCTTCTTGCGGGTTTTCTTGGGGGTGGGGGTTGGGGAGCAGGGGAGGGGAAAGTGAGGTGAAGCAGAGACCTGACTAAAGAGCAAGGCGGCATTAAAGAGACTGGAAAAAACCACCTTTCGAGTGCTGCAGCCACAAGTCGTGCTTCTGAATCTCAGTTCTGCCGGGGAAGTTGCGGTGCCACCTTTGGTAACAGACTCCCCTCCTGTGAATCACAGCTGGCTCACATGTTGAGGCGAGTGCACCTAAGGCATCACCTGGGGTTCGGGCACGGAACACAGGCATAACTCAGCTGGGAGACGGGCGTTTCATAAGGGACTATTTACAAAGGGTGTGGGCAGGCTCCAGGAACTCCTACGGGGACACTTCAGTCTCTGAGGGCCGGCGAAACCGGAGTCAGGACCGAGCCTCGGCTTGATAGCCCAAGAGGAGGGTGTAGTCCCCAGACGCTGAAGTTGCCTGGCAGGAGCTGCGGAGGGAGCCCGCCTGTGGAGCCACGCCTGGCCTGGCGGAAAGGAGCCGTGGATGCCCGGACTTCTCTCCTCCCACCCGCCAGGCTCCTCCCAGCGTGTCTCCTGTAGACCCTGACCAGAAGCCGGGACAGGTCCACAGAGGTGAGCGGCCAAAGCGAAGCCCAGGGTAAGGAGGGGATCTGGAGGAGCCAAGAGAGAATAACCAGGACACCCAAACACCTGACGGGGCTAGCGGGGCGGGGGGCTAAGCGAGATAATCGTCATAAATGCCTGACAGGGCAAATGATCAACTCACTACCCATCTGAGCAGGCTAGTTGGCATTTACTTATCAAAAGGCCACAATATAACTTTTATTCTCAGGTGGCAAAGGTCAGAATGAAAACAAAGACTTGTGGTCAAATATCCAGAGTGAAAAACAAAACTTTTACAAAGTTGACAGATAACATTTATTAAAACATGTCATACAAAAGGGCATGGTCTCTTCTATAAGAAGAAAATATTAAACAGTAACATTCAATTAAGTAAAACCATGCTGTACACTGAAGACAGCAGTATATAAAGACAAAACTATTCAACTTTTGCAACACAGGCACAACATTTCACAAAATATCAATAAGATATGCACCTAATGATACTCTGTTTATTGTCAAATGGTTTTGTGGTCTAAGAGTCACCTGACTTGCATAAATAATTTTCTAGAAGAAACACTGGGAACCTCATAAAAGGAAAGAAGGCAGCAGCAATTGACATTATGACACAGGCTTCAAGCAAAACTAAAAAAAAAAAAATCACATTTGCAAAATGTGTTCCAGCATCTTCCCATTGGGCACTATCAGTAGAAATCTGAAATAAGAAACATGTACCTTCGAATACATAAGTAGGCAAAGACAAAAACCCAAACAAACACCCTGGTTTCACTGAACAAAGTGAGTCACAGAAAAGCAACCTAAATCACAAAATTAGTGTGGCACAGAAGGGCTGGAGGGGTGGGGGTCTATGTTGCTTGGTGTTCAGCATTCCTAAATTATCCAGAGACCTTATGAAAGCAAACTCCTGAAGTTGGTGTGATGGCATCCTCTCTACCCTCCCCTGCCCTCCCGCCCCGGGGCGGGGGGCGCAGCAAACCCCCCTCCCCAGGGAAAGCCAGCATTGCTGCTTCTGCTCAGCCCCAACTTCATGTCCACAGCAGCCTCAGGAGAAGGTGTGTGCCTCCGTAGGAAGATGCCACTGAGACTAAGCAGCTTTCCCAGTCAGTCAGAAGTCAGCTTAGGGTCAGTTCAGTTCAGCAAATGCCCACTACAGCGGAGGAGACCCTTTCAGGCAGACTCTTTGAGACCAGCGGCCAAAAGAAGGGACTGGGGGGTAACCTTCAACAGCTGAGAAAAGGTTATGGCAGTCTGTTCTCAACTGGTCAGACCTACTTTACCAGGTGGATTATTGTAATGTGTGGATCTAAAATGAAAGGCATAGCATCAGTACGAATATTAAAGACCACTGGTGGTGCCTTCAAGCCCTTTCCCATTGGGACTGGACAGAAACCACAGTAAAGACTCAAAGTAAGGGACAAACACCTTGGCTGCGGGCCACTGACAAGATCCCTGAAAGACTGTTTGGAAACGTTACCCACTGCTCTCCAAACTCAACGGGAAGGAGAAAGATTTTCTAAAGCTGTACTGAGGGTAAAGACAGAGACTATCTGTCCAACCCAGGGTGGGCAGGAGGAAAAAAAAAAAAGTAGTAATACAGTATGATCTCTTAAGCCTAAAAGCAAAGTTTATAAAGATTCACTTTCAATATCCAAACTAAGGCAACCCCCTTGCCCCGCCTCTCTGGACATGGCCAGCATTTCAGATGCCCAATCATGTCACAGGGTCTGGTTGACTGATCAGCAACTCTAACTTTTATAAAAACCCCACTACCATAAAAAGCTTCAAACAGCAGGTGTGAGGAACTTACATTTATATTCTACATTTAGTAGCAGGTGTACACATAAGGATTTCAATAGAAGATCTGCTTCTCTTCATAACACATGAAGTCCCAGCACAACTGAGAGCTTCTAAAACTACCACCAGAGAGCTGCCCCCTAGTCCTGTCCTCCTCCTCCTCATTACTCACAACGACTGCCGTGCTGATCTCAACATAACTGAAGGACCATGAGATTGTTCCAGAATATTTTTATTTTACCTCTCAAGATTCTTCTTCCCAAGTGTTCCAACACTCATTTGAGTACAATCTTTAATAGAAACCAGCACATCAAACCTTCCAAACAGGCAGAAATGGTCTGCTGATACTATGAGAGAGGGTGACTGGCTTTTGGACGAACAAAATGGCTTCACTGCCTTAGTACTGAAATCAGTAGAAGGAATACAACAATTTTTCCTCACATACAATGGCTGGGATCATACCTAAAACCCAATGCTTCTAACATGAGAAAGAGAAGCAGCAACTGAGCTTGGCTATAAGTCACCTCTACATTCTCTGTCCGGTACACAGAGAAATGACTGTTAACTGGTGAAGTTTCAACACTAAGAGAAGAGGGTATTAACATGGCAAACAACCAAGAGGTAATATCTAGTTTCTAGGTTAAAAAAATCAATATATATTTATAATAAAGTTTTAAATACAAAGTGCTTTTTATATATTGAGAATGATACAGTGTTAATGAATAGATCCCTGTTTTGTAACCTCGATTACAAGCGTTAACTGGTAAGTAAATCTTTCCCCTTTCCATACAACTAAATGCCTTGAAGGTAGGAGTTTGAGGATCAGAGGCCATTGCCAGGAAAGTCACTCATTTCAGAGCAATGCCCAACTTTTAAAACAAAAACTTCATTCCAAATCCAAGAAAAGTTATTTTTGTTTTCAGGAAAAAAAAAGTTTCCACTAAGAAATAATAAACTATTAAGTTTATGGAAAAGTTAACATAACAGTAGCACCCTGTCCCAACCCTGGTGACAGCTTCAGGTATGTTACAGTTTAAAACATCCTGAACAAGCTTCTTTTTTAATCCCAAACTTCTGACTGATCCTCAGAAAAGGTCTCAGAATAGCTAATTTTCTTGGGTTTTTTTTTTTTGGTAGGTATAGCTATACGGACTTGTAAATTTATGCAGCTTTATCTATTAAATGAGAACAGGAATTTGCAGACAACCTCCTAAAATTAGGACTCTTTCTTTCCCTCTTTTAAAACACATTCCAGCACTCCTAAAGAGCTGGGAGGACCAGCTCAACGTACCCCTCTGTGAGTATCTCTACCAGTGTATTTTCAAAACTCCCCTTTTCTTGAGCAATTGGTTCCCCTCGTCCCCATAACCTGACACTCAAAATTCTGCTACTTGGCGGCTCTCATTCTGACAGTTGGAGTGTCACTGTAGCACTCTATAGGCTCCTGAAGTTCACAGGTAACTCTCAGCTGTGGCTTCCAGCTCCTTCCCAGTAACTGGTCATTGACTGACCACTTCAGGAAGCACCATAATCTAAGACAGAGTGAATGGGCTGGAGCAGCCAATGGTACCGTGGTCAGAGTCAAGGCAGGCTAGAAGTCTACTAGCCACAGCAGATTCCACCGTGTGGATGCTACAATTAAACAAACAGGATTTGGGACAGCAAACCAGTTAGAAATACCTATCTCTGGCACCCTAGAGAATTACAATTAGAAACAACTGTTCAAACTAAATGTTAGTACTAAAATATAAAACTCTGACTTATCAAGAGTCTGAAAATCGTTGTGACAGTGGCATCTTACAGAAATTGGAGCTGGTACCATGAGTTACTTTTTTTTTTTTTACTTAGAATGTCACCCTCTTAATAATCTCCATAGTTTTGGTTAGAATACTCTTTAGAAAGAACAAAACCAGATAAAAGAGCTCTGTTAATCAACTTAGTATCCTAGAAATCACATTGTTTGTAGCTATTACATAAGGAGCATTTCATTCAGTGAAGCAGCTACCAAAACAAACCCACATTACCTAAGTATCTATAGTAAGAGCAAAATAAAATTCCAATATGACCTTGTAATAATGACTGATCAAACACCGCTGCCACCCGAAACGGAACTGGGGGGTTGGAGTCCAATTCCAAGTGCAGGTGTCTCTACCCTCTAGTCCACCAGCTTCATTCAAGAGGCCTGAAGGTTCACCTTGCCAGGTGTGAGGTGGGTGCACTTATCCCCTTTAGCCACTCCAGGCCAGGAACATACAAATTTGAAGAATTAGATTTTTTAATTGGCCTACTTAGAACTGGTCTTGCAGAAATATCTTCCTTTTTTTTAAGCTTCTCTCATAATAGCAAGTAGCACGCATCATCTGTGCCCAGATTTGCATAATTACCACAGTTTATTTTTGTGCCTGCCACTCAAGTCGTATTCTGCTCAGCCTTTGCAGCTTCGTAGGACTTGGTACAAGTCTCAGTCGTATTCTGCTCAGCCTTTGCAGCTTCGTAGGACTTGGTACAAGCCTCAGTCGTATTCTGCTCAGCCTTTGCAGCTTCGTAGGACTTGGTACAAGAAGTCACATGCCTGTGGAAACTGTCCCTCCACATGAATCTCTTTGCACAGATATTACACTCATATGGCTTTATGCCTGTGTGAATTTTCATGTGACCCACGAGATGATGCTTCATTTTGAATTTCTTACCACAGACCCCACAGCCGTAAGGCCGGAGCCCGAGGTGCATGCTCATGTGTCGATCTCTCTGACTCTTGTGAGTGAAACTCTTGCCGCACTGACAAAGATACAGCTTGTCAGTGGCTGAGAATCCTAGGTGGGAAGCTTCCTCTTTAATCCCTGTTACCATCTCAATATTCTCACTGTAGCCTGATGCTAGGGCAGCCTCCTGTTTGTGCCAAATGAGATTCCCATCTGACCGCTCTCCAGAAAACTCTTCCATGGAGGAGCCATAGAAATCCACCTGCTCGTCATAATTGCTTTCATCAGCCTGTTCGTCAAACTCTGCTTCCACTTTTTTTTCCCCAATGTGAAAGTCTTCCTCTACCCCCGAGGGCTGGACTGAGTACTCTGTCTGCACGGTGTTGATGGACTCTGTGACCTGGTGCTCATCATAGGGTGCGTGCACATCCATGCCCTCGCACGCCTGCTCAAAGCGCTCGGGCTTCACATGGATCCAGCGTTTGTGAGCCATTATGCTGGGCTTGCTGTACATGGGCCGGGTGTAGTGGAACTCGGCACTGTCGCTGGCCCCCTCCTCCCCGTCCTGGCTCGCCATCTCCGTGCTCAGCCGGTCATGCTCTGTGGATGAGTTACTGGGAAGGTATTCGTGCTCAGTGAGCTGAGATGACAGCTCGTCTTTGGTGCTCTCTTCTTCGTTCTCTCCATCCCTCAGTTCCTGGGCTTTGGGGAAATCCGTGTGGCCTCCGGAGCCCAGCTCAAAACTCTCTACCAGGCCATTGTAATTGCTGCTGCTTGGAGACTGGTGGTCACTGCCATGATTTAGCTTCTGACAAAGGACTGTAGGGTTTCCTTCTAAAACCTCAGTGCATTTGTCGACCACATGCCACATCTGGAGGAAGCTTGCTGCTGTTAAGTAACTGACAATTTCTGGAGCAGGCATTACTAGACGCCCTGTATAACTCGACAGGAGAATGTTCTCAAACACTCTGGGATTCATCACATCAGGCAAAACAATCCTCCTGCTGTTTTTCAGGAGTACCTGGTCACAAAAGTAGGGGGAACTGGCAGCAAGAACAGCTTTGTGTGCTCGGAAAATGTGGCCTTGGACAACAATGGACACATCACATAATTGTCCCTGCTGGCGCTGCTGGTTCAGTTTTTGCAGAATGGTGCTGGAAAAATCAGGAAATTCTACTCGAAAAGAGTTTGTTCCAGGCTCCATTTCATCACAAATCTTGTTGGTGCTAAAAGAGAAAGAAAAATTAGTACTAATTCCAGCCCAAAGAGAAACTTACAGATTACTAAGAAAACCAAGGTTCCATAGTTTCAAAAAACGTCCTGGCCTGTGGGGACAGTGGGTGGGGCCTTCATCCCCCAGCGCAAGGCTTGCAGGTGTTGAGTGTGCCAAAAGCAAGAACCTCCCACCATTATTTATGGTATTAACTCTTGACACTGCCTGTGTCTGTGAGAAAACAGAATCCAGAGATATTTGTAAACCATATAAATCCCAAGTAAAACAAAATAAATATTTCTAGTCAGAACAGATACAATACCTTTTCCTGACAGAATTTTTAAGAGGCCTCAAATTCAATCCACACGAGGAAGAACTGTGGAAAGAAGGGGAGTTAGTTGCTTAGTCGTCTCCGACTCTGCAATCCCATGGACTGTAGCCCACCAGGCTCCTCTGTCCATGGGATTTCCCAGGCAAGAATACTGGAGTGGGTTGCCATTTCCTTCTCCAGGGGATCTTCCCAACCCAGGGATCAAACCCGGGTCTCCTGCATTGCTGGCAGATTCTTAAAGCAGAGGTAAAGTCCCTTAGGCAGACGTGATCTCGGTAACTGCAAGGAACTGAAAGAAGACCATTGTGCTAGAATCCAGGGAGGGGATAAGGGGCCAAAGAGCTGTGATCAGTTCAGTCAGGTCTTTGGTTCTTTAGCACCACAGGGGCTAACTCACTGAGGTCCCAAACAACATGGGTTGGTCTAGCTGCTGTCAGAATTCTAGTCCTTTAAGAGCTTCTGATAATGTGAAACAGAACAAAATGGCAAGGCAAGGTATTCTTTCTCACTGGTAATCTCCAAATTGTTTTAAAAGCTATCAAACAAAGAGTACAGTAAACACTGTCCCTGTCACTGAGTGAACTCAATCTGAAAATAGTTATAACAAAGAAGGGATTGCTTGTCGCATTACCGTAAATATATTTTGTGGGGTGAGTCAAGCATTACAGACAATTCACAAGAGTGATCAATGAGATGAACTCTGCTAGAGATGCTGCTCAGCCTCTGCAATTCCAGAGAAAATTAAAACAAACCAGAAAACCCAACAGATTTATCTGTTTAATTTGTATTTATTTAGCTGCACCAGGTCTCAGTTGCAGCAGGCAGCCTCTCCAGATGCAGGCTGCACACTCTCAGCTGCAGCATGTGGGATCTAGTTCCCTCACCAGGGATCAAATTCAGGCCCTCCTCACTGGAAGCCTGGAGTCTTAGCCACTGGACCACCAGGGAAGTCCCTCAACAGATTTATTGATGCTATTTGTCACTTGAGTCTGATACCATATCTAAACATTGCTAAACAGCAGATTTTCTAAGTACTAGAAAAAGGAAGCAGATAACCCAACAAAAGTTGAAAGTTACATTTCAGAGACAGGGAGAGATACCAAGAGAAGAAACTTCCAAAGTTTTTTGAGTAGTTACTATATACCAGGGACTATACAGCTGGAACTCCAATACTTCGGCCCCCTGATGAGAAGAACTGACTCACTGGAAAAGACCCTGATGCTGTGAAAGATTTAAGATGAGAGGCAAAGGGGACGACAGAAGATGAGATGGTTGGATGGCATCACCAACTCGATGGACATGAGTTTGAGCATGGCTGGGAGTTGGTGATGGACAGGGAGGCCTGGCATGCTGCAGTCCATGGGGCTGCAGAGTCGGACACGACTGACTGACTGAACTGAACTGAGGGACTATACACCTTCTCACCTAATCTACAAATGTTCAGTTCAGTTCAGTCGCTCAGTCGTGTCCGACTCTTTGCGACCCCATGAATCACAGCACGCCAGGCAAATGCAGAGGGCTGTTATCTTAAGTTCACTATTTCAAGTAAATTTCCTAAGGCTAAAATTAAAGCTAATTTTTATTATGTTGGGATTTGAAATCTAGGTTTCTACGACTCCAAAGCCTATGCTGTTTTTCCTATCACATCACTGCATCTTCTAAGGAGATGTGAAAATACCAGATTAGTCATGACTAATTTTAAGAGGTAAGGCAGTGTTTTTAGAATTGAGCATTAATTTATTATTTAGAGCTCTCAGAACATTTCATAGTGGCTTCCCAGGTGGCACAGCGGTAAAAAAAAAAAATCCACCTGCCAATGCAGGAGACATGTGTTTGATCCCTGGGTCAGGAAGACCCCCTGGAGAGGGAAACGGCAATCCACCCCACTATTTTTGCCTGAGAAGTCCCACGGACAGAGGACCCTGGTGTGCTACCGTCTGTGGGGTCGTAAAGAGCCACGACTGAGCAACTGAGCACACACAGAACATTTCATAATGATAAAAAAACAACAAAAAGACCAGAAAATTAACTATTTAGCTATTTATAATTTCAAAAGGAACAGTTAACTACATAAATGCATACAGACTACAGGTATGTAAACTCTCATCACCACAGAATTTTGGTTTTAGCTATTTGGAAAAAAATCGGGAGGGCATAAAACACAAAAAGCTGTTAAAGAAAAAAATCTCTCCACCATTTATTCCTAGTTCCCCTCCCCCACAAAAGAAACCAAGATTTATAAACTCCTGTATATATTTCTAGAAACTTCTCTGTGCATGTATCAGAATAAATGATCTATATTATTTAAAAATTCCAACCCAAATGGGCTCATTATCTACATTCTACTCTGTCCTAGCTCTGTCACTCAACGTATCTGGCAGAGTATCTGACACCCTAAAAACTGATTATGTCCTCCAAATGCACGCTGACGCCCTCCCCCAGTGTGATTGTGTTTGCTCTGGGGGATGATTAGGCCAAGCCCTCCTGAATGGGATTAGTGCCCTTATGAAAAGACAACAGAGAATTCCCTTGTCCCTTTTGGCTATATGAAGAGATAGTGAAAAGTTGGCTGTCTACAAATTAGTGAGTAGGCCCTCACCAGAAGCCAAACCTGCTGGCACCTTGAGCCTGGTCTTCTAAGCCTCCAGAACTCCCAGTCTATGGCACTTTGTTATAGTAGGCTGAATGGACTAAGACACCATAATAGCATAAGAAGAGGGAATTCATCATGTCTGGGTTTCCCTGATGGCACAGGCGGTAAATAATCTGCCTGTAATGCAGGAGACCCAGTTCAATCCCTGAGCTGGGAAGATCCTTGGAGAAGGGAATGACTACCCACTCCAGTATTCTTGCCTGGAGAATTCCATGGACAGAGGAGCCTGGCTGGCTACAGTCTGTGGGGTCACAGAGAGTGGGACATAGCTAAGCGACTAACACTTTCATTCTATTTAATGGCTATATAGTTTTCTCCTATATGGACTTAACGATAATTTAATTAGCTCTCTTCTTATGGAATTTCAATTGTTGGGGTTTTTGAAATTATGACTATCTTGGTTTATCTTTGTAAATATCTATAGGGTAATCTCTACCAGTAGAATTCCCGGGTCAATAAAACTAATTTCCAGAAAGGTTGCACCAAGTCATATTCTTACCAACAATAAATGACAGTGTCTATTTCTCAACTTGATCAAACAACACAAAAAGTTTGCAAATTTCTCAAGTGAATAATCCATGAGTCATTGTTCTGATCAACATTCAATTAATTATGAACGAGACTGATATTCTACTTACATTTACTGGTCATTTGTTTTTCCTATATATTATCAGTCATACTCTGTGTTCAAATAAATTAAGCAATTCATCTCATTGATTTGTAATTTTTGTAAATTCAGGACATTAACTTTTCAAATTTGTGCAAATTATCCAATCTTGTTTTTATAGCTCCAGGGTTTTGTGTTAGACACACAAAGGCATTCCTGACTGCAAGGTTATTTTTAAAAAGTAAAAAGAATTATTTAGACTTTATTCCTGGCACCATTTTTCTTTTAAAGGCATTTAAGTCTTTAATACATAAAGAATTTATTTTGGCATAAGGAGAGGATTAGGATCCAGTTTTTCCTTTTCCCTCCAAAATGGCAAGCCTATTTTTCCTACACTACTTACTGAATAACTCATCTTTTCCTCAAGATTTAAAATATTTGCTGTGAAATTTTATGTGACTGAGATAAGACTTAAAAACAGTTCTACAAAAAGATGCCATAAGTGATGTTAGAGAAAATGGAGTAGGAAGCTCTAGGTGTCAGTCCCTCCACCAAAACAATCAGTAAACTGTTAAGATGATCAAAATCAACCGTTTCAGAACTCTGGAATCTGATCAGACACTTAACAGCAACCACAGCAATGCCTGATCAAAGAAGGGGCTGTTAAACCTTGTTAAGAGAGTGAGTGTCCATGCTTTGTCGCTTCAGCTGTGTCCAACTTTGCGGTCCCATGTATATAGTCCACCAGGCTCCTCTGTCCATGGAATTTTCCAGGCAAGAATACTGGAGCAAGTTGCCATTTCCTCCTGCCACAATCTGTAAGACAGTGGCCCAGTTTCCAAGAGTGCCTAGCTGATGCCAGGGTAGAAGAACGGTGTTCTTCAAAAATTGGGGTTTTTGCATCTTGGCCAGTCTGGCGGATCCATGCAGCTTTGTCTCGGGCTGCGTGGTTTCCCCAGTAGCATCCATCATAAGATTTTAAAATACACACACCTTTCCCGCTATTTCCTGGGCCCAAACACTTAAGGAAATCTCTGTCAGGACACAGCCTACCACATAGCTAAAGCAACAGAAACTTCAGGGACTATATGCAACAAGGAGTACAGACTTTGCAAAACAGTTTGGAAAAAACCACCATATAGACCCCAGCAGCCATCAACAAGAAATAAACAAAAAAATCCCCTAGGAAGGGAAGAATCTGATTTCAAGAGCTATCCCATTAGAATACTAAAAATATCCAGTTCTGAACCAAAAATTACACAGAAATACACAAAATACACACACAAAAAGGAAAAAAAGGTACATTCACAGGGGAAAAAAAATTAGAAACTATCCTTGAGGAATACCAGATATTGTTAAGAGCTAGTTAGATCTGTTAAAGTCAACTGCTGTGGACCTGCTCAAACTGTTAAAGAAAACTATGGACAAAGAGTTCAAGAAAATCAGGAGAACAATGTCAATAAAGAGATCGAAATTGTAAAAAGCAATCAAATAGAAATTCTGGAGCTGGAAATTTTAACAGCTGCATTATGGGCTAAATTGCATCCTTCCAATTCCCCGATGTTAAAGCCCTAGCCCTCAGTACTCCAGAATGTGACTATATTTGGATTTAGGGCCTTTAAAAAGGTAAAGTTAAAAGGAGGCTGTTTGGGTGGGACCTAATCCAAGATGACTAGTGTTCTTAAAAGAAATGAAATTTGGACAGAGACATCAGGCATGTGTGCAATGTGAACACACAATGAAAAGGGGGCACTTGCAAGCCAAAGAGAAGGGCCTCAGGAGAAACCAAATCTGCCAGCATTTTGCTCTCAGACTTCAAGCCTCTGACACTGTGAAAAAAATAACTTCTCATTGCTTAAGCCACCTGGCCTGTGGTATTTTATTATGGCAGACCAAGGAAACAGATACAAGTTAAAATTAAAAATTCATAAGAGGAGTTCAATGGCAGATTTAAGCAGGCAAAAGGAAAAAACTTCATCAAACTCAAATGTAAAGCAATTGAAATATCCAGTCTGAGGAGTATTAGGAACAAAGAAAAAGAAACACAATCTGCGGTACTATGGAAAACCAAATATACCAACATGCAAATCAGTCTCAGAAGCAGAAAAAAGAATAGAAATGATATATTTTCCTGAATTTGATAAGACATAAAGGGTACACATCCAAGAAGTTTAACAAACTCCAAGTAGATAGAGAGATCCACATAAGATACATTGTAAGTCAAATAGTGGGGTTGGAAAAAAAACTTTGTGCACAATGTGAGAGCTGCAAGTTAAGTTTTATTTGGGGCAAAATGAGGACTGCAGCCCTGGAAACAGTGTTTCAGATAGCTCTGAGAAACTGCTCTGAGGAGGCAAGAGAGGGAGGACATATAGGAAGGTTTCCAACAAAGGAAAGGTATTTGGGAAAGTCAAAAGAGTATTGATAATTAAAGAAAACCAAATATGTCAGGCTAAGGAATTTCGCATTTTTCTATGTGTGGGAAGACAAAAGAGTCTGGGCTCACTGAAATCATTCCTCTGATATGCGTGCCATCTATCTGGGGCCAGTATCCTGCATTTTCACATCCTGAGTTCCCTCACTGCTCACCAGTTCACCATCCTGGTGGCTGAAACTGCTATTAACTATGACGTCCTTGTTTACTGATATGGCGGGAAATATTCCATTTCTCAGTGGAAAGTAAGAGACAATGGAGAATCGTGAAAGCAGCAAGAAACAAGCCACTCATCACCTAAAAGGGATCCTCGGTAAGACTTGGACTTCCCTGGTATCTCAGACAGTAAAGAATATGCATGCAACGCAGGAGACCCGGGTTCCAACCCCTGGGTCAGGAAGATCCCCTGGAGAAGGGAATGGCAATACTACAGTATTCTTGCCTTGGAGAACTGAATGGACAGAGGAGCCTGGCAGGCTACACCCTATGGGGTCACAGAGTCAGACACACAACTGAGTGACTAACACTTTTACTTTCAGTAAGACTAACAGCTAACTGCTAATCAAAAACCATGGTGCTCAGAAGGCAGCACACGACATATTTAAAGTGCTACAAGAAAGATCTGTCAACCAGGAATTTCATATCTGCAAAACTATCCTTTCAAGAATGAAGGAGACCCAACGGCTAAAACTGCACTCTCAACACAGGCAGCCTGGGTTTGATCCTTAGTCAGGAAACTAGATTTTACAGGCTACAACTAAGAGTTCACATACTGCAACTACGAGTTTGCACACCGCACCTAAGACCTGACACAGCCAAATAAGTAAATATTTTTTTAAAAAGAGAGAGAAATTACGACACTCCCAGATAAACAAAAGCGAAGGGTGTTTGCTACTAGTAGGCTTCCTCTATAAATGATAAAGGTGTCCTTCAGGCTGAGATAAAAGAACACTTGATAGTAATTCAAAGCATATGAACGAATAGGCTACCAGTAAAAGTAATGGCATAGGTAAATGTAAGAGCCGATATTATTACACTTTTGGTTTACAACTCCGTTTTCCTGAATGATTTAAAAGGCAAATGAATAAAACAATAAGTCTATGTTATTGGGCACACAATGTATTAAGACAGGGGTCCCCAACCTCCAGGCTGCAGACCAGTACCTCCTGTTAGTTCAGAAGTGGCACTGGATTAGAAATAAAGTGTACAATAAATGTAATGCACTTGAATCATCCTGAAACCACCCCTCCAGCCCTGCTCTGTGGAAAAACTGTCTTCCATGAAAAAGGTCCCTGCTGCCAAAAAGGTTGGGGACTGCTGTATTAAGATGTAATCAGTGGCAACAACAATATGAAGAGGGAGGGATGAAGATGCATAGGAGTAGAGTTTTCACATATTACCGATCAGTCAGTCCGTTCAGCTGCTCAGTCGTGTCCGACTCTTTGCAAACCCATGGACTGCAGCACGCCAAGCCTCCCTGTCCATCACCAACTCCCGGAGTTTGCTCAAACTCATGTCCATCGAGTTGGTGATGCCATCCAATCAACTTATTCTCTGTCGTCCCCTTCTCCTGTCTTCAATCTTTTCCAGCATCAAGGTCTTTTCCAATGAGTCAGTTCTTCACATCAGGTGGCCCAAGTACTGGTGCTTCAGCATCAGTCCTTCCAGTGAATATTCAGGACAGATTTCCTTTAGGATTGACTGGTTTGCAGTCCAAGTCCCTTGGAGTCCAAGGGACTCTTAAGAGTCTTCTCCAATACCACAGTTCAAAAGAATCAATTCTTCGGCGCTCAGCTTTCTTTATGGTCCAACTCTCACATCCATACATGACTACTGGAAAAACCATAGCTTTAACTAGACAGACCTTTGTCGGCAAAGTAATATCTCTGTTTTTTAATATACTACTGATAATAGCTTGTTATAAGTTTTAAGATGTTAATTGTAAACCTCAAGATAACTACTAATAACTAAAAATATACATAAAAAGGAAAGAAGGGAATCTAAACAATATATAAAACAAAAATCTCAATTAAAAGGCAATAAGGGGGGGTTCAAGATGGTGGAGTAGAAGGAGTGCACTCATCTCCTCCTGCAAGAGCACCAAAATCACAACTAGCTGTTGAACAACCATTGACAGGAGGACGCTGGGGCCCACTAAAAAAGATACTCCACGTCCAAAGAGAAAGAAGCAAAACCGTAGGAGGGGCACAATTACAATAACATCTAATCCCATACCTGCTGGGTGGGTGATCCACAAACTGGAGAACAGTAATACCAAAGAAGTTCTTCCACTGTTGTGAAGGTTCTAAACCCCACTGTCAGGCTTCCCAGCCTGGGGACTCGACAAAGGGACTGGGGATCCCCAGGGAATCTGACCTTGACGGCCAGCAGGATTTGATGACAAGACTTCCACAGGACTGGGGGAAACAGACTCCAGTCTTGGAGGGCACAAACAAAACCTTGCGTACACCAAGCCTCAGAGGAAAGGAGCAGTGACTCCAAGGAAACTGATCTGAAACGATCTGCTAGTGTTGGAGGGTCTCCAGGGGAGGTGTGGGTCAGCAGGGGCTCACCACAGGGATGGGGGGACGGCAGCAGCTGTCTGGGAAGGTCTTCTTTGGCGTAAACTCTTTTGGAAGTTTGCCATTACCCTGACCATACAGCCCAGAGCCCAGAGGGCTGGGTCGCCTTAGGCCCAAAAACTACCAGGGAGAGAGCACAACCCCACCCATCAGCAGATAACTGGATTAAAGCTTTACTGAGCAAGGTCCTGCCCACTGGAGGGAGACCCAGTTTTTCCCACCACCAGTCCCTCCAATCAGGAAGCTTACACAAACCTCTTACCCTGCTGCATCAGAGGACAGACAGAAGAAGCAAGAACCACAATCCCACAACTAGAACAAAACCACTTTACAGAAAGTTAATCAGTATGAAAAAGCAGAAAGTTATGTCCCAGATGTAGGGACAAGACAAAATCCCAGAAAAACAAGTAAAAGAAGTGGAGATAGGCAACCTTCCAGAAAAAGAATGCAGAACAATGACAGTGAATATGATTTAGGATCTCAGAAAAAGAAAGGAGGCAAAGGTTGAGAAGATGCAAGAAATGTTTACCAAAAACCTAAAAGGCAATAAGGGGAACAAAAAACACATAAGATACACAGAAAATAGCTAGAAATAAACAGCAGAGATAAATCCATCTTTATCAGTAATTTTTTTCAAATGAAGTAGATTAAGCTCTCCAGTTAAAAGGCAAGAGACTTGGAGAATAGGTTAAAAAACACGGTCTATACCCTGTTTATAAGAGACTCACTTCAGTTACAGAGGCACAAAGATGTTCAAAGTAAAATAATGGAAAAGGTGACTAACGCAAAGAGAAACCGAAAGAGAGGGGGGTGACTACATTATTAACACTATCAGACAAAATAGATTTTAAGTCAAAAAGGTTACAAGAAGATGGATATTATACACTGATAAAAGTTTCACTTTCAAGAATGTATGACAAAAACATATACGCACCTAACAAAAGAAATCTATATGAAGCAGAAATGAACAGAACTCAAGAGAGAAACATACAGATGTACACTAACAGGGGGAGACTTCAACGCATCTAGAAAAACAGGACAAAAGCTCTATAAGGAAACAGAGGACTTCAACATTATAAGTCAATTATATTGAGAAGACACACAGAACACAAACAGAAAGGAATGAAGTTGATATATGCTACAACATGGATGAACACTGAAAACATTACACTAAAACATACTAAACGTTAGGGTAAGCCAGAAACAAAGTACAAATGTTGTATAATTCTACTTTTGTGAAGTATCTAGAAGAGACAAATACAGAGAAAGTAGATTAGAGGTTGTCACGGGTTTGGGTGAATAAGGAATGGGGGGTTATTGCTTAATGGATAGAGTTTCTATTCGGGGTGATGAAAATATTTTGGAACTAGAAAGTGGTGCTGACTGTATAATACTAGAATATAAGTCACGTCAGGCACAATACTGGAATATAAGTAACCTGAAAATGGTTAAAGTAGCAAATTGAATAACATGTATTTTTTACCACATACTAAAAAACAATTGGAAAAAGGTCATGTAACTTTATTTTTTAACTCTGTCGAGATGGTAATAATCTTTGTAATTTAATAAGTATTTGACCTCTACCCTTAAATTTGAATGATTCTGGCACTTCTACATATTCTCCTATCTTGTAACATGCAAAGTCTAAATCTCTCCTACAGGTTTCCCTGTTATATAAGCAATACTGGACTTTCCAGGTAGCGCAGTGGTAAAGAATCCACCTACTAATGAAGGATACGCCAAAGACATGGGTTTGATCCTCAGGTAAGGAAGATCCCTTGGAGTACAAGACAGCAACCTGCTCCAGGATTCTTGCTAGAAAATTTCACGGACAGAGGAGCCTCGCAGGCTACAGTCCATGGGGTCGCAAAGAGTTGGACATGACAGCACAGAAGCAAATAATATTTACAAACTCACAGGCAACTGAGGTCTATATAATAGTAGTTGCCATTTCAATTGTTAAGAGTTTCACAGAAGTAATTAACTCACCGCAAAAGAACATTTTCAAGCGCCCCACAACATAAAACACTATGTGCAAAGTACGAGGGGGATTTCTAAGACGATGAAGGAATGTCACTGTCCAGAGTTTATGATCTGGTAGGGGGATTAAAAAAAACATGCAAAAAACCCCATGCATATAATCCTGTTACTCAATGCAAAGCCTGATATAAGCACCGTAAGAGGATTACAAATCATGAGGAATTCAGAGGAGGGAACCTGGTGTATTCTAAAGTTATATATCGTCACTATACATTTTGGTGGTCACCAGGCTAAAAGGAAGACTTGCAAGCAGCATATAATTCTTTCCATCTACTACATCCAAACCAAAAAATATAAGAAACAAAAAGATTAGCCTGAAAAGCAGGGATCAGAGTTGTCTTTATGCAACAAATTTTAATTAAGGATCTAGTGGAGATGGGGCCAGGCTAAAGGGAGACCCTGCCCTGGCAACTCCCCTTGCTACACCAGGCAATTCTGGCAGCAGTAATCCTGACAGAGGACCAGCAGGTACCTGTTCATCAGGAAGGCCCACAGTTAAAGAGGGCAGACCACAGGAAAGGTCCTGCATTCTGGCAACATTCAGAGATGGCTGCACTGGGTACCAAAGGTTGCACACTGCCTCAGCAGAAAATTTTTAAAGACTTGATATGAAAGGGTGGGCCTCATTAGTAGCCCCAGGAAGGAAGCAAAGACATAGCCCATCCTTTGTCAGCTAGACCAAAGAAACACAAGTTGGCCCCTGGTAAAACAATTTCACCAACACAGAACAAATTGCATGGAGCTCAAGTTTGCCTAACAATGTCTCAACCTAGTTTTTTGTTTTTTTTTTTAACTCGTTATAACACTGATGTCAATATCATCAACCCATCCTCCAGCAAAAGAGCTAACAGTTGACTATAACAGCATTCAGGTATAAAGTGATCTATCCAAAATGATCTATCCAAAAGGGGGGAAACTTTCAGACCTGAACAAAATGTTTCCCAACACTGTTTTATTCTGTAAATAGATTCTACAATAACCAAAAAGAAGAAAACAGTAAAGTGTAAACAAAGAGTACAGTTTAGAATACCTTTTTAAACTGATGTTTTCCACAAGCGTGAAAATGTGATTTCTGTGAATGAAAATTTAGGGAAGATAAAACAGTAGAATGATGCAAAAAGAACAAGATATAAGGAAACTAAAAGAGAGCAGAAATTTAAATAGGCGGTAAGCAGTAGAAAAATGGAATCAATAATGTGGAAGCACTCTGAGGAATGTTTATGCAGGAGGAGGATAAAAATAGGATAACAGCAAGGTAGAAGATAACAGAACAGGAGAACAGAGAATATAGTTCCAACATATGGCTAGTTAAAAGTCCTTGAAAGAAAGAACAAAATGAATGGAGCAGAAGGAATAATCAAAGTAGCTAATAGAAGAAAACTTCCGAGTGTAAAACCTTGAGTATTTAGGAGAATCTTGCCTCAACAGTGGGAACAAATTAGCTTCAGACAAAATGCAATTCTGGTTCCATTAAATAAAGTCTAAAAACAAGCCTCAAAAGGATCAAAATATTTCCTAGTAACTTAAATGTGTTTCAGAACAAAGCTTAAGGATATTTATACAACACAAAAAATCCAGAACCCACTAAGGTAAAATTTGTGTATGGCATCCAATTAAAAAAAAAAAAATCACCTGGCATGCAAAGAAGGAAAATATAATTCATAATAAGGAGAGAGAGAAAAAAAATTGATCAACAGAAACAGACCCAGAAATGACAGACTTCTACAACTGGTAGAAAATTCTACATTTCATATGTTCACAAAAATTAAGCATGGTAGGTACACAGGAAAACTAACAAACACACAGGAACTCCAAAATTGAACTATAAATTAAAAGACAAACAAACACTGGCTGGGTATAACAACAGAATTAACAATGCAGAAGAAAAGCTTAGCGACTGAGCAATAACAACAAATAATGTAAAACCAGCAATGTCAAATTCAGAAAATTAGGAATAAGAAATGAAACAAAATATAATCACACGACAGAAACTTTTTAAAACAGAAGACAATTTTCCCCTAATAAATTTCAATGTCACATTGATTAAAAAAAAAAAAAACAACTTCATAGAAGAATAGACACACCTAAAGAGATAAGTAACTGTGGAGAAATGACAAAGCATATTCAAATGACTGCCCAAAGCTCACCAGGCCCAGTATATTTTATGGGAAAATTCTTTAAAACGAATTCCTATGTTATATAAACTGTTTCAGAGGAGGAAGAAAGGGGAAAGGGAACAAAGATATAAGAAAACTTGGTATTTTTTATAAAACCACAGTATCAAAAATGGACAAAGAAAAAACATAACTCCTCACTTATTAACACAGAAAAGAAAAATTATAAACCAGACAGCATTTTGCTTTAATTTCTTGTAGGTTGAGTGTATTATGAGTGTGACACACTGAAGAAACTGAGTTACTGGTACCATCACACTGAGGGCAAGAACTTATTTTATGGTAAAATTACCACCAGAAGACCCTCTTAAAAGCTTTCTTCCATTCAAGACCACCTCTGGCGGCATGGGCATCACTGCCTGTGCTTCCTTCTACAAGTGACAGGGGTAGTGAGAGATAAATCTGAAAAGAATGACTGGCACTACCCTGCTAAAGGCTGAGTCTGAGCTTTAAATGGGGCACTGGGGGCAGCACTGAAAACTTTTGTGTGACATGCTGTGAAAAATGTTCAGAAAGGATAATTTACAGATGGACTTAAAGCAGGAGCAAGCCTAAAGTAAAGGCCAATTCTAAGATTTCAGTAAATATGGTCTAGGTTTGAGGCAATGAAAGTAACAATGAATATGGAAAACAGAATCAATGGGACCTACTGAATCAGTAGGCAGGAAGATACAAGAGTGGGCCAAAGTACACATAATACTATCAAGAAAACATAACTTACAACATGGGAGAAAACATACTCAAATCAGGTAACTTACAAGCAACTTGTATACAGAATACATACGGTGGTGGTAGTGGTATGGTATCTGACTCTTCGCAATCCCATGGACTGTAGCCCACCAGGCTTCTCTGTCCACAAAAATTTCCAGGCAAGAATACTGGAGTGGGTTGCCACTTCATACTCCAGAATACATAAAGAACTCTTAAAATTCAATAATAAAAAGACTACCCACTGAAAAATGGGTCAAGGATTTGAACAGACATTTCCCCAAGTAGGACACACAAAAGAAGTCCAGTATCATTATTCATTAGGGAAATGCAATTTGAAACTATAATGAGCTATCACTTCTCACCCACTTGGATGGCTGTGATAAGACAGACACTAACAAGTGTTAGAGAGGATATGGAAGGATTAGGACCCTTATACACTGCAGTACAGCTGTCTGCTGTCACCCTGTTTGTTTAACCTATATGCTGAGTCCATCATGAGAAATGCCCCGCTGGACGAGTTACAAGCCAGAATCAAGATAGGCGGGAGAAACATCAACAACCTCAGATATGTGGATGACACCACTCTAATGGCAGAAAGCAAAGAGGAACTAAAGAGCCTCTTGATGAGGGTGAAGGAGGAGAGTGAAAGAGCTAAGACTAAATATTAAAAAAACTAAGACCATGGCACTCAGCCCCATTCAGTTCAGTTCAGTCGCTCAGTCATGTCCGACTCTTTGCGACACCATGAATCGCAGCACGCCAGGCCTCCCTGTCCATCACCATCTCCCGGAGCCCCATTACTGCATGGCAAATAGAAGGGGAAAAAGTGAAAGGAGTGACAGATTTCCTCTTCTTGGGCTCCAAGATCACTGCAGACGGTGACTGCAGCCATGAAATCAGAAGATGACTGCTTCTTGGCAGGAAAGCGATGACAAACCTAGGCAGTGCATTGCAAAGCAGAGACATTACTCTGTCAACAAAGGTCTGTATAGTCAAGGCTATGGTCTTCCCAGTGGTCAGATATGGTTGTAAGAGCTGGACCATAAAGGCAGACACCAAAGAATTGATGCCTTCGAACTGTGGTGCTGGAGAAAACTCCTGAAAGTCCCTTGGAAAGCAAGGAGATCAAACGAATCAATCTAAAGGGAGATCAACTTTGAATATTCATTGGAAGGACTGATGCTGAAGCTGAAGCTCCAGTATTTTGGTCATCTGATGCAAACAGATGACTCATTGGAAAAGTCCCTAATACTGGGAAAGATTGAGGGCAGAAGTAAAAGAGGGTGTCAGAGGATGAGATGGCTGGATGGCATTACCAGTGCAATGAACACAAACTTGAGCCAACTCTGGGAGATGGTGCAGGACAGGGAGGACTGATGTGCTGCAGTCCACGGGGTCGCCGAGTCAGACACAACTGGGCGGCTGAACAGCAACATTGATAGTGGGAATGTAAAATGGTGCATCCAATTTAGAAAACAGTTCCGTAGCTCCTCAAAAAGTTAAACAGGGTTATCATATAACTCAACAATTCTACTCTTTGGTATCTACCCAAAACGAAAACATGATGTCCACAGAAAACATACATGAATGTCTCTAACAGCATTATTCATAATGGCCAAAAATTGGAAATAACCCAAATGTCCTCAACTGATGACTGAATAGAACATGGTATAACTATACAATGGAATATTATTCCATTTTATTACATACTACATGCATCATAACATCCTTTTGGCAATAAAAATGAAGTATTGATATATATCAGAAGTCCAAACCTTGAAACATCATGCCAAGTGAAAGAAGTCAGACACAAAAGGCTAAATCTTGTATGACCCCACTGACATGAAATGTCCAGAATAGCAAATTTCAGAGGCAAAAATAAGTCAGCAGTTGCAAGAAACTACAGGGCAAGGAAATAAGGAGTGACTGCTAATTGGTTTGTTTAAAAGGGGAGACAAAAATTCTAAAATTAAATTGTGGTGGTGGTGTTGAGTCACTAAGTTATATCTGACTCTTTGAGACCCCATGGACTACAGCAAGCCAGGCTTCCCTGTCCTTCACTATCTCCCTGAGTTTGCTCAAACTCATGTCCATTGAGTCGGTGACACCATCCAACCATCTCATCCTTTGTTGCCCTCTTCTCCTACTGCCCTCAATCTTTGATGGGTATTTGACTCATTGAATATACTAAAAAAAACTCTAAACTGCATATGAATTATGTCATGATAAAGCAGTTTTTAAAAACAGAGTAATGCAAGATAAACTAGTTGGGCTTCCCAGGTGGTGCTAGTGGTAAAGAACCCACCTGCCAATGCAGGAGACACAGAGATATGGGCTCAGTCCCTTTGTTGGGAAGATCCCCTGGAGGAGGGCATGGCAACCCACTTCATTCAGTATTCTTGCCTGGAGAATCCCATGGACAGAGGGGCCTGGTGGGCTACACTTCATACAGTTGAAAAGAGTCGGACACGACTGAAGTGACTTAGCATGCATGCAAGGTAAACTAGTTACCAATCCCACTGGGTAAGCAGGACAATGTCATAATTAGTAGGACAGGTAATAGCATGGACCATTTATTTAATGAATGTATCGTAACAGATCTATGTAAAGCACTTTATATATTCTCATAAATTAATCCTCATAAAAAAATCACTTGATAAGATATTTTTTACTCCTATTGTAAAGAATAAAAAATAGACGAGAGGCTAAACTATGTACCTAAGGTTATACAACCAGTAAGTGATGAAGCTGGAACTTAAATTCAAAACACCGGCTCAGACCCAATAGTCTGAGAGATGAGGCAGTATGAAAGGTAAAGATGAATATTTTCACAAATAACCAAAACAGTCTACAGTGTGCAATGCAATCAGAGCAAATTACTCGCCATCTTCAGACTTAATGAAGTACTAGCAATTTTATGTCACCTTGTATACATTTTTTTTTAAATCCAATAGTAGCAGTTCTAAAACAAACACACCAATCCTAGCTAACTCCCTCCATTGTTCCCTAAAATAATCTGGCTTTTCTTTTTTTTTTTAATTTTTTTGACCATATCCCGTGGCATGTGAGGTTTGACCAGGGATCAAACCTGAAGACTCTGCAGTGGAGGCTCACAGTCTTAACCGCTAGACCACTAGGGAAGTTCTAATCTGGCTTTTTAAGAGCAGAGGACAAAGGGTAAATATGAACTAGATGACCTACAAGACCCTTTCCAACTCTGATGAGTTTAATTGTAGCCTACATCTATTATTTAGCTGAGGAATTGTATGTCAAGCTTTATATACTGTTTAAACACCAATTCCATATCCTAAAAACACACAAGACAACAGTATAATAGGGAAGGTGACCCACCAGTGACTCTTCTTGAAGCCCTCCAGAGATTTCTTAATCAGAGTGCATGGTAATTTGCATGCTTACTGTAGAGAGCACATTTAAACACAGTAAATGTTACTTTAGTAAATCTCTAGTCTGGCACAAATGTACAAAAATACCAACACCCCATGCCTACTCAAATACTTTAGCCAAATGCTTTACAGTTCACTAAACAGACTATGTAAACTCAGGGGTGGCAATAGCCTTTATACCATCACACTCATGAGTTAAACTGAAGCTCAGAAAGGTTAAAAGATCTGTCCCAGGTCACATATCTCAGAAGTGGTATGTTAGGATTCAAATAGAAATGTAATTCCAAATCTAATATTTTTCTAAGTGAAAAAAAAATGTCACTTAGAGAAGTTTCTTGGAAGTTAAATTCTCTAACAAAGAATGGCAATGATTGGCCTTAAAATGCGCAGTATCTACTCCTCAGAAGTAAAAGAACCTTCTGGTCTAATGTAAATACAATTACATTATTATTTCAGTAAAAAATTACTGAAAAAGAAACCATTTTAGTAAATAATTTTAAAAACTGTATTTTTAGCAAGTTTATAGCTTACCTAAAGAAAAGATGCATTCCTGGGCTAAAATTCTTTATGCCATGACCATCAAAAGACAGTAAGAATAAATGACAAAGAGGAACCCATTTCTTAGTTTTGTTTCAAACTAAAATCACAGTGCTTTCTGAAAAGAAAAATCACATTAAAAATGTGAGAGATGCTGGTGCCATTCACTGTGTACCAGTGTCTTGCTAATAAAATTGTATCTGTGGGTGAGTGGCAAAGAAAAGTAATCATGACTGATATTTTCTGTTATATCAGCTTTTCTACCTTCTGAGCTACTGCCTTTGCATTTTTTAAATAAAGTTTTAATTTTTGAATAAGTTTAGATTTATAGAAAAGTTACAAAAAGTGTTGAGTTCCTCCATGACTGTCACTCAGCTTTCTTTAAATGTTAACATCTTGTATCACCATGGTTCAGTGCAGTTCAGTCGCTCAGTCATGTCCGACTCTTTGCAACCCCATGGTCTGCAGCACGCCAGGCCTCCCTCTCCATCACCAACTCCCGCAGTCTACCCAAACCCATGTCCATTGACTCGGTGATGACATCCAACCATCTCATCCTCTTTCATCTCCTTCTCCTCCCGCCTTCAACCTTTCCCAGCATCAGGGTCTCTTCAAATGAGTCAGCTTTGCACATCAGGTGGCCAAAGTATTGGAGTTTCAGCTCAGCATCAGTCCTTCCAATGAATCTTCAGGACTGATTTCCTTTAGGATGGACTGGTTTCATCTCCTTGCAGTCCAATGGACTCAAGAATCTTCTCCAACACCACAGTTCAAAAGCATCAATTCTTCAGCACTCAGCTTTATAATCCAAATCTCACATCCATACATAACTACTGGAAAAACCATAGCTTTGACTAGACAGACTTTTGTTGGCAAAGTAGTATCTCTACTTTTTAATAAGCCATCTAGGTTGGTCATAACTTTTCTTCCAAGGAGCAAGTGTCTTTTAATTTCAGGGCTGCAGTCACCATCTGCAGTGATTTTAGAGCCCCCCAAAATAAAGTCTGTCACTGTTTCTACTGTTTCCCATCTATTTGCCATGAAGTGATGGGACCAGATGCCATGATCTTAGTTTTCTGAATGCTGAACTTTAAGTCAACTTTTTCACTCTCCTCTTTCATCAACAGACTTTCATCAAGAGGCTCTTTAGTTCTTCTTCACTTTCTGCCGTAAGGGTGTCATCTGTACATCTGAGGTGATTAATATTTCTTCCAGCAATCTTGATTCCAGCTTGTGCTTCCTCCAGCCCAGTATTTCATATGATGTACTCTGCATATAAGTTAAATAAGCAGGGTGACAATATACAGCCTTGACATACTCCTTTCCCGATTTGGAACCAGTCTGTTGTTCCATGTCCACTTCTAACTGTTGCTTCTTGACCTGCATACAGATTTCTCAGGAGGCAGCTCAGGTGATTTGGTATTCCCATCTCTTGAAGAATTTTCCAGTTTGCTGTGATCCACACAGTCAAAGGATTTGGCATAGTCAAAAAAGCAGAAGTAGATGTTTTTCTGGAACTCTCAGTAGATACCTCTCTCAAAATACCTATGTAATTTTGCAGAATTAAACTACTCTGTGCAAAAGTATTTTTTGTTCTCTAGACCATTATCAATCAAATATACCTATATTTTCTAACTGGAACACACTGCTCATCCGCGCCCCCGCAACCCCCTGCAACCTGATGGCTCAGTGGGTAAAGAATCTGCCTGCAATGCAGGAGACCCAGGTTCAGTCCTCCGGTCAGGAAGATCCCCGGAGAAGGAAATGGCAACCCATTCCAGTATTCTTGCCTAAAAAATCCCACAGACAGAGGAGCCTGGCAGACTCCAGTCCAAAGGGTTATAGTCAGACACAACTGAGCAACTGCGCACACACAGCCAGAGCACTTGGTAAAACCTATTCTAGGATTTTTAAAAAACAAGCTACCTACTTTATGAAGTTTGATTCCTGCCACAGCTGAATGTTTTACTTGAAACTTCAGGGCAAATGATCCAGTGTGGAAAATTCTTTGTGATTCAAAAGAGAAGTTATTGTTCTAACCACTAACTCTCCACTTATCAGTCATCCTGCTATTGCTGTTGTTGTTGTTCAGTCGTTCAGCTCAGTTGTGTCTCTTTTCGAACCCATGGCCTGCAGCACACCAGGATTCCTGGTCCTTCACCATCTCCTGGAGTTTGCTCAAACTCATGTCCATTGAGTTGATGATGCCATCCACCATCTCATCCTGCCATTAACATTACAGTAAAGCCAAGGACATGTTTTTTAACTGCACTCTCATATTCATTAGAATTCAGGATAAGAAGCTGAACCAAGAAAGCAGAAGGAAGAAATAGCACTTGCTGTTTTGTATGTTCTACAACATACACAACAAAAGTTTTTTTTCCCCTCAATATGTTACAAATGAGACAAAAATCTCTTTGTATTTTAACTGCAAACATAAAAAGGTAAAACGGAAAAGTTCCTGAAACTAATATAGAGCTATAGTCAATTGATTATAAGAGGCACATTTTCAAATTTCTGAAATCAGGATGTGATGGCCAGGTGGAAGTTATAACAGTTGTCTCTGCTTAAACAGTACTAGAGCTTTCCTGAGAGCCTCACCAATGCTTCTGACGACACACAGGACAAACTGTGGAAAAGCACAGGTGTAACTCTGAACTGAAAAGTATTCAGAAGAGTAGGAATAGTAAGGAGGTTAATGAACATTTTAATCAGTTTGTTTCACTTTTCTTCTTTTTACAAATGTACTAGAATATAACTTTAAAATATCTAAATAAGTTTAAACATGTAAAAAAGCATATGTAACAGCTTAATTGGGCTTCCCAGGTGGTGTAGTTGGTAAAGAATCTGCCTGCCAAAGCAGAAGACTCAGGAATCGGAGGTTTGATCCCTGGGTGGGGAAGATCCCCTGGAGGAGGAAAAGGCTACCTACTCCAGTATTCTTGTCTGGGAAATCCCAAGGACTGAGGAGCCTGGCAGGTTACAGTCCATGGGGTCAGTGAGACACTACTGAAGTGACTTAGCATGCACAAAGCAGAAGTTTAATTGCCAAAGCTTTCTCTTCCTTTGGTGGTACATAAAATAACCAATGATATCAAGGGATTCAATATGGCAGTAATTTGGCTGCTACATCTTATAAGAAAGCTTGATAAACTAGCTTACAAACTGACAGCTTAGATAAGAAAACATAAAACAAAGGCCTCTCCCACCAGAAAACACATAACACATAATTTTTCATTATTATAATAAAAGGACTATTTTTCTTCAAGTGAAAAGTAAAACCATCCTCTAGTTTCCTGCTTAAGCAGCAGATTTCTGCACTGAACCCAGTGAATACAGAGGGAGAGTCAGGGTGCTAAAAGTAGAAATTTTTAACTACATTCTTTTAACCAAACTCCTTTTCTAAGGACCTTGGCTGTGGAGAGCAGGCATCAAGAAACGTCAGTTCAACTAAATGTTTCTAAAAGCTACAGAATGGAATTTTTTAAATCACGTTTTCAAAGAGCTTGTTAGTTTCAGGAATCTACATTCAACAACTTTCTTTTTGGTACTGTGGTAAAATATACTTAACATAAAATTTACCACTGTAACCATTTAAAGTTTACAATTAGTGGCATTAAGTACATTTATGCAGTTGCGCAACCACCACCATTATCTGTTTGAAGAATTTTTTCATCATCCCAAACTAAAACCCTGTATCCATTAAATAATAATTTTCCATCCTCTCCTCCCCCTTGATGTTGAGCAGGGCCCTGTGGGGCTCCAGGACACTGAGGTTTTTTTGTCCTCCATTTCTCATACGCAAGACTCCAGCCTCCACAACGTTCTCGTAGTTCCAAAGGGCAGAAAAGTTGCTAATCAAGGGAGGAGCAGCCAAGAAATCACCTGAGGTAAGATTAAAGGGACCAGAGAGGCTCATCAAGATTAGGAGAATGAACCCAAGACCCTGTGTTCGTGCTCAGTGACCCTGCAGAATAGAGCCCACTAGGCTCCTCTGTCCATTGGATTTTCCAGGCAAGAATACTTGAGAAGCTTGCTATTTATACCCCAGGGGAATCTTCCCAACCTGGGGACTGAACCCAAGTCTCTTGAGTCTCCTGCATTGGCAGGTGGATTCTTTACCACTGTGCCACCTGGGAAGCCCACCTAAGACCCTGCACATGCATCTTGTCAGCAATCCCACCCTTTTGAAACTTTGCAGAAGAATGCAAGACTGTTACTGCCTTAATCCTATCACACATTCCAGTCTGACTATATAACCTCTCTCTATTCACCTGGGAGTGGGGCACAGCTCTTGAGGCGCTAGCCTACTCTGTTCCCCGTTTGCCTGGCAAAGCAGTAAAGCCACTCTTTCCTTCTCTTCCATGACTCTGTATTTCTGTTGGGCACTGGTGCGCAGAGAGCCAAGATTTTGCCAACACCCTCAGCCCCTGGCAAAACTATACTCCACTTTCTGTCTCCATGAATCTGCCTATTCTAGATACCTCATATAAGTGGACTCATTCAATATTTGTTCTTTTGGGTCCAGCTTACTTCTCCACTGAATACTTTTGTAGAGCAAAGAATGAACGCCAAGCGACTAGGTTTCTCACAATTTAACTGTACATAGTGACACGATTTTCAAACTAAGCATACAGCTCTCCCAGAAATCCTGCTACTGCCCCACGAGCCCCAACGGGCAGAGGATCTCTGACAGACCCTTCCTCAGCCTGTACACAGGCCTGGTTAAGCAGTGGTAACTCAGAGAGCAGGCTCCTTAGAACCCTGGAAGCCACGTGAATGGAGCAAAGGGAAGTAGAGTCGGCAGTTCTGAAAAACCATGGGTAAGAAAAAGCAAGGATTCATCAAGCTACTTTGGCCTGCAGATGGCCTTCTGTCCTCCAGGAGCGCCTACACCCTGACCGTTTGGGCGACACCTGTCAGAGCTGAGGTCAGACTGCAGTCTAGTCGCTGATCATGTCACCAGTGTAGGAAGCTTCACAGGGTCATGAGTCACCTGCCATGGCTCAGAGGTCCGGGCAGGCCGCCCCGCCCAGAGAAACCCAGTGAGGAGAGGCAGAAACAAGAGAGAAAGACATACGACTGGCAGAGAAGCACAGAATGAGTAAAGAGCTGGACCGACAGGAAGGCCGTGAATCAGAGTAGACTAAGAGGGAAACACAGGGTCAAGGGACACAGAAGGTGGAAACAGAAATGAAGACAGGATCCAGATACTAGGAGATGGGTTCGAGAGAAACACAAAGCTGACCGAGGCCGAGTTAATAGGCATAAAGGGCAGGTGATGACAGGTGACACAGACAGCAAGAGACGTGAAACGCAGAGGTAAACAGAGACCATATCAGCCAAGTCCCAAGCGCAGTTTTTCTCCTGGCTTTGACTCAACCGAGAGGTCGCCAAGCCGCGCCCACTCCGCGCCCCCGAAAGGCCGGAGGGGCGGTCTGACGGGGGGAAGAAGGGGTGGCGGGATCTCTAAGCGCTCTGGCCCGCCGAGGTCCGTCACCGGAGGGTGACCTTGGACGAGAGGTCGCCTCGGGGGCCTCGGTGTCGCTGCACGAGCTCCGGGCTGGCCAGAGACAGCAGGAGTCGGACCCGGGGCGCCGGGACTCCAACGGTCCCGCGCGCGGCTTCAGCATCCCGGTCGGCGCAATGGGCCTGGCGGTGTCAGCGGTGAGCGCGCCGGAACCTGCAGAGAACCCTTCAAACCTCTCCGGTTTCCATTTCTGCCCCCTTGCTACGCGTTGTCCTGACTCTGCCATACCTGCCAAGGGCTCGGCGCTCACATAGCCCGCCGGTGGGATACTTTCCGCCGCCGCCGGCGCCGGGCCCGCTCAAGCCGTAGCTGCCGCGACCGCCTCAGCCTGCGCCTCCCGCCTCCGGAAACGCTTACCGGTCCCGCCCCCTAAAACTGCCAGTGTTTCCGGGGGTGCGTCTGAGAGAAAGCGATGTGCGCTTGCGGGACTCGCATTCGGGGCGGGGCGTCAGGAGCGTGCTCCGAGAGAACCCGCGGCTGCGCAGTACAGCCCGGAGCAGGTCAGTCTCCTGTAGGTACTCTAGGGCCAACGCTCACGTTTGCGGAGAGGAGTGCTAAATAAACACTTTGACCTATCTCAGCTTGTCTGATAGAGATTATGTCAAATCCTTTACTGGCTCCACAGCGCCTTTAGCTTGTAGCAGATGTTCAGTAAGAGTTTAGTGAAGGGACCAATGCCCTCTCAAGCATTGTGCCGGGTTCCCCTAGGAAAAGCCTCACGCCAATTGAATGACTCATAACTGGTCCAGACTATTCGTGATAAACTCATTCTTATTAGCCAGTAGTTGGACTAGGCATAAGCATGTGACCAATTTCTGGCCCATAATACTTAGAGAAGCCATCAACTGGGGCTTCTGAAAAAGCTTTTGTTTATTCTGTTCTTGTTTTCAAAGTTCACCAAGACTTCTAGTTGAATATGCTCAAGTGTTTTGCAGCCTTTATTTTCTTCCTGTCTCTAAGGTTGAAAATTCAGTTACTGGCATGTGCCTGTGATATGACAAATGCTAAGGCCAACAAAGCAGAAAGATTGAGAGAGCCTAGTTCTCAGATGAGGTTAAGCTATAGTCTCAGGTTTGGACGGTGTATCCCTGGATGTTTGTTGTATGAGTAGTTTTACTACTAGTAAGTGGCACAACTTCAGTTAAGCCCTGCAGTCTGGCTCCAGACCCAAGATCTCAGCTCTGTAGGACTGCTTTGGTCTTGGGCGTTATTTCTGGCAATATTATAGACTGCTCAGTTGCTCAGGTGTCCGGCTCTGCAACCCCATGGACTGTAGCCTGCCAGGCTCCTGAGTCCATGGGATTTTCCAGGCAAGAATACTGGAGTGGGTTGCCGTTTCCTACTCCAGGTGATCTTCATGACCAAGGGATCAAACCCAAGTCTCTTGCATCTCCTTCATTGGCAGGCAGATTCTTTACCACTGCGCCACCTGGGAAGCCTGTTAATAGACTACTACTAAGTCGCTTCAGTTGTGTCCGACTCTGTGCAACCCCAGAGACAGCAGCCCACCAGGCCCCCCCGTCCCTGGGACTCTCCAGGCAAGAACACTGGAGTGGGTTGCCATTTCCTTCTCCAATGCATGAAAGTGAAAAGTGAAAGGGAAGTCGCTCAGTCGTGTCTGACTCTTAGCGACCCCATGGACTGCAGCCTACCAGGCTCCTCTATCCATGGGATTTTCCAGGCAAGAGTACTGGAGTGGGATGCCATTGCCTTCTCCGGTTAATAGACTACATATATCCAAGTATAACCGCAACAAAATAGATAAAATTGCTAGGAGAAATATCGAAAATACGAATTCACAATCAAAAAACAAAACCCATGGGCAGAGAAGACAATCAGCAGCATCAGATACATTTTAAATGTCTAGCTCATTGGAAGGTTTAAATAACCAATGAGGTACAGCTGAAGAGAAATTCATGAGCTAAAAAATAAATTTGAAGAAAATAATCCAAAAGCCATCCCAGTGAGATAAAGAAATGAAAAAGAGTGAGGTCTGCTGCTGCTGCTAAGTCTCATCAGTTGTGTCTGACTCTCTTTTATGTTAGAAGATAATAAAGTGAATATGAACAAAGTAGTTGTCAAATATTGATGGCTGGGAATTTTCCAGAATTGATGAAAGAGAAGCAGCCTCAGGAAACACAAGGAATCCCAACTAGGATTGGGGAAAAGAAAACCTAGATCTGGTTAAACTGCAGAACACCAAAGCATGAGATGATTTTAAAAGCAGATAGAGAAGAAAGTCAGGTTATCTACCATAGAATGATAGTGATACCAACTCCTGGCTACTCAACAGCAATAATGGGAGCAATGATAATAATAATAGCATGAAATAATATCATTAATGGGATAATAGCCTTAACAAGATGAGAGAAAATAATCTTATACCTAGAATTGTATACTTAGCAAATAATCTTTCAAAAAATGAAAACATAATACTTTTAAGATCAACAAAAGCTAAGAGTTACTACCAACAGAACTTAACTGAAGCATCTCTTAGAAGATTTATTTCAGGAAGAAATAAAATGATCCCAAGAGGAAAAACTGAGGAACAGTAAGGATTAGTGAGCAGATAAAATGGCAAACATAGGTAAATATAAACAAACATTAGGGACAAACAAACAAAGAACAACTTATAATTTGTAGGATCAAAAAATGTAAAACCAAAATAATGGAATGATAGTATAAAAGGATTACTGAACTGAATACATTATAAAACTGTGTGTTGATTAACTATTGCATAACATAGAGCCTCAAAACCTCAGAGGGATACAGCTTTATTTGTTTCTGGCTCATATGTCTAGTGTCTGCTTGGGGTTGGTTAGAAAGCTTTGCTCAGCTTGGCTGGGCTTGCCTACATGTCTAGGGTCAGCTGATCTAGGGTGGTTTTGGCTGGGATCCCTGACTCTGTTCCATGTGTCTCTTACTCACCAGCCAGGCAATGGGGATAAATTCTCATGGCAATGGTAGGTGCACAAAAGAGAGCAATGGAAAAGTATACGCACATTTTCTAAGACTTTAAAAAATATTTTATTGGCTAAAGAAGGTCACATGACTGAGTCCAAGGCTATAGTAGTAGTAGTAGTAGTAGTAGTAGTAGTAGTAGTAGTAATAGTGAAAGTCGCTTAGTCGTGTCCAACTCTTTGGGACCCCATGGACTATACAGTCCATGTAATTCTCCAGGCCAGAATACTGGAGTGGGTAGCCTTTCCCTTCTCCAGGGGATCTTCCCAACCCAGGGATTGAACCCAAGTCTCCAGCATTGCAGGCATATTTTTTACCAGCTGAGCCACCAGGGAAGCCCAAGAATACTGGAGTGGATAGCCTATCCCTTCTCCAGTGGATCTTCCAAACCCAGGAATAGAACTGGGGTCTTCTGCATTGCAGGTGGATTCTTTACCAACTGAGCTATTCAGTTCAGTTCAGTTCAGTTTAGTCACTCAGTCGTGTCCGACTCTTTGTGACCCCATGAACCGCAGCACGCCAGGCCTCCCTGTCCATCGCCAACTGCCGGAGTCTACCCAAACCCATGTCCATTGAGTCGGTGATGCCATCCAACCATCTCATCCTCTGTTGTCCCCCTCTCCTCCTGCCCTCAATCTTTCCAAGCATCAAGGTCTTTTCAAATGAGTCAGCTCTTCACATCAGGTGGCCAAAGTCTTGGAGTTTCAGCTTCAATATCAGTCCTTCCAACGAACACTCAGGACTGATCTCCTTTAGGATGGACTGGTTGGATCTCCTTGCAGTCCAAGGAACTCTCAAGAGTCTTCTCCAACACCACAGTTCAAAAGCATCAGTTCTTCAGAGCTCAGCTTTCTTTATAGTCCAACTCTCACATCCATACATGACCACTGGAAAAACCATAGCCTTGACTAGACAGACCTTTGTTGGCAAAGTAATGTCTTTACTTTTTAATACACTGTCTAGGTTGGTCATAACTTTCCTTCCAAGGAGTAAGCATCTTTTAATTTCATGGCTGCAATCACCATGGCTGCAGTGATTTTGGAGCCCCCAAAAATAAAGTCAGCCACTGTTTCCCCATCTATTTGCTATGAAGTGATGGGACTGGATGCCATAATCTTAGTTTTCTGAATACTGAGCTATTAGGGAAGCCCAAGGCTATAGTAAGAGGGAGCTATAAAGGATTATGGCAAAGAGTGTGCATAAGAAAGCAAAGAATTGGAGTCTTTAGGTGTATCAGTCAGTTAGAGTGAACCGATTCCACTGTCTATAAAAGTATTGGTTAGCGTTAGACTTCTAATGAAATACGAATGTTAAAATTTCAAGGCTTACTATTTAAAGAAAAAAGACCAAACCAGAGGAAGAAGAAGAAGATTTGTAAAAAGAAGGAAAGCACTTTCCTGGTTGTCCAGTGGTTAGGAATCCACATGCCAATGCAGGAGACACAGGTGCGATCCCTGATATGGGGAAGATGCCACATGCAACTAAATCCGTGCACCGCAACCACTGAAACCCGCATGCTCTAGAGCCTGTGCTCTGCAACAAGAGAAGCCACTGCAAGGGGAAGCCCTGGCTCACTGCAACGGGAGAAAGTCAGCACACAGCAGTGAAGACTCAGTGCAGCCAAAAGTAAATCAACAAAACTTTAAAAGGAGAAGGGGCCTTCCCTAGTGTCCCACTGGCTGTCAATGCAGGGGGTCTGGGTTTGATCCCTGAGCAGGTAACTAGATCCCACATGCCCTGTGTGCTGCAATGGAAGACCCTGCATGCCTCAACGGAGACCTGGCACAGCCAAATAAACAATACTTTAAAAAATTCTGTTGAAAAAGAAAAAAGAAAGAAAGAAGGAAAGGGGGAGAAAGGAAGGAAATAACGGCAGGAATGAAAGAACATAAACAGTGGAAAAATACAAAGCACAAAATAAAGTGGAAAAACAAATTTAAATATTTCAGTAATCACAATAAGGCTTCCCTGGTGGCTTAGTGGGTAAAGAATCCACTTGTAATGCAACAGACACAGGAGATGCTAGTTTGATCCCTGGGTGGGGAAGATCCCCTGGAGGAGGAAATGACAACCCACTCCAATATTGCCTGGAAAATCCCATGGACAGAGAAATCTAGCAGGCAACAGTCCAAAGAATCGGCTGTAACTAAGTGACTAAGCACAGCACAGCATATATATTTAAAAACTTGAACTGTCTAGTTAAAAGATAGATTGTAACACCAACTTTTGAAAGCATTTAGCTATGCACAAAGACAAATTTTAAAGTCAAAGAATGGTAAGAGTTTCCATGCTGGGTCTGTTTTAGCTGTATCAACATTGGACAAGGTAGACTTTGAGGCAAAAGCATTGCTAGAAGTAGTGTAGTGAATTTTATCATCATTCTCGATAATTTGCTACTCCTGTAAGAGGCCTGTACTTCCCAACCTGTGGACTTCAGGCTTGGTCACTGACACATGAATAGAAATGATGAACCATCTATTCTTTCCCTCTGCCACAGGCAGGTCACATCCAAGATGGGGCTGCTCCTTCCACGGGGTCCTTGAATGAAAATAAGCCAGAATGAAGAGTGGGTAGTGCCACAATGACCCCTGTGTGCATGCTCAGTCATGTCCAACTTTTGCCACCCCATGGATTGCAGCCCACCAGGCTCCTCTGTCCGTGGAATTTTCCAGGCAAGAATACTGGAGTGGATTGCCATTTCCTTCTCCAGGGGATCTTCCTGACCCAGGGATTGAACCCACATCTCTTGCGCCTCCTGCATTGGCAGGCAGATTCTTTACCATGGTACCACCTGGGAAACCCTACAAATGACCCAAAGGATGTATAACATGAGAAATTAACCATCATCTTTATAAGCCACTGAGATTTTGAAGTTAGGTGTGGTCATGTGGCTTTCTTTGACTAATGTAACATGAAATATGTCAGTTCCAAGTGGATACTTTATGAATGAGTGCATGATTCATGCCTAACTTAGCAAAAGATGACTAATAAATATAGGCTATTTTATGAGAAAGGTTCAACTCACCAGAAGTACATGATAATTCTAAATTGTAACCATATGATATCATAGCCTCAAATGATGATATAGAGTAAAAATTGGTCGAAATCCACAGATTCACCATCAGAGTGGAGACTGTGGAATTCACGACTGTTGCCACTAAATGTTTTCTTTCTTTCTCCTGGAGAGGCTAGGCCTGCCCCTGAACACAGATGTGGCCTTGTGGCTTTCTTTGACCCATGAAAAAGGATTGAAATGGCCTGTGTCACTTTCAGGTGAAAGTTTTGAGAGTCAGTGTGTAGTTCCCCTCCTCACTTTCTCTCTGCCATGAAGACCAGCAATGTTCTAGAAAGTGCCTGCTCCATCAACAAGAGTCCTAGAGTGAAAATAGCAGGTGGGAGATCCCTAAGCTGACCAGAGATAAAAACACAAGGTTGGGACTGTATGTTTTGGTTTTTTGGTGGCCAGGGCATGTGGAATCTTAGCTCCCTGACCAGGGATGGAACCTGCACCCCTTGCAGTGGAAGGCAAAGTCTTAACTACGGGACTTCCAGGGAAGTCCCCCAGTCTGTCATTACTACAAAACAATTCACCCCAAAATTCAGTGGCTTAAAACAACACTGATTTATTTTTTCACTTATGTGTCTACAGATCAGTGAAGCTGGACTCAGCTGAGCAGCTGTGCTTCAGGCTGTGGGTCCACGTGAGCCTGGCTCCTCACTGCAGGTTAGGCTCAGGTCTGTCCATGTGTTTCCATTTGGGGATCCAGCTGAAGGGATGGTAGCTACCCAGGGGAAACTGTTCTCATGGAATGCAGAGATGTTAAGAGGTGAATCCTCACTGTGCAAGCATATTTTTGTCATTTCTGTTAACATCACACTGGCCATAACAAGTCATACGGCTGAGCCCACAGGCAAGGGGTAAGAAAGTGGACTCCACTTCTAGTGAGGGGGATGTGCAAAGTCCCATGGGAAAAGGACACAGGGAGCGGTGAGGAATTCGGGCCGATATCTCAATATATCATCATTACTCTGATACTGGAATGAGAAGAATTCAGAGGGGCCGTCTATTAATAGGAAAGTGTAGGTAAAGAGGAAGGACAAAAAGAACAGAGAAGTGTGCAAGTTGATGAGACTCCAGGGATCTTTGTGGTGTGGCCAGTGAGAAATCTCTGGTGCAGAAAGCATGAACGTTCATTTACGATAAAAGATATTTCATATGTGAATTTAAGGTGTTTTTTTTTTCTTTTGGCTTGAGTGCTTGTGATGTTAACCTCCCCTCTGTCATCCTAGACTTTCAGTAAAGGCTGTTAGACCCACAAAAAGCCCTGCAGGAGTGGGGTGTGTGTGTGTGTGTGTACATCAAAGGAAGGGTCAAGTTCCTTTGGAGACAATGACAGAAATAGAACAAATTCAACACAAGCTGGCGCTTAGATCCAGGAGTAACAAGAACAGGTGCACCCAGGGGACCTGCAAACATCTTGGAAACACATTGAAGTCTCCACAGGAGAAGATGTGGTGGTTTTAGCTGATCATTTTTGTCTTTTTTTTTTTTTTTTTGGCCGCACTGCATGTAATGCAGGATCTTAGTTCCCTGACCAGGGATTGAACCCGTGTCTCCTGCAGTGGGAGCATGGAGTCTTAACCACTGGACCACCAGAGAAGTCCCATGATCATCTTTTCTTTTAGACCCAGGAGTCTTGCTGAAATCTGGGTTATCACTGGGGCAGGATCAATATCTGGCTCAAGGGAAGTTGAAGGGCACCTGCAGTACTCTTCACATTCATCCTTCAGGCATTTACTCTGTAGGAGGTGCTGTGCTGAGCACTTCACATTGTTATCGTATTAAACATTTGCAACTCCATGCAGCAGGTGATGCTATTGTCCTCACTCTATGCGTGAGGAATCTGGAGCGCTGGCAGACGAGCAAGCCAGATGTTCTCATTTGGGAGTGGGAGCCCCCAAAAGTTCCGCCCTTCAGTAAGGGCCTAGAGGTGGGTATGTGGGGGCTGAGAGGGGATCCCTGGCACTGGTCGGTTGGGGGCACATTCTCCTTTGATGACTCCTCGTGAGGCTCAAGCTCTGGTCACTGATGCTTCAGTTGCCTGATGAACAGACTGGCCCCAACCCTCCCTCTGCTCCCTCTAATATCTTTTCATCATATTCTTACCATGTCTGCAGGTGTCCAATAGAAACATTGAAATAGTAGGTACTTTTGGAGAATGTGTTCCCCCAGCTAAGCTGCTAGGCTCAGAGAAGTGAAGTGCCTTGCCCAGGTATACAACTGGTACGAGACAGGGTAGGGTATGGGAACTTGGCCAGATGAACCTCCCCTTTCAAATTCATGAGCTCTGTATTAGTCAGCTTGGGCTGTCATAACAAAGTACCGCAGACTGGTAATTGAAACAACAAAGACTGATCTTCCCACAGATCTGGAGGCTGGAAGTCCAAGATCAAGGTGTCATCAGGTTTGGTTTTACCTGAGGCTGCTCTGCTCGACTTTGCCAAGGGCCACCTTCTGGCTGTGTTCTCATGGGCAAGAGAACTGGTGTTTCTGTATAGCCTAATGTCCTCTTATTATAAGGATGTTATATGAAAAGCCTACTCTCAGGGTCTCAATTAGCTTTATCACCCCTCTAAAGCCCTGTTCTGCAAATATATAGTCACATCCTGAGGTCCTGAGGGCTATGGCTTCAACATGTGAATTTGTCAGGGACACAATTCAGGTCATCTAGCCACTGACTCAAGGTAGTGCTACTTTGCCTCCAAGACCCGTAGACTTGTAGAATGTACCCCACTCTCCACCATGGTATAAACCTGGCCACTGAGACATGAAGAGGAAAAGGGGCTGGCCAGGTTCACACTGGTAGGCTGGAGCAGAGCTGAGACTTGACCCAGATATCTGAGTCCCCCAGAGGTCCCCAGCATCCGTGCCCCCACTTCCCACCAACAGGAAGCTGACTTTCCTTGGGGACTTCACCACCCTGCCGCATTCTCATCCGATGGTTTGAGAAAATTCAGTTTCAGATGAGCCTTGATTTGATTAAGCCAATCAGCTTATCCCATTTTCCGGCCACCATGATGTATGCAAGGACAAGCCTGTGACCTTATTTGGACATCCCTGGACTTGTGGGAGAGCTCCCAGAAGAGACTTTCTTTTGTAGGGTGGTGTGGGAGGAGGTGAGGTCGAGAACTACTGTAGCTGTTTTACTGCAAGGAGAGGAAGCCTTGCAATTGCAGGGGCCCCTGTGTGGGGGCTGAAGATGAACTTGACAGCCAGAAGGACTTACAAGAGAGCCAGAGATGGATCAGTTTCTCAGTGAGAATCTGCTTCTAGCCTTAACCCACAAGGCTCCTGTGAACTTACACTTTCTCTTTATTCTTTGTCAATTTGAGGCTTTGCTTTTATTTTGATTTGCATTGTTAAATAATTGAGGTAGTCTTAATGGACACATAATCTGGAGGGAGTTGCTGGGGGTGTAGCTAGGGGTGCCATTCATCTTTTCTTCCCTCCAGGATTCTGTGGTCACATGTATCAGTAGGAGTTCCAAGTCACAAAGAGCAGGGACTTCCCTGGTGGTCCAGTGGCTGGGACTCCGAGCTCCCAATGCAGGGGGCTCAGGTTCGATCCCTGGTCAGGGAACTAGATCCCATATGCTGCAACTAAGAGCCTGGATGTTGTAACTAAAGATCCTGTGTGCTACAACGAAGACCCGGCACAGCCAAATTAAAAAAAAAAAAAAGACTCAAGGAACAGAAATGGAGTCTGGCTGATTTTGGCAGTAAAGGAATTCACCAGAAAGGTATGGGTGGCTCACACAGTCCCTAGGAGGCTGGAAAAGCAGGCTTGGTGACTACATAGCTTTGCCCACAATCAGGTCACAGAACTGGAGTGGCCAGGACGCTGCTGCCACCCCCAGGGCCACCACCATGACCACTGCTGACCGATGCCCCAAGCTGCGCTGTTGCTGGCCTCACGGCCTTGGAAGCTGGTCTTACTGCAACTGCTGCTGCCACCTCCCTGAGCCATGAGACCAACTCAGAGCCTGGTCCTGTGGCTGCTTCCTAGCTGCAAAGGAGACCGGGAAAATGACACCCAGCCTTAAAGGCTTCTAGAGTGCAGGTAAAGAATCTGCCTGCAATTCAGGAGACACAGGAGATACAGCTTCAAGCCCCGGGTCAGGAAGATCCCCTGGAAGAGGTAATGGCAACCCACTCCAGTATTCTTGCCTGGAAAATCCCATGGACAGAAGAGCCTGTCCAAAGGGTCAAAGGGTGTCAAAAAGTCAGATACGACCGAGCGACCAAGCACACAGAGTGGAAAATGAATTCTGTTTCCTTCTAAGCCTTATAAAATGAGGAATTCCTCAAAAACAGGATGGGAGTCCTTGCTGGGAAGTCAGAAAAATAGGACAAATGTTCAATACAGGGCAAAAGGAATTGAGATCAAATGGGAATAATAGCTTCAGCAATGTTAGTGGAACTCTGAGTTAGAGAATGTAGCTGGAACCTGGGGCTTCTGACTTCTCCTTCCCTAAAGGGATTGAGTTTCTCTCCCAGTTGTGGGGGCGCCTTTAGACCAGACAGCCCTCTCCTGAGGGCAGTGATGCTTCGTCTTGCTGAGTTACTGCCTGCAACAGGAGCAGAAAGAAGGATGAGCTGTTCTAGAAGGCAGGTCCAGGGGGAGGGCCATGTCTGAACTTGACCTGAGCTCCACCTCACCGCACAGATGAGGGCGTGCAGAGGAGGATGGGGAGGGTCTTGTTTCTACTGCTGTTTCCTCTTTGGGGAATGGATGGGAATCTCCTTCCCCAAGAGGAGACGAAGTCGAAAGAGGGTGTGGTGGGATGGGGGTGGGGGGCAGGGGTGGAGATAACTCTCCCAGGGCCAGTGATGCATAGTCAGATGCTTAGGGGACCACGAAGATGACGCAGATGAGAGAAGTGGACCGAGCATTGGCACATTAAATATATACGAATATATATTCTTTAAAAAAAAATTATTTGATTTGTGGCTGCGCTGGGTCTTAGTTGCTTTACACGGGCTTCCGCTGGTTGTGGTGAGTGGGGCTACTCTTCACTGTGGTACGCGTGCTTCTCGCTGTAGTGGCTTCTCTGGTTGGGGAGCACTGGCTCTAGGTGTGCAGGCTTTAGAAATTGTGGTGCACAGGCTTCTCTGCTCCAAGGCGTGTGAAATCTTCCTGGACCAGAGACTGAACCCTTGTCCCTTGCATTGGCAGGCAGGTTCTTATCCACTGCACCACCAGGGAAGTACAAGAATATTCTTAACTTCCACACAGATATATACACCCTCTTTTTGTTTTGCCACTTTTGACGGACACATGGCATGCTGGCTCTCTTTTATTCGGTCCTTCTCCAGGTCCTTTCTTTGTCCCCCATGCTCCCCAACTCTGTGTCCTGGAATCTGAGCTATATGGGGAGCCTGGGAGGATCCCTTTGTCTTCTCGCTTCCAGTTGGTGTGGCCCATGGGGGTCACCAGAGGAAACTGGAGGCATGAGGAAAGGAGCTTGGAGGAGTCTTTTCCAGGCTCTGTCCACAAGGAGTCACCCTGGGCTGACTGCCGCCCTTGACCCAGACTCAGCTCCATCAGCAGCGCTTTCTCTCCAGGCCCCCTCTCTGCATCCCTTCGGACTCAGGATGGTAACACTCCCCAGTGTTTGTGGCACTGGAGGCTGTATCATTCTTTGTTGCTTTTCCTAAACTCTATCCATACCTTGGTAAATAATCCCACTACTAAACTCTCCTCACCTCCCCAGCTTTGAGCATGTTGTCTATTTCCTGCTGGTACCTCAAAAGATGGAATCAAGGAATGTTTCTCTACCGAAAAACAAAACAGAAGAGCACCTCACATGCAATAGTAAACTGGATTTGAGTTAACTCTCAGACCCCTGACTGTGAGGGAGACGGTAAGGAATGGTAGGGATTGTGACGAACTGGAAAGCACATGGCCTCTCCCGCTCCAGCCTGTCGTTGCCGTGACAGTGACAGTTCAGCGTTGTCAATTCTTCCCATTTTTTAAAAGTAGCAAAATGTCCAGGTTTAGAGTGAGATCTCTTGATGTTTCAAATGTTGGCTTGACTATTTAGAAATCATGCTGTGAGGCAGATGATCAATAGCCGAACTTGGCCCTTGAAGCACCAGTTTTCAGTCTGAACTCTCAGCATATAGCATCCTGCAGAGTCCCAAACCTTACTTGATCAGAAGAGCCTGCAGGGAGGAGCGCTGTGTGCCAACCATCAGGAAACCCTCAGGGTCCCGGGGGTGGGGAGGAAGCCTGGCCATGCCACGTCCTCCAAAAAGGCTTAGAACCCATGAGCTTCTAAGTTCTGCAGCTTACAGCCTTGAGTGCCTCCCTGGCTCATCGTGTCTAATATGGGTGTCAGAGGAAAGTAAATTAAATCTGCTAGGCTGTAATCTGCAAATGAAACATTTTGTGGCAGTAACTAAACAGGGCATTATGTTTTAATCGGGTTTTTAAAGTGTTGTTTTAAAAATCATTTTATTGTGCAGAAGCTGGTACCCTAAGAGCTATAATTCCTTAACTAACCATATGATAATGTAATACCCTCTAGTCTAGATGTTCTTACCAGCCAGGGTGTTTGTCTCAATGCTCTTAAACCTATATATTTTCAGAGTAGGAGCATTCCACCACCTTCCAGTCACTCAAATGGGGGACCCTGGCAGCAGCTTCTCCATCGGGATTGCCTTTCACCCTGGCTTTGAGGGAGAAACAAAATGATTCATCCTTCCCTCATTTTATCTATCATCTATCTAATTTTTTTAAACAAATGGTTATATATTGCTGTCTTAGTGCTTTGCAAACATCAGTCTGATGCATTCTCCTACCAATTCCTTGAAGAAAGTGCTGTTCTTATCTTGATTTTTACAGATGAGCAAGTTGAGGCACAGACAGGTGGAGTAACTGAGAGAGGTCACCCAGCTGGTAAGTGATGAAGGTGGAGCCTGGCTCCTGAGTCCATGCTCTGAACCACCCAGCTGTGCTACCTCTTCTTTCCAGCCTGCTCCCAAAGCCCCCAGCTCATTCATCTTTCTGCTTTCTCCTGTTACCCCTCTCTCATCGTCTAGACATTCAGTTATTCTTTTATAATTTATTTATTTTTAATTGAAGGGTAATTGCTTTACAATATTGGTTTGGTTTCTGCCATACATCAACATATACTAGCCATAGAGGTACATATGTCCCCTCCCTCCTGAACCTCCCTCCCACCTCCCACTCTCTTCCACCCCTCTAGGTTGTCACAGAGCCCCAGTTTGAGGTCCCTGAGTCATCCAACAAATCCCCATTGGCTGTCTGCTTTACATGAGGTTGTGTGTATGCTTTCAGGCTACTCTCTCCATTCACCTTACCCTCTCCTTCCCCCCCACCCTTGTCCGTAAGTCTGTTTTCTGTGTCTACATCTCCATTGCTGTCCTGCAGATAGATTCATCAGTGCCATCTTTCTAGATGTATTAATATACAATATTTGTTTTTCTCTTTCAGACTTGCTTCAGTCTGTATGATAGGCTCTAGGTTCATCCACCTCATTAGAACTGACTCAAATGCGTTCCTTCCTATGGCTGAGTAGTATTCCATCATACATAGGTACCACAGCTTCTTTATCCATCTGTCTGTTGATGGACATCTAGGTTGCTTCCTATTATGTTGTTTTATGGATACGGAGAGTCTGCTGTGTGTCAGGTTCTGTGCTAAGTGTTGGGGACCCCGCAGTGAGTTGTCCCATTACGGCCCCTGCCAAGTGGGGCTCACAGTGTAAAAAGGGGCACAGCCTGGCAGCCAAGTATCCCTTGGGATAAAGGAAGTGCACCCAGTCCCGCAACAGTCCATGAACACAGTTGTTAGAATTAGAAAAGGATGCTCCTTACTCTAGTCACTTTACTGCCACCTGTGGGAGGACAGTCATATAAAGATGAGCATCTGGGACTTCCCTGGTGCTCTGGTGGCTATGACTCTGCCAGCTCTCCCAAACCTGGGGGCCTGGGTTCGACCCCTGGTCTGGGAACTGTATCCCACAGGCTGCAACTAAAGATCCCACATGCTGCAACTAAAGATTCTGCATGCTGCAAGTAAGACCCGGCACCGCCAAACAAACAATGAAATAATGAAGACACTCATCTAGGATGGCTGTGAACGTGATTTGTGCTCTTGGGGTTGTACACGACCTTCACAGCTGCCCATGGTGGGCCAGAGGTTGGGGGAAGTGCCCACCTCTGTTCTGGAGGAACTGCCAGAGCGATTTCCTGTTGGAGGCTGAGATTCAAAGGTGGAGTAGGAATAAGTGGGTGAAGAGCGGGGACCATGTTCCAGGCAGAGGGAAGGGCATGTGAGAAGAGCCGTGGGTGGCTTGGTGCTGTGTCCACCTAGCGAGGCTAGAACTACATTTCCCAGAATGCCCTTCCCCGCGTGCTCTGGGATGGGGTGGACTTCAGGGGAACTTTGGGTGAGGTTAGTGTTCTTGCCTGGAGAATCCCAGGGACGGGGGTAACCCCAGTGGGCTGCTGTCTATGGGGTCACACAGAGTCGGTCACGACTGAAGCGAATTAGCAGCAGCAGGAAGACAGAGATGAAGCAGTAGCCTTGGTGAGTCAGGAGCTGTTGCAGCTCACACATGTCGACCAGGGGCAACAGACTTAGAAAGGCTGATTGCCCGGCTCCTATGTGCTGTGCTGTGCTGTGCTTTGTCGCTCAGTCGTGTCTGACTCTGTGCAACCCCATGGACTATAGCCCACCAGGTTCCTCTGTCTATGGGGATTCTCCAGGTAAGAATACTGGAGTGTTTTGCCATGCCCTCCTCCAGGGAATCTTCCCAACCCAGGGATCGAACCCAGGTCTCCCGCGTTGAGGTCGGATTGTTTACCTTCTGAACCACCGAGGAAGCTTGCCCAGCTCCTACAGTCAAGGTCAAATCTCTAAGTTCAATCCCTTAAAATAAAATCATTCCTAGACTCTCTGCTTCTCTGAGCAAAGTGATCAATGGAAGGACTAGTAAGAGATAGGGCTGGAAGGGTAGGCAGGCATTTGTTAGATGGTGAAAAAGTCTTGGGGTCATTGATGTGTTTGCTTTATTAAAAAATTGAGGTAGGTAAATCTCTGGCAGCCCAGTGGTTAGGACTTGGTGCTTTCAAGGCCAGGGAGGGAAGCAAGTTCCCATAAGACTTTTGGTGTAGTCAAAAAATATCTTGACACCCTTTTTTTTTTGAGAATTAGCTGACCATAAGTATATACATTTATTTCTGGGTTCTGAGTTCTATTCCACTGAACTGTATGTCTGTTTCTGTGCCAGTAACTGAAGGGTTTTAGACAGAGGAATGACACAGCTATTGTGTATTTTAAGACTGAAGAGGGAGAGAACTTTGAGGTCTCTACTTCCTGCAGCTATCCACATGAGAGATGTTTAAGGGATGGCTGTGGAGATTTAGAGGAGGGGGCAGGTTTGAGGGCTGTTTAGGAGGAAGAATGAACAGTGGGCTCTGGAACTGCCCTACTGGGGTCAAATCCCAGTCCTGCCATGTGTGCGTCATGTAAACTTGAACAAAGGTCTCAATTCTCCAGCCTCAGTTTCCTTAGCTATAAAATGGGGATATTAACACTGGCCTCAAAGCAATGTTGCAGGGACACAAGAGTGCCCATAAAACCCTCAGTGTCCGATGCTGAAAACATGCTCAAGAAACATCAGGGGAGGAGGGGCGGGGGTTGAAGTAGAGCAACCTCCATGGTTCCCCAAAAGTCTTCCAGTTTCTGGATCCAGCTCCTCCTGAAGCCTGCACACCATTTCTATGGTTGCAGATGGTGGAATTAGAGGTCCTATTTCATTTTTTTTCCCTGTGGAGATCCAATTATCTCAGAACTCACTTACTGAAAACTCTCCTTTCCCCACTGCTCTGCAGGGCTACCTTGTCATTTATCACGTGCCCATGTGTAGAAAGATCTGTTTCTGGGCCTACCTTCTTCTGCACTGGTCTTAATATCTGTCCTTGTGCTAAAACCATGCCGTCCTGATTAATTAATAAAATAATTAAATAAAATTAGTAATGGTATAGTAATAATAATTTAACAAATAATAATAATTATTAATAAAATCGTTCTCTTAAATCCTGACTCCTGATGCCTGCTGTTCTTGAGTGTCCTAGCTATTCTTGGTCAGAGTGGTTTTCAGAAGACCAAGATCAAATCTTGTCATTTTGTAGCCTCAACTCCTTCAGTGGCTTCTTAAAAGGAACTGAGGCTGAGGACTGAGCCAGGTGTCAGGAAGGAACGGGAACAGGGCCTGAGGCACTGCTGGAACCCAGACAGCGTTCTTTCTCCGGACCCAAGCAGCTTGACTCTCTCCAGCTTGGGCTCTCTTTCATGTCTTTATTATAGAGATCAACGTCCCCCTCTGGCTACTTTCTGTGAGATTTGCTAATTATCTAGAACCTCCACAAGAAAAGGGCCGCCGGGAGCCAACCCTGCAAGCAGGATTCCCTCCTTGAGAGGGGTGTGTGTGTGGTGGGCAGGGATTGGCTTCCTAAACATCAGTTGTTTTATCCCAGGACACTGTCCATTACTTAGAATAAATAAGGCCATGCTTCATTGGCCCTAAGCATGCACTCCCCCTGTATCCGTACCTTTTGCCATGTAACTCATGGTCCTTCCCACTTATTCCCCATCAGTACTTACTCCCCATCCTTTCTTGGTCTTCGCTCTGTGAAACATGGGTGAAAGAGGTCTTGTGGTTTTGCCTGACCCTCTTGTGCTCGGCAGTTGTAGCCTGCTGGCCCAAGGAGAATGAGAGACATGTGGAATGACCACAGAGGCCCCTGAAGCCTCAAGCAGAGCAGTCAAAGGGACCCCAGACTCGCTCAGCCAAACCCAGCCAACCTGTGGAGGTGTGCGTGATTATAAACAACTGTTGTTAAAAGCCACAGGATTTTAGGACGGTCTATTAAGGAGCAGTGACAAACTGGTACAGTATCTTCGATGGACTGGATATGGGAGGATGTCACCAGAGGGGTTACAGGCTCAATCTGCATTGTGGGAAAGTTCATCACCAGCCTGGGGCTGCAAGAGAAGTTAACGTTCCCGGCTCTGTGATGCCTTGATCTCCAAAGAGCCATTCATACAACATTGTTTCCTTTTATCAACCATCAGGGGTTTCCCAGGTGGTGCTATTGGTAAAGAACCTACCTGCCAATGCAGGAGACATAAGAGACATGGGTTTCATCATGGGTTGGGAAGATCCCCTGGAGGAGGGCATGGCAACCCAATTCAGTATTCTTGCTGGAGAATCCTATGGACAGAGGAGCCTGGTAGGCTACACTCCATAGTGTCGCAAAGAGTCGGACACAACTGAAGCGACTTAGCACACACGCACACATCAACTGTCAGAAGCAAAATATTGCACTATGAGTGCAGGTGGGTGAAGGCATACAAACACAGCATTAATTCAAGTATAAAATGAGGTTATAGCCATTGAAAAAGAGGTAAAGTATTAACAGCTAATGATTGTGCTATGTTTACGAAATGTCAAATCATGGGCTAAGGATCTCAGCCCAGAATCCTGTGCCCAACATAACGCTTTCCATGGGTACCCATGGCAACTCGGATTCAACATGGGCTGAATGTGGGGGCTTCTTTTTATTCTTCCTTCCAGCCTTCTTTCACTGCATAGATTTGGAGGAGATGGGGTTGACCCCACTCCGAACTCTAGGAATAGGCCCTGATGGATTTTAACCCTGTCTGCACATTACAATCACCTAGGGGAACTCTTCAAGTGCCCTGGCCTAGGCTTTAGCCCAAGGGACTCAAATGTGCAATTGGGTTTGAAAACCTGGTTTAACCCACTCAAGAAGTCATTTCTCCTTGGCTGTAATTAGTTCAAGTAGCCACATCTGAAGTAATAAAGCTTCCCCAGGCCACCGCCATTAGTACAGAAATAGGCATAAAGCCCACTTTAGACCAGTGTGAGACATGAGGGTAAGTTACTGGCACTTTAGGGAAAGAGTATTTCTATTCCCCCAAGGGGGCCACAGCTGGCCCTTTCTCATCTTCTCAGCTGGGTAGGTGCAAATGTGAAGACTGGAGCTCCTGCAGCCATTCTGTCAGCATGAGGGGAGCAGCCGCCAGGAGACACTGACACTGTGGAAGGCAAGACCAGAAGAAAAAAAGAAATAGGGTACTCAATGACATCATTGGTCTCTAAACAAAACAAACCCTGAAGCTCACTTTGTCTCTGGACTCTCCAGCTATTTAAGCCAATTTAAGTTGGGCTTTTATGACCTGCAACACAAAGAATCGCAGCTGATTTATCTCCTCACACATCAACCTGTGCCTTATCTCAGTGAATGCTACTTCCTTATGTCCAGTTTTGTGGAAACATGTAGGTCAGTATACATTTTTCCTTTTTTACAGCTCCCTATCTGATATGTTCTCAAGGCCTCTGGGCTTATCCACTCATCTCCTCCTGTCTCCTCTGCCCTGGTTTGGGACACACCTTCCCCCATTCCCCATGACACATCTTCCTCCATCCCCACCTGACTAGAGTGATGGCCTCCCAGTTGATCTTCCTGCTTCCAGCCTCTGCGCTGCATGCATCATAGGACAGCCTGGTTGTTGCTCAGTCATCCACTCATGTCTGACTCTTTGGGACCCCACGGACTGTGGCATGCCGGGCTTCTCTGTACTTCACCATCTCCCATAGCTTGCTCAAACTCATATTCATTGTGTCAATGATGCCATCTAACCATTTTGTCCTCTGTCATCCCCTTCTCCTCCTGTCTTCAAATCTTTCCAGCATCAGGGGCTTCTCCAGTGAGTCAGTTCTTCACATCAGGTGGCCAAAGGATTGGAGTTTCAGCTTCAGCATCTGTCCTTCCAATGAATATTCAGGACTGATTTCCTTTAGGATTGACTGGTTGGATCTCCTTGCAGTCCAAGGGACTCTCAAGAGTCTTCTCCAACACCACAGTTCAAAAGCATCAATTCTTCAGGGCTCAGCCTTCTTATTTAACTTATATGCAGAGTACATGATGAGAAATGCTGGGCTGGAAGAAGCACAAGCTGGAATCAAGATTGCCAGGAGAAATATCAATAACCTCAGATATGCAGATGACACCACCCTTATGGCAGAAAGTGAAGAGGAACTCAAAAGCCTCTTGATGAAAGTGAAAGTGGAGAGTGCAAAAGTTGGCTTAAAGCTCAACATTCAGAAAACAAAGATCATGGCATCTGGTCCCATCACTTCATGGGAAATAGATGGGGAAACAGTGGAAACAGTGTCAGACTTTATCTTTTTGGGCTCCAAAATCACTGCAGATGGTGACTGCAGCCATGAAATTAAAAGATGCTTACTCCTTGGAAGAAAAGTTATGACCAACGTAGATAGCATATTGAAAAGTAGAGACATTACTTTGCCAGCAAAGGTCCGTCCGTCTAGTCAGGCTATGGTTTTTCCAGTGGTCATGTATGGATGTGAGAGTTGGACTGTGAAGAGAGCTGAGTGCCAAAGAATTGATGCCTTTGAACTGTGGTGTTGGAAAAGACTCTTGAAAGTCCCTTGGACTGCAAGGAGATCCAACCAGTCCATTCTGAAGGAAATCAGCCCTGGGATTTCTTTGGAAGGAATGATGCTGAAGCTGAAACTCCAGTACTTTGGCCACCTCATGCGAAGAGTTGACTCATTGGAAAAGACTCTGATGCTGGGAGGGATTGGGGGCAGGAGGAGAAGGGGACGACAGAGGATGAGATGGTTGGATGGCATCACTGACTCGATGGACGTGAGTCTGAGTGAACTCCGGGAGTTGGTGATGGATAAGGAGGCCTGGCGTGCTGCGATTCATGGGGTCGCAAAGAGTTGGACACGACTGAGCGACTGAACTGAACTGAACAGCCTTCGTTATGGTCCAACTCTCACATCCATATATGACTACTGGAAAAAACATAGCTTTGACTCTATGGACCTTTGTAGGCAAAGTAATGTCTCTGCTTTTTAATATGCTATCTAGGTTTGTCATAGCTTTGTAAAAACATGAATCTTCTCACTTCCCCTCTTGCCTCTCATTTCTCAATGGTGTTCCAGGCTCTGAGGAGGAAGACTTATTCTTCTGCTATAACTTACTCTCAGGCTTTCCTTATTCTCACTCCTCTCCAGTGATACCAGCTTTCTTTCCATTTCTTTTCTTCTTGCCTCTCCATGTGGCACGTGGGATCTTAGTTCCCCAACCAGGGATTGAACCTGTGCCCCTGTAGTGGAATCATGGAATCTTAACCACTGGATGCCCAGGGAAATCCCTCTTTCTATTTTTAATCTCTTAAAAGTGCCAAGAATCTTCTTGCCTTATAACACTTTCACCTGTTCTCCCCTCTGCCTGGAGTGCTTGTAAACTTAAAAAATATTCACATCTTAAAAGTTGAGAGGTATGTTTTATTCAGCAGGAATTTTTAGAACTTCAAGCCCAGGAGGCAGCATCTCAAATAACTCTGAGAGAACTGCTGCAATGAGGTTGGGGGCAAGAGAGCCAAGTTATATAGAAGTTTTGCAACAAAGGGCAGGTGGTCTGAACATCAAAAGATTCAGTTCAGTTTGGTTCAGTTCAGTCGCTCAGTTGTGTACAACTCTGTGACTCCATGGACTGCAGCACGCCAGGCTTCCCTGTCCATCACCAACTCCCAGAGCTTGCTCAAACTCATGTCCATCGAGTTGGTGATGCTATCCAACCATCTCATCCTCTGTCTTCCCCTTCTCCTCTCATCTTCAATCTTTCCCAGCATCAGGGTCTTTTCCAATGAGTCAGTTCTTCGCATCAGGTGGCCAAAGTATTGGAGTTTCAGCTTCAGCATCTGTCCTTCCAATGAATATTCAGGACTGATTTCCTTTAGGATTGACTGGTTTGATCTCCTTGCAGTCCAAAGGACTCTCAAGAGTCTTCTCCAACACCACAGTTCAAAAGCATCAATTCTTTGGTGCTCAGCTTTCTTTATAGTTCAACTCTCACATCCATACATGACTACTGGAAAAACCATAGCTTTGACTAGACGGACCTTTGCTGGCAAAGTAATGCCTCTGCTTTTTAATATACTGTCTAGGTTGGTCATGGCTTTTCTTCCAAGGATTAATAATAAAAAGATTATTGTGAATTAAAGGAAACTAGATATCTCAAGTTAAGGAACTTAGTGTTTTTCTATGTATGCAAAGATGCAGGAGTCTGGGCTCTCTGAAATCATTCTTTTGATATGCACCTCAGCTATCTGTGGAAAATTCTAAAAGAGATAGGAATACCAGACCACCTGATCTGCCTCTTGAGAAATCTGTATGCAGGTCAGGAAGCAACAGTTGGAACTGGACATGGAACAACAGACTGGTTCCAAATAGGAAAAGGAGTACGTCAAGGCTGTATATTGTCACCCTGTTTATTTAACTTATATGCAGAGTACATCATGAGAAACACTGGGCTGGAAGAAGCACAAGCTGGAATCAAGATTGCTGGGAGAAATATCAATAATCTCAGATATGCAGATGACACCACCCTTATGGCAGAAAGTGAAGAGGAACTCAAAAGCCTCTTGATGAAAGTGAAAGTGGAGAGTGCAAAAGTTGGCTTAAAGCTCAACATTCAGAAAACAAAGATCATGGCATCTGGTCCCATCACTTCATGGGAAATAGATGGGGAAACAGTGGAAACAGTGTCAGACTTTATCTTTTTGGGCTCCAAAATCACTGCAGATGGTGACTGCAGCCATGAAATTAAAAGACTCTTACTCCTTGGAAGGAAAGTTATGACCAACGTAGATAGCATATTGAAAAGCAGAGACATTACTTTGCCCACAAAGGTCCGTCTAGTCAAGGCTATGGTTTTTCCTGTGGTCATGTATGGATGTGAGAATTGGACTGTGAAGAAGGCTGAGCGCCAAAGAATTGATGCTTTTGAACTGTGGTGTTGGAGAAGACTCTTGAGAGTCCCTTGGACTGCAAGGAGATCCAACCAGTCCATTCTGAAGGAAATCAGCCCTGGGATTTCTTTGGAAGGAATGATGCTGAAGCTGAAACTCCAGTACTTTGGCCACCTCATGCGAAGAGTTGACTCATTGGAAAAGACTCTGATGCTGGGAGGGATTGGGGGCAGGAGGAGAAGGGGACGACAGAGGATGAGATGGTTGGATGGCATCACTGACTCGATGGACGTGAGTCTGAGTGAACTCCGGGAGTTGGTGATGGATAGGGAGGCCTGGCGTGCTGTGATTCATGGGGTCGCAAAGAGTCAGACACGACTGAGCAACTGATCTGATCTGATCAGCTATCTGAGGCCAGTATCCTGTGTTTTCACATTCGGAATTTCCTCAGGACTCACCATAGGGAGTGGCTGCAGTTGGTGGTTGCTGGATGGCAGGTGTTCTTTCCTTCTGGAGTTTCCTCCGGGCTCACCAGCTCACCACCCTGGTGGCTGCAATTGCTGATGACTGTGACATCTTTGTTTACTGAAGGTGAAAAGTGTTAGTTGCTCAATTGTGTCTAACTCTTTGTGACCCCATGGACTGTAACCTACCATGCTCCTCTGTCCATACGATTTATCAAACAAGAATACTGGAGTGGGTAGCCAGTCCATTCCCTAGGGGATTTTCCTGACCCAGGGATCAAACCAGGGTCTCCTGCGTTGCAGGTAGATTCTTAATCATCTGAGTCACCAGGGAAGCCATTGATGTGGCAGGAAATATTCCATTTCTCAGCTCCTCCTTGTCACTCCCCTTTCTGCCTAGATATGTGCGTGGGAAGTTGCTTCAGTCGTGTCTCACTCTTTGTGACCTTATGGAATGTAGCCCTCCAGGCTCCTCTGCCTCTTCAATTTCTCCTGAGCTCCTCCTATCCATTTTTTCAGGTCTCAGTGTAGATGTCCCTTCCTCAAGAAACCTTCTCTGATGCTCTATATCTGCATTTGGTGTCAGGTATTTATTTGGTGCCTACTGTTTGGTAGGCCTTGTGCTATGATGAACAAAGCTCATCTGCTCCCTGCCTGCTCAGAATTTTCATTCCAGCTGGGGGAACAACTTTTAAAAGTTAATGAGCAAATAAAAAAGTTGTTGCAAGTGCCAAGAAGTTCTATAAAGAAAAAACAAAAGACTGGGTTAGAAAATAACTGGGCAATCGGGCAGGTGTTCTTTAGAGAGGGTGGTCAGGAAAGGCCTGGGGTGTTCCATGACATGGAGAACTTTTAATTTGGAGAGAAGAAGTGAAGGGAACAGCATTCCAGGTGGAGTGAACAGCATCTACAAAGGAACTGAGCTTGGGAAGGATCTGGCATGTTTGAGGAAGCCCGCATGAAGGCAGTGGAGTGAGCGGAGGGTGGAGAGAGGGGCATGAAATGAGGCTAGTGAGAACACCACATCAGGGCATTTCTGAATTGGCAAGGAGCTGAGATATTTTTTTAATTACTTGCTTATTTTTGGCCGTGCTGGGTCTCCGTTGCTGCATGCAGGCTTTCTCCAGCTGTGGTGAGTGGGTCTACCCTCTAGCTGCACTGCTTGGGCTTCTCGTTGAGGGGGCTTCTCTTGTGGCTTGTGGGCTCTAGAGCATGTGGGCTTCAGTAGTTGTGGCCCATGGGCTTAGTCCCCCCTCAGCGTGTGGGTCTTCCTGGACCAAGGCTGCACTCATGTCTCCTGCGTTGGCAGCAGATTCTTAACCACTGGACCACCAGGGAAGTCCTAGATTTTATATTAAAGGCAATGGGAGCCATCAAAGTTTTTGAGCAAGGGATGGGTGTGATTCAATTCGCGTCCTAAGATCCCACTGGCTGTTTGTGAAGCATAGTTGGTAGAGGGCGAGGCTGGAGCTGCTTAAATCCTCCTGCGAAGGTCCTGGGGAGTTTTTGTCCAGGGAAGAGGTGAGAATGGCTTGGACCAAGGAGGTAAGAATGATGATGGGGGAAAGAAGAAAACTCGTGGTATGTTTTGGAGGTGGAAAGGGTCAGGCCTTGCAGAAAGATTAATGATGGGGGTGGGCGCAGGGGAGTAATCTGGCTTTGGGGTCTTCTGTCAGCTGAGTGTTTTCATCTGTCAAATGGGCATGCAGCATGAGAACAGCCCCCATAGTGAGATAACTAACATAAATCGTGGAGGCCTGTGCTCACCGTGTGCTGATTTCCATGGATATCCTGGTTATCAAGCTGGGTTGGGTCCCCAGAGATCCAAGTCTGAGTCTTATTTAGCTCTTGACCTCAGAGAATGACTGATTGAAAAATTCATAAAACTAAATTGTGCTTTAAAATTGTTCCCTGAAGCATCAGCCCTGATTTTCATTGATCCCCTGTTCTCAACCCAGCCCAGAGCTCCCGTGAGGTCTCCAGGTGGCATCCAGGGTGATGCAGTTCAGCACATGACCAGCAGATGGCGCTAGAGGCTAAGGGACGGGTCCCCCTCCCTTGGACCCTCCCTGCAGCCCTCCCTTGGCTATTCCTTCTCCTTCCCCGTTTTCAGAGCCAACTCCAGCTCCCTGGGCTGCCCTTGCAGCAGACTTGAGGGGCTTGAGGCTAGACCCTCTGCCGGCTCCTGGGAATGCAGGCCTATTTCGGAGAAGTAGAAAGAAAGCCTGAGACCCAGCTGGGAGCCCTGAACGGGCCCTACCCTCCCTGGAAGACCTCCCGACCTCCATTGCCTGCCCTCCCAGGAAATCACTTTATAAATAGGGCAGTGTGGGTCCCGAATGAGAGCAAGGTTTTCCTCAGAAGAGCCACTTCATCTGTGAACAAGGGAGCTATGAGACCTCTTAGAGCAGCCCCATGACCTCTGCGTCCATCCTGTGTAAAATATGAAATAAGAGTTTTAATTACCAAGTTTGGAAGCCAGCCGACACATTTAATATTTAATGTCTCCAATGTTTCTGCCCCAGGCGTGCCGCCACGGACAGAATTGGGGTTTCCCTCGGGTTGGCTCTGAATGTGCTTGGAGACCAGCCAGGCTGCTGCCTTCCCCAACACCTGGAAGCCTCCTGTTGCCCAGCCAGGGCCCAGGCCTGCCCTGGGCCTCCCACTCCCTGAGGGACTCCTGCCAAGAAGGCCCAGCGGGCCTGTCCCCACTGAATCCAGGACCTGGAGTCCCGTGGAGGCATCTAATGCCGGTTTCAGCCCAAGGTCCTGGCAGAGGACAGGAATCAGCGAAGTTTCCTTTGAAGAGGGAAACAAAAAGAGACAGACAGACCTGAGTTTGAATTCTGCTCTCCGAAAAAAGTAGCTCAGCCTCTCTGGGTATATAAAATTACAAATTTTATAATTTGTAAAGTGGAGAACGTATTTCTTGTATTGTGGATTGTTCTGGATAACAGATGGCCTTCCGAGGCTTAGCACGTGCCTGGAAGCCCGCTCAGCACTTCGCACGTACTGCGCCTTTGTCATCTGCAGTAGTCCTGTGAGGTCAGTTGGAACGGGAACCCAGGACATTCTGACTCCAGAGGCTGTGACTCTGAAATCCTCTAAGCAAACACACTGCAGAGACTTGGAGGAATTTGAGCTTAAAGGGAATATGGCCACTTGGTCCCAGACCCTAGCTTATCCTGAGTTGCATGGCCCTTTATACCTCAGGGGCAACCAAGAGCATTGCTAATGGGGGCTCAGAACAGCAGTCCTAACAAAATCACCCACGCCACTGTTGTTTGCCCCGAATGTCTACTTCTGAGAAAGAGGAGGTGGGCAGGCAAGCTGCATCTGATGGCTGATTTGACACTCTTGGAATGAATGGAGTTTTCAGGGCCATCTTGGGGCTGGCCACACACCTTGGTACATCTTTAGGCTCGTGCGTCTTTGCTTGTTCGACTGGTTCCTTGTGCGTGGATGATGACAAGTGATGGAGTTTGAGGACACCCAGCAGCTGGAGCCACTTATCTTCAAAGGTAACAAAATACGTGGCATCTAGGAGACCTCATCCATCCCTTCTCCAGCACATGCAGGAGGGACAGGCTGGTTGGACAAAGAGAGGTGGGTAACAATGAGCTCCAATTTATTTTATTGTTTTGGCCGATCTTCATGGCGTGCAGGATTCTAGTTCCACAATCAGGGATTGAATGTGAGCACTCTGCGGTGGAAGCACAGAGTCCCAGCCACTGGACAGCCGGGGAAGTCCTGAGCTCCACTTTATAACCATCCGATGGGCAGGTGTTGGTAGAGACCTAGGAATCCTTGTCCTAGTGGAAGAGTGAGCTATGGGGCCGGTGTGGAGGGCATATATCCCAGCAATTCCACTTCTGATCACGTCCTCCAGAGCATCTCTCACACAGGCAGACAAAGAGACTTCCCCAGTGATATTCCTCCTCTAAGCATTTGCTGGTAATAGCCAAGGGCTGGAAACGCCCAAGATGTCTACTCAAAAAGAAGTAGATAAATCACAGGCGGCATATGCAAATAACGAACACCAGGCAGGATTCAATGGAATGAATTAGAATGATGTGTATTAACATGGGCAGGTCGTAAAAAGGTAATGCCAAACAAGGTGTCTGGCAGGTACTGCTTATATATGCTGCAATATATATTCTCAAGGCTAACACGCTCACAGATCGACAACATAAGAATATTTGCCCGTGGGGAGAGGAGTGAGGGAAGGCAGGGAGTTCAAGAAAGAGGATGGAAGAGACAAAAGCAAAGCAAAGATACAAGAGGACCTGTGCATGACTGATAATCACTGAGTTGAACTGACAGTTGTGAGCAATTGAATCCTGTGCTTTTGTGGTCCAAAGCAAAGAAAGGAAAGAATCAAAGAAAAAGGAGTCAAGGACTTCTATGTTTTTTGTTTTTTTAAAAAAATAAAACCTAGAGCTTGTTAGTTGTTTAGGGATTTTCCAAATGAGGCCAACAAGCACGTCATACGTGCATGCTCAGTCTCTCAGTTGTGGCCAACTTTTTGCAACCCTATGGACTGTAGCCCAGGCTCCTCTGTCCATGGGATTCCCAGGCAAGAATACTGGAGTGGGTTGCCGTTCCCTTCTCCAGGGGACCTTCCAGACCCAGGGATCGAAACTGCATCTTCTCCATTGGCAGGCAGGTTCTTCACCACTGAGCCACCTGGGAAGCTTCAACAAGCTTTTCATCCAACCTTATAACAGAATTGGTCACTGGGCTGTTGCTGGGCACCAGGCTGGTTCTCGGTGTGTTATGTGGTTATCTCGCTCTATCCTCAGAGTCTCCCATTGAGATATTGCCAATGACCATTTTGCAACAGGGCTCCCAGAGGTGTAGGGAGTTGCCCCAATCTGCTTCCCTTGTAAACCCGGCCTCTGCCATCCCACCTCCCAACCGGGAAGGACTGTAATCCAGACCCTTCATGGGGTTTGAATACTTCAGGATGACCTGAAGGTGGCGCTGTTGCAGTTAAGGCAAGATAAAAGAGACTGAGATGGGGATGGGAGAACGTGCTGGGAATGATACAGGGCCCTCCTGGGTTTGCAGGAGGTCCTGTTCACCAGCCCTGGAGACAGTACAGAGCAGGGAAGAAGGCAGGGGCACTGACGGCAGAGGAGGGGCAGAGTGTCATCTTGGACTGGAAACCTACCTTCCCTCCTTCATCCCTTCCCATTTGGAGGAGCCAGACTGCACAGCCTCCAGGAGACTGTTTTGCAAAGATCCAGGCTCTGTGGAGAGGATTCAGGGTCAAGGATTCCAGGACTGTGCAGATAATCTTCGTTCAGCCTGTTAAAGGAAGAGTCCTCCTGCTCACCCACCTATGGGACACCTGCCTCCACTGTGGAAGGGTGTCTGCAAGGCTGCTAACTCCCTGCATTTCCCAGGGCTCACTTGAATACAGGATGAACACACAGCCATGGTGCAGAAGACAAGACACGTGGTGTGTGCTTGAGGTAGGACCTTGCCAGCCAGAGAAGTCTGAGCTTGGATGGAACTGTCCACCACAGCTGCAGCTGAAATCACTTGGGAGCTGAAAGCATGGGATGCAGGATGCTGGGGGCTCCCCAAAACACGCCCTCCACACTATAGTGCTCCCTCCACATCAGGATCAGGAACTGTGATTTCAGCTCTTCCCTTCTGAAGCTCAAGCCTCTCTCCTGAGCTTCAGCTCTGCAAACACAACTGATCCTCTAACATCTGACCTCCCGGATGCCTCACGTGTACCTCAAACTCAGAGAAACCAAAACTGAACTCGTCACCTTTATGTCAGACTGTTTTTCCCACTAGTTGTCCATCCCACCATCCACCCAGGGACAACTTAAGACTTATCTCCGACTTCTCCGTGACTTCCCCACTCCACATTTCTTGTGTGAGTACTAAGTCACTTCAGTCATGTCTGACTCTTTGCGACCCTATGGACTGTAGCCTGCCAGGCTCCTCTGTCCATGGGATTCTCCAGGCAAGAATGCTGGAGTTGGTTGCCATGCCCTACTCCAAGGGATATTCCTAACCCAGGGATCGAACCCGCATCTCCTATGGCTCCTGCAGTGAGGGTGGATTCTTTACTGCTGAGCCAGTGGGGAAGCTTTCTCTACATCTCATTGGTCACCAAATCTTGAGGACTCCATCACCTGCCTTGTCTCCCACTTTACCCACCAGTTCTCTCCCTTCCTTCCTTTTTCCCTATCAAATTAAGCAGATTAAAAAGAACAAGACTGAAGACTACCCAGTCCATAAGAGCATGCTCTCAAGCTTTGGTGACAAGAAGACATATTGATAACCTTTCGTAAGGCAATGTGGCAGAATACATCAATAGTCACAAATGTTCTGATCTTTTAATCTAGTTATTCTTCTTTTAAGCATATATCCTGAGAAAATAGTCCTATACTCAGAAAAAGCTTTCTACACAGATATTCTTGACAGAATTGTTTATATTAGCAAAAAGCAAAGCAATCAGCAACAGTGACAAAAAAAAAACCAAAAACTAGATACTACCTAAATGTTAGTGCTAATGGTTAATTTCACTGTTATGCCTCTTCTTCCAGCTGGGCACCCTTCAGTGTTGCTATTCTCCTGGTGGCTACCCTGCATCATCTTTTCTTGTCTGGCTACATGCTCTCTGATGAGGTCTTCCACTCATGGCCTGGGCTACCATCTACATTGACCATCCCCAAATCTTTATTTCTAGCCCAGAGAGTTCTTTCAAACTTCTCACCTGTATATCCAACAGCCAAGAAGACACTGCGCTTGAATAAACCAAAGCCAGTTCAACCTCAAGAGTCCATAAAACTTCATGCCACCTTCAGCCCCCTGCAAACAGGTGTCCAATCTCCGTGACGTCACCCACCTTTCCCCCTGATGTCCAGGCTAGAAATATGTCCACCCTTCTTCCCTTTTTCTACAACTAACTCATCGCCAAGTTCTGCTGATTCTACTTTCTCAGTTATTCTCTGTCTGCACTGCCCACTTTCATTTCTTGCCACAACTACAATGGCCTCTTATCTGCTCTGCCCTCTTCCATCCTCTTCCCCATTTCCTCTCCCTGTCTGGAGCCAGAGTAGACTTTCAAAAGGATGAACCTGATTAAGTCCTGAGTACATTGGATTCTGGGTTTCCCAGGTGGCTCAGCAGTAAAGAATTTGTCTGCCAATGCAGGAGACAAAGATTCCATCTCCAGGTCAGGAAGATCCTGGAGGCGGAAATGGAAACTTGCTCCAGTATTCTTGCCTGGAAAATCCCATGGACAGAGGAGCTTGGTGGGCTATAGTCCATAGGGTCACAAAAAAGTTGGACACGACTTAGCCAGTAAACGACAACAACACATGAATGCTAGGATCTCGCTTCTGAAGCCATTGGCGTGGTGCCTGGCAGTTACTGGTAGGGTTTTCAAGAGAGGAAGCGAGGTGTTTCCACATCTGGGTGGGTGGTCACTCTCAACTCAGCTTGAAACCCAGCAATGTCTTCCAATAAGATGAGCTGGCTCTCTTGGGAGGTCCCACCACATGGCAATGTCTGAACGCATTCTCTTCTGAATCCAGACATTTGTTTGGGCACCTACTATCTGCCGGGCCACGCATGCTCAGTGGGGGTGATTTCCACTCCCACAGATGAAAATTCGTTCTTGCAGAGTGAAAAAATATTAAGTTATTTCAGTGTTTTGTGGCTCTGTGAAGCTCAACCTTACTCAGCTATAGCTTATTCTTTAGTATTTAATCTCTCTAATCAGGCAGAATTGAAATTAAATTAAAAATTTCTCTTTAGAGGAGCCACAGTAAACAAAAGGTTGAGAAACACTGGGGTGGACTGTGATGGCACAGTGGGTACTGAATCAGTCATGGTCCCTCACTGTGCAGAGTCTTCCATTCTGGCGGTGAAGACACACGTTAAGTCACATACAAGACTAAGTGTGAGGAGCCAGACTTAAAAGGTTTCGTGCTATAGAGCCCATGGGTGTGGCATTCTGTTATAGAGCCCATGGGTGTGGCATTCTGTTATAGAGCCCATGGGTGTGGCATTCTGTTATAGAGCCCATGGGTGTGGCATTCTGTTATAGAGCCCATGGGTGTGGCATTCTGTTATAGAGCCCATGGGTGTGGCATTCTGTGGCGGGCACAGCTATAGGTGCAGAAACAGGTCCATAGTTCTGGGGGCTTGGGTTGGGGGTGGGGTATGAGAGACCTTTCTGGGGTGGTTGTTATTGCTCCTTGTTCAGCTGCTAAGTCATATCTGACTCTTTGTGACCCCATGGACTGCAGCATGGCAGGCTTCCCTGAGTTTATCTCCCGGAGTTTGCTCAATCTCATGTCCATTGAGCCGGTGATGCCATCCAACCATCTCTTCCTCTGTCGTCCCCTTCTCCTCCTGCCTTCAATCTTTCCCAGCATCAAAGTCTTTTCCAGTGAGTCAGCTCTTCGCATTAGGTGGCCAAAGTGTTGAAGTTTCATCTTCAGCATCAATCCTTCCAGTGGATATTCAGAGTTGATTTCCTTCAGGATGGACTGGTTTGATCTCCTTACAGTCCAAGGGACTCTCAAGAGTCTTCTCCAGCACCACAATTTGAAGGCATCTGCAGTGGTAGATGTGTTATATATCCTGATTGAGGTGGTGGTCTCACGACTGTATGTGTTTATTAAAACTCATAGGTCTGTACCCTGGAAAAGGGTGAATGTTATTATATACAAATTATGTTGCAGTAAACTGCCTTAAAACTTCATACAGTATATACAGTGGAATATTAGACATAAAAAGAAACAAAACTGGGTCATTTGTAGAGATGTGGATGGACCTAGAGACTGTCATATACAGTGAAGTAAGTCAGAAAGAGAAAAATATCATGAATTAATGCATATATGTGGAACCTAAAAAGTGGTACAGATGAACATGGAACATGTTTGCAAGGCAGATATAAAAACACAGATGTAGAGAACAAAAGTATGGACACCAAGGGGGGAAGAAAGGGGTGGGATAAAGTGGGAGATTGCGGTTGATATACATACACGAATATGTATAGACTAGGTAGCTAATGAGAACCTGCTGTATAGCACAGGGAAGTAACATAGTGCTCTGAGGTGACCTAAGAGAGGAGGAAATTCAAAAAAGAGAAGAAGATATATGTATACATATAGCTGATTCACTTCTCTGTACAGCAAAAACTAACACAACATTGTAAAGCAGTTATACCCCAACTAGCAAAACCAGCGTACAATAAACGACGTGTTGCGCATTGTGAGTGCTACGCAGAATCGGCAGCGGTGAAACAAGCAGAAGGTCGTGGGCCCGGTCCCACCAGGGAGCACTTCTCTGGTCAAGTCATGTTGAGCTGAGCTCTGAAGGATGAGTAAACATTAACCTGGAGAAAGCTGGGTGGGCAGAGCTGCTCCCACGGCACAACCCTAGGGGGCACCACTACCATAGCCATAATTGCATTCCTGGGTTGTGTAATGTAGTGGCTCTGGCAGAGCAGCCTGGGGAAGATGGTACAATGTGTGCGTAGACCACGGGGCAGCACAGCATGTGATGTATTCCAGGGGTGGAGGGAGGCCAGAGGGCCAGGAGTCCGGAAGATAAGGAAAGACGTAGCTAGTGATGGGCTGGTGGGTGGGCAGTGGCCAGACTTTGCAGAGGCTAGTGGTCTCCTGGGAGATGTTGGAAGGGGAATGACTTGATTCACTTTGCATTTGCTAAATGCAGTGTGGTTGGTGAATGTTAGCAAGTGGCAATGTGCCTGCAAAGAGGATATTGAAATCCAGGTGACATGATAATTCTTTAAACTATGGCTAAGACAATAGAGATAGATTACTGTAGAAATATTTAGGAGATAAAATAAGTTGGACTTTGTGGTCAGTTGGACATGTGGGATGGGAGAAAGCAAAGGGGTCTGGGGACGTCTGGCTTCTGATATGCCCGGCTTGGATTATGAGAGTATCTTCCTGAACTAGAGGACACCTGGAGAAAGACCAGGTTAGTAGGGGAAGAGCCCACGTCGTTTTTTTTTGAGCAGAGTTGGAAGTACCTATGACAATCATGAGTGATGTCAAGGTAGAGAATCTTTTGGGCATATTCGGGTTTCAGAGAAAACTCTTCACTCTGCATCCAGGTGTAAGCTCCTTCACCCGAGCTGTTCCTAGTGGGATCAGGGGCAAATATCTGATCTGCAAAGAGCCAAATCAGCAGCTTCAGAACTGAAATGAGGAAGAGATGGAGGGAGAGGACACAGAGGCAGGACAGCACCAGCTTTACCGGGAGGACCACGTGTTCTGTTGTGGACACTCCTGAACACCCCTGGCTCCTGCCCTGCCCAAGCTCTGATTGTTCACCTTTTATTTAGATTCTGCTTTCGAATTGTGGTCCTGGAGAAAACTCTTGAGAGTCCCTTGGACTGCAAGGAGATCAAACCAGTCAATCCTAAAGGAAATCAACTCAATATTCATAGGAAGGACTGATGCTGAAGCTGAAGCTCCAATACTTTGGCCACCTGATAGGAAGAGCCAACTCATTGGAAAAGACCCTGATGCTGGGAAAGAGCAAGGGCAGGAGGAGAGGAGGGCAACAGGAGATGAAATGGTTGGATGGCATCATCGACTCAATCGACATGAGTCTGAGCAAGCTCTGGGAGATGGTGAAGGACAGGGAAGCCTGGCGTGCTGCAATCCATGCAGTCGCAAAGAGTTGGATATAACTTAACAACTAAACAATAATGGCAAGATCATCTAATTTTGCACTCCCAAAGCCTTACAGAAACCACCACAGATACACAGATATTTTATTTCTGTACCCCTTCCCCCCAGGTCTGTTGGTCTATTTGTCGACTTTTTCCATCAGTATTTTCATTAGCTTAGTTTTATGGTATTGAAAGTAACTTTGTAAGGCAAGCCTCCACCCCCATGGCTAGTCTTTTAGTTCCCAACTTTCTTAACTATTCTGTGCAATTACTCTTTTAGATGAACCATAGAGTCAATTTCTCAAGATAAAACTTTCCTGGGGAGATTTTATTGACATCACATCAAATTTATAAATTACCTGAGGGGAGATGGACAATTTTGCAATACAGTTCAAGAATGGGATCCATTTCTCCATTGATTCAAGTCTTTTTTAAATATCCTTCATCCAACTTCAGCATATATCTTTGCACATATTTTGCTAAATGTACTTCTCCCCCACTCATGTTTTCTTTAAAAAGTTTTTTTAAATTTATTTTTGGCTGTGCTGAGTCTTCACTGCTGCTGGGGCTTTTCTCTAGTTGCAGTGTGAGGACTTCTCATTGCAGTGGCTTTTCTTGCTGCAGACCATGGGCTCCGGGGTGCGTGGGCTTCCGTTGTTGCAGCATGTGGGCTCAGCAGTTATGGTGAACCAGCTTAGGTGTTCTGTAGCATGTGGGACCTTCCTGGGCCAGAGATCAAACCTGTGTCTCCTGCATCGGCAGGTCAATTCTTTACCACTGAGTCACCAGGGTAGTACCTGCTGCTCCCCACCCCAGGCTTTCTAATTTGCTGTTGCTGGTGTAATGGACAGGCATTGATCTTCATATTTATCACCTTGTGCCCTCTCTTTATTCATTGCTCTCATTAGTTCTTGTAGCTTTTTGCATTTGGTTTCTCAGGGTGGTGAGAGACATCATTTGCAGATAATGAAAACATTGTCTCTGCCTTGCTGATAGATACAGGAGACACTCTTGAAATGTTGCTACCTTGAATAGGAAGAGTCTAATGCAGCTTCTAAACCTGACATTTGAAGAATACTTTTCTGCAGGATGCTAAAATTTTTATTGAGAAAAAAAGGCTCTGGGGCCCAGATAACTTTTGACTATACTGGGTTAAATAAGACAAACATGCTTCTTTAATTCAGCAATAATCAGAAAATTCTTTGCTAATATGCCTTGTGGGTGTTCTACATTAAGTAACATATCTTCAACTGTGTGTGTGTGTCTGTGCTCAGCTGTGTCTAACTCTTTGTGACCCCATGGACTGTAGCCCGCCAGGCTCCTATGGCAATGGGATTTTTCCAGGCAAGAATACTGGTGCGGGCTGCCATTGCCTTCTCTAGGGGATCTTCCCGAACCAGGGATTGAACTGGTGTCTCCTATGTCTTCTGAATTCTTAGGTGGATTCTTTACTACTGTGCACCTGGGAAGTCCTATCTTCAACTGATTGGTCATCAACTCTTTTTTTTCTCATGCCTTACTGTGTAACATCTCTTGGAAGAGAGATCAAACAGGTAATGTTGGAGCTGCTTCACCAGTCAGGATGACATTTGCTGTGATTTTTGGAAAAACAATTGTTGGGTGAATGAACAAATAATTTTTATCTTGGTAAGACTATTTTCTTTCATTTCTGGTTTACTAAGGGTTTTCTTAAAAAATAGAAATGGAAGTTGAATTTGATCATGTGATGTTTAGATATCTATGAAGATGGTCATATAATTTTCTGCTTTTGAATTTGTCTAGTGAAACTCCACCACAATGCCTTAAATGTGGTTCAAGATATTCTATGTGGGTAAACTGCTGGACTGCATGATTGTGGAATGAACAGGATGAAACTGAGCAGCCAGCAGGTCAGGCGCTCTCAGGGTTAGGCTGTAGTGTCCAATATGACCCTGATTACCTGAAGAAAAGCTATGACCAACCTAGACAGCATATGAAAAAGCAGAGACATTACTTTGCTGACAAAAGTCTGTCTAGTCAAAGCTATGGTTTTCCAGTAGTCATGTATGGATGTGAGAGTTGGACCATAAAGAAAGCTGAGTGCCAAAGAATTGATGCTTTTGAACTGTGGTGTTGGAAAAGACTCTTGAGAGCCCCTTGGACTGCAAGGAGATCTAACCAGTCCATCCTAAAGGAAATCAGTCCTGAATACTCATTGGAAGGACTGATGCTGAAGCTGAACCTCCAATACTTTGGCCACCTGATGCAAAGAACTGATTCATTGGAAAAGACCATGACACTGGGAAAGGTTAAAGGCAGGAAGGGAAATGGACGACAGAGGATGAGGTGGTTGGATGGCATCACTGATTCGATGAACATGAATTTGAGCAAGCTCCGGGAGTTGGTGATGGACAGAGAAGCCTGGTGTGCTGCCGTCCATGGAGTCTCAGAGTCAGACACGATTGAGTGACTGAACTAACCTGTGGTTTGCTGCCTCCTTGTGGTTACTTGTTATGTGTATACTCAGTCATATCAGTCGTGTCCAGCTCTTTGTGACCCCATAGACTGTAGCCTGTCAGGTTCCTCTGTCCATGAGATTCTCCAGGCAAGAGTACTGGAGTGGGTTCCATGCCCTTCTCCAGGGGACCTTCCCAACCCAGGGATCGAACCAGATCTCCTGCATCTTCTATATCGCAGGTGGATTCTTTACCACTGAGCCATGGGGGAACCCCATAATACTTAAATATCTATGGGGACCGTTCTGAGTTCTGTGGTTGGCTGAGACTTTTAGGATAGGAGCAGTAATTCTAGGAGTGCTCCAGGTTTGATATTAAACTTGTCAAACCAATCTAGGGAGATTGGGCCAGGAGAGTACTGGGAACACAGGGACTGCTGCTCGAGTGTCCTGCCCTCTGTCTTCCTCTCCACTCCTTTCACTCAGAAATTAAGACATTTGGTTTGGCCCCTGTTTGAGAACTTGAACTGAGTGGAGAGCTCAAGCCAACTGCCAATTGCATCATCAAGGGTTTTCTTAAAAATCACTTTAAAATTAATACTAGTATCTAGCCATTGTTGAGTGCTTACATTGTACCAAATACTTGGCTAAATTCTGAATTAGATATTGTCATTTACATTTTACAAACCAGAAAAGAATCAGAAAGGTTACATCACTTACCCAGGTCACCTCGCCAAACCCTGGGAAGTGATGAACTAGACTCAGAATTTGGCAGCTTGCCTCCCAAACCCACACTCTCAAATTAAACCAAACTTGCTTTCCAAGAATAAACCTTGGAATGCAATATCACTTTTCACTTGATTCTATTTCTTGATATATTATTTAGAATTTTTATATGTAGGTGAGATTTTTGTGCTTTATTTGCTTTTGGCATCAGGATTATGCAAGCCTCATAAAGCAAACTGAAAATTTTCCATATATTTTAGTGCATTTCAGTGACTTGAAAAATTTTTAAAGAATTTAGGCAGTAGCTATTCCTAAAGTGTTTGCTAATTCATCTGTAAGACCCTTTGGTTCTAGGGCCTTTGACAATTACCTTAAACTTATTTGCTACAGTATTAGTCTTTTCTTGTTTCTTCCTATAGAGTCAATTTGAACCATGTGTATTTGCCTGAAACAATTGTCACAGTTACCTAGGAGGGGCTTCCCTGGTGGCTCAGATGGTAAAGAATCTGACTGCAATGTCGGAGACCTAGGTTCAATACTTGGGTTGGGAAGATCCCCTGAAAAAGGAATGGCTACCCACTCCAGTATTCTTGCCTGGAGAATCCCATGGACTGGGAATCCCCTAGCGAATCTGACTTTGAAGGATAGAGAGATTTGATTACAGCACTTCTGCAGGACTGGGGGAAACAGAGACTCTTGGAGGGCACAAACAAAACTTTGTGCCCACCAGGACCCAGGAGAAAGGATCAGTGACCCCACAAGAGACTGAGCCACACCTGCCTGTGAGTGTTTGAGGGTTTTCCATGGAGGTATGGGTTGGTAGTGGCCTGCCTCAGGGACAGGGCACTGGCAGCAGCAGTTCTGGGAGACGTATATTGGCATAAGTTCTTTTGGAGGTCTCCAATAGCCCTACCATAGAGCCTGCAGACTTCAGGACTGGGTTGCCTCAGGCCAAACAACTAACAGGGAGGTAGCTCAGCCTGTCAAGGCTGTATATTGTCACCCTGCTTATTTAACTTATATGCAGAGTACATCACGAGAAACTCTGGGCTGGATGAAGCACAAGCTGGAATCAAGATTGCCAGGAGAAATATCAATAACCTCAGATATGCAGATGACACCACCCTTATTATGGCAGAAAGTGAAGAGCCTCTTGATGAAAGTGAAAGAGCAGAGTGAAAAAGCTGGCTTAAAGTTCAACATTCTCAAAACTAAGATCATGGCATCCGGCCCCAACACTTCATGGCAAATAGATGGGGATACAATGGAAACAGTGGCTGACTTTATTTTTTTTGGCTCCAAAATCACTGCAGATGGTGACTGCAGCCATGAAATTAAAAGACACTTACTCCTTGGAAGGAAAGTTATGACCAACCTGTTGCTGCTGCTGCTGCCAAGTCACTTCAATCGTGTCCGACTCTTTGCAACCCCATGGACTGCAGCCTACCAGGCTCCTCCATCCATGGGATTTTCCAGGCAAGAATACTGGAGTGGGATGCCATTGCCTTCTCCATGACCAACCTAGACAGCATATTAAAAAGCAGAGACGTTACTTTGCCAACAAAGGTCCATCTAGTCAAGGCTATGGTTTTTCCAGTGGTCATGTATGGATGTGAGAGTTGGACTGTGAGTGCCGAAGAGTTGATGCTTTTGAACTGTGGTGTTGGAAAAGACTCTTGAGGGTCTCTTAGACTTCAAGGAGATCCAACCAGTCCATCCTAAAGGAGATCAGTCCTGGGTGTTCATTGGAAGGACTGATGTTGAAGCTGAAACTCCAATACTTTGGCCACCTGATGCAAAGAGCTGACTCACTGGAAAAGACCCTGATGCTGGGAAAGATTGAAGGCAGGAGGAGAAGGGGACGACAGAGGATGAGATGGTTGGATGGCATCACCGACTCGATGGACATGGGTTTGGGTAGACTCCAGGAGTTGGTGATGGACAGGGAGGCCTGGCGTGCTGTGGTTCATGGGGTCACAAAGAGTCGGACATGACTGAGAGACTGAACTGAACTGATACATATATACAGCCATAGGCATATACAGCCATAGTATACATATATCAGGCATATATCATATACATGATACATATATCAGCCATAGGCATATACAGCCATAGGCATATACAGCCATAGTATACATATATCAGCCATAGGCATACATATATTCCCTCCCTTTTGAACCTCCCTGCCACCTCCCTCCCCATTTCACCCCTCTAGGCTGATACAGAGCCCCTGTTTGAGTTTCCTGAGACATACAACAAATTCCCATTGGCTATCTATTTTACATATGGTAATGTAAGTTTCCATGTTACTCTCAATATACATCTCACCCTCTCCTCCCCTCTCCCATGTCCATAGGTCTATTCTGTATGTCTGTTTCTCAATTGCTGGCCTGCAAGTAAATTCTTCAGTACCATTTTTCTAGATTCCATATATATGCCTTAGTATATGATATTTATCTTTCTCTTTCTGACTTATAGACAGACTTTTGTCAGCAAAGTAATATCTCTGCTTTTTAATATGCTGTCTAGGTTGGTCATAGCTTTTATTCCAAGGAGCAAGTGTCTTTTAATTTCATGGCTGCAGTCACCATCTGCAGTGATTTTGGAGCCTGAGAAAATAAAGTCTGTCACTGTTTCTATTGTTTCCCCATATATTTGCCACAAAGTGATAGGACTGGATGCCATGATCTTAATTTTCTGAATGTTGACTTTTAAGCCAGCTTTTTCACTCTCCTCTTACACTTTCATCAAGAGGCTCTTTAGTTCTTAATGACCCAGATAAACATGATGGTGTGATTACTCACCTAGAGCCAAACATCCTGGAGTGTGAAGTCAAGTGGGCCTTAGGAAGCATCACTGCAAACAAAGCGAGTGGAGGTGATGGAATTCTAGCTGAGCTATTTCAAATCCTAAAAGATGATACTGCTAAACTGCTGCCTCAATACGTCAGCAAATTTGGAAAACTCAGCAGTGGCCACAGGACTGGAAAAGGTCAGTTTTCATTCCAATCCCAAAGAAGGGCAATGCCAAGGAATGTTGAAACTACTGCACAATCACACTCATTTCACATGTTTGCAAAGTAATGCTCAAAATCCTTCAAGCTAGTCTTCAACTGTCCGTGAACCGAGAACTTCCATATGTTCAAGCTGGATTTAGAAAAGGCAGACGAACCAGAGATCAAATTGCCAACATCCGTTGGATCATAGAAAAAGCAAGAGAATTCCAGAAAAACACCTACTTCTGCTTCATTGACTATACTAAAGCCTTTGATTGTGTGGATCACAACAAACAGTGGAAAATTCTTTAAGAGTTGGAAATACCAGACCACCTTACCTGCCTCCTGAGAAACCTGTATGCAGGTCAAGAAGCAACAGAAGTGGACGTGGAACAACAGACTGGTTCCAAATTGGGAAAGGAGTACATCAAGGCTGTATATTGTCACCCTGCTTATTTAACTTATATGCAGAGTACATCATGTGAAATGCTGGGCTAGATAAAGCACAAGCTGGAATCAAGATTGCTAGGAGAAATATCAATAACCTCAGATATGCAGATCATACCACGCTAATGGCTGAAAGCAAAGAGGAACTAAAAAGCCTCTTGATGAAAGTGAAAGAGGAGAGTGGGAAAGCTGGCTTAGTATTGTTGCACTGCAGAGTTCTAGAATGTTTCTGTGTTCAGCTGAGAACTGAAACTTGATGCCCATTTTCCCAACTCCTCCTTTCCCCTCCCCCTTAACCCCTGGCAGTCACCATTCTCCCACAAATATTTATATATTTTCATTTTATTAAAATTCAATAAAAATAGTATTCAAAATATTAAATAAAATTTTCCTTCAAAGATATTTCCTCCTTCAGCCATAGGTTATTTAGAACTGTGTTATTTCATTTCAATATATTTGAGGACTTGAAAAAAATTTTTTGTGTTATTTTGAGTTTATGTTATGGTCAGAGACCATTATAGGATCTTGATGCTTAAAGTTTGTTAAGGTTAATTTTATGACCCCAAATGTTTTATCTTGGTGAACATTCCAAGTGAAATTAAAAGAATGTGTATTATGTTCTTTTTGCACAGAGTTCTGTAAATGTCAAACAGCACTGAGTGATAGTGGTAGATCTTTTATATCCTTGCTAATTTTTTATTTTTTCTATGGTTTATTGAGAAGTAAAAGTATTAGTCTCTCCGTTGTGTCCGACTGTTTGCGACCCCCTGGACTGTAGCCCACCAGGCCCTTCTGTCCATGGAATTCTCTAGGCAAGAATGCTGGAGTGGGTTGCCATGCGCTCCACCAGGGGATCATCCTGACCCAGGGATCAAACCCCGGTCTCCTGTATTGCGGGCAGATTCTTTACCCGTCTGAGCCACCTCACGAATAGTAACAGGGAATCGCTCCACTTCTCATTTTAGTTCTATCAGTTTTTACTTCATGCATCTTGAAGCTCTGTTGCTCTGTGCATGCACATTTAGGATTTTTATATCCTTTTGATGGATTAACCTTTTCATTATTATGTAATATCCTTCTTTATTCTGGCAATATTTCTTGTTCTGAAATCTACTTTGTCTGATATTAATATAGCTATGCTAGTTGTCTTTTGATCAGTGTTTGCTGATGATATAACCTTTTCTCTCCTTTTACTTTCAACCTACCCGTGTAATTAAAGTGAGTTTCTTGTTGATGGCATGTAGTTGTGCCTTGCACGAGTATGTGTGTTCAAACCAATCTGACAATGTCTTCTTTTAACTAACATGTTTAGACCTGTCTTCTACTGATGGACTTTCTCTTAACATTTTAGTTACCTGTGCTGTCACACTGCTGCATATGACCTGGGCCACCTTCAGAGCAAGGCAGAGAGAGAAAAGAGGGAGAAAAAATAGTGGGAATTTGCCTAGACTCCTTAAACCGTAAGAGCCCCTTTTGTGGTTCATCTGGCAAGAAAGGTGGATTTTCTGTTGGGATTTTAGGTGGCAATGCCACCAGGTCTGCACCACAGTGCAGGTTTGTGACTGCTTCACTCTTTGGACAGGTTGAAGAGAGGAAATAGAAAAAAAAGATACCCCGCACTCTAGCTCACAGAGGCCTCTTTCTCCAATTCTTTGTCCAGGAAAACAGGTTTCTCTTGCGTTTTTGCTGCCTGCAGCTGCTGCACTGTTTGGTATTGGGGTTACCCTTGGGTGAAAGCTGGATGTAGAAGAGGACGAGAACCCTGGAAACCTACTCTGTAAGAGGCTTCCTATGAGTTTTGGTTCCCCTTGCCAACCCACTTACTATTTTCAGAGTCCTCGGGCTGTTGGCTTTGTATTTTGTCCAGACCTTTTGTGCTTCCCCTATGGCTCAGTGGGTAAAGAATCTGCCTGCAGTGAGGAGACACAAGAGATGCAGGTTTGATTCCTGAGTTGGGAAGATCCCCTGAAGGAGGAAATCATAACCCACCCCAGTATTCTTCCTTCAAAAAGCCCATGGATAAGAGGAGCCTGGAGGGCTACATCCAAAGGTTGCAGAGAGTCTGACATGAGTGAATACACATATACTAGATCTTGTAGCTGAAGACCGATGGGCTGTGGTGACTTAATTGATCTCCACCAGCACCAGAAGTCCAGTGAAGATTTTGCAAATTGAGTTGGTGGGTGAAATAGTCCATTAAATTATTAATTGATACTTCCAAATTGTTCTTTTTTTAAAAGTTTTTTTTTTTTTTTTTTAATGTGGACCAGTTTGAAAGTCTCTATTGAATTTGTTACAATGTTGTTTCTACTTTGTTTTTTATTTTGTGGCCACAAGACATGTGGGATCTTAGCTCCCAGACCAGGGATTGAACCTGCACCCCCTGCATTGGAAGGCAAAGTCTTAACTGCTGGACCACCAGAGAAATCCCTCAAATTGTTTTTACAATGGCTGTATCCGTTATGGGCTTCCCAGGTGGCTCTTGTGGTAAAGAATCTGCCTGAAAATGCAGGAGATCCAAGAGACAGTGGTTCGATCCCTGACTCCGGAAGATCCCCTGAAGTAGGAAATGGCACCCCCCTCCAGTATTCTTGCCTGGAGAATTCCATGGGCAGAGGAGCCTGATGGGATACAGTCCATGGGACTGCAAAGAGTTGGACATGACTGAGTGACTGAGTACACATTCATTTACATTCATCCAAGACCATCCCCAAGAAAAAGAAATGCAAAAAAGCAAAATGGCTGTCTGAGGAGGCCTTACAAATAGCTGTGAAAAGAAAGGAAGCAAAAAGCAAAGGAGAAAAGGAAAGATATAAGCATCTGAATGCAGAGTTCCGAAGAATAGCAAGGAGAGCTAAGAAAGCCTTCCTCAGTGATCAGTGCAAAGAAATAGAGGAAAACAATACAATGGGAAAGATTAGAGATCTCTTCAAGAAAATTAGAGATACCAAGGGAACATTTTGTGCAGAGATGGGCTCAATAAAGGACAGAAATGGTATGGACCTAACAGAAGCAGAAGATATTAAGAAGCAGTGGCAAGAATACACAGGAGAACTACACAAAAAAGATCTTCATGACCCAGATAATCATGATGGTGTGATCACTCACCTGGAGCCAGACATCCTGGAATGTGAAGTCAAGTGGGCCTTAAGAAGCATCACTACAAACAAAACTAGTGGAGGTGATGGAATTCCAGTTGAGCTATTTCAAATCCTGAAAGATGATGCTGTGAAAGTGCTGCACTCAACATGCCAGCAAATTTGGAAAACTCAGCAGTGGCCACAGGACTGGAAAAGGTCAGTTTTCATTCCAATCCCAAAGAAAGGCAGTGCCAAAGAATGTTCAAACTACTGCACGATTGCACTCATCTCACACGCTAGTAAAGTAATGCTCAAAATTCTCCAAGCCAGGCTTCAGCAATACGTGAACTGTGAACTTCCAGATGTTCAAGCTCGTTTTAGAAAAGGCAGAGGAACCAGAGGTCAAATTGCCAACATCCTCTGGATCATGGAAAAAGCAAGAGAGTTCCAGAAAAACATCTATTTCTGCTTTATTGACTATGCCAAAACCTTTGACTGTGTGGATCACAATAAACTGTGGAAAATTCTTCAAGAGATGGGAATAACAGACCACCTGACCTGCCTCTTGAGAAACCTATATGCAGGTCAGGAAGCAACAGTTAGAACTGGACATGCAACAACAGACTGGTTTCAAATAGGAAAAGGCGTTCGTCAGGGCTGTATATTGTCAGCCTGTTTATTTAACTTATATGCAGAAACACAAGCTGGAATCAAGATTGCTGGGAGAAATATCAATAACCTCAGATATGCAAATGACACCACCCTTATGGCAGAAAGTAAAGAAGAACTAAAGAGCCTCTTGATGAAAGTGAAAGAGGAGATTGAAAAAGTTGGCTTAAAGCTCGACATTCAGAAAACTAAGATCATGGCATCTGGTCCCATCACTTCATGGGAAATAGATGGGGAAACAGTGGAAACAGTGGCTGACTTTACTTTTCTGGGCTCCAAATCACTGCAGATGGTGATTGCAGCCATGAAATTAAAAGACACTTACTCCTTGAAAGGAAGGTTATGACCAACCTAGACAGCATATTAAAAAGCAGAGACATTACTTTGTCAACAAAGGTCCATCTAGTCAAGGCTATGGTTTTTCCAGTGGTCATGTATGGACGTGAGAGTTGAACTATAAAGAAAGCTGAGCACTAAAGAATTGATGCTTTTGAACTGTGGTGTTGGAGAAGACTCTTGAGGGTCCCTTGGACTACAAGGAGATCCAATCAGTTCATCCTAAAGGATATCAGTCCTGGGTGTTCGTTGGAAGGACTGCTGTTGAAGCCGAAACTCCAGTACTTTGGCCACCTGATGCAAAGAGCTGACTCATTGGAAAAGACCCTGATGCTGGGAAAGATTGAGGGCAGGAGGAGAAGGGGAGGACAGAGGATGAGATGGTTGCATGGCATCACCAACTCAATGGGAGTGGACTTGGGTGGACTCCGGGAATTGGTGATGGACAGGGAGGCCTGGCATGCTACGGTTCATGGGGTTGCAAGGAGTCAGACATGACTGAGTGACTGAACTGAACTGAACACTATATAAAATTCTTTCCTGTCATCTTACTGACAACTGATATTCAATTTAAAAATTTTTTCCCATTCCGTTGGGTGAAAGAAATAGTATCTTGTTGCTTTGATTTCAACTTCCATGTTTGCTAGTGAGGTTTGAGCATCTCTATCGGGCCATTTATATATCCTCATTTGTAAATTGTCCCTTCTTATCTCTTGCCCATTTTTCTACTTGGTCATTTGTCTTTTTATTATTGATTTGTAGAGATTGTAGTCTCTACTGTTTGGAATTTATTGAGGTTTACTTTGTGACTCATTACTTAATCAATTTGTCTTTATGCTGTGTGAGCATTTGGGGAAAAAAAGGTATTCCCTGTTCAAATTCTATCTAGATTTATTAAGACAATCTTGTTAATTTTATTACTTAGGTTGTCTGTATGATCTTTAAAATATTTGATCTGTTAAATTCTGAGATGGTTGTTTTAAAACCTCCTAATCTGGTTGCAGATTTGTGAAATCTCCTCGTACTTCAGGGTTTGCTCTATATATTCTTTTGAGGTTATTTGTCCAGACGTTAGATTCAGATTTCTAATCAATCCATCACTCAGTGATTAAGAGCATAAACTCTGGTGTTATATTACCCGGGTTCCAGTCTTGTTTCTGTCTCTTACATAAAATGTAGGTGTGGCTGATTTACTTAATTTTTCTAAGCCTAAGATTTCTCATCTGTGAAGTGAAGCAAAGAATAGCATTTACCTTCCAGAACTGTTGTGAGATTAAATAAAGTGATCCATGTGAGTGTTCATAAATAGCCATTATTACATTTTCTTAATGCTTGTACATTTCATCAGTTGAAAAGTATTCCTCAGTTCCATTTAATGCTTTTCCCTCTTGAATTATGCCTTTAAAAATAAGAACATTACCACCCTCTCTTCATTCTATTTGAATTTTCCTGAAATATGTTTATCTATCTTAAATCTTTCATCATTTTTAAACTTTTGATGGCTTTCTTGTAAAGCACAATTGGCCAAAGACATGGCCAAAGATGGCCACCATGAGTTCTTTCCTTCCTTATAGGCAAATGTCCCTCTACCCACCAGATGGTGGGATCTGTTTCTCCTCTTATTGAATACGGATGGCTTGTATCTTGCCTTCACCAGTTGAAAGCAGAGGAAGCAACATCATGTCAGTTCCAAATCTATCCTTTAAGGTGTCAGAAAACTTCCATTTGTGTTTGGGGGAAGCCAGTAGCCATATTGAAAGAAGTTCAGTCTATAATATTAAATGATAAAGCACACTTGAAGACAGACACAAGCACTGAGCAACCACACACGTAAGCGAAGTCTTCTTGGACTGACCAGTCCAGCCCAGTCCTCTGCAGAATACAGCTGAGTGAGTGACCCCAGTCCGTGCCTCCCTGGAGCAGAAGACCTCAGCCAAGCCCTGTTCCCACTCCTGACCCACAGACCTGTGAGAAAAGTCCCCAAAGTTCCTTTGATGTTTAAGTAAAAATAAAAGACATGTTTTTTCATTTTTACCAAGAACTTTATTGAACAATGTATTCACCTTTTGTTCCACTATCTTCTGCCATTTTTCAGGCTGCTTCATATTTCCATCATCTTACAATTTTTATTTTTTTGAGCAAAGAATCGTTCCAGGTGCCTTTTACACTCTTCCTGGGAATTGCAGTTTTTTTCCATTAAGATAATTTTGTAAAGATAAATGCAAATCTGCAGATGCAATGTTTGGTGAGTCAGAACTTCCCAGCCAAGCTACAGCAGTTTTTGCCTGGTCATTGAAGAAACATGCAGTCTTGTGTTATCTTGATGGAAGATAGTGCATTTTCTGTTGACTAATTCCGGATACTTTTTGTGAAATGCTGCTTTCAGTTGGTCTAATTGGGAGTGGTACTTGTTGAAATTAATAGTTTGGTTTTCTGGAAGGAACTCATAATAGAGGACTCCCTTCCAATCCCACCATATACACAACGTCACCTTCTCTGAATGAAGACCAACCTTTGGTGTGGTTGCTGGTGGTTCATTTCACTTGCCCCATGATCTCTTCAGTTCATACTCTACTATATTTCTGCTGGTCTAGGATGTCAGAGGGCTTCCCTGGTGACCCAGCTGTAAAGAATCCACCTACCAATGCAGGAGATGCAGGAGACTCACGTTCAATCCCTGGGTTGGGACGATCCCCTGAAGGAGGGAATGGTAACCCATTCCAGTATTCTTGCCTGGAGAATCTCATGGACAGAGGAGCCTGGTGGGCCATAGTCCATGGGGTCGCAAAGAGTTGGACATGACTGAGTTCATGGCAAATAGATGGGGAAACAATGGAAAGAGTGACAGACTTTATTTTCTTGGGCTCCAAAATCACTGCAGATGGTGACTGCAGCCATGAAATTAAAAGACGCTTACTCCTTGGAAGAAAAGTTATGACCAACCTAGATGGCATATTAAAAGGCAGAGGCATTACTTTGCTGACATAGGTCTGTCTAATCAAAGCTATGGTTTTTCCATGTGTGGATATGAGAACTGGACCATAAAGAAAGCTGAGTCCTGAAGAATTGATCCTTTTGAACTGTGGCATTGGAGAAGACTCTTGAGAGTCCCTTGGACTGCAAGGAGATCAAACCAGTCAATTCTAAAGGAAATCAATCCTGAATATTCACTGGAAGGACTGATGCTAAAGCTAAAGCTCCAATATTTGGCCACCTGCAAAGAACTGACTCATTGTAAAAGACCCTGATGCTGGGAAAGATTGAAGGCAGGAGGAGAAGGGGACAACAGAGGATGAGATGGTTGGATGGCATCACCGACTCGATGGACATGAGTTAGAGCAAGCTCCCAGAGTTGGTGATGAACAGGGAAGCCTGGTGTACGGCAGTCCATGGGGGTCACAAAGAGTCAGACATAACTGAGTGACTGAACTGAACTGAACTGAACTGAGGAGACAGCACAAGCACTACTAGAGCTATCACAGGGCAAAAAATGGAATGAGCTTTTGGGCCAACCCTATAACAAGTCAGTGTTGCTTTAAGCCACTACATTTGGGGGTGGCTTATCACCACCAAGAGATAACTGAGCCAAGAATAGAGCTAGATTTTTCTTTTTAACTCAAATTGAAAATCTTTGTCTTTTCATAGGAGAACTGAATAATTGGAAATAATTGGTCATTTTTTTTGGGGGGGGGTGTGGCGAGACTTGCATGGTCTAGTTCCCTGACCAGAAGTCTAACTTGGCCCTCTGAAGTGAAAGTAAGAAGTAGGAACTATTATTCTCCCCATATAATGGATGATAAAACTGAGATTGAGAAATTCGACCAAGGATCCATGGCTATAACAAGCAACAGGAGCAGATATAAACCAAGCAGTCAGGAGACCACCAGATAAGAGAGACCCCACAACATCAACAACTCCCATTTCTCCTAAGGTGCTGGGAAGTGGGGTTCTCTTATTCACAAATGGGTCTTAATTGAGACCACTGACATGGTGGACCACATGCAGCTTTACCAAAAAGCAGTGCTCAGAACACTCACATCTTGCGTCCCCTTGAGAGGGGTTGGTGATGGCTTCCCACCCCAGGTACTCAGAGGTCAGGGAAGATGTCCAAAATATTTCACAAATAGGCCAGGTGCAACCAGTTTGCTGCCATGGTATCTCACCCCTGCTGGCTTTGTCCTTTGAGTTCTCGTTCCCTGGGGCCACCCCCTCCTCCCACTTGGCTTTTCTATAGTTCTTTGCCCTGATCAAACCCTCTGCATTGTTCAGAAGGTGAGAGGGGAGATAATTTGAGAGAATAGCATTGAAACATGTACACTACCATATGTAAAATAGATGACCAGTGCAAGTCTGATGCATGAATCAGGGCACTCAAAGCTGGTGCACTGGGACAACCCAGAGGGATGGGGTGGGGAGGGAGGTAGGAGGGGGGTTCAGGATGGGGGGACACATGTACATCCATGGCTGATTCATGCTGACGTATGGCAAAAACCACCACAATATTGTAAAGTAATTAGTCTCCAATTAAAATAAATAAGTTAATTTAAGATAAAATTTAAAAATTTTTTTAAAGAAAAAAAAAAAAGAAATCTGGTTTCTAATGTGCAAGCTTCTGTAACCAAAATGTGGCAGCTGCTACGTTACTGCTGTTCCCCTTCTCTCTTTTTCATTGAAAATCATTTCAGTTACAGAAGAAATACATGCTTGGTGTGACAAAATCAAATAACAGAAGTCTAAAAAATAAGAAGCCAGACCCCAGTCTCACTCCAAGGTAACCACCGTTAGTAGTTATGTCCTTCAGGAATTTTGTCTACACACATAACACTCACTCGCTTTCTTTTCCTAAACTGAGATCACACCAATTTTCTAGTTGTACACATTCTTTATCAACTTAGCTATACATTGTAGGCATTTTCCCAAATGAATATCCCTCTCTATCTCACTCTTTTAAAAGCTGCATGGTATTCTGTCTACGTTTAAAATAGAGCTATCTAGTAGAAATATGAGTCACACATGTAATTTAAATTTTTCTGGTAGTCACACTGAAAAAAAGAAAATTAAGCAAGTAGAATTAATTTTGATAATATATTTTACTTAATCCAGTAGGTCCAAAATAATATCAATTCAACGTGAAAACACTACATAATTATTAATGAGATATTTTATGTTATTTTAAAATACTAAGTCTTTGAAACCCATCCTGTATATTACACTGACATCACATCTCAATTTGGACTAGTCCCATTTCAAATGCTGAGTAACCACACAGGACCGGTGGCGACCATACAGGATGGCACAGACTTTGGTCATAATTTAGCTGAGGGTTTGCTGACGGGACTAGAGATTGCTTCTACTTTTTGCTACTAGAAGCAATGTTATAGCAAACATTCTTATGCTTATCACGTTACCCAAGCATGTGATTATTTCTGTAGGATAGATTTATAGAAATGAGGTTTCTAGGTCAGAGAGTTTATGCATTTTATAGTATAATAGATATAGCTAAATTACCCACTAATAAGGCCAAACCGGTTTATACTTCCACCAACAGTACATTAGAGTGACCATTTCCTCACACTCCTGCCAAATTGGATGGCATTCCTTTAGACATTTTTTTTCATCTCTCTCTGCCCTTCTGCATCTGTAAACGAGTGCACTGCATCTCATCACACAAGGACAGATCTGTTACAAAGCTGCATTTTTTTTTTATTGGCTGCCATTTTCAGCCAGATAGAAGATGCATCTGTCTGGCTAGGTAACAGAAAACCCAGCGAATGCTGGCTCCAACAAATAGGAGTTATTTTCTCCTGTACAAAGAAGTCTGGAGAAAGGTGGCTGCTTGTAGAGGTTGGCCCAATGATCACTGATGCCTGCAACGTTCTTTCTGATTCAATATTGTTTTTTAAAATTTTATTTATTTTGGTCTGTGCTGGGTCTTCATTGCTGTGGGTGGGCTTTCTCTATCAGCAAAAAGGGGTTACTCTTTGCTGTGGTGTGCAGGCTTCTCTTTGCAGTGGCTTCTGTTGTTGTGGGGCATGGGCTTAGTTGCCCTGCAGTGTGTGGAATCTTCCTGGATCAGGAATCAGACTGGTGTCCCCAGCAGGTGGATTCTTAACCACTAGACCACCAGGGAAGTCCTAATTCAACATTCTTAGCAGGTGGGTTTTTCTTGCTTTAAGGTTACCATCTAATAGTCAACAAGGTGGCTGCCACTACTCCAGGTAACATGCCTGTACCCCAGGCAGGGAGGAGGGGAAGGTGGATGGCATGAGCTACTTCTTATCCAGATGCTACCCAGAATATTTACATGTCATTGGTCAAAATTCTGAAAGGCTATCCCAGATGCAAAGGAGGCTGGAGAAGAGAATAACAGCTTTTTTGGCTTATTGTGGAAGGTGGCAAGAGAAAATGGGATTGGCAGTGGCTGATGGGTTAGCCAAGAACAGTCCCACTACACCATCCACCCCTATAGGTAGAAGTCAGGCTTTCATGTAAAAAGTCCCACTCTTGAATTCACGGCCTCATGTTTCTGGTCCCAGTTGCAGTTACCTTTGGCTGCTCTCACCCTCTGCTCTCCTCATGCCTGCTTTGTCATTGCAGTATGCTTTGAAACCCAAGCCTCAGGGGTCCTTCTGAGTCCTAGTTGTGCCTAGGGAAGAGGAGCTTCTGGAAAGAGTGTTTGTGATTGGCAGCTTTTGACCTGGCTGCTGGTGATACCTGCCTTGGGGTCTTCATGCCCTTGTAACCCCTCTCCTTGAGTGAGACTTGCTCCTAAGGAACAGAATATGGCAGAGTGATGAGATGTCACTCCTGTGACTGGACTACAAGGACTGTGACTTTCATCTTGCTGGTGGTCTCTATTGTCTTCTCAGCTTGTACCCTTTGATGGAGCAAGCTGCCATGCTGGCGAGGCCCATGGGACAAGAAACTAGAGACAGCCTCTGGCTAACAGCCCATGAAAAACTGAATTCTGCCGACAACCACACGAGTGAGCTTGGAAGTAGATTCTTCACCAGTTGAGCCACGAGATGACTGCATCTGCAATCAACATCTTGACTGCAGCCTGTGAGAGACCCCGAATCGGAAGACCCAGGATTCCAGACCTACATGAAGCTATGCGATAACAAATGTTCTTATTTCAAGCCCCTAAATTTTGGGGTAATTTGTTATGCAACAATGCATAGCTGAGAGCGTGCTGTTAGAAGACTGCCTATTTGGGAGCAACCAACTCCTACCTCTGTATCAGCTGCCGTTCAAAACCTCTCCCCTCCTCACGCAATTGCAGGGCAAAAGCAGCTGTGATTAACAGGCAAAAGTAATTTCCAGGCATTCAGAGAGCCCAGAGCCCCATGCACACCTTTCCCATCTTTTCACATTTTCCTATGAGTTCCTGGGATTTCATCTCAGAAGAGAGGCCAGGAACGGAGGTACTCGTATTGCTCTGTGGACTCACATTTCCACAAGGAGCATCCCTGGCCTCTCTCTGCACCCCTCGCTGATTCCCCCACAAAGGAGGTGAGGCTTGATCCATGCATTTTGAGGCAGGAGCTGAGGAGGTGCCACCCAGTCCCTGCTGGGCTCTCTCAACTCCATAGACCTGCAGGGAGACTGCAGTGCTGGTTGCCCCTAACAGGGGTAGCGAAGGCTTCCCCAGAAGGCTCTGCCCCTGCAGGGGGCAGCCTGCAAGCAGAAGGGGCAATTCAGTTCAGAAGGGGCACGAGGAAGCCCTCTGGGTCACTTAGCGACATGAGGAGCGATGTAGCTGATATCAGATGGGTGTCCCTGTGCCTTATTTCTCATTGGCTCCAAGCTCAGCAGGAGAGAGAGGGGTTTTATTCGTTGTCTCCATCTCAAATCTCAATGTACATATTCACAATAATCATGCTGTTAAATGAAGATACAAAGGAAGCTGTGATAGAAAGGAAGGACCAGGCAACTGGGTCATTGCGGGTGGTGGCCACGGGGAGTTGGGACAGGGGCTGGAGCGCGTGTCTCGGGTGTGCGTTTGTGTCCCTGCTGTCAGCGGTGACTGTGTGTCTACGTTCTTGTGTCCCTCTTAGGGATCAAGGACAGTGAGTCCTGCCCCACCCCCACCTTCCAGCTCTTGTTCCTCTCCTATGGGTTCAACACGCCATAGCTGTACCTGGGAGCATTTGAACCCCGGGTGGGGTCTCCTCCCCGCTGAAGCCCGGGACTCCAGGGAGACTCTGATCCCACACAGAGGGTCTTGCCTCTCCAAAGCACCTGCTGGCCAGACCCCTGGGACTGAGCATGGTGGGGGTGAGGGCAGCGCCCCCCCACCAAGCTGCACGCCAGCTCATACCGCTTCCTGGCACCCCTAATCTCTGTTCAATGCGTGATTTTTTACGATCGATCTTATATCCGGCACAATCAGATTTATGGCTCCTGCATCTTATGAAATTACACAGATGTTGCTGCTCTGCTTCTCTCCAGGACAGTAAAAGGCAATAACATTCTTGCAGATTTCGACAGCAGGCAATTCAATAAAGGGCCATGTATATTTTATAAGTACAATAAAGACAAGGCTCTCTGCCCGCACTGCGGCCCGCCAGGGCCCAGCCCTGCACCGGGCGGCTGCCCGCGCCCCCTTCCTGTCTGTTTGTCGATCAGGCCTTTTCCACTGTCACACAGGGGACTGGGGAGATTTATCCCCTTTCTGATCCATCATTTAAGTTTGGCTCCAGGGACCCTGCAAAGGGGGCTGTTTAAAATTTAAAGGTGTTTGTGGAACTTAATACTTTCCTCCTCCTGATTTGCACTATAAAATTTTATCTATATTTTTGTTGCCCCATAAAACGTTTCTATCTTATCGGGATGACTTGTCCTTTTACGGGCAAAACCATAAATACCCGATGAGGTGCATGTTGGCGGAAGGTCTCACAGAGGAGTCCTGGGAGGAGGCGGGAGGGGGGTACCCTGCTGGGCTCTGCCACGGACACCCAGGGTGGTTGGAGAGAGTGGAGCACCATACTTCTGAGACTCAGTGTCTTCACCTGTAAGGCAAGGAGAACCAGGACTTCCTCGGTGGTCCAGTGGTTAAGAACCTGCCTTCCAATGCAGGGGATGTGGGTTCGATCCCTGGTTGAGAAGCTAAGATTCCATATGCCTGGGAGCAACTAAGCATAGGCACTGGGCAACTACTGAGCCCTGCGTACTCTGGAGCCTGCATGCCAAGACTGGAGGGAAGCTGGCCTGCAGCAACTAAGACCAAACACAGCTAAAAATAAAATAAATATATTTTAAAAGGTGAGGAGAACCATAGCACCCAGGGCTGCTGTGATTTAGGGAGACAGGGCACCAGTAGTGCTTCCTTGGTACAGGAGGGCCCTGTACAGCACAGCATGTGCAAAGGCCCAGGGGTGGGAGGTGTGGAGAGAAGGGTTCCCTCTCCAGGGCAGGGTTACAAGATGCTAGGCCAGGCTGGGAGCAAATGTCTGTGCCAGCTTGCCATTAATGTCACCCAGCCTTGACATTCTCATTTATAAGATGGAGACATGAGGTTCCCACCACATGGGGTGTTGTGTGGATTAATGAGTAATGCCTGCAAATGACTAGCTCAGTGCCCCACAGGTAGTAACTGCTTCACATCTGTCAGGTGTGGCCATTGTTATTGCCGTCATTGTTACCAGGCAGAATTGGGACTAGGGCGAGGCAGGCGAGGTGCCCAGGGAGCAAAATGTGAAGAGGCCTCCCTCCCGGAGGGCGCAGGTGCAGGTGGGCACCTGGGATCGAAGACTCCTTATATTTTGGGCCCTTTCCTCACCCTAGCCCTGCTACCTAGATTGCTTTCATCTTGGCTGGTGGGCAGTCATGGTTGATCAGAACCAGGCCCCTTGGATTAGGGGGTATGGGAGCAGTGTTCATCTTCAATAGAACCAACACCTCCTAGAGGTCTAAGCGTTACTGGAACAAGATCAGACAAATCTAGGTGTTTCCAAGGCCAAGCCAGGCCCATCCCTTCTGTATGACACTCACTGATGCCTGCTCTGTGCCAGGTGCTTGCTGGGCTCAACAGACTCAGAGAGAAGCACGTATAAGCCCTGCCTTCAAGGGGTGCCTGGTCTAGTTGGGGGGACTGGCACATCCAGCACAAGAGGTTCAGGGGCTGTTATTATTGTTGTTCAGTTACTAAATCATGTCTGATTCTTTGCAACCCCATGGACTGCAGCATGCCAGGCTTCCCTGTCCTCCACCATCTCCCAGAGTTTGCTCAGATTCATGTGCATTGAGTCGGTGATGTTCTCTAACCATATCATCCTCTGCCACCTCCTTCTCCTGCTCTGTCTTTGCAAGCATCAGGGTCTTTTCCAATGAGCCAGCTCTTCACATTAGGTGGCCAAAGTATTGGAGTTTCATCTTTGGCATCAGTCTTTCCAATGAATACTAGGGCTGTGGAGGGGTACAAAGGGGGAGGGCCTTCTATTCTGTCCAGGTGGCGGTGAGAGAAGTCAGGAAAGTTTTTTTTTTCCATGTGGGATCTTAGCTCTCCAACTAGGGATCGAACCCATGCCCCCTGCAGTGGAAGTGCAGAGTCTTAACCACTGGACCACCAAGGAAGTGCCAGGAAAGGTTTCTTGAAGGGGAGTCTCTCGAGCTAGAGCAAGGACAGGTAGGGGTTTGCCAGAACCGGAAGAACACTCCTCCCAGAGAGGAGCATAAACAGGGCGTGGAGTGTGGAATGCACTGACCTGCAGGAACCAAGACTGAGGTCAGTATCAGGGAGAAACCTGTGTCCCGTGAAGCTTCTGGTGGTCACAGCAGAGGTGAAGGTCCTCAGAGAACCGAAGTGTAGACAAGTTAGTCAGTACCTCCCAGAGCCTGAACTGGCCGGGTCCTGGGGCCGCTTGTAGAAGGAGTGTCCGCTGAGGCGGGGCAGGTGTCAACACAGAGCCCAAAGCCCAGAGGCGTAAGCCTGGGCAGCCTCACTGCTGCTGGTCAGGCTCACTCTTGGCTGGGGCCCTGACAGTCTGATTGAAAGGGCTCCAGCGTTTAAAGCAGTGGTTCTCAAACTTGGCTCCGTACCAGATTGATGCAGTCCTTTATCGAGTCCCTTTGGCCTCAAGAACTGGAGGGAGGGAAGCCAGATTGGCCAAAGGGTGATGCTGAGCTGTGATCTAGTTATAGCGGAGGCCTCAGCGGGGTTCCGGAGCTGGGATGGCCCTCCAGGTTAGGCAAGGAGGCGGGTCTTCGGCCTCAGCCGCAGGCGCTCATTGGCTGTGGTCCATCCCACGGGAAGGAGGCAGTCCCATTGGCCAAGGGCTGTCAACAGGCAACACTCCTGGAAGCTGAGTGAGTGAGGGCCTTGGTCCTGAGCCTCCAGGACACAGCCCCACCTGTCAGTGGGGATGGTTGGGTGCCCATCCCAATAAAACACAGGCCAGCCACCTTATACTCTACTATCAATAAAACCAGAAAATAGCATGCGTTGGTGAGGATGTGAAGAAGTTGTGGTAAAATAAACATTCGCATAAACGTTATCATCAAAACCATTGGCAGGTACACAGTTCAGTGACAGGAAGTGTGTGTATAGTGCAAAAGGGTCGTAGTTGGTAGGAATGTAAAATGGTGTGGCCATTATAGAGAACATTCTGGCAGCTCCTGAAAAAGTTAAAAATATAACTAATTAAAAAAAAACAAAAAAGAACTAATTATATGATCTAACAATTCTCCTTCTGGGTATATACCCAAATGAGTTGAAAGTAACAACTCAAAGAGATTATCTGTACACTCATGTTCATAGTAGCATTATTTACAATAGCCAAAAGATATAAGCAATGCTGGATAAACAAAAGGTACAAACTTCCAGTTATAAGATAAATACGTATGAGGAATGTAATGTACAATATGATAAGTACAATTAACATTGCCGTACATTGTACACTGTTGTACATTGTACACATTTGTACATTGTACAAAGTTGCTAAAAGAACAAAATCCTAAGAGTTCTCATCACCAGGAAAATTTTTTTTCTACTTCTTATATTTTGTATCTATATGAGATGATGGGTGTTCACAAAACTTATTGTGGTGATTATTTCCTGATGTATGCAAGTCAAATCATGATGCTATACACCTTAAACTTATACAGTGCTATATATTAATTATATCTCAATAAAATTGGAAGAAAAATAATTAAAAACCCAGACCTGGAAGTTTCAGGAGAAGCAGAGTCCTGGGCATCTTCTCCTCTGGACAATCCCCCTCTCCAAGCATGTGTTTTCCATGAGAACAATTATTTTGTGCAACTATTTTTTATCTGACCCCTTGAGCTCAGACAATGGCCAAGGGCTGGGCCGTTGGGTTCTCACAGAAGCAGGAACAGAGTTATGGAGGCAAATGGTCTGTTGGAGAGTAAGGCTGTAAAGGGGAAAGGAAGGAGAAACCTTTCTACCACAGCCTTGTGGGGCCACAGTCATTGGTTGGGGCCACCCCAAGAAGAACATGACTTTGGCATGCAAAGACTAGCATCTGGAGGCTGACAGCTAACTACCCTCCTTGCAGAAGCAGCAAGTTCTTCCTTGAAGGGGAGTCCAAGCTGTGCATCTCCACGTAGCCACAGCTGTCCACTCAAGGCAAACCAGCGAGGTCTCCTATGGGACTTAGAACTTCAGATCTAGAGACAGTAGAGTGAGGCTCTCTGGACAGCTGAAGCTGTGATATGGTCAACTCTGAAGCCCTTGGTGGCAGGTGGTCTGTCCTGTGGACATACGGCCTGAAGGGCAGGGGAGCCGGTTTGTCCTGGAAGACGAGGGTGAAGCAGGCATGCAGAGAGAAGAAATGATGATTTAGAGAGAGGAGCCCACAGCACTCCATTTGCTGGTGCCAGTTGTTCAGGCTCAGCTTACTCTGACCTTCTCTGGTTGGTGGCTCACCATGTTCTTCTCCAAGATTCTGCCAATAAATCCTCCTTTTGTTAAAACCAGTAATTTCACAAAATTACTATAACCCAGAGTTTTAGCCATTACAGGGAGAATTTTCAGGGCGTGAGGGAAAGGAGGAAAAAGCACAACAGAGGTTGTTCTGGATACAGAGAGGAAACAAGAGGCTACAGAGGAGGCACCAGAACAGCTCTGCTGAGGGCTGCCCTGCTCTCCCCTGGGTCGTCTCTTGGGAGTCATCAGGACCTTATTCAGAGTGTGGCTGGTCCTTCCTGGATTCTGGGGACTGATTAGTGAAGGGGCAGCTGGGACCACACCAGAGACTCCCAAAGGGGTCTCACCATCTCAAGCCTTGTTGTGGGGGGGGGATCATACTTTTGCTAAATGCTCATTAGCAATGTGCCAAAAAATGTGTTTCTCTGGCAGAGACTAAGCGAGCACTGAAATCTCACCATCTTTCATCAAACCCTGGAAATGGTCAAAAAAGACTTAAAAGTTAATTAAAATGGAAGTATATTAGAAAGCAACGAAGAGAATGTCCTGAGCAATAGAAACAGACAGGAATCCTTAAAGCAAGAAAACAAATGAAAGTCACACAGGAAGAAGGAGCCAGTTACGGTCACATTATGTAGCTGAAGGATCGCCTCAGACGTGAGCATCCACCAAGAGTCATCCAGCACCTGAGAACATCAGCACCACAGAAGCGTGACAGCCAGCTCCACAGATCAGGAATGTCACCTAGGAGGCAGACTGAGCAGACAGGAAAGGCCTGTCAATTAAGGACACGAGCAGGAGCATCAAAGATAAAGGAGAAAATCCCATTCTACAGTAATAGGAAGTTATGAAGCCAAAATAGGCGTTTATGAAAAAGAATCAACTAGCTTATAAATAAGAGCCAGACCACTGTTGAATTTTTTTTAAGTTTGCTGAAGCATAAATGTAAATTTATAAATTTTCATTTTTCAGAAATAAATTTTCAGAAAACAGTACAGAGAGAAAAAGAGATGGAACATATGAAAGAAAAGTTGTGACATGGAGACTAGATTCAAAAGTACAAATATCTGTCTACTAGAGTTATGGAAATTGTAAGAGTGACACTCCTGCCCCCAAAGATAAATTACCTAAAAACAGATGAGACTCAAACGAACATGAGCCTTCTCATCAGCTCCACTGGATGCAAGGGAAAAAAAAGTGTAGGAATGGCTTTAATATACCAATCAGAAGTAACTTTGAATGTAGGATTCTATACCATTATTCAAATTTCAGGATGAAATAAATAAAAACATAACAGGTACATAAGAAAGCAGGAAAGATGTTATTCACAGACCCTCCGTGAGTTACTCACAGAACTAACTAAAGATGAATTCCAACAAGGAGAAAAGTGAAGTCGGAAGGAAGTTGTGGGTTATGTGAAGCAGAGGGGAGGCAACATAACACATGCTGATAATTTTTAACTAGTTATAGTAAAGAATTATTTTAAATAACAAACTAGAAGCATAATTCAAATCTAAAAGTGTGTGCATCTGTATATGTGTGTGTGTAGAAGAAAATCAGGAAAACGCCAAATTTTTTTGTCTTTCCTTTCAGTTCAGTTCAGTCGCTCAGTTGTGTCCGACGCTTTGCGAGCCCATGAATCACAGCATGCCAGGCCTCCCTGTCCATCACCAACTCCCGGAGTTCACTCAAACTCACGTCCATCGAGTCGGTGATGCCATCCAGCCATCTCATCCTCTGTCGTCCCCTTCTCCTCTTGCCCCCAATCCCTCCCAGCATCAGAGTCTTTTCCAATGAGTCAACTCTTTGCATGAGATGGCCAAAGTACTGGAGTTTCAGCTTTAGCATCATTCCTTCCAAAGAAATCCCAGGGCTGATCTCCTTCAGAATGGACTGGTTGGATCTCCTTGCAGTCCAAGGGACTTTCAAGAGTCTTCTCCAACACCACAGTTCAAAAGCATCAATTCTTCGGTGCTCAGCCTTCTTCACAGTCCAACTCTCACATCCATACATGACCACAGGAAAAACCATAGCCTTGACTAGACGGACCTTTGTTGGCAAAGTAATGTCTCTGCTTTTGAATATGCTGTCTAGGTTGGTCATAACTTTCCTTCCAAGGAATAAGCGTCTTTTAATTTCATGGCTGCAGTCACCATCTGCAGTGATTTTGGAGCCCCAAAAAATAAAGTCTGACACAGTTTCCACTGTTTCCCCATCTGTTTCTCATAAAGTGATGGGACCAGATGCCATGATCTTCATTTTCTGAATGTGAGCTTTAAGCCAACTTTTTCATTCTCCACTTTCACTTTCATCAAGAGGCTTTTGAGTTCCTCTTCACTTTCTGCCATAAGGGTGGTGTCATCTGCATATCTGAGGTTATTGATATTTCTCCCAGTAATCTTGATTCCAGCTTGTGCTTCTTCCAGTCCAGTGTTTCTCATGATGTACTCTGCATATAAGTTAAATAAGCAGGGTGACAATATACAGCCTTGATGTACTCCTTTTCCTATTTGGAACCAGTCTGTTGTTCCATGTCCAGTTCTAACTGTTGCTTCCTGACCTGCATACAGATTTCTCAAGAGGCAGATCAGGTGGTCTGGTATTCCCATCTGTTTCAGAATTTTCCACAGTTTATTGTGATCCACACAGTCAAAGACTTTGGCATAGTCAATAAAGCAGAAATAGATGTTTTTCTGGAACTCTCTTGCTTTTTCCATGATCCAGAGGATGTTGGCAATTTGATCTCTGGTTCCTCTGCCTTTTCTAAAACCAGCTTGAACACCAGGAAGTTCACAGTTCATGTATTGCTGAAGCCTGGCTTGGAGAATTTTGAGCATTACTTTACTAGCATGTGAGATGAGTGTAATTGTGCAGTAGTTTGAGCATTCTTTGGCATTGCCTTTCTTTGGGATTGGAATGAAAACTGATCTTTTCCAGTCCTGTGGCCACTGCTGAGTTTTCCAAATTTGCTGGCATATTGAGTGCAGCACTTTCACAGCATCATCTTTCAGGATTTGAAATAGCTCAACTGGAATTCCATCACCTCCACTAGCTTTGTTTGTAGTGATGCTTTCAAAGGCCCACTTGACTTCACATTCCAGGATGTATAGACTGTTAACTTTAGGTATTTTATGAAAACACATTTAACAATGGATGTCACCTATGACTGATTCAAACTGATGTTTGGTAGGAACCAACACAATACTGTAAAGCAATTATCCTTCAATTAAAAATAAATAAATTTTAAAAAATGGGTGTCAACAATTTAAGCACAAAACAGTTTGAAAAAATAACCATTAAAAGAACAGATATAGAATGTATGACAACTTGTAGAAAAATATTTTTGATCAACAACAGAAGAAAAAAGGTGAGTGTATGAATAATGAAGAAGGTATGTTTATCAGTTATCTTTTGCTGAGTAACCAACTATTTCAAAATTTAGCAGCTTAAGACAACATCAAAACAGAATATTACGCTTGAGGATGTAACACAAAGTGAAATAAGCCAGACACAAAAAGACAAATACCACTTTCACTTACAGGAGACACATCAAGATGTCAAATTCATGCAGAAGGTAGAACGGTAGTTGCCAGGGGCTGAGGCAGGGCGGATAGGGAGTTGTTGTTGATGGATTTTGCAAGTTTTAGTTTTACAAGCTGAAAAAGTTCTAGAGATCTGATACACAAGGTGCCTATAGTTAGCACTATTGAAGCACACACTTAAAAAGGGTTAAGGTGATAAAACAGAAACCAAAGCTAAACATCAATTTACTTGGCTTCTGATTCTGATTCTGTGGATCAGCAGTTTGGGCTGGGCTCAGTGAGGCAGACTGGCTGATTTGAGGTGGGACCACTCATACATTTGCAATCAGTTGCATTATTGGCTGGGGATGGGCTGGCCTAGTATGGCTCAGATGGAAGAGTTCTAGGCTGCCCATGGAGGCTCTCATCCCCCAGCTGGCCAGCCCTGGCTTGTTCTCAGAGCAACTGCAGGCGTCCCCAGAGTGAGGGAGGGCCAGGCTCAGAATCGTCATATTGTTACCCCACTGTGCTCCACTGGTCAAGCAAGTCACAAGGACAACCCAGATTCAAGGAAAGGGAAATAGAAATCTCATGACGGAAGAAATGCAAAGTCACTTGCAAAAGATTTCTGCCATCTTCTGTTCTCCATTTGCCATGCTGTGGTAGACTGCAAAAATGGGCACAAATTATTTACATCCCTAAAAGGTCCCACAACCAGTGGGGAAGTGGGTAAGGACGTGGGACTGGAACACAGTCTGATTCCAAAGCTCTTGGACAGCAATATGTGGAGAATCCATACTGCCCTTCCTCCAGCCTCTTGAGGCTAAATATGTGCCTTCCTGGCCGCCACATGGAGTGGGAATACAAAATTCCAGCGAAACTTGACCTTTCTGGGCAGCTGCCTTTTCTTCTTTTCATCTTCCTTTCTAAAAAAATGTTTTTAAATAATTTTACTCATTTATTTTTGGCTGTGCTGGGTCTTCGATGCTGTGCAGGCTTTTCTCTAGTTGCGGTGAGCAGGGCTACTCTCTAACTACAGTGTGCGGGCTTCTCACTGCGGTGGCTTCTCTTGTGGAGCATGGACTTTAGGGCATGTGCATTTCAGTAGTTCTGGCTCTCGGGCTCTAGAGCACAGGCTTAGTTGCTCCACAGCATGTGGGATCTTCCCAGATCAGGGATGGAACTCGTGTCTCCTGCATCGGCAGGCAGATTCTTCACCACTGAGCCACCGGGGAAGTCCCCAGCTGCCTTTTCTTAAGGGCCGGTTAGTTTCCTAATGGATTCTCTTTAGGAAATTCCCAGCTCAGAGTCAGATGACCTAAAGGGGAAGGAGCTTCTGATTCATACAGACAATGTGTGGAGTTTTGAGAGGTACAGGTCTAGGGGAATGGAGGAAGAAGACAGCAAAGCCAGGTAGAAATGGGAACTGAGACAAACAGGAGGGGGAGACCAAGATGGGGAAGGAAGGGGACTGAGAGAGGAAGGAAGGAAGGAAGACAGAAGTGTAGAAAGAAGAAGAGCATTTAATTGGAGAAATTGAGGAAGGAATAAAGTATGAGATACAGAGAGGGGAAAAAAAAAGAAAGGGAAAGGCAATGAGAAACAGAGGCCCAGAACTCAGAAACAGCAACAGAGAGAGACATAAAAGGACACAAAGTGAGCAAAAGAGAGAGAGAGAGCAGACAAGGAGGGAGCCGGGAGGGAGGGAGGAGAGAGTGAGAACCATCCGGAAGAAAGGGGAGAAGGAGAAAGGAAAAATGAGAAAGGGCCCAATAGGTGGAGACAGAAACTGACAGAGAAATGATAGGATGGGACCAGAGAGAGAGGCAGAGGGAAGACAGGAGCAAGCAGAAAGGCCGAGGCAAACTTTGGGGATTGAGGATACTCTGCTGTCTTCAGGGAGGAACGATCTTCCCCCATCTGCCGCTAGGACACCCCCCCACCCCCACCCCGCCCCCCAGTACCAACTAGAAATCAAAGACGGAGGTATTTGGTGCAAGTATTCCTCATTCAGAACAGAACCATTAATGTATTCTAAAAAGCTTTTTAGCTGTGGCCTGCTCTGCATGTTATTAATTTCTTTATTACAGATCTTGTTATTTTCAGAGGTCCCCGGGGACCCATTAACAACGGATTTTTATGGGAAAGAAGTCGGTTAAAGTGGTGGGAATAACTGCTCCTCAGCTCTGAGTCAGTAATCGGAGTTGCACTGAGGATAATGTAGGCTGTTTTAATTTCCAAAATAGCAACAGTTCAGACATTTAATTGCAGTTTTATGCCCTTTTTTCATGCTGCCGAGTGTAAAATATGTGACCAGTAATATATAAACGGCTAACCACTGAACCACAGACTGCCCAGGGTGTCGCATCTCTCCTGGAAAGGGGAGCAGAGAGGAAGGAAGGAAAGAAAAATGGAAAAGTGGAAGGAAAGGAAGGAGGAAGGGAAAAAAGAAGACCTTAGGGGCGGTTCGCTGAGCTCAAACCAGTATACTGGTTCAGTCCTCTCTGAATCGCCCTCTTGCATTCTCCCAGACTATCTCCAGCTCGGTCTTGTAAATTTGAAAACTTCATATTTCCCTCCTTTTTTCCCCTGCTGCCTCAACGTCCCCCACAAACACGCTGTGAGCACCATCTTAGGTGACCACAATTGACCAGGTACACCAGCGAGATAAGCTTGGCTGGCCTCAGAAGTTCTCCTTCCCTGCGGACCTTTAGACACGCCAATGAAATGCACGTAATGAATGCACCAATGAAAACGCATGCAACATTCAAACGCACCAATGAAATCCCCTTGTGCTATTTCTTGTCTACGCCCCCCCACCCCCATCACATCCCGGATAAAGGCACTCGCCCCGAGTCCTCACTGGTACTGACCTCCCTGGGCACTCCTCAAATGTGATATAATCTCGGCCTATAGTTACTTCATCTCTCAGTTCAGTTCGGTTGCTCAGTCCTGTCCGATTCTTTGTGATCCCATGGACTGCAGCACACCAGGCCTCCCAGTCCATCACCAACTCCTGGAGCTTGCTCAAACTCATGTCCATTGAGTTGGTGATGCCATCCAGCCATCTCATCCTTTGTCGTCCCTGTCTCCTCACGCCTTCAATCTTTCCCAGCTCAGGGTCTTTTCAAATGAGTCAGTTCTTCGCATCAGGTGGCCAAAGTACTGGAGTTTCAGCTTCAGCATTAGTCCTTCCAATGAATATTCAGGGCTGATTTCCTTTAGGACTGGTTGGATCTCCTTGCAGTCCAAGGGACCCTCAAGAGTTCAACACCATGGTTCAAAAGCATCAATTTTTCAGTGCTCAGTAAATATACTGTTTTCCTGAGCTGCTCACATGTCCTCTCTTGTGGCAGCGCCTGACTGACCATCACCTAAAAGAACACAGAACCATCCCCTAGCGTGGTGGCTGACATCTAGGAGATCTTTTCTGAGGGGATCCTGTGATGGTGGGTGTGTGGTGCCAAGTGAGGCTCAGCAAGCTACCGGCAATCGCAGGGTCTATGGAATTGAAAAGCTGCTTGTCCCAGTGCCACCGGAGCCTAACAGGCCGTCTCTTTGGAGCTGCCCTGGCACCTGCAGGGCGCTCCTGCTGCCCAGCAAGGACTGTCCTTGGAGTCTGATCCCTTGTACCCTCCTCTCCCCCGCGGCACCCCCGTCCCCGCCACCCTGTCCCCTGAGCCGGGAAGACACCCAGGACCTCTGGGGGCCGCAGCTTCCCAGGTGACTCTCAGCCCCCTTGCAGGCCCAGCCAGGGATGGCGAAGCCAAGGCATTTTGGGAGCTGTGGCTCCAGGGAAACGGGTAACTGTTTGGAAGTGGGATGGGTCTTGGCGTCGCAGTGTGGCCTCCAGAAGTCCCTGGTCATGGCCCAGTCTGGTCCTACGAGGCCTGAATCCGGGGACCATCCCAGGGTAGCTTGAACGCTGAGTCCTGCAGTCCCTACTGCTCAGTCATAGCCGGGGCACCTGCCCTCAGGCCCGGGCCCTCCTGGTCTGCTGGTTAGGCCTTCCCTTGCCCACCAGACCGCCCTCCTGGGGCTGTAGGTCCCCATGTTGAAGAGGAGGTTTGAAAGAGGGTTACCATCAGGCCCCATTTAGGCCTGCTGTTCTTATGAGACTAGTGGCCTGACAATCCTTTTGTTTGTAATCCAGGGTGTTTTCCGCAGGTAGAAATACTTCTTTGATTGTGAGGTAGAATTTACTGTAATGTTGTTCAGTTGTGTCCGACCCATGGACTGCAGCACGCCAGGCTTGCCTGACCCCCACCTGGGGTTTGCTCAAACTCATGTCATGTCCATTGAGTCGGGGATGCCGTCCAACCATCTAGTCCTCTGTCGTCCGCTTCTTCTGCATTCAATCTTTCCCAGAATCAGGGTTTTTTCTAATGAGTCAGCTCTTTGCATCAGGCGGCCAGAGTATTGGAGCTTCAGCATCAGTCCTTGCGATGAATATTCAGGGTTGATTTCCTTTAGGATTGACTGGTTTGATCTCCTTGCAGTCCAAGGGACTCTCAAGAGTCTTTCTTCAGTGCTCAGCCTTCTTTATGGTCTAGCTCTCACATCCGTACATGACTACTGGAAAAACCAGTTGCTCTGTTAATATAATACTAGATTTTGGGGGAGCAGAGCAATACAGGACAGAATGCAGAGATATGGTGGTAGCTCTGTTCCAGGAAGAACTCCTCTATCTCAATCCTTTTAGGCATTTAGGGGGAGGCCAGTTTCTTCCTGAGTCTTCTGGGCCTTGATTGTTTTCAGCTGGAAATAATCCACATATCAAAGACATATTGTGGCATGGTAAATTTTGTCCCCCTACCACCCCGTTGTAGTAATTTCCTTGAATAAATTCTGCTTTACCATCAAAAAAAAAAAAGGCTACTTTTCCCTTGGGCATCACCAGCCTCCCTTTCTTTTCCAATCCTTTCTCCCATGGGTTGGCAGACCCCAACCATGTAAGCCCTTCTAATCTGTAAGCACCAGGAGAGCTGATATTGCACTAGTTCCCAAACCTAATACAGTGTCTGGCACATGGTGAAGATCGTCTGAGTGGATGACAGGCATTTTAATTTTTCTCTTTGGTTCCTGCCATTTGTTGTTGGAGAACAACTCTCCAGTGTTCTCAATTTTACACAGTACCAATTGAGGGAGTTTGTGCCTAAGCTATGCATTAACCCCTTTCCCTGAGAATTGCCTCTTGACACCCAGGGGAGGGCACCCAGCCTGTGTTTTACTGCATGACTTGTGACCTTGGGCATAGCCATTGGACCAGGTATGGATATATGACCCAAGCTGAGCCAATCAGATTTTCTTTTCATGCCTTTTGGAGATTTGGCAGCAAATCGGTCTCAATGATAATTTGCATATTTATAAGCTGTAGAGCCATTATATTCCCTGCATTGGAAAATTCTATTGTTTGCTTGGTTAAGCTATGAACATCTCTCCTAGAATCTCCTTCTAGGGTAGAGTTGACTAAAAGAAGAATTGGGAAGTGAAGTGAAGGTGCAGTCACTGCCATTATTCTCTGATGGTCTTTGTGGTTAAAAATGGTGACAGACAGATGCTAAGGTATCCATTGGGTCTCAATCTATCCTTCTTCTCTGTTCCACAACCTGTGTTTCTTCCTGTTCACCAAGAGCAGTAATAGCAACATGAGATACTTAGCAATGGGCTCATAGGGCAGGTAGCTACCCAGAGGCAACAGTATCCCACAGACCTCCTACAAGCCCTATTTTGTATTCCCACTTCAGGGGCTCCATATGCTTGGCCTCCTAGATTCCACCCAAGTCAAAGCTTCAGGCATATTGTTTAGTGACTTTGCCTCTGACCTTCTAATTCCCCCTCTAGACTTGCACTTCCCTAGCTCCATCCACAATTGTGTCAGGCCTAATCCCTATAATAAATTCATATCCTATAACGCTCACAGTGGGCTTTGCCTCCCTGACTGAGCCCTGACCGATACAGTTATTAGTAGTGGCGATGCTTCCAGGGGACCAGAAATGTAAGGATGGGAATCTGACATTGGTTGTCTGAGTAGATTTAGAGGCATTAAAGACACTGTTTTCAGGAGTAAAGGGGACATCGATGGTCCATAGCATATACTGGTGAAGCTGTTATTAAATTATCACCTTTAGACCCCTGGAGTCAAAGCCTAAAGAACCCGAGACTGACCAAATAGCTACCCATGCAACATTTCAGTGGCAATAAAGGGTATAAAGACTGTGGGGTGGGTATAAGAATATAAGGACTGTGGTTGAGAAGATTTGGAGGAAAAGGGTGATGCGCCTGCTGCTACTGCTGCTGCTAAGTCGCTTCAGTCGTGTCCGACTCTGTGCGACCCCATAGATGGCAGCCCACCAGGCTCCCCCATCCCTGGGATTCTCCAGGCAAGAACACGGGAGTGGGTTGCCATTTCCTTCTCCAATGCATGAAAGTGAAAAGTGAAAGTGAAGTCGCTCAGTCGTGCCCGACCCTCAGCGACCCCATGGACTGCAGCCCACCAGGCTCCTCCGTCCATGGGATTTTCCAGGCAAGAGCACTGGAGTGGGGTGCCATTGCCTTCTCCGGTGATGCGCCTAGGACTTTTAATTCCCAAATCAAGATCTGGGTCAAGATCCAGAAAACATCTGTGTCTATCCTGAAAGAAACTCTTTATCTCCTAGAGCTGCAGGTTGAGATTTCTGAAAACCAAACCCAAAGGCTATTCATGTGGATGACTGAAGGATAATGTCAACTAAATACACACCCTGGAAGTTCTCTTATTAGAGGGCTTTGATTGAGATGCTGTGGGAGCCTAGAAACCGGAATGGAGAGACTGGGCATAATCTGATGAACCTGAGAGTTGTGACTTCCCAACACTTACCCACCCTTTTGCCAGTGGGAGCATCCCATCCTCCCCTTCTGAGGAGGTTACTTTCCTGGTACCTGGAAAAACTCTAGTGGCCCCTCTTGAGGTGATATTCTTGCTGGGGAAAGGTGATTTCCTTAAGACTTGCTCCCCCCCCACCCCAGCCACATTGCTTCTAGATCTTTTACCAGAATCAAAACATGGCAAGCTTCAGGGGGTCAGGTACAAAGCATGACTCATGAAGAGACTTTGCGTGCTCAGTTGCATCTGACTCTTTGTGACCCCATGGACTGTACCACATCAGTTCCTTGTCTGTGGAATTTTCCAGGCAAGAATACTGGAATGGGATTCCATTTCCTACTCTAGCTGATCTTCCCAACCCAGGGATTGAACCTGAAACTCCCAAATCTCCTTCATTGGCAGGCAGATTCTTTAGCACTGAGCCACCAGGGAAGCCCAACATTATATACCAAAGATTTGCAAGATGTCTTCAACTTGTATCAGTGTAGGAGTGGAACCAAATGTTGTTGGATCATGATGGAAGAAGTATAATGTTGGAGCTTTTGGTTTATACAAATCAAATAAGACCATAGAAGGCTGCCCATTAATTTCAGTCCTAGGGACACCTCAATCAACCAGCCAGCTATGTGGTGATAGGTTGTTTACTGTGGACCACTCCCAACATGGAAGGGGCAGCACTTCATCCTCACTAGAGAAGACACTCTGGTTGTGGATTTGCCTTTCCTCTTACAATGCTTCTTTTACCATTAGTGCCTTATTTACTGTCATGGTATACTCCACAGCATTGCTTCTGGCCAGATAACTCATTTTACAGCAAATTAAGTGGCAACAGGCTTATGACTTATGGTATCCACTGATCTTATCATGTTCTCCACTACTCTGTAGCAGCTGGCTTGATAAAACAATGAAATGACGTTTTGAAAACTCAATTATGACACCAGATGAGTGTAATGCTTGCAGACTCAAGGCAGAATCTTTCAGGTTGTGGTATATGCACTGAATCATTGTGACCAACGTGTGGTATCATTTGTAAACAGGATTCAAGGTCTTGGAATAAAAGAGCAGAAATGGGGCTGGTTTCTCTCACCACTATCTAAATAGTCCAATAACCATTGAAATGATCATTGGCTTTTATTCTATTAATATGCTGTATTACATTGATTGGGGCTTCCCTGGTGGCTCAGAAGTTAAAGCGTCTGCTTCCAATGTGGGAGACCCAGGTTTGATCCCTGGGTCCGGAAGATCCCCTGGAGAAGGAAATGGTAACCCACTCTGGTATTCTTGCCTGAAGAATCCAATGGACAGAGGATCCTGGTAGGCTACAGTCCACGGGGTCGCAAAGAGTCAGACACGACTGAGTGACTTCACTCACTTCACTCACTCACTCATTACATTGATTGATTTTCATATGTTGAACCAACCTTGCATTCCCTCAATAAATCCGACATGGTCATGGTGTCTAATCCTTTTTTTTTTTAAGTATTTATTTATGTATTTTTGGTTGTACTGGGTCTTCGTTGCTGCAAGTTGTGGTGAGCCAGGGCTACTCTTCGGAGAAGGCAATGGCACCCCACTCCAGTACTCTTGCCTGGAAAATCCCATGGACGGAGGAGCCTGGAAGGCTGCAGTCCATGGGGTCGCTGAGGGTCAGGCATGACTGAGTAACTTCACTTTTACTTTTCACTTTCACACATTGGAGAAGGAAATGGCAACCCACTCCAGTGTTCTTGCCTGGAGAATCCCAGGGACGGGGGAGCCTGGTGGGCTGCTGTCTATGGGGTCGCACAGAGTCGGACACGACTGAAGCGACTTAGCAGGGCTACTCTTTGCTGTGACGCATGGGCTTCTCATTGTGGTGGCTTCTTGTGCAGCAGAGCACAGGCTTTAGGCACAGGGGCTTCAGTAGCTTTAGCTCATGGGCTCAGTAGTTGCAGCAGATGGGCTCTAGGGTACTCAGGCTCTAGGGTGCACAGACTCTGTAGTTATGGCACATGGGCTTTAGTTGCTCCACAGCATGTGGAATCTTTCTGGACCAGGAATTGAACCTGTATCCCCTGCATTGGCAGGCAGATTCTTATCCACTGTACCACCAGGGAAGTCCGATAATCCTTTTTAAGTTGATAAATTTAATTTCCTAGTATTTTATTAGGGACTTTTACATGTGTGTTCATAAGGGATACTGGTCAATAGATTTTCCTGTCTGGTTTTGGACTCAAGATAATACTGGTTTTAATGGAATGAATGGGAAGTGTTTCCTCATCTTTCATGTTTTGGGTGAGTTTGTGAAGGATTTGTGTTCATTCTTTAAACATTTGGTAGAATTCACCAATGAGGTCATCTGACCTTAGGTTTTTCTTTGCCAAAAGATTTGATTACTAATTCAGTCTCTTGCTACAAGGTCTATTCAGATATTCAACATTTTTTTAAAAGCCCATTTCAGTATTCTGTGTCTTTTTAGGAATTTGTTCATTTCATTTCGATCAATTGTTCATAGTATTCCCTTATAATATTTTCTTATTTCTATAAGGTCATTAGTACTCTTTCCTCTTCAATTTCTGATTTTAGTAATTTGAGTTTACATTGGGAATGGGACTTTGAAGTGGCACCAACCCATTCTACCCCGCCCAATAGCTGCCAGGCTGCTGAGTTTTACTGTAATTGCAGTGAGAGGGCACCTGCAGAGCAAGAGAAGGAGAGATGAGAAAGTGAAAGTAAAATGTCATAAAGTTTGCTGTTCTTACTGATATCCAGCTATTAGTTTTTTTAAAATAATAATAAATGATCTCCAGATTTCTACAAACCTTTGGTTAATTTCCAGAGTTCTGAAAAAGTCGTTTCTAACAATTTTTGCCAGTGTTTTCATTACTTTTATGGAGGCCCTTAATTGTCAATTTCGCTGATGTCACCTCCCTTTTTTCTTAGGAATACATAAAATAATAGTGTTTTTTACAATTGATGACATCTTAGATTTGATAAAATATTCTAAGCATCAGCTGTAAAACACAACTACCTACCTAATGGGAATATTAAAAATAATACTAAATACTAGGCAATAAAAAAATTGATGATGGGCTGATATGTAAATTAAACATCTTAGTTCTTATATAATTATGGAAAATGATAGAGATTTAATTATTCTTGACCTTGTCACATAAGTTATTTATGTTAAGATGTAAGGGCAACTACTCAGATAAGATAAACAATATGCAAGTTGTGAGCCAATAAAATGGAAAAGGGAAAATTAATAATTCAGTGGAAGGTTGGAAAGAAGGAAGGGGCAAAGAAAAGCAGTGACGAGATACACAATTTCAAAATAGATGTTATAAATGATTTCAAACAAAATAATAATCACAATAAATGTAAATAAATTAAATTCACCCATTAAAAGATGGAGTTTTTCAGATTGGATTAGAAATTGAGCCATATATCTTATTTATAAGAGATTCAGAAAACTAAGATCATGGCATCTGGTCCCATCACTTCATGGGAAATAGATAGGAACACAGTGGAAACAGCGTCAGATTTTATTTTTCTGGGCTCCAAAATCACTGCAGATGGTGATTGCAGCCATGAAACTAAAAGACACTTACTCCTTGGAAGGAAAGTTATGACCAACCTAGATAGCATATTGAAAAGCAGAGATGTTACCTTGCCAACAAAGGTCTGTCTAGTCAAGGCTATGGTTTTTCCAGTGGTCATGTATGGATGTGAGAGTTGGACTGTGAAGAAAGCTGAGCGCCGAAGAGTTGATGCTTTTGAACTGTGGTGTTGGAGAAGACTCTTGAGAGTCCCTTGGACTGCAAGGAGATCCAACCGGTCCATTCTAAAGGAGATCAGTCCTGGGTGTTCATTGGAAGGACTGATGTTGAAGCTGAAACTCCAATCCTTTGGCCACCTGATGCAAAGAGTTGACTCATTGGAAAAGACCCTGATGCTGGGAGGGATTGGGGGCAGGAGGAGAAGGGGACGACAGAGGATGAGAAGGCTGGATGGCATCACTGACTTGATGGACATGAATTTGAGTGAACTCTGGGAGTTGGTGATGGACAAGGAGGCCTGGCGGGCTGAGATTCACGGGGTCACAGAGTCAGACAGACTGAATGACTGAACTGAACTGAACTGAGGGGAGCCCAAATCCAGAACACTGATAAAATGCTGGTGACGATGTAGAGCAACAGGAACTTCTATTCATTGCTGGTGGGCATGCAAAATGGTACAGCTACTTTGGAAGGAAATTTGGTTGTTTCTTAGAAAACCAAATGTACTCTTGCCGTATGACCCAGCAGTCGCAGTCCTTGGTATTTACTCAAAGGAGTTAAAAACTTATGTCCACACAAAAACCTGTAGACGGATGTTCATAGCAGCTTTATTCATGATTTCCAAGATCTGGAAGCAACCAGGATGTCCTTCAGTGGGTGAATAGATAAATTGTGGTACATTCAGACAATGGAATATTATTAAATGCTAAAAAGAAATGAGCTATCAAACTATAAAAAGACAAAGAGGGGGGAGTTCCCCTGTGGTCTAATGGTGCTTTTACTGCTGTGGCCCAGCTCAATCCCTGGTGGAGGAACTAAGATCCTGCAAGCCGCACAGCATGACCAGAAAAAAAAAAAAAGATACAGAAGAACCTTAAGTGCATGTTTTGCTAGGTGAAAGAAGCCAATCTGAAGGGCTACATACTGTATGACTCTAACTATAGGATTTTCTGGGAAAAGGCAAAACTATGGAGACAATAGAAAGATCGGCGGTTGTCAGGGGTAAAGAGGGGCAGAGATTTTTTAAGGCAGTGAAAATACTCTGCATGATATTATAATTATGGACATAGGTCATTGTACTTTTGCCCAAATCCATAGACTAGACAACACCAGAAATGAACCGTAAGACTATAACCCAACACCAAAAATGAAACCTACACTCTAGACGTGGGGTGATTTTGACACATCGATGTAGGCTCATCCCTGTTTAAAAAATAATGTCATTCTGGTGACTGATGTTGGTAATGTGTAGGGGCAAGGAGTATATGGGAAATCTGTACTTTCCTCCCAATTTTGTTGTAAACCTAAAACTTCTCTAAAAAATAAAGCCTCTTAAAAAAATCAGGAAAGAAATATCGGGAATAGGGATAGGGGAAAAGGGAATACATTTGACACTTGTGTAAGAAAACTCTATCGAGCCCACTGGGGGATACAGAAATAAGCAAACAGTTTCTGCTCTTACAAAGCGTACATTCTAGTGGAGGGTGCAGGCAAAAACAAACCAATTTATAATATGTCAGTTCTAAAAAGAAAAAAGGGCAGGAGGAGTGCTGTGTGTGTGCTACTTTACGCAGGGGTCAGGGAAGGCCTGCCTGGTTAGTTACTTGAACAAAACCTGAGGTTGTGAAAGAGTGAACTTAGTGGGATAAGGGAGTTCCAGACCGAGGGAATAAAAAACGGCAAGTGGAACCATCTTTTATATATTGTATATTTAAAATAGATACATTATCAGAACTAATAAGATAATTTGGCAAGGTTGTCAGATACAAGACAAATATACAAAAACCACTGGGGTTCCTGTACAGTGGTAGCAACCAGTTAGGACACAGAATGTGAAAAGGATAAAGATTTTATTCACAATGGTAACAAAAATAAAGATAACTATGATTAAAAATAATAGAATATATATAAGACCTATGTATACCATAAATTGTACATTTTTATTGATATAATAAAATCTGGGGCTTCCCTGGTGGCTCAGATGGTAAAGAATCTGCCTGCAGTGCAGGAGATTTGGGTTTGATCCCTGGGTTTAGAAGATCCCTTGGAGAAGGGAATAAAATCTGGTAACATCTACTAAAAAATATTTCAACATGTAGGTTATGTTTATGAATGGAAAACCTCTGTATTTTAAAGATAGAAAGCCTCTACAAATTAATATAGAAATTAAATGGAATTCCACACAACATGGTAAATCAACTATACGTCAATTTAAAGAAAAAGGAAAAGAAAAAGAAATTAAATGGAATTTAATACACAGCAAGGTTTTTAAAAGGAACTTGGTAAACTGATCTTAAAATTCCTATGAGGATAAAGGCCAAAAATATTCAAAACAACATTGAGGAGGAAGAACAAGGGGACAAGGAGATACTTCAGTTCAGTTCAGTTGCTCAGTTGTGTCCAACTCTTTGCGACCTCATGAATCGCAGCACACTAGGCCTCCCTGTCCATCACCAACTCCCGGAGTTCACTCAAACTCACGTCCATCAGGTCGGTGATGCCATCCAGCCATCTCATCCTCTGTCATCCCCTTTTCCTCCTGCCCCCAATCCCTCCCAGCATCAGAGTCTTTTCCAATGAGTCAACTCTTCGCATGAGGTGGCCAAAGTACTGGAGTTTCAGCTTTAGCATCATTCCTTCCAAAGAACACCCAGGGCTGATCTCCTTTAGAATGGACTGGTTGGATTTCCTTGCAGTCCAAGGGACTCTCAAGAGACTTCTCCAACACCACAGTTCAAAAGCATCAACTCTTTGGTGCTCAGCTTTCTTCACAGTCCAACTCTCACATCCATACATGACCACTGGAAAAAGCATAGCCTTGACTAGACTTAGCCACATTTATTAGAATGACAGTAGCTGGTGAAACAAATCTCAACATATTTAAGGCTCAAATACGATAAAACTTTATTTCTGGCTTGTTTGAAACCCAAATCAGATATTCCTGATCAGTGGGCAGCTCTACTTCAAGCAGCAATTTGTAAACCAGGCATCTTCCATTTGACTTTCATTTTTCAAGGTTATCATATATGTTTGCATCAAACTATATATGTTGGCAGAAGGGGAAACAGCAAATGAAGGATCATGCATGGGCGGTTTTATAAGTAGTAATAGAAACGGTATATATTGTTTCCACTCACATCACTGGCCAGAATTCACCTACCTACTTGCAAGAGGGCCTTGTAAAAGGGTAACTGTGAGATAGAGCCCAGCTGTGGTCACAAGAAATAAGAAAAAAGAGTTGTGGCAAAGAGTGAGCCAGTCTTTGTCACATCTGCCATATATCAAGATTTCTTATACAGATATAATCATCAAAACTGTAGTGGCACAGGGATAAATGAATAGATCAATAGAACAGAAAGCAGAACCCAGAAACTGACCTACAAGTGTGTAAGAAGTCTGTATATGAGAGTGCTCACTTCACAAACCAGTGAGGAAATAGCGAACCATGTAGCATAGGGTGCTTGAACAACTGGCCATCTATATGGAAGCCAAAAGAAAATAATATATGAATATTAATACATATATTGTTGTTCAGTTCTAAGTCCTGTCCAACTCCTTGCAACCCCATGAACTGCAGCACCCCAGGCTTCCCTATCCTTCACTGTCTCCCAGAGCTTGCTCAAACTCATGTCTATTGGATCAGTGACGCGATCTAACCATCTCACCCTCTGTCGTCCCCTTCTCCTCAATCTTTCCCAGCATCAGGGTCTTTTCCAATGAGTCGGCTTTTCACATGAGGTGGCCAAAGTACTGGAGCTTCAGCTTCAGCATCAGTCCTTCCAGTGACTATTCAGGGTTGATGTAAGGCCATATGTAAAAATCTAGGTGACCTGAAGGGTAAATGTAAAAAAGCAAACTAAAATAACTGTTAAGTCTTAGAGAATATCTAATGGTGTTGTTCAGGAAAGATTTCTTAAACATGGGAAAGAGAGAGGAGAACCAACCATGAAGGAAGAGAGGGATTAATTTGTCTTTTCTGCTCCGTTGTTTTGCCTGTTCCTGTGCCAAAACCACCATTTACAAAGACATCCTAAATTTAAAGTATTTAAAAACCACAAAGTGGGAGAAAACATTTTCAAAATTAAAAAGCTATAAAGGATTAATATTCAGATTACGTAAAATAACTTCTTCAATTCAATAAGATAAAAACAACCAAAAGAAAAGCAGACAAAGGACACGGACAGCTAGTATACAAAGGAGAAAATGGAATTCCCCATAAAAAAGAAAAAGATGCTCAACTTCGTTAATAATTGGGGAAACACACCAAAAAGATCATTAAGACACTGTATCATGTCCATCAAATGGGCATACATTTAAAAGTCTGGTAGTATCAAGTATGTATTAATAAAGATGTAGGGGAAAGACTTGCACACTGCTGGTGGGAGGGCAAATTAATGCAATGACTTTGGAGAGTAATTTGAAAACACAAATTGACAATCTACATACCTCAGGACCCAGCAATGCCACTCCCTGGTATATTAATCAGAGACATTTGGTTCTTATACACAAAGAGATATTCACAAGGATGCTCGTTGCATAAGAAATATGAACTACTGTACGTATGTACCACTGTATGTCTATTAGTGGAGGAAATACATTACGGTGTTTTCATACAACGGGTTACTCTTCCTCAGGTAAAATGAACGGACCCGGGCTACATGTATCAACATGAACAAATCTCAGAACATAATGTTGAATGAAAACAAGTTGAGAATGCTTCCATTTATGTAAATATGTACATAGTGGTATGTGACAACTTATTTAAATATTAAAAATATATAACACTGTATTTTAATGGATACCTCTATAGTAAAAAGTATAAAAATGTGGCTGGCAGGATACACACCAATTTGTAATAATAGTTACCTACAGGTTAGTAGTAGTGAAGAAAGTAATGAAAATGGATCAAGAGGAGGGCAAAATCAGATAGAAGTAATACTATGAAGAAACCTTTTTTAAATTAACTAATTACTTTTGGCTGCGCTGGGTCTTCCTTGCAGCATGTGAACTTTCTCTAGTTGCAGCAACTGGGGGACTACTCTCCACTTGCAGTGTGGGGGCTTCTCATTGCTGTGGCTTCTCTTGAGGCGCACAAGCTTAGCTGCCCTGTGGCATGTGGAATCTTCTCAGACTACAGATCAAACCTGTGTCCCCTGCACTGGCAGGCGGATTCTTTACCACTGGACCACCAGGGAAGTCCAACAGCAAAATCTCCATGATTGCTAAATATGGATGATGAGCAGAAGGTTGTCATTATATTATTCTATTCTTTCATATGTATGAAATATTTTATATTTTAAAATTTAATAAAATAATTGTTTAGAATCCCAGGGAAGGAGTCTAATTGGCGTATCCTGAGTCAGCTGCCCACTTCTGGATCAATCAGTTGAGTCATGGTAGAATATGGCAGCTTTTGTTATAAGCCATGTATTTAGTAGGGGGCTGGGGATGGAGGTAGTATCCTTGAGAGGGGAGCTGCACAGACAGAACCAAAGATACCCACTGAGTATTGGTCCTAAGGGCATAAGCAGCCAAGGTGTATGGGAAATTAACCAGGGTACAGATTATAACCCTCTATGAGCTTCTTTCTGGAGAAGGCAAATGGCAACCCACTCCAGTACTCTTGCCTGGAAAATCCCATGGATGGAGGAGCCTGGAGGCTGCAGTCTATGGGGTCGCTAAGAGTCGGACATGATTGAGCGACTTCACTTTCACTTTTCACTTTCACGCATTGGAGAAGGAAATGGCAACCCACTCCAGTGTTCTTGCCTGGAGAATCCCAGGGACTGCGGAGCCTGGTGGGCTGTCATCTATGGGGTCGCACAGAGTCGGACGCGACTGAAGCGATTTAGCAGCCCCAGCAGCAGCATGAGCTTCTTTCAGGGCTCAAACCAAGACCTACTGAGTCAGAATTTTCAGGCATACACATTTCAAAAAATCCGTCCTATTTGTTCTGATGGGAAACCTTAGATAAAGAAAGTCACCTAAGACCTTGCATTCAAACTACCATGTTGAATCCCCTGGTCTGGGTGAGTGGGCCTTTTTCCACTAGGTAAAATAGGGATTTCTTCCCTCTGAGAGTCAGCCTGTGGACAAAGGAAAGATCGTGCACAAGTGGACAGGTTTCTAGGAAAGCCCCACTTCCTGGCTTCATCCTTCAGTAAGCAATACCCTTGGCCTGAACCACTCACATTGGTTCCTCTGGGGTTGGCATTAGGAGGTTGGATAGTGAGGAGAGGAACTTGAACTTCCCCTAGAGGCCAAAAGTGTTAATGCTGGTGATTCTCTAAAGCCTCTTTGCATGGTTTAAAATAACAATAGTAGAAAACAATGACTTGCTAAGTACTGGACACGGGGCAGAAATGATTCGTCCAGAGTCCCTAAGCTAGGGGTCGGCAAAGTCAGGATTCAAGCTCAGGTCTGTCCGACTCCCAGATCCAAGCCACAGGGAATCTTGGGTCACTGACACTTCTTCAGAGTGTGGTGCCCACTGGCCTTCCCTCCTTACTGCCAGCTCTGATGAGTATTCTCCTCTCCAAGCACAGGTGGGAGCACCAGCTGCTGGTGGTGACAATGCTGTCAGTGGCTTCACGCCCTTATTGTTGCCCTCCCTGCATGGTATTCCCTGAGTATCCTTTCTATCAAACCGTCTATATAGCAAGTCCTCATGGATCTTGAGGGTTCTGCAGAATGTACAATCCCGTTAGTTGGTTTCCTCTCATCTTCCCCATTCCACTGTGTACTCCCAAACGTGGGCACTAATTTACTCTTCTCTGTATCCCTAGTTGATGAGCAGAATGAGGGGATGAGTGAATACAGGAATGAGTGAATGAATCAATGGTACTGGCGATGGCAAGTAAATGCAGCAAAGCAGAGAAGGGGGAGATGCAGGTGCCTGCAACCATAGTAACCATGATGTTGCTGTGTGATAGTCCTAAGAAGATGGTAACCATGGCAACACTGATGGTGAGGCCTGTTTAGACAGAGGGCTTAGTACTGCCTGCTGTCCATGCCAAGCCTGACCCACTCAGTGAGACGACGAGTACAAGTAGCAACTGTTGTCCTGTTCCCTGTTGTAAACCCCCGCGGAGGGCTGAGTTTCACAGTGGTCACACCCTCTTCCTGAGTGGTCCATGGGACTCTAGAAACACCGGGATTGGGGGCAAGGAGGTCCAGCCTGCCTGGATGTGGGATGTATGTCCACAGGCAAGGAGAAGTCAGATGGGCAAATGGATAAGGTGTGATTTGCGCTAAGGGCATTCTTGTTTGTGTGTGTGCCAGGGAAGTGTCTGCTGAGAGTGTGTTAGGGGAAGGGGGACAGTCCCATATATGTGCCTGGGGCACGGCCAGATGTGCAGAGGGCTAAGTGTTTGGGAAGGGGGAGTTAGTCTGCCACGTGTGTGGCCGCAGCGCGGTGTTTCTGGGAGGTGCGCCATGGAGTGTGTGTGTGTGTGTGTGTGTGCGCGCGCGCGTGCGTGTGTGCGCTCTTGCACTAGCTTGAGCTCCGTCGTGGGGGGCAGGGTTCTGGCGCCGCGGGGCGGGGACCCTCGGCCCCACAGCGTACCGGGCCCCGAGGTGGGGGTGCTCCGCCCATCCATCACCCGGAGCGCAGCGAGCGAGGCGGATATCACAGTGTCACGGCGGCTCGGCTCGCAGATCTTATCCTCTTCATTTCCGCCTGAACCGAGCCCGCCCGCACTGGCTCCCTGAAGGCTCCATCCATCATGGGGTGTGGGGAGGGGGAAAGATGGGGGCTGGACGGGGGGTGAGGGGGTGGCGAGGGGAGGGAGGGGCCGGCGGGAACCAGAAGTGCCATCGGACACCCGAGAAAGGCAACATCAAGACAAGTTGGGGGAGTGGGGCTTATCTGGGTTTGCTATTCCACGTGGGGGAGGGGATGCTCCCTCGGCCTTGGCGGGGATGAGGGACAGTGACCAGACAGCCCTAGCCTGGAACCCTTGCAGGTTGCTCCCTGAAGGCTCCCCGGATCCCGGGTGCCCGGCCTCACTCTCCCACGATGGGGGCGGTTGGGAGGAGGGGAGCGTGTCTCCGCCCCAGCCCTGCGAAGGGTGGGGGGGGTGTGTCAAGCGTGGGGCCGCACCTGGACCCTCCGGGGTGACCTCGGGCCGGGGCGGCGCAGGCGGGGGCGGACGCCCCGAAGGGAGGCCTTATTTCATTTCCCCGCACTGCTGAAGTTTCTGCGAAGTGTCTCTCTCACCTCTTTAAATTTTACGGCGCTTGGCTTGTGGCCGCCGGCCCCGCCCCGGGGAGGAAGCGGGTGCGGAGTCGGGGAGCCTACCAGGCCAAGGGGTGACTCCACCCGGCGGGGCGCGGGTCAGGCCCAGGGCGCCGGACTCTGCGGGGCGGCCAGCCTGAGACTGCCCCCCGCCCGGACTCTGGTTCCCCGGGGCCTTCTCGGAGGAGGTGGGGGGTCCGGATTGTCCGGGCCCAGGGGTGGGGTTTGCCTGTAGCTTCGGGCCTGGCCCCGCCCCCTTTCCGGGCTCCTTCACCCACCACACCTCCCTCCTCTGGCTCCTAGCTAATGTCGGGGTGTCTGGGGGCGGAGGAAGGTACTGGAAGAGGGAACCAGAGGAGCAGAAATGGATACCAACTTTGGGGCCCCAGCGGCCTTGCCAAATGTCACTCCAGCTTCCCTGGTGCCCCGAAGTCCGGATCTGGGTCAGGTACAGTCTGCAGATGAGGCAGGCGGGCACGCTCCGGTCCCTGATGGCCTGGCACCTGTCTGGGGATCAGGTTGGGGGCTGAGGATGAAAGGAGGGGCTGGGGAGGTAGGTGGGCTCCCACCCTTCTCTCAGGAGCCTGACAGGACTCCTCACCAGGTTCAGGTCCGGTGGGGGTGTGGGGGAGGACGGGCGGGAGTCTTGCCCTGGAGTGCATGAGGGAGAAAAGGAGGTGAGTGGGACAGAAGAGGAGCTCGAGGGAGAGGAGCTCGAGGGAGGCGTGGAATATCCGAGGATCCCATAGACAACCAGCCAGTTAGGGTAGAGGAATGGTTTGAACACAGTTAGGTCTGACTCCAGAGCCCCTTTCTAAGAGTAATCATTACCTTGGTTTCTCTACAATCTACTTCTTATTAATACGGCCCAGGCTAGGCAATCAAGCAGCCCCAGACACAACTTTGTGACTAGCACATAACCAGAAGGAAACACAGCTCCAAACAGAAATTTGGCTTGCCTGGCCTGGCAGGGAGAGACTCCAGCTGCCCAGATTGCCCCTTGTGGGGGGCAGGGGGGGCCTCTGGGACACCAGGGTTCAGAGCAGGGGGTGGGGGGTGGGGGCAGAAGGGCAGCTGGAACTGCCCACCTGGTGGTTGAAGCTGCTGAAGAAGGCTCTGAAATGAGTTTTTTTCTGCACTGACCTGGAGAGGACATGTCCTGCCTAGCACACTCCAGGGAGCTCAACCAGCAGCCTGGGGAAAATTGGTCATCTCTACACGACCTGGCAAGGGTCCGTTACAGCCGCCCCTCCCCTGCTCCCACACCTGCTCCTGGCTAACACTCCTGTTTTGCACACTCCTCACAACCAATCTCTCACCAAGTCCTCTGGATTTGTCCTTCTACACGTCTCTCAAATCTGTCCCCTCTCTCTTATCCCTGCCACCTCAGTCATCGTCCTTCTTACTGTGGTCTCTCCTTGTGTTATCGCAACAAGCTCGTATCCATCCTCGATACTGTCATGACAATAGGGCCCTGTCCTACCCTTGGAAAACCCTGTAAGGGCTGTCCGCTGCTCCCAGGATCAAGGCAAAGTTCACAGCATCCAGTTCAAGGCTGCCTTTCCTGCCTCCCTCATCTCGTTTTACTAAAGTGACCTTGCTCCTTCGTGCTTCTGAGTCTAGTGTGTGTAGTTCCTTCTGCCTGGAATGTCCTTCTCTCCCTTCTGTACTGGGCTAAAATTTTGTCACCCCAGGCCCAGTGCAAATACCCGTGCTCTGGGAAGACTTCCTGGAGGGAATGCCTCTTCTGTGCTCTCATGGCTTCTGTGCTTTCTTGTCCCCTAATTGTAATTAGCTGTTCGGGTCTGTCTGGGTCTTGCACTAGACGGATTGCTCACTGAGGGCAGGACCTTCACTTCGCACAGGAGCCTGAGAACCTGGAAGGAGGAGGCAGGAAGGGATCGCTGACAAATGAAGAAGGGGAACCAGTATTGTTTGGGACCTAGCACCAGGCCGCCCCAGCCTGTTTCTGAACTTCTTTGGACCTGGGACCCTTAGTCCATGATAACTGAGGTATGGGTGAGGAGAAAGGGGCTGGCCAGTGGCATTGTGGGCTTGCATGAACATTATTCCTTCACATAAATTCTCTTTCCTCTAAATCCCTCTCACACTGCCCCCAAGGCTGGAGAAGACCCACCTGTAATGAAGACTCAAGATTCAGAAATGTTCCACTCTCGGCCTGTGGCTTTCGCATTTCATCCCTTTTGGTGACTGGTTGTCATGGAAACCCGAGTGCAGGAAGCTCCTGCTGGCTCCCTTCCCAGGGTGGGAGCTGCGGGCTTAGCGCCCTATGTAGACTCTGGTTGAGCTGCTGCCTAACTGGCAGCTGGTGCTAGATGGCTGGAGCCTGAGTGCTCTGGGCCAGACTGGGCCTCATCGTCCCTTCATCAGTACAAGTTAAGGGCTTCCCTGGTGGCTCAGATGGTAAAGCGTCTGCCTACATTGCAGGAGACCTGGGTTTGATCCCTGGGTCGGGAAGATCCTCTGGAGAAGGAAATGGCAAACCACTCCAGTACTCTTGCCTGGACGGAGGAGCCTGGTAGGCTACAGTCCATGAGGTTGCAAAGAGTCGGACATGACTGAGTGACTTCACTTCACTTCACTTCAATAGAAGTTTGTGGGTTTATCCCAGAGTGTTGGCATGAGCCTGCCCCATGCACTTCAAGGCTGCAACCCTATAAACATGTTTCTAGGGGACCAGCAACCCCCTAGATAAACTCAGGTTCAGGTTCTGGACTGAGACAGCATGGGTCTTAGTCTTGACTCTGCCACTGGTTGGGTTGGCTCTGTAGTCTTGAGCAAGACATTTGATTTTCTGAGCCTCAGTTCCCTCATCTGTAAAATGGGGATAATAATAGCATCATGGGATTTCCACTTTTGGCAAGATGGTGAACTGGTACTCTGAAAGGCCCTTCCACTAAAATACAACTAGATTCTGCATGAATTACAAAAATAAAGCAGAATGGACCATTGTTTTTAATGAATGCATTGGTGGGTTTGTTAGAAAGTAAGGGAAATCTCTAAGGACTGAACATTGTCTGCCAAGAAAAACTTAACAAGGCAATGGGGAGCTAAAACTAAAGCATGACGTTGTTACTAACAGGGAAACAGGAAAGTTAAGCTAAATGTTGAGATAAGCACTGTGATAGGCAAATTAAGTTTAGGGCCGAGGCGAGGTGAAAGAACTTAACTTGAAATGCCTGCATTGTGTCAGGGTCTCTTAAAGGTGGCTAAAGCAATTTCAGGTTAATATCAGCCCCAACTAAATGCAAATGCCTTCAGTAGGAATGCACCTCCAATTTAGGCCCTCAGGATTCCCATAGATTAAATTAAAAATGAGCTAACAATCAGTGATGACCTACAAGGAAACAAGCCACTGTGAGTGTTAGTCAGCAATACAATAAACAATATGCTGAGACAATACGCCCTTCCTCAAATATTTAAAAATATTAAATATTTTTAAAAATCCAGCTATATGTTGTCTGCGAAAGTTACTCCTAAAAACACAAGGACAGTAAAAGGCTGAAAATAAAGATATCCAAAATGATACATGAGGAAAAGTATCAACCAAAGGAAAGTTGGAGTGGCTTCATTAGTATCAAAAAATAGTCATCAGGTTAAATATTATTATAAGAGATAAAGAGAGTTCCTAATAATGATTAAAGTTTTAATGAACTTGAAAGATAAAACAATTCAACTCATAAAATAACCTCAAAATATACAAGGGAAAAATGAATAGAACTACAGAGAACAATGGATAAATCCATGACTGTTATGGAAGATTTCAACATATCTCATAAAGTTCTTGATATGTCAAGTAAAGAAAAAAATTACGATATAGAAGATTTTAACTACATTATTTAAAAACTTGAACAAATAGATGTAGATAAAATCCTAAATCCAACAATTAGAGAATACACAGGGTTTCATCCATACATGGGAAATGCATAAAAAGTGACTACATGCTAGAACATAATACAATTCTCAATACATTATAATAATCTGGTATCATACAGATCATATTTCTGTAACCTATAATGCAACTAGATTAAAAGTCAATGATAAAACAATGCATAAAAATATTTCCATGTGTTTTTAAATTAGAAAAAAAATCACACTGGAAAAGTTTAAAGTCCTTATGAATGAAAATATTGCATAGCAAAACTTTTGTAATGCAGTGTAAGTGGTAAGTTTGAGGGAAATTTAAAGCCTTACATGCTTATATTTTTAAAAAAGAAAGCTGAAAATTAGCTAAGCATCCAACTTAACAAAAATAGAAAAAAAAATAAAAGAACTCAATGAAAGTAGACGAAAGAACATCATAAGTTAATAAAATAGAAAAATACAGGTACAGTAGAAGGAATCAACAAGGCCAAAATTAGTTCTTTGAAAGACTAATACAGTAGATAAACGTCTGACAAAGTTTAAAAAGAATTTTTTAAAAGGCATAGATCAATAATATTAAGGATGAGAAAGGAAATATTGCTACAGCTAGAGCAAAGATTTAAAAGAGAATGTACAGCTTTGTATTAATAAATTTAAAAATAGGTAAAATGCACAAATTCTTTGAAACACATGACTTACCAAAATCAGCTTAAGAAGAAAAAAAAAATCCTGAATAGTCTTATAATCACTAAACATAGTTGAATAAGTTGTTAGTCCCACATAGAAAACATTAAGCCCAGGTGATTTCAAACATTTGAAGAACAGAAATTACAATTTTATGCAAATTCTTTCAGAGAATAGAAAAGAAGGAACACTCATCAGTTCACTTTGAGAAACCAGTATAACTTTATTACCCAAACCAGGACAACCTCATTCGTGTACCTAAATGCAAAAATCAAGAAAGAGTAGAAGACTGAGTCCAACAAAATATTTTAAAATCATGACCAAATTGGGTTTATACAATAAATGTAAGGAGTGGTTTAACACTAATATATGTCATATATTAATACAGTATTATTGTTATTATCATATTATAATGTTATATATAATAGATACTTATTACATATTAGTATGTATTATATTGGAGAAGGCAATGGCACCCCACTCCAGCACTCTTGCCCGGAAAATCCCATGGATGGAGGAGCCTGGTAGGCTGCAGTCTATGGGGTCGCTAAGAGTCAGACACGACTGAGCGACTTCACTTTCACTTTTCACTTTCATGCATTGGAGAAGGAAATGGCAACCCACTCCAGTGTTCTTGCCTGGAGAATCCCAGGGACGGGGGAGCCAGAGTCGGATGCGACTGAAGCGATTTAGCAGCAGCAGCATGTATTATATAGTCTATAATGATATTAATGTATATAGAATTGTAAATATGTGCAGTGACATTAACAGGTTAAAGAAGGAAATCTATGGAGAAAGATCATTTAATCACAATCAACATTCTTTCATGATTAAAATTCTTACCTTCCTAGGAATATAAGGGAATTTTCTTAATTTGGAAAATCTAGCAAAATCATACTTATTAATAAAAGGTAAAAAGCATTATACTTAACAAAACAAGCTAAGAATCTTAATATCCCCCTAATCAACATTTTAGTGAAGGTCCTAGCCAATGTGTTTAATATTTAAAAAGAGCAAGAAAGAGAAGAAAAGGAAGGAAAGAAGAATGATTAGAAAGAAACAAAGCTATCACTTCTAGGTGAGATGATTATCTACATTAAAACAATCCAAAATGATATACCAAGAGGTTATTAGGATTAATGAATTTTCAAGGTGGCAGAATATAAAGATAATATTCAAAATAAAATTGCTCATTTCTATACTTGTTTATAAAACAATTCAGAAAAAGACAACATTTAGGATAGCAACAGAAAGTAAGGGATCTGAAAACAAATCTAATCAAAGATGTGCAAGACCTGTTGCAGAAAATGATATAACTTTACTGAAAGACATCAAAGAAGACCAATAAACAGGGAGATTTATCTTGTTCGGGACTTCCCAGGTGGCTCAGTGGTAAAGAATTCGCCTGCCAATGCGGGAGACACGGGTTCTATCCCTGGGTCAGGAAGATCCCCTGGAGAAGGAAATGACAACCCACTCCAGTATTCTTGCCTGAGAATTATCCTATGGACAGAGGAGTCTGGCGGGCTATAGCCCATGGAATGGTAGAATCATGACTTAGCAACTAAACAGCAGCAGTTATTCTGTTTAAGGAGAGAAGGACTCATCGTCCATATTTTATCAATTCTCCCATATCGATCTACAGAGTGATTGTCATTTCAATCAAAACCCTAATAAAATTTTTTTAAAAATTTATTTTTATTTTTTTTTATTTTTTAAGCTGTACCTTGAAGCATGTGAGATCTTAGTTCCCAACCAGGGAATCAAACCTCTGCCCGCTTCAGTGGAAGTGCAGAGTCCTAACCACTGGACTGCCCAAGGATTCTTCCCAGTAGAATTTTTAAAAATACTTTACTAACTGACTGTAAAATCTAAGTGGAAGACCAAAAACCCAAGACTATCTGTATACTCCTGAAGAAGAAATGGTGGTTAAACATGCCTAAATGGTGGTTAAACATGCCTAAATTAGGGTTAGGGTTAGGGTTAGGGTTAGAGTGGAAACAGTGTCAGATTTTATTTTGGGGGGCTCCAACATCACTGCAGATGGTGATTGCAGCCATGAAATTAAAAGGCGCTTACTCCTTGGAAGGAAAGTTATGACCAACCTAGATAGTGTATTGAAAAGCAGAGATATTACTTTGCCAACAAAGGTCCGTCTAGTCAAGGCTATGGTTTTATCCAATGGTCATGTATTGATGTGAGAGTTGGACTGTGAAGGAAGCTGAGCACTGAAGAATTGATGCTTTTGAACTGTGGTATTGGAGAAGACTCTTGAGAGTCCCTTGGACTGCAAGGAGATCCAACCAGTCCATCCTAAAGGAGATCAGTCCTGGGTGTTCATTGGAAGGACTAATGCTGAAGCTGAAACTCCAATACTTGGGCCACCTCATGCAAAGAGTTGACTCATTGGAAAAAACCCTGATGCTTGGAGGGATTGGGAGCAGGAGGAGAAGGGGACGACAGAGGATAAGATGGCTGGATGGCATCACCAACTCGATGGACATGAGTTTGGGTGGACTCAGGCAGTTGGTGATGGACAGGGAGGCCTGGCGTGCTGCAGTTCATGGGGTCGCAAAGAGTCAGACACGACTGAGTGACTTTCACAGCTTTCTTTATGGTCCAATCTCTCACATCCATACATGACTACTTGAAAAACCATAGCTTTGACTAAACAGACTTTTGTTGGTTAAGTAATGTCTGCTTTTTAATATACTGTCTAGGTTTGTCATAGCTTTTCATCCAAGGATCAAGCATTTTTAAATTTCATAGCTGCAGTCACCATCTGCAGTGATTTTGGAGCCCAAGAAAGTGAAGTCTTATCACTGTTTCCATTGTTTCCCCATCTATTTGCCATGAAGTGATGGGACTGGATGCCATGATCTTAGTTTTTTGAATGTTGAGTTTTAAGCCAGCTTTTTCACTCTCCTCTTTCACTTTCATCAAGAGGCTCTTTAGTTCCTCTTTGTTTTCTGCCATAAAGGTGGTGTCATCTGCATATCTGAGGTTATTGATATTTCTCCCGGCAGTCTTGATTCCAGCTTGTACTTCATCCATTCTGGCATTTCGAATGATGTACTCTGCATATAAGTTAAATAAACAAGCTGACAAGATATAGCCTTGATGTACTCCTTTCCCAATTTGGAACCAGTCCGTTGTTCCATGTCTGGTTCTAACTGCCTTCTTCTTGACCTGAATACAGATTTCTCAGGAGGCAGGCAAGGTGGTCTGGTATTCCCATCTCTTGAGAAATTTTCCACAGTTTGTTGTGATCCACACAGTCAAAGGCTTTGGCATAGTCAATAAAGCAGAAATAGATGTTTTTCTGGAATTCTCTTGCTTTTTCTATGATCCAATGGATGTTGGCAATTTGATCTCTGGTTCCTCTGCCTTTTCTGGATTTAGTTCAGGTTGAACATCTGAAAGTTCTTGGTTCACATACTATTGAAGCCTAGCTTGGATAATTTTGAGCATTACTTTGCTAGAATATGAAGTGAAGTGAAATGAATTGAAGTTGCTCAGTCGTGTCCGACTCTTTGCGACCCCGTGGACTGTAGCCTACCAGGCTTCTCAGTCCATGGAATTTTCCAGGCACGAGTACTGGAGTGGGTTGCCATTTCCTTCTCCAGGGGATCTTCCCAACCCAGGGATCGAACCCTGGTCTCCCACATTGTAGGCAGATGCTTTACCCTCTGAGCCACCAGATGAGTGCAATTGTGTGGTAGTTTGAACATTCTTTGGCATTGACTTTCTTTGGGATTGGAATGACAACTGACCTTTTTCTGTCCTGTGGCCACTACTGAGTTTTCCAAATTTGCTGGCATATTTCATGCAACACTTTCACAGCATCATCTTTTAGGATTTGAAATAGCCCAGCTGGAATTCTATCACCTCCACTAGCTTTGTTCATAGTGATGCTTCCTAAGGCCCACTTGACTTCGGATTCCAGGGTGTCTGGCTCTAGGTGAGTGATTACACCATTGTGGTTATCTGGGTCATGAAGATCTTTTTTGTACAGTTCTCCTGTATATTCTTGCTGCCTCTTCTTAATATCTTCTGCTTCTGTTAGGTCCATACCATTTCTGTCCTTTATTGAGCCCATCTTTGCATGAAATGTTCCCGTGGTATTTCTAATTTTCTTGAAGAAATCTCTAGTTTTCCCATTCTATTGTTTTCCTCTATTTCTTTGCATTGATCACTTGGAAGGCTTTCTTATCTCTCCTTGCTATTCTTTGGAACTCTGCATTCAGATGGATATATTAAAGACCTTCTATTCCATAATTAAAGACCTTCTATTCCATAAGCTAGAAGAAGTTATTTGTAGCACATATAACTAGCAAAGAATTTGTATCTAGAATAGAGTTCTTACAAACAACCCTAGAAATAAATACACCAAAGACAAACAACCCAAAAGAAAATTGAGTAAAAGACATAAGCACGTATATCCCAAAGGAAAACACACCGATGTAGAATGCACATCTGAAAAGATGCTCAGCCTCGCTAATAGTAGATCCTTTGGGGCAGATCAAAACGGGTAAGTCATGTCAAGGATGTGGAGCAATGACAGCTCGTCTTAATTGCGGTTGGAAGTGTAAACCGTAAAGTCACCGGGGGAACACTTTCTGACAAGCTGACCCCGTGCATATCCCGGCAGCCCAGCAACTCCCCACCAGGCTATGCTCTTGAAAGACTCTAGGGTGTGTGCATTAGGACTCGTGTAGATGGACACTCATTGTAGCACTGTTTATTTTAATGAAAGATTGGAAAAACCCAAGTATCTGCAATAGGAGAATTAATAAACGGAATATTGTATAGCAATGAACAATGGCCACATGCAGTAATATGGATGGATGTTGGCAGCAATATTGTATTAAACATGGAACTAGTAGGAGACTATGCATAGTGTACTGCTAGTATAAAATTCAAAAACATAAAAAACAAAAAAAATATAATTTTATGGAATCAGGAATTAGTTTTTTTTTTTTTTAAGCAAGGCAATGATAAACACAAAATACAAAATAGTGGTTATCTTTGGGATGAGGTGTAGAGAAAGTTGGCTGGAATACACAGGAAGGCTCAGTGGTCCTGGGTATGTCCTAGCTTCTCTGTTTGGTAATGCCCTAGTTGGGTTCATAGGTATTTATCTTATTACACTTCACAACTTATATCAGTTATAGGTTTTGTGTATATATAAAATATAACAAAAGGAAAAATGAAATCCAGTTATATATTAAAAAAATAAGGAATAACAATGACAAAAAAAACCCCACCAAAGATTGTAAAATAAAGGGCTGGACACAGACAAAGATATTAACAGAATGGGAAAGACTAGAGATCTCTGCAAGAAAATTAGAGATAACAAGGGAATATTTCATGCAAAGATGGGCTCAATAAAGGACAGAAATGGTATGGACCTAACAGAAGCAGAAGATATTAAGAAGAGGCAGCAAGAATACACAGAAGAACTGTACAAAAAAGATCTTCACGACCCAGATAATCATGATGGTGTGATCACTCACACTCACCTAGAGCCAGACATCCTGGAATGTGAAGTCAAGTGGGCCTTAGGAAGCATCACTATGAACAAAGCTAGTGGAGGTGATGGAATTCCAGTTGAGCTATTTCAAATCCAAAAAAATGATGCTGTGAAAGTGTTGCACTCAATATGTCAGCAAATTTGGAAAACTCAGCAGTGGCCACAGGACTGGAAAAGATCAGTTTTCATTCCAATGCCAAAGAATGCTCAAACTACCGCATGATCGCACTCATCTCACACGCTAGTAAAGTAATGCTCAAAGTTCTCTAAGCCAGGCTTCAGCAATACATGAACTGTGAACTTCCAGATGTTCAAGCTGGTTTTAGAAAAGGCAGAGGAACTAGAGATCAAATTGCCAACATCCTCTGGATCATCGAAAAAGCAAGAGAGTTTCAGAAAAACATCTATTTCTGCTTTATTGACTATGCCAAAACCTTTGACTGTGTGGATCACAATAAACTGTGGAAAATTCTGAAGGAGATGGGAAACCAGACCACCTGACCTGCCTCTTGAGAAACCTATATGCAGGTCAGGAAGCAACAGTTAGAACTGGACATGGAACAACAGACTGGTTCCAAATAGGAAAAGGAGTACATCAAGGCTGTATATTATCACCCTGCTTATTTAACTTATATACAGAGTACATCATGAGAAACGCTGGGCTGGAAGAAGCAAAAGCTGGAATCAAGATTGCTGGGAGAAATATCAATAACCTCAGATATGCAGATGACACCACCCTTATGGCAGAAAGTGAAGAAGAATTAAAGAGTCTCTTGATGAAAGTAAAAGAGGAGAGTGAAAAAGTTGGCTTAAAGCTCAACATTCAGAAAACGAAGATCACGGCATCTGGTCTCATCATTTCAAGGCAAATAGATGGGGAAACAGTGGAAACAGTGTCAGACTTCATTTTGGGGGGCTCCCAAATCACTGCAGATGGTGATTGCAGCCATGAAATTAAGAGACGCTTACTCCTTGGAAGGAAAGTTATGACCAACCTAGACAGCATATTAAAAAGCAGAGACATTACTTTGTCAACAAAGGTCCGTCTAGTCAAGGTTATTGTTTTTCCAGTGGTCATGTATGGTTGTGAGAGTTGGACTGTAAAGAAGGCTGAGAGCCAAAGAATTGATGCTTTTGAACTGTGGTGTTGGAGAAGACTCTTGAGAGTCCCTTGGGCTGCAAGGAGATCCAACCAGTCCATCCTAAAGGAGATCAGTCCTGGGTGTTCATTGGAAGGACTGATGGTCCTTCATTGGAAGGACTGATTGAAGCTGAAACTCCAATACTTTGGCCACCTGATGTGAAGAACTGACTCATTTGAAAAGACCCTGATGCTGGGAGGGATTGAGGGCAGGAGGAGAAGGGGACAATAGAGGATGAGATGGTTGGATGGCATCACCGACTAAATGGACATGGGTTTGGGTAGAGTCCGGCAGTTGGTGATGGACAGGGAGGCCTGGCGTGCTGTGTTCATGGGGTCGCAAAGAGTCAGACACAACTGAGCGACTGAACTGAACTGAACTGAAAGTACACACACACACACACACACATGTAGAATGTAGGGGTACCAGCATTATTATCAATGTAGAATTCAAGACCAAAAGCATTAAACAGAACAAAGAGGAACATTAGCTAATGAAGAAAGTTACATTTCCTGGGAAAGATAATCATAAACTTTATTGTATCAAGCAACACAGCGGCCAACTAATATAAAGTAAAAACTGCAGGGGAAAAACCTCAGTAGTTTGTCTTAATGGTCTTCCTGCTCAGTGGGAGGAGAGTCCGCCCTGCCATGGTGCTGCCGGCCAGGCCCACTCCTGAGCAGGCGGCTTTGAGGAGTCACCACAGGTGCCCACCTTCCCGAGGGATTTGCGAAGGGTTCAGGGAGTATGGCCAGGCTCCCAGGGATCCCCGTCCAGCCTCCAGCTCAGCTCCTGTATCTGCTTCTCTACTGGCCTCCCCAGTGGATGACCCCTACTTCTTCCTGCTTCTTCTCCTGACCTGCCTGATGTTCATCAACTTTCTAGGTTCCTAGTCTAGACTGGCTGTGTGAATTTAGTAAGTGGCTGCACCACTCTGAGCTCTGCTGTTCCCTTCTGGACAGCATGAGGCAATGATGCACAGGCAGAAGTCCTGTCTGCGATAGACGGGGCCAGCCATGAGAGGGAGGGTGGCTTCTGGCTGGCAGTCTCCCTTTCTCCCTGCTTCTCTTGTCCTGGCCTGTCTGAGCCAACCTGCTGGCCAGCACCTGGGAGGCAGCTTAGGACCGGCCACACCTCACAGCCCTGCTGTTGAGTCCTCACTCCTGTTGTCCTGGGATGCAGCTTCCACCGCTGTCTCTCTGGCCATTCCATTGCACTCCTTGGCTTGGAGCCTGGTCTGGTGAAGTCTGCCCCACCCCCCTCAGAAAGGCAGAGTTGCATAATCTTTGGGGCTTTTCCTGTCTGTCCTGGTCTTCCTTGTAGGCAGAGTTGCTTGTTTACACTGGTGAGTTGCTCTCAGGATCTGCCACTCACCAGCTTTGTGAAGTTGAACAGGCTCCACCTGTCATAGCCTCAGCATGTTCATCTGTAAAATGGGGATGATAATACTTTGAGTGAAAAGGCAATGAGATCATATCTAGAGGCATTGGCCTATGATAACTACTCAGGACTCAGCAGCTATCATTATTCTGGTTATCATCACTGTTAGCATTATGACTTATTGTTGGCAGAGTATTTTTATAAGCAAAAAAGACCTGACGCAGTAAGTTGCTTTCTTCCAGAGTTGCAGCTTCACTTTGCTTTGCAGAGCAGGTTTCTGCTCATGTCACAGTCACTCTGTTTGTGGACATTTTTCTGATGGGTATAACTTGATTATTTGCTCATTAGTAACTCGGCACCAGTAATTCACTTTTTCAGTTGAACGCTGTTGCTTATGAAGTACCCCCACTGCCTGGCCCTGCGGCACAGCCTCCCAGTTCCAGCTGTGGGTGAACCAGAGAGGATTCCCTTCCGTGTGTGTGGGACCAGAGGGGACCAGGCAGGTACTTGTGGCCAAGACCTCAGATGACATAGCTACCAACATCCCTGTAACTTGTGCCTTGAGGCTCAGGCCTGGCTGACTGGCAGGGACAAGCTCCCACTGACTGTGCCCCAATGCCTCTTCTGGAATGGCCCTGGAGGCCCAGGTGTCTGTTAGTCTCAGAGCATGGGGGAAGGAAGGCTGGTATCACAGGAAGCCCAGCTCCTGGAAGCTTCCCTGTCATGCCAGGCCCCATGCGAGAGCTTTACACTGTAGCTTTAATGGGTAGGTGGGGCCTTACCAGTGTCAGTGCCAAAGACCACCCCATATCCACCTCTTTCAACGGCTTCCCTGGTGGTTCAGATGGTAAAGAATCTGCCTGCAATGTAGGAGACTGAAGTTTGATCCCTGGGTTGGGAAGATCCCCTGGAGAAGGGAATGGCAACCCACTCCAGTATTCTGGCCTGGAGAATGCCATGGACAGAGGAGCCTGGTGGACAGTCCTTGGGGTCACAAAGAGTTGGGCTTAGCTGAGCAACAAACACTTTGACTTTTCAAGGCCCTTAGGCCCCTCTTGGTTCAGTGTTCTGGGCTGAGTTAGCTTCCGGGCTAGGCAGAGGGAGGGGTATCCATGAATAGTCAGCCCCACTGTTTGAACTCCTGGTTCACTTGCTCATGTGACCCTCACGATGGCTCTGTACTTATCCTTCGGTTCACAAAGGAACCAAGGCTGGGGGTGGTTAAGTGACTTGCCCAAGGTCACGTGGCCAGCGAGTGGCAGAGCTAGGACTGGAACTTGACAACATTGCTCTCACTTCCCATTCTCTGAAGCTGGACAGGGTGGGGTCCCCTCAGACACCACAGCCCCAGGCACCCACCAGAACAGTTGCCCCCTCATTGGTAGACCACAGGGACTGAAATGATCAGAATGAGATACTGACCCTCACATCCGGGGCCCCCAAACGTGACCTGCATCCTATGTTCTGGAAGCACACAAGGGTCACTGCATACTGAGGGTGGAGCTGGATCTTGCCCTGGTGAGGGGGTCCCCTTCGTGTGCCTGGAAACGAGGCTTTCCTGGGTCCTGAAGGAGGGGTGCAGGGGAAGGGGCCCAGCGGGGCAGCGGGGTGCTTGCCAGTCCTCCCCTCTCCCCTGTGCGCCTCCCTCTGGGCTCAGGGAGGGCTGATTCCCCAGGAGCCAGGGCGCTGAGGATAGCAGCTCCCTGAGCCTTAGTTTCCTTATCAACAAAATGGGGGTAGTGCCAGAAGGTGCCTCGCAGGTGAGTGTGAAGAGTCAGACAGACAAGGCTGGGAATCTCTGAAGCAAGAAGATGCTGCTCTTCCCCCTCCCTTTCCCCTCATTTTCCTCCTCCTCTGTCTCTGTCACTGCCCCAGCTCTGGTTCAAATCCCAGTTCTGCCATTTCCGAGCTGTGCTGGCCTCAGGAGTGTTTCTTAACATCTCTTAGCCTACTTTCTTGTTCTATAAAATTAGAATGCTGAAGAATGTGTGGTATCGTCCATGTAAAGCTCTCGCATGGGGCTTGGCATGCAGAAACGTCCCAGAAGGAGAGTTTCTTCCCTCCTCCCTTCTCTGGCCATGATCTGAAGCTGCATCATCTCTTGAGCCTAACCCGTGTTTCAGCTCTCACCTGCCTGACTCCCGGTCGCCACCTCGTGGCCTGATGGATGACTGCAGGTTCAGAAGAAAAATTCAAATGAGCTTCCAGTATGTTTGGGGGATTTCCTATTCAATAGCAAAGTACCCCTAAGGGACGTAAGAAATGAAAGCAGGGTGCTGCCCACAGAAAGGCGCCTGGATATTCTGTGCAGACAGGAGGGACAGGATCTGCGTGAGGGACTCCTGCCCTTTCTTGCTGTTTAATAGATTCTGTGCTAGGAACTTCCTAAGCTTCATTCCATGGTTGATTTGGCTTCGATTGGGATGAGAGTTTTTCAAATGAAGCGATAGGGGTTTCTGGAACCATGGCAGGGCACATCATGGTCTCCAAGGAATTAAAAGTTATATCTTCTTTATCGAAGGAATGGGTCCAGAGGTTTTTTGTTTTTATGATTCCTCTTTAGGCCACAAATAGGCTACTCTGGTGGCTCAGTGGTAAAGAATCTGCCTGCAATGCAGGAGACATGGGTTCGATCCCTGAGTGATGCAGATCCCCTGGAGGAGGGCATGGCAACCCACTCCAATATTCTTACCTGGAAAATCCCACAGACAGAGGAGCCTTGCAGGCTACAGTCCATGGGATCGCAAAAGAGTCAGACACGACTGAAGTGACTGAGCACACATGCCACATATAGGTACTTCACATATGCCCTCTCTATTATTCAAACATGCTCGCTTTATTCTTAGCTAAATCAAGAGCGTGGGATGTGTCAGGCATCCTCCCGCTGCCAAGGGCCTGATTGCCCCTGGCATGCCCAGCGAGGGCATCTCACCTCCTGCCATCTCTGGCCTTAGGACCCTGGGTGTGCCCTGTCTCAGTGGTCCCTCTGCAGTTCCCACCTCTGAGCACTTGTGCTGTCCCCTCCTCCAGGAGGCTTCCCCTGATTCCCCAGGCACAGCCCATGAGCCCCCCTCCCCCAGCTTTGAGGCCTCGATGCTTCTCTCCGAGCTCCTTCTTATCTTCTTCCCAGATGGGCATGGGTCCTGGGAGGGTCTGCCATGCAAAGGATGAAGACCAAAAGGGATGAGCAATCTGGGGGCTGTCTCCAAGCCCCAGGGGCTGCCCTGCAGTCAAAGCCATACATAGAGTTCCCTGTCCATCCATCAGTGCCCAGGGTCAAGGTCTGCCTGGCATGGGGTCTGGAACACTCAGAGGCCAAAGAGAGCATCTGAGGAGAGCAGCGTTGGCCTGGCAGAGTGAGAGGAACTGCAGAAAGCAGAGACTTCACTGTCAAGTGGACATGGCGATTGTTCCCGCCCCATGGGGCTTCGAGGGGAAAGCGGAACAAGACATGTGAGGCTCAGCACAATGTGGGGTTCATGGCGAACACCCCCAGTGGCTGCACCCAGAGCAGTGAGTGGAGCCCCTCAGTCACCTAATTCTCTGCTTCAGTGCCCGTCGAACCTTTTAGCAGGTCAGCCATGGGCAGGCTGGGCAACTGCATTGCCTGAGCCCGAGGGGTGCCCCTCTCATCCTGCTGGGGGACTGAGGCCGCTCTCCTTCAGACCACCCTCCTAATGCCTGTTGCACCATGCGTCTCACCACCACCTGTCCCAGTAGATTCGCATTCCACCTAGCTGTTGCCCAGACCTCACCCACTCTAGTCCAGGCCTCACACCCAAAGTTTTTTCAGGGAAGGCGGCAGTGGTGAGCTCCAGAGGTAGGACCTGGCTGGGCCTCACACCCTTCAGGACCAGCTTTGTAAGGTGGGCTCAGAATCATATTCCTCTTCTGGGACCACCCCTCTCCTCGACTCTAGACCCTCTCCAACCTCAGGTTCCTGGGAAGAATCACCCTGGAGCAAGTTACTGCTCTCCAAGCCTCAGTTTTCTCATCTGTATAATGGGATAAGAGCTGTTCTGGATTGTGAGGGTCGGTAGGCTGAAGTCTATCTCTGGCAGTGGCACGGACTTGGCTAGAATCGGTCCTCTGAAAGAGGGGCCTGGAGAAAGACCTTGTCTCACACGCTCTCGTCTCCAGATCAGGCCTACATTTCCTCCATCTCCCCTGACTTCACGTTCTGGGCTTGGGGGAGAAGACAGGCAGGAGAGAGGGGAGCAGTGGATTAGCACAGCCCACTGTCCACCCCCCACCCAAACATGTTTTAGTGACAGGATTTTAAATGATTGCTGTCAGCGAGAGAGCTGTCAGCTCACTGCTGGGGGGTGGGATGGGGGAGGGGTCTGGGAGGTGCCTCTCGCAGAAGCCCAGGCCTGGGATGTGGATGGAAGACCCAAGTTAGTCCTGCCTCCATGCTGCTGCAGTCTGGACCAAGTGACTCAATTTCTCTGAGCCTCAGTGAGGCCATTCGGAAGGGAAGAGTTTCCTGGGTCCCTGGGCCTGACCTTGGAGGACCAGGTTGCAGGACCAGAGTGCGGGCTTGGGGAGGCAGCCGGGGTGATGTCCAGGCCATGGGTTTGCAGCTGAATCTGGTTTTGAGCCATGCTTTTGCTGCCCCTTTTTAGCTTTGTCATACCAAGCTGGTCATGTCCTCCTTCTGAGCCTTGGGTTTCCCTTCTGAAAGTGGAACCTTGGGGGAGGAAATGAACAAGCCCAGAAGCCCCTGGGGCTGCGAGTCACCCAAGGCTGCAGGAGAAGGTGGGGTGCGGCCTTCCCCAGGGGGTGCTGTGCCCGTGGGCAGAGAAAGAGGGGCTCCAGATGCTCTCAGGTGCTCCTGGCTGTGGGAACGGGGAAAGGGCTGAGAAGGAGCAGCCAGACAAGGTGGGCAGGAGGACTTCAGGTCTGCGGGCTTGGGGCCTCCTGGATACACAGCCAGGCAGAGATGTACAATGATACACCCAGGAGTGGATGCGCAAACGTCTTCACCTACGCACAGACACAAGTCTGAGACTCTGGACTCCATAGGCAGATCTAGACAGCCAGCCGCACACCAGACACTGATCACCTGCAGACACCCAGCTTCCTGCACAACCTACCCAGGCAAACCAACCCACGGAGCCATCATCAACACGTGCTTGCACGTGTACACACACTGGTATTCCCCAAGGTACTCTAGGGAACCTCAAGACCTCAAGGAATATACTTTGAGAACCAAATTCCTTGAGTCTTTGCCATCTCCACACACCACCCGACCCCACCCTAACCACCATCTCCCCTGGATCCCAGGGCCACCATCTCCCCTGGATCCAGCCTCGAGCCATTGTGATTCCTCAGGATTTGGCCTCAGCTTCATTCTCACTGTCGCAGTCCCCTGAGTGATCTCACCCACCTTGTGTCTCAGTGACCAGCTACTGGTTGTTCAACACCTGGGTGCTCAGGTCTGGCCCCTTTGAGGCTCAGCCCTGCCCCTGACAGCTCATGGATGCCCCAGAGACCGTCAGCTCCCTGTGCCCCAGATCAGAGTGCTCCAGGGACCCCCATCCCGGCTATCCAGTAACTCGATGTTGCCTTCACTCCCCTCTCTCACAGAATCTCCAGGATTTCCTTCCTTCTTTCTCCTGTTACCACCCTAGTCAGAGCCGTCATCATCTGTCGCCTAGGTGACCCATTGACTCCCATCTTTGTCCAGTCCACCTGACCTACTTGGATCCATTCTCCACGCAGCAGCAAGACCATGGACGGTCTGGCTTTGCCTCTGGCCTCATGCTTCTCCCCCAGCCCCAAACTTAGCTATTCTTGCAGTTTAGGAGAGTCACAAGATTCTGCCTGCACCTGAGGTGTTTGCATAAGCTTCAAGAACTTGCAGACACTCCTCCTCCTCCTCACCCAGTCCCCCTGCACCAGCTAACTTCCCATCTCAGCTTAATATGCAGATTCTTCCAGGAAGCCTTCCATGATGCTCCGTCCTTCCAGATGAGGTTGGGTACCCCTGTAACAAGGCTGAGCTCACATCACATTGTCTACCTCCGTGAGGCAGAGACCAATCTCAGTTCTCAGCCTAGTGGCTGGCACTTAAGGGCCCCCTGTGGTGGTTGGTTGAGTGTGTTGGGGAAAGGGATGATTGAAACGGGAGGGAGGCATTTGTTTCAAGGATGGTGATGGGTCGGGGTTGGGACAGGATGAGGATGGGGAGGTGACGATTATAGGATGGAACAAGGGAATGTGTTGGGCAAGACCAGGGACCCCAGGCTCTCCCTTCCTGACCTGCTGACCCTGGCGCCCACTGAGAAATCTGCTGGCATCTCAGGCAGGACTGGCTCAGGCCCCGCACAGCCCCTCCCCCCAAGGAGAGGCACCACAGGCGTGTACAGGTTGGTTTATTTACAAATATACTGATGTCTCGTCTTTTTCTGTTGTTTCCATTTTCTGCTTTCGTGGGAAGAGGCAGAAGGTGAGAGTGGAGGGCAGGGTGGGGGTGGTGATGTGGTAAACGCTAATAAATAATTTAACAATGACAAGTTATTAAATAAAATGTGTCTGGGGATGGCGGGTGGACAGTGAGAGTCTGTACAAGGAGAACAGGAATGGCCGGCGGCCGGGGCCCCACACCTGGCTGGGCTGGGCTCCCGTGGGACCCCGGTGGGGCAGCCATGGCAGAGAGGCCTACAGGCAGTGGCGCCGTCCAAGGGCCAAAGGTTCGAGGGTCCCTTCTGCTTCCCCAGCCCCCAGGCGGCGTGTCTGTGAATGTGGGTCTGTGAGCCTTCGTGTGTGTCTAGCTGTGTGTGTGTGTGTGTGGCTGTGTGCGCGTCTGTGAGCGTGGCCCTCCCCCTTGCCCGCAGGGCAGAGTGAGCCCCAGAGCTGCAGGTTCTCAAAGACGGGAGGTGAGAGTCTCACCCCAGGTGGTGCCCAGAGTTCAGGCTTGGGCCGGGCAGAGGTCAGCCAATTCTCCTTCCCCCGAACCTCACTGCCAGGGCCTGCTCATCTGGACATGGTGGACTCCCCACATCACCGCCTCCAGGAAGCCTCCCGAGATGCCCAGCCCACTGGCACTGGCCACTTCTCTATAGGCTCTGCTGGGCCCGTGGTCTGACCTTTAGAACCAGTGTCCCTCTGTGTGGCCTCCCTGGAGGGCTCCACAGCGGAGGTGGTAACACTCCCTGTGTTACCAGGGGCAGCTCCCTTCCTCCCTCTGAGCCTCAGCTTTCCGAAAGGGAAGCAGAACTCCACTTTCCTCTGACACTTCCCCCCCCAACCCCTCACTTTCTCCCTCTTCCTCCAGAGAATAGTCTGTCACGTCCCCCTCCCCTGGCTTCCCACCCAGGCACCATGTGATGGTGGTCCCACATCACAGCAGGGGTGGGGGTGGTCCTGGCCACTCACCTCCCCCGCCCCAGGTCAAGGCTCTGCTTTCCTACATGAAGTGGACAGAACCCAGTCATCTCAACTCACCCCAACCCCAGCAAGCCTGACTGGTCCCGTGTGCTTCTGCTGGGCAGCCTTCTCTGAGCCTCAGGTTCCTCATCTGAGAAATGGATCCCCAACAATGTCTGGAAAGGCTTGGGACAGAATGTGTATGTCTCTCCTCCCAGGAGAGAGGTCCTCAAACGGGGCCCTACATCTTGCTTATCTGTGTCCCGACACCCAGCCCAGGGTTGGGCAGCGTGGTTATCAGAGCCTGGGGGAAGCCGCAGTAGCACGAAGGAGTTAACCTAAACCAGCTGACGGGGTGTCTCTGGCACAGGGAGCTGAGGACCCTCTGGCTTCGACAACCTGCAGGTCATCGGCATGTGTGCCCTGTACCAGCTCCTGGCAGGGGGCAGTGTCATGGCAGAGGCAGAGCGCAGGTTGGACTTGGGGTTTATGAGGCCCAGGGCGGGGGCAAGTCTACTAAGAGGAGTCATGTCCCCCAACCCGGAGGCCATTCACCAGGCACAGAGGATGAGGAGCTGGCGTGGTGCCCCTTTTCTGTGCTCCGGCTCTCTTCCTGACTAGCTGAGAGGCCTGTCCCTGCCCCTCTCCTGGCCCAGTTTTCCAGCCGCGCAGTAACGGGCAGACTAGTTGATCCATTCCTGAGGTTTCTTTCAACATAGAGTCTGGGAGAGAAGGGCCAGGTCTACTGGGCAGGGAGCATCTGCCCCAGACCTGCTCCAAGTGCCCCCAGCGTGACTTGCCTATATGGGCCCAAGAGGAGAGAGGGGACCAACCCTCCAAAGGACAGAGTGGCTGCTTTAAGGGACCAGTGGAGACCCAGGACCAAGAGATGGCACAGAACCTGGGCTGGCTGAGGCTGCAGGAGGACGCGGGACGACTGAGACTGTGGAAGTTTGTGGAAGAAGAAAAGCCCGGAAGGGCCAGGCTGGCTGATGACAGTGGGCAGACTGGGTTATATCTGTTCTACACGTTTAGACGGAAAGCTGGAGCCAGCCTGGGGGGGTGGGGGCGGGGGCGGGGGAGGTCCAATTTTAAAAGGAAGAGCTGGAAAAGGAAGGGCTTTTAAAAGGAAGCTGGAAAAGCCTGGCTTTAAGAAGCGAGGACAAAGGCTGAAAAGGGACAGAGGTGAGATCAGCAGAAAAGGCAGCTGAACTTGGGGCCCCATGAAGTAGTGAGCTCCTCGTCACTGGAGGTGTGCAAGGAGAGGCAGCAGCAGTTTGGGTGAGAGCCCAGCATCAGATGGAGCGCCAAGGGGTGCTTCCGAAACACCTTCCCACCTGGAGGCTCCACCATGTGGCCTGATTCTGCCTGGTTCTGGGGCCTCTGACTGCCTAGGCAGCCCCATCCGGGCGGAGGCGAAGCTACATCTGCATCCATGTGCTCTGAGCTCACCTCCTCTGCCCTTCCTCTCGCCCCTCCTATTGCTGTCAGAGGGGGCTCCCCTGTCCCCGTCTGGCCTCCTTCCCCTTCCTGACGGGGCAGGGCTGACCCGCAGGGGCCTCTCCGTCTCTCTCAGCATGTCTAGGTACCCGTGTGCACATCCGCATGGGTGTGCCTTGAAGCGTGTATGTGTGCATGTATGTCTCCATCCCTTTGAGTCGGCCTGGGCTCAACCTTCCCGCCCCTGGCGCCCCCGTGACGCCCCCTTCCCCAGGGGAGAGCTGTGGTGGGCTTGGCGCACCTGCCAGGCTCATCCCCACTCCCGCCCCAGGCTCCAGGTAGAAGGGGTGATCCTAGGCTGGTGGGCCTGCCCCAGAGGTGGGAGGAGGTGGGCACAGTGCAGGGCACAGGGTACACAGGCTTCTCACGCCATCGTCTGGGACATGCACGGCAGCGGAGGGGCTGCCTTGATCTAGGCCTGCACCATGGAGGTGGCCTGGACACAGAGGGGACGTTTAAAAAAATAGAGAGAATTTAAGCTTCCCATAAAAGAGATTGGGAGGGGGAGGGAGGCGATGGAGGCCAAGGTGGGGCTGGGAGGTGAGTGGCTGTCGAGAGTTCTGGGTCCCTGGGGGTGACACGGTCTCTGGGGGCAGGACACAGTCCCTGCCCAGGCTCCGCCCATCTGCCTGTCTGGCTGTGCCCAGTGGGCACATTAGCCAGGCCCGGTTGGCCGAGGGGAGGGCACCGTATGGCTGTCTGCAGAGTCTGTGCGGGCGGTGGGGCTGGGGGTGGTGAGGCAGCGTCTGTGGCCAGCAATCCTCCCCTCCAGGACCCTTGCCCAAGCGTCCGTGCCGCCCGGCTGGCTCTCAGGAGGCAAAGTAGGAACTCTGCATGGAGTAGAGCCTGTCGATGGGGTTCCCCACGCGGGCCTGCAGGGAGCCCACGTCCGAGGAGCCGAGGAAGCAGTCGCTGAGGCTGGTTAAGGAGGTATCGCTGTCGATGTCGTGGAAGATGGAGTCGTTGCCTGGAGGTGGGGGAGGGGCGGCAGGCAGAGGGGGTGGGCGTCAGCACCGGGGGTTCCAGGCAGGGGGCTTCTGGGGGCCCCACTGGCCCTACAGGCCGTGTGGCTGGAGGTGAGGGAGGGAAAGGATGACTGCCAGCTGGCGGGGGTTTGGGGGGCTGCGGGTGGGGGTTTCCAGGGTACCCCCTTCCTGACAGGAGGAGGCAGGTGGGCTGATTTGGAAGGGCCTGCCAGGTCAGGCTGGGGGGGCAGGGGCGGTGCTGGGCCATGAGGGGTGGGGCAGCTTACCATAGGGGTTCATGTGGTCACCTGGCATTTGGGGTGGCGTGAGGCCCTGCTGGAAGGGGTCGCTGCTGCCGTAGGGACTCTGCTCCATGGCCACGATCTGCTGCTGTGGCGGGGCCAGCGGCGTGTAGGAGGCCATCATGCCCTCCATGCGACTGGACAGGACCTCTGGGGAGAGACCGCGCCCTCACTAACCGCCCGGGGCTGTCCTGGCCTAGAGGGGACCTCAAGATGTATCCCAGGAGTCCCCCATGGCTTCCCATCCCACACGACCCCCACCCTGCTACCCAGTCCAGGCTGCCCGCTGCCGTCCCTTTGACCTCCTCCTTCCCAGCCCCTCCCCCTGCTGAGGTTGCCCATGAGCTTCCAGGGTCGCTGAGCCTCCATATCTGACCTGACTTCACCAACCTGCCCCAGACACACACACTCCAGCGCCTCTAGAAGAACTAGTTTATCCAAAGTCAGAGGCTTCCAGCAACAGCCAGTAATGACTCATGACACGGGGGTGCACTGAGTGCCCTGCACCCGCAGCGCCAAGGTGGAGCCTGCACCTGGGCCAGCAAGGCTCAGGGAAGGAGGGCTTCCTGGAGGAAGGGGCCTTCCACCTCCATGTAACTTCAAGAACCAGCAGAGAGTTCAACCAGCCTAGCCAGGGGCAGGATGCCAGGCTGAAGGGTAACAAAGGCAGAGAAGGGAGAAACTGCCCGGTGGGAGCAGGGAGCCCAGTCCACAGGGCTGGACATGAGGGCAAGAAAAGGTCATGCCTGGGGAGAGAGATGGTTCCCTGGGGACCCGAGCTGAGTGGGGGGCAGGGTGTCCCCTGAGGCTGTAGGAAGCCAGTGGAGGGTCTTGGCTGTGGAGGGACTGTGGAGAAAGGCTGAGAGGGTGGAGGACAGAGGCAGGGCCCATCAAGAGGAGACAGGTGGGGCGAGGGGCTTGGGTCCCCATTAAGGTAAATGCAGGAAAGTCTGAGAGGGGCATGAGGGACCTGGGAGAAGAAATCACCGACTGACTGGGTGACTTAGCAGATGCAGTGCTCGTGGAACAGGACAGGTCAGAGGTGACGCCCAGGTTTCTGGTGTGGGTACTGGGTGGGTGGAGGGGGGCGTTGGGGAGCAGCAGGGGTGTTGTATGCGTGTGGCCTGGGGACAATGGCATGAAGTACAGTGTGGGCTATGATGAGCTCAAGGGGACCTGGAAAGTTCTTGGGGAGACTGCGTCCAGGGGGCAGCTGGGAACCCCGGAGAGCAAGACAGAGCGTAGGGGCGGGCTGAGATGCCCGTGGCCATGGCAGCAGCCCCCGAAGGCTGGGCTGTCTCAGGAGAGGGGAAAGGGGACAGGACAGGAAGAGCTGGGCTCTGAGGCCACGCACAGCCCGAAGCCCCGGGTCCAGCCTGGGACACTGGTCTGGCCTCAGAGTCCTGAGCTGCCCATCAGTGCCTTGGCATCTGCCTCAGGGCACTCGTCTCCCATGGGAGCGGACAGCGGCAGCCCCCACCCCAGTCCAGCAGTCTCGGGAAACACTTGGGCCCCCCTCCAAGGCCTAGAAGGCTCCAATGGGGTCCTGCTGGGGTTCGGGAGGCCAGCCCCAGTCCAAGATGTGGAAACAGCATTTGGGCAAAGCTTAGTCCACCCTGGACTCTCAATACCCTGAAGACTTTCTCTGGAAATTTCTCTGGAGACTTCTGCTGAATTCTACATGGGCAAGAGGGTGTGTGGTCGTGTTAAAAGCACAGGTTTAGGAGCCCAACAGGAACTTCCCTGGTGGTCCAGTGGTAAAGAAACTGCCTGCCAATGCAGAAGACAGTAAGAGACTCAGGTTCGATCCCTGGGTTGGGAAGATCCCCTGGAGGAGGGCATGGCAACCCACTCCAGTATTCTTGTCTGGAGAATCCCATGGATAGAGGAGTCTGGAGGGCTACAGTCCATGCAGTTGCTGAGTCAGACACGACTGAGCAACTGAGCACGTACGCAGGAGCCCTACACTCAGGGCCAAAGCCTAGCTTTGCCCCTTACTAGCTGAGTGATCCCGCGAGTCCCTTAGTCTTCTGAGCCTCAGTCTCCTCATCTGTGAGATGGGCGATAACAATGCCCCTCCTCTTAGGGATCTGTGAGTTAAGTGAGACGGAAGCTGTTGAATGGTGAGGACCGTGCCTGGCACAGAGAGAGGGTGAATGTGGAAATTCTGTCCCCGCTCCGGGCTGCCTCCCCTGCCATTTCTCCTCCTCCTGTGTCCCGTGGTCCCCACTGCCTGTCCGTGGATCTCAGCAGGTTCCCAGGCACTGGCTCCCTGAGATCTGACCCCCGGGGCGGGAGAAATTTCCTGGGAGTCTCGTGACAGACTGAGCCCCGCGCTGGGCCCTTGGCTCACCTTGGCCCAGCCGCTGGGAGTTCTGCTGCTCCTGTTGCTGCTGATGCCGCCGTGCCAACTTCTTCATCTGCAGGAGATACGGTGCATGCCAGCCCCACCTCGGCCCCCAGGCACTCCCGCCCCACCCTCATCAGGCCCCGGTCTTCCGCCTGCCCACCCTCTCCCTTGCCCAGCAGGGTGGCTCGTGGCCGGTCCTCACCTTTGCTCTTTGGTTCTGAAACCAGACCTGGACCACACGCACGCTGAGGCCCGTCTCCGCCGCCAGCGTCTCTCGGACCTGCCCAGAGAGGGAGAAGGGTCAGGCCCGGGGGTGGGCAGGCGCCGAAGGTGGCAGGTCCGGGGGTTGGGCGGGGAGGTGCAGGGATGCCCAGGTCCCCGCAGGAGTCTGGAAAGGCAGCGGGTGTGGGGGTGTCAGCCCCCGCCCCACCCCGGCCGCCCCTCACCTTCCGGCAGGGCTTGGAGGAGACCTCGAAGGAGGCCTTGAAGGCTCTGCGCTGCTGCGTCGTGAGGATGGTCCGGGGCCGCTTAGGCCTCCGAGGGTCCTTCCCGTCGTCCCCACTGCCCTTGCTCTGGCTGCCCTGTCCCTTGGCCGGCTTCATGTCCCCATCCTCATCCTCGCTCTTCACTGTGGGGAACACGATGCAGCGGATCAGCCCGTATCCTCAGGAACCCGCTGCTGCTGGGGTCCCGTCACCTCCTGCCATCACCCAGCACGACTCCCCAGGGCCCTCAGGGTAGAGACTGCCCCCTTCCCTGGGCCACAGGCCCCGCCTCGTCTCACCTCTCACCTCCTGTCCACCCACTGCCCCACCCAGCCCGGTGTGTTCCCTTCCTCAGCAAACGGTCCTCGCGCCCTTATCTCAGCCCCCTGGGGAGACCTGAACCAAAGCCACCAGACCTGCCCTGCTGACCAGACAGGCAGAGGAGGGCACCCTGGTGAGCAGGCACGGACACACGCTGCCCACTCAGATGCACTCACGTTCAGAAGGGCAGAGAGACAGGCCCACATGGGGACAGGTTCGGGCACTGCAGAAATGTGCAGGTGCACACGTATGGCACACACATGTGTGGCTGGCACACGGAAGGGAGCACAGCTATGCTGACGCTCACAGGCAGCCGATCTGCCATCAGGCCCACGGCCCTCCTGATGAGAGGAGCTGGCAGCTGTGCTCAGTCTGGCCCTGGGCTTCCCCTGACCCAACCTGCCTGGGCCCCACCTTGGCCTGTGGCCTCCGGGCCCTGGGGGACCCCAGCCCAGAATGCTGGCTTTCAGGAAAACCAGTTCCCATGGCACTAGCCCAGCATCAGCCGGGCATCAGGGCCCAGAGAGGAGGCTCTAAGGAGCTTCCAGGGACTAAGGATTGACAAGCAAAACATACACTCACACACACGTACACACAGGTGCATGCTCTGAAGCAGGGACATACAGGCATGCACACGTCTGGACACACACACACACACACACCCTTGAATGCAGAAGCATGCGTCTTCACCCAGCGACCCCATACCCACTTGCATGCCCGAGTTATGGGTCTCAGAGATGCGGGCCCCAAACAGACAGCAGAGCCTCCCCCACCCCCATGCCTCCTGCTGCCCCCAGCCCATCTTCCTCCGAGCATGAGTCCCTGCAGAGGAGGGCCTCCCTCTGAGACCCCCTTCCTAGGCCTGGCAGGAATGTGCCAATGGCACCTGGCTGGTCCCCGCTCTCCCTCAGGAGCCCAGGCAGCCTGGCCACCACGGTGCCCTGCCCAGGGGTGGGCAGAGGGACAGATGCATGGGCAGCTCATGCCCCCCTTCAAGGGCTCTGGCAGGGACACGGCTCCTTTGTGTGGGCAGGTCCTCTGACCATGGGCTCCGGGTTCCCCACAAGGGCCTGGCAGACCAGGGCACCTCCTCCCCACGCCCCCTGCTCCAGGCTGTCTTTGCCGCCCCCAGGAATGACCAGGTGCCAGCCTGCTTCCTGACTTTCTCCTCCTTAAGAACTTGTCCCTGGTTGGCCCTGCCCCTCCTGCCAGGAGCGCTCCAAACTGGCAGTCTTTGGGAGGCTGGAGCAGGGTGGAGAGGAGCCTTCACCCCAGGAAATGGAGGCTTTCCCTCCACTACCGAGGACTCCAGTCCGCCCACTGCTGAAGACTTGGGGGGGCGTGATGGAGACAGGATGCGTCGTATCAGATGCCTGTAGACTCGATGCTGGGAGAGACCCCTGTGAGGTGGGGCTGCGGTGGGGTCACAGCAAGGGAAAGGGGGACTGCTGGGCCAGAGAGCACAGGGCATGCATTCATGTGTGTGCAAAGTATAGTACCTGTGAGCACATGGATAAACGTGTAGCCAGACTTACTGCACGAGTGTGCTAGGGCATGTGTACACATGTGTGTTTACATGGGTGTGGGCTTTGGCGTGCTTGGGCATGTGAGCACATGTCTAGTGGACATGTGTCCATGTTTTTACATTCCTGGGCGTAGGTATCCACACACACATCTTATGTGCTTGTGTGTGTGCACGTACAACCACATGCACCTATCCCTGTGCGTGATCGTGTCCAGGTGCGTTTGTGGGCCTGTGGGGCCATGCACACGTGTCTGTGTGCACCCCGCATGTGAACACCTCCGTGCATGTGTGCACTGGCTGTGGGTGTGGGTGCAGTGTCTGTGTGGGGTACGGGTCCCAGGGTCAGAAGCGGGTTTCTCCTGCAGGGCGACCCTCTGCGGCATGGGTGCCAAGCCCCCCACCCGGCTCCAGCCGCAGCTCACCGGAGTCGGATTCGTCGGGGCTCACGGAGCTGAGCAGATCCTTCTCCTTCTCGTAGTCACCCTTGCACAGCAGCTGGCCCTCCTTGAGCACAAACTCGTCGCCCTTGCGTAGCTGCCGTTCACACACGCAGCAGCAGAAACAGCCCAGGTGGTACACGCACTCCAGCGCCCGCATCACGAACTCGGTGGGGGCGATCTTCTCCATGCAGCCACTGCACTTGGCCGCAAAGAGCCTGTGGGTGCACAGAAGCGGGGCATATTGGCTGGGCTCAGGGGTCCCTCCCAGAGGCACTGCCCACAGAGCACCTCTTCCTCCTGCCACCCGGAGCCACCCGGCCCAAGTGGGAGAGGCCCTCCCTGGGCACAGAGCCAGACAGTGGGAGCCCTACCCCTTGGCTGGCAGGGCCCCTGACGACCCCAAGATGGGCACTGGGCATGCTGCCCAGAGATGTCAGCTCAAGAGCCTGCCTGCTCAGAGGCACAGCGACCACTAGAGGGCAGAGTGCAGGGCCAGTCTCCACCTTCCCTGAGAGCCAGGTGGGCCCTGCCCTGAGCGGAAGGACTGGCACCCCATAGGTCCCATCCCCCGGCCCTCCAGCATCTGTGCTCCTCCTCCCTGGCCCTGCCTCTCCCCCACATCCAAGTGATCCCCATCCTTGCCCAACCCATCACCCAGCCTGGCTCCCTCCCCTCCTGCCGGAGGGGCTGCCCCAGCGTCCTCGCTGGTTTACTGCCTCTCCAACCCTTGACTCACCCTCCAGGATGAGAAACAGAGGGGTCTGTCCAAAGCACACACGTGATCACGCTGCCTCCCTGCCCCAGACTCATCCACGGCTCCCTCGTGCCCTCAGGAGAACCTCCAAGTTTCTGAGTTTGGCCTTCAGGCCCTTCACAGTCCTGCCTCCCCTCTTACCCCTCTACTCCCGGAGGCTGCTGCCTGAAGCCCTCCAGGGCACCATCACCATGGCCCTCTGGCATGCTCTTCCTCTGGCCCTTGCCTCGGCCACACCTGTTTATTTCTCATTTTAGCCTAGGACTCTCCCCCGTGAACACATAGTCACAGAACACGTGTGCAGTATCAGCCGCTCTTCCAAGCACTCTGTGTACAGAAGTGCATTTCATCCTTGCAACAACCCTACGAGGCAGGAAATATTAATCCCATTTTAGAGATAAGAAAACTGAGGTGCTGGGAGGCAGGCATGTGCTCAGGGTCACGTGGGGAGTAAATGTCCGGGGTCTGATACTGTCCGTCCGTGACAAAGAGGATCCATCTTTCATCTCGGGAGACAATGCTTGGGGTGGGGTGGGTGGGTCTTCGCGACTCTGGTGAGTGAGCACAAGGGTCTGAGCAGGACCCTGCCCTGGCCTGCACCTACTGACCGCTCCTCTCGGCTCCCCATCCCTGTCACGTGCCCTGCTCTGTGGGAACTCAGCCTCAACAACACTTTGATGGAAAAATTTATGAAGAATCAAATTATTGCTGCTGGGAGGGAATTAAAACCATTTTTCATTCCCTGCGTCCTCGGGCCACGTCTGCGGGCGCCACCTTGGGAGCACTGCGCGCATCCCATCCCTCTTTATGGCCCGCCATCACAGGCACAGATTACAGCTGCAATTCTCTACTAATCTGTTCTGGAACAGAAACGGCCATAAACGCAAGGCTCTCGGCCTGCCTCCCTTCCCGGGGCTGCCATCCACACCACCCACGGTGAGCGGGTGGGACGCAGTGGGCAAGGCCAATCCCAGCTCTGCCTGCTGCCCTGGCACTGGCCAGGGCACTCAAACTGGGGAGACCCCAGCAACCCCTGCCAGCCACCTCTAGTCTATCCAGCAGGCTCCTACTCATCCTGCAATGCCCAACTCCAACACCACCTCCTCTGGGAAGCCTTCTTTGATGCCCCAGTCTGGGGGAGGTGGCCTCCTCTATGCTCACCTCAGGCCTTAGTTCCCTCTACTGTGAAACAGGGATGTCAACAGGACTTTCCTCAAAGGCTGCTGTTGTCAGGACTCAAGGGGACTGAGCATTTAACTCAATGAATGAGTCCCGCATCAGAGTGATGGCACGTGACCCTGTCAGCTCCTAGTTCCACGGAGGTCCACCTGATCCACCAGGAGGCCTCAGTGTCTGCAAAGTCTGAAAGTAAAGGCTTGGCTCAGGCAGGCAGGACCCTACTGGCCCACACAGCACAGGGCTTCACCAGGGGAGTGTGAGCCGAAGTCAGCTCCAATTTGGCCCTCTGGCTGGAGACCTTTGTTCAGAGTGCAACCCACCCAACTGCCCATGGCGCCCTAAGCAGAGGCCCCTAGGAACCGGGCTGACCCTCCAGTTCTGCCAAGGGGCTAGGGAAGAAGCCAGGTTCGCAGAACCTGCTGCTCTGACATGGGGGACACTTCTGCCTTGCCCCTCTCACTGCCTGTCTGTCCTCCTCCCCACGCTCTACCTCCTGACCTAGAGGCCCCATGAAGGGCTGCAGCCTGGTCCCTGTGGCCCATGGGCAGATAAGTGCTGGGGCATCTCTGGGTCCACCTGGCAGGGCTGGGGCCCCGGGCCAGGTTGGCACGCCTTTGGTGGTTCCCAGAGAAGAAGCCCTCTGAGTCTAGGGGAGGGGGTGGCGGCGGTGGTGGGGGGTGACCTGCATTTGCAGGCGCTGCCACCATGCAGGCTTCGTTCAGAACAGCCGCGCTAATGCCTTGGCAGCAGGGGGTCGATTGCTACTTTCTCCAAACTCATCAACACAATCTATTATTAATACTTCTCCAAAGGCTCGGTGCCGCCATTACGGAGGCAGCGCCAGCCACTCGGGGCATCATCTGTTATCTAGATTGCAAAAACTCGGGAAATAAAACAAACCGTGCACACTTTATAAATGGAATGGGCCATCCGTTTGGTCTCCAAGCATCTTTCCACCCAATAAAACATCGGGGGGGATGCATGAAATACTTGCTCCCAATTATGGGGCTGCCTTTGTCTACCACGCCAGGGTGAGAGCTACAAACAGCGTGTGTGGAAGGGGCTCAGGCGCCAGTGGGAGCCCCTCCTTTCTGTGAGCCCCTACTCCCTCCCTGAATCCCTCCCACCACACAGGACCGGTGGAACCAGCCATTGAGAAGCAGCCCCAAGCAGAGGCGGGTGGCAATGGAATCAGATGGACTCAGGTTCAATGCCTGTTTCTGCCGCTTGCTGGCTTGTAAGTAATTTCTTCCCTCTAAGCTCACTTATCTGTATAATGGGCTCAACAACGCTGCTGGGTTCTCAGTGTGAAAATGCACTGAGTTGTCAGGTTAAAGCTGTGAGCACAAAGGGAGTGAAGCGGGGGCTGGGGAAGCCTCTCTGTGAACACTGCCTGGAAGCTGCAAATATTGACTGGAGATGCAGAATGGCTAGGGCTGAAAAGCTTGGTGCCTCCCCGCCTCCCTTCCCCTCCCGCCCCAAAGCCTGGCATGAGGGCCCGGGAAAGCAACAAGGGCCCTGGGTTTGGAGCCCTGGACTCGCTCTCCGTCCCTCCCAGCTCTGGGACCTTGGGCGAGTCTGAACCTCACTCACTTCCCTCCTCTGTAAGAGCACTGGGCTGGGGGCTCCAGATGGGTGTGCTTCTGCTTCTCACACTGGGGCTGGGAAGCCTGGATGCAGCAGGTCCTGGGGTCAGGGATGGAGGGCGCTGTGGGGTGGCTCCGAAGCTCTGGCCAAGGCAGAGTTACCTGTGGCTTCCCCTCTAACGGTTGTGCCCTCTTGGTGCCAATCTGCCTGCCCAGGCCCCTTCCCCAATCCAGAAGCTCCAAAGCTAGACAAAGACTCGTGAAAAACTTGTGGCCACATCACTTGCTACCAACCCACACAACCCTGTTCCCCGTTTTCCACATAAAGCACCTATCCTTTCCACACGCTGTCCCCACAACCGAGAAGGCCATTCCCCCCACTCCCAACCTTTGCCTGGCAAACACCTGCTAATTTGGAAGGATTTAGCTTGGGCATCCCTTCCTCCCAAAGCCCCCTCCTCCTTTCCAGTCGCAGACACACTTCATGTATTTCCAGGTACACCTTCCCAGGGCCACCTGTGTCTTAAGCACTGAGCCCAAGTCCCCACACACACTAAAGGTGAGCAGTGAATGTTTGCTGAATGACTGCTGAACCAGCCAATAGAGTGCCGTTTAGCCTGTGAGGCAGGGCAAGCTGGTCTGTGGGAGCTCCACCCACCTGCCCTGTAGAGACAAGGTTCCCTGGGAGGGGACCTGTGTGGGGAGGTGCGGGTGCTGAACCGGGCAGCTTGGTGTTCCCTCCTGTCTCCATAACTTTTCCCTGTGTGACTTTAGTCAAGACACTTTAACCTCTTTGAGCCTCAGTTTCTTCATCTGTAAAATGGGAATGATGGTACCCACCCATGGGGTTGCTGGGAGGGCTAAACCCATGTAAAGTTCTCAGCCCTCTGCTGGCATTAAAAGGCATTTCACAACTGCTGGTGTCTGCCTTTCTCCTGTTCTGTGCGAGTCCAACATGCTCTCCTGGATTATCCTTGCTGGGATCTCCCAGGAGTTCCTGGGCACAGGCTTCCTGACACAGATGCTAACCATGCTCCCTCTCATCTCCATCCTGGGCTCTGGATCCATCCTTCCAGCTTCTGTCTGGAGGCTGGAGAGAGCGCTCCTGGCTCATTCTCTGGCTGTCTCATTAGTATCATTGATCTCAATTAACATCTAGCTGCATCACCCCGTTAAGTCTTCACAGAACCCTAAAAGGAAGACACTGTTTCCATCTCTGTTTCACAGATGAGCACAGGAAGGTGCAGAGGGCAGGTTCAAAGTCACATGGCAGCATTGCCATATACTCCCTCTTTGCTCTGTGTATCCAAATGTTTCCGTTCATCAATTACCCTGGCCCTTTGCCATGCCCACGTCTGTCTGCCCTCAAGGCTCGGAACACTCCAAGTTTTTATCACTTGACATAAGCCCAGCACCTAGTAGGTGTGGCTGGGTGTGTGCACGTGTGTATGCTAAATCGCTTCAGTTGTGTCTGACCCTGTGCTACCATATAGACTGTAGCCCTCCAGGCTTCTCTGTCGGTGAGATTGTCCAGGCAAGGTGGCTGGGTGGGTTTTCCTTGAACCAAACTGAATATCTCCCCCTGCAGCAAATACACCCCCTTCCCCCAGGATCATCTGTAATTGCAGAGTAAGAAATTCCTCTTTTCAGGATATCCTTCCCTTAAAGTGTCCCAGGCTAGGACAACACATCTCCATCTCCTCTGAGCTTTCATGGGTTTATTTGTTTAATTCTCAATGTATTAAAGTCATAAAGCTAATAAACAAAACTCAAAAAACCATTTTTTTCGGGAGCATGTGAACACAGGTTACAAATCTGATTTGTTAATTTCTCTTAAACCATTGAGATGGCTCAGACGGTAAAGAATCTGCCTGCAAAGCAGGAGACTGGGGTTTGATCCCTGGGTCAGGAAGATCCCCTGGAGAAGGGAACGACAACCCACTTCAATATTCTTGCCTAGAGAATCTCATGGACAGAGGAGCCTGACAGGCTGTGGTCCCTAGAGTCACAAAGAATCAGACACAACTGAGCGACGAACACTTTCAAACCACTGATACCTGCAGAGATGCATGCAACACAGGTGATTCTTTTACCTCTCATAAAACTGGTTTCCTAATGTCCCAGGGCCCCTCCAGCCTCTCCTCATGGGTCTTCATCCCCAGCTCTTGGAGGCCACACAGCATGTACTAGGCTAGGAATCCTGGTTCTGTCATTTCCTCACACTGGAATCCCACACAAGTCCCTTCTCCTCTCTGAGCCTCAGTGACCCCATTTGTCCAGTGGGGTCACAGCTGGGCAGAGAAAGGCTTGATGAGTGCAGATCACAATCACTGTCATCGTCTATCCAAGCCTTTCCAGCACAGTTCACTCTCCTCTGCCTCCTCACCGTGCGGCCATTCCCGGACTCGTGTCACTGCACTTTACAGTTTTAGCTCTTCACTGGGTTCTCAGTCCAAGAGCTCCCAACAGTTTTAGGAGAAGTGCAAAGATCTAACCATGGCATTCAAGGCCCCACTCTACCCTGCCACACCTGGCCTTCGGCGCTCTGCTCTAGCTGCCACGCTTCTCATTGTTCCCTGAACCCAAGTCCCTTCTGGCCTCCTTAGCACCTAAAATTCCATCTGACTCTACGACCTGTTTTCTCAAACCCTTCCCTTTTTTTCTTGTTGAACTTATCTTCAGCCTTCAAGACACAATTCAAAGCATCACCTCCTCTCTGAAGCCTTCCCTGATGCCTCCAGATCCAGATATCTGTGTGTCTGAACTCCCCACTGTCTTAGAAAGAAGGAATTAATTCAATCCCCTACCCTTTGCTCTGGCATTGAGTTGGTGGTTAGTGACTATTTATCGAATGAATGAATAACCCTGGGAGAAATGAAATGGGCAGTCATTTCAAGGGAATAACAGAAGGACAAGAGAATATTGGACACTCTGCTTTTGGGGGAGTCTGAGAACACTACCAGCTAACAAGAGAAGTTGAACTTGCCCTCGTGTGCCCCCTTCACAACCACACACCGTGGAGTTCAGTGTCCCAATTTTTTATTAACAAAGTTCTCCACGTGCCTCCCGTTAGGCTGGGAGTCTTGCAGTAACACCTCCTACGCTGCATGGCACCTTCACGCATGGTACACAGGGAGAGCCCTATTGGTATAAAATGACTTCTCTGACCTTCAAGTGACTGGGCCAGGCCTGGACACCTGACTCAAGCTGGGCCAACTGGACCCTCTGTCCTGTGTCTCATCCTTCTCCTGCTTATTCAAGGGTCCTTTTAACCCCTCACCCCCAGTCCTCAGCCTTGTCCTCAGAGGTGTGGATTCCCATGACTCCAACACCAGTTATGTGGCCTTGAGTCATTTACGTTCCATCTTTGAGCCTCAGTTTCCTCTTCTGTAAAATGGGGGTGTTAATCCCTCCATTACCTGGTGATGTGAGAGGGCTAAGCCTAGGGGGTGTCTCAGGAGGTGTGTGCCCCCTCTCTCTCCCCAGTTTATGTCTCATGTGGTGTCCAAGGTAGCTCTGGAACCTCTTCTGCCCTTCAACTTCAGTCTGAAGCCCCCATCACATGGTTGGGTCTGAGTTCTCCCTGAGGTATGTGCTTCTATGAGATCCTCACCCAGGGTCACACTGGGGATCAGGCAGCTTTTGAACCTGGTTTCCCTTAGAGCAGGGGTCCCCAGCCTCCGGGATCTAGTGCCTGATGATCTCAGGTGGAGCTGATGTAGTAATACTACAAATAAAGCACACAATACATGTAGAGCACTTTAGTCATCCTGAGACCTTCCCCCGCCAACCCCTGCCTCAATCTGCGGAAGAACTGTCTTCCATGAAACCGGTTTCTGCTGCCAAAAAGGTCAGAGACCACTGCCTTAGGGCCTCTCCAGGCCCAAGTCCTACAGTCCCTGGAAGCAGTCCCTCCCCAGGGACCACAAGGCTTGGCGCTTGGAACTGAAGCCCCTCTGTCCCCACCTTCACGGATTCACCCAGCACACACCCAAGCAGGCTGACTGTGCCAGGCTTGTGCAAGACGCTTGGGGAACAGAGTCAGACCAAATCTCCACCGGTGGGAGCTGGCAGAATGCGACATGTGCTTTGATGAGGTACACTCAGCAGGCTGGGAGCGGGGCATAGAAAGGCACGCTAGCCAATCCGGAGGAGAGCTGGGGACTTCCGGGAAAAGGTGAAACGACAGTTAAAAGAACCCGGTCCTACAGGCAGAAGGAACCGTCTGAAGAGTCTCAGTCCCAGTTCTGCCTGACCTTGGGGCTCGTCACCTCTCCTGTCTCAACCTGTTTTCCAGTTTGAAAACTGGGATCACAGCCCCTGCCTCACAGGTCATCATGACCCCGTGTTGACTCCTCTGTGCCACACCTCTACAGGCTGGTGGAGGACCCCAGGTTGGACCCGCCACAGAGCACCAGGGCAGGCCCCGGGTGCTGAGTGCTCAGTAGGTGACTCCTGTCAGAATGGCTCCTGGGACTGTGGTGTCCGTCAGGGGTGAGCTGGTGTTCATAGGGGCAGAGGGGACAAGACCCTGGACACTCTCGGGGGCCGGGCTGCAGCTGCTGGCGGCTGCCTGGCCCTCGGAGGAGCTGATGGGGTGAGAGCAGGCAGAAGGAGTTGCCTGACCGCCTCCCTCCCCGACTTGTTGACATCTCCCCCACGTGCCTGCTGCGTCCTTATCATTCCGGGCGTAGCTGTTTTTTATTTTGAGACAAAAAGGGGCCTGTTGATGGGGATCCAACTCAAACCAGCTGCAAACATCTGCTTTGATGCGGCGGCGGCGGCGGCGGGCCAGGCGGGCGGCGGCGGGAGCCGCAGGCGGGGGCCCCGGTGCGCGCGTCAATCACGCGGCTGGAATGCTTGGCGGGGCCGGGAGCTGGGACCGGCGGCGGCGGCGGCGGCGGCGCGCGGGCCTCTCCGCAGCCTCGCCGCGCCGGGGCCGGGCCTGCCGCGAGGGCTGCCCCGGCGCTTCCTGCGGGCGCACAGACCCAGCTGTGCGGGGCCGCCGGCTCCACGGCCCTTTGATCCCGGCCCGGGGCGCTGTTGGGAGCCCGCAGCCCGGGGCTGGGGGTCAGGGGCCAGGGGCAGGGAGGGATGGGTCCAGCTGGGAGCCTGGGGTACCATCCGAGGGCCAGCCAGGCCGGGCCGGCACACATTCGGTGGCTCCACACACATTTGTTTGGCACCTACTACGTGCCAGGCACTGTCTGGAGGCTGGGGTAGTGCAGTGAGTCAAAGTGATGTTCTCTCCCAACCATCCACCTCCCCCACCCCGCCCCCAGCTTCCAATTTAAAGAGTGAGCGGACAGACAGGAGATACATCTCTAGCACAGTATAACAAATAGTGACAATGATGAATCACGATGAAGCAAAGAAAAGCGAAAGCAGTGGCCAGCGGGGTTAGCAAGAACAGTCTCAGGCCTTCCTGACATATCTGGGGGAATTCCCAGCAGAGGGAACAGCAAGTGCAAAGGTCCTGAGGCCTGAGTGTTATACCTGTACCTGAGGTGTTGGAGAGAAGGCAAGGAGATGATGTGGCTGGACAGGTGATCAACAGGGCAAGAGTTAGGAGGTGCAGAAGCACTGGTGGGGTTGGGGGGGGCGGGGAGGGCAAGTCACCTGGTGTTTTGGAGAGAGGGTCTTGAGCAGAGAGGGGTTGTGATCTGATTTGCATTTTAACCAGGTTCCTCAGACAGCTGTGTGGGGGCCCAGAGATGCTTTGGGAGTTCATCGCAATAATCCAGGCAAAAGATGGTGCTGGCTGAGACCAGGGAAGTTTCTGAGAAATTGCCCTCGCTGGGATGCATTTTGAAGGGAGACAGGGACACGAGAGGATGTGAGAGAAAGGATAGAGGTGTCGGTGAGTCCAAGATCAGGGGGCCTGAGCAACCAGAAGGATGGAGTTGCCACTAAATGAAATGGAGACTGAGGCAGGGTAGGGGAGGGCAGCATCAGGAGTGCGGTTCTGGACCTGTTACCCCCGAGCTGCCTTCTGATCGTCATGTGGACGTGTCCAGAGGGCAGCAGCCCATATGAATCTAGACTTCAGACAGAGATCCGGGCTGGAGGTGCCATGTGGGAGCTCCCAGTATAGACACACACATACACTCTCAGCACCTGATGACTAGTTTCTCACTTCTGGGGCTCTGACCCCTGGGGGACTAGGGGCAAGCCCCAGGAATTGTTTTCCATTTGGGGACACTGGGGCTTCTCTGGGGACCAGACCTGTCGATGGTACAGGGCAGGTGGAAGGTGAAGCATCGTGTCCTTCTGACCATGCCCCTCCACCCGCCACGTGCTTGCCCTCCAGCCAGCGCCTAGTGCGCCAGAGGTCTGCGCGCTCCAGGCCAGGCCTTTGGCTTGATGCTCTTTCCTCCCTTGTCTGCCCTTCACTGGCAAGTCCCATTCATCTGATGGCTCATTTATTTACCCATCCACCTAACATTCACTGAGTACCTACTATGAACCAAGCCAAATGGCTTACCCTCCACCTGCTCATCAACCCCTCTGAGCTGATCCCATATTGCCTTCCCCCATTCTCACTGAGTCACCAGCTCCTGGCTGTCAAATCCAGCAGCCATTATTGTTCTTATTTCTTGCTAAGATTTATTAAGTGTTTTCCTACATCCTAGGCCCTGGGCCTTATTTGCACGCAGACTCCTCCCCCATAAGACCCCTTAGACACAGGTTCTGCCACTCTTTTCACAAGAGAGGAAAGTGGTGCTTGGAGAGGGTACCACCACCTCTCAGAACCGGCAGAACTGGGTTCAAAGCTGGGACAATGGGCTCCCTGCTTGATGCCTGGACCTCCCTGTGCTCAAGGCCCTCTCTTGCCTCAGCCTCATCCTCCCTGCCCGCCACTGCACTTGCTCCATCAGCTCAGAGCTGTGGGCCTGTGACCTAGGCTGGGCCTGGGGGAGCCGAAGGTCCAGAGGGCCAACAACACAGGTGCAAGATGAGAAAGCCCACCCCATGGGATGGAGAGGCCTTTGGATTTCTCTCCAGGGTCCCGCGTGGCCAGAACAGGCCGGGCTCAAGGCTGCGTGCCTGGGAAGGGCTGAGTGATCCAGGACAGGGCCTGAGGAGGTGTAAGGTCAGCGGGGTGGGGGACAGGACCGGGGGGGGGGCTGTCTTCCTGGAGAAGGGCGTTACAAAGAGTGCAAAAGACTGAATGGGGCAAGTGCAGGCTGGGATGGCAACAGGACTGTGTCTAATTCCAGAGTCTGGGCTCTGTGTAGGCAGTGGCAGAGGAGCAGAGAGGCCATTCTGAGATGGAGCGGTTGAATATAAGCAAAGGCAAGAAGAACATGGAGACCGTTTTCAAGGTTAGGGAGACAGTGGGTCAGAAAGGTTGCAGCGTAGGTGAAAAAGGAGAAGGCTCAAACCAGAGGCCTTAAATGCTGGGCTAAAGAAGAGAGAGGTCAGGTTTCTTTTGTTTCCATCTACTCGTCCTTGTATCTAGCCATCCACCCACCCACTCACATAGCCTCTCAGCCAGTTATCCATCTATCCACCCATCCCCGACCCAACCACCCTCTCAACCATCCATCCATCCATCCATCCGTCTGTCCACCCACACACATCCGTGCACCCATGCGTACATGCACCCATCCATCCACCTGCTGGGCTATCTGCCCATTTCCCATCCATCCAACTATACACACACATCCATCCATCCAACACATACTCAGGCACTCACTCTGTGCCAAATCCTATGTCACGATTCCTCCTCTTGAAAGCAGAAACTGCCTTTTAAGGCTTTACTGTAAAGCTTGTTGATTCTGTAGTTAAAGTCTCTCAATTGTGTCTGACTCTTTGCAACCCCATGGACTATATAGTCCATGGAATTCTCCAGGCCAGAATACTGGAGTGGGTAGCCGTTCCCTTCTCCAGGGGATCTTCCCAACCCAGGGATTGAACCCAGGTCTCCCACATTGCAGGCGGATTCTTTACCAGCTGAGCCACAAGGGAAGCCAGTTGATTCTGTAAGCATTTACCAAATACCCACCACGACCAAGCACCATGCTAGGGGATGAGAAATCCATGGGGATTTCACTTCCTCTCAGTGAGCTCCTGGTGTAATGGGGGACAGGGTATTCCAGGGGAAAAGAGGTCTCAGAAGGAGAAATCCCGGATACCAGTGGAGAGCCTCACAGCTGGCCGCGCTGACAGTCTGGCCCCATCGTTCGGACCCCAAGGATTTGGACTCTCTATACACAGACCACAGCATTTTAATTAGGGTTATAACAACATTGATAAACTTCCTTTGAGCAAGTGTTTTCCGGAACAAACTCCATTAAGGCAATTTAATTTTTTGAACAATTTTCTTTCTAGTGCAGTTAAATAATTTACAACTTTTTCCATTTCCATTTTTATTTTACTAAAATTATTTTCATTGAGATAAATTATTTCCCATGAAAAAATTTCAATAATGGTTTGCTCCATTGTCAGCTTTGTGCTTGTATAATACCCTACTGAGTATCAGGGTTAGACTCTTCAGTTAATTTGTAGCCAGTGACATATTTTTAGCACGGGTTGTTTCACTGCCGTCAGTTGTATTTTGTACTGCTTAATTTACCAAGTTAAATTTCCCCCCAGGCTCAGGTAGGATGGTTTTTAATGTTAGCAACAAAATTTACAAAGTTTATGACCACAGATTTTACCAGGCGGCCAATGAAAACCCGCTCAGGGTCAAAACCATGGGTCAAGACAGCCTTGTGGTGTCCTACGAGGGGGTGCGAATGTCCAGCTTCAGCTGAGATCCCACGGTTCTCCTTCTCTCTCAAAGACTATGACCCCTCCCCTGACACCTCCCTCTCCCACTTAAACTCCCAGGCTCTGATGGCACTTTCTATACTCTGGACATAAGTCTGAGTTTATCAAAACAGCCCTTAATCAAGCTGGTACCCAGTAGCCCAATCCTCAGCACAGGCCTCCAGGGGCAAGAAGAGCCATCTCCTCCCCTTTTCCCTACCCTATACTCCTCTTGATGCAGCCAGAGAGAACACTGTTGTTAGTTCAGTCACGGAGAGCCTCACTGCCCAGTCTCCTGAGGTCTGGGCCGAGTCCCCTCCTACTCCTCTCTGTCTCACACACACACCTGTGCGCTCCTGCTGTCGTTTCCGAACCACACCCTGGCATCTGTTCCCACTGTCGCTTTCAGGAACCAGGGCACCCTGTGCTCAGAGCTGCTTGGTAGGGGCCTCCCAGTGCCTCCCGACCCCCCTCGGGGCGGGAGTCCCTTTCTTAGGTTGACCCAGCTGGTTGTGTAGAGCGAGGGCTCCATGCCAGGTGAGCCTGGCTAGTAACCACCCCTGCCCTCCTGGGAGCTAAGGCCTCAGCGTTTGGGAGCCAGAGACCTGCTCTCAGCCAACGGCCCGGCTGGACTCTGCAGGGCCTGGACACGGCCACAGGGCGTGGGCAGAACCGGTCCGGGGCTGAAGGGTTTGAGCGACCTGAGAAGTGGGTGGAAGGAGCGACCGGGAAGGGGGCATCGGAAGGAGGTCGGAGGGGATTTTTTACTGGGGGAGGCGGCCCTCGGGGGTGTGGGTGGCGTTCATCCCCTCCACTCAGCCCGGGCCTCTCGCTAGGGAGGAAGAAGAGGCTCCGGGAGGCCGCCTCCGCTCCCGGGGCTCCGCGCTCGCTCGGGCGCCGCGGGCTGGTCAGGGCCCCGGTCCCCGCCGCGCGCCGCGCACCGCGCTCCGGCTCCGCCGCCCGGCCGCCCGTTTAGCGGGTAACTGATCGCCCCGCGCCCCGCCCCGGCCGCGCGCCGCCCGCCCCAGCCGCTTAATCACCGCCTGCCCGGCCGCATTAGCATAGTAATGGCCTTTAAATTGAGCCTCTTTGTTTTTTAATTAAGCTCCCAGCAGGTACAGAGAAGAGCGATTATTGAGGAAGCTGCCAGCGCTAATCGCCCGCAGTCATTTGACAATTAAAAAGCACCGGGCTTTAACCCTTTCCCCGCGCCCTCAGCCGTTCCCTCGGCAATTATCGAGCGCCGACTGTGTGCACGCCTTCCCCTTGGGGGTCCGCAGGCCCCGCCCCTAGAACTGCAGACGGACCCCCGCCCGCGTCTGGATGTAGCTAAGGGCTAGTAAACTGAGGCGCAGAGAGGGCAGGTTATCTGGGCCAACACACACAGCTCAGCCTGGGAACTGGCAAATCGGGTGCGGGAGAGAGAAATTCGGCTGCCTGGGCTTTGCGCCCAGCAATGAATGCCCTCTGCTTGGTGCACAGGCACCTTGTCAGTCGGGCGGAAATCCTCCTGCTTTAAGGCCCAGTTGGGGCACCTACCAACTCCATGGCAACAGCCCTCGCTTTGGCAATTTATTTTTCTGTTGGAGTATACTTGCTTTACAATGTTGTGTTAGTTTCTGCTATACAAGGAAGGAAATCAGCTATGTGTTAGTTGCTCAGTCGCATCCGACTCTTCGCGACTCCAGGGACTGCCAGGGCTCCTCTGTCCATGGGATTCTCCAGGCAAGAATACTGGAGTGGGTGGCCATTCCCTTCTCCAGGGAATCTTCCTGATCCAGGGATCGAATCTGGGTCTCCCGCATTGCAGGCAGATTCTTTACTGTCTGAGCTATCAGGGAAGCCCAAATCAGCTAACCCTATACTTATACCCTCTCCCTCCTAGATCTCCCTCTCACCCACCCACCCACCTACCTCTCTGGAATTCCGAGAACACCCTCTCCCCCTGCTATTTCACCCATTCCCCAAATACCGATGTGGTGCCTACTGGTGTAAGATGCAGTGGTGGGTGCTGTGGTCAGCTGTGGACAAGCCAGAAGTGGGTTCTGCCCCACACGGACCTACAAGCCAAGAAGCGAGGCAAGTGAATAGGAAGACTGCACGATGGTCCAAGAGCCAGCCCAGGCTGGGGGCGCATCAGAGAAGGCCACTCTCTGGAAGACAGAGGTGTGAGCCAGGGAGGAAGGAGACTCGGCCAGGTGAGGACGGGAAGTGATGAACAATCCTGGCGGCAGAGGAAACTGCATGCAAAGGCCCAGAGACAGACCAGCATCAACCAGAAATAAAAGTCTCGGAGATGCAGACGGGGCAGGAGGCTTCAGAGTAGCAGGAGCCAGTGAACAGGGTCTTGGAGCCCATCGACTTTTAAAATTGGGGCTATTTTTTAAATAGTTGGATGTATTTTTGAATAGGTAGTGCAGTGCCTGTTTCACGTTCAAATGTAAAAAGAGTGTTCACTGCAGTCTCCGCCACTCTGTCCCTAGTCCCTAGCAGTGCAGGTCCCCTCCCCAGAGACCAGCCCAGTCTTCTAGTCAAGCCCCCTTCCCAAGACATCCCACACAAGGAATACACGTGCCCCTGTAGGCCCATCATTCCCCTCCTTCCATTTTTTTTAAAGGAGGACTTGTTGGGAGTTTGGTTCAAATTTATATTTTTTACACAAACACTACACACTGTACTCCTGATATCCGTGCCCCCCCCCACCCCCCCCCCCCCGCCATCTGCTGGAGAGAACGTCCAAGTCTTGGCCCGGAGTACCTCCTTTTACAGCTGCTGGATACTCTATTGTACGAGCAAACCCTGATTTATTTAACCCATGCCCCGTTGATGGCCTTGTGGGCCATTTAAAGGATTTTTGTCTTAATCTCAAGAGCCACGGGAAGCCATTGAAATGTGCTAAGTGGGGAGTGGCTAGAGCGATCTACATTTTTAAAAGATCATTTTGGCCCCTGAGCAGGGACCCAGGGTCGGGGGAGTTGTGGGGGGGAGCACAGAGCGGGAGCAGGGAGACCAGCTAAGAGGATCATTGTGGGTCCCTGCCAGTGAGAGGCGCAGGGGGTCTCGGCCAGGGGGCGCAGGAGTGTGAGAAGGGAGCGGATTATTCTGAGAGAGTGATGTAGGGCAGGAGACCGACTGGGCTCTGGGCTGGTGGGAGGGGCCCGGGGTGGCCTCCTTGCCCGGATCCTGCCAGATGGATCCTGCCAGATGGTGGATGCAAGAGATGGGGTTGGGGACACACAGTGGTGGATGGGGCACAGCATGAAGACGCCAGGTCTGAAGGCACCCTGGTCTCGCAGTACCAACAGCCAGCGTGTCTGATTCATCATGGGGACTGGGATCTCCCTCCACGGCAGGCTTTTGAGGACCCCCACAGCCAGCCTCGCGTCCCATCTCTGCCTGCTCTCACTTTAGACAGGCCTGCTGCTGCTGGAGCCCCGAACCCCTCTTGCTCTGAGCCAGGCTAAGGCTGTGTTTGTAGAGAGAAGGCAGCCCTGAGAACCCCGGCAGCTGGCCCCTAGAGCATGGGTGTGAGGCGGAGGGTTCTGGACAGTTTCTGCCCCCGGTCACCAACGGGGAGGGGGAACACCCTTTTCCTCTGCCCGTGGCTCCCTGGTGGGAGTGAGGGGGAAGACTCCATGTCCTGGAGCCCGCTAAACTTTTCCATGACTCAGAAGACACTCTCCCAGAGGAGCTGGGGTCAGGGCAGCCAGAGCCACCCTCTGCCCCGCTTGAACCCCATGGAAAGAGGCAGTGAGCACTGCAGACAGCTAGGGGTTAACAGTCGGCCCACCCCCATCTATCAGCCAGCATCTCCCAAACAGACAGACAGACAAGGCAGCTGTCCAAACAGGCCTGTGTACCTGGCCACAGTTGCAGAGAGGGCAGGGCAATGGCTGTTTACTCTGCTTCCCTCCCCCAACACAGTCACAGTCACACACACACACACACACACACACACACACACACACACACACAGAAGGCCCTCCACCCCTGCTCCTCCCACCACCCCGGAGAAGATTCCTAAATGCAACTGACCAGGAGAAAAAGATGTCCTTGATCTGGGTGGAGGGGCTCCAGGAGTGGGTGGCTGAAATGGTAGCCCGGGGCCCCACAGATGCCCGAGGCCCCACAGAACTCGGTCCCGGGCGCCCACTCTGTCCGGGAGGCTCCTGGTGATGCTGCCCAATGCCTACTTTCTGGCCCAGAGTGTTTCTCAGGATCCGGAGACTTGGAGAAGCTGGTGTGTCTGGGGAATCGCCTCCTCAGATCGCCTACCTGGGGACATGTCTGCCCAGGGTGGGCTCCACAGGGCGGGCTCTCCAGGCATCTGGGCCCCACATCAGCCCACCCTCTGCCCTGCTCCTCCAGCTCCCAGGCAGCCCCAGCCCAGCGTCCCAACCCTGATTCCTCAGAGGCCTCAAGAGAAGCTGACCTCTCTAACTGGCCTCCAGACAGGCGTCTCCAGCTCCCCGAGGCCGCCCCGAGCCAGCCTGCCCCTCCGCCTCAGCGACCCCTGGGTCCTCCCTCTCCCCTCACACCTGTCACCACTTCTGATTCATCATCAGGCTCAGTGTGGCTCTTGAGCTAACCCTCCCGATGGGGGGGTGAGTTGTTTAGTGGACTTGGTGTGGCAGGTCCCCAGGGGGCCTGGCCACCAGCATGCCACACCCTCCCCTTACTCTGCTGGTGGCCCTACTCACTCCCTCAGGTCCCCTCAAATGCCCTTTCTTTTAGGAGGTCCCCCCGCAGGGCCAGGCTCTCCCCCTGCCTCGGGACCAAGAGCGCTGTGTGCTGAGCACCTGTGTGCATGCCTGGCCCTGGGCTGCGTCCACACATTCTCTCACTTCCCCTCAATCCTGTAAGGCAGGGGAAATGACGACCCATTTCACAGATGAGGACTGAGGCCCAGAGAAGCCAATGTGCCTTGTGGCAAGCCTTGCAGCTACAAAGTTGCAGAGCCCCAAATAAGAGAGAAGGTCTGTGTGTGACTTGGCAAAGGACAAGAAGAGCCGCTGGCTTGGTAAGTGAGCAGAGCTCCTGGCGCTGCGCCTGGCAGAGGCGGGCAGTAAGAAGTGCTCGACTCTGACAAGTCCCTGTTGCGAGGTGCCCCCGGGAGAGGGGTCTGTGGATCTCATCACATCAGGTCATCACTTGACACACAGCTGGCATTACTGGGGTGGAGGGGCGATTGATAAAAGCACACACTCCGGCTTACCCTGAGTGTCCTGTGCCCTGCTTGACTGAGAGCTCAGAGAGGAAGCTCTTGTCCGGGCTCATCTTGCCAAACACGGTGCCGCAGGGACTCTGTCCTAGGCTGCGTACCCCCACCCCACCCTCGGAGGCCAGGCCCTGGATCCCTCCTCGGCACCCCCACCCAATGTGACATCTTTACGGCACATGCCGGGCCTGCGAAGGCCTGGATGGGGTGAGGGGGGAAGGCAGGACACCTCTCAAGTAACGGATTGTAAATTCCTGGGCCCCGGCTTCCATCTCTAACAACCTCCTCCCGGGGCTCACAGCGCCTGTCCCTTCGCAGCCAATTTAAATGAGGGGTCCCAGACCTGGGCGTAAAGCATTCCAGACTCGGGAGAGGGGGCAACTATTGTTTCTCTAAGGGAAAAAATAAAATAAAATAAAATAAACTGGGTCTCTGTAGCTTCTAATGACTCTCACATGTGTTCCCGCCGAGGACAGCCCTCTACAGTGTGGGAGCCCCTCGGGGGCACAAACCCTGCTTCTCCCCAGAGTCTGGGAAGGAAGGGCCCTGATCCCCATTATAGGGTGGAAGAGACTGAAGCTGGGGGAGGCACAGAGATCCACTGGGCCCTGGTCACCACTCACAGAGGGGACCAGGGGACAGCTCGCTCAAGGTCACCAGCCGGTGCACGGACGAGCCAGGCCCCCCTCAGGCCGACAGGCCCCCCTGGGATTTGAACCACCACCCTTCCGACTCCAGAGCTGGAGACCTTTGCCCTGCTTAGCGTGGCATCCCCCCAAGGCCAGGAGCATCCACTGCCCCCTTGGAAGGGGCCTGGTCCCCACAGCCCTGCCCCGGGCAGGTCCCCTTGCAGCCTACAGCTGGGGCCTGAGAGCATCAAGGCTGGTTTTTAATGAGGAAGATGAATTTTCTTGGAAGCCCGGGTTTGGAAGGCGGGGGCAGCAGAGGCTGCGACCGAGGCTGTCCCTGCTCTTCTGGCGGGAGGGCAGTGGAGGCCTGGCCCACTGGGGGCTTTGGCTGTGGGGGGCCACTGCCCTGGGCCTGGAGGGAGCTGGCGCTGAGCGGCCTGAGCTCTCTCCTTGCGTAAGCCCACAGGATATTACACTGCCTTTGTGTGCCTGGTGACCCAGCTGCTGGTTATTGAAAAATTCCACTGCTCAGCGCAGGGCAGGCCCGCTGACCCCTCATCCCGGGACGCGCCTATCTTTCAAAAGATACGGGATTAGAGGAGCAGACCCGACCTGGAGCAAAGCCCCGTCTGGGGTGTCTGTGTTTTCGTGGCCTCTTGGGATACTGACTGGAGTGGGCTCTTGGCGCAGGATTTAATTAGTTGGAATCAGCCTGCGATTACTGCGGCGACTATTTACCCAGCCACTCTGCAGTCTGAGCCCTGCTCGGAACAAAGATGGGCCCCTCGGCCCCACTGGCCCGGCCAGGGGCCCCAGCTGAGCCCCGGCCCAGCTGCTGGGAGGGGAGGGCGGTGGGCCTGGCCAGGCCTTCCGCTGGCGCACCTCATTTAGCCAGTATTTGTGGGTTTTCGCAATGCAAAGCATCTACGTGGGGCTTTTAAAAAATTAAAGCATCTTGAGAAATTTATGGTCGATTTCCGCACGTGGCCCCCTCCCCCAGCTCATGGCTTGGTGGCAGTGGTGTAGCAGAGCTGGGTTTACCAGGGTGGGGCTGAATCCTGCCAATTCGAGGGTGAGCTGGGCAGGGACGTGGGCCCGGGATGTCTGGCTCTGGGATTGCTGGGGAGGTGTCCTCAGCCTGAGCCTCCCTCACCCCCACCTCTGCCACTGGGATGCCCCCCTGGTTATGTGTCTGTCTGTCTGTCCTGCACTCCGCACCAGACAACCACCTGGCAGCAGTGAACTTGGTAAGGGAGAAGAGATCTAAGTGCATACAAGTCTCCTGTGAGCTCAGCTTCCACCATGGAACACAGGACTCCACACATAGACACCCCTTCCTGTACACACGCTCGTGTGCATGCCTGGGTTGCATATGCCAATAGTCTACAGCGCCCCGCCATATCCACCTCCCTAAGCCTGACAACATGGATGTGTATGTTGGCACTACATGGGCACATATCCGTACACATGCACACACAGCCACTCACAGCCACTGGAACATCTGTATCCGCCCCACTCTGCCCTTCACACACGACTTCACACACACACATGAGCGTCTGCACCCCTGTGTACACACATACTGTCCACACAAATTCACATGCACACTAACCTATGCCTCCTTTTAGGCCTGCACACCACTGCATCTACAGGCTGGTCTCTGAGCATGTTCACACATTCCATTCTTGTGTATAGACGCGGATGCATGTACGTTCCCACCGGGGGGGAGACATTGTGTAGGCGTGCCTAGCTGCGGGAGGCGGTCGGGGCTGTTCCAGGAGCCTGTCCTTAGCGGGCTGTCACCAGATCGAGGGCCAGTTCTGCTGGCCTCCGTTCCGGGAGGTTGAAGCACAGGCCAGAGGTACTCTTGGGAATTCAGATCCGGGAGACCTCCCAGTGGCCAGTACCGGGAAGAGCCAGCAGGCTGGGGTCCCTGTCAGTTGGGTGGGTCCTGCGTGCTGCTCAGCAGTCTCGTGCCCAGGAGCCTGGCCCTCAGCCTCCTCTGCTGGCATCCTCCCCCTCACCGGCCTCCCTCACCTCTGCCAACGTCTAGGAGGCCTTGGGGACAGTCATCCTGGGGGCAGGAAAGTGGGCTACCCGGTTTCCAAGGGACTCTGGGCTCCCTTTCTGCCCTGCTCTACATATAGCTGAGCCCCAGCTCCAGCGCCACATGGCTTCACAAGTACATAGACACACACAGAGAGAGACACACTCATAACCCACCTACATACCTACAGATACACACATGTGGACACAGTCACACCTAAGGAGACTGAAATGCCATCTACTTGCACAGGGAACCCTGCATGAACATACAAAGGCATGCACAGGCGTCTGAAGACACAGAGTTTGCACAGACACACACAGAGGACACAAAAACCCAGGCACACACGAACACACAAGAATACAAGAGATGCTAAACAAACAAGGACACAAACAGACACGTGAAAAAGACACACCGGCCCGCACAGGTGCCCAGGGACACACTAGACATACTGGTACACACACATGCACACACACATAAATACACACTGTAGGCCCAAGTGAAGCTCTTTTTCAGGAGAAAATGTCTAGGAAGCTTTGGCTCTCCTGAAAGTAGCTACATGGTTAATGCTGGGTGGGACGTGGTCCCAACAGAGAGGGGCGTGGCCGGCCCACAGGCCAAGCTGGTGGTGGGTCCAGCCCCCCAGCTTGCTGACTGCCTCCTCTCTGCCCAGGGTTCCAACCTTCCCCATCCTCATCCCCTTGCGATTTCTGCCATCATCCCCATTTCTGCCCTCTCAGTCCAGCACTGTTTAGGCCTCCCTGCCCTCCATCTGTCACCCCTTGGCCCAGCCCCATCTCAGGCACAGGAGGTCTCAGCCCTCACAGGGACTCTGCTGTGCTTTTCTGCTGCTCCTTGCACACGTGGTCACCTCTCCACCCTTCACTCCTGCCCATCTGCTCCCTGGGGTGCCTGCCCATCTTCTCTGCTGTGCGAGCCACACTCTTCCTCCCCATCCCTGCCCTCAGCCTGCGGGGCCAGGGCTGCCCAGTGCTCGAGGTGTCTAGAGAGCCCCTTGGCTGGACTGGACCCCAGGCCTGTCACCATCTCTGACTCCATTTCTAAATGGCAAACAAGATAAACTACATCTCGGTTTTTCATCCAACGAAGCATCCATGGTGGTTTAAGAAAGGAAGAAAAATGCAAACTCGCTCTGTGGGTACAGGGAACTGGCTCCCCAAGGGCTCCTGGCTCCCACTGGGGTATCACTCCTTGCTAAGCATCACCCGAGGAGGGCCAGGGCCCTGAGAGTTGGGGGCACAGAGGTGGGGGCTTCTTTGGAGTCTGTGGGTTGTGGATTCATCTTAGCTTTGTGAGCAGGGGCTCATGACTTCACCTCCAGAGACTCAGTTTCCTCCTCTGTAAAATGGGAGGTTGTAACCTGCCTTTGCAGGGTTCTGGTGAAGATACAAGGAGAGTGTGAGTGCTGAGAGCCCAGTGCTCAGGAAGGGACTACCACACCCAGTCTAAGACCCAAGCACCCCTAATACTGAGGTTCCTGTGGGCCCCTGGCCCCAAGAAGAGCCCTGTCCCTGAGCCCCAAACTTCTTCGGCATCTCTTCCTCTCCCTCCCCATCCTAACCTGCCAGGACACTCAGCCCCACCCCTCCGCCACCTCCTCAACCTGCCACCTCTCCCCATCCCTGGCCAGCCAGGCTCCAAGGAGACTGTCCACGCCCACTGTGTCTTTCCCCACATAGCCTGGTTTCAGCTGTATCCACTTGCACCAAATACCACTCAGATAAAAACACACAACACCTTCTAGACTTAAGGGCCTCACTCATTCACGCGCGCATTCATTCCTTTAACCAGCCAGTGTTTCGTGAGCAGCTTCTATGTGCCAGGACCATGCAAGGAGCTAGACACCCTCCTCTGCCTTTTACGATTAGCCATCCCTTTTTCCTGGTAACTATGATGGCGCATGGTCTTGGTCCCCATCCCCCCACCCACATCTGCAGGTTTCTGGTTCTCCACCTGCTTTCTAAGGCCAGGACCCCCAGGGCTCTGTCCCTTTCTGATTTCGACTGTCACTGATGCCAAATGCCCTCAAGCCACCACCTCCAGTTCTGTAGCACTGACCCCTCCTTCAGGCCCCCCTCGTCCTCCCCTGGGCTCCAGATCCCTTCACCCACCTGCTTCCTGGGCTGCTTGGAGTAGGTGCCCCCAGGGCAGCACCGCCCAGTGTGTTTACACCCCAGTTCCCTCATGTGGCACATGTGCACAAAGATCTATGAACCAGGATGTTTGCTGATGTATTGTGCATGTGACAGCAAAGCACTGGCTGCAGCCCAAGGGGCTGTCAGTGGGGGAGATGGGTTAATAAATCAAGGCTCACCCATTCCCTGGACTGTTAGGTCGTGGTTACAAAGACAGAGGTAAACCCACATGCACTGACACGGCAGATGTCCTCAGCGTGCCGCCAAGTGGAGCCAGCAAAGTGCGGAGCCAGGCAGAGAAAATATGGATCCCGTAAAAAGGAAAGCCAGCCGCATGTGCACGGGACATGCTCGCGCACATGTAGGAAAGGTCTGGCATGTTCCCCATCAGTCGCTGACCTCCTCTGAGAAAGGGATGGAGGAAGGGGTGAGGACCGTCCCACTTTGCTTGGCTTACCTCTGCTTGGTTGGGATTTATTGATCAAGCAAGAAAAACTTTTATAATATAAAAAAGAAAAACAAATGCCCCAACTCCATGTGTCTTTCCCCCAAAGCTCAGTTCATCTGACCAGCTCTCCCGGAGGTGACTACTGTGTTCCCAGGGCTGAGGTCCAGAACCGCAGGCCCTTGGTCCACTCCTCTTCCTATGCTGCCCCCGTGGCACCGCTGGGGGCCCTTGTCCCCGTATGCCCTCCCTGCCAGGCCTTACACTGGCCTCCTGGCCCTCTCCGCCTCCTCTTGGCTCTTTGGGAATGAAAGTCAAAGGGTGTCAAGATGCTCAGAAGCCCACAGTCTGAGTGAGCCGCTGATGTCCTCCTCGGCCAGCCCAAGCTCTCCATCCATGTTTTTCTTTTTTTTTTAATGTTTATTTATTTGGCTGCATTGGGTCTTAGTTGCAGCATGCTTGATTTTTTGTTGCAGCATGTGGGATCTAGTTCCCCAATCAGAGATCGAACCTACGCCCACCGCCTGTGGAGTCCTAGCCACTGCACCACCAGGAAAGTCGCTGCCTATGTTTTTAATACATGAAGCACCCAGAGTGGTGCCAGCTTGGCGAAAAGGCCAGACACCTGAGCTAAGGTCCTCATGATCGCGGCCACTTCAGCGATTTCTCTTTTCCATTTCCGATTGTCCTTTTGTCCTTTCTTCCTTTGCCCTCAGCCTTCTGCCCTCTCTCTCCCTCTCCTCTCTTTCTCAAAGTGGATCTGAGGCTCCAGCCACACAAAGGTAAGCTCTCGCTGATCTGGCCCCGTTCACTTGATCGGCTTCACTCTCACAGCTACTCCACGCTCTGAAATCCCTGCCAGTCCAGCTCACTCACCGCCTATGCTCCCCACATTCCTCCTCTTGGCCTGCCCGGGGCCCCTCCAGGACTGTCAGTTGAATGCTTTCTGTCCTTCAGGACTATTCAATGGGCACTTCCTCTAGGGAGCCCACCCACGTCCCTGGCATCCTCCTGTGGGCTGTCATAACAGAGGTGGGGAGCTGAGCAGCCCGACCAGGGTTCAGATCTGGTCTCGCAAACCTCAGTTTTCCCATCTGTAAAATAGGACAACTCTAGTAGCTACCTCACAGGCTGTCAGGAGGGTTTGTGAGCTCTGATGCAAACGCTGCCTCTCCTCCCATCTCTGTTTCACCAGCACGCTGCGGCCTCTCAATGCACGGCTCCCTCTGGGCTTTGGTCAATGCTTGCATTAACCCTGGAGACAGTGGTGCCGCCCTCAGGGAGGGCCCACGCCCCTCTCATTGGGCATGTGGGGGTCTCTGTGTGGGCACACAGCTGAGATGCCCCAGGCTGGCATGAGCTGGCCCCGAGAGGAGGCAGGCTGCCCAGGGGCAGGTAGGGGGCAGCTGGTGCCTGATCTGTTCAAAGGCCAGCGATTCTCCACGCTGGTGATGGGTGGTGGGGGGTGTCGGGCAGGCCCACTCCTGCTGAACACACTCCACCTGGGGAGTGGGTGGTGGGGATCAGAGACTTGGTGACCCCGCCCCTGCAGCCCAGCATGGGGGTGGGGGCGGGGGGGGTGCACCGAAGGGGCCTTTGTTTCTCTGGAAAAGAGGGGCCGCCTCCCTTCTCCAGACAGCCCTCCTGGAGCAGCCCCATTGCTGGCTGCCGCACCGCCCCAAGCTGGGTGAGCCTTTTTTTTTGCCAACACTCAGTAAATACTCAATACTGCATTAAAGCAATAAATAGTCATTTTAAGGAAACCGAGACTCAATTTAGCCACCAGAGTCAGGAGCAGCGGTTAGGAGGGCTGCGGAATGTCACCACACAGCTGGCAGCCCTGCCCCCGCCAACCCCCCACCCCGCCCCGCCCCAGGTTGAGGGGGACACTGAACAATGGGCTGTGCCAGGCTGTGCTACCCCTCCCCCATCAGGTTATGGGGGGATGGGTGACAGGGGCGGTAGTGGGGGGCGGTGGTGGTGGATGTGAGTAGGTGGGTAGGTGGGCTGGGCTCAGGCAGCCCCTGAGCTGGAGGAAGACAGAGAGGCCAAAGGGCCTGGTGGGAACACCCCCTGCCCCCAACCTGGGGATGATAATAATAATGGCACAGGAGCACCACCTGCTTCAAGAAAGCATCCTCACAGACTGGGCCCTTGCTTGGTGACAAGCACCATGCTAAGCACTGAAGAGGCAACATTTTATGTCATGCTTCATCCCCTCTAATAAGATAGAGATCTTTATCCCCATCTTTATCCCCTGTCTCCCCAAGTGGAGAAATTGAGGCTCAGAAAGGCAAATTGTTTTGGTCAAGGACTGGAACGATTCTGGACAACTTGTACATTTATTAAGCACCTAGTATAGATCCCCTGGAGAAGGGAATGGCAACCCATTCTACTAGTCTTGCCTGGAAAGTCCCATGGACAGGGAAGTCTGGCGGGATACAGTCCATGGGGTCACAAAGAGTTGGACACGACTGAGCGACTAACACCACAGGCCACGTCACGTGTTCTATCTTGTGACACACCCCCATTCTACAGACGAGGGACCTGAGCCTCCAAGTGCGGAAGGGACCGGGAAGTGATGCAGCTCAGCCCCCCGATCCACAGGAGGAAGAATGTGCTACCCCCCACTCCGAGCTGGTCCGTCTGATTGGGTCCGGGAGCGTGCTGGGCTGAGTGGGGGACTTGGGGGGGCTGGGGCCTGTGACATGGTCTCCAGAGTTATGCGGGCAAAACAAACAAGGCTCCTCTGTGCAGGGCTGGGGGATTTGTGTTCATTGCCGTGGAAACCACACAGAGCGTTGGGGGGAGGGGAGCCCGGCGGGCGCTGGAAGACCCCCACAGCCGCAGACCTGGGGCCAGCTGTGGGTGGCCTGGAGGCCGCTGGAGGCCAATGAGAGGTGGCTGGACAGGTGTCTCTTCCACCTTGTGTCTCCTGGGCTGGGTGGGAGCCAAGACCCTGGCACAGGATTCAGACCAGGTTCTGCGGGCGCTGCTGGCACAGGTGGGTGGAGGAGCCCCTTTGGTCAGGACGTGCCAAAAATACCAGGAGAGATAAGAGCAGCAACTTCTACCCACCAGGCTAAAAATAGGCCCATGCTGGGAGGCGGAGAGGCTGGGAGGGGAATTCCCCAGACAGCCTGGCCCGCTGCCCCTGCGATGTGGGTGGCCTGGTCAGGGATGAGCCCATTTCATAGGCAGGACAACCGAGGCAAAGGCGAGGATCAGGGCCCTAGTACGTAGTCTCAGAGAAGGCTCTCTCAACAGTGAGGCCTGGCTCTGTGCCAGGCACTGCCTGGCAAGTGATCTGCAGGTCTGCTTTCCTCCAAAACAAACTGGGGTGATGAGGATAACAACACTTCAGTCGTTGCCATTTACTCCACGTTCATTATCTGCCAGGCACCCTTCTCAACATCTCATGTGTTTCATCCCATTCTAGAAATGAGGAAAAAATTATCCCCACTTTACAGATGAGGAAACTGAGGCTCACAAAGCTCCCTTGCCAAAGGCACACAGCTGTGGGAAGTGACAAAGCTGGGATTCGAACCCAGGTCTCTCTGACTTCAGAGCTGTTAAACCTTATGTTGTTCCCTTGAGGTCTCTGAGTCTCAGAGAGGGGCATTCACCGGCCCCAGGTCACACAGCCACAGAGCCAGGATTGGAACCCAGGGCTTTCTGACTCCCAGGTCCAGGACCCTTCTTCAGGTCTCAAGTGGGTCACCACAGCCAGCACCGTCCTCCTTGCCAGCAGTGTGTGAACTGCGCCTGTTTGTTCTTCCCATGGGGCAGCCCTGCCCGCACCCCAGCCTCCTCCATCCATGTCTCTGAGCTGAGGATGCCAGCCTCGCCTCCTGTCCCCTGTGACACAGCCCCGCCCAGAGGCAGGCCAGGCCAGGACCTGGGGCTGCCCCCGTCTAGACACTTCTCGAAACTCTCGAGGGCCTGGCCTGGCTGGGCCCAGCAACAATGGGCCCTCTGTGCCCAGCGCAGGGCCTGCTCTAACAGGCCACCCCCCCGGCTCCCAGCCCAGCCCCAGCCCCAGCCCCACACACTTCCGCAGTACCTCCCCAGGCCCCGTGGTGCCCACCCTGGGAGCAGGCATCCTTCCCTCTGAGGGCAGGGCGTGGGAGTCGCACGGCAGCAAGACCAGGGAACTGGTTCTGCAGAATTCCCAGCGCCGTGCTCCCAGGCTGGGAGCCAGGAGGTCTCCAGGGACAGGAACCAGGCCAGACGCCATGTGCAGGCTGGGACATTTCAGTCCCTGCCGCGACGCCAAGCCAAGAGGCTCCTGGCCCCACTTTGCAGCTGGGGAAAGTGAGGCTGAAGGGAGTTCTCTGGTGAGGTCACTGGTAACTATAAATAAACGCACATTTCCTGGGCAGGTATGTTGCTGTTTAGCGGCTCAGTCGCGTCTTTGTGACCCCCGTGGACTGTAGCCCTCCAGGCTTCTCTGTCCATGGGCAAGGATACTGGAGTGGGTTGCCATTTCTTCTTCCAGGGATCTTCCCAACCCAGGTAGAGTAATTATAATTATTATTAGGCTCCCATGCCCTGAGCAGTCACTCATGCCAGGCCCCCGCTAAGCCATATCTCTCAATCATCACAGTCTCCCAACACAAGATACTAAATGAACACCATTCACCAAAACACAAACTGAGAGAGATTAAGTGACTCTCGTAAGGCCATACAGCAGGCAAGTGATAGACTGGCGGTGGTACCCAAGTCTGCCTGACTCCAGACTTCTTTAACCCACAGGGTGCTGGGGGGAGGCGCCTGTGGGTGGGGGAGGGGTGCAGGGAACCCGCAGGTACCCTCCGCACCCAGTGGGCCTAGTGTGGGGAGAGGCCTGTTTCCAGCCCTTCTGCCTCCACAATCCCCGCATTGTTGATTCATTAGGTAATTTCCCTGGAAGCACCAGCTGTTCGGAGGGTGGGGAGATGAGTGATTGAGGTGGCTGGGGGCTGCGGGGCCACCGGGCTGGGGGGCGCTGCAGGCCTGCCCGGGTGAGGGCAAAGGTCGCGCCTGGCCAGGTGTCCTCCTCCCGTCTGGGACGGCCACACCTTGCAGGAACCCCTAGGAGGGATGGGCCAGCCCCTCTTACTGGGGCCTGGCTTTTCCAGGTGCCTGCTCAGGGCCGGGCCACAGCCCCACCGCAGGCTGGTGGGCAGGGAGGAGTGGGCAGGGACCCCAACAGAGCCCCAGGCTCTGGCGGCCCAGCTGAGTTGGGACAGGCAGGGCAGAGGGATGGGCATCCCAGGGCCGCCTCTCCACAGCCTGCGGGCTGGCCCATTAAACCAGCTCCGCTGCCCAATAAACAGACAGCAACCATGTGCTGAGGCTCAGCTTCAGCGCCTCCCACCTGCCAGCCCTCTGCCCACCCGCTGGAGCTGCTCCCCGGGAGATGACCGACTGCCGCATCCCTGGGCTGCCTTGCTCAAAACCTGCCCTGATGCTGCACGAGCTCCTGGCGAGAAGCCAACAGAACTACAAAGGGAGCCCAGCTTGGGGTGTCCACACCCCCAGAGGTCACCCTGCTTGGGGTGTCCACACTGGCCTCAGAACTCACTTTGGGTGGGGTGTCCACACTGGTTGCAGAAGCCACTTTGGGTCAGGGTGTCTACACTGGCCTCAGAGATTGTCCTGTATGGAGAAGTTTTTCGACTCTTGGTTCCCGGGGCTATCTCCTTCCGAGGCTAGATCTTAGATCTTAGGTTTTCAGGGACATCAGTGGGGTCCCTTGATTGGTTCGGCTGTCCTGCTTTGACTCCATAGCACCTGCCTACTCGTCCCCTGTGATGACACCCACCGAAGGTCCCGACACTGCCTGTTTCACTGCTTGTGTCCCCATCCCAACCCGAGAATCACAGTGGGCGTGGGCCACAGCTGGCTCGCTTGGTTACAGCTGCAGCCCCGGCCCACGTGAGATGCTCAGAGAAGATGAGCGTTAGATGAAGGAAGGAAGGGACAGGTAGGTGGATCACCTGAATGCTCACACGAGCCAGGAGATCACTGTGACCTCTAGGATTTCAAGCCCTGCTATGGTGCTGTGTTCTAGACTTTGGTACATGCGCTTTACAAATTATGAACCCAGTTAACCCTCACAGTGCCCTGTGGAGCTGGGTCTTGCTACTACCTTGATTATAGACTTGATTATAGATAAGAAATCAAGGGCTTCCCTGATGGCTCAGACAGAAAGAATCTGCCTGCAGTGCAGGAGACTCGGGTTCAATCCCTGGGTCAGGAAGATCCTCTGGAGAAGAGCATGGCAACCCACTCCAGTATTCTTGCCTGGAGAATCCTATGGACAGAGGAGCCTGGAGGGCTACAGTCCATAGGGTCACAAAGAGTCAGACACGACTGAGCGACCGACTAACACCGCTACTGTAGATGAGAAAACTGAGCCACAGAGAGGTTAAGTAACTTGCCAAAGTCTCACAGCAGTCAAGCTGGGGTTTGACCCAGGCTACCTGGCTCCGGAGTCCATGCTAATTGCTTTATTATTACACTGGCCTCAGAAATTCCTTCTTGGGCAGCTCCAAGAAGGTATACACCAACCAGATAAAGTTCATATTGCCTTGGCCACACCAAGACAACCTCTAAGGTTAGTGGAGACGTTCACAGAGAGGACAGCCTCTGAAGCCAGTGTAGACCACTCCACGTAAGACGACTTCTGAGGTCAGTGTAGACACCCACCCACTGGACCATCTCTGAAGTCAGGCCAGTATCTGTAGCCAGATGACTGAGCAGGCCCCTGCACTGACCTGAATGTGGAGGAGGCTGGATGGGCCAGGGCCCGCCCTGCTTGGGTGGGGAGGAGGGGCGGGTGCCCACAGGCCTGGCTGGTCCCTGGCCCAGCTGGGGTGCAGGAGGGCCTCCGGGGGTGGGGGGGTGTGGCATGAAATTACCATTCGTCACGGAGAGGCTGATGCTGGAGGGAGCCTTCCGGGCCCAGCTGGGAGGGGGTCAGTTGGCGCCCCTGGACATGTTCCGTCCGGGCCCAGGAACCTCCTCACCACCTGCCCAGCACTGGTGGCCAGGACAGGAACCAGACAGGCCTGGGGCACGAGTCGCCTGAAGCTGTCATGCTCTGCGGGGGCAGGGGGTCCATTCAGGCCTGTGACAAGGCCCTTCTGGGACCAGACAAAAGGCACCAACAAGCTCCCAGCAACAGAGAGGGAGGAGCATGTGTGTGTGTGTGTGAGAGAGAGAGAGAGAGAGACAGCATGTGTTTGCACTCATCTATGTGTATATCTGTGTATATTTGTGTGAGTTCTGTGTGTATAAGGGAGAGGAGGCCCCAACAGACCCGCCCTCACACCCTGGCTCCAGCCCCAGGAAGCACAGCCCCTTGGCCCCCTGAAAGGCTCCTGCCAGCCCCAGGTTGGGCCGGCCTGTCCATGGTGACACACCTCTAGGTGTCTCCAGCCCCAGTAGAGACTTCCCACCCCCACCAGGAAGCGCTTGCTCCCTATTCTCCAAACTAGGCTGGAGAGGGGCAGGGGTGCTCTCTGGATTGGGATGCCTGGCCTTTCCTGCTGCAATTAATGCAAATGACTTTCCAAGGTTTTGGCTTGATAATTTGATTATTTGTTCGGCATTTATCTTAAGCAAAGTGGATGACAAATAACTGCAAACTAATGTGATAAAAACCATTTATAAAGCTGCCTGGTTCGGGGGGCCTTCCCCTAACTATTTATGACAAGGTAATAACGCTGCCGCGTGCGTCCGCCTGGCTTTAAATTGGTTACTTAGAGGCATGATGGATGAGGGGCGAGGCCACCTTCTTCTGAGGAGAGCTCCTGATTTCTGATCTCATTTCTGGGGATAATGAATTATATCTAATTAGTCCTTCCCAAATCTAATCAGGAGGTGGGAACTTGGACCAGGGGGAGGGTGCTGGTGGGCAGCAGAGAGGGCAGAGGGTCAACAGGCAAGGTGCCCCCAGGCCCCTGGAGGCCTGGCTGCCGGTGGGAGGGGGGCAAGCCAAACTGGAGGCTGGCTTGCTTCCAGATCCCCCCCTCCCCGTCCCACCCCCACCCATGCCCCTGCCCAAAGGATCTCGAGCTGACAAGTTCCGCCCTGGCTGTAGACCCTTCCCCACTCTCCCCAGACTCCAAACCTGGCAGGTGGTGCCCTTTGCAGGCTCAAGGCTCCTATCCCATTGGCCTCACCTCTCACCCCTCCCCCAACTCCTACAACCTGGCCACCCTCTCCGTAGAGACAGTCTCCTTATTCAGGCCTCCCTGACCTTTGCGCTCACGGGAGCTTTCCCTCCGTGCCTTCTGCATCTAGGACTCTGCAAGGAGGCTATCACGTCCATATCAGGTCCTGTAGCCCCCTCTTCTGAGAAGGCTTCTTCTATCCCACCATTCCTTCCCGCAAGCGAAGCTCCAAGGCCCCTGTCCACCCCTCCTCTGGACTGCTGGCCCATGCTGGACCTTGGCAGTAAATGAGAGTGGCACCCCTTCTGCTGGACCTGAACCAGGTAAAAAAGTGAGATTCGTTTCAGTCTCCCACTCACCCCTTGCAGCGAAAACAGCCTGTACTAACAGTTCATAAGCAGCCCTGGGTGCTCCCACAGTGCTCACCAAACAGCCTCAGGGGCTCCCTGGGCTGTCTTACATCTCTGTGTGTTCCACGCCTAACGCAGAGGCTGGCACACAGCGTGTCCTCACTGATTGCTTGCTGAATGAATGGATGCATTAAGATCCTCCCACTTCCAGAGTTCTGGCTCCAGGGCTGCAGGGTGTCCACGCCCCTGTGAAGTGACAAGGGCTCCACAAGGGGGACACTCTGCTGCTCTCCCTCGAGAGGCTTCTGGGATCCAAAGCCCACGGCTCGCTCTCTCTCCCATGCCCCCAGCCCTGCCCACTGCAGGCAGGCAGCCCCTGGCAACAGGTCCCTGCTGGGCAGCACAGATGAGCAGAGTTCTGTTTGCAGAGAACTGGAAGTATGGTCAGGTTTCCAAGCACGCTTTGCCTCTTCTGGGCCTTTTGTGTATCATCAAATACCTACCCAGTCTTTAAAAATGCCCTCCAGTGTTTCTTCGGCACTACCTACCACGTCTGTGTTCTTTAACGTCGTTATTTTCCTTCACAATCAGACAGTCTCTTTTTTGGCTGCACCACGTGGCTTGAGGGATCACCGCGGACCTGGGATCGAACCTCGGCCCCAGGCAGTGAATGCACCAAGTCCTAACCACCAGACTGCCAGGGACTTCCCACAATCGGACAGTTTTTGGTCCACTTTGTCAAACTGGTCATGTCTACCTTTGTGAGAAGAAGCTTTCTTCTTACTGGTAGTAGTGCTTTCATTTTGACCACTTGTTTTACTTTGCATTTATTTAGCTTTTGGCTGTGCTGAGTCTTCATCGCTGTGGGGGCTGCTCTCTAGTTGTGGTGCGTGGGCTTCTCCTTGCAGTGGCTTCTCTTGGTGCAGAGCACGAGCTCTAGACCATGGGCTCAGTAGCTGTGGGACAAGGGCTCAGTTGCTCTGCGGCATGTGGGATCTCCCTGGATCAGGGAGGTGTCAGGGAAGCGCTTGTTTTACATTTTTTTTTAAAAGCTCAAAACAAAGTGTAATAAAGCAGTCCCTCCAAAATGCATACAAGTTATTTAAAAGCTGGCAATGGGGCCAGGTGAGTGGCTGGGAAGTGGCCAATGCCACTTCACAAGAGTGTGACTCTTTCTTCCATCAGGTGATGGGCAAGAGTTGGATCAAGGACAGAGGGCAGTTTTGGGTACCAGCACACCACATCTCCAAATGGGGCCACAGCACAGGGGAAGGTCAGAAAGTCTGGCGTCCCTCCGTCTCAGTGGTCCACCCCATCAGCCAGGGGTGATTTTACCTCCCCAGGGGACTGCAGCAATGTCTGGAGGTGTCTTGGATTGTCATGGCTGGGGAGTGGTGATATTGGCATCTCGTGGGTAGAGGCTAGGATGCTGCTGAACTTCCAGGACCATCCCCCACAACACAGAGCAACAGTGCCCAGTCCGGTGGCCTGACCAGCGGAGGGCGTGGAGGCCTCCACCCTCCTGTTGGGCACCCAAGCCCTACCTGCCCCATGTCCCTCAAGTTCCCTGAAGTGTCACATCCCTTCCTTCCCTGGCATATGACCCTCAGAAAGGCCTTCTCCAAGCAGTTTCCTTGTCGTTCGTCCTTGTCTGTTTGACACTGTGTGATGGGGAGTAGACAGCCTCCTCTGGAGGTCTTGGTCAGTATTTCACTTCATCGAAGGAGCCTCTGATGGGCAGGCACCAGGCAAGGGCTGAGGGCTTGACACCTGCCCATTTTTCATTCCTCATACAGTTCAGTTCAGTTCAGTTGCTTAGTCGTGTCTGACTCTTTGTGACCCCATGAATCGCAGCATGCTAGGCCTCCCTGCCTATCACCATCTCCCGGGGTTCACTCAAACTCACGTCCATCGAGTCAGTGATGCCATCCGGCCATTTCATCCTCTGTCATCCCCTTTTCCTCCTGCCCCCAGTCCCTCCCAGCATCAGAGACTTTTCCAATGAGTCAACTCTTTGCATGAGGTGGCCAAAGGCACCTGTAAAAACCGAGTTTGTTAACAGGAAGAGGAAAAAAAAAATCTCTCCCAACGAACTTATCAGCCTCTTGTGGTCAGACCTCAGGGATTCTCTACTCCATCCTGTTTCCCCTTCTGTCTCAGCTGCCAGGATGCTCAGAGCTCAGTGGAATTCTCTTCTAGGGAAAGTATCAGCTTGGGTGCTTAACTGACTTCCCTTGCATTCTCCAGGGAGCCGAGCCATTGCTTTTAAGAAGCTGGACGCCTTTGAGGAAGTAGCAGGTAAGCATCATAAACAAAGAGGCACAGCCCTGTCCCTGAGCAGCCAAGCCAGTCACTCTATGGATCGCTCGCCCCTCGGTATCACATTCAGTGACTGGAATGGCAGCATTCAATCTTTCGACTCTGCTAAAAACCCATGGATTGCACGCTTTGAAATGGTGGATTTTATGTGATGTGAATTATCTGTCAGACAAAACAGCAGCAAAACCATTTCCCACTGAGGCTTAGAGAAGTGACACGATTTGCCCAAAGGTTGATTCAGTCATTGAACAAATAGTTTCTGAGCAGCTCCTGTTCTGAGAATTAGGGAACAGTGAACAAAACAGCCAAACCCAGGCTTTCCTGGTGGCTCAGTGGTGAAGGGTCTGCCTGCAAATGCAGGAGACACAGGTTTGATCCCTGGTCCGAGAAGATCCCACGTGCTGCCGGGGCAGCTAAGGCCGTGCGCCACGACTACTAAGCCCGAGTTCGGGAGCCCATACACTACAACTACTGAAGCTCGCTCAGCTAGAGCCCGCGCTCCCCAACAAGAGAAGCCACCCCAGCGAGAAGTCTGCACGCCGCCGCTAGAGAGCAACCCCACTCGCCACAACTAAGGGAGACACCGCGCAGCAACCAAGACTCAGCACAGCCAGAAATAAATGAATGAATGTTTGTTGTTGTTCAGTCTCTAAGTTGTGTCCGACTCTTGGCGACCCCATGGACTGCAGCGTGCCAAGCTACCCCGTGCGTCACTATCTCCCAGAGTTTGCTCAAACTCACGTCCATTGAGTCGGTGATGCCATCCAACCGTCTCATCGTCTGCTGTCCCCTTCTCCTTCTGCCTTCAATCTTTCCCCCCAAAACAAATAATTTAAAAAAACCCAACACATAGCAAACCCCCTCTTTCTGTGCTGCTTCTGCTGTGCAGAGCTTCTCAGCTAGTCCGAGGCAAAGCCAGGATTCCTGTCTGGGATGCCAGTCATCCCTGCCTGGAACCCCCCTTCCATCTGCCTGTCTTCTCTCCCAGGATGGAATTCCCTTGCACTGGGGAGGGGACCCACAATGTCTGGCACCCTTGGCAGCCCCCTCAGCCCCATCCATCAGTGTTCCACCTTGCTCTTCAAGAGAACCAGCTGGGTGTCCGGGGCAGTGAGGGCACTTAGACCTTCCCATCAACGGGGGCCACATGCGAGCACTAGAGGGCAGGTCTGGTGAGGTCCTCAGGGCTGAGCTGGGGACACCCTCCTGGCTCTGACTCCAGGCCAGGGCATCTTTGGGAGCCCCCAAAAGTTAACTATTCCACTACGAAAGCACAGCTTTATTCCAGTTGTGCCCACTGCTTCCCTGGCTCCTCCTGGGCCCTGCTCACAAGGTATCGTAACCCACCGTTTCACAGGGTGAAGGGACTTGTCCACGGTCACCCAGCAGGCAAAAACAGACCCAGGACTGTGTGTCACAACTGATCCTACTCTTCCACTGGCCTGCTTCGTTTCCTGGGGCATGCTCCCTGCTCGGCATCCAGAAGGCACTCAATAATTTATTAATCTGTATTTCCTTCTCCAGAGACAGCTGCTCAGGCCTTGGCACTCAGGTCCCAGGTGAGAGTGGTCATGGGGGAAGGCCTGCTTCTGGGACATGTGGCTACGGTTTGGCAAGAGCAACTCTCTCCCTCCACTGGCTACCATCCCCGGCTGTCTATCCCCACCTGGGCACCTACGACCACCCACCCACCCGTCCACTGATCATTCACACAAGCTCGATTTGGGGGCCTGCTTCGAGCCATGTAGACACCAGGCTCTCAGCACCAACAGACACCAGCTCTGCCTTCAAATTATTTGCCGTCTCTGGGGAAGACCAGTGAGTAAACAGATTGTGACAATACGAAGGATGGGGGCTGCAGTACCCCAGCCGAGGGGCAGCAAACCCAGGCGGAGTGCCGGGGAAGGCCCCTGGTTGTGGCCCTCCAGCCAAAACCTGCAGGAGGGACGGGGTTACCCAAGAGAAGGAGGCAGCAGTGGGTACGGGGTCCCAGCAGAGGGGAGGGTTTGGGAGGGTGGCATTTCAGGGGCCTGGCCAGTAGCTCAGAATGAGCACAGAGTGCAAGAGAGTGGCAGCCGGGAGGTGGGCAGGGCAGAGCCAGAGTGTTTCATGTTTTTATCCTAACAATGGAGCTGCGGGACCTCTGGGGTACGTGGTGATGGAGCTGACATTGTGGTGGAGAAGGAGGGCCCAGTTACAGCTGCCACTGTGGGTGGGTGGGTAGGCAGGGCCCAGCCCGGAGCAGGAGAGCCCAGGTACAATGGAGAGACGAGGCAGTGATGGGAGAGTGATGGGAGGTTGGAGAGAAGCGGTGTGTGTCAATCTCTCAGTCATGTCTGACTCCTTGAGACCCCATGGACTGTAGCCCACAGGGCTCCACTGCCCATGGGATTCTCCAGGCAAGAATACTGGAGTGGGTTGCCATGCCCTCCTCCAGGGGATCTTCCCGACCTAGGGAATGGACCCAGGTCTCCCGCATTGCAGGCAGATTCTTTACTGTTGGAGCTACCCCAGAGAGAGAGTTCTAGAAACGACTGGGGTCAGGTGAATGTCCAGGCCTTGATGACTGGACGCACAGGATGAGAAGTGGAGATGAGGGGTACCAAGACAATATGCTGATTTTTCAGTGTGGGAGCCTGGTGGACAGAGGGGCCATTTTTTTTAAGACAAAACAATGAACCCTGGGGGGTTAGGGGTAGGGGTAGGAGGGAGACCGATTTGGCTACAGAAGGACAGTGGGAGGCATACTTGTGATAGAATCGGTCTGTCCTTCATCCGGGGTGGTGGATTCGGAATCCGCACTAGTGATCAGACTGCCGAGAACTCACTCGAACGCAGGTAACACCGGGGAAATCGGAATGGTACTGGTGTCCATCTCCGAGTCGAGAGGCTGTACTTCAGACGTCACCACTGGGGGAAACTGAGTAAAGGGTACGAGGGATCGCTCTGTGTTATTTCTTACAACTGCCCGTGATTCTACAATTATCTCAAAATAAAAAATTAATTTTAAAATATCTACTTTAAAGAAATAAAACCCAAACCAGGGGATCAGGGGCTTGGGATGGGGGATGGGTCTCAAGCGAACTCAACTCCTAGCACAAAAGGACCCAGGCCCCATGACACCCTTGGGCCCCCTGCTCTGTTCCTGCCTTTAGGCACCCTGGCCCTGCAGCTGGTTTCGCTCTTCAGTCTTCCCTGGCCCCAGGCTGGACCGTCTCCCTCACCTGATTTGGCCTCTCCCTGGGGTTCTTTCTTCTCCATAAGCGTGTCCAGGGCCACACCTCGGCATCGTGTGCCTCCTCACTCCCCTTGTCCTCGTTGTATCCATGTGACCTGGGGTGCCACTTACCTACCCACCCCCTGGTTCCCACGGGAGGGTGTGGACGGGCAAGGACCAGCATCACTGGGAAAGTCCGGTCCCAGGCACAGACCTGAGCCCCTTCTTTTTGTGGTCTGTGCAGAGCAGGTCCGCACCGTGCCCACCTGCGTGCACAAAGTCACACACGGGCGGGAGACGTGCACAGAACCCAGCACAGCCGTGTGGCGCACACACAGAGACAGGGAGACGCACAGGGCACGCCGACCTGCGCACGCAGAGACAGTCGGTGCAGAAAGATGCGTGCACACTCACAGAGGAGCAATGGGGACCCTCCCAGGCTGCCTGCCCGTCCCCCTCCCACCTGCAGGATGGCTTCCTTGCCAGGTGCAGTTATCACGCCCCAAACAAATCCCAGCTGATAAGGACACTGCCTTTGAACCGGAGCCCTCCCCTGGGCTGTGATCAGATAAGCGCAAGGGGAAGAAAGAGAAAACCCCCTGCTCTTTCCTCAGACTCCTGCTGCGCCGCTGCTCCCCGCAGAGGAGCTGCCTGCGGGCCTGCAGCCCCTGCCCCCCCTCTCAATCATGCGAGGATCACAGGCAGGTGACAGGCCGCTCCTCCGGTTTGGGTTTCAATCCGGGGGAGCTGCAGCCTCGGGCAGCCTAGCTGGGGCCCCTTACACCTGGGTCTGATGGGCCACTGGGAGGGGGGGCTCTGTGGTGAGGACCCTGCCTCAAGGGTCTTGGCTCTCGGGGACCCCCAAGCTTCAGGCACCCTGGCTTATGGCTTTTTTTTTTTCCTCAAGGGCCCTGGTTTATAGGATTCCCCTATTTTGTGGGGTCCCCTAAGCTCCCGCCTTGGCTTCTGCAGTTTCCCGTTCAAACTACATTGCGGGATCCATCTAAGACCCTGGCTTGTAGGTCTCTGCCCCACCCCTAAGGGGGCTGGTCTGCCGGACCTGTGGGTGTGCACCTGGGCTTGTTAAACCCTTAGCTCAGGGCCTGGCTTTGTGGGTCCTCATCTCAGAGACCTGGGGAACTAGGTCCTGTTCTCTGAGGCTCTAATCTCTGAGCCTTCATCCTTCAGAAGCTGGGTCTTCAGGATCCCGTCCCCAACTCCCGCCCTGCCCCGCCCCACACAGCCAGGCACTGAGACCCAGGAGGGGCCTGGGGGAGAGGGGTCAGACGAGCAGGTTAAAGGGGCAGCGTTCCCACGGCCTGCCCGGGGCTGCGGCATAATTAGAGGTCTCAGGTGTGTGTGTGTTGCAGGGCGGGGCTGGGCTGGAAGGGCCTTCATTTTGTTTATCTTTCACAAAGACCCCCACCAGGGAGCCACTGTCCCCCTTGAGACAGCTCTGCCGCTCAGCTCCGGGTTGCCCCCAGTTCCCTGCACGCTCTCTGCACACCTGCCAGCTGCCGGCAGGACAGTAGCCCTCAGGGGTCCAGGGACCTGCATGGGGTCTGTGGCCAACAGGCTGGGGCTGCCCTGGAGCCCAGGGCGGGTCCGAAGCCTCTCCTGATCCTCCCAGCCTTCCCTCCAGGTGCCTCCCCGCTCAGCTGACTCGACAGAAAACCCCATGATTTATTTCTGCCCAGGAGCAGCCTCTGCCCAGGATACAGATGGAGGAGGATCCATCCATTCAGGCCCCAGAGGTGATGGAGAAAGGAGAGCAGAGAAGGGGAGACAGAGAGACACGCACAGATACGAGGAGAGGGGAGCAGGCCTGTCTCCGCCCTGGAGCCCCATCCGGCCCCTGTCCCCACATCTGAGTGCATCCTCCCCACCCCCGCCTCATCTGGGCCTTAGCAGACCCAATTACTTATAATAAACAATTCCGTTTATCTTTATCAGAATCATTATCTAAATTGGCTACATGACACATACTGTTCTCTAAGTGCGCCCCGGGGAGGAGGGGCCATAAAAGCCGGGTTCTGCACTCCGTAATTATCCCTCGATGGGCCATAAACCATCACACTGGTGTTTAAAATAGGTATGGTGAGCAGTTTCCCTGCCCGCGGAGGGCCGCCCAGGGCACCCACGGAAAAGGATGCGCTGGAAGTTTTGCTGCAGCCACAACTTCCAACTGCATGGTGGCTCCCAACGGGGCCCCCTCAAGAAGCCAGCGGCCACACTGCCCTGGGGACCCCCCGGGCGCGCCAGGCCAGGCCCGAGCGCTGGGCAGCCGAGCAGTCAGCCAGGAGGCCGCGCCGCAGAGCCGTGTCGGGGCTTTCCCGCTGCCTTCCTGGCGTAAGAAATGTTCTCTTTCCAGGACCGCTGGCCCTCTCTCCCCCGCCGATGCTGACTTGGGTTTTCCTCACTGTTTGCAGAAGCGCCTCCACGGCTGGCAGGGCTGGTCTCCCCCTCACTGTCCCCCGGGGAGGCGCACGTCAGCATCTCGTTCGTGATTAAAACAAAACACTGGGCTGTCCCCCAGAGCCCTGCCTGCCTCTCAGCTGATGGGTCCGCGTTGCGGCTCTGGCCTTGTCTTCCCAGAGGCCTCTGTGCCCTGTGGGTTCCAGGAGGGCTGACCAGGGTCCGTGTCCCCCACACACAGCCTGTCCCCATGGAAGCCAGGTTCTATGCTTGACCTGCTAGCACAAGCTGCTCTGACGCTTGAGCAGGGCAGAAAGCCCATTATCTGAGGCCTGGCCCTCCTGGAGACTCAGAGGTAATCAGACAAGAGCTCCTGCTGTGCAGACCAACAGGGATAAAGGCTGCTGTGAAAGAGGGGCTCCTGGTGGACCTCTGCCTGGGGACATGGAGAGAAGATGGACTGGGGCTCACCAGGCTGAGAAGAGGAAGAAAGAACACTCTCATTGGCAGACACGCAGGTGCAGACCTTTGGAGTCGAGAATGAACCTGATGTTTGAGAACAACTGAAAAAAAAAAATGTGCCTAGAACAGTGGTTCTCAGGGTGAAGTTTCCAGAACAGTGACCACAGCCTGGAGGCCTGGAACCTTATTAGAAATGCAAAATCCTCAGGCCCCACCCCCAATGTATTGGATCAGAAACCCTGGGGAAGTGTTTTAACACACTAGCTTGTTGGTAGTTTGTACAAACTATGGTTTGCGGTTATTTTAACAAGTCCTAGGCGGGGTAGCGGGGGGTGGAGGGGTGGTTCTGACACCTCATCTGGTTTGAGAACCCTGGTGCCAGAGTATACACAGGAGGGGAGTTGGCGGGGGACACAGGGAGGTATAGCAGGTGAATGCCTGTAGGGGATTCCCAGAAGGTCTCTGGAAGGGTCTTGGGTTTTAAGCGAGGGAGTGATAAAGTCAGATGACATTTTAAAAAGCATGCTTCGGGGCAGAGGGGAGCAGCTGGCAGGCAGAGGGCTGAGGCAGCTGTCCGGGGAAGGAAGAAAGAAGGAAGGCCTGGGCTGGGGGTGGCCAAGGGGACAGGGAGAAGGGCAGAGGTCTGAGTGACAGTCAGGAGGGCAGACGGCAGGGATGTAGGAGGTGAGGGAGAAGGAGGCATCAAGGAGTCTGACCTGAGCACCAGGACAAGACGACGGTTGCCTCTCATCAAAGCAGTAAAGAGGGGTCGATGGGTCAGGGTGGGGACCACGACTTCAGGGTCAGTGGTGTCTCAGGGCCCTGAAGACCCTCATGTGAGGAAGTCAAGAAGTCTGACGCTCTGTCTTGGCAGGGAGCTCCGGATTGGGAAGTTGCTGATGTGTAGAGGGGGCTAGAAGTCACGGCCCCCCTCCACCCGATTTCTCCCCATCACTATGGTCGCAGCTGCCTCACGGTCCTGTGCAGCCTGGTGGCTCCCTCCCAGGGCCTCCACTGGCCACTCAGCATCTCTCCACTGAGTCCAGCATCATCTTTAACTGGACAGTCATCCCCTTCCGCATCTGAGCCCCTGGCTGGCTGAGCCACCGCCCTGCCCATCCCTGAGCTCCTGGCTTCAAATTCATTATTTTCCCCACATTCCCTAGGCGAGGGATGATGAACATCATTTTACGGGTGAGAAGAAACTAAGACTGAGAGAGGTCAAGTCAGCGGCCCAAGGTAACACAGCAAACAAGCGAGAGGCGTTCAGATCCGAACCCAAGCCCAGCCCCCACCACCCCACCCAGACGGCACCTGTGTTCCTCCTCAAGAAGGAGTCGCAGACCTGTCCGGTCTTCCCAGGGGAGAAAGGAGCTAGTGCCCACGGTGGTGGGCAGAATCGAGGGGGGCTGGGACCTGCCTCCGAGGGAGGCATGGGAGCCTCGAGGCCTCCTTAATGTGCCCATAACTCATTCCCTGGGTTCGCTAATGTTCCTGGCTATTAGTGCTGAGCACAGCTAAGCAAACTACAAAATATTCCTCTGACTCAACAATCAATTTCCATATTGTTACAAATGGAGTCCATGCCTGCCACGGTTCATTTTTCTTCAAGGGCCTTTTTCTATTCCCCCCTCCCCCTTTCCTTCTCTTTACCCAGTACAGTGAGGAAGTCATTACCGGGCGTTATGAATTTCACAACATGCGGAAAAAACAGAAATGCATACAGCATCGCGTCAGGGCCACGTGCTGGAAAGCTGCCTTTCCCATCACCCAAGGAGCTGTCAGGGTCAGGAGAGCAGGCAGGGGAGGATGGGGATGACAGCTCCCTGGAGACAGCAGGATGGAGGGGGAGGCAGCTACTGGCTCTCTGGGGAGAGAAGTCTGTGTCCCCAGGAACTTTGCAAGTCCATTCCCAAGACTGCCCTGGACTGGCCGCTCCAAAGGACAGAGCATGGGCTTGTGAGGCTAGGCCTGAGGCTGCATGAGATCTCTGGACTTCCCTGAGAACCTGGCATCCCCATGCAGGGCCAGAATCTGGAGAGTCCCGAGCAGGCGCCCCAAGCTCTGCCTCCTCCCAATGCGGCTTCCTGAGCGAATCAGTCAGATCAGGGAACCTCCCCTACCAGGCACCTCCCCGGAGACACTGACCAGTTCTTGGACCAAGCCTCTCCACATCTATGGGTGTTTGCTTTTCCCCTCCAGTCCACCTGGTGGTCCCCTACTCTCCCAACTCACAGCCAAATTCACTCGTGCAACTGTGCAAAGCTGTTGTGCAGGGATGCTCACCGTGGCAGTGTCTGTAATAGTGAAAACCGGATACAAACCACTTGTTAATCATTAGGGGCTGGTTAAAGGGACTCTAGGAGCTTTCCCAATGTCTAAATGGGTAAAGAATCTACCTGGAATGCAGGAGACACAGGAGACGTAGGTTTGATCCCTGAGTAAGGAAGATCCCCACCCCCAGAGGAGGAAATGGCAACCCACTCCAGTATTCTTGCCTGAAAAATCCCATGGACAGAGGAGCCTGGCGGGCTACAGTCCATGGGGTCGCAAGAGTCAGACATGGCTGAGTGACTAAGCATGCATGCACGCAAAGGGACTCTGGGCCAGCGCACAGTGACGAGGGGGCATCAACAGGAAAGGAACTGCCCAGTAAGTGACAAATGCAAGCTGCCAAAGAGTGTGTGCAGCACGATTCCACCCTGTCCCAGTCTTGCATACAGAACTGAATGTAACTGTGGAGCAGTGTCCGGAGGAACTGGTCCCACCTCTAAATGAGTTGATCTCCAAGGGGAGGGGGCAGAGGGTGGGGAGAGGGCTTACACTTCTTTGTTTAGACAGTCTATATTTGACTTTTTCCTAGCATGTATCACTTTGGTGATGATAGTAATACTTTGATGATGATGATAATAATAAAGCTAAAAGGATATTTGTTCAATAGAGTAAGTTAATTTGTTCCCTCTTACCTAGACCCTCTCTGATCCAGCAAAGTAAAACGTGCTTGCCCTCTTAGCAAACCCCAAACCTTGATTTGGAGCTCTCAGGGCTGTCAGTCTGTCTGTGTCCCCCCGTAGCCCGTGACTTTGTTCATTTCACCTTAGCAACTGCAGAACCAGCACAAGGTGTGAGCATGTGCCCCGAACCCCCTGCTCCAAGGGCAGGGACCTTGCCTGCAATGTCCTGGCACTAGGGCAAGGTCTGGCATAGGGGAAGAGCTCAAGAATTATGTGTGGACTGGACCAAGAGTTTGATTCTGGGGACGCCAGCTCTAAGGGCTGGACTCTGCTCATCTCCCCAAAATGGAACCCAGCAGCCAAGAGACTTGTCTTAACAGATGTCCATACTGGCCCTGGCCTCATGGGACTGGATACTGCTGCACCTAGTCACCTGATGACTTGTCTGTGTCCCCCACTGGACTGAGTCCACGAGGGCAGACTATGCATGTAGACTGCACTCCCATGTCTTTGTCTAACATGGAATCTGGTGTAGAGTGGACTCTCAGTAAATAATATATGGATGGATAGGTGAGTGGGTGCATGGATGGATGGATGGAAGAATGGACAGAGGACAAACAGATGGACAGATGGTTAGATGGATAGGTAGGTGGTTGAGTGATTGGATGGATGGATGAACAGATGGATGGATACATAAATGGATGGATGGGCAGATGGGTAGATGGACAGGTGGGTGAGTGGGTGGGAGAATGGACAAATGAGATAAGAGGGGTCAGTATACCTTTATGCTTTTCTAGGCACTCAGACATTCCTCTCAACACCCACATTCGACTCTGGGGCCTCACCCCACATCACAGGGGAGCAAACTGAGGGTCTCTTCTTCTATTCAAAAGGAGACGAGAATTCAGCCCCATGGTTTGCCCTGGTAGCACCCCCAAGAAGCCAGGAATCTTTGGCCTCAAATGACAAGAACTGAGCCAAGATTCTAACGCTCTCTTCTGGGTCAAAAATTCTCTCAGGAGAAGTGCCTATTGGGCTCCAAGGACAGTATTACGTGCAGAACAAGCCAGGGCAAACCCTGCCTTCATGGGACTCCCATCCCAGGACTAGTGTTTCCCTAACTCTCCTCCCTCATCAGCACACCCTCCTTGAAGCAGCTGGGCACTACTGCTCCCTTCTCAAAACCCCCTCTGGACTCTGGAGTCAAATCCAATGCTTCACCATGGAATCTGAGGATTCCAAGGACAAGCCCACTTCCCCTCCAGGTCCCCTTGGAGCCATTCTCCACCAACACCATCCCCTGCCTTCCCCTCTGCGGATTCAAGGGGTCTGGGAAGCACAACTCTTCCACCTTTCAGCCTTGGGAGTGCCATCTCTGACTCAAAGAGAGTAATTGCCTTGCCTGTGGACTTTGCCTCCATGGATCACCCAGGCTGCTCTGTATGCTTGTGTAGGTTGTTCACTGAACAAGATGCTCCTGAGAGGGGTGAGTGGGTTGAAATTCAGTCTGTGTGTACCTGTGTGGAAGGGCTGGGTTAGAAGGGGTTCTGCTCCCTGCAGGGCCTCAGGACATCCCTCAAGCACAGCAGGGACCACCCCGGGTTTGGTGTCACCAGTATCCATCCCTCTCCCCAGTCAGACAAGGGCTCCCCAAGGACAGCATCCAGGTACAGGGTCCTCCCTGTGTTCCTCCACAAGGCCAACGGGGCCCAGAGGTGGTGCCAGGGAGGGGTCTGCCCAGGGTCAGGTGCTAGTTCTGGAGAAAGGTGCCAGCTCGTTGTGGCAGGGGGAGGTCTGTTTGACAGGTGGCCTCCCTGATCTGAGGAAGGCTCTTCAGCAGGACCTCCAGGGGGGTGGGGGGCAACCCAACCACATGAACACAAATCAGGAGCAAGTCAGAAGAATGCAACGAGGGCGGATGCCTGCTGCCGCCGGCAGCAGGTGGGAGAGGGGGACAGAGTGCCTCTTTGGGGGGTGACTGACAGCAGGTGGGCTGGGGGTGCAGGAGAACCCTCCAGCCCCCATCCTTGTCAGCTCTTGGCAGGGATTCCGAGGAACTCAGCTGCTGAAAGGGCCTCTCTTGATCCAGAGAATCCCAAGTGAAACCCCCTACCCGTTCTCCACCTGACTCAGGAAGATGTGCCTGGAACCGTTCGCCCTCTGCATTGAGCCCAGCTGAGCACGCATCTAAGTCACCCAGTGCCCTGCATGGTGGGTCGTGGTCCCATTTTACAGAAAGGGAATCTGAGGCCTGGGGAGGGGCACAATAGGATTCTCATTCAGTTCAGCTGAAGGGCAAAGCCACTCTCTCTCCTGCCCTGTCTCAGCGAGGGCCCTACCCCTGCCCAGGTCAAGCACCATCCCGTGATGTAGGCCGTGGAAGCAGGAAGCCTCCTGTGTAGGGAACAACTGATCCCCAAAGACAGCTGTCCTAAGGCTGCAGGGGCATCCCTACGCCAGGGAATCCAAGCAAGTTATTCTGGGGAGGGGACTAGGCTGGGGCAGGGGGAAATTACCACCTCCCTCCCCGTCCTCTGCGCCTGACCTGGTTGACCCACCATCCTCTGTAGCCCGTTAAGTTTAAATGGTGACTTGGGAGGAGGCTTCCTTCCAGTCAATCAATAGCTCGCCCAACAAACAGGTTTTTCAAAACCGCAGTTTATAGATTTCTCTCCCCATCTCATTCTTTAATCCTGACAGCTGCTGAGCTGATGGGGGAGACCCTCCAGCCGGGAAACCAGCTCTGCAGATGCCCTGCTGGCAGGACACCGAGGGCCTGGGGAGGCCCGTGCAGGCCCAAGAGCTGGCAGCCCAGTTACCTGGCAGGGCGAGATGGCTCCCACCTGGCCTCCAGATGGCCCTTTATCAGCCCAACCTCCTCTCCCCTCGGCTGCTTGGGCAGACCTGGTGGGATCACGGGCAGTGCAGTCCACTGGTCACATTTTCACCCTGGGAGTCAACCAGACCTCCTTGCAGGCCCTGGTCCTGCTCCTTCCTGGCCGTGAGACCTTGGCAAGTCACATGACCCCTCTGAGCCTTAGTTTCCTCATCTGTAAAGTGGACATAAAAGTGGTACCGATCTCATCAGGTTATTGTGACAATCCCATGAGACAGCATGGTGACTGGCATGCATTAAGTGCTCCATCATTGTTACAGAGTATTGTTTTCAGCTAATCCCAGGAGCCCTTTGCCAATAAGCACTAGGGAATGATATGGGAGCCTAATGGCATACTTTGAGATACCATGGCCCTGATCCCTGAAAAGTGCTTTACTGATGTTGTGCTTAGTCGCTCAGTTGTGTCCAACTCTTGGTGACCCCATGGACTATATGTAGCTCGCCAGGCTTCTTGGTCCATGGGGATTTTCCAGGCAAGAATACTGGAGTGGGTTGTCATGGCTTCCTCCAGAAGATATCCCCAACCCAGGGATTGAACCCAGGTCTCCTGCATTGCGGGTGGATTCTTTACCATCTGAGCTACGAGGGAAACGCAAGAATACTGGAGTGGGTAGCCTACCCCTTCTTGAGGGGACCTTTCCGACCCAGGAAGTGAACTGGGGTCTCCTGCATTGCAGGCAGATTCTTTACCAGCTGAGCTACCAGGAAAGCCCATTTTACTGACAGGTGACCATATATCCCAGGATTCCTGGGAGGGTCCTGGTGCATACCTGTGGTTCCAACACAATTATTAATAACCTCCCCTTTCACTCTGAAAGTGGCCTGATTTGGCCAATGAGTGGCTTGGTCACCTACGTTTTGTTTAGCTGTGTCAGGGTTAAACAAGATGTCACTAAGTCTGGTCCACAACCCAGGAGTAGGAATTGTACTCCCCAGTTACAGAGTAGCAACTGCAGTTCAGAAAGGGTATGTGATTTTCTCAAGGGCATACTGCTGGTGAGTGACTAAGCTAGGCTCACACTGACCCCACCGAACCGCACTGTGGGCATTCACCCCTTCTCTTGGGCTCTGTTATGAGATGCAGTTGAAGGCTCAAGGATCAAAAGCTGGTGCTTCTGGGGGCAGACAGAACCCTCGGGACCCAGTTTCTCCTGCAGCTGTCTCCACATGTACACACAGCCCCTGCAGCCCTCCTCAGGTGGGTTATGTACAGAGAGCAGATCCAGCTACCCGGAGAGCTCCCCCAAGCCAAGCACACAAGGCAGCCTGACCCAGGATAACAAGCTGTGAAGATCTTATCAGGCCCCTGATGGCTGACGCTGATGCTAGCAGGCTGTCCTCCACTGCCCACCAGGCCTCAGCCTCCTCCCCACCTGGGGAATCCTGTTTTCTTTCCTAAGTGGAACATCAGATTACTCAGGTCTGATTTCACTACTGATTGGGGCTGGGAAGGGAGGAGCTCACTTAACACTCAGCTCTAAGGACAGGGTGAGGCCAAAGCGGGGCTGCTTATCCATCACTGACTGATAGTGTCCTGTCCACACTGGAGGCCAAGAGAGTTTCAATCCATTTTCCCTTCCATCCCAGGGCAGGAGTTTTTAGGCGAGCAGGGGGCCAATGTGTTGTCAACCTCCAGCCTGGGCAGGGGAGTTGCCTGAGACGACCCACAGAAGAAGCGCTCCTTCTCCTTGTTTTCCCTGTTTTATTCATTCATTCAGCAGACCCTCCCCTGTGCCTGTGCGGTTGTGGGAGACTCTCTCTCCAAGCAACGCGAGGGCAGCAGGGGACACTGGCAGAGCCATGTGATGAGGGCTGGGGCAGCAGGGGTGCAGGCAGGGCAGCCTTGCAGGGCACTGCAGAGACCGCCAGGTTGGGGGGCGGGTGCTGACCCCGGAGCTGGGTGGTGCAGGATGAGGATGAGTGAAGTCTGCCTGGTGAGGGGAGGCGAAGCTCTTTGATGGAGAGGACGGTGTGGACCCGGGCACAGAGGCACATGGAGAGATGAGTATCTGGGGAAAGTGAGGCTTGGAGGTGAAAACTGGGCATCTGGAGTGGGGCTGAGGGGCTGGCAGTGGGACCTAAGGGGTAGGGAAACCGTGGCACCTGGTACCCAGACTTGGATCTCTCCTGAAGGTGCCAGGAGATCTTAGAAAGCCTGTAAGGAGAAGTCAGGAGTACGGGCTCTGGGCCTTTACTAGTTCATTCGTGCATTTGTTCAACACGCTTTCTGGTGTCTGGGGGTTGCCAGGCCCTGTTATAGCAACAGACAGACTATGAATAGGACTGACCCTGCCCCAGCCTGTTGGGCCTCCCAGGCTGGCTGGAGACACACGCATGCTAAGGCACTTTGGTCGTGTCCAACTCTTTGAGATCCCACAGACCAAGCCCACCAGGTTCCTCTGTCCATGGGATTTCCCAGGCAAGAATACTGGAGTGGGCTGCCATGCCCTCCTCCAGGGGATTGTCCAGACCTAGGGATTAAACCCGTGTCTCTTCTGTCTCCTGCACTGGCAGGGGGGTTCTTTACCACTAGCACCACGTGAACACAAATTGCCATGGCATTAGGTGGCATGAGACACACAAGAAAGCAATGGAGTAATATAATTAATTGTTCTAATTGTGGGGGGTGTTGGAGAGGGAAGCTTTGAGTTATACTAGTCCCCTAACAGGAATGTGTCCTCTCTAATCCTCAGTTTCCTCATCTGTAAAATGGAAATAACCATGGTCCCTGCCTCATGGAGTTGTGCGACAATGTGTGAGAAGTGCTCACCCAGGGCCTGGTCTGGAGTAGGGGTTCATGAGTGTGAGCTCTTACTGCGATGGCTTACATTTAAGAGGCCAAGAGGCTGGCAGGGCTAGTACTGTGAACAGCAGCTGTGCAGAAGATGGACTGGACACAGCAGAAACCTGGGGGAGGTGGGGGGTTAGAATCCCCCAGGAGGGAAGGACAGCCATTCCTTTCCGGAAGGTACAAAACTTCCCAAGACAGAACCCACCCACTGTGCCTGAGCCAGCAGCCCTGTGGGTTATGGGGGTAGCCTGGCATAGGGACAGAAACTAGGGTCAGCTCTGCTGAGGAGGACGAGCAGGAGGAGGAGGTGAGGAAGAGGTGGACCCCAGCTAGGAGGTGACATCTCTCCCTACGCAGGCACGCTGGCCCTGGGAAGAATGTAATACAGGGGTCTCCAAACTCTGGGCGCAGACCGGCACCTCCTGTCAGATCAGCAGTTGTGTTCGATTAGAAATAAAAGAGCACAATAAATGCGATGCTCTTATGAGCACATGCGTGCTTCGTTGCTTCAGTCGTGTTTCTTTGAGACCCTGCATACGGACTGCAGCCCACCAGGCTCCTCTGTCCATGGGACTTCCCAGGCAAGAATACTGGAGTGGGTTGCCATGCTCTTCTCCAGGCGATCTTTCTGACACACGGATTGAACCTGCATCTCCTGTGTTTCCTGCATTGCAAGAGGATTCTTTACTGCTAAGCCACCGGGAAAGCCCGTTATGGTCTTGAATCATCCCTAAACATCTCCCCCCACCACTCCTGGTCCATGGAAAAAACTGTCTCCCATGAAACTGGTCCCTGGTGCCCAAATGATTGGGGACCGCTGTACTATGAGACACATGGTCAAGAGCAGCACCTCTGAAGCTACTCACATTTCGCTTCCTGTTCTGGCCCCGCCATTACTATGGTCTCAGGCAGGTGTTGTGAAATTCCTAGAGCCTCAGTCTATGTCTCTGTGAAATGGGGATAACAATGGTACCTGCATTTCCTGGGGCTGTGACAAGACGACGTATGCCAAGTGCTCAGCACTCTGCTCGGCACACAGTGGGTGTCTGGTAAAAGGTGGCCAGATTCACTCTGCATCCCCAGCAACTGGACTCCAGGCCCACTTGTGCCAGGAAAGGGCATCTTCCAAACCAGAACATGGGGTCTGCAGGCCGCAGGAATACCAGACAGACCCTCCTGGAAGGCCTGAGGCTGAGTTCCTTCACTGCTCCCCAGGCCAGGCTGCCCGAGACACAGGAACTCAGTTCACCTGCCGTGGACCATTTCCTCGCTCACTTCCCGGCAGGCCACTTGGAAGAAATTCCTGAGCCTTTCTGGACCCTTTTCCCCAGAAGGTGTCTTAGAAAATCAAGAGCAACTGCTGGTGGACTGGCCCGAGCTGTCCTCCATGGGCGGGGCCACAGCGACACAGTGTCCTCCACAGGCATACCCCACTAATCAAGGGCAGAAGGTCCCTCGTGGCCAGAGCCTGGCCGATGGACTCACTGTCAGGAAATAAAGTGGCTCTGCTTAGGGAGGCTGCCCCAAGGAGGTGGGGGTCCTCCACCCAGCTCTGTGGACCTTGGCTTCCTCTCTGTTCCAGTCCAGCCTAGGAAAGAACCAGCACGGCCTCTAGGAACCCAGGTCTGGGACACGGAGCAGCCAGGGCCCATCCTAGCCACACCCCCACACTTAGCCTTCCCGAGCAGGCCAGGAAGGAGAGGTGCATGGGGGGCAGAACTGGGGACCGCCCTGACCCGGGACTTGGAAGTGGACACACTTGGTGAATGTGACTGAGGCCCCATGAGGACGTGTCACACCGATGACAGGCAGGTCACAAAATCACCCCTGGTCTCAAAGGCCCAGGACTGGGTGTAGCCCCTGCCCTCAGATGCAGGCCACAAAAACTGGTGGCAGTGGGAGGGCTGGCCTCTCTGACTCTGCAGCTGCTCAGAACTGAGCAGGGCAATGACCTGAAAGCCACTTGCAGAGGTCTCGGGACAAGGCCAGCAGACCATGGGGCTCAGAGGGAGCAAGAAACTGCGTGTAGGAGCAAGGAGTCACACTAGCTTCCCTGCATCTCAGTCCCAGCTCCCTACACCAGCCAACAGAGGTCTCCACCCCAAGGCAGGTAGGCACCTGGGCCCTACTCCTCAAAGGGAGCACATCCTTCAGTGGACACATCCTTAAGTGTATACAGGGTGTGATCTTTTTTTCTCTCTTCTTTCTATACATTGGGCTGTAAAAATCTGGGCCAACCCGCCACCCGCATTAACTGCGTTAAGGAGGAATTATAAAAAGAAATCAAATTTCCCATAGCATTTGAACGCCATTAAAATGCCAAACAATAAACTACCAGGCTGCAAATTAGATCAGTGGAAATATCAAACACATTGAGGTATAAAATCCATAATTGCATTTAGTGGCAGCCGTCCCTGGAGAGGCCCTGCTAAAGATCATTACAGCCCCACATATGAGAAGCTATTGACAGAAGAATAAAAATCGACAGGCCAACCAAATAAACCGCGCTGGGCTTCATTAAATATTCAGCAATGGAAATTTGACTATCTCAGGCCTCTCCCCTTGGTCCCATCCTGAGCCCTTCCCTGCCCAGCTTGGGGCTCAGCCCCTGGCCGGCCCCCAGACACCACCAGCTTGCGCAGGCAGGACCAGAGGAGGAGGGGAGTCAGGTGGGGGTGGTGGAAAGGGGGGCTGAGGCTGCAGCAATAACGGGGTGGGGGGAGGAGGCTCCACCAGGATTATTATTGTTGGGAGGGTGTTATTAGCTTTCACCCTGGAGTAGGTGGCCCTGAAGTCTTTAATTAGGTCATTACGGGGTAATTTCCAGGGAGGTTTTTAACTCCTTAGGAGCTGAAGAGCCTCCAGCTTGAGCCCAGATGCCCAGCAGGGTTTAGGGCTTGGCCCTCCCGGTGGGTAAGGAAGTGGGGAATGGTCCCCGAATCGGGGGACAGGCTTTGTTGGGGACCCCTGGGGGGGATCGGGTCCACCTTCCCTCCCTCCCCCAACCCCGACACAACAGAGGAGCCTCGCCTGCCCGACTCTGGCTGGAGGGCTCCGGATTCAGTGGGACCCTCATCAGGCAAGGCGGGACCCTAGCCCCACGGGGCTCCAGCCCACCGGGACCCCGCCCCCTGCAGGGTGTGGCTTATGGCTCTGGCCCCCGCCCCGCCCAGCCGGTCCCCGGCTCTCCTGCTGGTTCCCTGCCTTCCACTTCTTTCCCAAGGCTCTCGCCCTTCCCCTCCTCTCCTCCCGGCCCCTCCCAGTCCCTTCCTCTCCTCTCCGACGACCCTCCCTCCTCTCTCTCCCCTCCCCTCCGCACCTAGGGGCCCCCCTGCCATGTATAATGCATGCAGTGGAAGCACCCAATAGGATTAGGCACCTCCGCCCGTCTTCGCGGAGAGAAAGTTTATGTAAATGACTGATGACAGCGCTATTGTGTGAGGAATATCAATGGAGTAATTACAGTTACATCGGGCGCCCGCGCCGCCGGCCCGTGTTAATTTTTCACCGGCTCCCCCGGGAGAGATCGGAGCGCGCTCCGAAGAGCACAGCTAATAATGGGAGCTCGGAGCCGCCGCTGCGCCACGCGCCCCGAGGTCTTTCTGAGCAGACTGCTAAGCACTGGCTGTCTCCCCGGAGAGCCGAGAACAGAGATAAAATGATTAAAAACTGCCAAGCGGGCCTGGCAATCACTCGCTCCGCTGTCAGCCCCAGACAAGACAAATCTCTGCGATTTTTCTCTTCTCTTCTCTCCCTTTGTGAGCCCCCGAGCTGGGATGTGGGGGGCCGGGTGGGGTCGGGGTCAGCTCCCTGGGGTGGCCAGGCCGCCGGCGGCCGGGGCGGGGGGCAGCAGCGGCGGGAGGGTCCTGGCCTCCCCGCAGGAGGGGGTAGGGAGGGGGTGATACCGGGAGCCCTGGAGGCTCAGCCACTCTTGCAGGCCCAGCAGCCGGCCCCCCTGGCTCCTCCCAGGGAAACTGGGGGCAGGGCACACCTGTCAGGGCACACCTGTTGGGGAACCACGGGCTGGGACACACTTGTGAGGACACACCCACCGGGACACATCCGCTGGTGCACACCTGCCGTGCCCCGCCTGCCAGGGACACCCGCAGAGGCCCGCCTGGGCCTCTAGCAACTTGCCCGCCTGCCCCCTGCCTGGGCACAGGCCGTGTGACCCCTTCTCTGTATGCTTCCAGGCCCTGCGGCGCCAGCCTGGGCACCCTGGTGAAAGTCCTTGACCACAGACCCAAAGCAGACCCCTGGTCAGGGCCATGGGAGAGGAGCCAGGAGCGTCTGTCTCCTCCCAGGGTCTGGGTCTGACCTCTCCCGGTATCCACACCTTTTGGCCTGGAGCTAAGCCTGGGCTCAGCACCTGAGGAGAGAGAGGAGGGAGATGAGAGGAGGAGGGAGCAGGGGAGGAGGAAGGGGAGGAGCTGCTGACTGTTCCCACCTGGGAAGGGAGTGGGGAGTGCGCTTGCCTGCCGCTGCTGCCCGCGGCCCCAGAGTCTCATCCTTCATCACACCCCGCCCTCCACCCTCTTGACCATGATGAAGGTGAGAGTAAATTCTTGCCCACACCTGGGCTGGGCTCTCTGACCGTGGCCATGGACGTCACAGACCAGGAGGGGCCATCTGCTTCTCCACCCATCACACCCATTCCCTGTGTCCAGACACACGTGCACACAGGCGTGCACACACCAGTGCCCTCACTGACACGTGTGTCCACCCTCCCCACGCCCTGCCGTATCAGCCTACAGGGGCCAGCACTCACACCCACACATGACCTCCCCACACGCAACATGTGCACACACCCTTCCGTCATGGAAGTACTGGTGTCCACACACACTTGGAGCAGCACACCCTCCCACGCTGACACACACAGACACAGGCAGACAGGTAAAAACGTGCGTGTGCATCCTGACACCCGCGCTCACTGACATGGTGACAGGCAGGCACGCTCGGTTGCGGGCACAGAGGATTGATGTCAGGCGCACACACACCTGCAGCGCGGCACACCCAGGCACACAGCGGCCCAGGCAGGGACACACATGTGCACACACACTGACACACACACCGACACAGGCACTGTCCCTCCCTGCTGCCCGCCCTCCATATGCACTGGCATTCAGATGTGGGAGAATCAGCCAGGGTCCCCAAGGAGGCTCGGGGCTTGCCTCTCCAGATGCTGTCTGTTCCAGAGCGCTGCGCCTGCCACCCGCCACCCGCCAGCCATCAGCTCAGCTGCAGGGAGCCAGGCAGGTACTTCGGTGGTGATTAAACTATTCGGGGGATGATTTACAGCAGCGATAACCCCCTCAGATGACAAGGCACTAAAGCTCAGCGGAGGAGGAGCTGATAGCCTCCGGCCAGGGTGTTGAGACTGGGTGGTATCCACGTGGGCTGGGCCGGCCCAAGGCTGGATGGGCCTCTCCTGGACAGCATGGTTGGACAGAGCTGCCACCTCACAACCTGCCATGTGTGCACACACACAAACACCCTTGGAAACACACAGGGACACACCACCGTCACTGATGGACTCACACAGATGGATGCCAGGTATGTGCACACACACGTGGGTGTGTCCGGTGCCTGCTGACATACTGAGTCCCCACCGCAGGCCAGGAGGAGCTCAAGTCCCGTGACACGGACACAGATGCCAACACCCACCTGTGCTTACAGCCATGTGCATTCAGGTGTGCACACGTGAAAAACGCCTTGCAGGGCCCCCTCTCCATGTGTACAACTTCCTCTCTGCCCTCCCTCTGCTCCCCCTGCAATCCACAGTATCAGAGTGAATTTCATCACTCAAATACGACCAGGACACTGCCCTGCCTTGAATGCTTCCAAGGCTTCCAGTGGCCCCCAGAGTAAAGGCCAGACTCCCAGCATGGCCTTCCAAACCCTGTGTGATCTGACCTCTCTCTGCACCCCCACCACGGCCCGCCTCCAGATGCCCCAAAGCTGCTCCCCTCCTCACTTTAGCTTGATAATCCCTCAGCTCTCAGTGTGGACAGCTCTTCCTCCAGGAAGTCCTCCTCCACGCCCCCTAGTCTTGGAGAAGAGCCCTTTCCCCAGGGTCCACAATGTCCCACGCTTCTTCCATCAGAGTCTTTTCCAAACTCCTCATCTCCTGCACCTGTTCCTGGGCCGTAGGAGTGAAATGCCTCTCTCTGTCCACCACCGAGAGCCTGGCAGCCCACAGGGCAGGTACTGGCTCAGACTGCCTGGGTTCAAATCAGGCCTTGGCTCACCTCCCCTCCCTTCCCTAGGGAAGCAGCAGCCCACAGCACCAAGAGGTACAGCCCTCAGACCTGAGTCCAAACCACCCACTTCCTTAGCTGGGTGACCTCAGAGCAGCTACTTAACCTCTCTGAGCTCCAATTTCCTCAGCTGTAATGTTCTGAGACTTTCATTACTATTATTATCATTATTGTTATTACTGTTATTATTACTACTTTAAAAATAGCAGCTACCATTTCTTCATTTGCTGAAAATCCTGATTTGGGGTTTTAGATTTGCCCCATTCATAGGCAAAGGAACTTGAGTTAAATGGCAGAAAGGGATGAGACCAAGATAAGGAGCACCAGGCTCTGAAACACACTCACTCCTTTGAACCTCCAAGGTCAGGGTGCTTGGGTCGTGTCATCAGCCACGTGCACAGAATTATTGGTATGGCCGGGGCTTGCCGGCCTCTGCCTCTGCCCAAGTAGTCCCCTCACCCTGGAGCGCCCTTACTCCAGCATCTCTTCTGCCTCCAAGTGGGTTTTCAGACACACACTTCCTGTGTGTCCATTTCCGCCATACCTGCTCCCAATCTCCCCAGTCCCAAGAGTTCATACCCTCTGTGTGTGAGCCCCAGGTGACATGAGGGTGTGGGCAATGAGCAAGTGGATGACAAGCTGTTCACTAAAAGGGGAGTGGGAGGGGTGATGGAGGGGCAGGGGCTGCAGTCAGATCTGGTTGTGATGCAGCTGTGTGGCCTTGGGCAAGTTGCCTACCACATCGGAGCCTCAATCTCTTTATCTGTAAAATGGGCATGATAATCACACCGACCTGGCAGGTGTGTCAGAGGTCTTTACAGGTGTATGTGACAAGCTCAGCCAGAGCCTGGCATGTAGTGGGTGCTAGACCTTGAATCGAATTGGCCAGACCACACTGATCTAAGGGAAGGACAGCCTGGGACAGAGCAGGAAGGGAAGCGGAAGGAGGGGACACTGCTTCTCCTAACAGGCCACAGTCTTCCACGTATCCAGGCCTTGGCTCTCTCACCATTCCCTGGGCCTGGAAAGCACCCCCTCCTGCCTCTCCCAGTTCTGTCCAAATGTTCCCCGCTTAGTAAAGCTTCCCACCTCCCCGGGCAGCATTCCCTACCCCTTCCTCCAGATGCCCTTTCCCTAAGGACCCTCCCCTTGTCACAGCCCTCCATCCACAGGATTAAATGATGCCCACCATCCCCCCCGTTCCTCCACCCCCAACTCTGTCCCTGAGAGGCTGGAGTACAAGCAAGGTGGGGCCAGCTGAGTCACCTCTGCTCCTGTGCAGGGGTGGGGGTAGGGGTGGAGGCAGAAATGGGGGACCAGGCTGGCCCTGAGGAGGTGCGGGAGAGGGGAGAAAGGGAGCTAAGTCAGTCCCTGGAGGGTTCAGAGGGTGTGGACTGGCCTTCCTGTGGTTTATTTTATTAGAATTCTTATTAATAACAAAAATAACAATGACCACCACAATAGTTGTAAAAGAAACATTTCTTTGTTCTTTTTTTTTTTTAACGTTTATACCTTGGTCTTTTTTTTTTTTAAATATTTATTTATTTGGCCGTGCCAGGTCTTAGCTGTGGCACCTGGGGTCTTCGATCTTTGCTGCGGCAGCAGGATCTTTAGTTACAGCATGTGAACTCTTAGTTGTGGCTTGTGGGATCTAGTTCCCTGATCAGGAATTGAACCTGGGCCCCCTGCACGGGGAGCTCAAAGTCTTAGCCACTGGACCACCAAGGAAGTCCCTCTATTTTTGAGTGATGAGCTTTGTGCTAAGAGCTTCACATCCTCCTATGGTTAATCTTTCCAGTGACCTGGAGGGGAGGAATAGTTGTACCCATTTTACAGTTAAGGAAACTGAGGTTCAGAAAGATCAAAGGACTCATTCAAGACAGCAGCTCATAGTCATGGCTTTAGGGAGGGCCTGGAGCCTTGTCCTCTGGGGTATCAATTAAGGGGGCTGTTGCAGTAGGTGGACAACTGAGAAATGTCATGGGGAAGGTCCCTGAGCACCTACTATGTGCCAGGCCTGCTCCTGGCACCTGTCTTCTCTTGGCTGGAACCCACCCAACTTAGTTCCTCAGGGCCCGTCTAGCTGGGTCTCCTCCATGCTGTCTGCCTCCTGGATCATGATCCCCACCCACCAGCCGCCCAAGGGCAAGACTTGCATCTGTCTTGCTCCTCAGACCTTCCCAACCCTACATGGGCCTGGCATCAAGGGGGCTCCACTCAAGATTCTGGGATGCCATTTTTGTTTTTTTCCAAACTTTTGATTTTGTATTGGGGTACAGCTGATTAACAATGTTGTGATAGTTTCAAGTAGAAAGCAAAGGGACTCAGCCATGTGTATACATATACCCATTCTCCCCCAAATTCCCCTCCCATCCAGGCTGCTATATAACATTGAGCAAAACTCCATGTGCTACACAGCTGGTCCTTGTTGGGGGACTAAGGGGACTCCTGTCCCCCTTGCTCTCCTTGGTTTTTCCTTTTAACACATTTATTTGCATTTTCCATCAGAATATGAACTCAATGGAAACAGGGACTTGAAAGCTTTAGTTCCTGCCACCTCTCCATTGATCCATTTTAAATATAGCAGTGTATACACATCCATCCTGAACTCCCTAACTATCTCTTCAGACTATCCTTCCCCCGGCAACCTGTAAGTTTGTTCTCTAAGTCTGTGAGACTGCTCCTATTTTGTAAGTAAGTTCATTTGCATCATTTCTTTTTAGATTCCATATATAAGGGATATCATACCATATTTCTCCTTCTCTGTCTGACTTACTTCACTCCGTATGGCAATCTCTAGGTCCATCCATGTTGTGGCAAATGGCATTTCCTTCCTTTTTAATGGCTGAGTAATATTACATTATTACTATATTATATACCTATATCCGGAGAAGGCAATGGCACCCCACTCCAGTACTCTTGCTTGGAAAATCCCATGAATGGAGGAGCCTGGTAGGCTGCAACCCATGGGGTCGCTAAGAGTCAGACACGACTGAAGCAACTTAGCAGCAGCAGCATACCTATATCCATGGTATAAAGGTACCGCATCTTCTTTATCCATAGAATGCCATCTTTGGAACAGATTCACCCGGGCCTCTTGGCAGAGCCCTGGCACCACTGGGCAAAGAGGCTTGCCTGGCCTTGGTCCTCCAGCACAGAGCTTTCTGAATGTACCCGCACAACCTGTCCTGCCTGCCAGCTGCTCTCCTCTGAGCTCCTCATGCTCTCCATCCCTAGACGCACAGGGCTGCGACGCTTCAGCTCAGCCTGGGTTCCAGCCCTGCCTGGAGCAGGAGTCCTTCCAGTTAGATAGGGGCAGGGAGGCTAGGCTGGGCTTCCTTCTACTCTCCCTCCCTTCCCCAAATACTCACTGAACACTTGCTCTCCTGGGACATCATGGACAGGGGCCACAGGGAGATCAGATGTCTCAGAGGCCAAATGGTGGAAAGGCTGAGCTATGCTGTATGGCCTTGGACAGCTGACGTTCCCTTTCTGTGCCTCAGTTTCTGAAATGGGAATAATAACAGACCCTGCTTCGTGCACTTGTATGGGTTTAATGAAATAGCGTGAATCCCTAACTCAGTGCCTATGCAGTATAAAGAAACAAAGTGATTACACACATAGGGGACCACACCGGGAACAGACAGCCCTCTAGGAGGAGCGGGAGGGGAAGGGTCCTGCCTACCTTCTGTCTCCTAGAGGGCATACCCGACACCCAGAAGGCTTCAGGGAGAAGGGAAGAACCCTGGCCCAGCCACAGTCCCCAGGATGGGTCATGTGTTCTCTCAACCCTCCTCAGACCCACACTTGCTCCATCTCACCACCACTTAGAGCCACCCACTAATGCCATTCCACGCAGGCCCCAGGGAGGCTGCGTACATCAAGAGGATGAGACAACCACAGCTCATTCACTCAGTACACAGAGCACCTAGCCAGGACCAGGCCCTGTGCTGGGCTTGGGGTTACCTGGGGCAGAGGTTCTCACCCCAGTGTGTACAGGCAGCCCTGGGGACCAGCTGGGAAAGCAGATTCACAGGCTTCACCCTGAGGGTTAGAGCAGGAATCTGCATGTTTATGAAGCACTGCAAGACTGACCCAAGCCTCAGTGGGGAGGAGGGAGGGGTGGAGAGCCAGGGGCACTGTGTGGCACTGATGACTCCTATGCCAGGCCTTCAGAGGACTTTTCCTGGAGAAGACAGAACGATAGAAGCCAGGGGACAGAGCCTGAAGCCACCAGTACAGACTGAGTAAGACCTGGATGTGGACAAGGGTCTGTGTGGGGAACAGCAGGTGAGCTGGTGGCTGAGCTCAGAGGATACCAGAAGAGGTAGGGTGATGACAGAGCATTAAACTGACCTAGGAAGGCTCTGAAGGCCAAGCCAGGAGGAAGAAGCCACCTGAGGACAAGCCTCGGCTCTGTGGTAGAGAGGCAGGTCTCTTTAATTCCTGCAGGCCTGGTTCCAGCTTGAGCTCTCCCAGGCCTCCATTCCAAGAGCCCAGAGCCCGAGACTCAGGGACTGGAATCAGCTACATAATTTTGCAGGGCCCAGCACAAAATGCAAATACAGGGCACTTGTTCAAAACACATTAAGAATTTCAAGAGGGTGATGGCAGAGCATTAAACTGAGTATAAGAGCTCTTCTAAGGGGAGGGCCCAGTGTGATTGAACAGTCAACGTGCCCATGAAGCTGGATCTGGCCAGCACCCAGCCAAGTGGTTCATTCTTGCTGTGTCCAGCCCAGAGTGCTCAGAATCTGGGGTTTCCAGTCACCCCAGCTCCAAGCCCCAGGCCCCCTTGACTCTCCCTTTGCCCTACCCCCTCCCCTTGGCCCTCAGTGCTGCCTCAAGTTGGCATGAACCTGTCCTGTCTCTAGTCCCTGCCACTGCCCTCGCCTCCTCCTGCCTGTCTCCAGTTTCCAATCCTGTGCAGACGCCACCAATGTCATCTCCATAAAGTGCCTCTCCAGCCCTGTCACTCCCCCATCCAATAACCTTCAATGGCTCCCTCCTGCCCGCAGGATAAATCCACACCCCATTGCATAGCTACTGGCCCCCACCTCCCTCTGCAGCCCCATGCCCCAGCAGTCCCCAGGCAGTCCCTCCAGCCAGACTCACTGTCTCAGCCCACTCTTCTCAGCCCACCACTTTAACCCCTACTGTTCCTGCTGTTAGTGCCCCTACCTGGAATGCCCTCTACAAACTCTCCAGGATAACCCTGCACACAGACTCTGTCTTGAGTGATTAACCAGACCCCTGCTCATGGCCCGTTCTCAACAACAAAAAGAGCTCACATCTACCAGTATGGTTCTCTGTATGCATCATCTCATTTAACACAACAACCTGAGAAGCTAGGCTTTTTTATTATCCCTGTTTTAGCAACAAGGGAACAGAGGCTCAGAGTAGCTGAGGAACTCACCAAAGGTCACACAGCTAGAAAGAGGCTGAGCCTGGAATCCAGGTGAGTCAGCCTAGCCATAAACTATCGCTTCATACATTCTTTCAGTACTAACTGGACACCTACTATATGCACCATGCCTTGTTCTAGCCGAGGCACAATGCACACAAAGAAGTCTGGCAAAGAGTCTGCCTGACACACATAACCAGAGCCAGGTGCCTGTTCAGACCCAACGCAAAGGACTATGGGAGCATCAGTAACAATATCAGCAAAAGCCATACACATAACCTTGACCCTTTCACCAGCTTTTGCCTTTGAATTTCATCATTACCCTGAGGCAGGTGTTTGGGTCTCAATAGACTGTGAGGGAACTGAGGCCTGAGTGCCTGCGTGCTAAGTCACTTCAGTCATGTCTGAATCTTTGCAACCCCGTGGACTGTGTAGCCTTCCAGGCTCCTCTGTCCGTAGAATTCTCCAGGAAAGAATACTGGAGTGGGTTGCCATTTCCTCCTCCAGGGGAATCTTCCCAACCCAGGGATCGAACCCAGGTCTCCTGCATGAGTAGACAAGTTCTTTACCACTAGTGCCACCTGGGAAGCCCTGGGGGAACTGAGGCACAGACAGGTAAAGCACCTAACCCAAGGTCACAAAGCCAGGAAGTGGCAGAGCCTAGGTCAAACTCCAAACCCTGCAGCTCCAAAGCACTGGCATCTTTTCTCTCTCTACCTAAGAATCTGGAGAAGTTCTTGGCCTCCCGAGGAATCAGTTCTGGGGTCACAAAATCAGAGAAAAGGCCAGCATTCCCAGGCATAAGGACTGTGCGAGCATGATTTCTGCTGAACTCCGTCCCACCCCCAGCATACCAATTTACCCAGGAGCTCTGAGAGGGTGGGGTGGTTCTGCCCCATCCTGGCCCAGTTTAGCCAGGACCTGGCTGAACAACTAAAAGGCCCCCAGCTGTGTTCCTGGTAACAAGCTGCCCAAGTGCACCCGTCTCTTACCTACCAGCCCTCCTGACTTCCTGCCGCTGAGCAGTCTCCAAACAGAGCACGTGGCTGAAGCCATGATACTCCCTGTGCCCCAGGGTGAGAGGTTTCCTTTTATAAGTTATCATTATTATTACGGTCATTACTGTTATTTTAATTTAAATCTTTGATGTTTGGGGAGATGTTTCTCTGCAGTCACCAGGGCCTGTCTGTGGAGGATGCCACCTCGATGACCGGCTTGAACTCTCACCACGTGGGACAGTTGGACCAGTGGGCGGCCTGCTCCATCTTCCTCCAGGGGTCTGCCGCTACTCACTTATCAGGCTGACATCCCACAGGGGGGCTGTCGCCCTGCCCGCCCCTCCGGCTCCAGGCCTGCCGACTGGAACCAGACCTGGAGGGGTGGGCGGGTGGGGGCACGTGGGAGGGGGCCGGGCCCTCACCGCAGGCTCCTCTGCAGTTCAAAGTGACAGGCTCAGGAGGCTGTCCCCCTTCAAAGGGCAGACAGAGCCTGCCCGGAGCTGCTGTACCGGCAGCCGGAGCCCGGAAGGCAGGGCAGGAGTCAAGGCAGCCCTGGGAGAGCTGGCAGGGCTCCCATCCACCTCTCATCTGCCAGGGAGTGGCTGGCCCCTGCTCCCCTGTCCCCTGCCCCTGAGTAGGCGGGCACACCCTGGCTGGCTGTATCTTGCAGGGCGACACTGGGAAAGCACCCTCCCTCTGGGAACCACCCTGCTGTCACTGTGTGTTTGCGAAGCACTCAGGATGGTCACGCATGATGTCAATGACAGTAACGATGAGTTAGAATGTCTGAGAAACACCACCCCAAAGCCAGGACACTGGAGCAGGGATCTCATTAGCTGCTCACTAGCTGTGTGACCCAGGGCGAGTCACTTAACTTCTCTGTGCCCTGCCTTCCCCATCTGCAAGGGGAGGCTAGGATGGGATGATGCCGTGATCACTCTGCACAAGGCTGGACACAGACATGCTCCTCCGGTCAGTTCCAAGATACGTCCTGCCTCCTGCCAGGACAGTTATTCATCCCAAGTGAGACCCACCATGAAGGCTGGTCCCAGTGCTCCCCCAACCCCGAGCCCCTCGAGGCTGAGGAATGGTCCAGTCTTGGCACCTACAGATGCTGGTGCAGCTCCATGCTGGCTGTGTGACTCTGCGGATGTGTCTTCACCTCTCTGAGCCCCAGGTCTGTCACCTGGAAATCTGGGTCAACAACTGAGCTTTTCAGAACTCTTGCTAAGATGTGGGGTGCCAAGGGCTTAGCCCTGAGCCTGGACATAACGGATGCTGCATGGGAAAACACCGCACCTCTCAGGTCAAAGTTGCAAAATGGGAGATGACAATACCTGCCCCAGGGTGGTGAGAAGATTCGATGAGCGAATCCCCATGAAACCCTTACCACAGGCAGCACACAGTGAACACTGGCCTTTAATTACAAAGTGTTCATTCAACGAATAATGTGAAGTTGGGTGCCAGGCCACCACTTGGGTACAGAACCCAAGGGGCTGGAATTTGCCTCCTATGGGATGGCTGAAAGTTTTCTCCTGCCAGAATGCCTGGGCTCCAATCCCAGTTCCACTTACTATCTGTGTGATCTTGGGTAAGTCACTCAGCTCCTCGGTGCCTCTTGCCTTATCTGAAAGTGAGATAAATAATGAGAGCACCCCTTAGAGTGCGTTCACGCTCAGTCGTTCAGGTGTCTGACTCTTTGTGGCCCTGTGGACTGCAGCCCACCAGGCTCCTCTGTCCAAGGGCTTGTCCATGGGCTTCCAGGCAGGAATATTGGAGTGGGCTGCCATTTCCTCCCCGAGGTGATCTTCATGACCCAGGGATTGAACTTGCAGCTCCTGCATCTGCAGGCAGATTCTTTACCACTAGCCACCTGGGACACCCACCCTTTAGAGCAGCACCTGACAAACCACGGCCCCTCGACAAGCATCGGCTGTGATGAGTACTGTTGCTGCTGAGGCTGTGTGCTGCTGGCCTGGGTCTGCCCATCAGCCAGCCCCCTGCAGCCAGACCCCCTTCTGCAGCTCCCAAACTTGGGAAGTGTTCGCCCCTGAGAGGCGCAACGAGTACCCTGCAGAACAGAGGCTTCTGTGGGCTTCCTCCCTGTCTGTTTCCCCAGCAGCTGGAACACTTAGGGAAAAAAAGCTCCAAGCCCACTGGGCTTGTCAAAGCGGGGCCAGATTTACTAAAACCAGGTTTGGACGGTAATTTTGCGGTCATAACAACTATTTTCTTTACATACTGCTATAGAAAGGAGAACCCCCGGCTTAAAAAAAAAAATCCTAATTGAAGACACCATTGAGCGTAAATATGCTGGAGTTTTTAATAAAAACATGATGGAGGAAAACATTCAAAGCTCAATAATCAGAAGCAATTTGCATTGTGAGCGGAGATGTGTCATTCCCACTCCCCACCCCCTTGGCTGGGCTCAGTGCGGGACCGGCAACTTTAGACCTATGGCAGAAATAATGAACAGCAGCGAGGCTCAGAGATAGCCTGAAAAATATCCTGGAAAAGAAAAACATATGCCAAAGAGTGTGGTGCAAAAGTCATATTTCATGCCTGACTTTAGAGAATGTTAATAAGGATTAGAACCATACTCCAACAGAACAACTATCAGTCAAGGCGGGTAATTAATTTTGCTTCAGATCTTTGCTTGGGAAAATGAAAGCGGGAAGTGTTACTTCACAGCACAGAGATCCCACCACACTAGAACAACTGAGAGAACTTCCAAAGCTGTGTCCTGAGCCCAGCTGAAAGAAACCTGGCTGACGCTGGCGGGATCCCCTGATCTGTTGCCATGTAGATTCAGGGATCTTTTCCGAATCGTAACAATATCAAACATTTTTACATTTCAGGATTGGTTAATAAATATGATTAAGATAACACGTCCCAAACCACATGTCCTCTGCTCGGCCTCCAACATGTGGAAGACAGATGTGTCTTCTGTGCACAGATGACCCAGCCGGCTGCTCCCCCGAGGCAGGGACCTTGGGAGACAGAGGCCCGAGAGGTCCTGGCAGCCCAGTGGCCCTCTGTGGCCTTGGCCAGGCGGCTGGCCTCCCTGTGACCTGCTGTAGAGAGGAAGGGCCAAGCCCAGGGGGTCTGGGAGTCTGACACTTGGGGGACAGAGAGATAATGGGATGTGGCACTGTGCCACCTGGCTCTTGTCCTTTGGTGTCCCAATTTAGAAGATAAAATTCCCAAGCCCACACAACCCCATGCTATTCAGAAAGCTTGCAAAATTGTAGGACCTCTAGGAACTGGAATTGTAGGACCTTTTCTCAGTGGTCTGTCTGAGGTCAACATCTGCCCACCACCTCAGTGGCCTCAGCCCAGGGGAACTGACAAGGTCACTGATAAAGCCAGAGCCTAGCCCAGGGGAACTGACAAGGTCACTGATAAAGCCAGAGCCTAGAAGAGGGTTCTAGAAGGAACTGTGGAGTTGGCACATAGACCCCTAACTAGGCAGCGGAATGAGGTTCCTGACTCTGTTTTGCTACCACTGAGATGCTGGGCTACACCTGGCTACACCTGGGCCTCATTTTCCCATTTCTACAAGGATCTTAAAGAGGCCCTCAGCTGGGATACTCTAAACCAGCCCAAGGTCCCAGTGGCAGGTGTGATCCTGTCCTCTGAGGTCCTTGGAGGCCAAGGAGAAAGCCAGGTCCTGGAGACCAGGGCAGGGAGGCCTGGGCATGCCACTGCCTACTGCAGGACTCCAGTTTTGGGGTGGGGGTGCAGCAGGCTCAGAGCCAAGGCTGGTGTGGGTAAGGACCTCTCGTACCCTGAGCACCCAAGGCCCAGCCCCCAAAGCTAGTTTCTGGGCTAACCTGAGAGAGAGCCTCTGTCTTAGGTTTCTCTAAGAGCTAGGAGGGAGGAAGGAGTTTGCCCAGATCAGGCAGAAGGGTTAGGGTCCGCAGAGAGAGGAAGGGCAGTCTACCTTAGTGGTAGAATGAATGAATGAATGAGTGAATGAATGTCAGCAGAGAGGGCTTTCTGAACCCATTACAGCAGGCAGGCTGAGGATAGGGCACCTCCTGGAGAGGAAAAAGGCCACTCATGGTCCCCGGAGAAGGGGCACTATGACCTGGATGAGTCCAGCTGCCATAGGGCAGCAGTGGGAGGGTCTCCTTTGGGCATCACTCAGTTCTCGGAGACTACCCTGGAAGTCAGGCCCCACCTTAGCTGGATGTGGTCAGGACTGGCTGGTGGAAGAACCCTGTCACTGGCTGCCTCGCCTTCTTTCAGCTGTGACCCGCTGGTCAATGACTGCTCCGTTGCTGGCCACCTATCACCAGCTGAGGCCTTGGCCTCCCTGGAAGACCCCAGGCCTCTCCCCTGCCAGAGGAGCCCAGGCTAGCGGGCAGACGCTGCGAGCCCAAGGCTGGCCCGGCTGGGCTGATATGAACCATCTGCGTTGTCTTAGGCCGCCCCTCTGCCCACTGTCCCTCTGAACTCGGCCGGTTCCCGCGGGCCGTTTGATGCCTCGCAGGGTCACAGACCCCCGCGCACAAATCACCGCCGCGGGGCTGGGGGTGGGGCGGAGGCGCTGAAACCTAATCCGCAAAGTTTGCTCTGCCGCCGGCGGCTCGCTCCTTCCCCCCGCTCGCTCGACCACCAACCCCCCTTTCCAAACAAGGCTTATTTTTCTTGCCAAAAAAACAAAGTTGGTATCAAGTGTTTCGAGGGAGAAAGTCTCTCCCCCACCCTCGGCCTGGGAGGAAGGGCCGGGGCTGGCTGCTGGCTGCAGCAGGCACTGCAGAGGGGGCTGCGGCGGAGCACCGGCGGGAGGTGAGCTCCGAATTCCCAGGCCCGCTGGTCCCCTTCCCAGCTCTGGTCGGTCCCCATGCCCTTCTTCACAGCCGCAGCCCTGGCTGTTTTTTGACCCTGCCCGGGTTCCCTGGTTGTCCCCTGCTCAGATGGGGCTCCCTCCTTGGGGCTCTCTGTCCTAGAGTGACCAGAGATGGAAGCATCGCTTCCTGCCCCTTCTCCCTCCCCATAAAACAGCCCTTGCCTGTCGCTTTTACGAGGTGACACCCTGCTCTCAGCCCGATCCTCCCAACGCTCCGGAGCCTGGGCTCGAGAGGGAGGAGACTGCGTGCAGTCAGGCGTCTTCAGAGTGCTCCCAGGGCGCAATGGGATCCCCGGGAGGCTGCCCCGGAGCACAGCCTAAGAGCTTTAAAAGGAGACCAAGGAGCTGGGTATACGAGAGACAAATTCCGCCGAAGTACCCCCCCACCCCCCACCCCCACACACACCGGTTCCATTGACTCTGGGGCTTTGGGTCTGAGATCCTAGAAGCCAGGCGGGAGGTCGCCGGCATGGTCCCCTGGAGGGGCGCTGAGCGAAGCCCTGGGGGCGCGGGGGTTTCATTTGCTGGGTGTTGGTTTTGCTTTTGGTGTTTTTCAGCCTGTGCAGCGACCCGGAGCCGTGCGCCGCGACTTCTCGTAAGCCCGCGGCTTCCCACTGCGCCCCGAGGCGAACGCCAGCGGCTGAAGTGTGCAGCCGCGCCCCCGCTGTTGGGCTGGAGATCTAGCTGGTTGCCAGAGCTCAGGCAGGGTAGCGACGTCGAGGATCCGGGGTCGGTGGACCTGGCTGGGTATGGGCGGCCCGAGCTCCTCTGAAAAGATCTGCATACTGTGGGACAGGGGTGGAGGCGGCGGTGGCGAGGATAAAGGCGCCACTGGCCCAGCGGAGAAGCAGGTTTCCGCAGGGGTTGAACAAAGGAATTCGCCCTCAGAAGAAAGGGGCCCAGCGAGTAGGCTGCGAACGGTCAACCCTGAGACTCTCAGGGGTACCAGCTTGGCGACATCAGTCCCAGGGATCTCAACGAAATCCGCACCGCGGAGGGCCCCAGCCTGGTTATCTCCCTCCGGCCTCTCCCGGCTTCTCAATCCTGCTTTACAGGGGATGATGGGCGTGTACTGCCCAATGCCACTTCTCCTGGAGAAAGGGAACAACAGACAGGACCTGTGTCCTCTGTCAACGGAGGCAAAAAAAAAAAAAAAAAGGCCCACCAATTTGAATCCTCTGGTCCTGGGGCCTTTGCCCCCATTTTCCAGAAGCTGACAATTGAGGCTCCCGAAAAGCATCCCCTTCCCCCACCTTTGCTGGAATGCCTGGCGGGCTCCCGAGACCCAAGCGCAACGGGAAACGAAAGGCGCCTGGGGGTGGGGTGGGGGGCACAGGGCTGGAGCCCTCCTCCTCTCTCCGCCCTCGGAAGGGGTGGAGGGGACACGGTTGTAAGGTGCTCGGCTTCTTTTCTCTGCCTGACATGAATAAGGGGATTAGGACGGCAAGTTTCCGTCGTTCACTCCGTCGGACAAAGGGCCCCGCAGTTTGAGCGGCGCAGCCTCTGATTAAACGACAGAGCCCTGTCACTCAGCACCATCCTAGGTACTTGTGTTCGTGACATAATCTTATTAGAAGATAAAACCGGCGAAAGCCTTTTCATAATGAAAAGTTACATTTAATGGCTGGACTCGCCCCCCACTCCCTCCCCGGACCCTGCTCGCCTCCCCCCCGTTGCTGTTGGATATGGCTCGCCTGTAATTGGCATTTAAAGTACCAAGTCCGGGAGAAAAACGGGGTTTAGGGTTTTTGTAATCCCCCTAAACTGTCTTTGTTAGAAATCTCCACAGATACAAGTCTGTTAAGAGTAAATATTTGTGGATTGATACAACCCCATTTCCCCCCTGCAAACCAAATCTGAAAAAAAATCCGCTCTCCCGCCGTGCTTCGGCCAGGGGCGCAGGAGGGAGGGCGCTGGGTCGCCCCGCGTGGGCGCGCGGGGAACTCGGCTATCGGGGCGCCACGCCGCCTCCAGGAGCTGAGGGACTTTGCATGTTTCTGCGGCGGGGAAAAAAGGTCTTGGACGCTTCCCCCCACCCCACCCCTCAATTTTCTATTCCCTCGATAAACAAACCTCCCGATCTCGCCGCTTTAGGGCCTGCCCGAGGGGGTCGATCGCAGGGCTTGGGGAGGGGCGAGGGCTTTGCTCAATTCCAAATGAAAACGCGAACTCTCTCCACCCGCCTCGCTCCCTTCCAGGGGGTTCAAGTGGCTCGGAGGGAAGTCCTGGGCCGCGGGAGGCCCCGCCCGGCAGGGCTCTTCGAGTCCAGCCCAGGAGAACGCCCGGAGCCGCCAAGGGCCCCCGCAACGAGAAGGAGCCCGAAGGCTGCCGCGCGGGCCCCGGGCTCCCGGCTCCAGTCCAGCCCGTCCCGGGATCGGGTTCCTTCATAAATCAGCGGCTGGGTGAAAGGGCTGCGCTTTAGAAAGGGCAGGACCGTGTGCGCGTATTAGAGCGCTCGGTTCCCAAATCCGGGCTAAACCCCTGGTGACACCGAAATTCATCAACCGCCGCTGGCGCCCCGTGGCTCGGCCAAGGATCCCGGGAACCGAGGAGCCGGTGAACCGAGGAGCTCGTGCACCTCGCTGCCCCCACTCGGGGGTAAAATAGAACGAGGAGCAGGAACTCTCCGAGAGGGGGGCCTGGAGGAGAAGGCGGGTGGAGACCACTGAGAGCCGCCCCACCTGAGCGCCGAAGGGGGGCGCTGAAGGCAGCTCTCCCGCCCCGAGAAAGGCAGTTATTCTAACCTTTTTCCTTCTCTGGCCGGGACTGGCCTTACTGGGGCATTCCGGTGGAAGAGAGCAGTGATCCACCCAACTCCACCCCTTCCAAACCTCCGGCGGTGACACTGCTCCCCCACCTCCCTCTGGGTGCTCCAGGGAGGGTCACAACGGTCCAAGATGGGAACGTAGAGCTTCCAGAACGTCAGGAGTGAAGGGGTGCAGGGTCCCTACCGCTTTGGGAGTTAGCCCCATCTGGGGAAGAATCTGCTACAGAGTCACTCTGGACTTGGGGGAAGTTATTAACTCTCCCAGCCTGGGTTTTCTCACCAATACACAGAGCTGCAGCAAAAAAGGTGAGTGTCCATCTAGACACTCAAAAAACACCCGTCGCTTTCCTTCCAGATGCACTTCTGTGGCCTGATGCTCTGGGGTTAGTACAGCTAACCTACCTTATTAGGTGTTAGTAACACCTACCCTGGCAACTGCCAGGGTCTGCTGGGAAAAACTGGGAACTTATGTGCCTTACCCACAGTAATGGGGGTCCATCCACAGGCTGCTGACTGCCTGCCTCCAAGGACCAGCTTCTGATAGCCAGCCCTGTGCCGGCTTTGGGGTTCTGCAATGGGAAAACCCCCAAACACTAGTCCAGACCCGGGTGAGAAGTAAGAGGGTGGGCATGGCTGTTCTAGGAGGTCGGTTTAGGAAGCTGCGCTCCTTGGGCCTCCCACTCAGGCAGACAATGCATTCCTGCCGGGCAGAGCGCCTCAGGCTTCCATCCCAGGCAGGCAGGCAGGAAACATACATTGACTGGATGCCGAAGGTAGGCTGGCATCTTTGGGTTTGTTTCACTTTTCCTCTGAGCAACCCAGTGAGATTGGAAAGATCATCCCTATTACACAGAGAAAGAAAACTGAAGCTCCGGAAGAGGCATCAGCTTTCCTAAATGCCCTTGGCCTGCATTACTGGGAGCCAAAGACATTCTCGAGCCCCCGTCTTAACTGCCGTCTTGCTCTTTCCTTTGAGAAACTGTGTCCCCCTCGGAGGGCCTGCCCTTTGGAGGAGGTGGCCCCAGAGCACCCTGGTCCTCTCCGTCTGCATGGGCTTGGGCAACTCCAGGCCCGGGCGGGTGCCCACACCCCGGCAGCCCAGTAACTATGGCAATCCAGGAGTCACATGACAAACAGTCACGGAGTCCCCCTTGAAAGCCAGAGGTGGGAGAGGGGAAGGGCGGTCACACCCAGCTCCTTGCCATCAGAGGTGGGCAGCATCAGCAGAGGCATTTGGGGTTGGGGGGCGCCCTGGCAGCTCGGTATTCCAGCATGCTCACTCATCTTCCTGCACCTAGCGTGCGCTGCTCTGCGGGCTCCTCACCCCGGCCCCGGTGGGCACCTCTGTTGCTCTGGACAGCCTTCAGCACCATCCCCGGCTGGCACCCACCTCACAGTTCCTGAGGAAACCTCTGACAGCATGGCCGGCCAGGAAGCAAACATCTTTGTTTCTCCTGGAACCCGATTCCAGGAACCGGGTCCCCACCCACCTCCATCACCGCCCCCAGGTCACCAAGCGCCAGGCCAGCCAGGTGCTCTGCCATCAGCCGGCACACTTGGTCCTGGTCTGGGCCTGGCTCCCGACTGAGACAAAGCCCCCTCCCTCCCCAGTGTGCGCATACACACGTCTCCTGGACCCTGAGACTCCCCTACCTCTTTTCAGGGTCCAGGGTCTACCAGGCAGATCCAGCGGCTGCCAATCAAAAAGCTGAACAGAAATGGATACAATATTGCCCTGGGAATTACAAAGGAAGGGCCTCTGCAGAAATTTATTTGTACTGATCAGGCGACCCAAAGGTAAAGGGCATCGAGGAAGTGCTGTCAGCCAGGCCTGAAACTCAAGAAAGTTGCCATTCGGAGCACAGTGGCCCGTTATACCCCTCCACTCCCAACACCGCAGTAGTTAAAGCAAACACAGGCCCTTCACTGCCCTGTCAGTTACACCTTCCCCTCAAAATTACACAAACTTTGAAAGATTTTTCTGAGAGGAGATGGATGCTTCAGGAGACTTGAGGTCAAGGCTAGGCTGTTTAAAGTATATCATTAACAAATAAACATTTACTGCAAAAAAAAGAAAATGGAGAAAAACCCTATAGGCCACCAGGGAACCAAGTCATGTTGCTTTTGGCTTCAAATGACAGGAGACATTTATGACATGAATGGAGAACACCAGCCGGCCGATGAAATGGCAAACGTCTGCCACTTTGCTTCCTCTGCCTTCGTGAATCAACTTTTTCAAATATGGTTTTCAGCCTTGCCCTCCCCTCCGTACCACCGCCTCCCCACTTCTGACTGCAGTGGCAATAAATACATATAATTTTGGTTTTGCTCTCTGCTGCCATCAGCACAGAATCTGGAGGTTGGAGAGGGCTGGGTCAGCCAGAGAGCCAAGGGCCTTGGGTCCTCCAGCACCCTCCGTTGACTGACAGCTCACAGGAACTCCTTGGATGAGTGGACCATCCCTCCTTCTTCCCTCCCCTAAAGCTGAGGCCTGATTGTGGTGTCCAACAAATTGGAAGTTATAACTCATGTCACTGAGAGTATCTTCCATCCCTCCGCCTAACTAATGCCAAAGTAGGACTGGGTGGTTGTGTGTGTATGTGTGTGTTTTCCCTTTTCTGTTTTAAAAACCTCACAGCTGCAGGATAGAGGAAGTTCCCTGGGGAAGCACTGCCAGCTCTTATGGACCAAAAAACCTCCCTGGGCTGGAAGAGCCTTCTGACTGCCTGCGCTGGTGTTTCTCACCTGAAAAACACACTGATCCCTGGATCTCTCCCACACATACCATCTCTTCGGAATCCCCCCTGCAGCCTGGGAGATGTCGGTTGAGCTTTATTTTCTGTCATTTGAATCACAAGAGCAAATGAACATGAACAGCTCTCCAAATACTAAATTATATTATTGAGTGTGCTTTTCCAAGTTATATGTAGACCCTGGAGATTCCAATGGAAAGATCTTTGATTTAGCCCAACCTCCACGCGCTGCCCCACCACCCCGCCCGCCCTGCCACAAGAAGGAATAGGCCAGGCCCACCCTGCTGCCCGCTGCCCTTCTTGACAATGCACAGTTGGCATTTGTTTTCACTCATGTAATCAGAAGCTTTTCTGCCTCTATGGAGGTTCAGGAGAGGATACTGGATCCCATGAAGTATGGAACATTTACTGAAGCTTCCTCACCCCTACTCAGGTACCCGGTGTAATCCTCACAACCTCCCTGAGAAATTATATCGTCACTTCCATTCTGTGGATGGAGAACCTCTGACTCAGAGATGGGCAGCCGCTTGGCTAAGATCACACAGCTGCTGAGTGCTGAGGCCCGGAGGTAAACCCTGAGTGTCCCACTCAGGCAAAGGGAATGGTTTTCCCAGGGGTGTCCCTCATCCTTCCTTATGGCAAGCCTAGCATACCAGCTGCCCTCTCTTTGGCATGGAATCCATGGGTGGTATGGTGTGTGGCCTCGGAGACAAGGCATTCCTTGCCATGCTGATGGTGATAAAGCAACAATAACAATTTCCAGAGTATTAACAATGTGCCAGGCAAGATGCCAGGTCCTTTGGGGCACATTATCTCCAATCCTCATAAAAATCCCAGGTAGGTATGTCCCCCATTTTACAGAAGAGGCTCAGGTAGGTGTTGGGGCTCTGTGGTCCTAAGCCTGGCTCCAAAGGACACACAGGAGGGAGCCTCACATACCCCAGAGGAGATTCTCACAGCCTGCTTCCCCCACTCGGGAAAAACCCAGCAAACAAATTAGGCTACACCAGCCCGGGGCCTGGGGAATACAGGGTGAGCCAGGAGTCAGCTGTGAATAATGCATCCGTTCAGCAGCAGAGAACTGCAGCCTCAGGAAGGCCCTTGCTTACCCTTCCGCCTGCAGCCAAGTTGCTGGGGTTAATCAAGGAGGTGCCCTCCCGGGGGCCAGAGGGTCCCTAGATTTGGGCTGGTAGAGGGAGCCCCTCAGCCCTTCCATGTCCAGGAAGAGCATTTGAGAAGTCTCTTAAGTAAGGCAAAGCGCTGGCTCTTCCTTCTAAGGAAATCCGTTTCCAGGACAGACCCACTACTCTACCCCAGGCTGTGGGTAGGGATGTCATAGCTCAAAACTAGTCTGCTGGGAGCAATGCCAGCTGGGGTACCCACTGGTGGAGGGGATGCTGCTGGTGTAACTGGCGCCCTCCTAAAGGAGGCCTCCCAAGCAGGGAGAAGCAGCCGCCAGCAAAGGCTGGGGCCTGACTTTGCTCTCCCCATGCGCCACACCCGGTGCTGGGAGGTGAGGTGAATCTCCCAGGAAGGCCCTTCCCGGTGTAAACATTTCCCAGGAAAGGAATGCGCTGGGGAAGACTGGGGTTGGGGCACTGGAGCCACAATCAGCTGGGGTAAATTTAAAAAAAAAAAAAAAAGAAAGAAAGAAAAGAAAATCACCCCAGGATTCAGACAGCTTTTTTGGTGAAACTCAAGCAAAGCCTCGCTGCCCCACTCTCGCCGCTGTGGGGGCATCCTACCTGGGCAGGCAAGGCCCAGGGCACCGCGTGGGCTCCACGGTGGAGAGGTGAGGCCGCCCGGGCCGGCCCGGCAGCCAAAAGGCGCCGCCAGCCCTAGACGCAGAGGTGGGCGCTCAGCGCACGCAGGCTCCCGCGGGCCGCACACCGACGAGGCTCGGGTGGCCAGATCTGGGAGCTGTCTTCCAAGCGATTAGGCTCCATTTTGTGACAGATTTTTGGACTCTGCCAACGACCCTCCCCCCTTCCGGAGCCTCCTCCCGGAATTCGCCATCTCCTCGGGATAGAATGATAGAAACCCTTTCCAGACGAGCGACAGACGGCAGGAAAAGAGAGTTACATAATTCTATTTGGCTAAGCGGCAAAAGAGAAAAAAAAAAAAAAACAAAAACAAAACCGAGGAGGTTGGTAATGTCATTTTTTAAATGTGTTCTGGGGGTGGAGGAAGGAGAGGGTGTTTGTGTTTGGAGGTTGTGGGTCTTCCCGGTTTCTAACCTGATTTACTACCCGAAACGGAGCTCGGGCTGCCGAGGGGCCGAAGTCTGGGGCACAGCTGAACGATCGGATGCTTTTTTTCTCCCCTGAAGGAGACACCCCTCCCACACACAAAAACACGAAACTGAGAAAAAGAAGACTTCGAGTGACGCGTGAAAACGCCCAAATGTCCGTGGCTCCGCTCTCCACTTTGCAGGATCATGATGTGCGGATGGATTTTTATCAAACGTTATTAAATGCGCCCGAACGTCAATTAATCACCCCCGTGGTGCGTAAAATAACGTTGTGCCTCTGAGTGTCCCGGATCTTTAAAATAAATCGGAAGGAGGAAGAGACGCTTAATAAAAATAGAACCTCTTTCCAAGGATCGAGCCCTTTAGCTCCTCTCAAGGCGAAGAAACAGTTTTCAAAAGTTGTTTTTTTTTTTTTTGGCGGGGGGGTGGGGGGGTGGTGTGTGTTAATTTCCCTATACCACTGACGCAGACTCTACAAAATCGAGAAGGCACATTTCTGCGCCCACTTGCCTGCATTCTCGTCTGAAAAGCATTTCGGCACAGATGCAATAAATATGCATCTGCAATCCTCAAAGAAAAAAATAAATCTTGAAATACATTTTTATTGTGCAAAGAACATCGCTTCTCAGTGAGCCCCTGCTTGCCTCTCTGCCCTTGCTCTCCCAGAGAAAAGCTGATGCGAGATACACCGGAGGATTTGTCCCCAGAATTGTCTTGATAACAACCCCTACTTCTGCCCCCTCCTCCACCGGCCAGCCTAGTGCAGATACCTGCTTGGCATTATTGGAAGAAAGAGGCGACAGGAGAGGGAGGAGGACACCATGAGAGGCATGCTGCCCACAGGACCTAGACTCTGCGCTGGAGATTCACCCGGACCCAAAATTCACTTGCAAACACACCCCTGCTGCACTGAGGGAGAAAGCTCTTAGGTACCTTTTTTTCTATTTTAAACAAATATACTTTCAGCAAAGCAATAGTTGTCTAATGCTTAATTGTTTTGTAAAATCAGGGAGTTGGCCTTTCAGCTTTAAAGGATCATCCAGCTCAAATTGTGTGACTTTACAATTCCCTGCTCTGAAGAACCAGGGGAGCACCCTCTCCTTGTTTTAAAGAAAATTGCTATGAATGACTGGAGTGTGGGGAGGAGAGGATGGGCAGATGGGTACAAGTGGCTGGAAAGAGTCTTTACAAAACGTTAAAAAAAAAAAAAAAAAAAATTTTTTTTTTTTTTCCAAAAACTTGCACAAATGATTTGGAGGCTCATTTCCAGTTTTCTGGGCCTCCGGCCCCCATGTGTTGAGTTGTCCAGGCTGAGCTGCCCTGGGCAGTGGCACCACCAGAGCTGAGCTTGGGCAGGCAGAGCCAGAGGAGGGGTGCAGGACAGCAGGATATGTGGACTGGAGGCTGGTGAGCCCCGCTGAGGGGCCAGTCCCTGGGGCCAGCCCAAAGCCTCTGACTGCACCTAGCTCCAACTACTTTCCTCCTTTTCTTTATACTGCTCTATGCCTGCCTGTGGCTGAGCTGACTGGTGGCCTCACCTTCTTCTGGAACTAGAACCATATCAGTCCGGGGCACAGCACAAACCCCATGAATGGTAGTGTGCCTAACCCGGGATGCTCCAGAGACAGGGGCAGTCTTTGGGGACCACAGAAGAGCCGGCTCAGGACAGGGCCCCAGTTCCTGCCTGCAGATCCCCCCGGCTGGCAGGAAGAACGAGGCACAGAAAGCAGCTCCTGCTGGGCCCCTGGACCAGGGGAGCACAGAGTAGGTGCTAGTGGAGGGCTCAGCTGGGGTCTTTTGAAGTAGAACCCGATGCCCTCTCCAGGGCTCTGGCCTGCAGCTCCCCCTATTTCCAGGTCTCAGTCAAGCTGCTCCCCTTCCCATCAGGGCGTGGATTTCGGGACAGTCTCTGAGCAGAGCAGGTAGGCTGCCCTTGCTATCGATACCAAGCACTGACCGCCCTGTCTTTTCTCAGAAGCTTGGGCACACACAGCCCCTTCTGAGCGCCACACCACCTGAGCAGCCTACCCACCCCACAGCCCTATCAGAAATGGTTTTCTGGGCGTCACTGCAAAGTTCTCACAGGCACCCAGTAGTCGCTGCCCTGGGCATCCCCACACCTCTCTTCCTGCTGTTGCTCCCCTCCGCCTCCCTCTTAATCACACCGCCAGGCAAAAAACCCAGAGGGTCAAAAGAAACAAAACAAAAACCTGGATCTACTTTTATCTACCCCACGCCCCCTGCCAGACAAATCCATAGTCTCAGCTAAAAACAAAAGCCAAGCAGGTAGGGCTCAGCTCACTCTCTGGCCCCAACCCTGAGAGGCTTGGGCTGCAGGAGGCCAAAGCAGGCCAGCCCTCCCCAACATACACACATTGCAAGAAAGAGGGCCTGCTGGGGAAGGCTGACTTGGTCAGCTCCTCACCCCATGGGGAGCCCAGATTGTGGTTTGCCACCTCTTAAGGTCCTCTTCCTAGACAGCGTCTCCAGCCAACAATAATTATGTGTGCAGGATTCCCGCATGGAACGGTCTGGGGAGGGTGCACACCCTTTTCTCTCCATCGGGGACTGAAACGGCAGCAGGGAGTCTGGCAGAAAAGGGGCATGCCCGAGGGCTCCCGCGCTTTAGCACCCTGGCACTCCACCCCCTTGCTTCAGCAATCCCCAATCGACACAAACCCTGCCTTGGGGCTGGGGAAGCACACCGCTCGGGCCCGGCTCCCTACAGCACTGCTTTCGTTTGAAAAGCAATTCTCGGTCCCCAGTGCAGGCCTCCGTGAAGCTAGGCCCTGGTCCCACGACCGCAGCATCGTATCCCCCGCTCCGCTCAGGGCCCTTGTCCCACGCACTCCAACGGGAGCAGCCCAGCGCAGGTTTCCCGAACAAAAAAGATGGCAACTAGGGGCTGCCGGAGGGTCCCGGCCACCCCACCGGGGTTAGCCGGGCCGGGATGGTTCTGCCCTGGAGGGAGACGCGCAACCCGCGGAGTTCTCTCTGGAGTTGACGGGCCCAGCTGCGCGCGGGGCCGGCTGCAGGGCGTACGCGGGCCACGGCCTGGCAGAGGGGCGGCCGGGCTCGAGTGCCGGGCGGCGGCGGGGAAGGAGGAGGACGCGAGGCGCTTACTGTTGGTAGTCTTGTTTGCAGTACAGTTTCCGATCCCGGAAGTAGCAGCTGGTGGTGAGGGCTTGCTGACACGCCGCGCACTGCAAACATTCCTCGTGCCAGGACGACTCGTTGACTCGCATCAGGAAGCGGTCGGAGATGGGCCGCTGGCAGCCCTCGCACACGGCGGGATGCGGGCAGTCGGAGCCTGCAGCGCACAGGGCGAGAGCCGGGCCGTCAGCGCCGACCAGCCCAGCCCAGCGTCCCGATTGCGCTGTGCCCGCGGCCCCCGGCCCCAAAGGCGAGGGCAGCCCGGGAGCGCCGCCCGCATGCTTGCGCCTCCCCGGCCGCCGCGCCAGGGGCCGGGCAGACTCAGTGAGTTCATCCCGGTCGGCGGACTCCGGCGCCGAGAGGCCGCGCGGGCCTGGAGCCTCGGCTCGGCGCTGAGCGCTCCCCTTCTCCGGAGATCCAGCGCTCGGTGGTAATACAAGAGAGGAGGAACGAGCACGGCGCGGGGCAGCCGGCCGGGACCGAGACAGGCGAGGTGAGGGCTTAGGCGCACGCCCAATGGTGGCGTTCGCTGTCTTCTCTCCCACATCTCCCCCCAAATCTGTAATGTAGGTGACCCGGGGAACATTTCTGTCTTAGACACGGCCCTTCCCCAAGTGACCCGGCACCACTCCCAAGCTTGCCAAGGTGACTTCTTGTCTTCTCCATCATCCCTGCCACCGCCTCCTACCTCTCGCCTCCCGAGTGGCAGCTCTAGAACTGCGGCCCAGTGAGGATGGGAGGTGGCGGCTAGAGCTGTGCCTGTCCTCGCTCCTCCTAGGGGGTGTCCCTGCGTACCTCTGTCCCCTCAGGATGCCTGTCTAGGCGTGCCTCTCGTCCCTCTGGTGATCACTCCAGGAGTCTTCTCTGTGTCCCCGACACCCCCACGTTCTGCAACACCATTGCCTTTATCCGTTGGCCTGGACCCCCCGTGTCCACCTCCAGGGGCCGAGGCCCCTGTCCCCTGCCAGTAGACCACTCGGGGCGTCCCGACCTCGCACTCACCCAGCAGCACCCCCAGAGTGGCAGGCCCGGGGCGCAGGGCGTGCTCCTCCATCTTGATGCCGTCCAACATCTTCGAGCAGTCCGTCTGCCCACGGGGGAAGCACCTCTCCAGCGACTCGGGACCTGTTGCTATATCCATGGGACGCGGGGCGCGCTGCGGGCCCCGCCGGCCAGGGTGTTTGCCTCCCCGCCTGCCGGCCCGCTCGCCTCCCGCCGCCGCCGCCGCCGCCGGGGAGCCGGGGAGCCGGGGAGGCCCGGCCCCCGCGGGGTTGGAGCTGCGGCTGGGGCCGCCGGCTGCCCCCGGCGAGTGCGGAGCGGCCACTCGCTGGCCCCGGGCCCCGGCGTCGTGCGGGCGGGCCGGGGCCGCTGCAGCCCGCGCCGCGCTATCTCCCGGGGCACTCGTGGGCACGCGCGCCGGCTCCTCTGTCAGTCACCTGCCTGTCAGCCCCGCAGCCGGGCTGCACCGGCGGCGAGCGGCGGCGGCGGACGGAGCCGCGCGGGGAGGAGGAGACGGCGGCGGCGGTGCTGGTGGTGGTGGTGGTGGTGGCTGCGGCGGCGGCGGCGGCGGCGGGCGGGCGGGGGAGGGGGTGGGGGTGCAGGGGCGGCCCCGCAGGCTGAGGGGGGGCGCGCGGGCGGCGCAGCGGGGTCCCGGGCGGGGCGCAGCGGGCCGCGGGCTTCCAGGCGCGCTCCCCGCGCTACCCCAGTGCCATGGTGCGCCCGAGGAGCCGCTCGGTTTAGAGCTGTGGGGCCGGCGGCGGAGGGATACCCCGGCCGGGAGCCGCCTCACCGCTCCTCAAACTTCCTGACATTTGAACTCATTGGTGCGCCTCGTATCCCTGCGCCGGGATGAGCCGGCGACTCCACGTCAAATAGTGCCGTCGCTGCCCACCCCCCCACCTCTCCAACCCTCCCGCCCCCCGGCGGGAGGGCTCCCCGCGGCCCCCCGGCTTGAGCTCCCTGCGCTGCGCTGGGCCCCCGAGTGCGGACCCGGGCGCCCCCGGCCAGGCCGAGCGCCCCGCGGGTCCCTCGCAGAAGTTTGGGTCGCCTTCGAAACAAATCCTTCTGCCCCACCCCCTTGAAAAATTGATTTGGGAGTTGGGGAATGAAAGCTTTTCTTTCTTTCTTTTTTTTTTCTTCCCTCTTCTTGCCTTCTTTATTATTAATATTTTGTAAAGCTTCAGTGCTAAGAGGAGTGGCCCTGAGAGAGGACAGACTCTTCACGGACGGCGGGGAGAGCAGCGGCTCCACCAGGAGACGGCGCCGACCCGCAGTGGCCGCCCGAGGGAGACCCCGACCGTCGGCCGAGGTAGGTCGCACCGGGCTGAGTTGGCGTCCCCCCGCACCCGCCCCCCGCCCCCAGCCCCCAGCCACCCCCGGTGCCGGCGCCTTCCCGGATGTGGTGTGCTCCGTGGAGAGGGCTGGCTGCGGGGATCGAAGCTCGGGGACCGGCGGGCAAGAGGGAAGGGCTGCTGGCCCAGGACTTGCCAAAGCCCTGACCCGGGGTTGGGGGAGTGGGATTTGGCTCCAGATTTGGGGGTGGGGGTCCGGGAAAGCTTCAGACGTGGCAGAGAGTGGGTGGACCGGTGAGCGAAGATCTGAGAAGGGCCCCCGGGATGAAGAATGGGAACACGGGCGGGCCAGAAAGGTGAGGCCGGGCTGCAGGCGACATAGAGTTTAGAAGATGGTTAGGAGTGAGAAAGCGATAGTGCCTAGGGGTGGGGACAATTCCTGGCCTCGCAGGATTGACAATGAGTGGCAGGGGTAGAAGGTGGTGGCCCCAGGGTCGCGGAGGACGTGAGTTGGAGAGCGCGAAGGAAACCGGATTGATCGCTGGAATATAAGCTACCTTGGGTGGCTGAGGGACCCTGCTGGGGGTCAGTAGGCCATACCCGGCAGGGACAGGGCCCTGGCCAGTCTGGGCAGAGTGGGCCTCGGCACCGGGAAAGGAGAGGCCGCCGAGAATGAGCGGCCGACTCGGGCGCCCGCCCGGCCTGGCTCCCACGGGTCTGGCACCCGCACTCCGCACGCAGGCCGCTGCGTCCGGCTGCGGCGCACCGCTCCCGGGCCGGCTGTGTCTTCGGCTCCCGGGGTCCCCACGGAGGCACGGCTCGCCCGGGAGCAGGGGGCCGACGCGGCCCGGGGGCAGGCGCAGGTTGACCCTGCGCGCCGCTGGGGGCAGCCCGGGCCCCTCCCGGAGCGGAGCAGCGGCGCGGAGCGGGGCGGGGGCGGAGGGCAAGGGAGGCGGGTCCCCTGACCCCGCTGGAGGCGAGAGGGCGGATCGGATTTGAAGCCTGCGGGAGGCTTGGTAAGAAGTGGCCCCCTGTGCCGCGGGGCCCCGCGGAGGAGCCCGGCTTTGTGGAGGATTAGAAAGCTCCCTCCCTATCCCAATACCTGCGTGTATGTCGGTGGGTATCTGCGTGTGTGTGTGTGTCTGTGCGTTTCTATGCTCCCGTCTCTGAGGCTCTGCCATGCTTGTGCACCCGTGTCTCTGTGCACATACGATTTCTCTGCGTCCCTACAAATGTCTGGGCTCCGAGTATGTGATTCTGAATCCGTGTCTGATATCCCCGCATCCGTGTGTGTTTGGATGTGAGTCTGCTGGGCCTTCTGTGTCTCCATATAGTTAGCGTTTTTGTAGGTCTTTGTGTGTGCCCCTGCGCCTGTCGCGCTATGCGGGTCCCAAGGTCTTTGTATGACTCTCACCCTCCGTATTGTGTATGGGATCCTTTTCTGTTGGTGTCTTGGTGTCACCTTTGTGTGTCTGTGTGTACCTCCGAGTTTCCGAACGATTCATTGTGCTCGCGAGTCTCCGAGTTGTGTATGTCTTTGTGTCTCCGTGTTTTTCTTGATTTCTTGGCGTCTTTGTGTGTCTGTATCCAGGACAGCGGATAAGTGGGTGTGGAGTTTCTCCCACAAGCCCTTGGTGCCCTGTCCTTGGGCAACCTGGAAACCCCAGGCCTTGAGCTCCCGAAGCCGGGCCTGGGCCTGGACCGTCCTTGCAGGGTGACTGGGACTGGGGGCGAGGCAGCGGCGGGTGAAGCCGGGTGGACTAGGCTCGGGCGCGCAGAGCCCTGGGCGCAGAGCCGGGCTCAGGGCTGGCGGACCGATCGGGCACATTCTGCCCTCTGCTGGCAGCGCTGCATTCTTGCACCCTCTGTCGGGGGACTGCTTGTAGGAGAGAGGGTCCTTGTTCCAGGCTCAGACCCTCTCCTCCTTCAGAGCGCACTTAGGAATTCTCTTCCATCACTTAGGAATCCTCTTCCATCACAGGTCCTGCAGGCCCACCCCAGACTCCAAATTCCGGGAACAGCAGGTCATCCCCTTCTTCCTGTTTCCCACTCCCGCCTTCCCTGTGCCGAGCCTCTTCTCCACATCTCTCTTATCCCCTTTGTCGGAATGGAGACCTCTGAGCTTCTGGGACTCTATGGCTGCTGTACAGAGTTGAGTCGGAACTGTGCCCAGGGTTGCATTCCCGGGGCGGCTCAAAGGCCGCATCTCCAAGCAGAAGGGTGAGCCGGCGACCCACCTTCAGGTACATGGCTCACCTGGCCCCCGGGCCGCACAGAATCTTGGCCCACCACCCTGTGCTCCTGCCGGCTTCGCAGCCCACACCACCAGGGCCAAGGTGGGTGCCCAGAGCTGTCGGCAGCCGCTGAGATTCGGGCTTGGACCCAGGCCGCAGTCTGCTGTCTCTGATCTGGGAGCGGGGTTGCTTAGGCCACAAACCTGGTTTCCCATCTCCTTCTCCTCCTCCTCCCGGTTTGCTGAGCATTAATTCCCCACCCCACCCCACCGTCTGGATCAACCCGTGGATCCTGTCCTTGCCTTTTGTCTCTGCTCTCCCTCTCCCCAGCTGAGTCGGCGGCGTCCCGGCTCCTTCGCGCTGTGCGCAGAGGCCCCAGGTCTCTTTCAAGCCCAGTTGTGGCTCCTGCGTCTCCCGACGGGCTTCCCCTGCTGAAAACTTGGCGGACTGTACTGTAGAAACGGGGCCTCGGCCTGAAGTTGGATACTGCCGGTAGCTGGCGAGTGCTGTCTTGCTTGGACCGCCGACAGAAGCCGCCAATTCCTCCCCAGGGCGACCCCGGGCCCTCTGGCGATCCGGGATTCTCTTGGGCTTGGACTAAGGTGTCAGAAACAGCTTCGGGTTTTCTCCACCTAAGGGAAGACCCAGTCGACGGTGCGGAATCGCTTGGGAAGAAGCAAGAACTGAGATGGAAGCTGTAGGGCAGGAGTCTTAGCTCCCCAATTCTATGGACACCTCATTTCCCCTGAGCCTTTCTCTCTACCTCCTTGCTCCTTTCCTTAGGGCTTAGTGCTCCCACAGCCTGCCTGCGCGCTACCAGCGGCCCACAAGCAGGGTCCTAGGACCCCTACCCTCTGGGCAGTGGAGCCCTGTCTGTTCTCCCCCAGCCGTGCTTCTGACCAGAGCCAGCCGTGAGTCCCCTCCCAGTTTACAGCCCCAGCTGGAAGCCAGAATCCTGGGCAGGAGTGGAGGACAGGGCGCGGCCCAGCCTGGTGCTGCACAGCTTGGAGGCGCGGGCGCCGGGCTGTGCGGATCTGAGATTCCACCCTGCCAGCCAGGGGTAGAGTCAGGGCTGCCAGAGCACGCAGACCCCATCCTGCCTTGCTTGCTGGCCACTGGCCCCTGAGATCCTCAGATGCGTGCATGTAGGAACGTGGGGGGAGCCAGCCTGGACCAGAGCTGAGGCCCCCAGCCAAGACCTAGGCTGGGGGCTGCTCCTCCCAGGACCTAGCCTGGGCTCTGAAGACCTGGGTGCTCAGGAAGTGAAGCAGGCAGGCACTGAAGGGGTTGAGTGTACCGGCCTCTGGAGCCAGATGTGATCACCCTTGACTCCTTGGATCACTGGCTGTACTTGACCCCCAGGACACAGGGGTCAAAGGCTCAGGTCTCTTCTCAGCTAGCAGAGAGATGCATGTGTGTGATAAGTAATCTGGTCACCTTCCCGCAGCCCAGGGAAGAGGGTCTGTGGTCTTCCCATGTCTGCGGAGAGCTCAGAGACCCTGAGTCCCGTGGAGGTGCCCAGAGGGATGACTGGGGAGGGGGGTGCGGTTTCCAAGTGTGTGGGGGGTCCCTCTGACTCAGGACTGGGAGCAGGCCTCACTCTCCCATCTGGGGTTTTCTAGACTGAGGCGGCAGGGGAGAAGACTTTAGTTAGAACTTGCTGGTGAGGCACAGTGTGTGTGGCTCTGAGGCTGTGTGCGGGTGTGTATCCGTGTGCAATGTGGGGTCTATCCAGCCCCAGCACCATCCTCAACCAGCTGGTGGGGGAGTCTCTGGCCACGGACTCATGACTTTTCAGCACAAGGTCTGGGTTACTAGTCATGAGATTTCTCCTTGGTGGGTCAGGAGATCCTGACTCAGGATTGCAGATCGAAAGGCTGCTTTGAGCCCTCAGGGCTGGAGAGGGACAGTGCCCCAGTCAGGTGGCCCAGGGCTGAGATCTCTCACTGGCCAAACAGTGGGTTAGAACTGGGGTGAAGAGCAGGTCTCAGGAAGTCCCCCCAGATCTGGTTTAGGACCTCCAGAAGGCCCTCCCCTCGCTCTGTACTGCAACTTCCTCATCTGTAAAGTGGGCGTAATAGCCTGAATTCCCGCAGGGCCGTTGGGAGAATGGACTACAAGTGCTCACCACAGTGCCTGGCACATAGTGCGTCTCCACTCAGATATCTGGAGGAAAGAGAGTCCCCAGGACATAGGGGAGACTGCAGCTGCCTCCTTCCTGCCCAAACGCATGCTGAGCTCAACAATCTATCTTCCTTTAGGGGAGGTGAAACTCAGGTCCAGGCAGCTGTGGGCCGGGTCCAGGAGACCCCCTGCCCCCCGCCCAGGCAGTGCCCAGACAGCCCAGCACAGTCTCAGCCTTCACTCCTCGCTTTGGCTGTGGAGCCCAGGCTGAGGGGTTTTTCAGACGGCAACAAAATTAGGGGCTTCAGCCTAATGCATCGAAGCTGTCTGTGTGGGACTCCCAAGGTGCCATTTATATTTATTTCCTAAAAGGCACTTTCCTCAAGAATCTTTGCATTTCTTGCCAAATGGACAGGCTGGGGTATTTCAGCGGCTCCTATAGAACCGGGGCTTCCCTGATGGAGGACCTGAGCCAGAACAAAGAAAAGGCCCAGGACCATATTTCGAGCCATAAAACCCCCATTAGGACACTTACGAATAACTCGCAGAAAGACATTTTATATGAATTGGACCCAAATTCACAAAAGCAAGAAAGTTCATTGGTCTCCACCCCGAGGGTCCGTGACTGGGGAAGGGGGGCTGGGTGTGATGCAGGGGCCAGCGCCCAGCCTATTTGATCTTTATCTTAAATCCACTTCAAAAGCGGGGGATCGGCAGAGCTGGAGGTTTGCCTCTTCCTGTAATTATTTGGTGTCTAGTAAAGTTTTTATGAGTGTCTGTGCAAATAAATGCATTTGATGTGCATTTGTTTTGGCTAGTGCCATTTTATATAGGAGGCGTGTGCGTCTTCTGTTGGCCCTCAGAAAAGAACGAGAGTGAAAATAAAAATAAAACCAAGATATCCGGCCCAGGCAGAGGGGCGGAGCCGAGGCCGTCCCCCTGCAGACCACCACCCTCTGCTGAGGGCTTATAGGAACCGGGGATGCCACCAAATAAGTTTTGTGGCATTTGGGTTTGCTGCATGGAGTTGCCCTGGGTTAGGAGGCGGGTTGGGTGAAGCACAGATTTTAGGAAGGCTTTTTTTGGAAACAGAACTCTGCCTGCCTTTTGATTACTGTCCTCTGGATATTCTTGGTGAAGAAAAATGAATAAAAAATAACGGTGAGTTTTGCACGTGTCATGTTATCATCCAAGTGGCAGGGTAGACCTACTTCTCTGGAATTTGAGCTCAGCGGAATGGGCATGTGGCTCCCCAGCCTTCTCAGCACAAGGTGACCAGGGTGACGCAGAATGGGCATTCCTCCTGTGTGGCCCGGGGAAGCAGGGGAGCTCCCTAAAGGCCAGGAGCCAGGTCAGGGGGTCAGGGGCTAGGAGCATCTGTGTCCCTGTCTCAGGTGTCCACCTGGTGCCTGAGAGGCCTGCAGGTGTGCTCAGGTTCGGTTCATGCTGGCTGTCTCTCCTCCCAGCCCTGTCGTCTTGATTTATTTGTTCTCAAATTATTTTAGCATTTTTATTGAAGTATGATATGGCTCAGGGGTGAAGAATCTGCCAGCCAAGCAGGAGATTTGGGTTTGATCTGTGGGTCAGGAAGATCCACTGGAGAAGGAAGTGACAAACCCACTCCAGTACTCTTGCCTGGGAAATCCCATGGATAGAGGAGCCTGGTGGGCTACAGTCCATGGGGTCTCAAGAGTCAGACACAACTTAGTGACTAAACAACAACAACAAAAACATGCAGAGAAGTGCACAATGCATAAAATTATGAAGGGGACACACTTATGCCCCCAAGACCCTAATCAAGAGAGGAAATGTTCTGGCTATGCAGAATGTCTCCGCAGCCCTACTCCCAGGCACTGCCCACCCCCTTTATGAAGGAAACTGCTATCTGGTTTCTATCACCATACATGAGTTTTGTCTGGTTTTGAATTTTATATGTGCAGAGTCATAGAGTATGTACATCTTAACCATATTTTAATCATGGGGTTTTGCATGAAAATAGGGATTTTTCTCCTGAAAATCCAGAGGTCTGCTTATCTTGGATCCTTATTCCAGTGGGGTGTTGATAATCTGGAGCTGAATTGTGCCCTCCCCCAGCCCCTAATTAACCCCTACACACCCATCTCCTTCAGTTTGTCAGGGAGTGTATGAATTGGTGACTCCTGCTATAAAACCTGTGGCTTCTCCCCTGCTCTTCAGCCCCTTCCCCCAAAGGAATTACTGTATGTACACTGGGGAAGTGGATTCAGAGTCTTATCCTAGTCCCTCCATCCATATCCAATATCCTCTGAGGTAGAAATCATGAGACCTTTTAACAGGTGAGGAAATCAGCACCTCAGAGAGGTGAGGTCACTTGCCCGGGGTCACACAGCATTCTAAGTGTCAGATCTTGGATTCAAACCTGGATTGGCCAGACCCCAAACCTCAGGCTCTTGTCGCCTCCCCACATGGCTCCCCTGGGCATCCCAGCCCAGGCGTGAACAATCCCCCTCTGCCTCCTTCCAGCAGGGAGGAAGCTGGACTTTTTCCAAAGGAAACGCTGGGAAACACAAAACCCAAAACAGAAAACAGGGCAGGGATGGTTCCCAGGCCCCAGCAGCCTAACCTCGAGGGATGCAAGTCTAGTCTGGGAAGGGCTGGTCTGGACGGGTGCAGCCTCCCAGATGCAGCCAGGGAGGGCGGCATTGTGCCAGTCACTGAGTATCCAGCACATGCCAGGCGCTTCCTGTATGTTGTTCCCGAAGATTCACAAGGTGCCTATGAGGTATGTGATGTTATTTAGCCCCACTTTACAGATGAGAAAACTGAGGTTCAGCGAGGTCACATTTCTTGCCTTGAACTACGAATGTGTGAGTGGTATGCCTTTGTGCCACACTGGCTCAACCCTCTTATCTGGTCCCCCTCCAGTCTCCTGTTACGATGGAGGTGCACCCAGGTATGTCCTCTTGGGTGCACAAAGGTTTCTGGAGTTTGCCTGACTTAGTCTGAGGCTTAGTTTCAGGAGCAATGTGATACTTCATTGGACCTCGGTTTCTTCATCTAGGAAATGGGGATAGTATTACTATTCATTACTATTTGGAGGTTCAACAAGACCTATGGGCTTTTGAGTCTGGAAGAATTGGAGGTGGCCTGTTGGAGGCGGGGGCAAGGGTGTCACTGGATATGCAAAGGTCCTGAGGTGGGAAAGAACTCGATCCATTGGACGCCTGAATGGCTGGGTCAGAGGAAGGCCATGGCTGCAGGTGTGGACAGGAGTCTGACCGCAGGACATCCTAGGTCACGACGAGGAGTATGGACTTGAACCCAAGGGCAGCAGGGAGCCACGGGAGGGCTTGAACAACATCATGCCACAGTCAAGTTTGTTTTTTAGGAAGATCTTTCTGGCTGTGATGAAGGGTGAGACCATAGGCGAGAGGCCAAGTGACGAGGCCTTTGGGTTTCAATATCCCTTTTGTATGGAATGAGGTTGGGCGGTCCGCAGAGCAGACCTTATCCTCTAATTTCCCATAGAGGTTGTGTTTCCAGATTCAGGGTTTCATGTTACACAGAGTTATTCTTTCTGGAATGTGTCCCCCGAGCAACCCCGCTGGACCCTCTGTGGAAGGAGGGGCTCTTCTGAATGCAAAATGCACTTTTATGCAAAAAAGTAGAGCATTGCAGTGCTGGGCCTTGGCGGTGTCTGTCCCTGAAACCATCCAGCAACCAACAGATGAAACAGTGTTTTAGGAGTTGGGACAGGCTGCAAACACCAATAATAACAGTAATAGTAATGATGATAGCAACTAACCTGTATTGATGACCATTCCAGGCTTTTGTGAAGTCTCTAACATCTGTGATCTTGTGCGTGCCTGCGTGCATGCTAAATCGCTTCAGTCATATCTGACTCTTTACAACCCTATGGACTGTAGCTCACCAGGCTCCTCTGTCCATGGGATGCTCCAGGCAAGAATACTGAAATGGGTTGCCATGCCCTCCTTCAGGGGATCTTCCCGACCCAGGGATCAAACCCACGTCTCCTATGTCTCCTGCATTGCCAGGCAGGTTCTTTACCACTAGTGCCACCTGGGAAGGCCCTGTGATCTCATGACATCCTAAAATAAGCCTGTGAGGTAGCGGCACTGATACCCATTATACAGATGAGGAAAGCGAGGCCCAGAGTAGGGAAATGCCTGCTCGTGGTTACTGAGTGGTAGAACCAGGGCAGTAGCCACTGCCCTTACGCTGCCACTTGTGGGTGCTGGGCCGCCCCAGAAGGGTGGCAAGCTGGTGTGTTGTTGAACTCTGTGGCATCCAGACAGCCCTGCAGCTGTTCCCAGTGCGCAGAAAAGCCAGAGAATTGCAACCTGGCACCCTGGCCTCCACCTTCACTTCAGCCCACATAATCTGCCCGGCAGTTATTCTCCCTGGAAGAGCTTGGCAATTCAGGCTTTCCAAACCTAGGAAAAGCCTCCAAGTCTACAGTCCTCCCAATGGGCTCTAAGGCTTCTTGGCCTGTGTCCACCCCCTGGCCTCAGCCCTACCTCCTTCCCCTCCACTCTGCATTACTCTCTAAAACTGTTGGCCTTATTTCAGCTTCTCAGACAGCTCTACTCTCTCCTGCCTGCAGGCTCTGAACAGGCTGTTCCCTTTGCCTGGCAGGCTTTCTCCATTCCGTTTTCCTAGCTTACTCCTATTCATCCTTTTGGACTCAGTGTAAATGTCACCACCTCCCAGAAGCCTTCCTTCACTTCTTGGACTAGCTTAGGTCTTCCTCTTATGTGTTTTCAGCAATGTGTATTTCTTCATCATGGGGCGATGGGTTATCTGTCTTCCCTACTCTTCACCAGTCCCGCGGTCTCAGGAAGGAGAGATGGGGAGGACTTCCTCGGTGGATGGGGGTGGAAGGGGATCTGTAAGATGGGGAGGGGACAAGGGCTCTTGAAATATAACATGGGCCATATTGTGCTTGCTCAGTGGTTGAAGATACATGTCTCCCACATAGACCAGCTGAGGACTCAAGGCAAGAAATCACTTCTCATGGCATGAGATGAGGCTGATTGCACTGAATAATTGCCCCAGTTTGTCCCTTTTCACTGCCCTTCCCTCTGCCAGGGAGCCCTAAGGATGTGGGAGAAGAAAACCTGGACTCACAGCCCAGGCTGGAAAACATGCAAATGGAGACCTGGGCTTGCTAGATTCTAGGGGACGGTGGAATGGTCTGGGGAGACTGCAGCAGCAGAGTTGGGGGTGGGGAGGAGCTTAAAGGCCTAAGGATGGGGGTGAAAGATGGTGAGGTAAGGAGAGGCTGTTCTTTGTTTATAGAATTCTTTTTTTCTTTTTTAAAGTAAAAAGTATTTTTAAGATTGAGGTATAGTTGATATGGGGCTTCCCTCATAGCTCAGTTGGTAAAGAGTCCACCTGTGATGCAGGAGACCCCGATTCGATTCCTGGGTTGAGAAGATCCACTGGAGAAGGGATAGTCTACCCCCTCCAGTATTCTTGGGCTTCCCTTGTGGCTCAGCTGGTAAAGAACCCACCTGCAATGTGGGAGACCTGGGTTCTATTCCTGGGTCGGGAAGATCCCCTGGAGAAAGGAAAGGCTACCCACTCCAGTATTCTGGCCTGGAGAATTCCATGGACTAAGTCCATGGGATCGCAAAGAGTTGGACATGACTGAGCTACTTGAACTTCACTATAGTTGATTCCCTGGTAGCTCGGACAGTAAAGCGTCTGCCCGCAATGCGGGAGACCCGGGTTCGATCCCTGGGTCGGGAAGATCCCCTGGAGAGGGAAATGGCAACCCACTCCAGTACTCTTGCCTAGAAAATTCCATGGATGGAGGAGCCTGGTGGGCTACAGTCTGTGGGGTCTCAAAGAGTCGGACACGACTGAGCGACTTCACTTCACTTTACTTCATAGTTGATATGGGCTTCCTAGGTGGCGCTAGTGGTAAAGAACCCGCCTGCCACTGCAGGAAACATAAGAGACGAGTTTGATCCTTGGACGGGGAAGATTACCTGAAGGAGGGCTTGGCCACCCACTCCAGTATTCTTGCCTGGAGAATCCCATGGACAGAGGAGCCCGACGGGCCACAGTCCATGGGGTCCCAAAGACTCAGACACGACCGAAGCACCTTAGCACACATAGTTGATATACCTGGGGACTCTTTTATTTTTATTTTTCCAAGTGGGGTTTGTTTAATGAGATCTTTTGGTTACATAGGTTAGATATTGGTTTTGTTTTTGTTCTCTGGCCGAATAGCATGCAGGATCTTCATTCCACAACCTGAGATCGAATCCATCACCCCTGCAGTGGAAGCATGGAGTCCTAACCACTGAACCGTCAGGGAATGTCCCTACCTAAGGCTTCTTGATGGCAACCACAGAGGCAACTCCTAGGGGTGTGGTGGTGCCTCACACAGTGCAAGGGGACGAGAAGAGATAGCCAGGAGCCTGGTCCCTTCATAAGCACCCCGTGCATGGTGATGACCATCGGATTTCACCCGTGGGGCCTCAGGCCTTTGTCTGCCACTGCTGAGCAGAGGCCAGATTCCCATGGAAGGAGCTCATTGTGGGGGCAATTGGAGGGTGACAGCCCAGAGGGGACCCCCCAAAAGGAAAACTGTATTTTCAGGGTGTTAGGGCACAACAGCAATTTAAAAAATCTGTTTCCAACCATTTCTTTCAGAAACTCATTTCTTTTTAATAAAGGAACATTAAGAAGCATAACACAAACACAAGCATTTTAGACAATAAATGTTTTCTGTGTTTAGGAAGCTCCCCACGGGGGAGACAGAGGCTTTGTGGGAGTTTTGGGGCCCTGAGCTCCAGGTTCTAGTCTATATGGGAGCCCAGAACAGTCCTGGCTGCCCAAGGAGAGCCAGGTTGAGGGAACGGCAGTGACGGGAGATGGTTCCACTGTGTCCTGAACACGTGAGGAGGAAGGGTGAGCACCCTTGTTGTGGTCCAGTTGCTCATTCATGTCCGACTCTTTGCAGCCCCATGGACTGCAGCACACCAGGCTTTCCTGTCCTTCACTATCTCTCTGAGTTTGCTTAGATTTATGTTCATTGAGTCGGTGATGCTATGTAACCGTCTCATCCTCTGTCATCCCCTTCTCCTCCTGCCTTCAATCTTTCCCAGCATCAGGGTCTTTTCTAATGAGTCAGCCCTTTGCCTCAGATGGCCAAAGTATTGGAACTTCAGCTTTAGCATCAGTCCTTCCAATGAATATTCAGGGTTGATTTCCTTTAGGAGTGACTCTCAGTCACTCGCAGTCCAAGGGACTCTCAAGGATCTTCTCCAGTACCACATTTGAAAGCATCAGTTCTTCGGTGCTCAACTTCCTTTAAGGTCCAACTCTCACATCCATACATGACTACTGGAAAAGTCATAGGCTTGACTATATGGACTTTTGTTGACAAAGTAATGTCTCTGCTTTTTAAAATGCTGTCTATGTTTGTCATAGATTTTCTTCCAAGGAGCAAGCATCTTTTAATTTCATGGCTGCAGTCACTGTCTGCAGTGATTTTGGAGCCCAAGAAAATAAAATTCATCACTGCTTCCACTTCTTCCACATTTGCCTAATGAGAAGATTACCCTCCAATGTTTTTGGCCAATTTAAGTATAGGAGCTCAAGACAATGAAACTTTCAAATGGCTACTTAAAATATTAATATTACGAGTTGGGTATTATCTGTAAAATTGTAATCAAAAATTTTGTTATAATTTTGGATGTTTATAGCAGTAACCTAGTAAATGGGTTAAGAAGCGATAGTAAATATAAATATTGCTTTTTCTTACAGTTTGTGACATAGTGTAATTTTAGACTCTTCACTTGACTTTCTTCCTTTTTTAAATTATTTTTTAATTGTGTGAAAATTTACCATTTAACTATTTTTGTGTACAATGGCCTTAAGTATATTCACATTGGTTGTGGAGCCATCACCCTTTTCCAGAACTCTTTTCATTGCAAAACTGAAACTCTGTCCACATCAAACAATAATTTCTTCTTCTCTCCTTCTCTGACTCCCTTGGCAACCACCATTCAACATTCTGTCTTTTATGAATTTGACTCCTCTAGGTATCTCATTCGGAGAAGGCAATGGCACCCCACTCCAGTACTTTTGCCTGGAAAATCCCATGGACGGAGGAGCCTGGTAGGCTGCAGTCCACGGGGTCGCTAAGAGTCGGACATGACTGAGCGACTTCACTTTCACTTTTTCACTTTCATGCATTGGAGAAGGAAATGGCAACCCACTCCAGTGTTCTTGCCTGGAGAATCCCAGGGACAGGGGAGCCTGGTGGGCTGCCGTCTATGGGGTCGCGCAGAGTCGGACACGACTGAAGTGACTTAGCAGCAGTAGCAGCAGTAGGTATCTCATTAGGTGGAATCATACATATTTGTCCATTTACAAATGGCTTATTCCACTTAACATAATGCCCTTGAGGCTCATCTGTGTTATAGCATGTGTCAGAAATCCCTTCCTAAGACTGAATGATATTCCATTGTGCATATATACGCCACATTTTGTTTATCCATTTCTCATTTGTCTTGAGTTGCTTCCACCTCTTTGCTAAGGTGAATAATGTGGCTATGAACATGAGTATACAAATATCTCTTCAAATTCCCACTTTCAATTCTTTTGAGTATAGACCCAGAATTGGAACTGCTGTATCATATGATGATTCTATTATTATTATTTTTAGGAACCGCCATGCTGGTTTCCACAGTGGCTGCACCGTTTGGCATTCCCACCAGCAGTGCACCAGGGTTCCAATTTCTCCATGTCGTCCATTTTTGATAGTAGTATCCTAATGGATGTGAGGTGGTATCATGGTACTTTTGATTTACGTGTCCCTAATAAATAGTGCGACTGAACAGTGATAACAACGAATAGCCATGCTAAGCATTTTTTCATGAGCTCATTGGTCATTTGTATATCTGCTTTGGAGAAATGTCTATCAAGTCTTTTCCTCATGTTTGGTAGGGATCTTGGTTGTTGTGGAGTTGTTGTACAGTTGCTTAGTTGTGTCTGAGTTTTCGTGACCCCATGGACTGCAGCACACCAGGCTCTTCTGTCCTCCACTATATCCTTGAGCTTGTTGTCTGTTGAGTCAATGATGCCGTCCAACCATCTCATCCTCTGTCTCCTCCTTCTCCTCCTAATACATTCTGGATATTAACCCCTTATCAAATATATGATTTGCAAATATTTCTCACATCCAGTGGGTTGCATTTTTACTCTGTTGATTCAAGTCCTTCCATACACAGAAATTTTCAATTTTGAGGTTCAGTTTACCTATTTTTGCTTTTGTTGCCTGTGCTACACCTGCATTTTTGAGTCTGTGACCTTTGTCATTACAAAGCCACCTTTCAAAATGTCCAGCATCACTTTCCAGAGGACCTCTCTTTACTTCTCTAAGTTGCTTGACAGACACATTCATGCTTGGTGTAGTAACTATGCCAGCCACAAATACTGATTGGCCACATATTATGGCACTAGGTTATACTTACTCTCCTTGTAGGTGCAAGTTCATAATCTGCAGAGCTGCTGTATTGCATCGTAAAGTGAATTGTAAAAGGCTTGTTTGCAACAGTATCCAACCCCTATGTATGCCAGGCCACACTCCCAGGAGAAATTCTAAAGCTACACGAAATTACTTTATCTCCTTTAACCCATTTGTCAGCTTACTGCAATTAACATCCAAAATGAGCACCCAGTGAGGTCATTTCAGGCCAGTGTGTCTTCCCCAAACAACACACTGTTGGTCAAACGAAATACTTGAGAGAATGACCCATAACACACCATGCTTTGGAAAGAGGCAAATATAAGGAATTGGGTGGGGGGAAAGCCTTACTTTATATTCTACCTATAAAATAATTAATATAAAATACTGAGAATAATAGTAGCAGCAGAAATAACCACCATTTGTTACTCCAGCCTGGCACTGAGTTCATTGCTTCACACACATTCTCACGTGGAATCCACCCACCAGCCTTACGAGGAAGGAGCTTATATTGTTCCCCATCTACAGATGGAGAAATTGAGGCTCAGGCAGGTGAAGACACATGCTGGGAGAGCTGGGATTTGAACCTGTGTCTTTCAGAACCTGAGCTCTTAAAAACTACATGATTCTGCTTTTATCCATTCCGTGCCAGGCTGTGAGTGCCCAGCACTGTAGGTGACCCAGAGGGGAGCCCGTTCAGAGTTGGATGCCGGGCTGGGACCCACACTGGGCTTGGTTCCTTCTGCCTGCTGGTTGGTGGTCTGCCCCCAGGGTGCAGGCTGATACGGGAAGGGGGGATCACAGGAGGTTCTTCCTCACTTCTGCTCAGGCAGGTTAGAACCAACTCACCATCAGACACTTGGAAGATAAAAGAGAAGAAAGTTACCATTCAGGTCAGTTTCACACAAAGAGATGACAACATAAAAACATCAGAGGCACAGGAGACTCTGGGTTACCTCTTATTTTGTTAGAAGGAGCTAATATTTTTATTTTTGGTAAGCTTGTTTTTTTATTATGGAAAATTTCAAGCATACATAAAAGTCGAGAGAATAATATACCTATCACCCAGCTTCAACAATTATAACTCATGCCCAGTCTTGTTTTATCCATATTCTACCCCAGTTCCTCTATCCCAGTGGGCTATTTTGAAGCAATTCCAAGACCCTTTAACATCTCAACCATAGCAATTTGGCTATATCCTTCTAAAAGATAAGAAAATTTTTCTTTGACAGAGGAATGGATAAGGAAGATGTTGTTCTTACATACAACAGAATATTACTCAGCCATTAAAAAGAATGAAATAATACCATTTACAGCAACATGGATGTACCTAGAACACTGTCATGCTGAGTGAAATAAGTCAGACAGATAAAGAGATATCCTATGATATCCCTTATATGCAGAATCTAAAAAGAAATGATACAAATGAACTTATTTACAATACAGAAACAGACTCACCGACTCAGAGAATGAACTCATTGTTATGGGGGGAAGGGTGGTGGGTAGAGATAGGGAGTTTGGGATGGACGTGTATACACTGCTGCATTTAAAAGGATAACCATCAGGGACCTACCAGATAGCACATGGACCTACTGTATAGCACAGGAAACTCTGCTCCATATTATGTGGCAGCCTGGATGGGAGGGGGGTTTGGAGGAGAATGGTTACATGTATATGTATGGCTGAGTCCCTTTGCTGTTTACGTGAAACTGTCACAACATCACAGCATTGTTTTTTATTTATTTTAATTGGAGCTAATTACTTTACAATATGGTGGTGGTTTTTGCCATACAGTGACATGAGTCAGCCATGGGTGTACACATTGGGTATGTGTGCATGCATGCGTGCATGCTCAGTCATGCCTGACTCTTTGCGACCCTATGGACTGTAGCCCACCAGGCTCCTCTCTCCATGAGATTCTCCTGGCAAGAATACTGGAGTGGGTGTCCATGCCCTCCTCCAGGGGATCTTCCCGACCCAAGGATCGAACCTGGATCTCTTGCATCTCCTGCATTCAGGCAGGTTCTTTACCACTGAGCCACCAGGGAAGCCCGCTAATCAGCTATCCTCCTCCTCCTAAGTCGCTTCAGTCATGTCCGACTCTGTGCGACCCCATAGATGGCAGCCCACCAGGCTCCCCCGTCCCTGGCATTTTCCAGGCAAGAACACCCAAGACAAAATAAAAAGTTAAAAAAAATGGATAACCAACAAGGACCTACTGTATAGCACAGGAAACTCTGCTGCATATTATGTGGCAGCCTGGATGGGAGAGGAGTATGGGGGAGAATGGATACGTGTATGTTTGTGTGTGCAACACACGTGTATGTTGTGCACTCTGCTGTGCGTCTGAAGCTATCACAACATTGTTAGTCAGCTATACTCCATAAAACAAAATGTCTAAAAATAAAAAAATCTTCTTTTAAAAAAGAGATTATAGCCATAATACCACCATCACAGCTAGAGAAATTATCATCATCACGCATATCTAGCCATTGTTTACATTTCCTGGACTGTCTCATAAATGTTTTTTTGCACCTTGTAAAAAAGACCATATCTGTCTCTTAAGTCCCTTTTAATCTGTAGTCCCCTCCGCATCCCCCTTCCCTCCCTCTCTGCCCTTGTCATTTATTTGTTGAAGGAACCTGGTTGTTTGTCCTGTAGAGTTTCCTTCAATCTGGATTGTATTCCTGTGGGGTCCTTTAACGTGTTCCTCTGTCCTCTGTATTTCCTGTAATTAGATCTAAGGCTTGGTCAGATTCAGGTTCGATTTTTGGCCACAATACTTCACAGGAGCTATTGCATATTCTTGTGATCTCTGTTTCTGTGAAGTTAGCAGTTCATGGAGGTTCACTGCCCAAGTTCATTCTTTAATTAGGGATTGCCAAAGGATGATATTCTAATTATGTCTTCCTTCTTCATTTATTAGCTAGAAGGCTTGTAAAAGAGAAACTTTCTTCTTCAACTCTTTAGTTACCCCGAGGTACAATACAATATCCTTCATACATATAATGCAGATAGTACAAAATACTTGACTCTTTAACAGTGTTCAAATAATAAGTTGGCTTCCTGACATCCTTGAAGTTATTTTTTAATGGAGTTTTTTGTTTTAGAATCATTACGAACATAGAAATTTAATGTTACTTGGTGTGTTTTAATCCCCTGCAATGATTATTCTTAAGATACTCAAATGATTCCCCCTCAGCCAGAGTGAAGCTCTGCAGGTTTGCTCCTGCAGCCTTTTGACCTTAGTAGACTCTGATACTTTCTTGCTTTCTGGAACAGCAAGATACCCTAGTTTCCCGGATTTGCCTTGGACATTTTCTGCCCAGACCAGAAATCAACCATTTCTCCAAGGAACCCTGGTTTCTTTGAGTGGGGAGTGGCATTTAGAGACTACAGTCAAGGTTTAAGTAATGCTTAGCACCACTGGGCTAGTCATTGTTTCTGGGCATTTTCAGTAGACAGAGCTAGGAAATACATTTGTTTTTTACAGGTAGAATACATTGTGAGTCATAACTGCCAAAACTTGGAAACAACAAAGGTGTCCTTTAGAAGGTGAATGGATAAACAAACTGTAGTACATCCACACAATGGAATGCTATTCAGTGCTAAAAAAAAAAAAAAAAGGTATCAAGCCGTGGAAAGACATAAAGGAGCCTTAAATGCACATTGCTAGGTGAAAGAAGTCAATCTGAAAAGGCTACATACCGTATGATCCCAACACTCTGATATTTTGGAAAAGGCAAAACTGGAGACAACTAGATATGTGGTTGCCAGGAACTGGTGGGAAGAGGGATGAATAGGCAGAACACAGGGCATTTTTAGGGCATTGAAACTATTCTGAATGATTCTACAATGATGGATATGTGTCATTATACATTTGTCAAAATCCTTAAAATGTGCAGCGCCTGGGACTTCCCTGGTGGTCCGATGGTTAAGAACCTACCTGCCAATGCAGGAGACACAGGTTTGATCTCCGGTCCAGGAAGATCCCATATGCCTTGGGGCAACTAAACCCATATGCTGCAACTACTGAGCCCACGCACGGCAGCAAGAGAAGCCGCTGCAGTGAGAAGCCCATGGACCACAACTGGAGAAAAGCCTGCATGGCAACAAAGACTCAACATAGCCATAAATAAGTAAATAAAATATTCCTGATTAAAAAACAATAAATGATTCTTTAAAAAATAGTGCAGCACCTAGAGTGAGCCCTAATATCAACTATGGACCTTGAGTCATAATTATGTATCAATATTGGCTCATCAACTGTAGCAAGTATACCCCACTCATGTTAATAATGGAGGACATTGGGAGGAGGAGAGATGCAGCGGTATATGGGAACTCTTGTATTTTTTGCTCAATTTTTCTGTAAACCTAAAATTGCTAAAAAAAAAAAAAATCAGTTCAGTTCAGTTCAGTCGCTCAATTGTGTCCGACTCTTTGCAACCCCATGAATCACAGCACATCAGGCCTCCCTGTCCATCACCAACTCCCAGAGTTCACTCAAACTCATGTCCATCGAGTCAGTGATGCCATTCAGCCATCTCATCCTCTGTTGTCCCCTTCTCCTCCTGCCCCCAATCCCTCCCAGCATCAGAGTCTTTTCCAATGAGGCAACTCTTTGCATGAGGTGGCCAAAGTACTGGAGTTTCAGCTTTAGCATCATTCCTTCCAAAGAAATCCCAGGGCTGATCTCCTTCAGAATGGACTGGTTGGATCTCCTTGCAGTCCAAGGGACTCTCAAGAGTCTTCTCCAACACCACAGTTCAAAAGCATCAATTCTTTGGCACTCAGCCTTCTTCACAGTCCAACTCTCACATCCATACATGACCACTGGAAAAACCATAGCCTTGACTAGACGGACCTTTGTTGGCAAAGTAATGTCTCTGCTTTTGAATATGCTATCTAGGTTGGTCATAACTTTCCTTCCAAGGAGTAAGTGTCTTTTAATTTCATGGCTGCAGTCACCATCTGCAGTGATTTTGGAGCCCCCCCCAAAAAAACTCTTGACACTGTTTCCACTGTTCCCCCATCTATTTCCCATGAAGTGATGGGACCAGATGCCATGATCTTCGTTTTCTGAATGTTGAGCTTTAAGCCGACTTTTTCACTCTCCTCTTTCACTTTCCTCAAGAGGCTTTTTAGTTCCTCTTCACTCTCTGCCATAAGGGTAGTGTCATCTGCATAGCTGAGGTTATTGATATTTCTCCCAGCAATCTTGATTCCAGCTTGTGCTTCTTCCAGCCCAGCGTTTCTCATGATGTACTCTGCATATAAGTTAAATAAGATCCATTAATTTATTTTCAAAATATGAATTCATATTGACACTCCTTATTCAAAGTCAGGGCTGCAGTGTTTTTACTTAGCCTCATTCATTTTACATCTGCATATCCTTTTCCCCATGCTGCGTGTCCTTTCTCCCCAGTTCCCAGTGAAAGATGCACTCGTTTGCTGAATCCTATTCCGCATAATGGACTTTCCTGGTGGCTCTAGTGGTAAAGAGTCTGCCTGCCAATGCAGGAGAAACAAGAGAGTGTAGGTTCGATCCCTGGGTCAGGAAGATCCCCTGGAGTAGGAAACGGCAGCCCACTCCAGTATTCTTGCCTGGAAAGTTCCATGGACAGAGGGGCCTGGTGGGCTACAGTCCATGGGGTCTCAAACAGTCAGACACAAGTGAGCACACATGAGCATTCCAGATGACACTCTCAGATGAGAATACAGTACCACCCACAGTGCAATTACTGTGTTTTTGTCTTTTGCAGTTTATTTTTGCTTTGCCTTCAGGGAATATCTTATTAGGGATGGACAGTCCAAAGTACTGTGTTTTAGTTATTTGGAAGAATTCCTCTCCATGGCTTCATCACCAACTTGCCATAAGTTAGCTTTTTGTTTCTTTGCTTTGCTTTTGTTATTTGGAATTCCTTTTCCAAACATTTAACACATGATTATGTAAAATATTTGCCTGGTTTCCAAGTCAGGTCCACAAATCATGCAATGTGACACGTAGTCTACCTTCTGTCTCTGCTTCTCTATGCTGTTCCTCTCCTGTTCGGTAACTTTTGCTGCTTCAAGGTTTTAGTTTATCCTTTCATTTAAAAATACAATGCCTCCTCTTTTCTCAGATAAATAAGAGTATGGTCTACACACTCTTCTCCAAATTTTAAACCCAATTTCTTCCTAGTCAAGTTCCAGATACTTGCTGACCCCGGACTTCGTGTTGGTGGTGGTGGTGTTCAGTCACCAAGTTGTGTCCGACTCTTCAATATCCCGTGAACTGCGGCATGCTAGTTCCCTGTTCCTCCCTGTCTCCTGGAGTTTGCCCAAGTTCAGGTCCCTTGAATCGGTGATGCCATCTGACCATCTCATCCTTTGTTGCCCTCTTCTCCTCCTGCCCTCAGTCTTTCGCAGCATCAGGGTCTTCTCCAGTGAGTCGGCTGTTTGCAGAATTTGTACACTGTCAGAATCCACCCAACTAGAAATTCATTATTTCTGTTCTTTGTTGAGGGCCTACTGTTATTTCCAGTTTTGTATAAAAAGATGCCTGCATGTTAGTGGAGCCCTCAAACAATCCCAGGAGGTAGTTGTTATCCCCCTATTTTGCAGAAATGGAAACTGGAACTTAATGAACTAGGATTTGAACTCTTGTCTCCCTGACTTCCCCCATTTGTTTGTAAGAATTTCCAAAGCTCCTAACTCTGTTTCAGACTCCATCCCAGGTGCTGAGATGCAGAGATGAACTAGGCAGGCTCCTGTCCTCACGAGGCTCACACCTAGGGCATCATTTGTGTCTGAGCATTTGTCTGTCATTCCACCCACTGCACAGGGAGTGCCTCAAGGGACTCTGTCTGCTCCACTCGAAGCGAGAACCCCACACAGCAGAAACCAGTGGTGTTTGTTGAATGAATAAATAAATAAAGGAGGTTGAAAGAACAAAGCTTGAGGTTGTTATGGAAGTCTTATGTCACTTATACTCAGAAAACTTTGTTAAAAATTTAATAACTTTTAAATTATGGGTATAATATACTTTATTACTGTTAGAAAATTATAGAAAATTTAGAAACTATAGAGAGCATAAATGAGAATATAAAAATAATCCGTAATACTAGCCCCTGGAGTTAGTCTTTCTGTTTATTCCTTTGGCCTTTTTTATGTATGGATATCTTTGTTTAAGAAACAACATTTGGATCTTTTCTATATATGTAAATAGCTCTGTAGTTTGCATTAAAAAATCACTAACAGTGTATCATGAACATTTTCTTAATTGAACATCTTTTCAGACTTAAGGGTCTACTTAGAGGTTGGATTTATTTTCACCAGTGACGATTTCCTTTACCACATAAAATAACTATAAACTCAAGACTAAGGTGGATATCGTAATGGGAAGACTATTAAGCAGGTTTCTAAGCAGGGTACCGGGCCTCAGCCTTGACTGTACAACCTTTCCCCCACAAAGGCCCAGGGAAATGCCTCAAGAAATCAGGTGGAGACATCAGCCTTACTTGGCTCCTATATGGCTCAGCGTTATGTTATCAGCACATTCACTCTCTACAGTTCTGATCTCTGCAGGTACCACTAAAATTCTTTCCTGGCTGGTGAGGAGCTGTGATGCTGGCATCAGAGAGTGTGATTAGGGGCTGGCTCTGGAGTCAGACTCACTCTCAGCTGGGTCCTCCTGAGATGGCTGTGTGATCTCAGTAAGGAGCTTCACCTCTCTGTGCTTCAGTTCCCGCATCTGTAACCCAGGGCAGCACCTGCTCCTGCATCCACTAGGGGTCACGAGGACACAAGAGCACATGCCTGGCCCAGGATAAGCCATCAATAAATATCAGATATTATTATTATAACTTGTGTTTGGAGGGTCTTCTCTTTTTTCCCAACCTGCACTGGCCATTCTCTGGTGTCAGTGTTGCTCTGACAGCTCGTCTTGATGGAAGGATGTGAAGCAACTGGATGATTGCCATCTTGGAAGGAAGCATTGGGCACATATATTTCAGCTGTGCCCTGACCTCACCCTGACCTTAAGCAGCCAGGCACCCTAAACCCACTGATGGGGGAATTATGACTTTCTTTTGTTTCTAAATTCACCAAAATACTACCCAAGTAATCCTGGAAGGCAATATTGCATAGTAACTAAGTTTCCAGTCTCTGGAACTAGACAATGAGTCCCTGCCTCCTTACTTACTATCTGTATCATTTTGAGATTTTTTTTATTTTTGCCATGTGGGTGGCTTGTGGGATTGGGGTATCTTAGTTTCTAGACCTGTGCCTCCTGCAGTGGAAGTGTAGAGTCCTAACCAGACCACCAGAGAATTCCCCTATCTGTACCATTTTGAACAAACTAGTTCCCAGCTCTGAGCTGCAGTTTCTTCTTTAATAAGTTGGAGATGATGGTTGCAGTGGAAAGCTTTTCCCCCTCCCATCCACCTGCTACTCTGTTTGTGCTTTTGCTTTGAGAGAACCAATTCTGTTCTACCCTGAACTATGATTTCACTCTCTCGGGCATGTGACCTAGGCTTAAGCCACTCAGTGCACCCATCACCTGGCCACAGAGATGGGTTGGTGGGTGGTCATGTGGACCCATGCCATTTCAATGGAGTATTCCTTAGGGCTTTGGTCAACCACTTCTTTTCCATAAAGCCTTGCATTTGTGAGGGTGTGACAGGTCCCTGCTACAAAGCCATCTTGCTCCCAAATGGGAGTGTGCTTCAGGGGAGCAGAGCCAAGAGAAACCAGTTGTGGGAAACGTTTGAGTCCCTGCTTGAAGTCAATCATGATTTTTCCATTGACACTTGACACTTCCAAGTGAATTGATCCTCTTTCTTGGCTTAAACCAGTTTGAGTTGTGTGTACATATGTGCTCAGTTACTCAGTTGTGTCCTACTTTTTTTGACCCTAGGGACTATAGCTTGCCAGGCTCCTCTGTCCATGGGATTTTCCAGGCAGGAATACTGGAGTGGGTTGCCATTTCCTGCTCCAGGGGATTTTCCTGACCCAGGGATAGAACCCACATCTCCTGTGTCTCCTGTGTGGGCAGGTGGACTCTTTGCCCACTGAGCCACCTGGGAAGCCCTTTTGAGTTGGGTATTTTGTCACTTTCAATTGAAAGAACCCTTCCTAGTAAAGATTAGTACCTGTCTCTCAGAATTGTTGTAAGGATTAAGTAAGGAAACATATAGAAAGCCCTCAGTGCAGTGTGGAACAAAGTACATGCTCAATAAATGGTAGTTATTTATATTGTTGTCATTATAATTTTGTAGAAAAGCAAGAAAATTCAGAAAAAGCAAAAAATACCAGAGGAAAAAAGTGTACATTATTCCATTATTCCTAATTTTATCTCTTAGGAATAATCAGCTAAATATTTTTCTTCCGGACATTTCATATATATGTGTGTATATGCATGTACATATATAAAGTACATGGGGTTGCAAAGAGTCAGATACGACTGAGTGACTGAACTGAGACTGCTGCTACTGCTGCTGCTAAGTCGCTTCAGTCGTGTCCGACTCTGTGTGACCCCATAGACAGCAGCCCACCAGGCTCCCCCGTCCCTGGGATTCTCCAGGCAAGAACACTGGAGTGGGTTGCCATTTCCTTCTCAATGCATGAAAGTGAAAAGTGAAAGTGAAGTCGCTCAGTTGTGTCTGAGTCTTAGCGACATATATAAAGTCTTCCCAGGTGGCACTAGTGGTAAAGAATCCGCCTGCCAATGCAGGAGACAGAAGAGACACGGGTTTGATCCCTGGGTCGGGAAGATCCCCTGGAGAAGTGACTACCCACTCCAGTTTTCCTGCCTGGAGAATCCCATGGACAGAGTAGCCTGGCAGGCTATGGTCCATAGCATCACAAAGAGTTGGACACAATTGAAGCGACTTAGCATGCACATGTATAAAGCAAAATGAGATTTTTCTCTAATACTGTATTGTAACCTATTGCACTCAGAAATAAAACGCATCACAAAGGTATATCTGAGCAGCACAGCTGCATAGCATTCTATATTGTTGTTGAATATTCAGATTATCTCCAAATCATTTTTGTAGAAATTAATGCTGTGATAGCATTTTCCATCATCTGTCAATTAATTAACCTGTATTTTTGTGCATTTCATAATTTTCTTATAATCAGTTTCTAAGACTAAGATCGCAGAATCAAAAATTTTGCAGATTTAAAAACCTACCTTGTAATTTTTATTGGAATGTTTAGTTTTTGATTAAAACATGTCTTAGTGTTTTGGGGCTGCTATAACAGAGTCTGGGTGGCTTATAAACAACAGAAATTTATTTCTTACAGTTCTGTAGGCTGAGAAGTCCAAGATCAGTGGATTTGGTGTCTGGGGATGGGATTCTCTTTCTGATTTATAGCCACCTGTGTCCTCACATGGGGGCAGGGGTGAAGGAGCTCTCTGGGGTCTCTCTTTTGTGGACACTAATCCCATTTGGAAGGGTGGAACCCTCATGATCTAATCACCTCCCCACAAAGTCCCAACTCCAAATACCATCATGTTGGGGATTGGGCTTTAACATAGAATCTGGGTGGGGATACAAACACTGAGCCCACAGTAATGTTATCAAACACATGACTTTCTTTTCCAGATGGCAAGGATCCCAGTTCTGTGGGCTCCCAGTCTTCTCTGCATCAGACGCTTTTACAGCTCTGACATCATGAGTTCTCATGATACCCATAGAGGGCAGAGACTGTGATCTCGGAAACTGATTTCATCAGCCTAGGATGACACTAACCAGGATCTTGCTAGTTCTCAGCATCAGTCTTTTCACTCAGGAGACCTTGTACCTTGCAGGGCCCTATCCTTCGAGGTGTTCCAGGGAGACCCTGAGGGGTGTGGAACGTGCACCCACAGGTAAGTCCTGGTTGTCATTTTATTTTGAAAAGAAAACATAGCATTGATTTACTTGCAGATGACATGATCATCTATGTAGAAAAATCCAGTGTCATCTACAAAAAATGCTGCTATAACTAATAAGTGAGTTTAGTAAGGTTGCAAGATACTACGTCAAAATACAAAAATCAGGACTTCCCTGGTGGGCCAGTGGTTAAGAATCCACCTGCCATTGCAGGGCACAGGGGCTCGATCCCTGGTCCCAGAAGATCCCACATGCCGAGGGGCAACTAAGACCATGAGCTACGACTACTGAGCCTACGCTCTGCAACAACTGAAGGCCATGCACTGCAACTAGAGAAAGCCCACTCGGATCAATGAAGACCCAGTGCAGTCAAAAATAAATAAATAAATATATATTTTACAAAACCCAAATCACTTGTCTTTCTATAAACTAGGAATGAGCAATCACAATTATGTTTTCTTCAACAGCATTATTGAGATACAATTCCTGCAAGTCCTGGTTGTCATTTGACATCTCCTCCCCCTTCCTCACCTCAGTCATAGCCCTGCTGAGCAGAGTTCTCCCCCATGGCCCCTGGCCACGCAGAGTGCTGCTCCCTGTGGACTTCTCGCGCCCCGATGACCTTAGAAGGGAAGGGGAGGTTGTTCCTCCGGCTTTTGTTTGGCTAGGGGACCCTGCAGCAGCGCTGCCTGGGCCCAGGAAGGAGCAGAGTGAAGTGAAGCTTCCTTCCACACAGTTCTTCCCCCGCCTCAGGGAGCAATCCCATTGTTAGGAGAGCTGTGTCCACGTGGGTGTTAGGATTGCCGCTTGGACACTGACAGCAGCCATATCCTGTCCAAGTCACCCTCTGCTCCTCTGGCCCTGGGTTGAGTCTGGCTCTTTTCCCTCTCTCCGGGGCCCTCTGCTCCTCCCGGCACCCCGCTCCCATGTTCTCCCAGGCTGTCGCATGTCACACGTCTGACCCCCAGGTGGGTGAGCTCCAGGTCCACCCAACGACGCTGCCTGGTCCCCGGTGGGCACAACAGCTGCTGAGCAGAGGCGTGTTGCTGAACTTGGATGCGGCTGCTGCTCGGCCCCAGTCCATTCTGTGATGCAGAGGCAGAGACGGTGGTTCAGAGAGCGCCTTCCGGGCCCAAGGTCTCACTGCAGGTTATGATGGAGCCAGAATCTGTGCCATTTCTCTCTGATGCCAAGTTCTGTGCTGGTTCGGCCGAGTCCTCCAGAACTGGCCATTTCCCCCTGGTTGGGAGAGGCTCTGAGCTGAGAGGCTAGGGTAGGGGGTAAAGGGCTGTAAGAGGCATGGACCGGATGGCGCTTGGTGCAAGAGTAACCGGGCAGCTTCTCCCACCTGCATCCCTGGACTCTATAGTGTCACATATTCCGTACCTAGGACCACCCCTGGGAACCTTCTCTTCCTCAAATCCTTAACCAGACTCAGCTCTCTGCCCCTAGGGCTCCTGAGTTTGGGGGCCCTTCACCTACCTGAGCCCCGCCCCCGGTGGGTGGGGGTGTGTGTTGGGATGGGCTTGGGCGGGGGAGGGAGACTGGGTTTTGACAGGCAGCTGGGCTCCTGGGCTGCTCTTGGCTGGGCCCCCTCCCCCTGCCCGTCCTCCCATCCCAGCTGGCTCCAGAAGGGAAGCGGGGGTGGGGGCAACTTCACAGGGAAACTTTTGTTCTTGCCCAGAACAGACACAGGCTGGGGACCCAGCTTCCCCTTGGCTGCCACGGAGACCGGGGCCACTTGAGTTCATGTTTATTTTCACAGTGTGGATTCCATGGACATAATCGGCCCTGACAGGGAAGCCCTGGAAGAGGGCTCGGGCCTCTGTGGAGTGCCTACTATGTGCTAGGCCCAAGGCACGCGGGAGCCAGTGAGACCTCCAACCCCCCCGACCCCCACCAAGACTGGACGCCGAGTCACATGACTGAGGAGGCCGTCAAGGTTCAGAGAGGGAAGGCACTTGCCCAAGGTCACACAGCAGGCTAGCAGAGTGCTGGAAGGGGAGGCCACCTGCTCCCCTGGGCTCTCTCTACTTTGTGCCTGAGTGACTGGCAGAGAAAAAACAGCCTCCCTGGGGCTCCATGGGGGAGGCCCCGCGAAGGGCTCCACACAGGCTGGGGTCCCTGGAGTAGGATGGAAAAGCAGGTGGGCGTCTCCTCCAAGGGGCTCAAATCCAGGCCCAGGCCTCTGGCAAACAGCGTTCCCCGAGCCCCTTCTCCTCGGTGTCATGGGACAGATAACAGCATCCGTCTCATCAGAGAGCCGTGCGGCCGGATGACCACTGAGAACACAATACAGCCACCGTGAGTGCTGTTATCACTGCTGCGTCTCACCCAGTTCTAACCCCCCGGGGCTCAGCCCCCAGGAGTCTCCTACAAGATGGGTCCATGCTGTTCCTAAATGGAAGCTTTCCCTGATGAGGCCATGAGGGGTGTGAGGGCAGCTGACCCGTGTGAATCCCAGTGGCAGGTCATCCCTGGATGCCGACCAGGAAATCTCACGAGGACTCAGTTTCCCGGCCCCTTCCTGGTTCGGCCAGCAACCCTCGCCCTGCTGCAGCATCCTTTGAACAGGGTGGGGCGGGGGCGCCACCGGGCCACACCTTCCCCTCCCCCCAATCCCCCCTCCCCGTTATTTATTTATTTTTCTGTATTTTCTTTTCCTGCCCCTTCATTTCATCCCTAAAATACACCTCAGACCCCAGATAGACCCAACTCAGCAGCTCCGTCAGTAAGACCGGCATCCGACGTGTGAGGACCCGAGGAAGCAGCCGAATCAAAAACCAAACATGGAACCAATAAAATCCTTAACCTGACACTACAAACTTCCCACAGACTTCAGAGAAATACCTCGAGAAGTGCACGACCTTTTAGTTTCTCCCCAAGGCTACTCCTCCTCCAGCGGGGTCTTTCTAAAATACAGATTTGACCTTGTCACTTCCCGGCTTCAAAACCCCTCGATGGCTCCGCATTATTTATTATTCTTATTCGCTCACATTTATCCAGGTCCTCCGCTCTCCAGTCCTGTGGCTGAATGCCTTTTGTGCATGTGTTCCCGTGGGGCAGGGACTGCTGCTACCCGGGTCTCAGGGAAGAAGGAGCAGCAGTGTGTGCTGGGGGGGTTGCCGTGGGGTTGCATTGCTGGTGGGTGACGGGGCTGGGACACAAACCCAGATAAGGCTGCGTCCAGAAGCCCCGGCCACTCCAGCCCTGCTGGAGTCCTCGGCCTGCCCTTGATGAGCGCCCCCAGCGTTCTCCCTCTGCCTGCTCCAGGTTGACCCTCCAGCTCATCACTTCTGTCCCTCAGTCTCAAGGCAAGACCCCTCTCCCCTACCATGGCCTCCAGACCTCAACCCTGGTCTTCTCCGCAGGACCCCCTTGCCTCCAGTAACCCGTCAGCTCCCATGACTCAAACTCCAGCAGCTCAACTGGCCCAGTGTGAAATCGGAGCACCCTGTGGATCCTTCTATCTTCTCTTCTAGTCACTCCTGCTCTGCGTTGGGTACCAGGCCCTGTCATTTCTACCTCCTGTGCATCCTCTATTCCCCTTCTTTCTTCACACCCCTGGCCCTCCGCCCTCGTTCAGGCTGCCGTATTTCCTTACCTCCTCACTGCTCTCCCATCTCCAGCCCTGCTCCTCCGAACTCGTTTCCCCACTGTTGCTGTTGTTTAGTCACTGAGTTGTGTCTGACTCTTTGAGACTCCACGGACCGTAGCCCACCAGGCTCCTCTGTCCATGGGATTCCCCAGGCAAGCATACTAAAGTGGGTTGCCATTTCCTTCTCCAGGGGATCTTCCTGACCCAGGGATCGAACCTACATGTCCTGCATTGGCAGGTAGATTCTTTACCACTGAGCCACCAGGGAAGCCCTCTCCCCACTGTACACAGAGACATTTTTCTCTAATGCAAATTTGATCTGGTTACGTCCCTTCAATGGCCTCCTGTTGTTCTTGAAATAAAACCCACTTCAGTAAAACTTCCCATGATGTGGCCCCTGAGAGCCTCTCCACCCTGCTTTCTTGTTGGGGCATCTTGGGTCAGCTCGCTACCCTTTCTTGCCAGTCTCCACGCTTGGTATCAACACGGACTGCGTGCCAATCCCCATCACTTGAGGCTTTGCTGTCCCCACAATTTTACATGCTCTATTCTCTCTGTCTTGAACACTCTTCCTCTCTGATCCTCCAGGCAAACTACTGTTCCTTTTCAAATCTTCTCTCAGATGCCGCTTCCCTTTGACTCTTCTGGATGTCTCAGGTGCCCCTTCACTAAGGTCCTATTAAGGGTTATACAGTCACCATGAAAGTGAGTACTTAGTATATACTGTAATAGTCTTGTTACATCTGTCTGTCTCCCTCACCCCACCCCACCCCTACTGGATGGGGAGATTCTCAAGAGTTGGGCTCAGGGAGAATTTAACTCTGGGTCCCTAGTGCTCAGCCCAGGGTCTGGCATAGAGAAGGAGCTCAATGAATATTTGTCAGATTGCTTCCAATTCAGAAAAGCAAATAAAAAGAAAAGCTAGACTGAAGTTTAGAAGATCACCTGGGTGGGGCTTGGAGGACCAGTAGGCTCAGGCTGGTGAATTGAGGTTTCAATCCAGAGCCAAACTTAGCAGGGGAGGGTCTCTTGGGCAGGATAATCCAACACCCCACAGCATACATCCTGGGCTGCAGAGAGTTCCACAAACTCTGGGGCTAGAACTGGGCCTTTCAGCTTCATGGTTGAGCCCTGCCTGGGTTCTTGGAGCCAAGCGGATCTGGCTTGAAATTTCAACGCTGCTTCCCAGCTGTGTGACCTTGGTTAAGTCCCTTCACTTCTCCAAACCTGTTCTGCCTCTTGCAACTCGATGGTCATCTCCACATGGAGATTACTGCATGGATTCAATGAGTAATTGCCATAGGGCTGCTTCAGTAGTGCTGGCACCTAGTAGGTAGTCAGAACATGGTTTTTCATGCCCCCTTGGGGTTCTCCCTGGTGACAACCCCAGGGGACACTTGGCCTGCTAGAGGGTAATGATCATAAAGTGCCATGCTTGGTGCCCTACTGCATGATCCCATGCCATCCTCTCCATTTGCCAAAGATGAACCTCAGGTTCAGAGAGGTCAGGCTACTTGCCCAAGATCACACAGCCAGCGAGCGACACCGGGACTTGGAATCAGGATGACTTCTTAATGGGTCTGGTCTGTGTGTCCCCTCAGGCCAGGCTTGCCCAGACGGCTCCTGGTCCGGGAGAGACCCTGTTTCCCTCGCAGCTCCCAGCCAGGCAGGCTCTCCCCCACCTCCCCTCTGCCCACCGCTAGATCTGTTTAAACTAGCTGAGCAGGGTGAGGTGGGGAGGCCGCGGAGAAGGTACAGAGATGTTTGTTTTCCTTGGGGGTTTATATCAACATTGGTCTTGACATTTCGCCTGTTATTATGTGTGGTTCTTTAGAGGGTGAAATAATATTTTCTTTTGCTTGAGAAAAGGACAAAGTTCAGACAGAGCTCTTGGCCCCAAATGGATTTTCCTCCTTCTCTGCTTTCCATGTGTCATAGCTACTCCGAGTTTCTCGGAGCCATCTCCGAGGGCAGACATCCTCCCAGGCCGCGGGTAGCCACGGTGGGCTGCGCATGCGCCCGGGTGCCGCAGACCCGCCCTGTGTCCTCCAGATGGTCGGTGGGCTGGGGACACAGTGGGTGGGCCGCACCTGGTGTTCCCGCCGTGTGCGCACACGAGTGTGCCACGGGCTCTATCTGCATCCTCCAAATTTGTCCGCCTTTCCTTGGGCACATGTGGCGAGCTGTGTTGATACACACATCACCCCAGGCGCCAGCCATCACCACCTTGGACGTACCCCTACCCTCCCCCCAGGTTGGTGCACACAGGTGGCACCGATGGTATACATTGCGGACCGCCAGTGACTCCCAGACACGACTAGATGTCTGGAGATACACTCTCCCCATCCGTGGAGAAAACCTTCCCACTCCAGACTCAGCCTGGACTTTCCCGTTGCATGCAGGTGCCCTCAGTGGGGTGAGACATCTGTGTGCCCTGGAGCTGTTCCCTCCAGGTAACGTCGGTCACAGCCACAGGATGGCTGCAGCCCCGGATTAGCTTCTGTAAAGCTTCTGGAGCTTCTGTAAAATAGAGCCACACACTTAGGGGCTTAAGATAGCCAAAATTTATTCTCTCACAGTTTCAGGAAGCCCGAGGTCTGAAGTCAAGGTGCAGGTGGGGTTGGTTCCTCCCACAGCCCCGGGGAGACCTGCTCCACGCTCTCTCCTGGAGTGAGGGGTGGCCACGACTCTCAGTGCTCCGTGGCTTGTAACTGCATCATTCCGGTCTCTGCCTCTGTCTCCATCTGGTCTCTCCCCGAAGGGGTCTCCCTAGTGCCTGCCTGTCTGAATGTGTCCTCCATTCTTCTACAAGGATATGAGTCATTGGATTCTGGCCCCACCCTACTTCAGCGTGACCTCATCATAGTTTAACTAATTACATCTGCAAAAACCTTTGCAGTCACTGCTCAGTCGTGTGGAACTCTTTGTGAGCCCACGGACTATAATCCAAGAGGCTCCTCTGTCCTTGGGATTTCCCAGTCCAGAATACTGGAGTGGGTTGCCATTTCCTTCTCCAGGGGAATCTTCCTGATTCAGGGATCGAACATGAGTCTCTTGAGTCTGCTGCATTGGCAGGCAGGTTCTTTACTACTGTGCCACTTGGGAAGCCTTATTTCCAAATAAAGTCACGGGTTGAGATTCTGGTTGGACATGAATGGTGGTGAGGTGGGGACTATTCAACCCAGCACAGTCCCCATTCCATGAGCTCTTTCTGCAAAGAACTGAGTTGACCCCTTCTAAATATTATCTCATTTAATCCTCCTGCAACTTATAGCGATGGGTATAGTCTTTCCCATTTTATAGTTGAGGTGGCTGAGGCTCAGAGGGGGAACTTCACTTGCCTGAGGATGCACAGACACTCAGAGAGGATCCAGGCCTCAGACCCAGTCGGCTGGGGTCCTGTTGCCACACTGTCCCATGCAGCAGGAGGCTCAGGGCACATTCCATACGCACCCTGCATCCTCCAACTCAGGGGTTCTCAACTGAGCTCTACTGACATTTGGGACTGACATACGAGGGGCTGTCCATGCGCTGGAGGATCAAGCTTCCTGGCTTCTACCCACTAGCTGCCAGTCACATCCTCCCTCCAGCTCTGACCACCCAAAATGCCTCTGGACATGGCCAACATGCCCTGGGGGTGGGGGTGGCTAACACTGCCCTTGTAGAGGACCCCTGCTCTAGACATACTTCCTTGGAATGGACATGGTCTGTGTGAGAGGAACAGGGCTTGTGTCTTAGGTCTGACAATGAGGGTTCAGTATCATAAGCGGAAAGAATAAAGAACATGAAGACAATGCATATGTCAGGCGCTCCTCACTTGTTCCCCATCCCAACCCCTGAGGAAGCCCCTTCCCACCCCACTCCCTGCGAGGTTGGTGAGTGAGAAAGGACCTTTGCCACTTGCCAAAGGAAGTCCTTGTCATCAGCTCCCCTGGGCTGCTCTCTGGACCTTGGAGAAACTTCCTAATATCCCAGGTGACTTAAAAGCTCAAGGCCATCCAGTCTCCAAGGGAGGATTATGTGTCCCCAGAAATGTTCCAAATGCTGTCTGACTGGTGGATTTCAACATGTGCTTCTTTGTTGACTGCCATCACCTTCAAGGGCAAGGGCCCCTCTGGGTGGATCCAGAAGGTAAGATCCTGTTTCTCAGAGGAGCAACATCATCTGTCCCCAGGACGAAGACCTACCAGCTTACTAGGTGGTCTGTTCTCAACATGCCTGACCCATCGGATACACGCAGAGTCTGGGCTTCACAGTCTAACGAGCTCTAAGAGGACAGTCAGGCTTGGTTGGGGCCATTCCTTTCAATCAAGCACCAAGTATGCCCTTGGTCCAGTTTCAGGTGTTGGGGATGGCACCCCCATGGAGCCTGCAGTCTAGTTGGGCAGAGAGGAAAACACAAGTCAAGCAAATGAAATGAATACGATCATCAGGAGCATAAAAGATGTGATTTGGGGGTACTGGGGGCTGGGAACAGGCAGCCGGGGCAGGGCCTCTGTCTTAGCCTGGGCTCCCCAGCAAGCTGGGACTGAGACAAAGTTATCAGTGCAAGTACTGTGTTGGCCAAAAAGTTCTTTTGGGTTTTTAAGCTCCTTTGGAAAAAGCCAAACAAAGTTTTTGGCCAACCCAATACTTTACAGGGAGTGCGATCCCAGGGAGGGCTGAGGGTTGGAGAGTGAGTCAGGGAGGAGGGGGAGCCAGTGTGAAAGTTTGTCATCAAGCTGACCTCTGCCATCTAGGGACAATGTCTGCTCAGTCCTGTAGGACCCGTGGCAAGAAGGGGAAAGGCTTGTCCACCACACCAGTCCCCCATTGCTCAAAGGTTTACCCCATTCGCTGGTTAGTGGTTCACCCCACTGGGCATTATCTCTTCCTGAATGTTTGGGTTGCAAATATGTGGGCTCTGAGTGGATTTCCACTGTGTAGTGTGCAGAGAGAAACCCCACGGCAGGTAAGCCGAGGTTTGCCCAACCTTAGTGAGGCATTGTTCTACTGGCCCTGGGCATCCAAAGTGCTCAAGGGTGTCCAGACAGCATCTCCGAGGAGGTGACATTGGGGCTGTGGCCTGGGATGAGAATGAATCAGCCTTGAACCTGACCCTCTGGGTTTCCTGTGAGGGAACCTTGCAGAAAGAATGTGTGGTTGTGGCTTTTATGGGTCATATCTTGACTTTTGGGGAGACCTTGGGTCAAGCCTCCAAGCCTAGCTGGTTTCTGATGCCTACACAGAACCGACTCTGGGTCCTGCACAGTTAGAGCCAGTGGGGAGTGCCCCCTGGGAAGTCAGAAAAGACGTCCAGAGATGTAAACCAGGGCTTGGAACTTTCATGATTTGATGATAATTGTGGATACTTTGGTTGGTCTGGAGCAGTGCTGTCCACTAGAAATAAATAAAATGCATGCAGCAATTTTTTCTAGGAGTTGTATTAAAACAGAAATAGGTGAAATTAACTTTAATAAAATATTATTTAGGTACTTCCTTGGTGGTCCAGTAGTTAAGAAGCCGCCTTCCAATGCAGGAGACATGGGTTTGATCCCTGGTTGGGGAACTAAGATCCCACATGCTATTGGGCAACTGAGCCCGAGTGCTGCAATTTCTGAGCCCACGCGCTCTGGAGCCTGGGTACCACAGCTAGAGAGAGAGAAGCCCACCCACAGCAACAAAGCCTGTGTGCCACAGAGAAGACCTGATGGAGCCAAAAATAAACAAATATTAAAGAAATTATTTAATATGATATATCCAAAATGTTATTTCAACATACAATCAATATAAAAATTAATGAGCTGGTTTATGTATTTCATTCATCTATGTATTTGCGATCTGGTGTGTATTTTATGCTGGTCATTTGTGTCATTGGCCCTGGCTGGATGTCAAGTGCTCAGTGGCTATACGCGGCTATTGGCTAGTGCTGGGCAGCATAGCTCTGGAGGTTAGAAGTATAGTTTTTGTGTGTATTCTGATGATGTTTCTATTATCACAAACTAGAAGAGTCTGAGTGGCCAACTGGCCCATTGGCAATCACTGGCCCAGGAGTCAACTGGCAAAGGTTAAGGTTAGGAGAGAGATTAAATTAAACCAGATAATTTGTGGAGCGTTGTTTAGCAGAATGACCGACGAGGAATATGTGCCTGACAGACATTAGCCAAGATAAAGTTATTTACAAAAGTGAATTTGGATTTGATCTAATGCACAGAAAGGGGAGGATGTAAACCTCCAAATTCAATATCACTGAGAGATTTTTACCCAGAGATGTCTCCAACTGGGTTGCCCACTGGGAAGTCGAGGGGCTGGATTCAAACTTGGACCTGCCTGGTTCCAAGTTCCTGGTGTTGCTCCATGTGCCCTGGTGTCAGAGCCTGCAGACAGACCACCCGCACTGGCTTGAGGGGTCCCAGGACTTTTAAGGGAGCACTCGGAGCCCATTCCTTGGTTCCTCCCCATCCCCACGCCTACCTGCTGGCATGCCCACCTGGCCCAACCTTGGCTTTGCACCTTCCACTCCTGCCCCTCTGGGCGATCAGATCCCAACCCCTGTGGTGCAGGGCTGTTCTCCACAACCTGTGCAGGAGCTAAGGGGGTGACAGACCCTCTGTGATGAGACCCCCGAGCTGTCCTCATTTCTGCAGCCACTGTAGATTGCCATCCACCGCACAGCCCCATCCTCCGCTGCGCCTGCCTGCTGTCCTCAGTGCAAGAAGCTAAAGGCCAGCCTCCACCCACCCAGCCCCGTCTCTGCACAGGAGATTCCCTCCTGCCTCTTGTTTTCTCATTGCCTCTCAATCCACTCCATCAGGAAACCTTCTTGGTGCCCCCTTCCGCCCTGGGTTCTGACACCGCCTCCTGCTCCTGGGCAATGCCTCTGGGATGCCCCCAGGTCTTACCCTCCAATTGGGTCCTTCAGATGCCATCACTCCCATTAGAGTCATGGAGATGGCAGGGCATCATATGCCAATGCAGCGAGGTCCTACTGTGTGCCACACCCTCCCTGGCTCCTAACACTGACTGTGGGATGCAGGTCCCTCCACCGACCCATCCACACCTGAGAGCCGAATACTTGCCGAGGGCCCCCAGCAGGGCCAGGTGGAGCTGGGTGTCGACCTGGCTGCCTGGTGCCAACACCCATGGTGCGGAGTGGTTGAGGGGGACACTTTGGGCTGATGTCTGCAGGTCAGGGGCTACTGTAGGATCTCCATGCCTCTGTGTCCCCAGAGCCACCTGTAGGGCACCTAGGCTGAGGTGTAAACAGGAGGCAGGAGGAGGGGCAGGGGGTGGAGATATGTTCAGCTCATCCAGGTTCTTCTAGATGCTCCAGGGACACAGCTCTGTACAGGTTTCTCCCGTGCTCTTTCAACCCCCCACTTTGGGGTCCATCTGATTCTGAAATGTGGGGGCTGCAGGAGTCCCCACACTGTGGGCTGCCCAGTGAGTCTGGGGCCTGGATTTGTCCTCCCACCACACAGGGACCCACCTTGAGCTTGGGTGCTGTCCCCAGGCAAGGGCGTGGCCAGAGCTACAGGGACTCCGACAGGGACGGGGTTGGGATCACACTGTGGCTGGAGATGCTGGCAACAGTGGGTACCAAGCTCACCCCTGAACAGCATGTGTGTCACATAGACAGTCTGGGACACAGCGGATAGTGGTGGAGACACAGGGGATGGTCCTGGGAGACACAGCAGTGTGGACAGGGCTCCAGGGAGCCTAGTCCTCCTTCCCCCTCCTCGGGTCCGTCAGCCCTCCCTGCCCGCCTCACCCCAGCCCTCCCGGGTCCAGGCACTGCTGCTTATATTCCGCCCCTGCCACTGTCTGACGCGCCTTTGAAATCTTATCTCTCATCTTGTTCTCCGCTTCCTCCCTGTCCAGGCCTCATCTGTCTCCTGCCTCCCACCCGCCGCCCCCACCTGCTTCCCATCTGTGGTCCCTTCCCCCTCCCAGCCCAGGGGCCTCCGTCCTGTCCTGACAGCCCGTCTCTGCCCCTCCAGAAGGGGAATTTCAGTATTGTGGGTCGGGCTCCTCAGGCTTTCTGGTCAACCCTTCCAGCTCCCTGTCCCCCAGTTCCCAGGGTTCCCTCACTCCTCTGAGTTTTTCTTTTTTTGATATTTATTTGGCTGCACTGGGGACCTTCGATCATTGTTTTGGCATTCGGGATCTAGTTTCTTGACCAGGGATCGAACCCTGGCCCCCTTATTGGGAGCTTGGAGTCTTAGCCACTGGACCACTGGGGAAGTCCCTCCTCTGAGCTTTGCCTGGATCCCATGGGTCAGAGCTGCCTGGAGTTCTGCTTCACTTTAGTTTCTGGAAGGGCAGCAGCAGCTCTACCCCTCATCCTTTACGGATGGGGAAACTGAGGCTGGCTTGACGAGCAGGTGTGCTGTCTCTGGAAGTCCTTCACAAGACTAGCCTGTTCCAACCTCCAGGACTCCGTATCAGTGTCACCTCTTCAGCAAGGTTGCTCTGGCGACTCTATCTTCCGTGGTTCCTTCCCCATTCCCACCCACCCATACTCCATCCCCGCACCCTGGTTTCATTTCCTCTGGGGCTTCACCTCCTATTTTACAGAGGAGACAGATTGGAATGAGGGCACGTAACAGTGGGCCAAACTGGGTGCCCACGGTGCGTGGGGCCCTGGCAGAGCTCTCCGGCTTCCTGCTCCCCACCAAAGCCAGGCATCCCTGGCCCTGGCCCTGTCCAGGGGTCCCAGCTACCTCTGGGAGCTTCCATCCTGTGGAATCAAACTTGGAGTGTAGACCCAGTCTGCCTGGATTCAAAGCCCAGCCCCACCACCTAGCAGCAGAAGGTCCTTTGCTCTGGTCTGTGTTTCTGTACCTGTGAGCGGCTGAGGAGGAGGATGTGCCCATCTCAGGATTGTTGGACATTAGCCCCCTTTCCAGGTGATGTGGACACAGGAGAAAATTGTGTATTTGAACCCAAAGAGCCCCTTCACTGGAGATCAGTGATAACCACAACTATCAATCATTTCACTGCCATGATCTCAGTCCTTCCCGAGTGCCCTGCAAACCAAATCTTTCTGAGTCTTCTCAACATGCTAGGAGGTATGGACTCTTACTCCCAGCTTCCAGGTGAGCCAACCAGGACACAGAGGGCAGAGATACCCGGGGCATACAGGAGGTGGGACATGCAGGCCAACTGTGGGGCTTGGGGGGCTGTCGAATCCTGGGTGTGATCTGGCTCCAGCACTTCCCACTGGGTGACCTGGGGCAAGGCATCTCTCTCAGCCTTCACTTGTCCATCTGTAAAATGGGGATAATAACACAGCTAGAGTTCAGAGACTTCTACAGGCTTACTCAGTGACTACTCAGTAAATGGCAACTGACAATAGAACTCAGACCTGGGGTTTGCCCGGCTGTCAATCCTGAGCCCAAGCTTTCCCACTCCAAGGCCTGGCCTTCCAGTAACGCTCGCAGCCCCTTCTGCCCTGCCCGGGATCCTCAGGCGTCTGAAACCACGTGTACATGACAACGGGTTCTGGGAGATGAATCTTCAGGCCCATTTGGAAGCAATTGTGGCCTGAGTCTCTTGGGCCTGGAGTCCATGTTGAACTTATTTGAGGCATTTGTGTCTTCAAAGTCGAAACCTAAACATGGAAGGGAGGGTAACAGGGTGTTTTGCTGTTCATTCAGATTGTCCTCCTCTGAAGTGTATTGCTGGCTGACATTTCAATGGCTGCATGGCCCAGGCCTGTCTGGGTGGGCTGTGAGCTCTCAAGCATGTGCCTGCCACTGCCCTGAACCTTCCATGGCTCCCAGTGTCCACGAGGACCAGCCAGACACCTCAGCCAGAGGACAGCTCTGGAGCCCACCGATCCGGGCCCCTTTCTGGTTGTGGGACCCCAGGCTGCTGTGCTGTGCTTAGTCGCGTCTGACTCTTTGCGACCCCATGGACTGAAGCCCACCAGGCTCCTCTGTCCATTAGGATTCTCCAGGCCAGAATTCTGGAATGGGTTGTGCCAAGCCCTCCTCCAAGGGATCTTCCCAACCCAGGGATTGGACCCAGGTCTCCTACATAGCGAGCAGATTCTTTACCATCTGAGCCACAAGGTAAGCCTACTGGAGTAAGGTAGTAGGCAAGTAGTAAGTAGGTAGTATTCTCACAAGGTAAGAATACTGGAGTGCGTAGCCTATCCCTTCTCCAGGGGATCTTCCTGGCCCAGGCATTGAACCCGGGTCTCTTGCATTGCAGGTGGATTCTTTACCAGCTGAGCTACAGGGAAGCCCCAGGGCCCAGGACTCTGAGTTTCAGTTTCCTCCCCTGGAAAATGGAGACAATGTTCTCCACCTTACAGGTTTGCTCAAAACTGAGTGTTTCTTGGGACGCAGGACATTCAGTGCTCGAGCCTGGAAAACTCCAGGCAAACCGGGATGACGAGTTGGTCAGTTACTTACAGGGTTGCTGTGAGAATGAAAAGTGCTGAACATGGGGTCTTGGAGAAGAGCAGCGACGGCTGGGGCCCCGTGTGCACTGCACTTCACAGTTTACATAACACTTCCACTCTTATTTCATGAACCTCCCAATGATCCTACTTATTCTTCCTGCTATAAGGGTGAGAAAACTAAGGCCAGAGAGAAATAGGCAGCATATCTGGGGTCAGACAGGACCTGCTGAGGGTGAACGACTAAGTTCCGTGGTTACAGGAACGCCTGTGTCTGCGTGGCATGGGAGACTTGTGGTCAATAGATAATGTTTTCCTGGACAGTGGAGCCCAGGGTTTGCTGGCCACGGCCGTGGCCGTGGTCATGAGAGAAGCCCTTCCCTCTACTCTTACCATCTCTCCCCATGGAGGTGAGAACTGGGACGGATAGAGGTGACTTGGAGTGGGAGGGAGCAGTGAGTCTGGAAAAGAGCAAGACCCTTAGCCTTCTGCTGATACATGCTGGTCCCCAAACTTTCACTCATCCAAGCCCCTCAGCTGCCATCGTACTCTGTGTCTTTGGACAAGCTGCTTTATCTCCTGGGCCGCGATTTTCTCATCTGTAAGTGGGGAGTAATCACAGTATCTACCAAGCAGGGTTTTTCTAAGGATTCAAAGAGGCGATGTACGAAAGGGCTCTGAAAAATGCTGAGCAAATATTAACTAACAATAAGATTATAATGAAACAAAATAATACAGTTCAAACTGTATTTCCTCTCCAGGATCCCACTGACTCCTCACAACAGCACTATTTTGAGGTGTGCCTGTGATTCTCCCCATTTTCCAGATCGGTAAACTAGGGCCTGGGTCAAGGGCGGAAGTTGCCCAAAGTTAAACAGGAAGTGGGGGGACCGGACAAACAGCAGAGCCACAGGCTCTCCCCGCACCAGACAGTTTTTCAGCCTGCGGCTTTTCTGACCCAGCCTCCAAATGGACTTCGTTCTCTTGGCTCCGTGAGAGTGCACCGGCTCCATTCCCCGCCCTCGGTTTTTGTTTTTCCTTTTTGTTGTAATTCTCACTGGTGGAAATCAAATGATTGTTTTTCTTGCTTGTTATCCATCTCTCCCACAAGAATATCAGTTCCGGGAGGACAAGGTCCTTGTCTTTTATGTTCATCAGAAAATTTAAAGCAGGTCTTCAGTAAAGAGCTAGGGAAGGATTCGATTATCTTCCAATTATTAATGAAGCTTGGAGTCCAGCGGCGCCACCTGTGATGCAGTGCCCTATTTAAGCCAGCAGATGGCAGCAGAGAACAAGGTACCTGATGGGTGGAGCCCAGGTGAAACTCCGTTTGACCTTAGAGGGGAGCCTCTGGCTGTGTGTGTGTGTGTGTGTGTGTGTGTGTGTGTGTGTGTGTGTGTGTGTGTGTGTGTGTGTGTGTGTGTGTGTGTGTGTGTGTGTGTGTGTGTGTGTGTGTGTGTGTGTGTGTGTGTGTGTGTGTGTGTGTGTGTGTGTGTGTGTGTGTGTGTCCACATGTGTGTGTGAAAAGCAGTTTGTGCCAGGTGCTGACTATGCAAGATCTCATTGAATTCTCATTTTTCTAATTATAGTCTTATTATTAACCTCATTCTCAGACAAAGAAACTGAGGCTCAATAACATGCCCCAGGTCATAGCCAGGGCTTTCCAGGACCGGAAGACTAGGAGCCTTTCCTCAACAACAGTGATATAAGACCTCTGAATTTTAGCTGCCCCTCAGCAGACTCAGTGGGCCGCCCCATCAGGAGGAAGTGAGTTCCCCATCCCCGGAGGTGTGCAAGTTGTGCTGGGTAAGCACCCACCAGAGAGGGTGTGGGGCACCAGGTGCCCAAAGCTGCTCCTGGACAGGCAGGACCAGCTATATCATTTTCACGGCCCGCTGCAAAATGAAAATGTGGAACCCTTTGCTCAAAAATTAAGAATTTCAAAATAAAGCAGATCAGCAAGCCAAGTACAGGGCCCTTCTAAGTTCGAGGTTCTGTGTCACTGTACAAATTGAACGCCCAGGAAGCCCAGCCCTTTGGGTCTGGGGAAAGCCTATGGGGGACATGTCTCAGGAGCCCCTAGGATGTCACCAGCCCAGCTCTGCAGGAGTCCAGGGAATAGTCCCCCTCTGCGTGTTTTTTCTCATAAGAAAAAACAGGGACCCTGCTATCCTGTACCTTTTATCTTCCTCCTCTGGCTGTGATTTATCTCCATGGGAAGGGCTGGGGCGGCCTGGGAGGCACAAGACCCGTTTGATGGTCCATGAATCTTTCCTGTGTGGATCCTCCGGCCACTCTCCGCACGGCTGGGTGGACCCACGACTTCCTTTCTGCCAAGTGCGGATTAGGAAGCCATAAACAAGGAACCCAAACTCCTGACTGGGAGAGCACACACATGGGTCTCAGATGCGCCGGCCGGCTGGCAGGAGATGGATAGGGGCTATGGGACTTGAGCCCCAGAGGCCACCATTTCCAGTCCCCTGCCCCATGGGGATGGGACTTGCCAGCCATGCCTGGGGCCAGAGCTGGTCGGGGCCAGAGCTGGTCAGGGCCACCCCAGGGGAAGAGATGACCCTGGCTAAAGCCACAGTTAAGGTAGTAAGGTGAGGCAGGGAGTAAGGGAACCCAGGCTGAGCTCCGTTGGGAAGAGTTGAGCACCCACTCTGCACTGGGTACCTTGACACATGTTGTTCTCGCGTCTCACAAAGTTGCTGTCCTTTGAACAATGTGAACAAGGAGCCTGAGGTGCCAAGAGATGAGCTCACTTGCTAAGGTCACACAGCCAGGAAGTGATGGGGTTAGGATTCGAACCCAGGTAAATAGATAATACATCTCTAGCCCAAAGAGAAATTTAAAAACTGTAATATTTGAAAGCTGTATTATTTATTTTTTGAATGTTATCTATTTTTCAGTTATGAAAGTCACCTGGAACAAAATCCAAATGTTGTATGAAATAGGATCATGCCTTTGTCTCCCCTCCATAGCCACCTCGCTTTAAACTCCTTTGAGTATTTACCCAAAAGTGGAATTGCTGAATCATTTGGTAATTCTACTTTTAATTTTTTGAGGAACTACCATACTATTTTCCACTGTGGCTGAACCGTTTTGTGTTCCCAACAGCAGTGCATATGGGTTCCGATTTTGTCACATACTCACCAACACCTATTATTTATTTTCATAATAGTCATCTTAATGATATGAAATGGTATCTCATTGTAGTTTTGATTTGCATTTCCCTAATGCTCAATGATGTTGAGTATCTTTTCATGTGCTTATTGACCATTTATACATCTTCTTTGGAGAAATTTCTATTTAAGTACTTTGCACATTTTTGAATTGGGTTGTTTGTTGAATTTTGTCATTGTTAAGTTTTAGGAGTTTTCTATGTGTTCTGGATATTAATACTTTATTGGATATTTGATTTGCAAACATTTCTTCCCATTAAGTGGGTTGCATTTTTACTTTCTTTATGGTATCTTTTGATGCATAAAAAATTTATAATTTTGTTGGAGTCCAACTTGTCTATTCTCTTCCTTTTGTTGTCTTTGCCTTTGGTGTCATATCCGAGATATCACTGGCAATGTGGTAAAGCTTTTGTCCTGTGTTTTCTTCTAAGAGTTTTATAATTTTAGGCTGTACGTTTAGGTCACGGATCTATTTTGAGTTAATTTTTGTACATGGTGTTAGGTAAAGGTCCAGCTTCATTCTCTTGCATGTGGATATCTAATTTTTCCAGAACCATTTGTTGAAAAGATGGTCTCTTCTCCATTGATTAGTCTTGACATTCTTTTTTTTTTTAGTCTTGACATTCTTATAAAAAATTGTTTGACTATACATGTAAAGATTTATTTCTGAACTCTGTATTCTATTGTACTTATCTGTATGTCTGTGTTTATGCCAGTACCACACTGTTTTCTCTCATGTAACTTTGTATAATAGTGAGTTTTGAAATCAGGAAGTGTGACCTGAATTTTGTTCCTCTTTGTCAGAATTGTTTTGGCTTTTTGGGGTCCCTTGAGATTCCGTATAAATTTGGGGATGACTTTTTTTTTAATATTTACTTTTGCAAAAAATTATTGAGATAATAATTTTGGTAGGGATTGCATTAAGTATATAGATGATCTTGGGTAGCATTGATATCTCAGAAATGTTCATTCTTCCAACCCATGAACTTAGTGTGTCTCTTCATTTATTTGTCTTAATTTCTTTTCAGAAATGTTTTATAGTTTTTATTGTACAAATCGTTCACCTCCTTGGTTAAGTTACTTTCTAAGTATTTCATTTATTTTTTTGGATGCTGTTGTACATGGAATTGTTTTCTAATTTTCCTTTTAGATTGTTCATTGTTAGTGTACAGAATTGCAACTAATTTTTGTGTGTCTACTTTGTATCCTCCTACTTAGTTGAATTTGTTAGTTCTGCCCATGATTTTTGTGGAATTTTAGAGTTTTCTACATATAAGCTTATGTTGTCTGTGAGCAGATATAATTTTACTCCTTTATTTCCAACGAGATGCCTTCAATTTCCCTTTCTTCCCTAATTTCTCTGGTTAGGACTTTCAGTACTATGTTGCACAGAAGTGGAAAAGCAGACTTCTGTGCCTTGTTCCTGATTTTGGAGGAAAAGTCTTTTAATCTTGCACCATTAAGTATGACGTTTCTGTAGGTTTTTCGTATCTGGCTTTTATTTTGTTTAGGAGGTTACCTCCTGTTCCCAGTTTGTTATATGCATTTTCTTTAAAAAAATCACAAAGGGTATTGAATTTTGTCAAATGCCTTTTCTGCATTGGCTGAGATGATCATGGCCTTTTTTTTTTTATCACATGGGTTTTTTCCCCTTCCTTCTGTTAATGTGATATATTACACAGAACAATTTTCATATGTTGAACTATCCTTGCATTCCAGGAGTAAATCCCACTTGGTCATGGAGTATAATCCTCCTAATATTATGGTACAGCACATTTTGCACCTAAGGTTCACTATCATAGATGTGTTTCCCTATTTAATATAGGCTTCCTCCCATTATGTTGAACTCACTGAAGGCAGGGAGCGGGTTAGTCTGTTCCTCCATCACTGCACACAGGGCTTGGCACAGAGTAGGAGCTCACCAAATACTTACTCAACGAATGAATAAGCAAACAGGAAAATGTCAGAAAGAAATTACCCCAAATAGATAACAGTATTGAATTACAGGGGATTTTAATTTTCTTTTTATACTCTTTTGAACACATGTTTATCCTGATTTTATACTCAAGTAAGAAAAATCAAATATACATTATTCTAATGATAGAATGAGAGATTGCTCTGGGTACAGGATTTGAAAGGCATGAAATCAGAGCAGGAACCCTGATAAGGAGGCCGTTGGCATGTCCAGGGGTGCAGTGATCTTGGGGTGGGTATACAGTGGGTGATGGGGGCCAAAGCCTCAGCTTTCTCGTGTGGATAATCAGGCTAATAGCCACTCTGGTACTTAAAATACAAAGTTCAAATAAAAACAGCCATCATTCGCTGAGACTTCATGCCCTTCACTGTCCTATCTTAAGCCCCCATTCCCAGTTGAGGATCACTGGCTTCACTTTCTAGGTGGGGAAACTCTCAGTGATCCATCCAAATCCTAGCTCAGTTGTAGTGACCCATAGTAAGTTGTTTCTGAGCCTCAGTTTCCCAGTCTGTATAAGAGGAATAACGATAGCCTTAGAAGCAGAGACGTTACTTTGCCAACAAAGGTCCATATAGTCAAAGCTGTGATTGTTCCAGTAGTCATGAATGAACGTGAGAGTTGGACCATAAAGAAGGCTGAGTGTTGAAGAATTGATGCTTTCAAACTGGTGCTATTAAACCAGTCAATCCTAAAGGAAATCAAATATTCATTGAAAGGACTGATACTGAAGCTGAAGCTTCAATACTTTGGCCACCTGATGCGAAGAGCCGACTCATTAGAAAAGACCCTGATGCTGGGAAAGGTTGAAAGCACGAGAAGGGGATGATGAAGGATGGGTGGCAGGATGGCATCACTGACTCAATGGACGTGAGTCTGAGCAAACTCTGGGAGATGGTGAGGGACAGGGAAGCCTGGCGTGCTGCTGTCCATGGGGTTGCAGAGTCAAACGTAACTGAGTGACTGAACCACTACTACTTCTTGAGGTGCTGTGTGTGGTCAATAGGATTCTGCTCTTTTAAAAAAATTAATTAGTTTGTTTAATTTTGGCTGTACTGGGTTTTCGTTGTTGCACTTGGGCTTTTCTCTAGTTGTGGCAAGTGGGGGCTACTCTTTGATGCAGTGCATGGGGCTTCTCATTTTGGGGGCTTCTCTTGTGGAGTGTGGGCTCTAGGGTGAAAGGGTTTCAGTGGCTGCAGCACGTGGGCTTAGTAGTTATGGCATGCAAACTTACTTGCTCTGAAGCATGTGGAATCTTCCCGGACCAGGGATCGAACCTGTGTCCCCTGCGTTGGCAGGTGGGTTCTATACCATTGAGCCAAAGGGAAGTCCAGGATTGCGCTAAGAGCCCATAGTTTCCCCTCTAGGATGGGCCAGTTTATGTGAACTGCCTGTCACCCCCAAGACCAAAGAGGTGAAGTTGCCCTCCCAGGATCATGCTGCAAAGCAGTGGCCCAGGTGTCTCTGACCCCAGAGCCCAGGTCCTTCCAGTTTCTGGCGTGAGGGGCTTGAGGCTTGTTGGCAAGAGCTCTGGATGGCAGTTGCCTTCTGGCGGGTATTAGGGCTGAGTGTCAGGCGGCTTGTCCAGAGCTTCTCCATGGTGGCACAGTGTGGACAGGGGGAAAGGTCAGGGAATCTGGCCCCATCGGGGATTTCTCAGGGCCATGCGTCCAGTGCAGCGAGAGGTTTCCCAGCAGCCGATGCGCCGCTAATGGGCCTCCTTTCATCACAATCTGCTGTGATAACAGACAGATTTAATTAAAAAGAACACACATCCTCCTCTGCAGGGCGGCTGCAGCCAGGGTGTGGGGCCTGCAATTAAAACCTAGCTCTATAAACTCAGCACACAGGCGTGGGTGCTGGGAGCTGCTGGGTTTTCTAAAAGAACGCTCCCCTCCCCGCATGCCCATGTTATTTATCGAGTTAATTTTATCCTCTGGCCATGGCATGAACCAACTCCAAGCCCCTGAGCCCCGACCCTGACTTGCCTTCAGCTCCCAGGCTGTGCCAGGCACATGCTTGCCTCCTTGGGGGAGGAGCAAAACCAGGAACGCCAGCTAGAGATGTGAAAGAGCGGGCAGGACACCCCCGGCTTTGTGATGTCGGGCAAGTGACTCACTCCGCCCAGATGGTCTGTTTCTGCATTGAGAAGTGAGTTAGAAGCTAAAGCTGCCACCCCTGCCCCCCACCCATGAGACAGTGAGGAAGGGTGCTGGGTTCTCAGTGACCACTCAGCCAACATGGGCTGTGAACATTGTTGACATCCTGAGCCCTGGTGGTGGGGGCTTCTGTGTGGAGCCCAGGAGGGCTTGGCGGGAGGGAGGCTAGGGTGGCTGGGGAAGCCCATGCTGGCTGCTCAAGCTCCTAGATACAACAATTAAGAGTGGAGACTTGAGAGTCAAAAGGGTCTAGGTTCAAATCCTGCTTCTGCCACTTCCTAGCTGTGTGGACCTGGGTAAGTAACTCCCCTTAGGGCTCTGTTTTCTCATCTGTAAAATGGGAATGATCCTAGAGCCTTCCTTTTATGGTTGCAGACTGAGAACCGAGTGAAAGGTGCAGGCCCCTGGGGCATGAACTTTCTGGGTGCTGGCCTGGGAGCCTCTGCAGAGACCAGAGCCACGCCAGAAAACCAGCCCCGGGCCAACCCTCCTCTCAGCTTTAAAAGCCATCCCCACAGGTGCCAGCAGTTGTCAGGCTGGGGACAGGGGCGCCCGCGCCTTGCTACCAGATAGGTACCCTGATAGCAGGGCTCTCGAGACAAAGCTATCAGAGTCTTCAACAGGATACTGAATGGGCTTCTCAGGGCAGGCGGGAGCAGAATTGCGTTCAGCTCAGATTTAATTAAAAAGACTCAAATCTTGCTGATAATCCTCCCAGCAACGGCTGGAGCGGGGCTTGAAGCGGGCTCCCTGGCAACGGCGCATCCTGCCGATAAGGAACTGTGCGAGGAAGATGCAGTGAGCCCCGCGGCCGGCCGACACCGCTGCTATCAGCCTGCCCATCGCCCAGCCAGAGGCGGCAGCTGCTGCCCCTTCCCTGCTGCCCCCTCCCTGCTCCAACCTCCTGTCACCCAGCTCTTCCCTTTCTCCTGCCACGTCCCTGCCCCCTGCCCTGCCCGCACCTCCCCCCCACCCACAGTCCGGGCAGATCTCCAGCTCTGCTTGGAGGCTGTATCTGGAGGAGAATGGGGTGAGGCCGAGTGTTGCATTCTCAGCAGCCCCTCCCCTCCCACCTCCCTGCCTTCACCTGTTCGGGTCCTTCTGTCCAGCCTTCCGTTTGTAGATTCTGTTTTGTCTTTCATGTCCCAGCCCACCGTGTCCCTCCCTGGCCTCCTCTGATGACATATGAATCCCCCGGCACCGAGTCCAGAGCCCGACAAGATAGCATCAACTCAGGGAATAAAGAAGTCCGCTACATATGAACCTTCAAGTTGCGAACTTTCAAAGATGCAACTGTGCATCTGGTTCCAACAAGGAACAAGAACCTGTGTCATCCGTGTCAGTGCCTGCATGCTGAATCGCTTGTCATGTCCTACTTGTTGCCACCCAGGGAAGATCCCCTGGAGGAGGGCCTAGCAACCCACTCCAGTATTCTTGCCTGGACGACCCCATGGACAGAGTGACATTGCAGCTGGCCCTCTGTCTCCTACTGCTGACGATCCTTTAGTTCTACCGTCTCCTACCTCCTCTCCCTGCTCCATTTGGTAGTAACTCTTGCCTGTTCACTCAATTCCAGCCCCTGTATGCCAGCTGTTGTTCTGTACCCTGTACTTTTCAAGGTACCGTACTGTAAGATTAAAAATGTTTTCTTTATTATGTTTTTAATGTAGTATTTGTATGAAAAGTATTATAAGCCTATTACAGTACAGTACTATAAAGCCTATTGTGTTAGCTGGGTACCTAGGCTGACTTTGTTGGACTTATGAACATGCTGTCAGAACAGAGCTCATTTGCATGTAAGGAACTTACTGGATCTAATGAATGGATGAATAAATGAACGAAGCCGACAAGCAACCCTGAGTTTGGAACAGAGGCTCCTATACTGGTTTTAGGAACCAAGCAAGCAGATGATTCACTTTCTCTGTGCCTCAGTTTCCTCAACTACACATCAGGAGCACCCATCACTCTGCCCGGGGAATGGGTATGGTCCCTGCCACCCCCCAGTAGGGGCCCGAGGGGCACCCATAGTGCATTCAGCGACGCACAGCTCCGGCTTTGGCTCCCCCAGGTCAGACTCAGGGCTCAGCTAGTCTTCTTCCAGACCCTGTCTCTCCCTGGAATCCACAAAAAAATATTTTAAGTTTAATTATTTAAAATACATGGGACTTCCCTGGTGGTTCAGTGGTTAAGACTCCATTCTTCCAATGCAGGAAGCATAGGTTCAATCCCTGGTCAGGGAGCCGAGATCCTACATGCCCTACAATGTGGCCAAAATATATACCTATTTGTTATTTTTTTCTTTTGGCTGCACCTTGAGACATACAGAATCTTTGTTCCCCCACCAGGGATCAGACCCATAGCCCCTGCACTGGAAGCATGGAGTCTTAACCCTGGACCACCAGGGAGATCCCTGTATATATAATACATCACAGTTCACATGGTTCAAAGTTATTTATAGACAGAATAGTGAAGTCACCACGTCCACCCCCACAGGGCACCACCACTGCCGGCTTCTCGGGTACTCTTCTTGAGTTTCTTTATGCACGTATATGTTTAGGTATGATTACAAGGTGCAAACAAAACAAAACAAAACAAAACGCTGTGCACCAAGATCTCTACCTTGCTTTCCCTGATTAATGCTACGTCCTGGAGATCTTCCCATGTTGACGTGAAGGGTCCTCTCCTTTTTCTAGCTGCTTAGTATTCCATTGTGCAGGTGCCTGGGTTGATTTAACCAGACCCCTGTGACAGATGTTTTGATTGTGGCCCGTCTTTTATTTTTAACAAAGATGTGTGGAAGAACCTTATACATACATCATCAGGTTGTTTGTCTATAGGACAGTTCCCAGAATAGAACTTGTTGGGTTGAAGGGTAGAATCTCTCTTAATATAGCAACCTCGTTCATCCATCCACCCATCCATCCATCCACTTACCCATCCATCCATCCATCCATCCATTCATCCATCCATCCATTCACCCATCCATGCATCCATCCATTCACCTATCCATCCATCCATCCATCCATTCATCCATCTATTTATTCACTCATCCATCCATCCATTCATCCATTCACCCATCCATCCATCTATCCATTCATTCATCCATCCGTCCATTCACCCATCCATCCATTCACCCATCCATCCATCCATCCATTCACCCATTCATCCATCCATTCATTCACCCATCCATCCATCCCTCCATCCCTTTACCCACCCATCCATCCATACATCCATTCATTCATTCACCCACCCATCCATCCATCCATCCATTCATCCATCCATCCCTTCATCCATCCATCCATCCATCCATTCACCATCCATCCATCCATCCATCCATCCATCCCTTCACCCACCCATCTATCCATCCATCCATCCATCCCTTCACCCATCCATCCATCCATCCATTCATCCCTTCACCCATCCATCCATCCATCCATCCATCCATCCCGTCACCCATCCATCCATCCATCCATCCATCCCTTCACCCACCCATCCATCCATCCATCCATCCATTCCTTCACCCACCCATCCATCCATCCATCCATCCATCCCTTCACCCATCCATCCATCCATCCATCCATCCATCCCTTCACCCACCCACCCATCCATCCATCCATCCATCCCTTCACCCACCCATCTATCCATCCATCCATCCATCCATCCCTTCACCCATCCATCCATCCATCCCTTCACCCATCCATCCATCCATCCATCCATTCACCCACCCATCCATCCATCCATCCATCCATCCATTCCTTCACCCACCCACCCATCCATCCATCCATCCATCCATCCATCCATCCATTCATCCATTCACCCATCCATCCATCCATCCATTCACCCATCCATCCATCCATTCATCCATCTATCAACAGTTTGCCTACTACTCTATACCATAGTTTGCCTACTAAGGGCCAGCCACTAAGCAGGGCACAGAGGGCCAAGTGGCAAATGAGCCAAGCTTGATCCTTGTCTTCTTAGAGTGTAAACTTCAGCCCCAGGGACACAGTGCCTTCCATCCACCCTGCCTACTGCTGCTGCAGGGTTCCTCTCACTCAAGAACCTGCAATGGCTCCCTGTGGCTCGCATTCCAACCCCCAACCTGAAGTGTATGATTCTCTGTTGTTTCTCCTCTAGCCTGGTGCATCCTTACTTTTTAGCTGAAAGCCTTCAGTTTCATGGGCTTCCTTACTGTCTTCTTGGGCCTCCATCTCTGGGCAACCCCAGAGAGTAAGCCCTGTGCCGGGTGGGCACCCTTGTTGCTGGAGCACCTTCAGTGTGCTGGCTGCTTTGCTGTGCTTGGAATATTGGCTCTGGGGTCACACTGTTGGGTTCAAATATGAAGCCCCTTGCCTTTGAGCCTTGCTGCCCTGGGCAAACCACTTAACCTCTCTAGCCTTGGCTTCCTCATCTGAAAAATGGGGACAATGGGGATTTCCCTGGCAGTTCAGTGGTTAAGAATCTGCCTTCCAAAGCAGGGGACATGGGTTCGATCCCTGACCAGAAAAAATAAGATCCCACGTTCTGTGGGGCAACAAAGCTGGTGCATGGCAACTAAGACCCACCTGAGTAAATAAATATTTTTTAAAATGGGGACAATAGTCTTGACTAATTCCAGGCTTGTGGTGAAAAGAAGCTAAACCCAGGCTCCTTACAGCAAGCCCCAGACACAGGCAAGTTGTGTCCTGTGTTTGCTTAATCCCCACAAATACTTTCCCAGGGGGGTATTAGACTCACTTTACAGATGAGAAACAGAGGCCCAGGAGGCAGGGTCAAGGTTGGAATGAGCACTGTTTGACTCCGTGATCCTTAGCCTTAATCACCAACTTCCCCAGCTTCACTGGGGTCCCTGTTGGCACAATGATACCCACTCTGCTGGCCACAGTGGCCTTTCCCACCCAGTTCTGTTTGGACCCTCTCAGCCCCCCTGCCCCACGCTGAGCTCTGGCTTCTCTCACTCATTCACTCACTCACTCACTCATCAGCTGTGCCAGGCGCTGTTCAGGTGTCCAGGATTCAGCAAAGAACAAAATGGCCACTCCCCGTGAAGGTCGGGGAGTTGGGGGGCAGGGGGACCAGAGTGCAGAGGGGGAGGGAACCCCAGGGAAGGCCGAGTCTCTGAGGAAAGCTGGAGGGAGGAGCTGACATGGGGTGGAGATGCACTTGGAACAGGAGGCTGGGAGAGCAGGGCTTTGGTGGAGGGGTGGGGCGAAGGTGTGGCTGGGATGCCCAGGACCCTTCTGAGAAGCTTGCCGTGCAATGGAGCAGTGTGAAGGTGTGGCTACTGGGGGAGGGATTCAAAGGACTTGCCTTTTTTTTTGGCCACGACATGCAAGGCATTGGTGCCCAACCAAGTACTGAACCTGTGCCCCCTGCAGTGGAAGCATGGCATCTTAACCACTGGACTGCCAGGGAAGTCCCAGGACTTTCTTTCCAGTGTGGAGAGACCTGAGAGGTTAAAGGCCGAGGGGGGATGGAGAAAGAAAAGGAACCTCTGATGAAGGGGCTGGAGGCAGATCCCACCTGGTCACTGCAGGCCAGGTGGGCACCGCAGTGGGGAGACTTCCATTTAGGGCCCCAAAGTGTTAAGGGGACTTCTCCTCAGAAGGCCCCCACTGCCTTGGGAAGGGGAGTTTGTTGGGTTAGGGTGGGTAGTGAGAAAGGCCAGGAAGGGGATGCCTGAGGGGACGGCTGGAGGGCCTGGCTAGGTGTCCCCAGTGATGCTTGGTGCCATGGGCAAAGCACAGAGGACTGGCAGCAAGATCCCCCTCAGGGACAGGGAGCTGAAGCTCACAGGGGTTCCGAGCAGGCCCGACCCCAGCCCCGGAAGGCCCCCTTATCTGTTTGTCTCTCTGACCCCCCACCAGGCTCTGAGCATCATTCCTTTCTCATCCCCAGGGCCCAGGGCCCAGGGCCCAGAGCTGTTCCATTACAGCCCCTCCCTGCCCTTGTGTCCCATGGGCCTCCCTGGGCAAGGCCTTCTCCAGGGCAGGAGTGAGCAAAGAGCATCCAGACCCCACTTGTTATTGGGGGGTGTCTCTGAATGGGTGCCCAGAATTGGCTTCCATGGGTAGGAAGGAGCCAGAAGGCAAAGAGGGGGCATTTCAGATAAGGGAGCTGTATGTGCAATAGGGCAAAGGGGAAAAGGGGTCAGGTCTGTTCTAGGAAGAGTGAGGGCTTTAGTGGGGCGTAGAGGGGAATGCGATTTGAGGGAAGAAGGTGCCATACAGGGCTTCCTTGGTGGCTCAGAGGGTAAGGTCTCTGCCTGCAGTGCAGGAGACCTAGGTTCAATCCCTGGGTCAGGAACATCCCCTGGAGAAGGAAATGGAAACCACTCTGGGACTCTTGCCTGGAAAATCCCATGGCAGGAGAAGCCTGTCAGGCTATAGTCCATGGGGTCGCAAAGAGTCAGACACGACTAAGCGGCTTCACTTTCACTTCACTTTTTTTCAAGTTCCATATGACTTCAGGGCTCTAAACTGAGGCCAGATCATGAGCATACTTGAACCCAGAGCATCGTGGTCGAGCCCTGATCTGTGGGCTGCTCCATACCCTGGCACCAATGGGGCTCTGGGGGCTCCAGACCAGAGTGCCCTCGGCCACCTTGGTGAGTGGGCTCACTCACCATTTCAGGCTGGTCTAAGCTGAGACTGAGCATAACTGTTTTTAATAAGCTTCCGGGTGCAACTGATGCTTATTTGGGATGGAAACCAGGATGTTGGGGAAGGGAATGTTGCGGGCGGTTCTTTGGTAGGTGTGCGCCCTGGGCAGACTGGGCCAGGATGTCAAGCCCCTCCCATCTGTCTTCCATAAGGTCACCAGACCTCAACCACTGACCAGCCCATTTTGTAGGGAAATGATTGGCTTTTATTTTTTTAATCAAAAGATAATGACAGAAATAAACACAATATCTATTTATTAAGAAACTTTAAGGAAAAATGGCAAATAGAAGAAAATAAAAAATCATTCATAACCTTATTACTGAGGGACCAGCACCATGTAAGATATCAACATGCATCTTCTAGCAATGTACATTTAGACTGTCCAACAAATGTTATTAAGCCCCAATTTTGTGTCCAGAATAAAACACACACAATATGAAATGAAACAATAACTAAGCCAGAAACAAAACACACACACAAACACACATGCACACACACGTATTTCTTTCTTTTTTTTAAAAGATGGTATCTTGTTGTTTATACCACTTAGTAACTGCTAATTTTTGATAGCTCTCCCATGTGAGAGCACACACTCATATTTACCATGACTTTTTTGTTTAATTAAAAAAAAAAACCACAAGATAAAAATATTAAAAGTATAAATAGCTGTATTTCCCCCCTACCATCCACTGTTAACAGTTTTGGGACGGCAATGGCACCCCACTCCAGTACTCTTGCCTGGAAAATCCCATGGACGGAGGAGCCTGGTGGGCTGCAGTCCATGGGGTCGCTAGGAGTCGGACACGACTGAGCGACTTCACTTTCACTTTTCACTTTCATGCATTGGAGAAGGAAATGGCAACCCGCTCCAGTGTTCTTGCCTGGAGAATCCCAGGGACAGGGGAGCCTGGTGGGCTGCCGTCTCTGGGGTCGCACAGAGTCGGACACGACTGAAGTGACTTAGCAGCAGTAGCAGCAGCAGCAGCTATATTCCCCCACTACCATCCACTGTTAACAGTTTTGGGAGGGCATGTTTTTAGAACTTTTATGCATGTACATGTAAATATGTTTTTTCCCCCCATAACTATAAACATGCTATAAATAGTTTGGCATTTGCTTACGTACTTATTTATCCACAGTCTTGGAGATGGTTCCACATCAGCACACAAAGGTTTCCCTCATTCTTTTTAAGGCTACTTAAGATGGTTGTGCAAAATGTATCCATCTCGTAGACTTCTAGCTGTATCCAGGTTGTCACATATTTATTAACAGAGCCTCCTTGCATATGCTTTTGTATGGAACTTGTCTATCTTCACTAAATCCTAGAAGCAGAAATGTTAAATAAAACAATGTATATATATATATATATTTTTTTTAATGTATTTTTGGCCTCACTGGGTCTTCACTGGAGCACATGGGCTGTTCGTTGCCATGATCGGGCTTTCTCTAGTTGTGATGAGCGAGGGCTATGCTTCATTGCCGTTCGTGGGCTTCTCCTTGAGCTGGCTCTCTTGTTCTGGAGCACAGGCTCTAGGGTGCACGGGCTTCGGTAGTTGAGGCAGGTGGACACAGTTGTTTAGTTGCCATCAGCACGTGGGATCCTAGTTTCTGGACCAGGCATCAAACCCGTGTTTCCTGCGTTGGCAGGTGGGTTCTTTACCACCCGGCCACCAGAGAAGCCTTAGTATGCGTGCATGCTAAGTCGATTCAGTCGTGTCTGACTCTTTGTGATGCTATGGACCATAGCCTACCAGGCTCCTCTGTCCATGGAATTCTCCAGGCAAGAGCACAGGAGTGGGTTGCCATGCCCTCCTCCAAGGGATCTTCCCGACCCAGGGATCAAAGCTGCGTCTCTTAGGTCTCCTGTCTTGTCAGGCATGTTCTTTACTACTAGAACGACCTGGGAAGTCCAGGGAAGCCCCTATGTATATTTTAGAGACTGTCAGTGTATGCTGCCTCTTTTAGAAGGCTGACCAATCGATTTTTCCTGCAGCCTCACCAGTACCCAGTATTATCATTCATTTGAATCTTGACCAATCTGATAAGCCAAACATTCTATCTTGATGCTGTATTAATTTGCCTTTTTCTGGGTATTGGTGAGGTTGGGCACCTTTTCTTACACATACGGACCACTTTCATTTGTTTTGTGAATTGTCTCTGACATATTTCTAGATTTGTGAGAGATTCTTATACGTAAATGTGCATGCAGGAGTGTTCAGTTGCTCAGTCATATCTGACTCTTTGTCACCCCATGGACTGAAGCCCGCCAGACTTCTCTGTCCATGGGATTTCCCAGGAGTGGAAAATACTGGAGTGGGTTGCCATTTTCTCCTCCAAGGGATATTCCTGACCCAGAGATCAAACCCAAGTCTTCTGCGTCTCCTGTTTGACAGGCAGATTCTTTTTACCATTGAGCCACCTAGGAAGCCCATATGTATATGTACTTATATGTAAATATGCTCACTTCTTTCTGTCATATATCTAGCAAATAGCCCTCCTCCCTCCAATTTACAGTGTATCTTTTATATTTTGCTCATTTGGAATACTTTGCTATGCCAAATTATTTTATAATTTATGTAGTTAGAGTAAATTTTGTTATTTATCTTTGGAAGTCAAACTAGAAAGATATTCCCTATCCTCAAGATTATAAACATATTCACCAATAGTTTCTTCTGGTAATCGAAAAAATAAATTCCCTTCTAAAAACTTAAATCATTAATCTATCTGAAATTTATTTTCACTTAAGGTAGGGATGTAACTATGTTTTTTTCAGTGGTTCTTCTAATGTCTCTGATCCTTTATTAAAAGTTCCATTATTTCCTTATTGATTTGAATTGTCTTTTGCTGTAATTAATTCTTATTGTCTTTGGATCTATCTCACTGGCATGCTTGTCTCTCCCTCTGCTGGTATCTCCCTGATTTAATTACTGTAGTTTTATAATATGTTTTGTAATCTTACAAGCAAACCCTTCTCATTAATCTTTCTTTTCAAAACTTTCTTGGTGATTCTAATATGTTTGCATATCCAGATGAACTTTAGAATCATTTAATTTGAAAAATAAAATTCCGTTGACTTTTTGTTTGTGTTGCATATGCAGATTACTTTGAAGAAGGTAGGCATTTTATAGATTTTTACAGCGCTCCACCTTCCTATCCAGTAAAATGCCTTGTTGCCCAGCCAGTTAAAAGTTCTTCTGTGTCTCTCAAGGAAGTTCTTAAGTTTCATTTGTATAGGTCCTAATACATTTTTGGTCGTGCTTAGTTGTAGGCATTTGGTACTTTTTAATGGTGTTTATAAATGGGATTTTTCCCATTATATATTTTAACTGCTTGCTACTGAAGTCTAGAAAAGTTATTTCTTTCTAATCATCTAACTATTGGTTTCCCTGGTTTCTCAGTGGTAAAGAATCTGCCTGCCTATGCAGGAGACGCAGGTTCAATCCCTGGGTTGGGAAGATCTCCTGAAGAAGGAAATGGTGACCCACTCCAGTATTCTTGCCTGGGAAATCCCATGGACCGAGGAGCTTGGCGGGCTAAATCCACGGGGTCACATAAGAGTTGGACACAACTTAAGTGACTAAGCAGCAACAACACACTAGCTGTTTTACTGAACTCTCTCTTTAGCTCTAATAATTTTTTATTTCGTTATCATGGGTTTTATTGGCAAACAGCATCTTCATTTGAAGAATGGTGATGCTTTCTTTTCCAGTATCTATACTTCCTTTTAGCCTTATATGTCATGATTATTTGGAATGGATGGGTTATAGTGTGTGATCTGGGAATCACCAATAACCTCCGATGTGGCTTAGTGATGCTGAGCACCACTTTAAGCATCTGGAGGTGGCCATGAGGAAAAGGGAACGTAAGCATGTCTCTAAGACAAAAGGAGGAGAACTCCTGGGCAAAGTTGTAGCCTAGCTGCCATCACAGGCACCCTGTCAACAACCTGGGCTGGCTCATCTGTCTGCTGTTTGACACCTAAGTACAAAGTCTGCGTGATATTTAAATGGGCATTGAATGTAACGGGCTATTTACATAGTTTTTCCTGGTGTTAACTATGTATTCTTGGACTTGCATTCCTGGAATAGTTGCTATTTAATCACAGTGTATTATACTTTTATATTCTACTAGATTCTCTTTGATAGATTGGTCTATAGGGCTTACGGAACTGTCTTTGTTGGGTTATGACATGAGATTTTTGATTGCTTCATAGAATTATAAGTGAAACTTTCCATACTTTCCTATTATAAGCAAACATTTTCATCTTTTCCTAATCTCAGGAAAGTATTAATTGCAGGTGGATTATCCATTCTTTGCGAGAGTACATAAAACCCTCTGGGCCTGGTGCCATTTTAGTGTCATCTTTCTAAAACTGAAATTTAACTATGCCATATGCTTTCAACAGCTTCTCATTGACTACAAGTTAAGCAAAAATCCTTTAGCCTGACATTCAAGTTGCAGTATGATTGACCTCTGCACCGTCTGTCACTACTCTCCCTCACTCTCTTATACTCTAGCTGTGCTATGCTCAGTCATGTCCAACTGGACTACAGCCTTCTGGACTACAGACTTCTCTGTCTGTGGGACTTTCCAGGCAAGAATACTGGACTGGGTTGCCATTTCCTTCTCCAAGGAATCTTCCTGACTCAGGGATCAATCCCTCTGGCCACACCTAACTTCTCAAAATTCCTCAGGCCCTAGAGTAGGAGATTCAAGAGGGTAGGTTGTTTTCAGGGCAGAATCTCTGGCACCCTGTAGAAACTTCCCTTTGACAGGTATTCCTTGAGTTCATGTTGAACGGCATTCACTGTGTTACTTTTATTGTATCTTTTAGTTCATGTCAACACATGTTTGCTGAGCATCTCCTTTGTGCCTGGTCATATGCTGATCCTGGGGGAAAGAATCTCGGCACCTGTACTCAAGGTGCTGTTTGGCTACTGGGGAAACAGGTGAGTAAACACATCTTATACACAGTGATGTAATTGCAGTCAGGAGGACATGAGTGGCATTGTGGGACCCCAGGAAGGGCCACCTGACCCAACCCAGGAAGAGAGGTCAAAGAGGCTTCCTGGAGAAGGTGGCCCTGGAATTTGTCTGGCATGATGAGGAGAAGAGGGTATCCATGCTAAGGGGACACAAGGAACCAAGACCCAAAGGGAAGAACCAGCACAACTCCGTCATCTCTTCTCAGGACGACTGTAGTACCTTCCTCCTAGCATGTCATGTCCCTCCTTTGCTGAAAATCCACTGATGGTTTTTAGCTTACTCCACATAAATCCCAGGGCTTCCCTTGGGGCTCAGTTGGTGAAGAATCTGCCTGTAATGTGCGAGACCTGGTTTCAATCCCTAGGTTGGGAAGATCCCCCGAAGAAGGGAAAGGCTACCCACTCCAGTATTCTGGCCTGGAGAATTCTATGGACTGTATAGTCCATGGGGTCGAAAAGAGTGGGACATGACTGAGTGACTTTAACTTTCACTTTCGGATAAATCCCAAAGTCCTTGACACAAGCAAGACCGGATGTATCTGGCCTCAGTGATTCTCTGAATTTACCCGATCACTCTATTCCAACCACTGCTGTTTCTCGGAGAGCCCAAACAGTGCTGGCTCAGGCCTCTGCACTGCCTGCTCCCTGTGCCTGGAGATTCCCACCTTCATTCTCCCCCAGTCTCTGCCCAAATGTCACCAACTGGTGAGGCTGTCCTTGACCCCTGTATAAACTCTCAGTTACTCTCTGTCTTCACCTGGCTTTATTTTCCTCTGAGCTTATAAAGTCACCTGATTTTATACACATGCACATACACATGTATATGTATACATATATATGTATGTATATATCATAATGTGTGATGTGATATATATGTATGATTTTTAACCTTTTTTTTTTTTGCCGGTTAGAATGGGAGTTTCAAGGGAATAGGGACTTTATTCACTCTTGTGGTCCTAGTACTAGAACACCATCTAGAAGCCTATGTTCAGTAACTTCAAACAGTTTGGCATTGCTGGGAACAGAGCAAACTTGAGGAGGGAGGCGGGAGATGAGGCTTAGAACCAGTAGACTCCACCGGCAGGCTGGGGGTGGGGCGTGCCTTGGATGATGGCAAGGAGCTTGGATCTTTTCCTGGAGTCAGTCAGCCGGGCAAGATGAGTGGTTGAACTTATGCTTATGGATAGTCAGGTTGCTGGTTGGGAGGGGCATGTCCTGGAAGGAGTGAGACTGGCAGCCAGTGTGGTCAAGCTACCCCAGTGCAGGTAAGGGGTAGTGGTGAAGGGTTGGTTGTAGGGGAGGGAGTCAGGGAGGAGCCAAGTCTGATGGTCAGGCTGCTGGTGTGGCCACTGAGGGGTGAAATGCCATTCACTGAGCTGGGGAATCCCAGAGGAATGATTCTGTTCTGGGGGTGTCAAGTCCAAGGGGCTCTCAGGCATCTTAGTCAGGGGTATCTGGGAAGTTGGGGCCAGGGATCTAAAGCTTAGGAGAGCATCCTGCCCTGGACAGTTTTGGGCTTGGAGCCCGGGGAGCATGACATCCTCGTTGTCATCGCCACTCATGATTTTCACTGAGATGGTGGCTTAGTTGCTAAGTTGTGCCCGACTCATGTGACCCCCTGGACTGTAGCTGGCCAGGCTCCTCTGACCCTGGGCCTCCCCAGGCAAAAATACTGGAGTGGGTTGCCATTTCCTTTCCAGGGGATCTACCCAACCCAGGGATTGAACCTGTGTCTCCTGCACTGCAGGAGGATTCTTTACTGCTGAGCCACCTGGGACGCCCAGTCTTCATCTAAGCGAACTTTAATTAAGCACTTAGTAGGTAGCAGGCACTGTGCTCTTTATTATTGACTCTTCCCTATAATCCAGTGGTGTGCTGATACAGGTCTCGCCACCAGTTCTCCAGAGAAAAAGCATCAGATCAGATCAGATTAGATCAGTCGCTCAGTCATGTCCGACTCTTTGTGACCCGTGAACTGCAGCACGCCAGGCCTCCCTGTCCAACACCAACTCCCGGAGTTCACTGAGACTCACGTCCATCGAGTCAGTGATGCCATCCAGCCATCTCATCCTCTGTCGTCCCCTTCTCCTCCTGCCCCCAATTCCTCCCAGCATCAGAGTCTTTTCCAATGAGTCAACTCTTCGTATGAGGTGGCCACACCCTGATTTGTAGAGTTTGCCAATTTCCCTGGTGTAAATACTCCAACCGTGGTTGATTTCAAGTGACCCATGATGTCATGGGATGTGGAACTAGAAGAGATAGGCAATAACACACCCCTATGTGGGATTTCCACCACAGATACAACAGACCCAGACAACCTTCAGGGCGTTGATGATAGTAAAATGTAATTTTACAGGAATTGACAGATTTGGAGTATTTATTTCAATATCACAATATTTAATTGTAAGTTTACCTAATTTAATTTTTAACAAAGGCTATTTTTAATGACCAGCCCACAAAGTTAATTCTTGAAATTTTAACAAGCAGTTCTTGGGAGCTTGTCTGAACCAATTTCAGTACACGGCTGCTACAATCCCATGACATAGCTGCTGTCATTGGGGAGGTGAAGTGAGGTCACCCAGCTGGTGAATGGGAGAACTGAGTATTCTTGAGCAAGTAACTTCCTGCCCTCGAGCCTCAGTTTCCTCATCTGTAAAATGGGGCCAATAAAATGTATCTCCTGGGGTGCTATGGAGATTTCATGAGTTAAAGCTTGTAAAGCACCTGGCATAAAGCAAACGCTTGACAAGTGGGACCCACTAGTGTGTTATAGTTTCTTTAGTAAAAATAATGAACATATATCCTCTCAGGGTGTTCATACTCTAGTAGGGGGGGAGGTGGGCAATGACAAGACCTATATGCATTCATGGGATTCTTTTCTGCAAAGGAAGGCTACCTGGAGGAGGTTGCATTTAAATTGACTCCAGCAGGGTTGAGGACTCAGGATGGAGGGGGGTCCATGGGGGACAGAGGGAGGCATTCCTGGCTGACGGTCCACACAGTGGAGGAGGGATGAGAGATGAGACCTAAGGCAATAAGAAGGTTGTGAATGCAGACATATCTTCTAAACTTTCCTCGGAGGGCTGTGGGGAGCCACAACAGGTTGCTCAGAGGGCCCGACGGCATCAGGTTGGTCTCAGGGATCGTCAGTGTGACTGCGGTGGGGAGGAGGCCCAGGAGTGGACAGGAGTGGAGGCGGTACAGGCCATGGTGAGGAGACGTGGGGATGGGAGCCCACCCACCCGGGCTCCTTCGCTGTGCGTGGGTGGGGCTGGAGGGTGTCCAGACACACAGGTTCCCTTGACCCCTCCTCCCCCTCAGCTACAGTGGTTGTGGGCTGGGGAGAGTAGCAGGTTTCCCTTCCTGAACGGCTATCATCCCCAGCCCGGTTCAGGCCGAGTCCAGCTCCAGCCCCAGTGGCTAATCCTGGTGACACTGGGTCCTGAGGCCGGGGCGGGGCAGCCGGGCAGCTGGCCTCAATTAGCCGGGGAGCCGGGTCTGGACAGTGTCATTAGGAGAAAACCAGAGCCTGGCCATAAACTCTAATGAATGCATTAATGGAAGGCTTGTGCGCCTCAAAGGGGAAAAAAAAAAAGCGGGTCTAAATAAAGTTATTAACACAGCCCACCTGTGTTCGGCTCTCGGCCTATATTGTTCAAATAGCCCATTAACTCCTGAAGCATCCAGTCTTGAAAGCAAGCCCTGCCTCTCTGAAGCAGGCGTTTAACTGCGTTCATATAATTCAATTAGATCCCGCAGTCGTGGTCCAAAGGCATTCTCTGGGCTTTCATCTCGGTAATGGTCTGCAGGCCGGAGTGGGGAACAGGGGGTTAAAAAGAGGGGCTTAGAACCTGCTTTTAGGCCCAATTCACCCCATCACCTGGAGGGGCCTCCAAATGAGTTTCCTGGGGCAGAAAGCTTTCCCCATGCGCCCGGGCTCGGATGGCCTTCTGCGCCTGGAATTCCAACCCGCATCCGTCTTGGGCATCCTCTGTCCAGCATCCAGGCCCCGTGGTCTCCGTTCGGCCCCACCCCCCTCATCCAGTGGTCCAACAGTCCAAAGACCCTGACTCCACTCAGCCGACCCTATTAATAAAGAGTTAAGAAAATTCATTAGGAAGTGGGTCTTTTATAGATTCCGTTAAAGCCTTCTTCCTACTTCTGTCACTGAAAAAGGATAAAAATCCTTTTATCACTCTACAACTTGTTAATGTTCCACCCCAGGAGCACTTCATCTGTAATAAACATCTTCACAAAATATGCACCCCCAGGGAGGAGCCGTTAATTTCCTCAAGGCCTCACACATGTGAGGTTTTATGGCCTGCAGGTGCTTCATGAGATTGCGTGGACTTCTAATAAACGTCCACTAAACCGCAGGTAGCCTGGGAGAGAGATGGGCCCGTGCACCTGTCCACAGAGAGCCTCCATGCAGCCGTACCTCCTGGGCCGGCCCTGGCACCGCCAGCTCCTGAGTTCGCCCTGCCCCTCGGACGCCGGCAGGTAAGTTCCCACGGCCCTGGACTCCATCCGAGCCGCTCCCAGAGCCTGGTGCCCCTTGACCCTGGGGAAGACTCCACTCCGGAAACCCGTGTCCCTTGGCAGTCATGGCAGACACACAAAGATGCATTCTCTGGTTGATTTCTTGTTCGCTGTGGGGGCAGTTGCCCCCATTAGGATCTGCCGTGGAAGTGTGTTTATCAATAAATTTGACTTCCCATTTTCTTAATAACTGAAATGGAGAGAAAAGAGCTGCTTGCCTCTCTCAAGTGCGATTCGTAGGAAGTGTGTTTTGCATATCTTCAGGGCAATTTTTGGGATGTTAAAAATAATTGCTAGAAAACTACATGGCAGCTCAGTCACTAGCCAAGAAAAAAAAAAGATTACTTAAGGAGTAGTTTTCATCAGTGTTCCAAGAAATAATTAGAAGTTTGCATTTAATAAATATGTCTCTGGTCTCTGGGGTTCTTTCCAAGTCATGATCACCAAATTAATCGCGAGGTGTGTGCTGGCTTATGGGCAGATATGAGGCCCTGTGGCTGAGGCAGCTGGCGATGCGGCCAGTGGCTCTTTCTTAACCTCGATGTGAGCTGGAAGGTCACATAGGAGTCTATACTCCTGGGGGGATCACAGAGGGCTGGGGGGGGGGCAAGCAGATGGGGGATCTGATAGATCTGCAGCCCCTTTCAGGACAAGGTGCCTCGGAGGACCCAAGGCGGGGTGATGCACTGGTCTCCAAGTCAGAGAGTACACATTGCTTCTGGACGCTTAACCACTGGCATTTCTGGGATGCTTCCATGGTGGTGTGGTAGGGACATGCCCCCAGGTCTATCCATATGGCTTGGGGCATGTTGGCCCGGCTCAGGGAAGCCACCCACGCTAGGGAGAGGGGATGTGAGATTCAGCTGAGGCACCATGCTGGGGTCACAGAAGCTTCTGGAAAGAGGAGATAGCCCCCCTCTTTCTGGAAGCCCCGAGGAGAAACATTGAATTCAGCTGCGCTCGCAGGTCCCTCCTTTTCAGCCAGGGGGGCCGGGGAGGTAGAGCTGGGCCTGAGCCAGCTGAGCCTTGGGATGGGCACTTTTCTGGCCTGGGAAGATATTGATGACGATCCCACCGCTGAGCACAGTACCTGTGATAATACAGGTTCTGAGCCGTCACTATGGGCCAGGGCTAAGCGTGCAGAGGCGAGTCAGGGGTGAGTTTATCTCTGGGGCCTTAACTACCCCTTTGCAAGGAAGCTCAGATTTAAGCAATGAGCTTACTGACCTGAAGTCGCCCAATGGACCAGAGCGTTTGGGACTAAAAGCAGAGGATCCTACCAAGATCGCCTGCAGGCACCCTCCCGTCAAACCTTAAAGGGAAGCGTAGGCTCCCCCGGTTTCCAGACAAGCCGAGACTCACCTGGCAGCGGGGAACCTGGGCAGGGCCCTGACCTCCGCCTCCTTTCCCTGGACGTGGCTGCCCCCACCCCCACCTCTCTTTGTGCCGAGAAGAGAGCGGGTTGTTCACCCCCTGCCCCGACCCCTGCCGATTCGCCTGGCCCAGCCCAGCAGAAGCCATAGGAGGGCCAGGGAGCCTGGAGTGGCTTCAGAGGCCACGATGGACATGATGAAAGGCCCGGAGCACGGGACCCAGCCGAAAGGTTAGAGGAAGCGGGATTATTCCTCCCGGGGAGCGGAAGGCCCAGGGGGCAGGGGCCCCGGCTAATGGCGAGCACCAGATGCTGACCAGCTGTTCTCTGTCTCCCTGGAGGCCCAGCAGAGCCAGATAGGGCTTCTACAGCAGGAGAGAATTAGGAGGGATAGGAGGAAGAACTGGCTGAGGGGGGTGGTCAGGCTCTGAGGAGCTGTAAGGAACAGGACAGCAGCTCCAAACAGCTCGTGGGGGCCAGAGAGAACTCAGAAAGTTAGCCCCAAGGACTCTCCTCCTCCATGACACGTTTAAACAAACCCATCACCCTCTCCCAGCCCTGCCTGTGGGTCTGACGCTCCACTCTTCCAGCAGGCCCAGCGTCTGGGCTCTCAAGCTTTAAATAGGAGCCCCTGAGGCTGCCCCTCCAAGCTTGCTGAACAGTCAGGGTTCTGGGGCATCTCATGTCTCAGCCCACCCAGGCTGAGGACAGCCGGTCCCAGAAGGTGAAACCTTTAGCGGCCAAAGGCACCCCCCCAAACATCATGATGCCCCCCCACACCCTAAACCGTAGCTCATGAAAATAAACTGTCAAAGTACAAAACTGTTCAGTAAGGGTTAGGAAGGCCTGCAATGTCCCAGTTCTCCCCACAATGAACACTTTGGTGTTTTAAAACAATTCGGCTGAAACCTCTAGGTGTCTTGTGTTCAGCTGGTGCCCTAAGCACAGGCTCTGTCTGCTCACAGGGTGACCCAGCCTGGCGCTTCCTCCCTCGGACCAGGGCCACTGACCCTGGAGAGCTGGGGACAGGAGAGACCCTGGAAAGCCACGCTCAGGGCTGAGCTGAACCAGTTTCCTTCCTTCCTGCAAACCTCACCCCAACCTGCAACCCACAATACGGAAACCTGGGTGCAGCGAGAGGATGGGACAGGTCTCTGGGGTCACAGCCACACGATGGTGGCCCAGCCTTGTTCTAGCCCAACGCAAAGCACTGTTTTCTTGATGGCTTTGGTTCTGCTTCTGGGCGGAAAACTAGGATGTCCCTGCTCAACTTCCTCGACCCCTTCTAGAGCCCTGGGCCGGGGTTGTGGGATTAAATATAGGACTCTCCATCCGACTGGAATTTCAGATAACAAGGGATAATTTTCCAGTGTAAGTTTGTCCAGTGCGATATTTGGGACACACTTATACTGAAAAAAAGCTATTCCTTATTTACCTGAAATTACAATTAAATCCTGCATCCTGTATTTTATTTGTTAAAATCTGGCGATTCTACCCAAGGCCCCCTTCCCCAGTTGGGGCTGCTGTTCCCTTCCGGGGAGAATCTTCTAGGCTCTTCTCTGTCAGCAGGACCCTGGGCTGGAGGTACCGGTCTTACAATTTGGAGACGCCAGAAGCCATAATTATTCCTTTACTGTTGCGAAGAACAGCAAATGCGTTTTCTTGCGGAATTTTTCTTCCGGTATTGCTTCTGGAGGAGGCTTGGAGGGCTCCCTCTCAAGGGGAATTATTTATTGGGAAACGGGGCGGTCCTGAGTTTGTCGCTTGTGGAGGGTATGGCAGTGCCGGGCGGACTGTTCCTGTGGTCTCTAGTTTCTCTTGACGAATATGGAAAACAGCCGATGGTGCCCTGCGAACTTTTCCTTCTGATGTTTCTGGAAGCTCATCTCCTCGATTTAAAACTTGCTGGAACACAGGTGGATTTTTTTTTTTTTTTTTAAGATGTAAAATGAAAGAAAAACACAAAATACCCACAAAAGTTCTAGCAAAAGTTCTCGGAGCAGCTCTTGAAATACAATTCTCGGGATCAATGATGTTTCATTTTTCAAACTGTTGAGGTCCTTTTCCAAAAAATTATTCCCAAAAGGGCTGCTGCCTTTGCATATAAAGAGACTTAGATCTTTTTCTTTCCCATTCTCTTTCTTAAGCTAACACATAGATGTTAAAGACATTATCTGAACTAGGCAATCAGGAAAAAATATTTGCAGAGTCAAGAAAGATCAACAGAACTTGAAAATAGGAAACAGATAAAAAGCAAGTAAAAGACACACACGAGAAAAAAAAGTCTTTTATATTAGATTTTTGTTAATATTTTTTGACATCTAACTTTCTACCTTGTGCTACCCTAGTCACAGTTTCAAGATGCCGTAACTAAAACATCAAATCTTGGATTTTTCGCACTTCTCCTAAATATTTGATGGCTTTTTCTTTTTGTTTTTTTTTTTTAAAACATCTTCCCAGACCAGAAAAAATATTCCAACGCGGGAAAATATGTATTCAGTGAATTTCCTTTGGAGAACAGTATTTAAAGGCAGTCAGGCTCTGCTTTTAAGATGGCAAAATTTTGCAAAGACAAAACCCGAGTCCCAATTCACATCAGAATGAGAGCCAGGGGAGTTCACCTATGCTCCATCCGCTAAATCTGAACAATGGGGTGAGTCCTGCTTTCCTGAGCAAAGACGCTGGCTGAAACCTAAGGGACCCAAACCTCAGCCAGCACCCCCTTTCCAGTTCCCATCCCTCCTCTTCCCTCTGGGATCATAGACCTCAGAGGGGAATCTTGGCCCCAAGCCTGGAGCCACGAGGTGCGGCTTGATGTCAATTATGCCCCAATTCTAGAGGTGCTATCAAAGAGTTAACTAGGATGTCCCAGTGCGCAAATGTGGGATAATTGGGAAACAAATTCTACAGACATCTTGAAAGGGGCAAAAGACCTTTGATCTTTCTATAGAAAGGCAGGCATTAGCAACGTTACTGCCTTTTGGGGCCTGTACACATCTCATACCAGGTTAGAGTATGCCATCTTCCTGAGGAATCAGCCGACACCTAATTCCATCATAGTTTAATTATCCTAACTGGTTTCATATGTCCAAAGGCATTTTCCCCAAAGATTAGAGGAGAGAGAGGGAATGACAAAATAATTAAATATGCAATTTGCCAAGCGTGGGCAATATGGCTTTGAAATCACCTTTTCAGGAAGTTTTACTGCTTGTTCATGGACATGTATATTGCGGGCTTCAGACTTTTATTTAAGCTCTTTTGATTCCCTTAATGGATTAATACCTGGGTGCCATCAGCGAGGGCCTGAGACCTATGGCTGTTTCTAATTTCGCAAATATTGCTCCCGCTTCCTCCGGTGTTATGACAAAAACAAGTATCTAGAATTTGCCTTCTCACTAAAAGCAACACGCTGATCCCCTCAAATAACTGCCTGATGTCAGAATCGGCATCTCACAAGTGGCGTTGTCGGTTACAGGAAACTTTCACGGTGCCAGGGCCTGGGCGGCGGGCGGTGGCCTTGGCAGGACCAGGCAGGCCTGGGTTGTGCTCGGGGCCTGGGTCCGTTTCAGGGTGGCAATCCCAAAACAAGTCCTTGCCTCCTGACAGCGGGATGCCTGTCGGTCTAAGGCAGTGTCCGTGTGCGAAGGAATGTGTTAGTGTCCCGGCTTCGGATTCCTGCCAGTGGGTAAGGAACATTCCAGGGGAAGGGGCGGGGAGGTGCTCGCCAGGATTTGGAGAAGAGTCTCCGGGGCTCAGACTGTTGCTGCTAGAAGAGAGGCATCCGGAAACCGGAGCAGGAGTTGCTCTAGGGGAATAGTTTGCATTCTGTGTCTCGGATGGGAGAACTGGCGTTCAGGAGGAGTAACGCTCGAAAATGATCGCACTGCGCCTGTCTTTTGGCTGAGCTGAGTGTCTGGGGGCAGTGTCTCAGGGCCAGTTGCATGAAAGCAGGGTCTTTGGGGGAATTCTTTTTGGGTCTTGAACCTCTGTGGGTACCCAGTGGGCCAAGGATGGGTCTTTAATGACATTCCGAGTCACTTAGTGCTGGAGGGGTGAGAGGGTAGGCGGAAAGGAGGGGGAGAGAAAACGAATGCAAAAGATGTGCATGCACATGTACACAGACACAGATTGCCTTTGAAGGCAGGGAGACAAGGCCTAATTGTCCCTGGGATGTGCGTTGCGGCCAAGCTTTTTCATCGTCCCTAATGAGGCCGCAGCCTCTCCTGGTGGGAATGCTGCTCCCTGGACTCAGCTTTGATAAAGCGGATGGACCGTCTGGGTCGAGTTACCAGGTTTTCCTCTTTTCCTTTTGAACCCTGCGGTGGTTTCGCTCTTTCATGGCAGAGGAGGCCAAAGTCTCTGGCCTCTGTCTGCGGGGGACGCAGGCCATCCCACCTCCTGGGAAGGGCAGGGAGGTGGCTGGCCCTGGAGTGGGGGTGCTGGCCCAGGCCACGGGCTGTGGCCGAGGGAGGGGGCTTTCCTAGCCTCCGTGTTTAGACCTACGTGCCCGTCATGCCAGGTTCACTGGCTCCCAGTGAAAAAAACTCACCTACGATGCATCTTAGCCAACCTCAGCAGCCACGGGGGACGCTGGCGTGGGGAGTGAACCCGAGTCAGTAAGAACAGTGCCGGCAAAGATAACCCTGGTTGCTTACGGAGCGCTCAGTCCGCCGGGGACCAACCAAGCGTTTGACGAGGATGATCCTATGTGCTCCGAGTTAGGTGGCCTGCCAGTCAGAGGCAGGGTGGGACCAGACCTGTCACCCCACCGCCCAGCTCTTAATCACTGGCCTCGCTGGAAGGGTGGGAGCCTGAGCTGGTCCTCAGGCCCCCGCGACGCACCACTTCTCCAGGTGCGCAGCCCTTTCCTCGATTCTTCTTACCTGTGCCTGGGCTTTCAGTAAGACCACAGCCATAAAGTTAGCAAGACCCCAGCTCTGAGGTCCTGCTCCCCCACCCCACAGGTGTCCAGAGGTGGCCCCAGGCAGCAGCTCTGGAAGCGGGGAGCCGAGAGTCAGGCACCCTGGAGTGGGAAGGAGAGATAGAGGACCCCTAGCCCAGGGGGACTTGTCTTTGATCTCTGGTTAAAGGAAAGCACCCTCTCCAGGGGTTTCCTCCTCATCAGGGAGGGAAGCCCCCTTTCTGGCTGGCAGACAGTGAGTGGCCAGAGACTGTCCCCTCCCAGAGCCTTCCCGCGAGAGAGGTCCTGCTTTCAAAGGGACTCTGGAGAGGCTCACCTAGACTCCAGGGTTAGAACTGTCCCTGGCCTGGTGGCCTGCTGCCTTCCCCATGCTTGGATCCCAGCCACCTGCCCTTGAGGTTCTCCTGTCAGGGTGCCTCGGGCCCACTGACTTCTTGCCCTCCGCTGCTGCTGCCAGGAAGATGGGGCAGGTGTGCCCAGTCCCCCTGACCTCTGGTCAGCTGTCTGCGAGGAAGGACCTTAAGGTTCATCTAACTTGTGAAGAGAGAACCTCAGTTGGAAGCCTTGACTCACCCTGCCAGGCCCCAGCTTTGTGCCAGGCCCTGGGCTGGTGCTGGGGGCACAGTGGCCAGGGAGATGGCGGGGAAGTGGGGGGAGGTGGTTCTGATTCTGATTAGCAACGGGTTCTGGGTCACACAATCTACAGCAGATCATGGATGCCCCAGGGTTCCTGAGCAAGGGCTGGGGATAGAGCCCTCACTGTTGGGTGACAGCTCTCCTGGGGTCCCAGTGGGTCCCTAAAGGATACCGGAGTAGTGGTGGTCCTGATGCCTCCTGCCCCCACCTGGACCTGCAGTTTTTGGGCTGAGCCATGTGATGCCTCCATTAGGAGCCAGAGAATGGAGTACTCCTGCTTGAGCCTCGGGCAGGTTCTTCTTCCCATGTCCCGTCACTGACATGCGCTCTCGGACCCCTGGGTCACATCTGTGGTAAGAGGATGCAGAATGATAAAAGGAAGGGCAAGATGAGAGCAAAGGGCTTCTCCCCAACTTAAAAGAAATGTATTGATTTACTGTGTAAATATAGCTGTATTTATATTGATAGTATAGTTGATTTACTGTGTGTTAATTCTCTGGTATGCAGCACAGTGACGCAGTTGTGCATATACATACATGGTTTGCCATAGGATGTTGAATATAGTTCCTTCTGCGCTACAGGAGGACCTTGTTTCTCTATCCCATACATAATAGTTTGCATCTGTTAATCTCGCACTCCCAGTCTATCCCTCCTCCACCCCTCCTCCCTTGGCAACGACAAGCTGTTCTCTATGTCTGTGAGGCTGTTTCTGTTTCTTAGATATGTTCATTTGTGGCATATTTTAGATTCCACATATAAGTGATATCATATGGTATTTGGCTTTCTCTGTCTGATTTCACTTAGTATGAGAATCTGTAGTTCTATCCATGTTGCTACAAATGGCATTTCATTCTTGTTCTGGCTGAGTAGTATTCCATTGTGTGTATATATGTGTGTGTGTATATACATACATACACCACATCTTCTTTATCCATTCATCTGCTGATGGACATTTGGGTTGTTTGCATGTCTTAGCTATTGTAAACAGTGCTGCAATGAACACTGGGGTGTATGTATCTCTTTGAATTATATTTTTGTCTGGATATATGCCTAGGAGTGGGAGTACTGGGTACACATGGCAACTCTATTTTCAATTTTTTGAGGAATCTTCATACTGTGTTCCATAGCAGCCACACTAATTTACCCTCCCATAGCATACTAGGGTTCCCTTTTCACCATACCCTCTCCAGCATTTGTTATTTGTAGCTTTTCAAATGATAGGTATTCTGGCCAGTGTGAGGTGGTACCTTGTTGTAGTTTTGATTTACATTCCTCTGATAATTAGCAATGGTGAGTATGGCTCATGGGCTTGTTGGCCATCTGTATGTCTTCTTTAAAGAAATGTCTATTTAGGTCTTCTGCTCATTTTCTGATTAGGTTTTTTTGTTGTTACAAATATATTCAAACACGCAGACTTTTTAAAAATTATAAATATATAGAAAAATTGAGAGCAGTCCAAGGAATGCCAATATACCCCCTTCTTAGATTCAATACACATGAACATTTTACTATACTTTATCTATGTATGTGCTGTGTGCTTGGTTTCTCAGTCGTGTCTGACTCTTTGTGACCCCCATGGCCACCAGGCCAGGCCCTCCTGCTAGGCTCCTTTGTCCATGGGATTCTCCGGGCAAGAATACTGGAGTAGGTTGCCATGCCCTGCTCCAGGGGATCTTCCCAACCCAGGGATCAAACCCAGGTCTCCCACATTGCAGGCAGATTCTTTACCATCTGAGCCACCAGGGAAGCTGATGTATACACATACCTATACCTGTAATTTTTGTTACAAGTTTGAAACTAAATTCTGTGTGCCATCCCTAAATACTTCAGGGTGCTTTTTCTAAGAATAAGGACATTTTCCTCTGGAACCATAACACCATTACCATGTGAAGAAAATTAGCCGTAATTTGAGAGAGAAGAATTTTGATAATTAGTTAAAACACAAGGTCTGGTACCTCAGAAGAAAAACAAAAAGCCCAGCAGAGTGTTGTTATTTTAAAAGCTTCCCTTGGTTTCAGTCTCCATCCAGGGCAGCTGGCAGAGGAAGGGGTGGCACTCTGGTAACAAGCCCGTGAGCTCTGAGAGCAGAGCAGGGGGCACTGTGGGTACCTTCCAGGTGCTGTTGATTGACTTCACTCCTGGCTAGAGCTCATCCTGAAGCAGCCCCTTATGCCCCTGAGTACAGGGAGGGCTCTGTTCTCCCGGTTCCGTCCTTGCCCAGAGCAGGGAGGTGTGGGGGGAGAGTCAGGGTTTGCCTGGTAGGTAGACTGGAGCCATTTGAGTCTCTAAAACCTGGGCTGACTGGGGTACCCCCAAATCTCCAGCTCCCTCGGGGCCGTCAACACTGAGCTAGGATCATGGTGCCATGTGGAACCTCCTCGGACACTGAGGCCCCTTGCCCTCCCCAGCCGAGGGGGAGCATCATATACCTATACCTGTGTGAGGTTAGGAGAGCTTGGATGGCAGCTGATGGAATAGTATTCAGCCTTAAAGAGGAAGGAAATCCTGACACAGGCTACGAGCTGAAGGAACCTGGAGGTCATTAGCTCAGTGCAATTAAGCCAGTCACAAAGGGATGAGGACTGTACCGTGTCATTTATGTGAGGTGCTTGGGGCAGCCAGATTCACAAAGAGTAGAGAGGGGGTTGCAGGGGGAAGTGGGGAGCTGTTTAATAGGGACAGAATTTCTGTTTTGCAAGGTGAAAGGGGTTTTGGGGAAGGATGGAGGTGATGGTTGTATGACATGTCAAGGTACTTAATGCCACTGAATGTCACACTTAAAAATGGTTAGGATTATGGCTAGGTAAATATTATGTTGTGTATTTTACCACAATAAAATGGTGGGATTGTGGTGCCTGTGACTGGCGGCTTTGTAAGGTTCTGCGTCAGAACCATGGTGCCCCCTGTCCCCCGTGGGTGCTTGCTAGCAAAGCCCAGAACGTGATCAATCAGATAAAGTCTCAGAAAGCCAGAGATGGCTTTGGGAGCGTCAGACCAGAGACCCGTTTCTGGAAACGCTGCTGCGTTTGAAGTGAGTCCCGCCAGCCAGGAACGAAACAGAGGCATTTTGTCAGAGGAAAGAACTTGATGAAAAATTGTTTTATGAAACCCGAATTTTGGCATGTTTTCACATTTTAGTTTGTCAGAAGGCAGAGTAATAAATGTTAAGCGTGCTGTTTATTAGTACGCGCGGTTGACTTCTTTATGATGACAATTTCATTTTAAAGTTTGTCACAGAGTCCCTGCCGAACGGGGTGGCGATGCTGGGAGAGAAGGGCAGGAAGGATCGCTGCCAGTTTATCCCAGTAGAGAGCAGTTGTTATTAAAACAACAGAGGAAGAGGAAGCTGTCCAGGCCCAAAGCCCCCCTCCCAAGAGCGGGTCAGGGGGCCACTGTGGCCTGCGGGCGCCTGTCCTGGAACCCGGCCTTGACCTCCTGAGGTCTGGCTGTGGTGGGAGCCGCTCACTGCCCGGCCAGGCTTGTGGGCCTCTGGGCAGCTTCTACTGCCTTTGTTCCCCAGGCCAGCACTGGGGGTCAGAGGGGCTGGTGTGTGGTTGTACTTGCAGGGAACAGGGACAAGAGCCCATGAGGGCTGTGACACCCCTCGGCAAACCTGTCACAAGAGCTGTCCGTGGGAGGGAGCGAGGGACTGAGTGTGTGTTTTCTCTCTTCTCCCCTCCGATGCAGTGCCTGGAGAAGGGGTGGGGGTTCCAGCCCTTCGTGAGCGGAGGGCAGGGGGACCCCTGAGGAAGACTCCTGGAGCGTGTCATGCAGCTGGTCCTGCCACCAAGACTGTGGTGGGCGGCTGGTGCCTTCCTTCCCCGAAAGCCTCAGCTTCCCCATCTGTGACATGGGGGCTTCACTCTCACCCTGGGGCTGCTGTGAGTGCCCCATTTCCTGGGTGCTCTCCTGGGGCTGGATGCTCTGGAGGCCATTCCACCTGACCCTAGGGTGACTGTGTCTCATCTGATCCCCACTTTCAGATGAGGAATCTGGGATCTGAGAGAGGGAAGCCCTGTTACCCAAGCTGCCCAGCGGTCAGGGTGGGCCTGTGCTGGGGACCCCAGGCTGTCTGCTCAGAACCTGTGCAGGAAGTAGGGGGACGGCCCTGCCCCACTGGCTCAGGGTGGGCTCCTTGGGGTGACCAGACAGCTGACCTCAGGCTGGGGAGCAAAGTGCAGCTTCTGAGGATGCTGGGAGCCCCGATCTGAGAAGAACCTGGGGGTCCTGGCCCAACATGGCAACTTTCAGTCCCCAAGGGTCTCTCCCTCCTCGAGTAGGGGCCTGGGGCTCCTGGATCTATGCTCTTAGCCTAGGTCTGATCAGCTGGTGAAGGGGCTCCTGGGCCCCTCCCCACAAGTGGATGTACCAAATGATGAATCCCCGTCTCTGCTTGGGCTCTGGTGGTCTTCTGTTTGTGGCCTGCCGAGGCAAAATGGGGGCAGGCAGAGAGGCACTGGGCCTGCTGGCATCCAGAGGGCTTTCTGCACAGTTCCTGATAGGAGGGTACGGAGAGGCTGTGGCCCTGTCTGGTTTCACACAGCATTCTGGCCGAGGGCCATCTGCCAATACCTTCCTGAGGCCACTGGTGGGAGCGTGGAGGTTGGGGTTGGGTGGGACTGGGGAACAGTCTCCCACCAGGTTATGCCTGCTGCCTCCTTGGCTTCCTTTGGCGTGTGGGATGGGTACTTGGAGGAAGGAAATAGATCCCAACACCTCTTGTTTGTGACATTCTGTTTTAGCCCCAGGCCTGGCCAGTGGCTTTGAACATAAATATTGGTCAAGCCAAGGGCTTGCTTGGGATCCTTTCCCTTGATTCAGACCCTCTGGGGCCCTGAGTCACACACCCACCCCCGCCCCCGCCCCTCCATAGGAATCTCTTTTGTGAAAGCCAGGAGGGGGATTGGAGGGTACTGGCTGGTTCGGGCCGCTGGCTGTCGGCAACTCCTGCCCCGTCTGACCTGAAGCTTCTCCGGTGGGGCCTCCAGCGTGGCAGCCAGATCCTCCATAAAAGGATAAGGATCACAGTCTTCACATTTTTAAGTCGCACAAAAGCTGTATGCATAATTAATGTGCAATAAATGTGAGCGGCTGGAAATTAACTAAATGAAAAAAAAAAGGAGTATACTTAATTGTAAAAATCTCATTTTCCTTTTATTCTTTTCTTTTCTCCCTCTCTCTCCCCATTCCCCCTCCCTTTTCCAACTTGTTATATTCCCGGAGCCCTTCAGATCTTGCCGGAGATCATTTTCTGAAAGACTCGCCTCCTGACCTCTTGCCGGGAGCCGCGGACAAGATTAGTTTTAAGCCGCGGCCCAGCCGGTTACTTTCAGCAGAGGGTCCGAGAGTGTCCACGAGCGGGGTGTTATTGTGTCACACAAAGGAATGTTGTAATCATCCTCTAAGACCCTCCTTGGGGGACCACTGTGCCCTGGTTTTCAAGAGCTTTGGCAGATGCTGCTTTGAGAGTTGCCATTTGAAACTCAAGAGCACCCATCCTGGTATTTAAAATTCCTAAATGCGAATTCAGTGGTTAAAAAAGCTAAAGGACTAAATACATTTACGTAAATTCAAACCAAGTATTTTAAGCCATACTAGCTAAGGCTCCGTTTCTTCTTTTCCTTCTAATTTTTTAAAGGACAAGACCTTTTCTAGGTGATTAAATTGGGTGAAAAATTTTTTCCCAGTGGAAAAATTTATTGACACATTCTTACTGATTGTCACATCTCTTCATAAAACCTGAGAGTTTCAGCTTCAAGAAACAACCCATCCACTTGAAAGAAAAAAAAAGAATTATTATTTTTAAAGAATAAAACACTCTATTAACAGATACTTTAAAACATGATTTATTGCACACACATAACAACAACAATAACTTAAAATATCAAATCCTTGGAATAAAGCACTGCCGATCCCATCTCCCTTAAGCACCAGCTGTTCTGTTTCTGCTGTCGTCCTTGGCCCTGGTCTGTATTAGCAGATAATTCTAAAAGAGGCTGGAGAATCGAGAGAGAAACCTCAGAGGCATCTAGGTTGTTTGGGCAAGGATTGTGTTTTTAGAACATCCTACTCTATCCTGTATAGTTCGTAGCTGTTCCTTCTCAAGTCTTTTCAAATAGCAACCAACTCATATCGTCTCCTTGACTTGCTCTGTTACCAGTGAATTTATAAAAAGAAAAAGATGGTCAATAGAGTTGCTCACGTTCGCTGCCACCTCTGCTTAGGTACCGGTCCTGTTCAAGGCAAACTGCCGTCATCCAAGAGACGCCCAGGTGTCGGGGACCACAGGCGAGCTGTAAATAACCCAGTCCGTGGCTGTAGATCACCTCTGGCTGGACAGCCACGCCACCTCCACGGCCGCCCAGCTGGTAGACGCAGCCGCCTTTGGGAACAGGTGGCCCGCAGGGGCGGTGGCTGGTCTCCGCCGCAGCCTTGGAGGACCAGCCTGATTCCAGCCTCAGACAACCCACCCACCCAGTGCTCGACCAGGCCCCAGCCACAGGCTTTCACGTTAAACAGGTTCTGACACTAAAAATCAAGGTCTGCCGGCTGTTGTCATAGGAATGCAATATCCTCCGGAGGTCTCCTTATTAAAAAACCACATCTTGCGGCTGCCCAGGCTGGATCTCTATTTCATTTGTATTGATCACAGGGAAATGTCTCATTCCCTGGCTGACAAATGCAGCCAGTAGGGAGGGAGTCCGTGTTTGGTGGAAAACATTTATGTTCACAGTGATCTGGGGGATCCTGAGGCCGGAGCTGTGAGGTTTTGTGTGTGTGTGTGTGTGTCTGTGGGGAGGGGGGGGCGTCATCTCTAGTTATGCTGTGGGATTACAAACGTAGTGATAACAGGGGCTTCGGAAATTAGCCAGGGTGACCACTTCATTTTAAAGACTTTGGGTCAAGGATGGGACCTGACTTCCCCTCTTCCCGGGTAGTAGCGCTTCTAGGAGTCTGCCCTATAGATGGTACCTGCCATTGTGTGAAGGGATATTCAACACAGCACTGCTTGAGGTGCCAAGTTGGGGAAACCACCTCCACATCCATTACTGGAGATTGGGTTAAAAAAAAAAGTATGATATTAGGCAGAACCACGTTAAGCTGCCACTTCTGCTGGTCAAAAATGGTTGAATATTGATAATCTCATATGGGTCCATCTACCACCTCTACCGAATAGGATGGTGTGCACTTTTTTTAAATAAAATTTTTTTATTGAAGTATAGTTAATTTACAATGTTATGTTAGCTTCAGGTGTACAGCAAAGTAATTCTGTTATACATATATGTGTGTGTGTGTATATTCTTTTCAGATTCTTGTCCACTATAGGCTATTACAAGATACTGAATATAGTTCTCTGTGTTATAACAGGCAGTCTTAAAAAGGATAAGATGGAGGACCCTCCAAGATGTATTAGAAAATGGAAAAAAGCAAGCTGCAGAATTGTGTACTGGTATGCTCTGTATATATGTTTTTTTTTTTTTGAAAGGGAAATATATGCATAACTGTTGGAATAAGCCTCGACTCTGGAAGGAAACACTAGAAATGGTCCAAAGAGACTGCTTTGGGGGCGGGACCGAGGAAGGCTGAGACCGAGGTTGACTTTCCTCTTTACAGCTTCTCTATTTTCCTAATTTTGTACGTGTGTGTGTGTGTAGGGTGAATACAAAATCATTAAAATTTGAAACAAAGATCAGAATGTCAGGGAAGCCATCATTATATTAGAGGTTAAGTGCTCAGACTGTGGTCTGGGAATTCTGGGCTTCAAGCTACTTGTCTCACTGAGGAGCCTCAGTTTCCTCATCTGTCGAGTGGGGGTAATAACAGTGTTTACTTCACAAAGGGGAACTGAAGATTTCCTTGAGATGTGAAAGGGACAGGGTCAGCCCAGCGGCACAGGGAATTCAGTGAATGTTAGATGTTATTATAGATGATACATAAATCATAACACACAAATCCTTACAATGTCTTACTTGGCATTTTTGTTTTCTTGAAAGAGAATTTTTAACTTGTCATGTATGTTTGGAGCCGGGAACTGAGACCCCCAAATAGTACGTGGAACTCTGTCTAGGGGGCCACTTCACTGACGCTGAGCATGCAGGGTGGCTCTGGTGCCTTTTCTTTTTTTCTGAACCTGTAAATGGTCTTCTGCATCTCTGTGTACACAGGCAGGTGAACTAATAGAATTAGGCTTATTGGTTTAATTCCTCTGGGTCCTCTTGGCAAGGGGAGAGCAGCTGGATGAATATTTTAATTAAGCTCTGACACCCAGAAGTCAAAGTCCCCGAGCGGTCCCCAGTGGGCAAGGTCTTGCAGTTTGGGGTTTAATCAAGTTTGGTTTCGGAGTTCAAATTTCTTCCTGGACAGAAATGTGTCATTAGGCGTCCAAGATTTCGACTGGAAAAAAAATACAACTTGACTGTATTTTCTCTAGAGAATGACACTGCGATTCGATTAGCTCCTTTTCCTTGACATTTTGCCCGCTTTATTAACTTCTGCTTTGCTTTTAAGCAGGCAACTACTGTTTTACTTCCCTGAAGAAGCTCATGATATTATAATTCAAGTGTCAGGACAGATTAGGTTAAATGAACTGTGTAATTCCCGAAGGAAAACAAACTTCAAAACGGACACGGTTCGCCTTGTAACATGTCATGGATTGCATTAGCGTTGAACGGGCGATTCCATCACCCAAATGTGCTAAAGTTGGCTCAAATGTTCCCCACTCTGCAAGGTGAGAAATTACTTAGCTAACAAAACATTTCGTTTTCCTCTCTTTGCATTCTTTCTTTATGAGATCCTGAATGTGACATTTTCACCAAAAAATCTCTGCGCTTATTTGTGAAAAATGTATATTAAAACCAAAACCCATCAAATGGAAAGAAATCACAGATGGTTTTATTCACAAGCAGTAGAATTAATGGCCTCTCTTCTCTTTATAAATATTAGAAGCAGATGAGTTCATTACGATTTCACCCTAATAAAGAAAACCTGCTTGATTTTGACAAGACATTGACTTATCTAAAACATCTCCTAAATAACAAAGCTACTTCCCGCCCGTAAAACACCAGCTCGCAAACACCAGCTTTACCTGGACTGCTTCTAAATTAATGAAAAACACTCGAATCCAAAGAGCGCAGAAAAAGGGATTGAGGGGGCGGGGGAGACGGGGGGAGTGGTGGTGCGTGGAGAGATGGAATTCAAGATTTTTTTTTTTTTTGGGAAAATGTGACTGATTTTTGCAAAGAGCGAGTTTTGAAATGTTTACTCTGTGGTGGTTTGAAATTTTTACATCTTTCAACAAAGCGCGCGCGGAGAAGTGAAACCATCTGAAAGGGCTTTTGAAAAGAGCGACTCAGCACAAGTTGGAGGAGGCTGCGGTTCCTTTATCTTGGGCGATCTGTGCCCATCCTGCGGGAGGCGGGAGGGAGGACCAGCCCTTTCCCCACTTCGCTCCGTGCCTCCCTGCTCCGGGCTCCTAGGCATGGCTTCAAAGCACTGTTGGCGGAGCGTCCCGGGAGGGAATCGGGAATCGGACACCTCCGCGCCGGGAAGCCGGGCGGCCGGCCGGCGCGGTCCTCTCCCCCAGCTCGGCTCTGCCTGATGTGGTCATCTTGTTAGTCATGGCAAGCTCGGGGTCCCTCTGTTTGTGCCTCTTTCAGCACTTATTAAGCGAAAAGTGGGAGGCTTTACACGAAACTGCAAAAGATGTTTTTTTTCCTCCCCAGGGCCAGGGCCGTCGGGGCCACGGCTTATCCATCATTGCAAAGATCTCTCTGAGGCATGGAGCGGAGGCAGCCCTGCCCAGAGGGGTTGGAAAATGAGCGGCATATGGGGCCCTCAGTCCCAGGACCTTCTTGGCTTGGCTCCCGGGGAAGGGCGTGGGCTTCTTGGTCTGGAAACCGCCCAGGGAAGGCCTCTGGGGAGGCAAAGGCACACGGCTTCAGAAAAATGGTACATCTCTGTGGCTTTGGTGACCAGGTCTGCCTTTCCGGGCTCTTCGGATTCCCCCATTTTCCCCCAGCCCCGAGACCAACTTTGGGGAGAGGGGAAGCTCACACCTCAGAGATCCAGACACCTGCCGCGGTGCTGGGGAGGGGATGCTAGTGAAGGTGGGAATGGTGTTTCTAAGCAGCCCTGGAAGGTGAGCAAATTCCGGTACCTCTGTATGGTCTCAGGAACCTGCATCCTTGCTCCTCTGCATTCCCTTCCTCCGAGTGACGAGGGGCTGTGAACTCTCCGACCTGCCCAGGTGGAATTCTGAGATCGTCAGAAGTCCCTCCTTTGAGCCTCAGTTCCATGAGTATCAAACTGCTGGGGAGACTTTGGGGGTGGGGGAAGCAACAAGTTTGAGCCAAGAACCCATGATTGAAATTCTCCACCAATAAATTCCTCCCAGCTGAGCCCCAAGGGTCTGTAGTTGGTTCAGCAAGCTGGGGCGGCAGGAAGCGGGTGGGGGTCTGCCAACTTCAAACAGGACCTGGGGTGGCGGTGGGGGTAGGGGGGAGATGGTGCTGAGCAGGGAGGCCACCGACAGAGGGCTCGGAGCTAATTAAAGAGACTGCGTGGGGGCACCTATAAACTCGACCCTCTCCCTATTCAAGTGCCAGCCACTCAAGTTCTATGCAAGGATGTGCCCCTCACTTAGGGTGAGCCCGGAAAGGGAACAGACTTGAGTCACACATTGGACAGACATTTGCAACCCCCTGGAAGACCCCAGCGTGGGCTGCTTTGCCTCCCCACCAAAAGCCTCTTTGGACATTGAAGATCTATTATTTATCAGGCACTGGGCTGGGCCCAGCGTGTGTGCATGCTAAGTTGCTTTAGTCGTGTCTTTGTGACCCCCTGGACTGTAGCCTGCCAGGCTCCTCTGTCCATGGGATTCTCCAGGAAAGAATACTGGAATGAGTTGCCATGCCCTCCTCCAGGGGATCTTCCCAACTCAGGGATCCAACCTGCAGCTCTTCCATCTCTTGCATCTCCTGCTTTGGCAGGCAGATTCTTTATCACTAGCGCCACCTAGGAAGCCCAACTCTCCCATTTTACAGATGAGGAGAGTAAGGCTCCTAGAGGCAAAGGCTAAAGGCTCACCAGCTCAAGGGTATTTGGCTGGCGGGTGGGAGAGACTGGGTTGGAGCCAGGATCCTCAGACTTATGACACTGGCTTGGGCCGGGGACTAGCAAAGGACAGGTCATCGCTGCTTACAGCCTGCCGTCACCTTGGCCCTGCCCCCTCACACTGTCCTTGACATTCAATCAGGTGCCGATGATGTCTGGCCCAGCAGTTAGGGCTGGGCCTCCCCAGCTTCCCCACGACAAATGGTTCTCATTTGAAAGGGAGGTTATAAAAACACATGCCCAAAGACACTGTCAGGGAACTGAGGATTAATCTCATTTCAGTCAAAGACCATTCCAAATATTTGGGGGGTGAGTAGATGGGGGTGGGTAGCAGCCCTTGTCTGGGAAGGAAGTCAGGGCTTGAGGGTGCCCGTCAGGTCAGGGCCAGTGTGGAGGCACGTTGTGATGTGGACTGGGGAGGTCAGAGGTCATCACCTACCTGGTGAGGTAGAGCCTGACTGGAGGCATTGCTCTGCTGCACAAAGTCCCTGAGGCCGGCTTTATGGGAGGAGGCCGGCTCCATCATGAACGCTCACACTGCGTCTGGTATCTCGGTTATGTTTCAGGGAGATTTAAGTTGACAAAAGAAAGGGAAGGATTAGATGCCGGAGACATTTTCATTTTCTGGATGGTGTCAGAGCTGTGTGTTTTTGCCTGGTGATTCAACCAGAGAGGGCCCTGAAGACCAACCAGGAGGAGTGGGGGGCCCTGCCTCCCAGCCCCCTGCCCACATGCCCGTGTGGGCTGCACAGCGAGCCCCCCATCTGAGCCAGGGAAGTGAGGGATCATCAGCCATGCTCTAAGCCAGCTGGGGGACCTGGTTCCTAATAGACAACCCCATGGGGTTCTGGGGCTCTGGAATGAGCTGTGAACTCGGTGCCTCTGCAGAGCCTTCCTAACCACCCCAGTGGCTCCACTGCCTGAAAGCTCAGGGGGTGCCAAGTGGCTGCTGCAATCTGGCCTGTTCAGTGACCCGGGAGGTAAAGACTTTTATTATCTCCATTTTGCGGCTGGGGAAACTGAGGCTCAGAAAGACGCAGGTGGTTTGTCTAAAGCCCGGACGATAGAGACCCATCTCTAACTTTCTCAGCAACTTCCACAGTAGGGACTGTTGTCTTTCCCAATTTATGTGTGGAAGTCGAGGCTCAGAGTTTGGTCTCTAGGATGTGGTCCAAGCTACTGGGGGAGGGCGAAGCCGAAGGCTTTGGGTCCCTCCAGCTGATCCGGATTCCGAGCTTGGCGAGCGGGGCTGGTTATTCCCTTGCGGCGGTCGAGAGCCCACGCGGGCCGCCCTCCGCAAACCTGCGGGGAGCGGCTGGGGTGGGACCTCCGAGAGGCGCGGAGGGGCTCGCGCGGCGGGCTGGCCTCCATCCAAACAAATGTCCGCAGTGCGGAGGCGATGGATTCGTTTTCCGAACTGTCAGAGGGGTTCTCGGAGCTCTGCTTTCTTTTCCGAACGGTGGGTGAGCCGCCAGCACGCAGAGCCGGGGCCCCCGCAGAGCCCAGCGAGGGCCGGCGCCGGGCCGGGCGCGGCAGAGCGCCCTCGCGTGGCCGGACTGGGGCGCGCGAGCCCGCGTCCCAGGCTGCGGGCGGAGAGGGGCCTCGTGCTCTGCACCAGCCGGAAAGGGAGGTCTAGGACGCGATAAGCCCTGTTTTTACAGAGGGGAAAACAGGCAGAAGATAGGGGCAAGAGACCTCCCAGGTTCCCCCGACTGGGAAATGGAATTCAAAGTGGGGGAGTGCCTCCCTGCGAAAGGCCTGCTCCCTGGAAGCAACCAAAGGCTGTTGCCGCCCCTCCGAGGGGTGGAGTACTGGGGGGCCCACCGCGGCCCTCTACCTGAGCGGGAAGCGCTGATGGGTGAGGTGGTGCTGGAAGCAAATTCCAAATACGGAGCTCTTGGAAATTTTCTGGCAAAATCCAGCCAGGGAATACTGATGGGGCACCCAGGCCAGGGGCCCCCACACTGGGTGGATAGGTCTGGGGTGGGCTGGGGTCTCCTAAGAGTGCCTCTCCCCCTTCCTGCGTATCCTAAATGGGCCTTCCTTGGCCTCCTTGGAGCCCAGTACCTTCTGTGGCTGGTAGCCAGCATTAGGCCACACTGTGTGCCAAGCATCTTAAGGGTCTCACTTCAGATCCTCCCCTGGAAAGCCCTGGTGATTGCTGGCTGTTTTCTCAGGGCCCCAGGCTTGTGTTCAGAGCTGGGTGCTGAGCTGGGGCCATCGAACCTCAGGAGTCATCCCCAAACGGGACAGGACACCCAGAGCATGGAATCCCGGCTGCCTTCAGGCTCAGCATGGGCTCTGGGAGTACTCTGGTTGGACACCCTGAGCTCCCTCTGGTTGACCCATCCTTCTGCAGCCTGGTTTCTGCATAGGCATAACCTATGAAGGTAGAAAGAGTCTGAGCCCATGGACTGTGGTGTAACACACAAAGCAGATTGCTGTGGTCCTCCGTAAACGTGTGCGGGGGCTGTGTGACCAAATGCAAACCCCCCTCCATTTGTTTGCCCCTTACTTGGAACATCCTTCATCCCAGTCCATCCCCTTCAGAGCTCAGTACCCACCTTGTCTCTTCCAAAACCTTTCTTCTACTGTCTTCCAGGACTCCTCTCCAAGGGATGGGGACTAGTTGGAAACAAAAGTCATTTTTAAAGGATTAGAGAGGATGGGCAAAGATTCTTAAGGTGCAGAAAGGAAAAGATTGATAATTGGACTATATTAATAACTTCAAAAATTAAATATTGAGTTTTTTTTTTTACTGAGGTTGCTATTGTTGTTCAGTCACTCAGTCGTGTCTGACTCTTTGCGACCCCATGGACTGCAGCACGCCAGCTGCATGACCAGCTCCCAGAGCTTGCTCAAACTCATATCCATTGAGTCGGTGATGCCATCCAACCATCTCATCCTCTGTCATCCCCTTCTCCTCCCGCCTTCAAGCTTTCCCAGCATCAGGGTCTTTTCGAATGAATCAGCTTTTTGCATCAGGTGGCCAAAGTGTCAGAGTTTCCTTTATGATTGACTGGTTTGATCTTGTTGCAGTCCAAGGGACTCTCAAGATCTTCTCCAACACCACAGTTGAAAAGCATCCATTCTTTAGCCCTCAGCCTTCTTTATGGTCCAACTCTCACATCCATACATGACTACTGGAAAAACCATAGCTTTGTCTATATGGACCTTTGTTGGCAGAGTAATGCATCTGTTTTTTAATATGCTGTCTAGGTTTGTCATAGCTTTTCTTCCAAGGAGCAAGTGTCGTTTAATTTCATGGCTGCAGTCACTGTCCACAGTGATTTTGGAGCCCAAGAAAGTAAAACCTGTCACTGTTTTCATTGTTTCCCCATCTATGCCACAATCTTAGTTTTTTGAATGTTGAGTTTTAAGGCAGCTTTTTCACTGTCCTCTCTCACCTTCATCAAGGGTGGTGTCACTTGCATATGTGAGGTTATTGATATTTCTCCCTGCAGTCTTGATTCCAGCTTGTGCTTCATCTAGTCTGGCATTTTGCATGATGTACTCTGCATATGATAAATAAGCAGGGTGACAATATACAGCCTTGATACACACCTTTCCTAGTTTTGAACCTGTCCATTGTTTCATGTCCAGTTCTAAGTGTTGCTTCTTGACCTGCATACAGGTTTCTCAGGAGGCAGGTGAGGTGATCTACTCTTTCCATCTCTTGAATTTTTCACAGTATGTTGTGATCCACATAGTCAAAGGCTTTAGCATAGTCAATGAACCAGAAGTAGATGTTTTTCTGGAATTCTCTTGCTTTTTCTATGATCCAACGGATGTTGGCAATTTGATCTCTGGTTCCTCTGCCTTTTCTACATCCAGCTTGTACATCTGGAAGTTCTTGGTTCACATACTATTGAAGCCTAGGTTGAAGGATTTTGAATATTACCTTGATAGCACGTGAAATGAGGGCAATTTTGTGGTAGTTTCAACATTCTTTGGCATTACCTTTCTTTGGGATTGGAATGAAAACTGACCTTTTCCAGTCCTGTGGCCACTGCTGAGTTTTCCAAATTTGCTGGTATGTTGAGTGCAGCATTTTAACAGCATCATCTTTTAGTATTTGAAATAGCTCAGCTGGAATTCCTTCACCCCCACTAGCTTTGTTCATAGTGATGCTTCCTAAGGCCCACTTGACTTCACACTCCAAGATGTCTAGCTCTAAGTGAGTGATCACACCATTGTGGTTATCTGGGTTATTAAGATCTTTTCTGTATAGTTCTTCTGTGTATTCTTGCCACCTCTTCTTAATATCTTCTGCTTTGGTTAGGTCCATGTTGTTTCTGTCCTTTATTCTGCCCATCTTTGCATGAAGTGTTCCATTGGTATCTCTAATTTTTTAAAGAGATCTCTATTTCCTTTCTATTATTTTCCTCTATTTCTTTGCATTGTTCACTTAGAAGGGTTTCTTATCTCTCTCTGCTATTCTTGGGAACTCTGCATTCAGATGGGTATAGCTTTCCTTTTCTCCTTTGGCTTTCGCTTCTCTTCTTTTCTCATCTATTTGTAAGGCCTCCTCAGATATCCACTTTTCCTTTTTGCATTTCTTTTTCTTGGGGATGGTTTTGATGACCACCTCCTATACAGTGTCACGAACCTCCATCCATAGTTCTTCAGGCACTCTATCAGACCTAATCCCTTGAATCTATTTGTCACTTCCACTGTACCATAATAAGGGATTTGATTTAGGTCATACCTGAATGGCCTGGTGGTTTTCCCTACATTCTTCAACTTAAGTCTGAATTTTGTAATAAGGAGTTCATGATCTGAGCCACAGTCAGCTCCCAGTCTTGTTTTTGCAGACTGTATAGAGCGTCTCCATCTTCAGCTGCAAAGAATAAAATCAATCTGATTTCAGTAATTGACATATATTAATTTCAGGTGTACAATATAACAATTCAATATTTGTATATGTTGCAAAATGACCATAACAAATCTGTTTAACATCTGTTTTTATATATCCTATGGTGCATGCATGCTCAGTCATACCTAACTCTTGTTGCCCCGTGGACTGTAGCCCACCAGGCTCCTCTGTCCCTGGGATTTTTCAGGCAAGAGTACTAGAATGGGTTGCCATTTCCTCCTTCAGGGGATCTTCCCAAATCTGGGATCGAGCCCACGTCTCCTGTGCTTCCTGCTTTGCAGGCGGATTCTTCACCACTGTGCCACCTGGGAAGTCATCTGTCATCATACAGTTAAACTTTTTTTCTCATAATGAGAACTTTTATGATCTACTCTTTTAACACCTTTCAGATGTGCAATACAGTATTAATAACTGCAGTTACCATGCTGTTCTTTACATCCCTAGAACTTATAACTGGAAGTTTGTATCCCTTGACCCCCTTCACCCATTTTGCCCATCCCCCACCCCCGTCTCTGGCAATTACCGTTCTCTATAATATGCACTAGGTTCATTGTCGTGGTGGTGGTGTTATTTACTTATTTATCAATAATACACTGCAAAGTGCTTACAAATCAGAGAATGTATTAAAGAAATTAGCTCCGTGTCCCCATTTTATTGATTTTTAAAATTAATTAATTGGCTTTTTGACTGGTGGGTCTTCACTGCTGCACACAGGCTTTTACTAGTGGCGAGAGGGGACTACTCTGTTGTTGTGCACGGGCTTCTCATTTTGGTGGCTTCTCGCTGCGGAGCACGGGCTCTAGACACACAGGCTTCAGTCGTTGCAGTGTGTGGGCTCAGTAGTTGTGGTGCATGGGCTTAGTTGCTCTGTGGCATATGGGATCTTCCTGGACCGGGAATTGATCTGGTGTCCCTTGCCTTTCAAGGCAGATTCTTAACCACTGGACCACCAGGAAGCCCTTTGTGTTCCCGTTTTAAACCCACCGTTTATCAGTTAATGTCCTTAGGCAATCACTTTAACCTGTTTGAAGACTTGGTTTCTTCATCTGTAAAATGATGGTGATGGCTGCCCTTTTTATCTTTTTTTTAATTGAAGTACAGTGGATTTACAATATGACATTAGCTTCAGGTGTATAACAGTGATTCAATGTTTTTACAGATTATTCTCAGTTAATGTTATTGCAATATAATGGCAGAATGCCCCTGTACTGTGTATCCTTGTTTATTTTATCCAAATATCCTTATTGTTTTATAGTCTGCAAATATCCTTATTTATTTTATCCAAAGTAGTCTGTGTCTCTTAATTCCATAACCTATCTCACCCCTCTCCATTTCCTTCTCCACACTGGTGACACCAGTTTGTTCTCTATAAGTCTGTTTCTGTTTTGTTATATCCATTTCTTTGCTTTATTTTTTAGATTACACATACAAATGATAACATAGAGTATCTGTATTTCTTATCTGATTTATTTCGCTAAGCATAATACTCTTTAGGCCCATCCATATTGTAGCAAATGGCAGACTTGCATTCTTTTTAACGGCAGAGTAATATTCCATTATATATGTATACACACACACGCACATATACTACATCTTCTTTATCCATTAATCGGTTGTTGGGCACTTAGGTTGCTTCCATATCTTGGCTATTATAAATAATGCTGCTATAAACACTGGGATGAAATTATCTTTTGAATTAGGTTTTTCATTTTCTTCAGGTGATTACCCAGCAGTGGAATAGCTGGATCATACGGAAGCTCTATTTTTTAGTTTTCAAAGGAAACTTTATACTGTTTTCCACAGTGGTTGCGTCAGTCTATAATCCCACCAACAGTGGGATTTCTCCACATCCTCAGCAACATTTGTTATTTGTAGACTTTTTGATGATAGCCATTTTGACAGGTGTGAGGTGACATCTTGTGGTTTTGATTTGCATTTCCTTCATGATTATGATGTTGCTCAACATCATGTCTGTTGGCCATGTGGATGTCTTCTTTGGAAAAAATTTCAGGTCTTCTGCCCATGTTTTGATTGGGTTGTTTGTTTTTTGTTATTAAGTTGTATGAACGGTTCATGTATGTTGGATATTAATCCCTTGTCAGTCATATCATTTGCAAATATTTTCTCCCATTCTGCAGATTGCCTTTTCATTTTGTTGATGGTTTTATTTGCCGTGCAAAAGCTTTTCAGTTTAATTAGGTCCCATTTGTTTATTTTTTACTTTTTTTTTAACCTTAGGTCAAAAAAATATTGCTATGATTTATGTCAAAGAATGTTCTGACTAGGTTCTCTTTTAGGAATTTTATGGTTTCAGATCTTACTTTTAGATCTCTTTTAGATTACTTTTAGTAAACTTGAGTTTACTTTTGTATATGATATGAGGAAATACTCTTTTAGATTTTAGATCTTTAGATTTTAGATCTTTAGATTTTAGATCTTTAGATTTTAGATCTCCTTTTAGATCTAAAAGGAAATCTCTTTTAGATTACTTTTAGTAAACTTGAGTTTACTTTTGTATATGATATGAGGAAATACTCTAATTTCATTCTTTTGCATATAGCTGTCCAGTTTTCTCAGCACCACTTACTGAAGAAACTGTCTTTTCTCCATTGTATATTCTTATCTCCTTTGTTGTAGGTTAATTGACCATAAGTGTGTGGGTTTATTAATGGGCTGTCTGTTCCATGGATCTGTCTGTCTGTTTTTGTGCCAATTCCATACTGATTTGGTTAATAAAACTTTAAAATATATCAATAGTTTGACATCAGGGAGCACGATGCCTCCAACTTTGTTCTTTTTTCTCAAGGATGCTTTGGCTATTTGGTATCTTTTGTGGTTCCATACAAATTTTAGGATTATTCTCTTTCTGTGAAAATGCCCTTGGAATTTTGATAGGGATTGTATTGAATCTGTAGATTGCTTTAGAGAATATGGGCATTTTAGGACTATTAATCCTATTAATTCATGAATATGGGGTATTTTTCCATTTATTTGTGTCTTCAATTTCTTTCTCCAGTGTCTTGCAGTTTTCAATATACAGTCCTTTCACCTCCTTGGTTAAAATTTATTCCTAGATGTTTTATTGTCTTTGATGTAATTATAGGCTGAATTGTTTTCTTAATTTCCCTTTCTGATAATTAATTATTAGTGTACTAAAACAACTGATTTTTGTATCCTGCAACTATGATCTGGGCATAAGAAGGTTTAAAAACTCTTCAGTTGATTCTAATGAGCAATCAAGGTTGCAAACCCTTCAACTCCCTCCAGAGAAGGATAAGAGGGTTATAGAGGGATTGATGTACCTTGGGGGTTCCAGCCTGTGCCAACTTCTGCCTGTGTGTCCTCCCCCATCAGGGGATTCAGATCTTCAGTGTCTAAGACCTATGCCCCTGAACCACCTTTCCTGAGATCTGTGTCTCTAGTTGCATTTACCTGGCCCAAGGTGTGGGGAGAAGAGACGTGTCTAGCCCAGCTATTGTTTTGGTGGTAAAAGGGTGAAATAGTGAAGGGACAGTGACAGGATGGCAGTGACCCAGCCAGGGCAGGGTGGGAGGGTGGGAGAGAGATGAACGAGCAAAGCCAGAAAACCGCCTCCCCGCGCCATCTTGCATCTGTAGCACTGGCTGTCTTTCTCTCTGGCCTGGTGTTCGCCAAGCCCCTCCTAGTTTTAGTGCTGGGTCCTGTGATCCACCAGTCTCCCTGTCTCTTTCTCTGACACCCCCCTGAGTTGGGCTCAAGGGAGAGAAACAGCAGCCCATGTCAGTCCACCTTCCTGTCTCAACCCCACCACCATCATTGATTGTGTTAGGTGCTGTAGCTTCAGAAACGAGCCAGGTGAGGGCCCAGCTCTCACCCTTGTCTCTGGTGTCTTTGAAGCCAGCATAGAAAGCCTGTGGAAGCCCAGTGCTGTTCATCATGGTCCCTGGGGCGGTCACAAGCCTCCCAGCAAGTGCCACTGGGGCCCATTCTTCTTGGGCTCCTCATCAATTGAGTTCGGTCCACCTGTCTCTGCACCCATTTCAGGAAACTCATTCAAAGAGCATTTGCCCATGCCTGCTATTCCTCTGGGCTTGTACTAGGTGCTCTGAGTATGTGTACCCAGGGAGGAAGTGTAATAAATGAGACATATACCCCTTCCTCCAGGAGTAGATAACCCAATAAGAGGATCAAATGGCTCCAATACCACCAATAGATCAATGGCTTTTAAACGAAAGGTGTTCAGTGGTTTGAAGGGAGTCAAGAAAGGACATCACAGAGGAGATATATGAGCAAGTCTTGAAGGATGAACAGAGTTTACCAGGCAGAAGAAAATGTGGGAAAAGCATTCTGGGCAGAGGGGAATAGGATATGCAAAGGCAAGAAAGGAGAGCTTATGGTTGAAGAAAGTGAAAGCGAAGTCACTCAGTTGTGTCTGACTCTTTGTGACCCCATGGATCGTAGCCATGGAATTTTCCAGTCAAGAGTACTGGAGTGGGTTGACCATTTCCTTCTCCAGGGGATCTTCCTGACTGAGGGATCAAACCTGGGTCTCCTGCATTGCAGGCTTTACCTCTGAGCCACCAGGAAGGGTTGAGGAAGTGTGAATAATTCAGCAGGGGTATTAGCGGCAGGTGAGGCTGGGATGGGAGGTGGGGGCAGACCTAGAACAGTGGGGTATGGAGACCTGGGGGCTCAGATTTCATTCTCAGGGTGAGGGATGAAGCACAGGAAGTGGGGGAGTACTATTGGATCTTGGCCGTGAGGACAATGGAAGAGATGGCAAGACAGGGGAGGCAGTGGGGGGAATAGTTAAGGGGTCGATGTTGTCATCCAGGCCAAAGGTGTTGAGGCTGGAACTTAAAAAGGAGCAGCAAGAAAAATAGGGGCTGAGTTTGAAAGCAAGTTTAGATGCGAGAACTGCCCAGCTGGAAATGGGGTGATCACAGGCAGCTCCAGGTGGGGGCGTGGGTGGCTCTGGTGAGAGATGGTAGGGCTGCTCCAGAGATGGGGACGTTAGCAGAAGGCAGGCAGTGTGGGGCCTGGGGGCAGGTGGCACACTCGGCTCGGGATGTGCTGAGATTAAGGTGAAATGTCCACGTGGAGACTGTTGCTGCGGCCGTGCGGCTGGAGCTCAAGCAGACTGGCCATGACAGACCTAAGCATAAAGACCCACTGGCTCCCAGCTGCCAGGAGTGGGGAGCAGCGGGAAGAGGTGAAGTTGGGCTCAGGGAGCATCCTGGGTTTTAGCAACAAGCCAGTTAGTGCGGGGAGTAGGACAGACATGGCTGGGATGTGTGTGTGTGGGGGCGTGCGTGCAGTGGGATGGGCTAGACCATCAGCACCACAAGACAGGGAGGTCTGTGGTGCCAGTCACTGCTGAGCCCGCAGTGCCCGGCTTGGGGCCTGCACGTGGATATATAACACGGCTTGGACAGCTGGGCGGATGTGTGGATGGATGAATGGTGCTCCACCCCCTTCACTGGCCTCCCTCCTTGTCCGAGTGGTGGAGGGCTCCACCATCACCTGGGGAGGTGTGCCACCCCTCTGCCTACTCTTCCCTTCTCTGTAGCAGATGCTTCTCAAGGGTCTAAACCTACACCTGTTCCAGGCGCTTTGAGGTCGCACAGCCCCCCTCCCACCAGGGCCAGAGCAGCCAGGAGCAGAAGGGGTCACCTGACCCAGGCAGCCAATCACAGTCTGTCCTGGGACTCTTGTCTCTGGGTCTGCTGAACTGAGAATGTGGAAACATGGAGGGTCATGTGAGCATGCATGTGCCAAGTGTGCTGGTGCACAGAGCAGGTGAGGGGGAGGGCCGGGGTGTGAGAGGACGAGAAGCAAGCAGGTGTCCAGACAGAGGGCAAAGAGCTGCCACCTGGCTCTGGCCCCTCACAGGCTCGGCTGCGTCCTGCTTTGGGCTCCGAGTGTCTCCAGGTCTGGCCACAAAGCCCTCCTTGGTCCAGGCTGTTGTGTGTGGACTTCAGTTTCTTGCTGCCTAGAGGCTTCTCCCGGGGCTCTCCAGAGCAGTGCTGGAGGCCCCTCTGGAAACAGGTTCTGTGTCCTGGGTGTCAAAGGCCACCACTTGACCTTCCTGGGTGATGCAGCCCCGGGAGGGACCCGGCACATCCGGTGGGCGGCAACACAGAACCAGGCCCCAAAGATAGCTGGCAGGTCACTCGGTCTCCAAGCTGACTGCCCTGAGTGTCCTCATTCCGTCCTCCCAGGGGAGGCCGCCGAGGGAGGCATGGCCCCTTTAGACAGGCGTGGGGTGCTCCGAGCTACGTGCTCAGGAAGCAGCAGCACCGGAACGTGAGGTCAGCTCTCTGAACTCCATGCTGAGCGGCGTTCGTGGCTTTCTCACAGAATTCTCTGGGCTGTTCTCCCTCTCCCACCGTGGGAAAAAGACCTGAGGGGTGCCGGGCATGGGGGCCTGGGCTGGAGGTACCATTACCTTTTGGGGGATTTTCACGGTTCTAGTGAGATGACAGCTATGGGTCACCCAAGCCTGGTGTTAATAGGCCTGGAGGTGGAGATGGCTGAGACCCAGGTGTCTGGCCCCAAAATGCACAAGTGAAAGTGTTAGTTGCTCAGTCGTGTCTGACTCTTTGCGACGCCATGAACTGTAGCCCATCAGACTCCTCTATGGGATTTCCTAGGCAAGAACACGAGTGGGTTGCCATTCCCTTCTCAGGGGATCTTTCCCGACCCCAGGGATCGAGCTGCATTGCAGGCAGATTCTGAGCCACTAAGGTCACTTTATAAAGGAGGCAAAGAGCTCTGATGGTGTAACCTGACCAGTCGTGTCCCACAAGGAGCCTGTGCATGTCTGGGGCTGGCAGCCCCTCCGGGCATCTGGGGCAGCGTCTTGCCAGCAGCTGAGCGAGGGGATGGGACAAAACCAGTGGTGCTGAAGCCGTGTGGTTGTATGACCCCCGCTCCAGCAGCCAGATGGCCCCGCCCCGGCACAGACAAGGCTCGGGGCGAGCTGGAGATGAAAGCGCCCTCTGCATTCCTTGCTGGAGACCCATTAATACACGTGCACTTCACATGCTTTTATGGAAACTGGCATTTTTCTCCCTCCAGGAGCATTCCTGAGGGCTGCCGCTCCTCCTGGATCCTTCTGGCTTGTCACCAGGTCATCCAAACAGGGCAAGAAAACCCACCAGCTCTTTCTAGAAGGCTGGAAGGCCAGGATGGTGCCGGCCCGGCCTGCATCCAGAATGAGCTGGAGGGACCCCGGTCTCCATGCCTCAGAGACAGCAGCGAGTCAGGAAAAGGTTAAAACAAACGTTTATTTAACAAATTATATTAAGAAGACAATCACACAGTGAAACTTCCCTTTGCCAAGTACTAGAGTCACCTCAAATAAATACACGCAGTACAACGCTGTTCCTAACCTAGCGCAGCCAGCCGCCCGCCCGGGGCCCGGTTCCTGGTGGTGACAGGCCGGGCCGGCAGGGTCCAACAGGTGAGGACGGCCAGCCGCCCTTGGGGGGCGGGCAGCTGCGGTGAGAGTGGGCGCCGGCCGCTCCAGGCCCCGGGAGGCGAGCTCGGCTTTCAGGCTCACCTTCAGGCTCGCCGGCCGGCTCCAGGGAGCTGCGGGCTGGGATCCGTGTGCACGGTGAGGGGCAGCCCGCAGCCCTGGGGACTGGACCCGGCACTCACCCCGTGCTCGGTGAGACACCATCACGCCCGCAGGCCCGTTACTGCACGGGAGGCAGGTGCTCGAGACGGGACAGAGCGGGGCCTGGGCCGCTTCTGCCGCGCGCCGGCTTTGTGCCTGTGGACGCGTCTCAGCATCTTCATCTGGAACCAGCATCCGCTTCTGGGTATTGGTGGTGTTTTTTTTGGCGGGGTGGGGTGGGTGGGAGTGACAGAAGAAAATGTGCTTCAAGTGCCGGCCGTGTGCCCGGCAAGGAGTAGGTGCTTCGGACGTGTTGGCCCTCGCCTCCCGTCCCCCGCCGTCCTGACCATCCCTCTGAGAGGAGGTCGTGGCCAGAGTCAGTTCCTGGACTCGGGGGTGGGGGAAAACCTTGTTATAAATTTGCAAGTGAACCTGGGCCGGCTGCTTGCTCCCTAGTGCCATTGTGCCATTTCCAAGGCCTGTGCAGACAGGCTTAGAATTTTCAGGGGACGAGGAGGAGGCAGCGGGGGACGCTGTGCTCTGGGGAGTCCTTCTGGGAAGGGTGGAGGTCACTGCCCTTCGTGTTTCTGAGAGAAGCCCTGCCTCCCCGCCCCTCGTGGCCAGAGGGTTTGCGGAGAAAAGCACCGTCCCAGAAAGGAAGGGGGAAGAGGGGGCTTGGTCCCCAGTGAGCGAGCTTCACCTCCACGCGGGTGAGCAGCCCCCCTCAGAAGGAAAGAGACAGAGGTCAGGAGCTGCCTAAGACCCACCGGGGACGCCGGCTTCTCCAACACCGTCGCTGCTCCATTCTCTCCAGCTGCCATCACGGCGCCGTCCACAGTCACTCGCTAGACCCCGCGCTGAGGCTGCCTGCTAGGGGAGGCCTGGCCCTCTCCTGGAGGCCCTGGACCCTGCCTCTACCGGCCTGGTTGGGGGGTGGAGGGGAGACCCTTTCCCCAACAGCCACCCTCATGGCCCTCTTGCTCCCTGACAGGAAATCTCACGTGACTGTCTCTGGACCTCCTCGGGCCCACGGAGCCGAAATGCTTGCTTCTCAGTGGAGGAAGGCCGCGGAAAGGCCGCGGCTGTTACCTGGCGGGACGACCCCACGGCCGGGGTGTGAGGAGAGACTGAGGGACGGAGCCAACACGGCCGGACAGAGGTGAGCAGAGGGGCCACCCCCGCTCTTGTTTTTGGACTGGCTCCACCATCCTGGCAGCAGCAGCAGACGCAGGCTCTCTGGGCCCTTCAGGGCTCCCCACCCCGACTCCCAGGAACAACCAGCTCATTTCAGTGCGTATGTCTGAGGCCAGATCATCGGCTCAGCCCTGGGCGAGCACCCATCCCAAAGGTCTGCCCGAGGAATTTCCACCTGTGCCTCCTGGGCCCTGGCGGGTTCCAGGGGAGGCCGGCCCTGCCAGGGATGTCCTCAGGTCTTGGGGACAGTGGGGAGAGGCGACACACAGGAATCAGGAGGTATCGGAAGGGAAAGATCAGGGGCAGCCGCGGGGGGAGGCGGAGGGTCTGGAGATGGCGGAGCTGAGGCCGGCTGACTGAGGTATGTCTTGCCCTGGCCCTGTGTCTCAGCCAGAGGCTGCTCCTCTTGACTGCACCCCAGCCACCCCGGTGTCATTCGAGGAACTGCAGGGAGCAGGGGCTCTGTTCCTAGCTGGGCAGGGCCTCTCCTGGGCTGCTTGCTTACGCCAGACACGTGTCAAAGCTCACGTCCAATGCTCCAACTATCTGCTGACCCCTGCCCCCCACCTCCAAGGTGTGAGATACCAGGTTCCGGGAGTTTAGGACAGTCCCATGGCCAGACAAAGCAGACACCGGGTGAGGACCGGGCCTCCAGGGAGGACAGCGGCCCCGTTCCCACGGTGCCCGTGTGGGGAGCTGGGCTGGGTGGCCAGCACCTTGGGGAACGATGGTGTGGTCACTGGCACTAGTGGCAGAAGGGTCAGTTCTGGCTTCAGTCTGGTGACTGTGTGTCCACGTCCTTGGGCACCGGCTCACAGAGCCTCTTTACCCACGTGATGATGGTCGGGGCGTGGGGACAGGCAGTTGGAGCTGTTGTTGGCACGTGAGCACTGCAGAGATGAGCCCTTTGTGGGGATGATGGTGAGGAGGCTGGGCATGGGGACCTGGCGGCAAAGTTCATGTCCACGCAAGCACCCAGCCCCTCGGCTGCCTCGGCCGCAGGCAAGTCCTCTCTGGGCCGGTGGCTGTGGGGTGGCCGGCCCCCGTCCTCAGGGCGTCCAGTGTGTGAACTGAGGGGTGAGTCAGAGGGGAGCTAGGCCCAGGTCCACTTGGGCACCACCGGCCGCCCCTCCGTGTTTCCTTAGGGTCCCCATGAAGTTCTCGGGCACTCGAGGCCCCTGGCGTGAGAGATCTGTTCCACGGGGCAACCCATCAGTGCTAGGGGGGGTGGTGGGTGGGTGCCCTGTGCCAGGCCACCAGCCCCTCAGGGTCTTCTGGGAGGAGGCGATGGCTTCATGGTGGCAGAGTCAGGAGGGCAGGGAGCCGGTGGCATCACTGGGCGGCCAGACAACTGTCCAGGGCCCTCAGATGGCTCCCGTGGTGGGTAGGGTTGGTCAGAGGACTACTGGGCATCACACAGATACGGGAGGAGCCGCTGGTCACTACAGCACACACAGGTTAGTGGAGGTTAAGGAAGAGCATCCCCAGGGAGGCAGGGGGCATCACGTTGGGCAAGCTGATGACCGATGACTGAGGAGGCAACAGCTCAGCTGCCCAGAGTCTCCCAGGAGCGCCGAGCAGGGCAGTGTGGATGGGCGGCAGGAGGGGCCGGGTGAGGGGGCGCTCAGTAGTCCGGGCGCTGTGTCGTCTCCCCGCGGGCGGGTGGGCGGCCCCTCAGGACTGGGGGATCTGCTGGCATCGGGTGGGGCTGGGCGGGAGCCTGGCCGCGGCACTCTGCTCCGTGCGGAAGCTGTACTCATACTGCGGGAGGTCAGGGGGGAGAGAAGTTCAGTCAGGGCAGGGGACACTGGAGAGAACCAGCCCATGGCCGTGGACAAGCTGGGCGGAGGCCCCGAGGATACTGGAGGGCTGCCCTTGGCACGTGCACACGAACCGCAGGCGTGGGCTGTGCGTGTGTGTGCGTGTGTGCACAGGGAAGGGGGCACGCCTCTGGTGCTGCGTGGTGGCTGGCTGGCTCATCTGTGATGACTGGACCCTTGCGCACCACTCCCCGGGTGGTATGAGCCCTCAGCAGCAGCAGCTTGCATGCCAGGCGGTGTGCTGCACGCCCTCCCGCCTCCCGGCAGACAGTCCCCCTACTCCCGCTGCGGAAGGAGTCTCCTGGATGGGGAGGGATGGCCCTGGGCGCCACCCCAGACCTGGCCGGGCAGGCGGGCTGTGGCTGCAGGCTTGGGGAGCCCCTGGGGCCGGCCGCCTGCTCAGTGCTTTCTGAGCCGAAGACAAGCCTCAGATGGCGTGGGCCACAGGGACGGGGCACCCCATGCCCCCAGCGCCTTCCTCCCTGGGCTCCTGGGGCCAGTTTGTAATAAGCTATGAGAGCCTGGGCCAGGGTAGGACCAGCGGAGTGGACCTGGGCTCGCCTGCCCAGCTGCCGGCCTGAACCTGCGTTCAGTTCTCATGCTGGAGACCCAAGCCTACCCACCTGACCCGGGTCACAGAAATGACAGATGGTGGGCTCCGAGTCTGGTGGAAATTCAGAGGAGGGGGAACACCTGTGGTTCACCCTGATGGCCAGGGGGTATTTCTACACCCAAATGTGGGGCAGGTGTGCCAGGCAAGAAGAGTGGGGCACAGGCTGTGGGACTGGGAGTGGGCCGTGAGAAGGGCCTGGACACCAGGGGCGGCAGCCACGCGGGACCCTGGGTCTTAGGAATGAGTTGCTTAGATCAGTGGTCAGTAAACTTTTAAAATAATATTTTCAAAAACTTTTCAGCACTAAAATTGCCATAAGGAAGGGCTCCCCTACATAAAGCAGAGCAGAGTTGAACCACCTGGCTGAACTCAGCCTCTGCCTGAAGCTGCCCTCTCGGGGACCCAGTTGGGGGAGCCTGCCAGGATGACATGGAACCGTCCCAGCAAGGGTGTGGGGGGTGACCACTGGGTGCCCACCCAGTAAGGTGCCGCAGCTGTGGGCTCCAAATGGTCCCCGAGCCCCAAAGTGAGCTGCCTGCAGCTACGAGGCCCTTCCAGGGGCTGTGCTGAGCTGAGGGAGCACAGCTGAGGGGTTTTGGGGGTCACTTGGGAATGAGGGGGGAGCAGAGGATGCTGGAGGGGTTTATTCCTCCCGGGGGAAAGGGTGGGGAGAACGAGGCAGCCAGCATTTCATCCTCGGCCACCCGCCGATGGCCTACAGACTGGCCCAGGACAGAGGGGCAGCTGGCGCTGGGTGTGGGGGCGAGGTCTGGGCGGGCCCCGGCTGTCCTGTGTGAGCAGCCAAAGGGGCCAGGGGACGCCAGTGACAGGACGGTGCTCCCTACAAACAGAAGGGGTGGGGAGGGAAGGACTTGACATTGCAGGGTGACCCCAGCACCTCTGAACCTCAGTGAACTCATCTCCTTTATAATAATAATTTATTGTTATTAAGAAATAACAAGTGTGGGTGAGGATGTGGAGAAAAGGGAACCCTGTGTTCCCTGTAGCATCATTCACAACAGTCAAGATACAGAAGCGACCTGTGCCCATCGATGGATGAATGGATAAAGAAAATGTGGTGCGTACATAGGGTATTCATAAAAAATATGCAATCTTCGTGAAACTAAAATCAGAAAAGCAAAATGGATAAACCTCAAGCCAGAATCATCAAGGAATAAAAAAGGCAGAGGGTCCAAATCAATACAATCAGAAATGAAAAAGGAGAAGTTACAAGGGGACGCCACAGAAATACAGAGGACCATGAGGGCCACTGCAGGCAACTCTATGCCAATAAAAGCAGACGGCCTGGAAGAAAAGGACGGATTCTTAGGGAGGTGTGTCTCCCAAGACTGAGTCAGGAAGAAAATCTGAACAGACCAACTGCAAGCACTGAAACTGAACCTCTGATTATAAAACTCCCAACAAACAGAAGTTCAGGATCAGACGGCTTCACAGGCGAATTCTATCACACACTGAGGGAAGGGTTGACACCTGTCCTTCTCAAACTATTCCAAAACATTGCAGAAGAAGGAACACTCCCAAACTCATTCTATGAAGCCACCATCATCCTCATACCTAAATCAGACAAAGATACCACAAAAAAGAAAATTACAGGCTAATATCACTGATGACCATTGATGCAAAAATCCTCAACAAAATACTACTAAACTGAAGCCAACAATACATTAAAAGGATCATATGCTATGGTTTTTCCTGTAGTCATGTATGGATGTGAGAGTTGGACTGTGAAGAAGGCTGAGCGCCAAAGAATTGATGCTTTTGAACTGTGGTGTTGGAGAGGACTCTTGAGAGTCCCTTGGACTGCAAGGAGATCCAACCAGTCCATTCTGAAGGAGATCAGCCCTGGGATTTCTTTGGAAGGAATGATGCTAAAGCTCAAACTCCAGTACTTTGGCCACCTCATGCGAAGAGTTGACTCATTGGAAAAGACTCTGATGCTGGGAGGGATTGGGGGCAGGAGGAGAAGGGGACGACAGAGGATGAGATGGCTGGATGGCATCACTGACTCGATGGATGTGAGTCTGAGTGAACTCCGGGAGTTGGTGATGGACAGGGAGGCCTGGCGTGCTGCGATCCATGGGGTCGCCAAGAGTTGGACACAACTGAGTGACTGAACTGAACTGAACTGATACCATAATCAAGTGGGTTTATTTCAGGGAATAAAACTGTCTTTTAAGTAATGCCATTTTAAAAAAACCTGTAAATCAATATGATACATCACATTAACAAACTGAAGAGTAAAATCCATATGATCATCTAAATAGATGCAGAAAAAGCTTTTGATAAAATTCGATATTGATTTATGGTAAAAATTTTCCAGAAAGTGGGCACAAAGGGAATACTGTCAATATAATAAAGGACATATATGACAAGCCCACAGGTATTAAAACATCGCACTCAATGGTGAAAAGCTGAAAGCATTTCCTCTAAGATCAGGAATGTCCACTCTTTCCACTTTTATTCGACATAGTTTTGGAAGTCCGAGGCATGGTAATTAATCAGAGAATAAAAAGAAAGGGAATCCAAATTGGAAAAAAAAGAGTAAAGCTGTCACCATTTTCATGACATGTTACTATACATACTAATAAAAAATCCTAAAGACACTGACAGAAGACTAGAGCTCATCAATGAATTCAGTAAAGTTGCAGGGTACAAAATTCATACGCAGAAATCTGCATTTCTATATACTAAAAAATGAAATATCAGAAAGAGAAATTAAGGAAAATCCTATTTACCACTGCATCAAAATGGCAATCCACTCCAGCACTCTTGCCTGGTAAATCCCATGGATGGAGGAGCCTGATAGGCTACAGTCCATGGGGTCGCAAAGAGTCGGACATGACTGAGCGACTTCACTTCACTTCAAGGAGACAAAAGAGCTGGAGTCCAAAAACTATAAGATGCTGATGAAAAATGGAAGATGACACAGACAGATGGAAAGTTATACCACATTCTTGGATTGGAAGAATCAGTATTGTCAAAGGACTATATTACCCAAGAAAGTCTACAGATTCAATGCCAATGGCATTTTTCACAGCATCAGAACAAAAAATTTTTTAATTTGTATGGAAACACAAAGACTCTGAATAGCCAAAGCAACCTTGAGAAAGAAAAATGAAGCTGGAGGAATCAGACTCCTTGACTTCAGGCTACACTACAAAGCTACAGTAATTAAAACAGTATGGTACTGGCATAAAAACAGAAATACAGATCAATGGAACAGGATAGGAAGCTCAGAAACAAACCCACACAACTGTGGTCAATTAATCAACCACAAAGGAAGAAAGAACATACAATAGAGAAAAGACAGTCTCTTCAATAAGTGGTGCTGGGAGAACTGGACAGCTACCTGTAAATGAATACAACTAGAACATTCTCTAACATTATACACAAAAAATAAACTCAAAGTGGATTAAAGACCTAAATGTGAACACAAGATACTATAAAACTCCGAGAGGAAAACACAGGCAGAACACTCTTTGACATAAATTATACCAATCTCTTTTTGGATCTGTCTCCTAGAGGAATGGAAATAAAAACAACCAACCAACAAACAAAAAAACAAATGGGACCTAATTAAAGTCAAAAGCTTTTGCACAGCAAAACAACCACAAACAACCTATTGAATTGGAGAAAATATTGGCAAATGATGCGACCGACAAGGTATTAATCTCCAAAATATATTAATACAAACAGCTCATACAGCTCAATATAAAAAGACAAACAGCCCAATCAAAAAATGAGCAGAAGATCTAAACAGACATTCCTCTAAAGAAGACATACAGATGGCCAAAAGGCACATAGAAAGATGCTCGACATTGCTAATACAGAAATGCTGATCAAAATTACAGTGAGGTATCACCTCACACTGGTCAGAATGACCATCATCAAAAAGTCTGTAAATAATAAATGCTGGAGACGGTGTGAAGGAAAAGGAACTCTCCTACAGCGTTGGTGGGAATGTAAATTGGTGCAGCCATTATGGAGAACAGTATGAAGCGTCCTTAAAAAAACTAAGAATAGAGTTACCATATGATCCTGCAACCCCACTCCTGGCTATATATCCAGAGAAAATCACTGGAAAAAATACATGTACCCCAATGTTCACTGCAGCACTCTTTATAATAACCAGGACATGGAAGCAACCTAAATGCCCATCAACAGAGAAATGAATAAAGAAAATGTATGTGTATATATATACACATACCTGTATATATATACACCCCACCTGGGCTTACCTGGTGGCTCAGATGGTAAAGAATCTGCCTACAAATGCAGGAGACCTGGGTTCGATCCCTGGGTTGGGAAGATCCCCTGGAGAAGGGAATGGCAACCCACTCCAGTAATTTTGCCTATATATACACAACGGAATGCTACTCAACTATAAAAAGAAATAATGCCATCTGCAGCAACATGGATGGATCTAGAGATTATCATACTAAATGAAGTAAATCAGACTAAAACAAACATCATGGAAATCACTTATATGTGGAATCTAAAAGAAGGGATACAAATGAATTTAGTATACAGAACAGAAATAGACGCACAGACACAGAAGAGAGACATGTGGTTACCAAAGGGGAAGCAGGAGGTAGGGATAAATTAGGAGTTGGGGATTAACAAATATACGCTGCTGTATATAAAACAGATGACCAACAAGGACCTACTGTGTAGCATAGAGAACTATACTCAATATTTTATAGTAACCTATAAGGGAAGAGACTCTGAGAAAGGGTGTGTGTATATATGTGTGTGTGTGTGTATCTGTGTAAAAAACTGAACTGCTTTGCTGCACACCTGAAACTAACACTGTAAACCAACTATACTCAGAACAAAAATTTAAAGAATAAAAAAAGGAAATCTTGTCATTTGTAACATGGATGGATCTTGAGGGCGTTGTGCTGAATGAAGTCAGTCAGACACAGAAAGACAAACACTTTGTGATCTCAGTTATATGTGGAACCCAGAATACAGCAAGACCAAGCTCACTGGGCAGAGCAGACGCCAGAGGCGGGTGGGGCGGGTGAAACGGGGCAAGACGGTGGAAAGGCACAGACGCCCAGTTACAGAGTGATTACGTCCTGAAGACAGACTGTGCAGCGTCGTGGATATGGATATCAATACTGGATATCAATACTGCAATTCGTATTTTGGTAGTTGCTAAATTTTAAAAATTCTCATCAGAAGGAAACAGTTGTTACTATGTAAGATAAAAGATGGTAACTATATTTATTATGATAATTGCTTTGCAATATATACAACTATCGACACATGTTGTACACCTGAAGCCAATATGCCTTTTATACTTCAATAAAGAAGGTGGGGGTGACAATCTCTACTCCCGGGGCCCTCTTTGAGGGGGGGATGAGGTGCGGCAGGTTAAGGGCCCGCCTGCCCCGGCACCATGCAAGCACTCACTGTACATTTGTTGGCTACGTAAGAGAAGACATCGACGTGGCCGCACTTTCCTGCTAATGACCCGGGCTCCAGCCATGGTCCGGGCACTCCAGCTCCAGGAGGCTGGAGGAGCAGTGCAGCCTCAGACCAGGAGGACTTCGGGCAAAGTTTGGGACAACACCGCCACCTGGTGGCTGCTCAGGAGCATCACGGCAGGAAACAATCTCTGCCTCTATCACCCACTCACCCACCCGCATCCGCCTGTGCTGGGCTCTGGGGTCAGGAGGGAGCCCTACAAGAGGGGCAGGGGATGGACGCCGGAACTCCGGTGCTTTTAACCCAAATGGGCAATAGAAAGATAGCAGCCTTGGGGAGAGAACATGAAGGCATTTCTGCCAATGGCCAAGGGTGGTCCCTGAGGAGTACTCAGGGGTGCCGCCTGCCTGGCTGCAGAGACATGGATGAACCAGGAATGAAGGGATGGAAGTGCGAGCCCTTGGGGGAGAGGGTATCTGGAGTTACAGTGCAGGGATGTTTGTAGGAAAGCTCACAGGATCAGAAGACAAAGAGGACGGGCCTGGAAGGCAGGACCCCAGCCCTGGCGATGGACCCAGGGCCAGGTAGGAGGACGGGGGCGGGATCAGGGGGCAGCAGTTGGCCTGAGCTGTACAGGCTGGGGCGGGGGGGATGGGATCACTAAAAACACGTGGTGACCTCAGCAGGGGCAGTGCTGGGTGGGCACAGGCTCCAGGGCGGTGCCGACGTGGGCAGCAGTGTGGTCTCTCCTCAAGGGTGGACAGAGGGTGGCACCCAGACTGAAAGCAGCAGGCTGGTCAGCCTGTAACACACACAGGTCCCGCCTTAGTAGGTCCGGGGAGTGGGCCAGAGATTCCGCCTCGTCAGCCAGCTCCCTGGTGACCCGATGCTGCAGGTCGGTTCTGTGGCCCCACCACATGTGGGATGTGGGAGTGGACGGGAGGGGCAGAGAGGAAGAGCCAGAGACTTTAGGGCTGAGGGGGCGCTGAGGAGGGAATGGGGGCGGTGTGGGGAGGAGGCTGGTGGTGGTTGCGGGGTGGGGGGCTCTACTTGGGCTGCTCTGAGGCCTTGCTTGGGGCACAGCCGAAGTGAGGCACTTAAGTGAGGGAGCCAGCCCAGTGTCAGCCGCTGGAGTGGCACCACCAGCTGTGGGCTGGGTCACCTCTACCCTCCAGTGCCTGCTGTGCCCGGCTCCCAGGTGGCAGGAATGCCCAGGGCAGGGAAGCCGCCTGAGTTTGCTGGGGGCCAGCTGGCCACAGAGGGTGCGTGAAAGGGGACGGAGGCACGGGCCCCCAGATGTCCACAGCCAGGGGCCCAGGGGCCAGGCCCAGAGACCTGGATACTGCCAGGGGTAGGCCCAGAAAGGGTACTTTCTGAGGGCATGGGGCAGTGGGGACAAGGGGGTGCAGGCGGGCCGGGGTCGAAGTGCCTCGTGGGGTGGTTGGGAGGCCGTCTTTGTGGCCAGGAACGGACAGGGTCCCTGGGTGGTGGGGGGCGGGCTGGTGGTGTAGAAGAGCCTTCAAGGATAAACTAAATTCTTGCTTCTTTCACTCTCTGGGGTGAGGGGGTGTGGGCATGTGTTGGGGGGGAAATCAGGGGTACACAGCCGCCTTCTCCTGACTCAGGGCCGAGTATGCCACCGCCTCCCCCCCCAAAGAGGGCCAGGGACCCACTGCACAGCCTGCACCCCACCCCCACTGCCGCCCCGCCCCTACCCTTAAGATTTTTCCCTTTTTAGGTCATCTTGGCTGGAGAAAAGCACTGCTCCCCCCCCCTGTTGTTTTCTCTTAACTCCCCAAATGAAATTTCAACATATGTCCCCCCGCCATAATCCCCCTTAGGCCGCGGATAACCCTTCCCACAGACGCTGTCCCCTGCCCGGGACGGGCTGGCCCCGAGTGTTTGCCCAAGAGACTAGGCCGCTTCTGGAAGCCCTTTCGCTCCCTTGGGCAAACAGTGAGTACCTTTGAAGGTGGATTTGGGCCCGGATCTGTTTACTCAAGACATTAAGTCTCCTGCATAAGGAGGACCTGCACTCGCGCACAAACAGCAAATCCTTTTTGAATTAAAAAAATTTTTCAATTAAAAAGCATTTTGGTTCACAGAGCTGAGACCCCCGCGGAGCAGCGCCCCCAGCCACAGCGCCCTCTGGTGGACAAGAGCCATCATGACAACTCTTAAGCCGTGGCGCTCAATTCCCAGATTCCGAGAGCTTTTGTCACAGTGAGGCCGACGTCCTGGCCTTGGAGGCCACACCGTGGAGCCAAAGACACCCTAGCCTCAGCCTCGAGGCAGAAAGGGACGGGGGTGGGGGTGGGGGAGCAAGCCCGCATCCACTCGCGGAGACGTGAGACAACTGGCGTCAAAGCACCTTGAAAGTGAAAACCCGGTCCTCCGTCAGAGTCAAGGGTTGCATCGGAGAGTCAAGGGTTTGAACCTGGACCCTGCCTGGCAGCGGGCGGGTTGAGGGTAGTTCTGGTTTAACTGGCGGGCGGGGCAGGCATCGGTGCTTTTTTAAAAAGCACTAAAGTGATTTCAATGGTTAGGCAGGGGGAGAACCACTACCTGAGACCTTTTACTAAATTAAACGGACAGCAGAGTAAGGCAAGCACGTACCCTCCCCGCTTCCCTCCCTGGGTCTCGTAACCATCACATCGACGAGAAACAGAAGTGAGGGGCTGTTTTTAGAACCTGAATTTTGAGACGTGGGAGCTGAGGTTCAGGGGAGGATCAGACTTCCCAAGGTCCCTGGGGGCTGGACGAGGCCCCAAGGGCACCAGGGGCAGAGACCCGGACTCAGGACAGGGGTCTGTACTCACCACTTACACGGGTGGGCTTCTGAGATGGGGGGGGCAGGTGGGGTTACAGAAGGGCCTGGCAGGATGGCGGCAGGGGCAGGCCCGAAGGAGCCCAGGCTGGGCCTCAGGGGCCTGGCCGGGTGAAGACAGGCTGGGGGGTGAAGGAGCAAGATGCCGGCCAATGCCAAGTCTGGTTTGGGGCTGGAGCCACAGTTGTGAGGGTGCCTGGGGCACGCGGTGGTGGGTGAGTTCTGAGCAGTGGCCCCACCGGTCCCCAGACTGCCTCTCCTGGAGCCTGTCCTGGCACCTGCCCGGCCGCGGGGGCCAGGACACGATACCTGCCATGCTCGATGCCTGGTTCAGACCCTCGGGGAATTCCAGCTCTGGAAGCTTCCTCTCCCTACACAAGGGCTCGTGTCCTCCCATCTCTTTCCTGAAGCCTGGCTGCTGGATCTTGGCCCCCCTCTCCAGGGGAGGGAAGGAGCAGGTGCCCCTGTGAGCAGTGGGCCCTGAGGGCCCCCAGGGCCCACGGAGCAGGCCTCTGTGTGCTGGGAGGGCCCGTCCAGCTGATGTGAATACATGTCCACCCCTTCGAGCTGTGGGAAGGGCCAGGGAGGCCCAGAGACAAGTCCGGGTCTCCCCATTTTCCCACTTGGATTACGGTTCCAGAGAGACACCCGAAAGCCTGGGTGAAAGGGGAAGGCCCCGGGCTGAGAAGCCCGTAGAAGGGCTCTAAAAGGGCTCCAGGGAAAGGCTGTCACATGCAGACTGGGGCTCAGGGGACATGGGGCAGCCAAGACAGGCCGCCCCCCAGACCTGGAGGGGGTCCTAGAATACCCCAGAGCTGGGGTGGTGCCTTGTTCACCCCTCAGCTGCTGAGAGTCCACAGCTGGGCCTGGAGGTCAGGGCTCCTGGATTACAGCCCACGAGCCCTTGGTCACTAGTGTGGCCACTCGTAAGGGGACGGGAGGGGCAGGAGCTGCTGTGTCCCTAAGTCAGGGTTGGGGACAGAATCGTCTCTGCCAGTGAAGCTGGTGCCACCGCTCTTCCGATGATGGGTGACTGTCCTGAGTGAGGCCACCGGGTCGGGAAGCAGGCGGGTCCCATGACAAGCCCACAGCGGGGTTGGTGTGAACCTTCTGGGAAGCCTCTTCTGCATTCCCCTCGGGTTCCCCAGTGCTAACCTGCAAGCAGCAACCCCAGAGTCAGAAACCTTGAGCCGCACCCAGTCCCGCTGCTCGGTCTCACCCTAAATGAAGGGCTGGAAAAGCTCCCCTCTGAGATGCCCCTGCTCCAGGGGCAGGGACCACGCCTGTCTGGGCACCGTGCCCGGCGTGGCTGCAGGGTGACTGAGACCATGTGCAGAATCAGCCCCTGTGTCTTCTGACTCTGGGACACCCAGGTCATCTTCGTCAATGCCTGTCAGCACCCCCTTCCCTTTCCTGCCCCTTTCCTGGGAGGGGATGGCAGCACCCACTTGCACCCTTCACAGCCTGCTGCCCTGGGCTCAGTGCTGGGAGAGCCCCTCACTCAGGGCAGGGCACCCTTGCTCAGGAGCATCTCCACCTAGGATCCGATGGAGCACAGAGTGGCGAAGTGCCTCCCAAGTCCCCACCTGGGGCAGAGCTCCAGTCCCAGGAGGGAGGTGTGGAAGCTTCCTGCACAGACCTGTCCCCAGGCATGGCTTCTCAGATCCTACCCCCACCCCCGCTCCCTCCAAGCACCATGACTTGGTGCCTTTGGGAAGGCTACTCCCCCCGGGACATTTGTCCTCCTCTGGGGACGATTAATTACTGGCCTCCAGGGCCCCACATCACTGTCCATTTCCTCCTTAAGTGCAAGGTTGGGGTGGGGGCTCAGCCATTTCTGTAGCTCCAGAGTCTGGTAGACGCTGTGGCCCAGAAGAGATGAACGAACGAATGATGGATGGATGGATGATGGTACAGGATGTGAGAGGTGAGTGGGTGGATGGGTGAGGGGCAGCTCCATGCAGAGCAGACAGCTAGCTTAGGGACTCAGTTCTCAGACAACGGGGAGGTCATTTGGGTTCTCAGTCTTTTGTGGAAGCAGCAGTGTGTCGGTCCAGCCTTGGGTCCTCTGCATTGCCACGGCCTCTGGGCTGATGGTGTCCTGGCCCCTATCCTGGGGTGTTTACCTCATGGAGGCAAAGTGCTGATCCCAGGGTTCATCCACATTGCCACCACTGCCCCCCCCACCCCCCACCATGAATGGTGACAGTATAAGTATAGATGTGATCTGTGTTTGTATCTCAGACATGTGCAAGCTGGAGGCTCATGCTGCTGGAGGCCAGTAATTAATCGTCCCCAGAGGAGGACAAATGTCCCGGGGGGAGTAGCCTTCCCAAAGGCACCAAGTCATGGTGCTTGGACGGAGCAGGGGTGGGGGTGGGATCTGAGAAGCCATGCCTGGGGACAGGTCTGTGCAGGAAGCTTCCACACCTCCCTCCTGGGTTTAAAATAGTCATAAACGTGGAAAAGTTGAGAGACTTGGCATAAAATGCCAACATTTTCCAGGTTTTATATAAAAAATTAGGGGGCTATGGCTTGACTCTCGCACCACGACCATGAGCTTCACACAGGTGAATGGAGGCTGCCTCCTCTAGAAACACACAGGTTTTCCAATTTGCACAGTCCCCACCACTCCCTATAAATCACCCAACCAGAGTGTTCTGCCATTTTATCACCATGACTGCATTTTGTTTGGACTGATGGGGACAGAGTAAGCAAGAACTATTTCTTGTGCCCATCATGCTTAAAAGTAGGAAAACGAAATACAGATGGAGAAGGCCAGGCATTTTAAAGGAAACGGGGGAACGTGCATTCCACGGTGGGACTTAGATCTCTGTGTGAGTATTAACGAGCTCTGCTTCTCCAGGCCCCTCCTGTGCTGCGGGGCTGGGGGCCTGGCGGGAACCTGTGTGTCAACCAGCGTCGTCTGCGTGGGGCTCTGGGCAAGGCTGGGGGCTGACAATGCCTTTGTGGCCAACTCAACACTGGTGTGCGTCAACAAACAGCCACAGGGCTAGCCCCCTCAGTGAACCGGCATTTCAGAATTCATCTAAGTATCACCTAAAAGATGGGTATTTGTATTTTCCCTCTCCCAGGTTATTTGTGGAAAATGTTTGGAACGACGCTGCTTTCTGACACTGATTTCTGAGTGAAGAGGCAGCTGTGTGATCACTACAGGACTATGCCCTCCTTACTCGTCATCTTTATGCTCATTTTTTACCTACACGTCAGGCAACCTTCTAAGAGTTCAGTTTGGGGGGGTGTTACTATTTTTTTGGGGGGGGTTATTAACTATTTTTTTGGCCAAGTTGCGCAGCATGTGGGATCTTAGTTCCCTGACCACGGATTGAACTCGCGCCGTCCCCACCCCCCGCCCCCTGCAGTGGAAGCACAGAGTCTTAATCACTGGGCTGCCAGGGAAGTCCCTGGGGTGTATGGGGTATTACTTTAAAACTTGGGGGATGAGAGTTCCAAACCACAAGAAAAGGACAGAAAAATCCTTTTAGGATGAACTTTCCAAAGACCAAATAATTCACCTTGACCTCTATTCTACATGAGCCAGGTATAACTCACGACGGTATCCAGGGCAGATAATTCTGTCTGTCAAACATCGGCTCTGCCTCAGGTTCATTTCCAAGGGCTCAGCCTGGCTCCCTCATCTGTATGATGAACGCCCTGGGCTGCTGCGCCAGCAACCTGGAGACCTGGGCGGAGGCTGGCGCTTGGCGGCCCTGCTACTGATAGAACCAGAGAGGGTGGTGGGGGGAGGGGGACTCAGACTCTCAGAATTAGGAACTCTATTAATATAATCTACCATATTAATATGCCCGCAGAGAAAAAAATATGATCATCTCAATGGGTGATTAAAAGACATTTATCAAAAGCTACTATCCATTCCTGATAAAAACACTTAGGAAAATAGAAATAGATGGCTAATTCTTTAACATGATTAAAAAAATGATGCCTATATATAGCAAGCCAAAATGCAGCATTGTGGGTGAGTATTGAAACTAGAAATTTCCGTTCAGACAAGGAGGCCCAGTGACCTGATCGTTCCGGCCGCAATGCTGGCTGAAGGTTCAGGAAGGGGGCGGTGTCAGCGTTTGCAGACAACATTAACGCCGGCCTGCGTAACCAAAGAAAAGCAACTGAAAACCATCAGAAGTAGAAGTCAGCGAGAGAGCCAGCCCCTAAAATAAAATACAAATGTCAACGGCTCTTTGATACAAAAAAAATGACAGGAAATATAATGGAAAAAAAGACCCTACTCATGAGAACCACAAAAACATCAAACACTTAGCAATAACCTACAAAGAAGTGTGCAGACTCTCTGCAAAGAACACCCTTCTACCCTGCTGAGCGACAGACACAAAGCCCCAGGTGGAGACTCTTCACCAAACATCTATTAACCTACATGCTCGGTGCAGTCAACAATAAACATCTAGGGTGGAGTTTCTCCCCCTGAAAAGAGTCTAAAGTTCCACTGGAAGAATAATCAAGGGACTATAATTAGAAAAGTCTGGGCTGGGGGGAGAAGGAAGAACTAAGCTTATCATATATTAAAGCTTATTATAAAGCTATCAGAGTCAAGGCAGTGTGGTAATCATACAAAAAGAACAGAGATGAGTGTCAAGAAAAACCACCATTGGTTCACTTACAGATGGAACTAGACGATAAGAGTAACACTTAAAACTACCGAAGGAAGTAAACAATGGTAAGAAAACTGGTTAACGGTTTAGGATAAAATGAAGCTGGTTCTAGTTTTTACCTTCTAATAAACTTCAGATGGATCAAATAGTTGAAAACTGTTTAATACTGTAAGATATTAAAACACAAAAGGGTATGAGAAAATAGGAGTATTTTTTATAATCTTAAGTATGACATGAAACCAAAAACGAAACATTAAAGTCATGATTGCCCATGAAAAATTAAAAACTATTATATAGCAAAACACATCTTTAACAAGGTGAAAAGCCACTGGTTAAAGAGTGTGTGTGTGTGTGTGTTTGAACATAGGACAGAAAGCAGGCTGTTACAAAGAACATAAAAAACTCACAAATGAATGAAAAAACTAAAAAAGCCAATAGAAAAAACTGGGCAAAGGGCACACACAGAATAGATTCACAAAAGAAGTATACAAATGGCTGATAAATATATGAAAAGATGTCCACCTTTACATACCTGTGATGCTTATAGTGAGGGTGTGGGAAACAGGTACCCCTCACACACCACAGGACAGGGGGCGCAGGGGGGTCACTCTCTTTTTGGAAAGCAAAATGGTAATACCATGCATTCTTCTAAAGAAAGACCCAGGAGAGCAAAGACGTGTACAAGGAAACATACTGCAGCAGTGAAATAGTGAACGATTGGAAACAACTCAAGAGTCAATCAATAGCGGATTGCTTACATAAATTATGACACAATCATAAAAGGGAACCACATGTAGTCATTAAAAAGAATGGGGCAGATCTGTGTGCGATGACATGGAAGGTTGTGCAAGATATACTAGTCGGTGTGAAAGCAAGACCCAGGAGCGGTATGTGCGGTACTGACATCTGTGATGCTTGCTGGATGCGGGCATCTCTCCCAGGAGTGGACCATGGGGGGCTCTCTTTAAAAAACATGTATGACCTTTGCACTTGGAAAGAAAACACTAAATGTTAAAAATTGATTCTGATTGGCAGGGTAGATCCTGAAGATGATGAACTGCCCACGATGGCTGCCACACTTTATGGGGAGAGAACTAGTCTTGTCTGTGGCATCAAACAGTGGTTCCCAAGCTGTGGTCAGACTCCTGAAGGGTCCATGAGAGGCAGGTCCCCAAGCTACTTCCCACATTTCAAATCGGAAAAGACCCTGATGCTGGGAAAGACTGAAGGCAAAAGGAGAAGAGGGTGGCAGCAAATGAGATGGCTGGATGGCATCACTGATGGACGTGAACTTGGGCAAGCTCCAGGGAATGAGGAGGGACAGGGAGGCCAGGCACTGCTGCGGTCCATTGGGTGGCAAAGAGCTGGACTCGAGCTAGCGACTGAGCGACAACAACAACCCTTCTTTTATGCCTTTGGGATGGCTATCCATTAAACTAATTCATTAGGTTCCTTTGTTTTTGGCTGAAATGATCTCAGCTTAGTGTGATATCTCTGTAAGAATTCAGTGTATACCTGTGGCGGATTCATGTTGATATATGGCAAAACCAATACAATATTGTAAAGTTAAAAAAAAAAAAAAAAGAATTCAGTGGCATGACTGAACAACTGGGTCTTTGAAAACAATATAAACAAAGGGGGAGCAGAACAATAGATAAGAAAGGTTAACTTCTATCTAATTAACTAACTTTCATTTAATAAATGAAGTAGGTGAATTTCTTTCCCCAAACATATCAGCTTCCTGACTGAAAACAAAAGATAAAAAAGATGCTGGGGGATGAAAACGTTGAATCTCACGGATAAAGGACACCTTATTTCCTGTTGCAGTTTGAGACCTGACCACTAGATGGTGCAAAGTGATCACGCATTTTGTGACATCGCCCTCTGCAAAATTCTTCTAACATTAATATGCACAATGAAAGCTTTCCAGAAGTAGGAAGAATGAACAATTGCACTGGGATATGAACATTTTGCTTTTATAAAATTGGGACTCTGCCATTTCATTACTGATACAAAAATCTTCTGCCTCACTTTCTCTCCGCACATGCAGCTCCCAAATCCACTCTAATCTCATATATCGGAAGCGCTTGCAGAAGTCCGTGCAAAGTGGGCGTCCACAAGTTGGTTCCAAAAATTCTTTTTACCTCGTGAGGCCAATTGTATTTCCATTAATTTCACCTCAATGTCGTGACGTAAATGTGAGTGGAATCAGCCCCAAGCTAAATAAGCAATAAGCCCCATTTTTCAACACACAAACACATAAAGATGTCAGCTCAAACTGTTTACTAATTAACACTTAAAAAGACACAAATTAGATATGCGTGGCTAAGAGCAATTATAATCAAGACGAATTTCTCTAGTCATTTGGGAACTGAAAAAAAAAAATGCCTAATTGCTGGAACCAATGTTTTAAAAACTGAAATCACGCCAGTTAGCAAATATGTTCATTTAAGGAACATTCCACGTGACTACACTCTGGAGGACCGACCACAAACATGAGAACAAGGGAAATATTCAGGTATAAAATTAAAATTGTAAGCTCCTTTGGATTTATAACTTCATCATTAAATACGTCTGCAAACAGCAGCCCATAAAAACCTGTAGCCATTAAGTGGTTAAATGGACTGCCTCCCTTGTCAATTTTAAGGGAGTGATTAATATCAGATCGTCCCTTTACTAATTAGACTCTCCCTTGTCTTTTAGCCTTAAAGTCGAGTGAAAATGGAGGCCGTCTGCTCCACCAGGGAGTGTGCTGGGCTAATGATGACGCTCCTCGCCACGTTTCTGAGTGGGGTGACCACTGAAGGGGGTTGAACGCTGTGGTCTTTTCCAGGGGAGGGCGGCAGCCATGGTGGGGAAAGTCTTTGTGTATGGGGCTGGGAGGCTCTCGGGTTGTCCTTTCAGGCATAGGAACCCTTGGCTCCTATTTATAGAGGCTTGCGGTGTTGTGCACTCGGCATGGAATCTATGGTCGAGGCCACTGTCTCTGGGCCACTGCTCTGGAGACAAGGGACAGGGCCGTGGGTGAGGGAGGTGGGGCTGGGGGTGGGGGTAGGATGAACAGGCTACGGGAGAGGCAAGGAGACCGGAGAATCGCTGCCGAACTGAGGAGCTGGGGAGCTCCCGGGCTGGCTGCGAGGGGCATCCATCAGAGGGAGGGATGGGGCGCCTGCTTACAAGGGAAATAAAGAGCGGCAGAGACAGAGAATATTTATATGCCCATCTCCTGGCGCTGAGAGAAGATGCTTCATCACCGGGTCGGCTGCGAAATTACACTTTTCCCGACTCTTGAACGGAGAGAACCTTTTGTCTGGGCAACAGGGAGGACGATAAGGGCTTCACACTGGATGCAGCCCTCTGGGGACCCCTGCCGCCCTCCTGCAGAGCCCAATGACTGCTGCCTGGGGCACGGGGGCCAGGTCAGGGCCAGAAGGGACCACTGCAAACCCCCCAGCCCCTGCCCGCCCAACAGCTGCTGCTGGCTGCTCCCTGGTCACCTCCCGTGGCCCGGAGGGGGTGAGCAAAAACATGCTCTCCTGACTTAAGGGGTAATTTACGTGGCAAAGCCCCTGCCCCGAGCCAAGGGTAGACGTGGATGGCATGGGATGCGGCTGCTGGAGCCTGGAGAGTGACAGCCTTCAAAGCGAGGACTGGTTTACTCACCTCGGCTTCGTTTACTTCAACAGCCCACACCACCTGCGAGCACCTAAAGAATTCCCCCCACACGTGGCGGGTGGCACAGCCACTGACTTTATAATCGTGACCTTCCTTGGGGGCCATTCGTGAAACGCAGCCTGGTGTCACCACGCCTGCGGGGGGCCTCCTGTGGGCGCTATGGCCATGGTGGGACCCCGGGCCTGCATGCCACCCTGAGGATGGGGAGGCCAGGGGACTTGCTCCAGGGTCAGCATAGGTGGCGGATTTGGCGTGCTATCTGGGGGAGGGGGGCTGGACTCAAGAACTGTGTCCCTCCACTATGCCATGTTTCCTCCGCGGTCTGCACAGTCCACAGACATCAGTGTCTACACAGCGGCGGATGGCTCTGGTCCACACTGCCAGCGAGCCTTGTGCCACCTCCCTGCTGGCAGGGCCAGGTGGCACCCTCTCCTTGAGGTGGTCAGATTCCACGGTGGGGGAGCTGGAGGAGCACTGCCACCCACTGCTGGGGGGGGAGGGGCGACACCCAGTCTCCCTGCACTTGTTACTCCTGGAAGTGGCAGGCTGGGGTCCGGTGGGTCCCTGCTCTGGGGGGGGGGGGCACCTGGGGACAGGTGTCCTCTCTGGTCCCAAATCACCAAGCTCAAGACAGACAGAGTGATGAGGCTGGTTTGGGGGTGACTTGTCCCTGAGGCCAAATGATGGCGACAGAGCATCCCCCAGGCAGGGCAGGGTGGGGGACGGTAAAGCCGGCAGGGGAGCAAGCAGGCCAACGCCACTCCTGGACGGGCTGCTTCGGGGCGAGCACTCCCACTTCCTCTACAGCCAGGACCACCCGGGGCCCACGCTTCTGCTGTGTGCCAGGATGACACCACCTCCCCCTGGAGGCATGCAGGGATAAGGGAGGGGAGAGCCTGCCCCTTACAAGGCAGCCCCCACAGATGCCAGGCTCTCCCTGCTGTTTGCGAATCCCCGGCAAGATCTGGGGCGGGGCCGGGGGGAGTGGTGTTCAGGATGGGCAAGGGGATGGTGCAGGTCACGGTCAGCCCTGAACCTAAAGGCAGTCTCCTGACTTCTTGGGGGAGGGCGTTGGGCTTGATGCCGTAAACAAGAGCAAAGCAAGCCCCCATCCGAGCTCCTGCTGCTCCCAGGCTCCTCCCCAAGCAACGCCCCTCACCCCCGAAGGACAGACAGACTGGGTGTGAGTGAAAAGGGGCAAAATCAAGGGGACCCCCAGGTGCTCAGGGCCAGCCCACGGAGCCCGAGAGTGGGGCCAGGGGGCCAGGGAGCTGTGGGCTCAGCTCCTCCTCTGCCTCCAACTCCAGGAGCTATGCTGAGTTCAGGGGCTGAGAGGGGCTAGTTCTCCAGTTTATTTATGGAGAACGCTCGCTGATGTTGCGGGAGTGTGTGGATGTCAACATGCTAATCACCATTACGTGCACGCGGATGGCTGGTGGAAGTAACTTCTAAATCCTCAGATTAAATGAAAACCCTCATGGCCTCCCTGACGGTGGGGATGTCAGTGATGGTTTCCCAGCCTATTTAGCATGTCTAACCTCTCCCCATTTCCCTACATTTTCTCTAACTCCACTTTAATCTCCTTCAACAGAGAACACAGTGTGTGCTTTTAACCTATCACTGAAAGCAAGGAAGGAAGCCGGGCGTGGTCCACTGGCTCTCTCTGCTCTGCCTCAGAGGGCAGAGCGTCAGGCTGCAACGGGGCGGACTTGCACCAGCTCACCCCGCTTCCTGTGGACCAGGGGGGTGGTGGTGACAATGACCACAACATGACTGGGCTTGTCTGGTGGTCCGCCTACCAATGTAGGGGCCGTGGGTTTGATCCCTGGTCCTGAAGGGTTCCATGTGCCTCGGGGCAACTAAGCCTGTGTGCCACAACTACTGAAGCCCACGCGCCCTAGAGCCCGAGCTCCGCAACAAGAGGAGCCGCTGCGATAACAAGCCCGTGCACCACAGTGAGAGAGGAGCCCTGGGCCCCCGCAACTCGAGAAAGCCCATGTGCAGCAATGAAGACCCAGCGCAGCCAAAAATAAATAAAAATACACCACCCACCATCATGACACTTGCTATACCTCACTAAGAGACACTTGCTCCTGGGAAGAAAAGTTATGACCAACCTAGACAGCATATTAAAAAGCAGAGACGTTACTTTGCCAACAAATGTCTGTCTAGTCAAGGCTATGGTTTTTCCAGTGGTCGTGTATGGATGTGAGAGTTGGACTATAAAGAAGGCTGAGCGCCAAAGAGTTGATGCTTTTGAATTGTGGTGTTGGAGAAGGCTCTTGAGAGTCCCTTGGACTGCAAGGAGATCCAACCAGTCCATCCTAAAGGAAATCGATCCTGAATATTCATTGGAAGGACTGATGCTAAAGCTGAAACTCCAATACTTTGGCCACCTGATGTAAGAATGGACTCATTTGAAAAGACCCTGATGCTGGGAAAGATTAAAGGTGGGAGGAAAAGGGGACAACAGAGGATGAGATGGTTGGTCCATCACTGACTCGATGGACATGACTTTGAGTAAACTCTGGGAGTTGGTGATGGACAGGGGGACTTGGCATGCCACAGTCCACGGGCTCACAGAGAGTTGAACACGACTGAGTGACTTAAATGAACTGATACCTAACTGGGCAGCTGCCACAGCAAGTGCTGCTCTGGGCCATTTCCGTGACTGTCTCAGTGATACCCACAAATGCTACAGAGCGTTTTCATTATTAATACTTTCCTGGCTTTACATAAGAGGAAACTGAGGCTCAGAAAGGTTACATGGAAAATCTGAGGATGCTACCCCTGCCAAGCTCTGCTCAGAGCGCCCGACATCAGCACACCGTACTCTAAACAAACACATTTTTGGCCCTTCCATGGCAAGAGAGTTAGGAGAACTGATGGTGGTTTCCACCATGGACACTGGCTCTACCACTGGGCTCTCTCCTATTTCACCCTGTCCTGGTCACCTGAAGGCCCAGGTGGGGTCAGGACCCAGGTTGATGGGCCTCCCTAGTACCACTGTCCTCACCAGCCTGAGGACAGGGGGCCATGGACTTTACGTCATAACGGAGGGTGTCTGGAGTACGATGCGCTAGATCTCCATCTTGTCTTGAGCAGGTAACTTCGCCTCTCTGAGCCTCAAGTTCTGACCCACGAGATGGGGAGGAATGTTGTCACCTGGTCAGCCTGGGGTGAGAATCGGTGATAATGGAGGTAAAGTCCAGGCCCAGAGCCTGGACTTTATGCATGTAGCAGATGCTTAAATAAACGGGGCTCTGGCTACAGCCCGGGAGGACAGGCAGAGAGAGAAGGGGTGACATTCACAGCTGCCCTGTCTCCGGCACTGGCTACCTACCCCCACCAACCCACAGTGATGGTCACTTGCTGTCTATGGTGTTTTTCACACCTGTCCCTTTAGTGTTCATGAGACAGGTTTTCCTGTTATCCAAGCTTTAAGCAGAGAAGGGGCATACCCCTGGCCCCCCCACCCCCGCCCCTTAAAGTCTGTGCGACCTTGTCCATCCTGAAAGGTCACAGGCCGCTCCCCGCTTCACAGCCTGCGGCCAGAGCTGCTGCTGCTGCTGCTGCTAAGTTGCTTCAGTCGTGTCCGACTCTGTGCGACCCCAGAGACGGCAGCCCACCAGGCTCCCCCGTTCCTGGGATTCTCCAGGAAAGAACACTGGAGTGGGTTGCCATTTCCTTCTCCAATGTATGAAAGTGAAAAGTGAAAGTGAAGTCACTCAGTCGTGTCTGACTCCCAGCGACCCCATGGACTGCAGCTCATCAGGCTCCTCCATCCATCAGGCAAGAGTACTGGAGTGGGTTGCCATTGCAGGTCTCTGCAAAGGTCGTCTGGACACGCTCGCCGGCGCCACCCTGTGGGGACCCCACACAAAGGCAGTCCGGGGAGGGGGGCGTCACCTCACTTTCAGCCAGGGCTGACCTGGGGCTCCACCCACCCGTGTTTTTCTGATGTGGCAGCCGGTCATTGTTCTACCCCTCTTAAAATCTATAGATGACAGTCAGCTTGGGGTTTTACGATTTACTGAAAATCCAAGACAAAGGGGGGACTTTTTTGTCTTGTTTTTGCTGTGACAGGTTTAGAAATTTGTTGTACTATATTGATTCAATTTTCCTTGATTTCAGCCATCTTTCAATAATGCAACCTGCTTCTGCTAGCCGGGTACACAAGAGAACACCCAGAGGAGCTGAGAATATTGAAATGGTTCTTCCATTTCCATCTCTGAGACGGATGTCCCTCTCTGAGGAGAGCCGGCTGCAAGCATGTGACCGCTTAACAGCCGTCTCCACACAGAAGATGACACGCACGCCGGCACTGTCTGATGGAAGTGGGGAGACCACCGGGAGAGCTGACCCCCAGTTTCGTTCTGTTATCGCCACTCTCTGTCCTCAGAGGTGTCACATGTGCTTCCAAATCCTGGGATCTCTTTTTATTAGGAAAACATCCAAACTCTTTCTAACCAGGCTGCCAAGTGGGGTTTGGCTTTATCAAGCACAATGGAATGTGTCCTGATCCTTCCTCTAAATTGTGAAACGGCTCGGACATTTCCTCAAACCCCTACTGGAGGCAAATAATACAGCTGAAGGATAGAGCCAACTCCGCGTCCTGGCCCCAGCCTCTGCCTTCTTTAAGCCGAGACTTTTTTTTTTTAACAAAATGAAGCAGCGTTGACTGTTCCGTGTTATCATGTAAAACCTTCCGTCATTACTTTAAGTAATACACACATTAAAAAGAGAGCTTCTTTTTCTAAGAAGTAAACTTGAGTGAAAGCATCTTTCTCAGAGGGCTGCCCCACCCCGAGGTCCCTTCTTGTGCCTGGAACACACCCTTAATGTGGAAGGGAGACGCCGGGCCGGCCAGCGAGGACCCGGGCCCCACCTGCCCCATCCTGGGGAGCTTGCTTACCTCTTTTTCAATTTCTGCCAGAGATTTGATGGTGATTCCCAGGAGATCAAAGGGCTGCATCTGAAAATACATCGAGTCATCCTCTTACGTGGCTGGAAAAATTGCTGCTTCACATTTGCTCTTCTTCACAACTGCGACACTTCAAACCCCACTGCGATCTGGTGTTTTCTCCACTCCTTTGCCACAGAAACCATCAGTGTGACTCCACAGTGCTGCAGGAGCAGACTCAGAAAACCTGGCTGCCGCCGGGCCCCTTCTGGTGGGGACTCCTGCTTAGGCACCCAGGTCGGGGGCAGTCACAGCGCTCCTGAAAGACCATCGCTGTCACCAGTCATTTCTGCCTCTCGTCTCTCTCTGACTGCACCCCCATAACCCTCCCCGGAAAGGCCAGTATGCTCTTTCTGCAGCCAGGGGGATGCAGGTACCCACGGCTTCACTACACTGCCCTGACCACCCCCGCCTGTGTGTTGGAACAGGTCTGAGGAACTCTGGGGAGGCAGGCAGCCCATCTCTTGCCTGGGACTCCTTAACATCAGGGAAGGGGGTGGAGGGAATTCTAGGTCATTTAAAATGCCAGGTGAATGAACTAACCAACTGCCTATCAATGGTCATTTGAGAAATCAACAGTGGTGGAAAATAATAACACCATTTTAATGGGGTGTTTGTTTCTAAAACTTCATAGAGATGGGGACCTTTCTTCTTTGAAAACACTGGCTTTTCCACAGCCAGCATGAAAAATTAAACCACAGGGCAACGAGAGTCAGCTGGAGGCCCAGAGAAGCCTGGGCTGAAGCACCCGGTGAGGGGCAGAGGGAGCCGTGTCTCCAAGGTCCCTGGCCAGGGTCCCCTCTGGGATCCCCATGGTCTGTATTCCCAAGGCAGCTCCGTGGGGTTAGCAGCTGGGGGTGAACAGGTGAAACCCGAGAGTCGGATAAAACCCCCGGAGGCCTTCGTGGTTTTGAACTGCAGCCCAGAGGCAGGGGGCAAGAGCTGGAGTCTGAGCAGGGCCAGTGGGGGGATTCCCTGAAGGCCGGCTCTGAGCCCCAGGACCTGGATTCTGACGGGACTCAGTGCCTCCGCCTGCTTCTAGGTGGGATGTAGCAGGACAGGTTAATCCCTCCATCAACCTCCTCTCTGGTTACAAAGCATCAGTGGGCGGGCCCCTCCCGGCCAGGCCGGGCTGCCGGGAGATTAGAGAGAGAAGCGAGGGGAAGCGCTGGACTTGGCCCGTGGCCGCCTGCCTGAGCACTCGCTGAGTCGGCAGAGCCCGGACTTGGGACAGGGCCACCGAATTAGGCTCTCGGCTCCTGGAGCTGCGCTGCCTGCGACCACAAAACAGTTTGGCTTTCTCCTGCTGCCAGCCCGCGCGGCGTGAGCATGGGGCCGCCTGCCCACGCGGCCCGGGATCCAGCGGTGGTCCAGCTGTTGTATCATTAGGCTCTAACTGCCCCACTAAACTTGCCCGCTTGGAGCCGCAGCGCAGGACAGAATGGCCTCTCCAACTGCGCGGGCGGGAGAGGTGCCAGCGTCTCCATGGCAACACAGCCAAGTGGAGTGAGTGGTCGGCTGAAGTTACACAGGCTCCTCGTGTCAACATCACGGGCGTGTATTTTTCTTTTTTTTTTTTTTTTTCAAGATTAAGCTGCTTACCAGAAGGGTTCAGAGGAGGCCTATTATATTTCATGAAAATGGAAACTCTAGGGCAGGTCAGATCACAAGCTGGGTGGTTTTAAACTGGATCCAAGAAAAACACTTTTGCTTGAAGGACTCCGAGCTGGTGCCCAAACCAGGGCTGTCATGTTTATTAACTACTCAAGAGCAAACTTCTGCAGCAAGGATTTGAAAAAAATCCAGAAACAAGTCTACTGAGCCCGCAGACCAGGCCTGCACCGCTGAGGGGTGCAGGCACCGCCGGAGACAGGGCACAGGGGTGCCAGATGGGCCCTGCAAGGCCGTGCATGCCTCTCAAGGTGTGGGGTCTGGCCTTCAGGTCTGGCTAGTTCACTCATCCCTCTGTCACTAAAGACGGTTTGGGGGCCCAGCCTGGCCTCGGTTCCCTCTCGTGTACTGTGGGGTCTGGGTTGGCCTGCCGTGGGCGATGGACCCACAGCTGCCGGGCAGCTGCCTGCGTGAACAGGCCCAGCCCTGCCATTCAGACGCCTGTGACTCAGAGCAGAGAATGTGGTCATCACAGGATGCGGCAATGACAATGGGAAAGGGTTAGCAGCTTGCTTTCTGCTGAACGTTGTCAATGTTAAATAAAAAAGAGCAGAAATTAACAAGGTGAGCTTGGAAACCAGGAACATTTACAGCCAGCGAGGTTCAGAACAATTCACCATCACAGCTGAATCAAGAAGCCTCGGCTGTGGTTGCGTCTGAGTGTGTCTGTTCGTCTGTCTTGCTCCCTCCCCACCCTTATCCTTTCTTTTCTCTCACTTATCAAGAACCTTCTAGGCACAGCTACAGAGTCCTGCTCTTGAGCTTCCGGTGGTGGGGGGTGAGGCACAAAGGTAGCGATGGATGATTCTGGCAAGGGAGGGGTTTGGGGGCTGCCAAGATGGCCCTGCAGCGCTGTGAAGAGAAGGGCTTAGGCTAGGGGTGGAGGGAGCTGAGGGGGAGGGCAATCATGCAAGAAACTTACACTTTCTGGAACACAAGAAAACTTCTCTGAAATCATAAAAGGCACACCATCCATGGCTGCAAAAGAAAAGGGGGAAAAAAAAGTGAAAATAAATGGCATTGCAGATCCACTGACGTTCAGTAACTTGAGCTATTGACACGGACAGTACAGGGCGGTCAGGGGCTGGAGCCGGCTGACACGTGCACAGGTGAGTGGGGCCGAGGGCGACATGTGCCCAGGTACCATCCGTGCTCCCAGGACACACACCTGGTGAGCGAGGCAGACACCCAGAGGGAAGTACAGACAGGAACTGTGAGAGCAAGGACAGTCCGGAGCCCACCCAGGGTCCCAGCTGTGAGTGGGGGGAGCTACTGAGGGGCTGGGAGCAGGACAGAGGCTCACAGGGTGGAAGGGACAAGGCTGGGGGCTCGGGGTGGAGGCGGGCAGTGAGTGTGTTCATGAGGTGCCCTCCTGGCCGAGTCCTGATCACAGCCAGGTTGTCAGGCTCACAGGAAAGGTCCAGGTTTGGGGGGAAAGAGTGGTTCTGGAGTCAAAAAGATTGGGTTGAACCCTGGCCACGACCTTGGGTGTGCTTGGGTTTAAAAGGAGGGCAGTGCGGCCTGTGTAGGAGTTGGTGTGAGCTGTCCATGTGAGCTCGGCAGGTGGGCCTATGCAGCCACCACTGCTGGCTCCTGGTCTTTTAGGGCTGCATGGAGGCTCAACTGTCTGCTCAGTGTTCAGAGGACACAGAATCGGTGGGAATGGGCCCCCAAAAGGGAAAACAGGGAAGGCAGGGGTCAGGGGTTCAGGTTCTTTCCCGCCGCCCTGCATCCACAGTGTCCCCAGGTCATCATCGCCACCAAGTCATGACCTGGGGCTGCCCCTCTTCTCCTGGGATGAGGGATTCCTACGTCCATGTGGAAACCCTGGCACCCAGGGAAACAGGTCACCCTGGACAGAGCGTGACACAGGCGCTCCTAGTGTGAAGGCTGGGCAGCCACAGGCTTGGGAGATGGGCAGGGGCTTCTCCCGGGGTCCAGCGTCCCCATCAGCCCCGAGCAGGGGCCAAACTGGCCTCGCTAGTCCCAGCCACAGGCACGGCATGGGGGGCCTCACGGTTTTCTGGTCAGTTGTGGTTACGGAAAGATGTGGAGTGATGAGTTAGTTCCCTGGGAATGAAGGTCCCCACTTTCCCTGTCGTCTCGGGGTTGGAGGGCCTTGTCTGGGACACTGGTGGTGGACAATGGTTTTTCTTTTTTTTAGTCCTAAGAAATAGAGAGTCGCAGAAGCAGAAAGAAGAAAAGGAAGTAAGAAAAGAATTCTGGGACAAATCCTCTCTGATCACCAAGATGAGCCAAATGTCTCATTTTAAGCTACTTCCATCATTTCTGGGGAGGGAGAAAATGGACCTTCTCTGGGAAGTATGAAAAGGAACTAGCTCGGCCGGCTACCCTGGATCAGCCGGGGGTGGACCTCGCGCCAGCTCCCCGCAGCCGGCCCTACTACGGCACGGGACACCCCCTCCTTTCCTGGGAGGGCTGCGTGGGCCATGGGGCTCGGACAGAGACATCTGTGGTCAGAGACCTTGCATCACAGAGGCCCCGGGGACCTGCCCTCCCTGCCTGGAGACCCAGCTAAGCACTGGGGACAGTGTGACACCTCCCCAGGAAGGAGCAGGGAGCCCACTGTCACCTTAAGCAGTATGTCATATACACAAATATACTAAGGAAATCTGAGCACCTACACGCATTCTACATGCATGGAGAAGGAAATGGCAACCCACTCCAGGATTCTTGCCTGGAGAATCCCATGGACGGAGGAGCCTGGTGGGCTACAGTCCATGGGGTCACAAAGAGCCGGACATGACTGAAGTGACACAGCCACGCATGCGCATTCACAGCTGGAAAATACAGCCCTTAACAGATGATCCCTGAAAGGCTGCGATGCCTTCTAGAATAGACAGGACAAGGCCCACTCAGAACCCAAGGGAAGGGCCAAGCTCCCTTCCCCGCAGTTGCCACCGTCCATCCACCGTGGCTGGAAGTCAAGGCTCACCTCACGTGGCACTCTGACCCTGGCTGCTTCCTGATGCAGGCCAGTGGGCATGCAGCACTGGCAGCATTTCTGATCACTCGCAGACAGGTGGTCAGGGGCCACATCTAGTCTCTGGCCCTCCTATGAGGGATACTTGCTATTTCTGACAGCAAACCTGCTTCTTCCACACCAGGGCCTTTCATGGTTTTGATAATACTACATGCTCGCCAAGTGTCTAGCTGGCCTTTGGCCAGCTCTTTTCCAACAGACCTACGGGCCAGGAGGTGACTATGTGCGCCAACAGCCCCAAGTCACACCCACCACTGTCCTCTGGACCCACACTTCCCTCCATAGTCAGTCCCCTCGTCATGAAGCCACCGCCCACATCCTGCCCACCCCATGTCAGATGCTGGGAACCACAGCCTACTTTACCTGTCCCTCAAACTCTCAAAGCCCCTGTGGTCACCTGCCCTGGCTGCATTCCTGGGCTGGGAACCCTGTCTGGTCATTCACTGGGCTTTCTGCCCATCATAGTGTCTGGAGGTTCTGGAAAGATATGATGAAGATTGCCCTTCTCACTGGTGACATCTGTTTCCATCAAAATGTCAATGTCTGTTCTGTGAACTTGTGTTCTGAAAATATGGTACGCTGACCTGCAAGGGCTGGATTACTACAGGAAATGAGAGTCCTGGGGAGCACTGGGCAGGAGTGAGAGACACGAGGCTGGAGTCACAGCTGCACCCAAAGGGAAGGGACAGGAATTGCCAAGGAGGGGTGCTCCCTTCCCCCCCTTCACCCTATGTCCACCCCCGTCCCTCCACCATCCCTCTGGGGTCAGCTCAGCATGTCCTCTTGCAGGACGCTGTCCCTGAAGTCCTGCCTGCCCCGATGGGTGCCTGGCTAGGGCTGCGTCTCCTCTGCTGGCCATGGGCCTCTGACTGTCCACATCTGAGTCAGCTCTGTGTTCCTATCCCAGCACAGGGGGTGCCTGGGGAGCTCAGCATTCCCTGTAACGGGGCTCCAGGCTGGGATACCTCTGGGGAGAAGGGAGGATGCATTCCCAAGACTGAGAAGCAAGAAGCAGTGTGAGGGTGGCCCTTAGCACAGTGGGGTGATGGCCTCCTGATGGGGTTGAGCAGCAGAGGGGCTGCTGTGGAGAACCACGCGGACCTAATCCCACCTTGAGGGGAGCCGTCTGGGGAGGGAGAGGGAGATGAGAATCTGGGGATAAGTTTCCACCTCATCTTAAGAGTTCAGGATGGGAAGATGGGCAGAGCCAGATACTCCTTGCATTCTTCTAGAGAACAGACTCTAACAGTCTTGGAGGAAAAGAGAGTGAATCCACGGGGTCCTGGGGGCAGAAGCTGCTGAATGGACAGGCGCTGCCTCAAGAGGAACAGCCTCTGGGGTGACACGCTCGGACTCCCTGAAAAGGGGAGCCAGGTCCCCAGGAGCCGCTGAGAGTCTGCTGAACAGATGATCTGCCAACCAAGTTTCATTTATTAAAAAAAAAAAAAAAACCTAGCATAGCCAAGATTATGGTAGGCTGAAAGAAGGCAGATTTGAGCAAAGCATTTGACAAATTTCTCACGTTATCTGAACAGACAAGACAGATAAGTACGGTTGGACAATGTTAAGGGTAGGAGAATCCATAACTGGTTGGACTAGATGTTCAAGAAGCTGATTAATAGATTGACACTGACCTCAAGCAACCTCTCTGGAGGGTGCCCAGGGCGTTATCAATTACTTCAGTGAAGGCACGCAGAGTAGGCATATCCGATATGCGGCCGATGGGGACAGCCCACAGACTGGATAAGGGAGAGAAATCCAATAGAGATCTCAAGAAGTCAGGGTCATGGGCTAAATTTAATAGATGGAATTTGTTAAAGGTCAGTGTTAAGTCCTGTACCTTGGGTCCAAAATGCCAACTGCGTCAGATGGAATGAAAGAGACGTTCACGCTGGAATAACAGCAGAAGACACAAAAAAACACTTGTCTGTAGTGGAACAAGTCAACAATGTGACCTGGCTGTTTAGAAGTTGGGAGCTGCCATTGTACGCGACAGCACAGCTGTCCCCATGCCAGGGTGGGGGAATCACCACCTTGGTCTGTTCTGGGCTCAACGGAGGGGTTCCATGCTGGGATTGCACTCTCAAGACCACTGTCCTGGACAGCTTGGTGAGGGACCTGAGGCCAGCCCACAGGAGGGAAGGAGAGGAAGTCATCAGATCTGCTGCTGTAGGGAGGCCTGACCATACCCGGCACCCAAGAGCCCAGTGTCCCGCATGCGAGAAGAAGTGCAGCTAGATGGGTTCTGGTCCAGACAGAAGAGGGGCTTCCCTGGTGGCTCAGCAGTAAAGAACCTGCCCGGCAATGCAGGAGACGCAGGTTTGATTCCTGGGTCAGGAAGAGGCCCTGGAGAAGGAAATGGCAACCCACTCCAGTATTCTTGCCTGGGAAATCCCATGGGCAGAGCAACCTGGTGGGCTACAGTCTATGGGGTCGCACAGAGTCGGATACGACTGAGTGACTGAACAGCCGCCATCACCAGATAAGAGAAGCCTTGGAGGTGAACATGGTCAAGCGTCTGCACGTGTTCTGAGAGCTGTCACAAGAAGAGGGGCTGGCGTCAGGGCACGATTTCCGGGGGAGACCTTGTCCTCCTCTGGAGAAGCCAGAAGGAAGGGCACAGCACTGGCTGAGAAAGTTCCAGACACATGGCCACTTGTCAGGGGGTTAGAGAGGGATCTTGTGTATCGGTAGAAAAGCTGATCTGTGGGACTGCTACATCCCCTTCTAATTCCAGGACATCCATCTCTATTCTCCCTATCTGGGCAGCTTTTCCACATTTTAAGATATCTAGAGGCTTGTGAGACATAATTCTTAAAATCAATGGTGCTCATTTTTTACATGTTCCAAAAGATCTCATAAATCATCGTCCGTGCTCCTCATGGGGGAGCACGTGTCTTCCTCACCGTGCTCTGGTGCTCTGTCCTCATCCCACTCCTCCCCCAGCCTTCAACCACTGCCGAGTCCCAGTGAGAGTGACACGCGGTGGAGGGGCTGAGGGGGAGCCGTGAACAGGGGCAGCCCCCACAGAGCCACCGCTCAGGGGGTACATGTTCGTTCCCCCCCTCACCAGGCCTCCCAGGCAGCCTGGGCTTGCACAAGGCTCTCACATGAACACAGCCTGACTGATCCATGGGCACAACCCAGAGGCAGGACACAGAGGTCTGTCCTTTCCTCACTGGCACTGAAGGTGGAGCTTCCGGGGCCCAGAGCAATCCATTGTCCCAGTCCCGTGACCCCCTGAAACCTTGGATGTAGAAGAACTCCCCTGCCCAACTCTAGGCCAGAGAGAGTGTGAAGGAAAGGAAACCGCATTTACTGACCACACCCAAGAGAGCCAACGTGCACCAAATAACGTCCTCCACGATAGTCACGGGCAAGTTAACGTTTAAGGAACCCAAGGCTGAGGCGTTAGGGAGTTTGATGGGGCCAGGATTTGAGCCCAGGTGCCCAGCTGGCAGTGGCAATGCCATGGCTGTGGCAGGGAGGATGTGCAGCAGGTGTGTGGCCATCTGACCCCTCTGGGCCTTGGCCGCCCTGCCTGTAAAGCGGGGACCACAGGGCATCTGCCCAGGAGGGGCTTCTGTGCAGGCCCACAGCCCCGCGCCAGGCAGGCCACCTTTCAGGACTAGGACGAGTGCTCTCTTCGTCTTCTTCCTTCCCCCCGCCCCCTTTTTCTCTTTTTCCATTTTACTTTTGGTGGCAGTTTTAACAAAACGCTGATCCTCGGCACCGAGCGGCACACAGCAGATGAAAGCACGGATGTGCCGTGGGCTCCGCAGCGCAATTAGCATTCTCCTAAACAAACGAGCTTCAACAGAGCTGTAATTAAGCAGGCCTGTAATTAAGTATATGCCCTTTATCATAACGATCATGCTTAAAAATGGCATGATGCATGGAACTCTGTTATTAATGCTGTAATCCCAAACTGAAGTGCGACTACATAGAAATCAGCGTGTCAGGCCTGTCACCGGAGTGTTTGTAAAATACATTACAGAAAAAAACCCAGGAAACAATGAGCTCATTCAACTGTTCTTTTTACAATCAGGCACTACAAGTCAAGAGGATTGTGAATGCTTACAGGATCTGCAAGGTTTAAACAAATAAAGCTCTAATCTGCTACTATATTAATACCACTCCCTCTTCTAAAGACGGAAAGGAGGTGGGGGGGGCGGTTATTTATTTATTTTTTTCCCAACTGACCGTGCTACCTGCCTTCGCTTTCCTTGGGGGAAGAAGTCCGATTTGCATGTCATTTCTGTTTGGACATAAATTGGATTCGTTTGCACAGACACCTCTGCCATGAATCTGCGGGAACTCTGCCTGGCAACAAGAGAGGGCCATAGCTCCTGCGTATGGGAACTATAATTTTACTTGCCAAGGCAATCCCTCGGTGCCTTCCCTTCATTCTCGCCTCCACACATACATACCTTTGGACTTCTGCAGGCTCAACACAAACCCACTGCTGACCAGCTCCCAAAGGCACCGGGCCCAGGACCAGCTGATGCCTTCCTCAAAGAGGAAATACTCCAACTGACACATGAATTACTTCCAGCACACTCGATCCAGAGATTCATAAAGTCATAGGTTAAAATGTGACCCTCATGCTGGGAAAGACTGAAGGCAGGAGGAGAAGCGGGCGACAGGGGACGAGATGGTTGGATGCCATCACCAACTCTATGGACATGAATTTGAGCAAACTCCAGGAGATGGTAAATGACAGGGAAGCCTGTCGTGCTGCAGTCCAGGGGGTCGCAGAGTCGGACACGACTTAAGAGACTGAACAACAATGGCGAAAATGTAAAATTTTTAAAAAGACTCCATCACCAGCATCTCAACTGTCATCTGCTTACAGCTGCCAAGTGGTGTTAAGTGAGCTCAGTTGTGCTTCCTCAGAAGTCCTCGCAGAGATGAGGGTGAACAACGTGACTTATTGGCAGGCAGTCATTTTCACAATAAAATTACATGCAGTTGGAATGGTGGGAGGCCTTTAATTCTGTGTACCTGCTTGGGGCTCAGAGCTGTAAATAATCAGCAACCCGGCCCTTTCTTTCCCCCTTTCCTAGGGCATTTCAAAAGTCCTTTACAGTCTGTGATGGGAAAATGCCAACAACTCAAGATCTCAGGGCCATTTCTCAAAACTCATTTGCAAACCAAAACGGCCAAGCCCGGTCTGCTTTCTCTGATTTCACTTTGGGGAAATTCCTTGGAAGATATTTGTGGACGCCCCAGAGCTGTCTGCTAGGTGACATTCCAATTGAGTTTACACAAGGCCAACAGCTTCCTTCTGGATCCCCATAGTAATCAGTTTAGCCACGTTACTTGTAAGCCAAAAGCACTGCTTTATCGGCCACAACCAGAGCCTCCCAAGTCCCATGCATGACGCGGCTCCGTGGGACGAAGGAGGCAACTGTCCTCGTGGAGGAGGACAGGCACGCCTGGTCCGCAGTACACTGCTGGGAAGAGGCTGGGGGCCTGTGGCAGGCACCCCCTTGCCCACACCTCTGACTCAGGACAAGCATGTCATCTCTCTGAGCCTGCTTCTTGACTGCAGAAGGAAGGAAGTCATACCTGGACGGCTGCAAAGTTTAAATGAGGTTAAAAACGTAAAGCCCCAGGTACAAACTAAGTCCTCAGTAACTATCAACAGCCCTGCACTAGATGGAAAAGCCGTCTAAGATAGACCTTTCTTTCTCTCTGCTTTTACATAAAAACACAACTGCATCCACATTCAATTACGTAATCTGAGGCCAAAGGCTTTTGGGGGTGCAGAGGCAAAGCCTGCCCGGGACGGCCTCCCTGGGTGCCCCGACCTCGGCTCTCCTGGTGTCTGCCGTCCCTACAGTCACAGGTCAAGCTCACCTGTGAGAGCAAGGCCCATGCTGGTCCAGATGCTAAACGTCCCCTGGAAAAGAGCCCCCAAAGCCAAGAGAACAAAACTGCCCCTGGGTGTCAGGAGGCTAATTTTACCAGGTTAGGCAGAAAGCAACAGTTAGAACTGGACATGGAACAACAGACTAGTTCCAAATAGGAAAAGGAGTACGTCAAGGCTGTATATTGTCACCCTGCTTATTTAACTTATATGCAGAGTACATCATGAGAAATGCTGGCCTGGAGAAAGCACAAACTAGAATCAAGATTGCCGGGAAAAATATCAATAACGTCAGATATGCAGATGACATCACCCTTATGGCAGAAAGTGAAGAGGAACTAAAAAGCCTCTTGATGAAAGTGAGAGAGGAGAGTGAAAAAGTTGGCTTAAAGCTCAACATTCAGAAAACGAAGATCATGGCATCTGGTCCCACCACTGCATGGGAAATAGATGGGGAAACCGTGGAAACAGTGGTTGACTTTATTTTGGGGGGCTCCAAAATCACTGCAGATGGTGACTGCAGCCATGAAATTAAAAGACGCTTACTCCTTGGAAGGAAAGTTATGACCAACCTAGACAGCATATTGAAAAGCAGAGACATTACTTTGCCAACAAAGGTCCGTCTAGTCAAGGCTATGGTTTTTCCAATGGTCATGTATGGATGTGAGAGTTGAACTGTGAAGAAAGCTGAGCGCCGAAGAATTGATGCTTCTGAACCGTGGTGTTGGAGAAGACTCTTGAGAGTCCCTTGGACTGCAAGGAGATCCAACCAGTCCATCCTAAAGGAGATCAGTCCTGGATGTTCATTGGAAGGACTGATGCTAAAGCTGAAACTCCAATACTTTGGCCACCTCATGTGAAGAGTTGACTCACTGGAAAAGACCCTGATGCTGGGAGGGGTTGGGGGCAGGAGGAGAAGGGGACGACAGAGGATGAGATGGCTGAATGGTATCACCGACTCGATGGACATGAGTTTGAGCAAACTCCGGGAGTTGGTGATGGACAGGGAGGCCTGGCGTGCTGTGATTCATGGGGTTGCGAAGAGTCGGACACGACTGAGCGACTGAACTGAACTGAGGCAGAAATACGGCACTTTTCAAATAAAGATGCCTTCACGCCACAAATGAATGGTCTCTGAGGTTCTATTTTGTGTGGGTAATTAGGAAGTCCCCCCATATCTCTGCCCCTACCTTCCAAATGCACAGCACCTGACGATAACTGTCACTTCAGTCCTATAGCCTGCTTCACTTTTCTGCATCCCCACATCCTAGGAGGAGTCTGGGGGCCCTCCAGCCCTCCTGCCCCATCATTCCAAGAAGCACCCCAGAGGGCCCCAGGGGCTGTGCAGGAGGACCCTCGAGGGTCTCTGCTGGGCGGTGGGAGCCCATGCAGCTGGACCATGGGTGGCTGCCACGCCCACCACGCCCTCGAAATACATGAAGGAGAACACCCTCACTCGGCTGCAGAAAGTGAAAAGTGAAGTTGCTCAGTCGTGTCCGACTCTTTGCGACCCCATGGACCGTAGCCTACCAGGCTCCTCCATCCATGGGATTTTCCAGGCAAGAATACTGGAGTGGGTTGCCATTTCCTTCTCCAGGAGATCTTCCGGACCCAGGGATTGAACCCGGATCTCCTGCACTGGAGGCAGACACTTTACCGTCTTGAGCCACCAGGGAAGTATAAAACTCTGTAAGTACTTCAAGGCTTGGGGCAGGGACCAACTGCATTTCCCTCAAAGTAAAGATAAAATCCAGTTAAGCGACACCTGCCCCTGTGGCTTGTTGAGGGGCTCCCGGGCGGGTCACTATCACCATGTGTTCACACCTGCTTCCCCAGTGTACACACACAAAATCTCCTCCATGAGCTGGAGAGCAACACAAGGGCCTCTGTGAACAAGAGGCAGAACCGAGGGGCCAGCCCAGGGGTACTGCCACCAGGGGCAAGCATGTTGCTCAGGGAGGTGGGCGAGGTCTAAACCGAGCCGGTCAACCCACAGCCACTGTCCCGTGACTGAGGCCAAGCCTTGACGGGGACGGGACAGACCTGGCAGGGTCGGACCCAGCACAGGAGATGAACTTTGTTCTCCAGGGCTCTTCCCACTGTCTCAAAACCAACTCATACATATTTTTAAGTTTTCTTTTTCTCAACTTCTCAATAAATGAATGTTTTCTAAAGAAACAATTCCAATAGTCCAGTTACGTGAAAGTGCCCCTTGACTGCAGAGCCCTGTCCTCTGGGGCAGCCGGGGTAGTGGTCTGCATACGGCCCCTGCAGTCCCTCCATTTCCTGTGTTTGCCTATTAGCTTGCAAGTCAAGAAGAAATGTAGCATTTTTTTGGGTATAGGCTTCCCTGGTGGCTCAGACAGTAAAGAATCTGCCTGCTAATGCAGGAGACCCAGGTTTAATTCCTGGGTCAGGAAGATCCCCTGGAGAAGGGAATGGCTACCTACACCAGTGTTCTTGCCTGGAGAATTCCATGGACAGAGGAGCCTAGCAAGCTACAGTCCAGGCAAAGACTTCATGACTGAAGCGACTAACACTTTCACTTTTTCCTTTTTCATTGGTGTTTTTAACAAAAATAGCATTACAGCATAACTGACTGTTCTGCAGTTTGTTTTTTCCACCTGTCAGAGAACTTGTGTTGGGGTGGCTACAGATCTATCCCAGTCTTTGTTACAGCTGCACCGAAAAAAGGGTGGAGACAACGGAGGGCCAGCTCACAAGGAGCCTTGACTGTCATCTACAGTGGCCTGAATGTCCCCGTGAGGCCCCTGGGAAAGCACTGAAGGGTTCTGAGCTGGAGAGGACCTATCATGTTTATATTTTAGGGATGTCTCCCATGCTGCGATGAGAGTAAGGCTGGAGGTGGGGCAACCTGGAGGAGGTTCTGACAGCAAATCACGGGATGCTGGGGGCCTGGGCTAGGACTGTGACAGTGAGAACAGAGGGGAGGGGACAGGGGGAGGGATATTTAGATGGCACAATCAAGAGATGTGGCGATGGGCTATGGAGGAGCAAGGGCAGAGGAGTCAAGGGTGCTTCTGAGGTGTTCTGAGGTTCAAACAGTTGGGAGAAAGGGTGCTGGGCATGGATGTGGGGGCAGGGGCGGGAAGTGCAGGGCGAGCTGGAGGGTCCCATTTTGGATGTGTGAAGTCTGAAGGGCTTGTGAGACATCCAAGGGAAGACACTGGCCAACATGGTGCGGAAACAAGCACCAGGAGTGCAAGGCTGGTTGGTGAGGACTGCCCGGATACAAGTACAGGAAGGAGACCTAAGGGAGTGTTTGGCTGTTACCTGCATCGTGATAACTGAGGACAGGTGGGCCCAGGATGGAACACTGAAGGACTGAAGGATGCTGACTGTTAATGTGCAGGCTGCGGCAGAGAAGTTGGCAAAATGACGGGAAGAAGACGAGAATGTACTCTGAAAGTAGATGTGTCAGCAGGAACCTGGTTTTGATAAGCAGATACGTGTCTATGGGTATACTTTGGCTTTGCAGATAGGTTCGTTTGTGCCACATTCTAGATTCCACTTATAAGTGAAGTCATACGGTATTTATCTGTCTGACTTACTTTACTTAGTATGATAATCTCTAGTTGCATCCATGTTGCTGCAAATGGCAACATTCCATTCTTTTTTATGGCTGACTGGTATTCCATTGTGGGTTTCCCAGGTGGCACAGTGGTAAAGAATCTGCCTGCCAATGCAAGAGATGCAAGAGACATGGGTTCGATCCCTGGGTTGGGAAGGTATCCTGGAGGAGGAAATGGCAACCCGCTCCAGTAGTCTTGCCTGGAAAATTCCATGGACAGGGGAGCCTGGCGAGCTACAGTCCTTGCCATCACAAAGAGCTGGACACGACTGAGTGACTGAACACAGTATTCCACCGTACACAGAACAGACTTGTGGTTGCCGAGCGGGAGAGGGAGGGGAAGAGGGATGTACTGGGAGTTCCGGGTTACTAGATGCAGACTACCACGCTTAGAACGGATAAACAACAAGGTCCTGCCGTACAGCACGGGAACTATATCCAATCTCCTTGTATAAACCATAGTGGGAAACAATATCAAAAAAAAAAAAAAAAGAATGGATACATGTGTATAACCAAGTCAGTCCTGAATATTCATTGGAAGGACTGATGCTGAGGCTGAAGCTCCAATACTTTCACCACCTGATGTGAAGAACTGACTCACTGGAAAAGACCCTGATGCTAAGAAAGATTGAAGGCAGGAGGAGAAGGGGACGACACAGGATGAGATGGTTGGATGGCATCACTGACTTGATGGACATGATTTTGAGTAAGCTCCAGGAGTTGGTGATGAACAGAGAAGCCTGGCATGCGGCAGTCCATAGGGTTGCAAAGAGTTGGATACGACTGAGCAACTGAACTGAGTCACTCTGCTGTACAGCAGAAATTAGCACACCACTGTAAATCAACTATACTTCAAAAGAAGAAAATCAGCTACAGAGGTGAACACATGTAGATATGTATATGTATATACATACACACATTTACATGTATGTGTATGTGCCCCAACACACACACATGTAATACACTTCTATTTCCTGGGGCCAGAGAAGCAGTGGCACCTGGAAAGTGATGAGAATGCCCAGTGCCCCGATTTGGGATTCCAGGATTCTTCTCTAAAAGAAATGGGGCTCTTTGGAGAAGTGGCCAATTGAGTGCTGGGCAGGGAAGGAACACGTAACATCTTGTTGTACCAGAAAGTAAAGACTTTCTCAAAGAACGAGGGGAAAGCAGCAGAAGGTCGGGCCTCCCTTCACAGTGATGAGCTTCAAAATAAATAATGGTAAGAATGAATACAAATCCATCAGTCCACATCAATATACACAAACTGGGGATAAGAGAAAACTCTTCTTTATAATAAAATGCCAACTAAGAAATACTGAGGGAAGGATGGAGTGACAAAATCAACAGATGCTAAAACTAGGAGGTGAAAATCTGATTTGGAACGAGCTGTTTACATAGTCTGAAGTATTTCCCACAACGTATGCGTTAATTACAAAAGGAAAAACAGAAACTTCACGGTGAAGAAACCTGGCAAACAGCACTTCAACCAGCAAAACTTCACCACGGCCGAGTCACACCCACATCACAGACCTCCTGATACGATACACCAAGAATAAGTAACAGTGAAGAGAACTGGCCGTGGAGCCAGGGGGCCCACATGGGGCCAGTCTGGTCTCAGCATCCTCATCTGAGTGAGTGAGCGGCTTGGGCTACATCAGCCACCTGGCTGGTGCTCACCTGGCAACTTTCAAAAATTGCTGCTGCTGCTGCTGTTTCTCCCTGGGAGGTTCTGCTTTACTTGGTCTGAGGAGGGGGACTGAGGCATCAGTCAGTCTTCAAAGCTCCCAGGTGGCCGCAGTGTGCAGCTAGGTCTGCACAGCCTTGGGCCACGAGATGATGTCAAAAATCTGCCCCAGCCTTGACCTTCTTCAGTCTCACAAACGGTAAGAATCACCCTAAGTATTAAATACGCATTGGTGATTGGAGACCTGGATTTAAGCTTCAGAAGAAACAATGGACGAAATCCACCCAGGCTGGCCCACTGTAGGTAACAGCTGATTTCTCTACCCTTCCTCTAGATTCTATGCAAAAAGCCTCAAAAGCAACAATCACGAAGGGTTATAGTAAGTTCTGGACCAGAGGCTCCCCTCTCCTGGGGTTAAAGGGCAGAGAGAAGGTATCCAGGTTGTCCAGCACTGACCCATGCTCAGGGGAGCATTGCCCTGGGGTACCTGTCCAGGGGTGGCTAGAGCATCACACAGCTAGAAAGGTATACGTTATAAATTTTAAGATTTGGAAAGAGACTGCCCACAGGTTAAAGGAAAATGGAACAAAATGTGATCCTCTGGCTCCACAGCACACAGATGTCCTGATCTTGAGTAGTGGGATCGCGTTCACCAGGGCCTGGGCACCCCTGAGTGCAGGGGAGAACTCAGAATGAGCACCCTGGAGCCATGGCCTGAGCCATGAAGGCGCAGCCACCCCCGAAGGCCCCAAGTTTCATCCTCCCCAAGCTGCCGGGTGATTCCAAAAGCCCAGGCACAGTGGCAGACAGAAACGGACCAAATGACGTGGGAAGTCTGGCAGCAATCGAAATCAACCTGTTTAAGTAAGACCGCACTGCCGTGTGCCTTTGAACCAGGTCATAACTTTATAATAAAACTTAATTTGAAGAGAGGAAAAAAATCAAACCATTTCTCTGTCTTGCATTCTTCTCAAACACTGGAATTCCCAGTTAAAAACCGAAGGCCTGGCCTTCCTCCCCCTCACGTAGCCAGACCTGCAGCTTCTGGCTGAGGTGGACAGGCTGCTGGTGCCCACGGAGAGTGTGCAATGACAGGAGATGACAAAATTGCACTCCGTAGCAGGCACGGGGCACAGGCGTGCCCATCGACCTGCCCAGAGGCGCCTTTCCAACCAGCGGGATGTTCAAGGGGCTCTTCCCTGGAAACAGCTTCTCATGAGAACCATATATCACATGCCCCAAACTCAGCTCCGGCGGACAAGCTCCCAGGACCACGGTGATGTCAGAAAAAGGAGCAGCCAGAGACAAAACTGATGCCTAGGCTGACACCCGCTTTCATCTGGAATACTGGGGAGTGTCTCTGAAGTACAATGCCACCAAGTGCTCAGATTTCAGATTTAATATTAACCTTTAAAGGGCATGTCACAGAAATGTACTCTCTGAATACAGGTTGTGAGCTCACTTTGTAAGTCGATCACGGAAGCTGGGTGTGAGGCTGCCACCCGTCTCCGACTGCATCTGTCAGGGGCGTCTCCCTCTACCTGACAGTAATTCTAACCGAACCCAGCAGTCCCACAGACGAACAATTCACCACGGTTTGAGCTCAACCTTAAGGTTTAATAATAGAGCCCTGCTCATACTGCGCTCATTTCTAGAGCTGATGAACTTTCAGAGGCAACACGAGTTGAAATAATGAGTGCAGAGATGACAAAGAATTCTAATCCAAGGTTCTTTGAACTATCCGGTATAATAAGCACTTGTTCCTTTCTACAATGGGCACATAGAAAGAGAAATCTAAATAATAATTGCTGTAATTATCTTGAAAAACATGCAGAGATTAATGGTGATTATGAAAATCTGTATAATTGTTCCCTGAAATCATCACTGATGAAGTGGTATCTTGAAACGGCCGCAGAGGAGAACTTTTTTAACACCGAATGAACTCCATGTGGGCATGGCAACGTGACACTTTTGGCTTTCTCCCTGTTAAAACGTTACCCTGTGTTTATGAAATTGTTTTTCATCGTTTCCAAATACCCTGGCCTGCGTTTTAACTCTTCAGACCGGCGCCCTGAAAAGGTTCCAAGACTCCCTTAATGGGATGCATGGTGTCATTGTGGTTCAAAGCCCCAAGTTCAACTTGTTATTTATTCAAATAATTAATTACTCTTGTATCCATCGAGCAGTTTGTCATGACACATTAATGACTTGATAGACTTCTATGAACTGGTGAACACAGAACAGCAGAGCGTTTTTATCGTCATTTAATTTTAAAACGATCCTGTGTGAAATTATCTAGTCGTGAGTGATGGAAGCATAAAGAACAGAGTCAGCAAAGCCCCTTTTGGATCATTGCTTTATTAATGGTAACGTCAGGGAAATGAAAAATGCTAACATTGTCATATTCTGCTGCCGGGGCGGGGGGAGATGAATGGCTGGGGGAGTGGGCGAGGGCGCCGAGCGCTCCCTGCCAAGTGCACAAGTCCCTCCAGGCACCAGGTGGGGCAGGCCTTGCACACCCACACCCACCGACTCCGCGAAACCACCTCCACGCCAGTGCTCCCTTCTAAGTTTATGGCTCTCGACGTCTGTTGTACTTTGAGTGTGTGGTCTTTTGTTTTTAAACTTGAATTTTCTGCTACTGATATAAGGAACCCTCACAAAAGCATTTCGCTTTATTGCTTTGAACATTAAATGTTATTAATCCAATAGAAAAATGTTAAAGATATTGCTGTCACCTTTAAATGTGAAATGATATCAGGCGCTAAAGAAATGCTAGGTTAGGAGAAAAGATGCTCCCTTAGTTTCTTTTGAGCCTTGAGATAACCGTGCTGGCCTGATGAGAAGATAATATTTCTACGGGGCTCACAGCACAATATCTGCTTAAAAGACATTTCCTGTTCAGCTATGCTTTTTTTTTTTTTAATGTATAGTGAAAACTGTTTCTCAGTTGTTTTAATTACAAACTTGGGAATCTATGCAAACTACTCCCCAGCAGTGTGATTCACAGATAGGAGACAGCAATCCCTGAAGAGCTGCGGTGCTGCCTGTGGGTGGGAATCGCTCGCTACATGTGGCTGAGCCCACGAGGGGACCACGGTGGAGGCCACAGGCACTGTCCTGCCCTCCTTCGAGAGAGAAGCAAGCAAGGGTGGATCGGGTTCCCTCTTGCCTAGACAGAGCTTCCTGTTTCATTTTCCCAATCCTGGGGAAAGGCTCTACCACTCCCCATCGCTCACCCCCACCTGGGGGTCGCCTAGAGCCACAGGACCCTGCTCTTTCTCTCATACTTTTAAATTCCACTGTCCTCATGCACCTTGAGTCCAAAGTCCTTTAAATCCAAAGAGGGTGGTGGTGGCGGTTCAATCTCAATTGAACTGCCCTGTGCCAGGCCCTGGTCTGGGTGCTTTCCGTGTGTCGACTGATTTCTCATGACAACCCCATGGGGTTGTGTTATTATTATTAAATCACAGGAAGTGTAGCAGCAGTGGACTGCCCAGGCGGAATAGCTGAAAACACGGCTGGTGGGAGCTGAAACGGGAGTGAGGACTCCGAGGATAAAGTCAAAGGACACACAGGAAAGGTCCAAGCCAGCAGGCTGCTGGCCTGTCTGTGGAAAGGCCTACTTTTTCAGGTGAAGATACGTGGCTCAGGGTCTCGTGATTTTCACAGCAAGGTGGCCACAGAGCCAGAGCGCAGGTCCACGTTGCCTAAGACCCCAGGGCACCTCTTCCCACATCCTGCCTTGTTTTGCAGTAAGCGCTGGTCCCGCGTGGCGAGCAGGGCTTCTTTTTGCCCTGTCAGGGCAGTTTCGGAGCGGACTCACACAAGCAAACATGGCTTGATGGAACTCGCCCAGGTTTAGAGGCTGCGAGGGGTACCACAGATTTATGTGGGGGAGTGCCAGGGGGTCCTCGGGGACACAGGCAGGCAACCTCCAGAGCAGCTGAGTGAGCTCCAAGAGATCGCAGACGCCCCAGGCAGGAAACACAAGTGGTTTTCATAGGAGCCCTGATGGAGAGTCCAGGCAGATGACCCCGACCACCAGGACACTGCTGCTCACCCAGGGCACCAGCTCACGCTCTTGGCCACGCACGCCCTCTCTCTAAAGAGCAAACGACATCCCGCGAGAAGACAAGGGGCACCCTCATGGGCAACGTACTGGTCCAGACTGGTGGGGGGTGGGGGAGGCAGGGGGGGAGGGCTTTAAAGACTGTGTCTTCAGAGCTGGCCCCAGACTCTCCCACAGCAGGTTCTCAGACTTCCAGGTATGTCAGAATGGCCTGGGGTGCTCATTAAAACTGCAGCTTCCTAGCCCCAAACCTCCAGAGACCGGCTCAGGAACCTAGAGACAATGGCAACAGGAGCGACTCCTCTCTGGGCTAGGATCCAGAGAGTGCTTCGCTGAGGGTTTCATGGGTGTAGCTCCGTGAAGCTTTTCTGCATGAGCAAGGCTCTCCGTTATCCGTGTGGACTAACGGTGTCAGGGGGCGGGGGGGTGGGGTGGTCAGCGCTGGCCACAGCGGTCACTTGGAGAAAGCTGTCACAACCCTGTGAGGCAGATGGGATCACTCTGTCCTATGTCTGCGAGAAGCAAGAGAGCCCTGCTTCCAGTCGAAAGGGGAAGGCAGCACCGTCACCCACATTTAGCTCAGAAGACCGGCCTCTTGACACTCCTGTAAAATCTGGTGTCAAGTAACAGCAGTGCCAAAGCATAATCAGAGACTCTGTTCACTAGTGGATTATTCAGTATGTTGTTGTTCAGTAGTTCAGTTGTGTCCCACTCTTTGCCACCCCATGGACTGCCGCACGCCAGGCTTCTCTGTCTTTCACCATCTCCTAGAGTCTGCTCAAACTCATGTCCATTGAGTCAGTGATTGTATGTAACCATCTCATTCTCTGCCACCCTGTTCTTCTTTTGCCTTCAGTCTTTCCCAGCATCAGGGTCTTTTCCAGTGAGTCAGCTGTTTGCATGGAGCTTCAGCATCGGTCCTTCCAATGAATATTCAGGGTTGATTTCCTTTTGGATGGCTCATAGCTTCACTGGGTTACCCAGGTCCCTTTGCCACGACAAGGCTGTGATCCATAAGGGAGATTATTTGTTATGCTGTAATATAACTCTGGGAGTCTCTTTGGTTCAGACCCTCTGTGGACTGAGCCTCTAAAACTCACAAGCGAGAAGGAACTCAGGACAGTCCTTGGTTTCTCTGTCTCTGTATCTCTCTGTACTCAGATTTCTGAGTACTCAGGGTTTCTACGGCTTTTACCTTCAATATCAGGAAAAAGAGATTGACGTCACTTGTGGCTGTCTTTCTGGATTCCAGACTGAAGGCTTTTCTCTGTCTACCTTACTCAAAGTGAACTCGGCACACTCTGAAGTCAAGGAACTCAGCTCTCACTTGCTCACTTGAGACTCAAGCTTCCTCCTTAAACCCCTCTGGGCTTCTCTTGAGTGAGGACTTCCAGAAGCTTGAAAATCTGTCCTGGAGTTTTTAAAGGAATCTTTTTGTCAGGACAAAGTGTGAAAGCCCATACTTCAGTAGGAACAAAGGGCTCAAAAAGATACACCTAAGTGATGTCTCCACTGGGAGGACTTCAGGGCTGTGGAGGTAATAACGGAGGAGGAAAAACTGCAGGCCAGAAGCAGATAATCTTCAGGAAATGCAGGTCAGGGCTTCCCCGGCGACTAAGTGGTAAAGGAATCCACCTGCCAGTGCGGGAGGCATGGCTTCCATCGCTGGTCCAGGAAGACCCCCACGCTGCGGAGCAACTAAGCCCGTGAGCCACAACGATTGAGCCTGTGCTCTAGAGCCCGGGAGCTGTGACGACTGAGCCCACGGGCCACAAGTACTGCGGCTCTCATGCCCTAGAGCCGGTGCTCCTCAACAAGAGAAGCCAAGGCAACGAGAAGCCCGCACACGGCAACTAGAGAGGAGCTCCTGCTCTCCACAACTAGAGAAAACACCTGTGTAGCAACGAAGACCCACCCCAGTCCAAAATAAATAACTAAATAAAATTGAAAAAAAAAAAGAAAACGAAGTAAAGCAGGTCAGTAGGAAACCAGGGGCCTGTTCTTAAAAATACATTTCTTTCAAGTCCCAGGGAAGGGGTAATATTACATGAACTTAAAAAAAAAAAAAAAAACCCAGACCCCACAGGGGAACAGAAACCCTGCAGGTGGGCACAGCTCTAGGCCAGTGGGGAGGGACAGATGGGCCAGGCCAGGGAGCACTCACTGGAGTCTGAGCAGCTCCAGGTGGATGCCCGCAGGGCCTCGTGACTGGCCTCTGGGCCCCATACCCAGGATTTCCTTTGGTCTCCACCCTGTGCCCATGAGGCTGACCCTGGCCCGGTTTCACCAGGACGACACTGGGCTCGGAGAGGGTTACTGGCTTGCTCAGCGTGACCAGCAGGCTGGTAACAACGTCGAGTGTTGGATACGGGTCTCCTGACTGCCGTGTAATCATTTATTGGGTCAATGGAAGAACCATTTGAGCAGAGGCCTGGAAGAGACTCCGAATCCAAAATCAAAGGCCGTCTTTCAGTGAGAGAAAATTCAGGGCCCTGGGGACTGCAAGGACACAAATCATTAACAGTCTGCTTGGGGAGACGTGAGGGGGGTGGCTTCCCTGGTGGCTCAGCTGGTAAAGAATCCGCCTGCAAGGTGGGAGACCTGGGTTTTCTCCCTGGGTTGGGAAGATACCCTGGAGAAGGGAAAAGGCTACCCACTCCAGTATTCTGGCCTGGAGAATTCCGTGGCCAGAACAGCTATACACTCCATGCGAGTCGCAGAGAGTTGGACACGACTGAGCGCCTTTCACTTTCAGACTTCAGTTCTTATTGTGAAAGTGTTTCCAAATCGTCTTCTGACGGATGCACTTTGAAAGCACACCTCTTTTGCTTGTTTTTATTGTTTAGGTTTTGGTGGAGAGCAAACCGGCGTCCGCCGGTTGGGGCTCACAGCTTGATGCTCGTCCAGGCTGTTGGACCAGAACCAAGCTGTGACTTCATTTACACGGAGGGTTGTGAAAACACCAGGTGGCGTTACCGGTTCTGCCTGTAAAGCCCAGGTGGCCAGGGGCGAGGGGCGACCCTCCAGCACACCTCTTCCCTCTGAGGCGAGAGGCAACACCACCCTGTTTCCGAGGTCATCTGCGGTGTGACCGGAAGCAGAGAGGGAGCTGTCCTTGCCCCTGAAACAGCCTCCCCTTCAGTACTTGGTACTCAAGGCTCGGACTCATGGGATCTGCTATCCGCGGAAACCCTGCAGGCCGTGATGTGAAGCAACTGCTCGTTTTGCTAAGGCACCGCTGGGATTTCATGAGTAGGGGCATCTGGTCAGCAAGGAAGCCCATCAGATACTCCGCACCTGAATTGCAGCCCAACTGAGCTACTCCAAGCTTCTCTCCTGCAAAAGCAGTAACTTTCTTTACATTAAAAAATTGACCCCAACCAAGAGCCAACTGCTGGTGCTGGAAGGGAAAGGGGAGTCAAAAAGGGCTAAGACAGTGAAGGGGGCGTCGCTGGGGTGAGAGGCGGAGCACAGGGTCAATCACAGAGCGGGATAGGAGGTGGGGCAGGGGCACCGCTGGCCTGGGGCACGGCGGGGCACTGAGCACATGAGGACAGCTCGCCAAGGGACGGAGGGTGACCCTGGGCGACGGCGAAGACCTAACTGCCCTGTGGTGTGAGGACGTTCGCAGAAAGTACAGATTCTCGAGGTGGTTCAGGATAAAGCAGGGACCCGGGAACACCTCCAAGACTAAAGGCAGCTTGAGAATTTTCAGAGGCCTTTCTGTCTCTTCTGCATTTTACAAGCGGGTGTTAGAGAGGGAGCTCCGGGCAGACGTGGCTGTTGGTGAAGCCTCATTACCAGGCTTGAGGGCCGAGGAGTCGGTGCAGACGAAACTGGCCTCTGTTGTAAGAAAATACCACCCCTGACCTAATATCCTGGAGCAGAGGAAGCTTCCTAGTCCGAGGAGGCTTCACAATAGCAGCTCCTGGGGCTCCGTAGCCGTCTTTATTTCTCTGGCTGCACTGTGTGGCTTGCCGGATCTTAGTTCCCCAGCCAGGGACAGAACTCTGGCCCCCGCAGCAAAAGCACCGAGTCCTATCCACTGGACTGCCACAGAAGTCCCTTTGCGGCTGTCTTTGGATTCACACTATTGCTTTGAACGTCCTAATCTGGGGGCGTGGGAAGGGGTGAAACAGGAACCCGGGCCAAGTACACCAATAGCCTGATCAGCAAAAGCCTGGGTCTTGGCCCAATTCTTTTTTACATAAATAAAACCCACAGTTAAAATTATTACGAACGGTGATGTAATATACGGAGGAATTTATTTAAATGACAAAATTTATTTTAAAAACTTTATAAATGATGTCAACTTTTATTTATAGAATCGTTACTTCTACAGGCTCAACAAAACGTTTCACTTTTACATTGCCAGGCTTTTCTGGGAGAAATTATGGGCTAAAGAGCTATTTTCAAATCTGGGGAATATCTTTCAGGGAGCCGTTCCCTGAAAACATCTGTGGTCTGATTACTGTATTCGGAAGAGATGTTTAAGATGGCCTATCAAAGTTTACTGTTCTGGAATCACCCATGACACCAAAAACACAAGGTGGGCGTCAGGGACACAGAAATCCACCCTCACCTCAGTTATTTACTGGGTCTCTGTGGGGCTAAAGACATGCAGGGGTTAAAATCAACCATGCCCACACTCCACCCACCGAAAACTTACTCCCACTCTCAGATGGGAAGTGCTGTGAGCTGCAGCCAGGGCCACCACCCATTCTGCCCAGCACTGGACCCCAGAGCTGTCTCGGTTACACAGACCAGGGTTCATGGCAGTGAGCTGTGAACAGCGCCCAAACACAAAATAATTCTTCCAGTAATAATAAAAAAAAAAAAGAATAGAAAATGATCAATTTTGCCCCGTGAGGCTCTAGCTGAACAGAAACCAGTCTGGGGACGCCAGGAAGAGGCTGGGGCGAAGCCCCACGTGGCGGCAGCGAGGTAGCTGGTTTAACATTTAAGGGAACAAAGTGGGGGCGGTCTCGGAACCTTTGTAGTTAAGAGGACCGAGGGCAGAGCAAACGTGTTTTAACAGCCAAACTCCTCCTTTCACACATGTGTAAAACCTCTGGAATTTCACTGGAAAAACTATTTCAAAAGGGAGCTTTGAAGTCTGAAAGTAAAAGCAGAAGGGCAAGGCCCTGGTACAGAGAGATGGTTTCAAACTGCCGAGGGACCGAGGCAAGGCGCTAACGGGCGGCGGGTGGCACCAGATCAGAGCAACGGGCCCGCACGTCTGCCTCTGACCCCTGGTTTCACCGTGTCGCCTCCTGGCTTAGAGCTTCCCTGATGGCACAAAAGACATTGGTTTTCTCTCTCTCACTTTGCCCTCTCGGGGCCTGGAGAGCCCTCAGCCCAGGTCTGGATTGTGGCAGGACAGGTGATGCTGACGACACGGGCAGGAGCCGGGACCGGGCGCACGTGTCCCCAGAGGAGAGCCCCTGCCTGGGCTGCCTTCTCTGCCGTTTGTGGCCCAGAATCGAGCAGAATGATCGCTGCGGAGCAGCCCTTCTGGGCTTGATAAACCACTGGCTGAAAGGCCGACACCCAACAGCAGGCACAAAGCAAACTCTACCTGGGAGCCCTGGGTGTGTGTTGGTGCGCACCTGCGTGTGTGTGCGGCCACACGGACGTGCTAATGCATATCCTGTACACGGTAAGGGCACACGCAGTGTGAAGACCCACCAGGGCACTCGGCAACCTCTCTCCTTCCTCCATCTTCCAAAGGGGAGAAAAGGCACCTCGTTTTGAATGCCTGAAGAAGGCTTTCACCAGCTGCCCCTGCTTCTGTGTGCACTCGGGCTGCTGGGAACGGGCTGTTCCTACAAGCGTCACCTCCTCAGTAAGAGGGTAAAGCGTGTGACTCATCGCTGCTGAGCCTGGTACATTCCAGGTGGTCCTCGTCAGCCAACCAGCCTGGAATTTACACAGAGACTGGGAACACAGCTCTCGACTCATCACAGTTCACCGAATCGGCTCTTTACATTCTACCTGGCTTTTTACGGCTCACCTGTGACCAGAGGCTGTGAGTTCCGGGGCATCTTTAAAGCTCAATTGGAAAGATAAATAAATCCTTGCGAGGGACACGCATTCTGGATACCCAGCCTGGCCCTGAGGGTTTTCTCTTTCTGCCTCTGGAAGGCAGGGACGAAGGCAGTCAGACCTGGAGCTACACTGGTCCCCTTTCACTCTTTTCCCTGCTCCCCCAGAATGTGTGAACCCCCCTCTGAGAGTCCTGCCATGGCCTGGCACCCAGGGCTCCTCCTCAGAGCACTGCGGGGCCTGTGGGTACAGCCACCCCTCAGGGTTGTCCCCCAACAGGGCCACCGGTGTCCCTTCCTCACTGCGCCCACTTTCTGCTCCTGCTGTGGGCCAGGCATTTTCTCAAAGCACCACTGTCTTCTCTGAGAAGGCTTTTAGTGCCTCCATTTCTGTTTCTACAGCTGAGGAAACTGAGGCCCAGATGGCCTGCCTCCTGATCATGGTTTGGGGTGAAGGGTGGACCCGGGGGAGGCTTGGGCCCCAGGCCCCCTGCTCCTCCTCTGACCCCTGCCCTTCCAGCGATGCAAAGATGTCACCACTGAGGAGCCGGGTCACAACCTGGGCTGGAGCAGACATCTCCGCCTGGCCCTGCCACGGCTTGTCACCCCGGGGCCTTGTCACTGGGGGAGGAGGACCTGATGGCCCGGACACCCTGCCTTACTGTCTCTGGTCTCAGGCTGAGGGGAGCAGCTGGTCGGCACCCACAGGATCCCGCAGCAGTGACCAGCAGTCCCAGCCCTCAGTAAGGGGCCGGGGACCTCTTACCCTCCACCACATGCTGGACGCTAGAGTGTGGAGGTTAAGAGTAGCTGTGGACCCACCCTGCCAGAGCTGAGTGACTGTGGGTAAGTTAACTAACCTCTGAGCTTACATCTCTGCATCTGTAAGCTGGGATTAAGGATACCTCTGCCCCACTCCAGGACACTGCCGCAGAAGCGTAAGTGCTACAGACACGAGGCATCACTTGAGAGTTTGCTCGGGTTTCTTCTAAACTCATTTAATTTTGTGGGTCTTGGATGTTGAGCTCTTGGTTTTGATTTTTTGTTTCAGTCTCTCTTGAAGATGGCGAACAATGGGCTGAGACAGAAAACTGAAATTAAGAGCTTACTGTTTAAAATTTACAGAACTTGATGAGTTTGGAGGAAGTTCAAGTCGACTCTCAGGTGATGTTTCGTAAGTTTGTAGCATTTATACTTCTACGAGTGTCAGAGCTTTGAGTTGCACAGAGACTTCAGGAAGATCTCCTGTATCTTTATAGGCCTGGCCGGCTCTTTTTAAAATAGTCCTTTGCCTGGGTGGGCTGTTTATCTGCTTGAGCGCCGAAGTTTCTTTTTTCTAGATTTGGCAAAGGAATTATGAACAATAGCATTAATTCTCCTGCAATAAATGGAAAGGAATTGGACTCTAATAGTACTCTTGCCTGGAAAATCCCATGGACGGAGAAGCCTGGTAGGCTGCAGTCCATGGGGTCGCTAGGAGTCAGACACGACTTCACTTTCACGCATTGGAGAATGGCAACCCACTCCAGTGTTCTTGCCCGGAGAATCCCAGGGACGGGGGAGCCTGGTGGGCCCCACCTCTGGGGTTGCACAGAGTTGGACACGACTGAAGCGACTTAGCAGCAGCAGCAGGCCCCTTAGGGCTATCATGAGTAGAGAAACGGTTTGGGTAAAGCGCCCAGAACAGGGGCCAGCACTTCATCAATGCCGGGTATTTGCTCCTGTTGTTATTAGTCGCCTCTAAACATGAAGGAAAACGACCAACGTCTGTTGTGGAAACGCTGTCTCCGTGCTTTCCCCCCAACCCTACTAAAAATCAGTTTCCTGTAAATAATCCCCACACAGGAAGGGAGCCGGACGGGGTTGGGGGGTGGGGTCCCTGCTCCACGAGGCCGCTGTGACATGACAAATAAGCTGCAGGCTGACAATGTCTCCAAGACATATTGGAGTTTACTTTGTCGTTTGGGCTTGCCATCTGTGCTACCCCGACGGGGCCGGCTTCCCAGGCTGCTCTGGGAGCCCACAGGAGGGCCCACCAGTCCCTGGACAGAACTGCAAGCTCAGCAGGCCATCAGTTACGCTGCCTAATGAGAGGAGATGGAATTTCCCCAGCCGCTCCCTGGGAGCCAGGCCTTCCTTCCCAGGGAGGGTTGGGGTCCTGGCGCTGCACGAGGCGGGTAACCTGCAGTGCTCGTCACCTGGTGACCGCCCTGCCCGTGCTGCTCTGCCCCTGCTGTGCTGTGGGGCCGGAGTCGGGGGACAGTAACTTGACCGCAGAGCCTTCACAATCAACTCAGTCGCTGTACACATCAGGACGCTGAGGGTACAAAGACTGACGAGGCCAAGCACTTCCCCACGGAGCATCCAGTCCAGGAAACAAAAAAGAAACTTGAAACCAAGAGGAGATGGTCAAAAGCTGTGACAGGATTCCGTGAAAGGCGCTATGGACACACCCAGGTGCGTGGTCACGGTTTACTGTGTGACCTTGGGGAAAACCCGCTAACCTCTCTGAACCTCTGTTCCTCATGTATAAAATGGGAATAACAGTTTAATAAATCCCTGTGGTGAAAGCAGTTCCACTCAGTGCACATTATTATTCCTAAAACCAAGCAGAAGCATGCCACATGCTCCTCTGTGGGAAGGCTGGTCCGGGGAGAACAAGGGCCGACCCTTCTCAGTATGAATGACGATACAGCAGCCATCTCAGCCTGGGTACAGCTGCCCACGGGGCTCAGGGTTTCCTGGGCCTAGGTCAGCCCTTCCAGGTTCAGGAATTACTGGGGTCTCTGGGCAGGAAAGGTAGCAAGTGCCTAAATCTGCCCCAGTTAGAGGCCGTCCTTACTCTTAGCCATGAAGGATGAGTCTTTGCCTTCCTGTGGAGATAAGCCTTAGCGAGGAGGCGCCTGGGCACATCTACTCTCATCTGAAACCACGCTAGTGACAGGAAGCCAGGGAGGCCATGCTCTCATCAGCCATACCTGGCCCCCAGGCTGGATGCGCACCCCCAACCCCCGCCCTACCCAGGGGTTTCTGAGTAACTGCTTGTTGAATGAGCACATGTCCTCGTGAATACTCATGGCTTAAGTCTGTCAGCCTCATGACCTGAGGGAGCAGGACCCTGGCTCTCTGGGGCTGTCCCCACCCACCAGGCTTGCTCTGTGGATGTGGCGCTATGGGCCTTCTTCAGTGACATCCCCACAAGTTAATGCACATGTCTTATCCCCACAGTCTGATCTGAATATTTCTGGGACTGGGTTACAGCAATGTCTGTGTGGGTGGCCACACTCTAAGCACCCACCCACTGGCCCCAGGCTCTGCCAGGCACTGTATGTGTCATCAACCATGCCTGGCCCCCAGGCTGAATGTCACCGCCTGCCCCCTACCCTGGCCAGGAGTTTCTGAGTAACTGCTTGTTGAACGAGCACATGGCCTCATGAATACTCAAGGCCTTAGTCTGACACGGGTGCAGGGAGCCTTGTGAGTCCAAGTGAGAGCGGCTGCAAGATACTGGACGGCGGGGGTTTCCAAAGCCACTGCTCCCCCCTACACCCTCCTGCCTAGTGTTCTTGTGTGTGTGCCACTGGAATATTGAAATGGAATGTGCGTGGCTTATGTGCAGCACTGCCAGTGATCAAAGTTTCAGAGCAAGGGCCTTGGAGTAATTTCTGAAAGGTGAAATAGCTGGTGTTTCATGATGCACTCTAAGAACAAAACAGTCCAGTAGCAGCAATCAGCCCCTGTGGTAACAAGGGAACTATGTGGCGAAGACAGACTGAGCAGGGAGGGACTGGGTACCACGTGCCAGGGTTGGGAGACTCACAGAGCAGAGGTCCTGTCCTCAGGGAGTGGGCCAAGCCTATGCAGGGCAGCTGGCGTGCATGTGAAGGGCAGTGGAGAGACTGTGCTCACATACAGGTACAAAGGTGGGCTGGATGCACTTGCAGAAGGAACCAGAGGGCAGCAGGCATCACCGAGGATGAATGGTCTCTGCGAACAACTGGGGCTGGAGTGCAGGACGGGGCTGGTGAAGATGTGGAGGGGACAGGAAGGCTCTCTGGGGCAGGAGGAAGCCCCAGGCAAGGCCCGTGTAGGCAGCACCCTGAGAAGCCTCACTCAGCCAGAGCACAGGGAGGGGTGACAGAGCCCACAGCTACAGGGCCCTTGCAAATCACTTGAGAGCCAATATGGGACAAGAACATTATAGAACTTGAGGCCCCAAACACAAATGGAATAAAAAAAGTGGAATTTTATTTTGATGAAAGGTAAAACACACATCATGCGAAATGCGGGGCTGGATGAAGCACAAGCTGGAATCAAGAGTGCCAGTAGAAATACCAACAACCTCAGATATGCAGATGATACAACATTAAGGGCAGAAAGTGAAGAGGAACTAAAGAGCCTCTGATGAAGGTGAAAGGGGAGAGTGAAAAAGCTGGCTTAAAACTGAACATTCAAAAGACGAAGATCATGGAATCTGGTCCCATCACTTCATGGAAAATAGGTGGGGAAACAGTGGACACAGTGACAGATTTCATTTTCTTGGGATCCAAAACCACTGTGGATGGTGACTGCAGCCATGAAATTAAAAGACGCTTGCTCCTTGGAAGAAAAGTTATGACAAACTTAGCATATTAAAAAGCAGAGACATCTCTGCCGACAAAGGTCTGTATAGTTAAAGCTATAGTTTTTCCAATAGTCATGTGCAGATGTGAGAGTTGGACCATAAAGAAGGCTAAGTACCAAAGAATTGATGGTTTCAAACTGTGGTGCTGGATAAGACTCTTGAGAATCCCTTGGACTGCCAGGAGATCCAACCAGTCAATCCTAAAGGAAATCAACCCTGAATATTTATTGGAAGGACTGATTCTGAAGCTGAAGCTCCAATACTTTAGCCACCTGATGTAAAGAGTCTACTCACTGGAAAAGACCCTGATGCTGGGAAAGATTAGGGGCAAGAGGATAAGGGGGTGAGATAGGATGAGATGGTTGGATGGCATCACTGGCTCAATGGACAAGAGTTTGAGCAAACTCTGAGAGATGGTGAAGGACAGGGAAGCCTGGCGTGCTGCAGTCCATGGGGTTGCAGAGTTGGACGCGACTTAGTGATTGAACAACAACAAAACACACAATCGTAAACCTTCGTGGCCCGAATAACAGTATGTTGAAACAAACAAAACCAATGATTAAAATGATAATGACACAAGAAGAAATTTGAAAAACAATAAGGGTTACCATCTTGGGTCAAATATGATGGACAAATGTATATGTGCATGTGGATAGGGACCCATTCCTCCTAGTTGATCAAAGAATGGTAGAGTGTGTGTGCCTCACAGAAAGAAGACACAGCTCAAGTGTCAACAGAACATTTACTAAAACTGATCATGTGCTAGAAGACAGAGAAAGATCCAATCACATGAAAAAAATTACAGAGGTCACATTCTCTGACCACCATGAGATAAAATTAGAAACTAATCCAACAAAATCCCAATCACTCAGCAAAAAAAGTTTTCTAACCACTTGAGTCAAAGAGGCAACGAAACTAAAATTATTATGTATTTATAAATATGAGTACTACATATGAGACTGCCATCAAAGTAACACACAAGAATATTTATATAGCTTTGAACACTTTTCACTGAAAATCATTAAGAATTAAACGAATAAGGTGATGGTTCAACCCAAGAAGCTACAAAAATCCCAGAATAAGCCAAAAGAAAGTAGTAAAAGGAACTAATAAAAATAAAAGTAAACAATGAAAGGTAACGCAAAAGCCTAATGCCTTTATAAAAAAAATTAAAAACTGGCTGCTTGAAAGATAAATAAAACAAGCCCTTAGTAAGGATAACTAAGAAAAAAGGCAAAAAAAAAAAAAAAAGCCCAATAGTGATATGTATGACCATGGGTATACTACTTTTAAAATTAAAATAAACTCTTAGGCACAATTTTGTACTACTCAACTTTAACACTTATGTGAAAAGCACTGATTTTTCCCCAAGAAAATGTAAATGATAAAATTGAAAAAAAATCTATCATTTGTGAAAGAAACTGAAATTGTGTCCTTTTCCCCAAAGCACCCTTAGCTCCCCCAAATGCTTTCAAGTCCATTTAGTTTTTACAGGGATTTTTTTTTCATTTTCTTTCCCCCCAAGAAAAGAAATTAAAATATGCTTATATTTGAAAAAAAACACAATTTTTAGGTCACACAAAAACAATATCTTAATAAGCATTAAATCCAACTTCACATATACAAAATATATCAGAATTCTAACTTAAATAACAGCAGCTCAAATCTAGTACCATAAAGAATGCACCGTACTAAAATAAGATTTAGTATGAAATACAGTGATAATTTTCTAAATGATAATCATCAAAATGATTCATATCAATAAATTAAGTGAGAATGAATATAATAATACATTGATAGCTTCTGAAGTTATTTTCATAAGAAATTGAAATTAGTGTCTGAATTAAAAAAAAACAACCCAGGAATATAGAAAGGGAAGAATTATTCCATAATCAAACTCTCTCTCCTAAATTACTAGCCTACCTTAGCCTTGACTGCAGGACACTAGAAACAGCCTCTCTGAGGCTGGAACCAAATAAGAATGTAAGCTACTGCCATTATCATTTGCTGTTCTTGATGTTCTGGCCAATAATATAAAGCAAGAAAAAGAAATGCAGTATCAATGTTATCAAAGAGACAAAATCATATCTGCAGATGGCACTGCTGTCTACCGAGAAAACCCAGGTGATGGATTGGAAACTACTGGAAATAACAAGCAAACAGAGAGGGGGCCAGCCACAAGATGAATATTCAAAAGCCAATAGTAGGGACTTCCCTGATGGTCCTGTGGTTAGGAAGCTGCGTGCCGAGGCAGGGGACCTGGGCTCGGGTTCGATCCCTGATTTGGGCAGGTCCCACATGCCGAAAAGCACTAAACCTGTGTGCTGCAACGACGGAGCCCACGCTCTAGAGCCCGTAAACTGCAACAGAGAGCAGCCCCTGCTCGTTGCAACTCAAGAAAGCCTGCTAGCAGCAATGGAGACCAGCGCAGCCAAAATAAATAAATACATTTTAAAAAGGAAAAAAAAAATCTAAAAAAAGTAACCAACAGTAGTTTTTAAAATACATATAAGCAATCCTCAGTTAAAACATCATGGGCAAAGCAATAATAACAACAAATATAAAAACTAGGAATTAGATCATCAGGAAAAAAACTATAATACTTCACTGTGTGATATAAAGGAACATTTGAATGGATGGAGATTCATGCTACATTTCTAGAAGGAACGATCAAGTACTTTAAAGATGATCATTCTCCCAACATTAAGTTGTAATTTTTATATTTTATTAATCAAAACCTTGAAAGTATTTTCATTGGACCGTAAAGTGATTCCAAATTTCAACTGGATAAAAAATTGAGCTAGAATTACCAGGAACATTCCTAAAGTCAACTACAAAGAATAATAAGATATCAAAACACACACATGAATAATACTTAGTGGTGTGATCTACTCATTAGAATATGCATCCAGGCCAATGAAACAGGATATAAGCCACAAAATCTATCATAGTGGGTAACAGGAAGTTAATGTAAGATTGTTTTCAAATGAGTTGGTAAAAAAAAAAGATTTAATAAGTAGTGCTGTTAAATGTTAGTCACTCAGTTATGTCCAAATCTTTGTGAACCTATGCGCTGTACCCGCCAGGCTCCTCTGTCCTTGGAATTCTCCAGGCAAGTATACTGGAGTGGGTAGCCATTCCCTTCTCCAGGGGATCTTCCTGACCCAGGGTAGTAGAGCTGGGACAAAGGCAAATAATTTTAGGACAACGTAATTAGATCCTTATACCATATATCAGAACAATTTCTAGAAGAAATTTAGATGTAAATGTTAAAAAAAAAAAGGGAGGTACCAGAATATATGATAAGATGGAAAAGGCGTTTCAAAAATGTGATGGCAAAAGCACAACAAAAAAAGGAAAAGGAGAATTAAATGTCAAATCACAAACTTTGAAAAACAGCAGTAGTAAGGTGAGAGTCAAAAAAAGACTTTGTTCTTTAAGGAGATGCTGCAGCTCAATAAGCAAAAACTGGACTTCAGCGGAAAAGAGGGATGGCTGGCCAGGAAAGGGCTGGAGGGAACTGCCCCTCACTACCCCAACTTTCAGACCGATAACGAGTTTGGGAGACAGCAGCCAGTTAGTAAGGTTTCAGAGCAAGAAAGCCTCTTTGGCTGACATGGACTTGTAGAGGGATTCCACCGTTTTGGTGGGCAATCTGCCATTACACATCGAAATGTTTAAAAACGCATACGTGCCCTAAGGAACAAAGATTTGTCTAAAGGAACGCTCACCGAAGTACTACTCTGAGAAGCGAAGATGACAGAAGTGTCCAGCCACCGAGGACTGGTCGGAAAACGTGCATTGGATTCAGGAGGGAAGTTGTGCATCTGTTCAACGAGCCCCGAGGAAGGCTCTGGAGATGACGAGTCAAAAGGAGTGGACATTCCCAGGAATAAAGAAGAGCTGCTGATACATTCAACAACGTGGACGAATCTCAAAAACATGACACCAGGTGACACACGAAACTACAGTACTGTACGAGTCCATGACTGTACATGAAGCACATGGGTGACTGCCAGGGACTTGGGGGTGGTGCACGCCACGACTGGAAACAGGAACAAGGGAACTCGGGGGTAATGGGGAGATTCCCTATCTTACTTCTGGTGGTAGATACATGACATTTATCATGTGATTTGGTATTTGTCAAAATTCAGTAACTGTACACATTATAATTTTAAGAAATGCACGATAAAGTTAAGGGTGAATTTTACTGTATGTAAATTATGCCTCAATAAATCTAACCAAAAAACCCCATAATGGACAATTAGGTAGAAATATACTTTTATATATAAATATATATGGTGTATAGGGGCTTCCTTGGTGGCTCAGTGGTAAAGAATCTGCCTGCCAAGGCAGGAGACTTGGGTTTGATCCCTGGGTTGGGAAGAGGCCCTGGAGAAAGAAATGGCAACCCACTCCAGTATTCTTGCCTGGGAAATCCCACGGACAGCAGAGCCTGGCGGGCTACAGTGCACGGAGTAGCAAAGAGTCAGACACACTTAGTAACTAATAATCAAGAACAAATACATGGTGTATACCTTAAAATAATTTTTTCTCTGGATAATGGGGTTATGAATGATCTTTATCTTCTTCCGTATGCTTTTCTGTATGTGCTTATATATTTTCCCATTTTTCTACTTTTATAAATCAGAAAAGTTTGTATATGTTTTTGATTAAAAAAAAAAAAATCAGACATGGATACCAGAACAGCTATCATAAATTGTTCTGGCTAGCAACAAACTGTTTTTTAGGTTCTTACAGGAACCGCTGAGTCCCACCAGCCCTGAGGCAGAACTTTCTGGAGCACCTCTGTTCTAGCCCCTGCGAGGAGCAGGCTCTCAACAGGTGCTCCAAAGGGGTAGTGGGCGGGCTGAGCAGCAACAGGGACCACCTGGCCCCAAAGCCTCATTCTGCAGCTGGGAAAAGTGAACCTGGCAAAGGAAGCCGCTTTCTCAGGTTTGGAAGCGGTCAAAATGAGCCTTAAATCCCAGAGGGCAGTGCTATTTCCACCACACTGGAACAGCTGTGCAAATCCCTGAGTGACTCCCCAGCCTTCCCAGGAGAATTCAAGCTCCTGCCAAGCTGAAGATAAGCAACAGACACTCTAGGCCAATGTTTCCCGCACGTCAGGAAACTATCCCGTGTCTCAGGTTCACTTGTTTTCTTCCATGTATAATTACTGACTTTATATTTTCCTTTACATCTGAAAACTCACTTAAATTTTTTTTTAATTAAATGTTACTTCATTAAAAAAATTTTTTTCTGAACTACTTTTTTTAAACCCCACAAAGTCACCGTTCCTGGGTGTATGATCCTACTTCCCTGTGAGAGGTGGGAGGTCAGGGTCTCCTGGGGAAGAGCAGGCACCCCGCACCTGGACCTGACTGGTCTGGATGTCTTGTCCAAAGGCTTCTGATGTCAGAGCAGAGGCTTCAGAGCCACTGGGTGTCTCTTCCAGGTCTCCTGCCCTTGCCCTCTGCTCCAAGAACAGCATGTCTCAGAAGATGGGTCTGCTCCTTCAGCCCAGGCCCCAGGAAGAGATGACACATGAAGCAGGAACCCCATCGACCTGCACTCCCCAGCTTGGAACCTGAGTGGCATACCAAATGGTGGTACGGGAAGCCACGGTGGTTTGGGGGGTTGTTGGTTGACTGCACCTGCTTTAATCTTATTCTCAACAGTACTATCTGCTGATATGCTATTAGAGTTGAAATAAAAACATCTTAACGGCCACCCACATCTCACACTCCCTCACAGGCACACACCCATCTTCTGGCAAACACTGCTACAGCCTGAAAGGGAGCGGCTGGGCCCCAGAGGAGATGTAGACAAAGCAGCAGCTCTGCACCGGGCAGACTGCGGCCACACAGATAAAATTCAGAGAGCTCTGAAGACCCCCTAAGAACTGTACGCTGCACCATCAACTTCACAGTTCACCACGCTCATGTGCGGGTAAAACTGCTTTAGGAGTACGCATCAGCTGAAAGACAAAGCCAGTACCCAGAAATGTTAAGATATACAGGGAAAGAACATCTAAGGTTCAAGGCACATTGGGAAGCATGGGGAAAGCAGAGTCGAGGAGATGACTATGTGGCCAGCTACTTCCCTAAGCAGTGAAGCCTTGTGTTTAATCTTTCTGGTCCTAATCCTTCTTAAAACAAAAACCATTCTGACCATCTAAATATAAAAGGTCCGTGTCTACTCTACGACAATTATTTAGATACTCTGCATAATGGATACTATTCAGCTATCTAGAACTTTCACTCAGCTCTATCATGCTTTAATCATTAATGGTCCACTTGTTTGGCTCAGGTAAATTACATTTGCATATGCAAATGATGTCTAAATACTCTGTACTATTAATGTTATCACTAATTACATAATAATAGTTACCAATTTCCACACGGATCAAACTTACAGTTTTGCAGCTATTAGGGAAATTGTGCTTTGTAATTAAGATAATCCTCATTTCCAGATGCTAATTAACTATATAATAATTAGTCTCATTCACTAATGCAAATTAAGGATTTTCATCTTTATTGATAAAGGAGTTGCTTCTTATCAGTTAAGGAAAGATAGCCCTGGAAATCTTGCAGAGAAATACTTTTTCCCCCCTCTAAAGGTTAAAAGGTAAATCCATTTTTATCAGTCTCATTTGAGAATGCAAATTAGGTCTGATTAATCAAGCCAAAGATAAATGTGCTAGTCTTATTTCAGGACGGAATGTATAGCTTACTGAGTTCATTTCTTTTCCCCTTATAAAGACCCAGATAAACAGAGTCACAAGCAGAAGTCCTCCAAATGGGAGTAATTCATCTGTGGTCAGGGGAGGACCAGGCCACACGCGTGTGTCTCTACAGCACCACCTTTTGTTCCCGCTTCTAGGATCACGGCAGCCTCTCGAAGGAGCTGTGTCCTCATGGGTCAGCCCACAGTGGGAACGAGCGAGGAGAGAGTTTTGTGAGTAAATACACAGGAGAGAGGGAAGCCACATTCGCTTGGATTATTAAGTTTTCTGTGCTCCAAACAGAATACGAACTGGCACCTCCCATCGTGACTAATGAGGGCTGCCTCGGCGAGAACAGAAGGGCTGACAGCCAGCGAGGCCTAGTTGGCAGGCCCCAGCCCAGGCCTCGCCCGCATTCATCATCCGCTAAACCAATCCACCAATTCCGCACCACCATTTGTCATTAATTATGCTAATCAGCACACCATTACTCTCTGATGACACTGTAGCTGTTATTAGCTAGTTATGGCTTTTCAAAAGCACAACTTATTGTGCATGCACGGGCTGTGCACGCATCAGCCTACAGGGAAGAGATGTCCAATTACGAAAAGAAGAAATTTGCTATTATCTTTTTATAACAAACCAATTTAGTAATTAGAAAAGTCTCTGAATTCATAGGTTCTTTTTTTCTTCCCTCCCCTAAAATAATTGAAACAAACAAACAAAAAATGCTTTTCAGTATTTTTCTGAAAGAAAAGGAAACACCAACATGGAGTTTTATTTTTTTCAACATGTTTAAAAGTGGGGCCTGGTAGCAGGGGGTCAGGTGGGGTGGGGTGACTATACACAAGAGTGGACACATAAAGACTCCTGGTGGGCTGGGCTTTTCTTTCCAATTCTGAATTTGCAGGACACTTTAATACATGTATTTCAGTCACCACGAATGTCTGTGATGAAAGTACACCCGTGCGACCTTTTACAGGTTGCTTATGGCAGGTCGAAGCTGTTCACATGATGTCGCCAGACTGCGCACACCTTACCTGGCAGATGCTTATGGGAGAAGCACAGCAAAGCCCCTTTAACCCTCCCGTGCCCCAGCGATACCGCCAAGGGCATCAACGCCGCTCAGGTGACCTTGGAGACGGGCGATTTGGCCAGATTAGCACGTGTCCAGCGCACGGTTTGGGACTGTACTCAGGGCTGGCAGAAGGAAGGAGTCGTCTGGGTCAGCAGCCAGACCAAGGCAAGGGAGACTCTTTTTCCAAAGCTCAAGGCTCTGCAGAGGGGTGGCCCTGACCCTGCGTGTTGGTGGGGCAAACCTGCAGGCTCTCGTGCAAACCGGGCTTTAATCTCAAGTTGTTGTGTTCAGGCTGGAGTCTTTACAACTAGTTTTAGAAGCTTAGTCTGTATTAAGAGCTCATTAATATCATCAGAGTAAATGGGCCTATTAAAACATCTTTAAGCAATATCTGAACATAAATCTCCCTAAACTATATTTAATGACTGTACTTAAGATACATTATATGCAAGTCTTAATGAGACATTAGATAGCATTTTGAAGATTAAAATTAGAGAATCCATATAAAGTCTGTCCACTTAATGTAGCCTTAAGCTATACTGATGAAAGCATTACTACCACATTATTACTGCATTAGAACAAATATTTTTAATCATGTCTGATTTATGCATGCTCTTTTTCATATAATTTTCATTTTCACAAAAATATATCTTGAGTTTACAAAAGAGGGCAGGTGAAAGGTTTCAGGTTTTTTGAGTACTCTGGAGGTAAAGAGAATACAGAATTCAGTTAGTACAGGTTACTGAAAGTGCTCTGGGCTCTGAATTACATTTCTTTATATTTGGTCTAATTAGTCATTCTGTACTGCAGGCAGCCAAATATATTTACCTTCCTATTTAACTTCTTTCAAGACTAGACTAGATACAAAGTAGAACTTAACTGAAAATATTTTGAAGACTAGAAAACAGTACAATCTACACAATACTGGCAATGGTAACGTGGGCATCTAACTGAATCTGTTCTCCTGGGCCCTCTGGAGAGCTCACACCCCGAGAGCACCCCTGCCCTGCATCCCAAGTCCCACCCTCAGCAGACACAGCTGGTGTGGTCCCCTCAAACCTGCCAGAGAGGCATCAATAAAGTCCTGCTTCTACTCGAGGATTGGTGGGGAAGCAGGGACGGAGCATTGTGATCAGCAATCAGTGTTGCTAGCAGAAAAATATATTTTTTAAAAAAGACGTGTGATTCCCCCAGGGCTAAAGGAATTGAACGTTTTAAACAGATCCAAATCCACCTCAAGTCTGTTCAAACAAGGAAGCATTCTCAAGGCCTGTGGGAAGGCGGCTATGGGCAAGGGGTGATGACGCACAGAACTAAACAAACTACCTGGATGGAGCAGTTGGGCCACAGGAAGATCTGTGAGTCTCTCTGCACAAGGGATTTGACTCTACCTGAAACAGAAATGTACATCCCAAGTCTATACAAATCCTGATAAGGTTTCATACGCACAGTGGCCCCTTGAAAACAAGTCAAAGTTTAGATTATATACACAGAAATGCGTTACTGCTTTCTGCACTGTATTTAAAATACTACACACCCAAACAGGATTCTTCTCATGCAACAGAAAAACCTGTCCTCCTTCCCTCTGCTTTTGGGAGGAGTTCTCCCAAAGGAAAGAAACTGGATCTCTCCCTGCATCACGGTAACAGGCCTACAATCCCATTTTGGGATGCGCCTGCTGAGTCGTCTCCCGCTACCAGCTGAACTGTAGAGAGAATGTTATCCGAGAACCTGGACAAGGATAAGCTTAGATTAATGTCACCTGGTAAAATGCACAGCCTGGACTTGGATCTGACACCAGCACAAGATGCTTTGCAAAAACTGACGCTTTGGAAAATGTTAGAGACTAATTATCTTTGAGGCTTTTTAGGCTTTTTTTTTTTTTTTGATACTTTATACCAAAGTATAACCACCTTTTATAAACGCTATTCAGTTACGAAAGGCTTCTGGGATTATGTAAATCAAGACAAGTCAACCGGTGACACCTCTCTTAATATCAATAGAATGAGATTATCTAGCCTTTTCTTTCCCCCACTCACAGAAGAAGCAGCAGCACAATTTAAACTCTCTGGTCATTAAAAGAAGACCTCTCTTCTAGCATGTAAAATCTGTAGCAACAAGCCTATTTCCATTTGCTTTCCTCAGATACTCTCTCCCTACAAGGAACTACTGCATAGTACAATTTTGCATTTTTAACTGTATGAATTAGGCATTCTTCATAAATAACAGCTATGTTCTATACACAGGAGCTCCTTTTTATTAGGGACACAGTAATGAACAATGAGCAATATGTTCTATTATTCTTTGTCAAATCACAAAATGCTACATTAGAGTAACTGTGCTGGTCAATGTAATATAGTAGATTAAATTCAACTTCTGTGGAAAAACCACTGTAAAACAGCATGATAAGAAGGCTATAAAAAATTTAATTTTACTCCAAACTCCATCACAAAAAAAATGGTGTGAAAAGTAATTTTGCATAATCAGTACACGCCATCTGGAACAATTAACCGATTTCTATAGAACTATGAGGATCAGTCATATCTGCTTATTAAAGATCAGAAATTATACAAGTAATAAATCCTTGAAAAAACTAAGCGTACTCCCGCCTGTCAACGCTATTTTAACTTCAAATACTGAAGAACGCCTGATAAGGCTGAAAAGAAGAGATTAATATATGCAAATTACATCCAGCATTTAAAATCCCCACAACTGTCTCCGGTTTTCTGTCCCTTATTGCTGCCTTTATGTTTTATTCATACACCAACTCACCTGTCACTTCATAAGCTATAATATTATGGGGGTATTATTAAACAGCATAAAGCCGTGCTTTAATTGGAAAGCTTCATTGCATTTTCCAATTATTTGGAGTAAATTAAAAGCAGATGCACATAGTTTAATAAGGAGTCTAATATCAGTTCCGGGAAATCAAAATTCATTGTCATTACTAGGCCGTGATAGTTTTGCAAACTGTACTCAATTTCAGAGGTTTTCAAAAGAAAATCTGTCTATGCAATCTGTTAATTGTCATTCGGTTAATAACTGTTTAAATATCCAAACTACACAGCAGCTTCCTATTAAAAAAAATTAAACTGTGGGGTTTGTGCAAGCAAACAAATCCTGCGAGCCACTCCCGGGCTGGGCTGGGCTTCTCAGACTTGCGGGTTCCCCAGGAAACAATGGAGGCCAGGAGCCACCCACCCGCGAAGGACCGACGTTCTGTGCTCTGAGCGCTGGGGATCGCAGCGCCATCAGACAGCTCTTGGTGGAAAAGGGCGGAAGCCCTGTTATAAATCGTGCTTCCTGAGGTCTGTGCGCTGCTCAGCAAAAAATTAGCTTCCAAAGTTTTAATTGGTCTGCCTAAAATAAATCCTTTTAATGAGTGAATGAACTGATTCAGGATGCAAACATGGAAAAATCAAGGAGAGCAAACCTCGCAAGCAATTTGTTGTTTTTAAAAAATTGACCCCTAAAGGGCCATCTCTTACTGGTTTGTGACCCGGGAGTGGAGTGTCCCCAGGGCCCTAGCTGGGGCTGCCAGGGTGCCTACAAATGGAGTGAACTGCCAGACAAAGGACTAAGTTTCAAGCCATTATGGATTTAAAGACTGAAATCTTAAAGGTTACTCTTCCTGAGAAACCCTGCTCTAAGCTGCAATAATATCGGAGCTCTGCACCTACAAGCTGCATACATACAGATGCGTGTAGCTAAAGCATTTACAAATGAAAAGTCACGGCAATACTCACACTAGTACACGTAACCTTTTCATTTTTGCACCAAGTGACAGACTTTTTCAAATCCTAGGTGTATAAATTATAATAGGACAAGTAGTAATTGACTTTTAAACTCCACCCCCTGCGAGGGCTACAATTAATCTGTTTTTAGCATAAGAACTGCTGCTCTGCAAAGTTCATAACTTGTAGGCTCTTCTCCCCCAATCCAATTAAAACCTTGGAGACTTTCCAAAAGGTAACAGCACAGGATTTCTTCATCTCCCAGTTCAAAGGGCATAACGGCTTACACCCCAATCATCCCAGGGCAAGCACCCCCCAGACCAGAGAGGACACCAAACACTTGAAGGTGAGAGACCTTGTGGCAACACAACCAGAAACTATGCACAGAGATGGAGATAAAAGCAATTCTTGTGCAGTGATCCAAAAAACAGCATCTCTCTCTTTTTTCCCCCCAAAATTACCTGTTTTAATAAAGTAGACACACTGTGCCAACTGAACCATTTAATTATCTGCATAAATGATGAATCAAAACAATAGTTTGCAAAAATAAATGACTAACCTCTGATTAAAATGTCTGCCCTCATTAAATCCAAATAAAAGATACAATATCTTTTTTAAAAAGGTAGTCTGAAGAAAGGAGCAATCCCTGAGCATTGACAGATAGTCTGGCATCCTTTCTTAAAATGGGAATGTCTCAGAAAGTTGCTTAAACTACTCTCCCAAACCCCAAGAAAGATGGTCTTCAGTGGACGGTGTGTCCCGTGGCTGCCAAGCCAGCCTTTGGCACAGGCCTTAGAGCTCCACTGGCCGCTCTGGAGCATGAGGGAGCCTTCAGGATGTGCCCAGTGGGTGGTGGGACTCTCGACATATCCTGAGACCAAGCCTCGGCTCACAGGTCTGTAAGGACTCTGGGGCAAGGGTCCTGGGATGGGAGGGGCAGGAAAGAAAGAGCCAAAGGACAAAGAAGAAAGGAGTCAAATGTTTTGAGCGCTGAGAACAGGTAATGCTCCTTTCTCAGTCCAGAGCTGATTCAAGGAGAAGGGAAAAGGGAAATCGGAGGCTGATTTAAACACTGAGAAGTTCTCTTCAAAACTGTTTCACCCACTAACAAACTTGCATCTCAAGCAATTATAGATTTCTGAACTAGGGTGGAGGGTTGGACCCTGACCTGGGCAGGCTCCGACCCGTGAGTCCCCGTCCGGCCCTGCCTTAGTGGACCTAAGCCCCCCTCCTGACTGCATTTTAGGTGGGGTGGGGCTGGGGTCCTGCTTCAGGGGGAAATAAGACCCATGCTCCCTGGAATGCCAGGGTCTATGACAGTCATGTGAGCTACCATTTCTGGGGGGCCCGCTCAGTACAAGGCACTTCACATACATTATCCCTAATCCCCAAGTTTTAGAAGAGGAAATGACTGAAGAGTTAGTAAACTGTCCAAAGTCGTGCAGCCGGGGAGAGTGGATACAAAGGGTGGGTCTCAAGAATCAGTCCAACAATGAGGATCTCAGTAGCTCCCGCAGGCTGGGCTGCCTGGGTGTGAGACCTGTGGTCCTCACCTCCCGGGACAGACCATGGACTCCAGCGGAGAACTGAGCACAGAACGAGACGTTACAACCAAGAACAGGTCACCCTTCTCAGAACTGGGAAAACCAATCAGACGGCAAAGTTTACAAGCAGCATCAACAGCCAAGAGGCTTCTGGACACAGAAGGCGCCCACGCTGGGCCTATGGGAGGCCCAACCACCTTTGGCCGGAAGAAGGGTGAGAGGCGGCTGTGTAATTCACAAGCCAAGGGACCCTCTGACAGGAGTGTCAGTGGCATTCTGTTAGCCCAGGGCATATTTAAGGTAAACACAGGAGGCAATGGAACAGAAAGATGGGTGCGTTTATTGCCTCCAGGTAGCAAGCGATTAAGTACTTCTAAGCGTGTCACCAGGAGCGATGCTTAGGGCCGACGAGGCAAGCTTTGCTCTCTCATTCAAAATTATGGATGTCGCCTCGCCGGTGGATCATCAGATCGTTCACGCTATAAAACAAGCCAGGCGCGAGAAACCGCGCGCTAACAAAGGATCTCAACCTTGGCTGAGAGCTCTGCATCACTCATTGTCTCGGAGACAATCAAAAGACAAATCTGAGGACTGAGGGCCCCGCGTTCTCTGGGACATGTGATAAATACACCCCATCCCAACTCCAGGCTGGAGCAATGAAGTCTGTTCTTTAAACATAAACAGGTTAAGACCGTCACTGGCCATTTATAAACAGATGGGGAAAAAAAGTACTGGGTATTCAGGACACGGACGCCAAACGCACAACAACAGATGGATGCAGGTATTCCGTCCACGGGAAAAGTGGCTTCGTTGCTACAGAACAGATCAGAACTCTTTGGTCCTGAGGCCAGCAGTTAAATGCACCCATCCTGACATCCTGTGTGGGGGACAGAGAAAACTTCCCGTCTCATCATGGGATCCTGTGTAGCCGTCCAGCCGCTCCCCGAGTTCTACCAACTCTCCCATCATTACTAAGTCATCAGGAGTCTACAGACGCCCACCTGGCAGCTGATCCCCGAGGACTACTGAGGTAGGTCAGCCAGGCTGGAGCCTGGAAGTGGGGACACACAGACGGCAGCAGAACTCAGGCAGCGGAGCCGGCAGGAGGGGACCTGGGACCAGGAGCACATGGGGTCGCACAGGGTCTGGAACAGCTCGGTCACCTCGGTAGAGGCTGGCACTTTAGGAAGCCCAACCTAGAGGGTGAAGCTTCAGAGCAGGTGGCACTACGGTGACTGTCAGTTCATGTAGGAGCCCTGCTGTGTGCAGGGTTCAGAGAGCTGGAGTCGGGGGAGACGCCTACAGTTCAGTCCCAAGACGTGAGAAGGTGTGTCTGGGCTGGCCACTGTCACCTCAGGGCTGAGGGAAGACCACGGCAAGGGGACACCCAGGTGCCCAGAGCTCCCCCAACCCCAGACAGAGGTTTCCAACAGCAGGACCAGCAGCAGCCTTGCCTGCTAATGGCGGGGAGGTTCCTTGAAGCATCCGGAGTGTTGCCCTTGCTGGTCTGGAAAGGATCTGAGACGGGGCGGAGGGAGGAGCTGTGGGATAATTGCAATCATAAGGGCACCCCTGCAGCACCTCCTATGTGCCAGGCTCGGTTCCAATCCTCACTGCAAACCACTGCTGTTCCCATCTGACAGACGAGGAAACTGAGGCCCAGAAAGGTGAAGGCCCTTGCCTAAGGCCACTCAGCTTTACGAGAGGGGCTGTGTGCTCAGCTCTGCACTGTTCTGCCCAGCAGGACCCACACTTACCCCTGGAGGCGCCCTGAGGGTGCGGGGGTCAGGGAGGGCATCTTCTGTCAAGCATGAAGGCCTCACTCTGACGAGGTCCCAGAGACGATGGTCCAGGGGCCACCTGAGGTTAAACTACACTGAGACCTAATAAGCCGATGAGTCCTCGTGTGAGCCACTCTAGTGTGTGTCCTTCCAGCGTCGCTTGACACACGGAGGGACAGGGTCCCCAGCTAGGAGGAATTGTCCCCAGGGTAGTGGCGGAGAGCTGAGGGGCTGGTTGGGCTTGAATGTCAGCCCTTCCACTGACTAGCACTGCTAACTATGGGTAAATCACTCTCAAACCTCAGTTTCTCCACCTGCACAATATTTATTATTATTATTGTCATATTAATGTATAGAATCTGCCTGCAATGCAGGAGACCTGGCTTTGATCCCTGGGTTGGGAAGGTCCCTTGGAGAAGGGAAAGGCTACCCACTCCAGTATTCTGGCCTGGAGAATTCCATGGACTGTACTCAGTCAGACACAACCAAGTGGCTTGACTTTCATTATTATTACAGGGATTCATTCTCTAAGGCTTTGAACAAGGCTTGAACATGGGGACTCAGCAACACTGGAAGCTCTATCTGTAAAACAGAGATCACAGCAGTAACAGTACAAACCCCGAGAGGTTTTCTGTAAGGTTATTGATAAGGATTTGCTGGGATTAAATAACAAAATGCATGGAAAGGGCTTACAACAGAGTTTTGTACATGGTAAGTCTAAAGGAAGGTTAGATTTATTAAAATAAATTAAAGTGATCCATTTTAATAAAAGCAAAAACAACTTCAGCTCCCAAAATGTGCTTAAAGAAGTTACCTTAATTATATCATTTTTTTCCCTCTCAGCTGATAGTCTGTTACTGCAAGACAGAGACACAGGTATAAAGAGAAACAAAAGGCTAGTTTGATACAAGCTGCTCCTAGGCAGGAGTGTTTGGTAACCCCGATGACTTCACTCACCCCAGAGAAAACCTCTGAAGAAGTGCTAAGAGCAGATGAAGAGCTGAGATTGAGCGTCTTCTATTTGTTTTCAGCATTTCTCTGGCTGCGTGCTAAGTCGCTTCAGTCGTGTCCGACTCTTAGCGACCCTATGGACCACAGGCTCCTCTGTCCATGGGATTCTCCAGGCGAGAATACTGGAGTGGGTTGCTATTTCCTTCTCCAGGGGATCTTCCTGACCCATGGATGGAACCTGGGTCTCTTGCATTTTCCTGCTTGGGTGGGAGGGTTCTTTACCACTAGCGCCACCTGGGTAGCCCTTTCTCTGGCTAGGCCTTCAGAAAGGACCACAGTCACGCTGCCTGCCAGGAAGCGAACTATGATGGGAAATGGAGACATATTTCTGCTTAAAGACTAGACAAAGAAGATACACATGCAGAGAGAAAGTATCAGAGAGATGGTTTTTCTCTGTCCACGTGTGGGACCTTTATGGTCAAGACAGCGTTTGGATGGCATTTCTCTGAAGTGTGGAGGCAGTAAGTGTGCATTTGCTGGTAACGTCTCGGGTATCCCAATGTGAAAACCACACAAGCTCCTTCCCACACGGCCCCAGCCCCTGGAGGTGTTATCACTGCTCCCCTAGATGCCAGACAATGGCAGACACAGAGGATGCTTCCAAAAAACATGAGCTGAACTATTGCTACAATTGAATGATTAACATTATTGCAATTACTGATGTTGAGAGACGGGGGCATCAGGTCCAGAAAGGCTTGGTGCTGTGCCTGACGTCACTGGGCAGGTCTGTGGCAGAAACTTCGTTGCACCTACCCTTCTGGCTCCTGCCCAGAATCTTCCCACCACCTCTCAGCTGCCTCACTCAAGGATTTAAGAGGGAGGGGGACGTGGCCCATTAAACCAACGCCGCCTACTCTCTGCCACACGTGAAAGAAAAATATGGAGAATGAAGGCACAGCAGGGGGTGGCCATCTTTTAAGAACACTCAAGTATCCGTCACCTCATTATATTTTTATTTTTCACCATGACGAAACTGGAAAAAGTCTTAACTTTCTCCTGCCGGGGGAGCACAGGAAGAGCAGAAATGAAAACCTGGAGACGAAAGCAGCACACCCAACCCCCCGCCGCAAGCACTTTTCCTCCGAAAAACCAAAGGCGTGTTGCAAGATTTTATGGAGGTCCCCGGCTCACTCTGCCAAGCGCGTCTTCCCTTCCTGCCCCCACACCAGCATCCCGTCACTTTCCCGAGAAAGGGCTTGTGGGCCACTGGCCACGCAAAACAGCCCACGTCTAAGTGACAACGCGTGACAGGACGTTTCCTTTCTGGGTGGTGCCCAGCGGAGCTGCGCCAGAGCTTTTACTGCAAGTTTCTCCGGCCCCAGGAAGACGTCTTCCCTGAGCACTCAGAGCACGCCGACTGCTGAGAAGAAATCTTACGCACAAAATCATACAACGGAGCGCAGGACTGAGAAGATGAGCCAGTGTGCCCTGGGTGATAATTCTCAACAAACCTCTGGGCTCCGGCAGGGGAGGTGCTTCCCGATTTATGAAATACTCTCACACGTCCTGGACCCTCGTAACAAGAAGGCAACAGGCGGTTACTGCATTGTCTCGAGAGTGAGAGTGTTAGTCACTCAGTCATGTCTGGCTCTTTGCGACCCCATGGACTGTAACTGTCAGGCTTCTCTGTCCATGGGGATTCTCCAGGCAAGAATACTGGAGTGGGCCATTCCCTTCTCCAGGGGAAGCTTCCTGACCTAGAGCTTGAACCCAGGTCTCCCACATTGCGGGCAGATTCTTCACCATCTGAGCCACCAGGGAGGGGTGAATAACTAGCATCGAGCGACTTGCCCAGGGCCACGTAACACAGGGCCCTTGCACAGCTCTACCTGGGAACCATTTGTGTGGGTTATTCAGCACACCACCTGTGCGGCCATTCACGGTGGCTCTGTGCGATGGCTGCATGCGCTTCTGACCCCAAATGCTCTGTCAGTCACATGCTGAACCTTCCTGCTGCCCTGGAAGTGGGAACACGGGGCCTGGCACACGGCAGCGCTGTCTGCTGAATGAAGAGAGAAGTGAACAGTCGTTCTTCTCTCTCTGCCTTTAATAACATCCTCAATGACTCAAAAAGGAGTGAAGACAGCCTCCGTCCTCTCTTCTAAACACAGCCTCTGCTGTCTCAGCGTGCTCACAGGTGAAATGGCTCCAACACAAAACCGAGGGGGAGGAAACCAGCACCCCAACTGGGAGGGAATGAGACAAGCCTCGTGGCAGAGGCAATGTGGGAGCAGGACGTCAGGGATGGGTTAGCAGAGGAGACGCTGGGGCCATCAGGCCACAGGACCTGCAGGGACAGGTGCACAGAAAGACACAATGGAGAGAGGACACCGGGAGCTACCTGGGCTGGGGGGCCTGGAGGAAGAGACACCGCACAGGGAGAGACTGGCCATCGACAGCCCCCACTCTCGGCAAGTGAGGTACGCATGAACGCAGTCGGCAGTGGTCTGGGGCTGGCGTGAACGTGATCTGAAGAGGTGTGCTTTGGGGACGTCAGTCTGCCACCTGGGCAACTGGACTGGGGACTGATAAGCCAGGTCAAGGAAGTTTGAGTACCAACAAGGTACCTGCCAGGCCCGAGCCCAGCTGGCCCCGGAGGCGGGGACACAGAGCACAGAGGACCACGCCCGATGCTCGGGTCCAGAAGATGGGCCGGGGGAACTGGACGAGGCTCTGGCCCTCATCTGTCAGAAGGGTGACCCAGAGCCCAGCCCAGGGGTTTCGGGGTCTCTCTCTGCAAAATCCTAGCAGAGGTGACTGCAGAGCGGAGCCCCTCCAGGAGGCGAGAGCTCCCCAAGCGCCCTGCGTGTCTGCCCGCACACGCTGTTCATTAACTCCGGTGACACGGCAACCACGGTTGGGTGTATGAAGGCACGTCCAATTAGCCGGGCCTACATGAATATTTGCACTCTTAAATCTTTTGCATTTCGAAAGGGTTAAAGCTTATTATTAGCATATAATTTACAGTCCTTTCTCCCAGGAAAGGAATAATGCACAGTAAATGCCACATTCATTTTAATAATACATGTTACAGTCTGTGCCCAACATCTGCACAAAGGTAAAGGAGACAGATTTTTTTGACGTGTCCCACTCTGCCATCTAAACACAGGCTTTTTGTTTCTTAAGTGACGGAAGGTTTAATCAAGAAAGCAGGCAATTCATCAATCGCAACAAGGCGGCGTGTGAGCGCCTGACAGCACACACATGGTTGTGTACAGAGCAAACCTGGCCACCTGTCACCCGCACCTTTGCATCAGGATGTACAGATCTACTACTCGAGCAAGTCCCCACCCGCGCCCGCTCGGTTCTGCCTGCTCTTCTCCTCGTTTCCTTTGTGCTCGGTTTTGTTGTCAGGGCAGGAAGAGATGGATAGACAAGGGACGCCATGTTAGAGGGGATGATAAAAATTTATATGCCTTTAAAATGACTTATTTCCTTCTTGATTCGAGCACCATTATTATAAATATATATATTTTTTCACTCCACTGAGGAATCTTCCCCATATGCTATCATCTGGCACCCGTCAAACCCACGTTCCTCCCTTGGTTCCCTGCCTCTCCTCCCTCCAGCTCACCCCCCACCACTCTGAGCAGTCCTAGGTGAGTCTGAAATCCTCAGTGGAGGATACATGAAAAGAAGTGGGCGGGGGGGTGGGGGGAGGTCTGAAGTTCAAGGCCACAGAAGCCGCAAGAACATGTCCATTAATTCACAGGCCACAGAGGTAACTGTGAATGCAGAGGCTGACTAACGTTTACTCTGGGGCTCCCGCTGGAAGCTAGCAGCCCTTCCCCAGCTTTGAGGTTGTGAACCCACCCGCAGGCTGGCACTCACCCACACATGTGACACCCACACAAAACACACGCAAACTCTGCAGCATAAACATGGCACGTGGACGGCTGTCAGTCAGAACACCTCACACAAAAAAGAAGGGCATTTCTCATTTCTCACATGCCCGATTGTTTTAGTCTTTTGCTCGTTTTCCCACCTGGCATTGCTTTATGGTCATTAAAGTATCAAGTTTGTTTCTGACTTTCCTGGAGAGATTTTCTTCTCCTAATTGAAAGACAGAAATAACGCAATCACTAAAAATGAAAGGAAAATACATTCGTAATTGTTTGGTATGCTATAGACAAGTTTCTAAAGGATCACATTGTAAAACACACAGATTCGTTTTCTTTTCATAATAAGATGAAGAGCCGGTGGCAGAAATTTTATCCAGTTGGATGAAATATATAAATCATGAATTTCATAATACTGATAATTAAATGTCCATCTTCCAATTTAAATGAGGACTAGATTAAAACTGCATGGAGAAGGCTGATATTCAGAAATCATTAATTATTTTTAATTGCTTTGCGCTTTCCTGGTCTGATGTCAGAGTCACACAGCTGGTACGGGGTTCTGTGTTTCAGATAAAATCCCCCTTCTCTCTGAATGAGGGTCATGGCTACACTGCCTGCTGATGGACTCGGGCTTGTCCGTGCTCACATGCTTCCTGATGTCAAACATCTTGAAAACGGACTGGTTTTTAAGAGGGAACAGCTGTGGAGGGCAATAAGCTGGCTTTTCCACAATCAAAAAGAAAACCAAAAAGGGGAAAAAAAAACCCCAAAACCTGAAAAACCCAGAAGAGCTCAAGACAGGGTGACTGCACCCCCAGTTGGCCAGGTCGGCTCCGGGTTCCCTGGCTCTGTCTGGGGCAGCTCCATGCCCCTTTCACTCTCAAAAGTGACGACGTGGAAAACACATTAAGTGGTCAGCCTGGTACTGAAGGACAGATGAAGACAGCAGGCACTAAAAGGTGCTCCCCGCACCGTGTGGCCTCCATGCACGTCTGCGTGTGGCTCACCCTCAAACTGGGCTGTTTGAGAGTTTTGGCTTTATTACGTGCTGGTTTTAATGTGAACCTGCTTTATTTTACTATTTTACACAACTATGTTGATTTTTTCAAAAGCAAGAAAAATAAGTTCTTTGGGAAAAAATTCTTCACGTGGAGCTATGAATCCGTTTATAACCACCACAAAAACAAAAGAACGTTACCGTGTCGCTTCCCTGTTCATGAAGTAAAACCTGCCATGAGACTGATGGGACGTTCCTAGGTTGGAAAAAGCAATTCTGGGGTCTCTGAATTGCGCTACTCGTTATAGGGACCCTCGGCACAGGAAACCCTCAAGGTGGACAGGACATCAGGGAGCTCCTCTTTCCTGACGTCCCCCAGGTCTCCAGCCCCTGGTCTGATGCCCAGCACAAGGACATTTCTTAAGAAACATCTCACTCGGGCTTCCCTGGTGGTCCAGTGGTTAAGAACTCACCTGCCAATGCAGGGGACACGGGTTCGACCCCTGGTCGGGGACGATCCCACGTGCCTCGGAGCCCCTGGGCACTTGCGCCACAGTGACTGAAGCCTGTGTGCCCTAGAGCCCCTCCTCCGCAACAAGAGAAGCCACTGCAATGAGAAGCATGTGCACGGCAACTAGAGCAGCCCCCACTCAGCTAGAGAAAGCCCGTGGGCAGCAAGGACGACTCAGCGCAGTAAAAAAAAAATCACTGCATTCAACTTCCAAACATTTAGGGTTTCCAACATGAGGAGGTCACACTCTATCGTTATCAAGCTCACGGAAAAGCGGCTCTTCTGTTGTTTCCAGCACCTTACAGGGCCCTCTCTATGCGGAAGAATTCATAAAAGGAATAGTTACATTCTTCCCGATCAACTGGCTTGTCTCTATGTTGTCTATAAAAAGATTTGACTCTGGACCAAACCTGGAATCTCCCCTTCATGCAAAACCCCACCCAAGGCTGCACCCTCCTCTGCTATCCTGTATTTTCATCCACTCCTGCTCTGCCCCTTCCATTTTCACTTCGCTACATGTGTTTTCAGAGCTACCTTAAATCTGAAATAAGTGGAAGAGAAATGAATAAGTGCTCAGACATCTAAGCATCAAAAAAAAAAAAAAATGATAAGGAAAAAAAAAAAAAAGGGAGGACACCACCACCTGGGACCAAAATAGAAGACTTTGAGGAGCAAGAAGACATTCTTTAAAAGAAAACTAACAGTCACTAGAAGTTCTGACAAGGAAACTTAGGAGCTGGGGCTCTGGGACACAATCTAGAGAAATCAACAGGGCCTTGAAGAGTCCCCCCGGGGGACAACACCTTAAGGGCATCTAACCAAGGGAGACACAGCAGTGAGAACACGACCGGGAAAGCATGCGCCTGCCAGCTGCCATGGATCACAAGTGAGACCAGTTTAAAAAGTGGTTTGCCGACCCTAATATATGCGGGTTACAGAGTGGGCCACACCAGGCACCCACCGTTTTACTTCATCTCCTCTTTCAAGGAAAACCACCCTCAAACCTTAGAGAGTGAATACCATGGAGATGGGGGATTTGAGGGGCAAGAAAGGTCAGGTGGCAGCAGGTGCGTCCAGGTGCTTTCGGGCTCAGCTGGGGACTGGAGGGCCAGCAGACGCAGAGGATGGTCAGTGATCTCGGAGGAACATCAGTGGACAGGAGGGTCCAGGGGACGGGACAACAGAGGACAATCACGTCCACAAAAAGGGACAAGAAGCAGCTATTGATCTGTGGTCTGGAAGTGATTTCCGTTAGAATTCGAAAGCACAGTATGAGTCTGTGAGAGTGTTAGTTGCTCAGTCGTGTCCGACTCTGCGACCCCATGGACTGTAGCCCACCAGGCTCCTCTGTGCACGGGATTCTCCAGGCAAGAAAACTGGAGTGCATCACCATTCTCTTCTCCACGGGATCTTCCTGACCCAAGGATCGAACCCAGGCTCTCCTGAATTGCAGGCAGATTCTTTACCATCTGAGCCACGGGAAAGTCCTTGTGAAGCACTCAGACGGAGGCTTGTGAGCCCTCAGAAAAGACGGTGGCCACTTGGGAAGCTTCCCAAGAGTGTGCTGAATTAACCCCAAGCCGGTATTTTTTATTATGGGAATAACACGTGCTATCATAGAAAAGTGAGACACTGCAAAGAAACAAAAAGAAGAGCTGGAAAACCCAGTGAAAACCACTGTGAATGTCTTGTGTGTGTACGTTTCCAGGTCTGTGGATATATCCTTTAAAATGAGATCACACTGCACACTCCAGTTGTCACTTAGCATTATTCATGCACACCTTTTTATCTAAATAAAAAATCTGTTTGATGCTTGAGAAGTTAAGGCCACTGTATGGAGGTTTCATAATTTAACCGACTTGCCTTTGTTTTAGACATTTAGGATATCCACCCCCCACACCTCTTTTTTTGAGTTATTACATTTAAAAAGCAGCAGTGCTCGCCCTTGCGGATAAGTCTTTTTTTTGCACATCTGTAAGCATTTTCCAGAGGAAATTCCTGGAAGAGGAAGTGTGAGGATCAAAGTTGTGCTTCATGGCCATTCTGATGAGGGTAATAGCTGGCAGAGAAGGGAGTAAGCATCTCAGGATTTTGGCACAGAGGCTTAGAAGTTCCTCACCCCAATTCTGTGGGCAGGAGAGAGCTACCCACAGGCTGGATGGTGGAGAATAGTTGGCACGCATCACTGATGGGATGCGTGGTATCCCAAATGGCTGGGCGGATATGAATGCACAGCGAGACAGCACAGCTGAACAACACAGAGGACCTTGCGGAGATGGGCTGGGCTGCTCGGAGGTGGTGGCCCCAGCTGCTGGAGGGCTCAAATAGCATTTAGAATGATCGCCTCCCTGAGATGTCATAAAGGGTATTCCTGGGCAAGGTAGACATGGGCTAAAAGCTTTTCTTCCTCCCTCCCTTCCTCCCACAACTGTTTCAGGAGCACCTCTGTGTGCTAGGGACAGAGCTACACGTGGTCCATACCAGATTCCCCAGCAGTGTCACTCCCTTTGCAGGCAGGACACAGATGAACTGTCTCAGTGAGAGTACAGAGGGGAGATCCTAACAGGTACGCCCTTAGGAAAATATGCAAAAGTAAATATCACTTTAATAACCATATGTACAAATGAAATGTGGGCTGCTTTTCAAATTTCTGATTACCTTGTTTGGAAATCTACTTATCTTAGGAAGGGACTGCAAATGAAGGGAGCGGTAATCAAGTGTTTTCAGGAATGAACCAGAGCAGACCAGGAGTTTGTACCAAAGGCTCAGGGCCTGAGGTCTGCAGTGAATGTGTGCAGGGCTGGTTTAGAAGGAGAACAGTGTGGTGGCTCAATCCATTACCAGCAGAGCACCAGCCATTATGGCAGCAGGCACGGGGCCCGGGCTGGGCCTGCGGCACCCGCTGCCTTGACTGTTTCTGGAATAAACCTTTGAAACCTTAACTTCGCAACACCAAACTGAGACGTGCCATTCGGTGCCAAGCACCGTTGGAACGGGAGGGGACGGCGGGGAGGGTGTCTCTGCTTCCCTCTAGCCAGATCGGCTTGCAGGCAGGCTGCTGGTGGGCGGGCAGGCTTTCCAGCTGCACCATGGTTGCCCAGTGCTGAGCTTGCAGGCCTTACGGAGCCAGCGGGCCCTGCAGGGCACGCCTGGCAGCCTCACAATGAAGCAGTCCTGGACCCTGGCAGAGCAATTTGGGGCCTGCAGCCGCCGAGGAGGCCTGAGCTGCCTGCTGTTATGGGCTGCGGCCTCAACTACCTCTGTTTGGAAGATAAAATCCAATTGACTGCCACTTACATAAATGTAACAGGAAGTTCCTGAATGGCTTCCCCTGTGTCTTGAGGCTGTTACCTCGGTACTGCTAAACTAACAGCTGAAATGAACCCAGACAACACCTCATCAAAGCTGCGGGGCAAGGAAGCAGTGGTCCAGGGGCAGACAGGAACATTCCTGCCAAACCAGAGGAGATTTCACTTCGTGGGCCCTTCTCTGCAGAAACGTCAACAGCTGGGAAAGCCATCAGAGAACCCAGGTGAGGTGGGGGCAGCTGGACCCTGTGGCTGGAAAAAATTTGCAAGCTGGAGGGGGGAAAAAGGCATCTGCTTTGGTTGAGCTGCATGTATGTGCATTCAGAGCGGGATTTCACCCCGCTGGATTTCACAGGCCTGTTTTGCACCACTCTGCCACTAAGCATCTGGGGAAATATCCAGCTTTTCTACAAAATAGGTCATCTTTCCACATTTGTTATGCTCCTTGTCGACTCTGCTGAAATAGCCAGAGCACAGAAGAAATTCTCCCTGGAGACGCTGCTCTCAGACAACATGAGCCCACTCCCCTTGGGGACTCGGCTCCTGGCATGGGGCTAGGAGGAGGGCTGTGGGGACCTCCCTGTCGCTCCCCTTTCCCGGCAGGAGTGCCACCCAGAAATGGAACAACTGGCCTTTGCTTATCCTTCCAAACCTATTAGGGAGCGATCATAACAAAGAAAAACGAATACTGACACGAATTATACCATTGTTCTATTTCATCTGTTTAGTACCCTGAAGTTGCAATTTTTAGAAAAAAAGATTACCTTTCAAATAACCGGTTCATTATGGTACATGAATGAATGCCATGTTCCCGTGTTCAAAACGTCACTCACCATTAGGGGTGCATGCTGGTAAGTGGCACCGATGTGCCATTTCCCCTTGATACACCAAGGCCTCCGACTGGAGGCCCCTGTATAATCGGAGTCAAGTTCGTGGGTTTCCTCAACTCTTAGCAACTCCCCTGCACTGCCCGCCACCTAATGAATCTCAATTCCGTAATAAGGCTTTGTAAGTTTTTCCCTCTCTGGGTAAGGTGAAAAAGAAAACTGTGATGAAGTTCCTGCCAAGGTAACACTATCCATTTCAAGGCCGAGTTCAGAAATCACAGACTCAGATGATGGGGGTTGGGGGGAGCGGGAGGGAGGCCCCCTGTGTACCCTCTGGTCGCAAACCCGGTCTTGAGAAACAAGAGGCGAGGACAGATGTGGACAGGAGGGCAGGCGGCACCGGGCCTCGGATCTGCGCAGTCCCCGGTCCCTGCGGGGAACTCGGCTTGGACCTGGCAGGTGAACAATGTGGTCACTATTCTCCGAAACCTCCCTTCAAGCTTGCGAAACCCACACGCTGTTTTTCATCATTAGTTTCAAAACATGCTGAGGTTCTGGCCCTTCACTAAGTGCTGCGGTGACACGGAGGAAAGGGGAGGCCTGGACCCTGTGGGGAGCAGGCCCCTTGCAGGGGAAGAAAGAGCAACGAGACGCACAGGTGCCGTTAGAAGTGAGACGCGCAGAGGGAGGTGGTGCCCGGGACACAGGCATGCTCGCTGGCCCTTGGCGGTGGCCCACCTACCTGAGATGGCATAGAGATTGGAGTGCTGGTATTCATAGTCAGCCCGAGTGCTGTTCCTGCCTCGGAAGGTAGCGGGGAGCGTGAGAGAGATGTGCCTGAGGAAGACAGAGGAGAGAAAAGGAGGTTACAGGGAGCATGGAGCAGTCCCCAAGGCTCAGAAAGCGCAGGTGCCGCCATAAGCCCACAGCGCAGCAGGCCTCCATCTACCCAAGCAGCTCAAGTTCCCCAAGGAATTGAGAAGTTTCTGGACATCAGCAGCTACCTTTTCTATACACAGAAGGACATCCAAGAGGAAGAAAGGGTTTCCCAAGCCTTACATGATGTCCCAGGTGCCTGGAGGAGGCGGGTGACTTAACCCTGATCTCTGCTTACTGGGCAAAGCACACCAAGGGGACCAGGATGCTCAGCTCCGAACACAAGCCTCGGTTTGTCCCGTCATCTTGGTCCCATTACCCACCCAGTGGCTTCCACGCCTGTCCCAGGAAGCACTTGGTGAAGGAAGATGTTAGGGGTTATTACCAGGTGAGCCCAGGAAACGAGGCCCACTGAGAATCAGAATGGCACGTTCCTCTGAATTCTGTGAGCGGCACACGTCCGCCTCAGGTGGCAGCACACAGTAGATGCTCAGAAAGCACCTTCCATTGACCCAGTGTATCTTTTATGGCACAGGTGTTGGCCCATTAAGGCTCAACGCCCAGAGTGTAAGTGCATCCTCGTTCAAAGCATATAACCCATTTGGTGTGGTTATCAGCTGCCTTTTAGTGAATGCTGAGAAGAAAAGATGATGATAATAGGAAAGACATTTAAAACCCAACAGGTCTGGGGGGCACAGTCACCCCTTCGTGGTACGACAGGCTGGTTTGAAGTCGCTCAGCAGCCTGAGCTCCAGTCACACAGTCATTCCCAAAACGGGAGAGGCTGGGATGGAGGGTACCGATCACGTAAAGGAAGCTGACGTTCTGCACGCTGCCCGTTTCATACAACAAACACGTAGTCTTCTAGAACGGCTCTGGGAGGGAGGTGGGGCCTGTTCTCACGGGGCCAGGAGGAGCAGAGGCCCTCCCAGGGCCAAGATGAAAGCCGAGGGCTCTAAGTGAGGTGGCTGAGCTGTGGGGTGAGCCCTGAAGGTGAACACCGGTGCCATCCGGCCGGCCGCTCAAGCAGGCGGCGGGGCCTTGCTGGGCACGGGGGGACCGGTGACACTTCACGTGAGAGGAGTATCCACAGGGCGCTGGGATGCATGTGCTGTGAACTTGCACTGCTGGCTCCTTCCTGATCAAAGGGTGACACCGAGGCGAGCTCTTTCCACAAGGAGCTCTAGGCTACAGGGGACAGAAGGGCTGGAACAAACTGGGGTGCACCAGGAGATGTGCTCCAAAGAGGATAAAATCTGTGCACTCAGCATGAAGGCGGGGGTGCAGGGCTTACAGTGGCAGCCCCTCCGAGCTGGATGTGGGTTACAGGAGGGGACAGGACCTACGTACGGGCAGTCAGGGAGCCACTCTGCTGCAGGGCTAGAGTGGGAAACAAAGCCACAGCCAGACAGGAAAGGATGCCAGAAGCCACACTATGGGCTTTGGGATCTATCCGCTTGGATGAAGGTTCCTGAACTCTGTTCTGCTCGTCAGAGTGCAGAGGCAGTGCTCTAGGCACCTGGGAGCTCGCTAACAACACAGACTCAGCTCCCCGACCTGGGGAGTCTGTTCAGAGGCCTGGGGGGGGGTGCACCCTAGAAATCCCTGGAACCAGGTGAGCAGTGACTCTGAGGATGGGCTGGTTTGGGAACCCTGGCAGGGGGAGGAGAGCTTCAGAGGGTGGAAGCAGGTGATCGATGCCTCCGACCGCAGCACTCAGTCAGTGGAGCTGAGCAAACAGAAGAATAAATTACTGACTGTGGTTGTGGTTGAGCAGAGCTAAAACAATGACAGGCGGCCCTGTAGAGAAGGTCGGCTGGCCCTGAGCGGGGGCCTCGGGGTCAGCAGATCCCTGGGTTCTCTTCTGGCTCTGCATACCGGCCCTGCAAGGCAGGAACCCAGCCTGGTGTAGAGTGAAAACGTGGGCACCTGTGTCGAATATCTTTAAGCATTTCAAGAGGGCGACAGCAGAGCCTTGAACCTAGTGTGGGGCCCTCCAGAACGGGGGCCTGTGCCATGCGCTGGCCACACATTCGTGCAGCTGGTGTGCCCCACGTGCTGGCGCTGCACCCACTGTGCCCCGAGGCCTTTTCCAGGAGCTGGGGAAGAACTGAGCTTCAGCACTGCCATGCCCTGAGACCACTGAGCCCTGAAAGCCCTAAGAAGGTACGCCACACCTAAGGACGCACCACGCCGCTGGCATGGTGTGGCAGCGCTCCAGGGCCCTTGCAGAGGAGGCAGGGTGTTGGCGGAACCTCAGATGACAGGCCAACCCGGGTGACAGCACAGGGGGGTCTCTTCCTTGGCTGAGAAGACAGAGCCAGACCAGCTAGATGGCCATCAGAGATGGCCAAGGGAGCCCTGGTCCAGTCAACCCAGACCTGGGGAGGGGGGACTCAGGGTGGCAGGACAGGCAGGGTCCTGCTTTTGCAGAGCTCCCCTACTGCAGATGGTGACTGCAGCCATGAAATGAAAAGACGCTTACTCCTTGGAATGAAAGTTATGACCAACCTAGACAGCATATTAAAAAGCAGAGACATTACTTTGCCAACAAAGGTCTGTCTAGTCAAGGCTATGGTTTTTCAGTAGTCATGTATGGATGTGAGAGTTGGACTATAAAGAAAGCTGAGTGCCAAAGAATTGATGCTTCTGAACTGTGGTGTTGGAGAAGACTCTTGAGAGTCCCTTGGATTGCAAGGAGATCCAACCAGTTCATCCTAAAGGAAATCAGTCCTGAATACTCATTGGGAGGGGTGATGTTGAAGCTGAAACTCCAATGCTTCAGCCACCTGATGTGAAGAGCTGACTCATTTGAAAAGACCACAATGCTGGGAAAGATTGAAGGCAGGAGGAGAAGGGGACGACAGAGGATGAGATGGTTGGATGGCATCACCGACTCAATGGAGTCGGTGGAGTTTGCGTAAACTCTGGGAGGTGGTGATGGACAGGGAGGCCTGGTGTGCTGCAGTCCAGGGGGTCACAAAGAGTCCGACGTAACTGAACTGAACCGAACCCTGTAGCAGGGGTCAGGGACATGCCACCAGGTTACAGGAGCCATGGCTGATGTGGGGCGAGTGGGAAGACTCTCCACGCTCCCCCAGGAAGTGCTGTTCCCCCTGGGAGCTGGGGATGGGGGGCAAGGAGGGGCTCTGGGGTAACTCCTAAGCAGCAGGAGGTCTGGCTGAGGAGAGGGGCTTGGAAGGAGGTGGGGGTGGCTAGGGCCTGAAGCCGGCTGAAGAGAGCGCTTTGGGGTCACTGCATGCAGGGCCCTGCACAAGTTCTGACTTTACCCTGAAGAGTTTTAAGCTGAGAAGGGATAAGCTCCAATTAATAACTTTAGAAGATTACCTCCCTATGGGAAAGTGAGGGGGAAAAATTGAGATGTACTGTAGATGGGAAGAGAGCAGCCAATTTTTATGAGGGTTTTCATGGAACTGCAAGCAGTTATGCAGCACCTACTATGTGCAGACTCAATGCTTCCCACCCAAATCTCCTGCTGTGATCCTCTAAACAGACAGTTTCAGGGGGATTCTATGGCCCACAGAACTTAAGAAGTGTAGATCAGAGAATCAAGCTGCCTGGCTCTACAGCTGCCCCATCCACAAGGACTTCTCCGTCCAAGCTTGCCTGCCTTTCGAGGGCATCAGATTTTGCCTGGCTGACCCCATCCTGCAGACTGCAACCCCCTTCCCTCTGCCCCCACCCTGGGACCTGGTTCTCTTTCCCCCTCGTAGATGGCCCTTCCTGGCTCCTCTTCCACTTTGCGGGGCCTGCTGTTGGCAAGGGTTTGGTTTAGCTCTCTTCTCACTCCACGCACTTTCCCTGGGCAGCCTAACCGGCACCTGTGCCCTGGTCTGAGCCGTCCTCACACACCAGCCACCTCTCCAGACACTCCTGTCACTCCTGTCTCCACCAGAAAGCGAGAAAGTTGTGATTCTCTGGGTCTGCCTCGGCCTGATCCTTCGTCTACCCTGCTCCCTCCTCCTGCGGTCTCCACTTCCTCCTTACTTCCTCTCCAATCTCCTGTTGGTCCTTTAAGACTCTGTCTGAGCATCCTCGTTTGGTAAAAACCCTTCCTGGGCTTGTCCCGGGGGGGACTGGGTGCCTGGATGTCCTCTCTCACTCTGGTTGTCTCAAGACACGTCAAGGAAAAGGCCAACTCTCATCAAGTTGGTACCCCATTTTCTAGGACAGGTTCTTCCCCAGGGCAGACGATCACTGAACAATTAAGAGTGCTGAACAGACTCCACTGAAACCCCTGGGTCTTTTTGGACACGAACTGCTGTTGCCTCTACTATTGCATTTCTGCCTGTGGGCTTGGTCAGTTAGACTCAGAGGTCTCTAGGAGACCCATGACACCACACACCCCACTCCCTGACACTACAGAGGAAAACAGGTCGGTGTAAGAAGTCAGTGGTGGCAGTGACCAGGAATTCACAAGGGAAAAAAGAAAGAAAAGGCTCTGAGCACTATACAACGGGCAGACAATGTGGGGCTGGTGCAGGTAAGTGGGAAATTCCAAGAGAATTCAAGTCACAGGCCTGACTCTTTCAGAGGCTAATTGCTCAACAGGAATCCATCCAACTGAAGTCAAGTCACCAAAAGCTTCAGCTCTGGTGGCTGATAGCCACCAGGTGGGGAGGGGGTTTTAGGGCAGCAATCTGAGCAGCAAGAAGACCCCTGGCCAGAGAGGGCTGAAGGGAGAAGACCCCACATAACAAACAGCTGCTTTGGCATCATCACTTCTCTGGTTACTGGACGCAGGGAGGAAGGGGCATGGGGACAGGAGGCCACAAAGGTACATCAAGGTCTCCTGTTAAAGAGAGTGGACAGTTCGGGCTGAGGGGACAGGGCACCCGTGGTTTAAATCCAACGAAGGAGGAGTGACCCAGGGGCTCGGTGTCAGATCAGCCTGGAAGTGAGGATGGGCAGGACTGGCCCAGTGGTCAGCTGAACCTTGGAGCGCAACGAGAGTCTTAATTCCTCAGCGTCTGGTGGGAGCCCATCTGCCAGGCACTGGGCTGGGTTCCTCCATGGACATTACCTGCCTGATCCTCTCAGCAAGCTTTTTAGGTAGGAACAATCACTTGTAGGTCTTCCAAGGCAAAGCTGACAGAGAGTGAGCCAGAATTCATGCAAAGGTGGGTCCACGAGTCCCCTGGGGGTCACCATCAGCATCTCAGAAGTCACTCTGATGGACCATCTTCACCATCCATACACAGGCTGAGATCACTCAACCAGGAAACTGGGGTCCACCTGGGAAAGCGATGGTGCCGGGGACCCAACCTCTCTGCCACTTGCTAGCTCAGTGACCCTGACGACTGGTCACAGTCAATATAACTGGTAACAAGGGAAGAGCTACATACAGACGTGGACAACCAATGGCCCAACCATCTACCTGGGAAGGCAGAGCAGGTGCGGCGGTGAAGGCTACCAACCCCAGTGTCCAGCCGACACAGGTTCAAATCCCAGTGCCAGCAGCAGGAGCTGGGTGCCCTTCATCATGGGCAGGCTGCCTCCCAGCACACAGATGCAGGCAGAGCCAACAGTATAGAACCAGGATGCACTGAGCGCATGGGAGCACAACTCCTATCTTGATTTCTTCCCCTTCCTGCTTCCCTGGCATTAAGTCCCACTTATGAGGGCCTTGGGTCTCCCCTGGTGGCTCAGAGGGTAAAGAATCTGCCTGCAATATGGGAGACCTGGGTTCGATCCCTAGATGGGAAGATCCCCTGGAGAAGGGCATGGCTACCCACTCCAGTATTCTTGCCTGGAGAATCCCATGGATAGAGGAGCCTGAGGGGCTACAGTCCATGGGGTCGCAAAGCGTCAGACATGACTGAGCGACTAACAGTTGCACGAGGGCCTCAGTACAGGACTATGACAGCGCATCTGTACCTTCCCTCTGTACTAGAAGGAAATCTGGCAATCCCATGGTTGCCAGGCGCTGCCAGTTCTCCGGTTCTGGCCCATCCCTCCTCTCTGCTCTGGTCTTGGTGGTGGTCCCAGCACTTGCACCCTGCAGCCTCACCCGCTGCCTTTGGTCCTCCCCTCCCCACTCTCATTCCTGCTTTGGGGCTTTGCACTTGCTGTTTCCTCCTGTGGGAGGCACCCCGCCTCCCCTGTGGCTCTCCCATCACTTCCCCCTTCTACAGAGCCCTTCCAGCTCTGTAAGACTGTTGATCTGTTTACACGCCACCAGAATATGATCTCCGTGGTGCTTTCTACCACATCCACAGTGTCTACAACTGTGGCCGGCACACAGCGGGCATTTAAGAAAACATTAGGGAGAACCATACAAGATCACCCAATGCTGCTGAAAAAATGAATGACTCTGACTCTGACCTGCAATTAGAGATCACTGGGGAGGGCTTCCCACTGTCTTTTCATCCCTGGGGCTGGGCTGGGTAATAGTTTGGAAAATGTGACTATTTCTGATTCATGAATATTTTTATGCAAACAAGAATTACATTCATCATGGCACTGCCTACAAAGCCAAAAAACTTGAGTCAAATTAGAGATCAAATAGGGGACTACTTAAAAAATTATTGTACAGCCATTTGATAAAATGTTTTAGTCACTTGAAATATTTTAGAAGACTAATAGCCTGGGCCCATGCCCATTACCATAGCCATCTACTGAGAAAAAATATATAAAATCCTTATTTTTACACTTGGAATTGTAATCAGTTAACCCAACACTCTGTGGCTTATTTCCCATAACCTGATTGTCTAATGAGATTGAAGGAATGCCTGACTCATGACACTGGGGGTTACTGGAGGAGGAAAGAAAGAGCCAGGCACTTCAGTAGATCATGGCACTAAATGCTCAGGTGTTCCGAAGTACCTAAGCCTAGGGGAGTTACAAGAGTTGGTACTCGATGGCATCAAACAAAGCTGAGAAGTCTGTGAACATGATGCTGGCTGGGGCCCCCACAGACAGCAGTTTCACTGGAGTCATTTCAATGGACCCCAAGCTATTGATCACTTTGTGATCCCTCCAGACCACTCTCTATTGATCTAGAAGAGTATGCTTTAGATTTTAAGTGTGTTCATAAAGATTACCAGCAGACCAAGGAGAAGCAAACCCAAGAACTCATGAAACTGGCTCTATCTTGGGGGTCACCTAGAGATGAAGACCCTCGGCTATCATCCCCAGTAGGTTCTGGACCACTGGCACAGGGCACTGACCATTAGAGGACAACAATTTCTGCCTCTTGACTCAAATGATGGATCATGATCCCAAAATCTGTTCGGTCACTGGAGAATTCCAACTAGAAGAGCCCTTGAATCCTGGGGGAGCTTTACCAAGCTCCCCACCCTGGCCCCTGCCTCCAGGACAGCCCAGAGGAGACCAGGTACACCCCGAGAGCCATCATGTCTGCCTGCAGGGGCCCTGGCTGTTCTGTAACAAGTAGGTCAGCATCACACGTGCTGCCGACAACAGCTCCTGATAAATAGAGGCTGAGGGAAATTTCATTTTTCTCCCCCAAGTCAGTCTTTGGCACCTTATTCAATTAACATGGCCACTAAGCCGCAGACAGCTCCATATAAAAGCCCTTCAGTTATAGAATACATTTTATTATGTGACAATAGTTGCCAGTACGATTTATTTCCTTTGATGGGATTCTGCTTTTTCCTTGTTAATTTAAATCTGTATTTTCTCGTGCTGATTCCAGGTCTGTGTGAATTTTTAAAATGTTGCTATTAATCTTCTGAACCCAGTGGCCACATGTAATGAAGATGGCCCTGCCCAGGCAGCCACGATGCTCGCTCTCCTCTCAGACCATCAGAGGGCAGCGCCGAGGGGCCAGTGGCTGCTGGAACGGCAGAGGCAGCCTCGTGGTTAGAGATGGATGCTACTTTTATGTCCCACCCCCTACACGCACCCTTGCAACCAATGCACTCTGTGGTGTTAAAATCACAATTGCCATTGTTTTCTGCTGTATTTTAAACTAAGACTACCTTCTGGCAGCAGTTTTCTGAATGTGCTCTGGGGACCTCCGGGGGCTCCTCAGACTCAGGGAGTCCACTGGGTCACTGCTACTTTCATAATAATATGACATCACTGGTCTTTTCCCTGCTTATCCTCAAAAAGTGAAAGTGAAGTCGCTCAGTCATGTCCAACTCTTTGCAACCCCATGGACTGTAGCCTACCAGGCTTCTCCATCCATGGGATTTTCCAGGCAAGAATACCGGAGTGGGTTGCCATTTCCTTCTCCATCCTCACAAGTAGGCAGAAAAAATTTCCAGAAGCTGTGTGACTCGTGAGGCTGTCATCACTCTGGTGTTTGCATAGGTAGTCTCATGTTTTACATTTTTCTGAATTTTAATTTTTATAAGGTAAATATAGACAAGGCTTCTCTGGTGACTCAGTGGTAAAGACTCTGCCTGCAATGCAGGGGATGCAGGTTCAATCCCTGGGTTGGGAAGATCCCTGGAGAAGGAAAATCCCATGGATAGAGGAGCCTGGTGGGCTACAATGCATGGGGTGGCAAGAGAGTCGGACATGACATAGCAACTAAATAATGACAACAATAAATATAGATATATATAACCTACACAGACAAAAGTTAGTCTTAATTCTCAATTTGTTTTTCCCCAGCAAGAGGGAATCCTCAGTTTGTAAGACCTTGGGACTTCTTGGGCAGTCCAATGGTTAAGACTTCACCTTCCAAGGCAGGGGGTGCAGGTTTGATCCCTCATCAGGGAGCCAAGATTCCACATGCCTCAAGGCCAAAAAAAAAAAAACAAAACAACCCAGAACATAAGCAACAGAAGCAATATTGTAACAAATTCAATAAGCTTTAAAAATGGTCCACGTCAAAACAAACAAACAAAAGTCCTAGACCAAAAGGTTTGAAAACTACTAATAGGGGATAATGTGTTAACCATAACTCTGCAGAAGACTCAACATCCGGCCAGTGGGGCGGAGGCAGATGTCTGGTTGTACGACCTCTGGGTCAGAATGTTCCCCAGACATAAGCCTCCTGAGTCAGAATGACAAGCCTACTCTAGATTTTTAAACAGCATTTCCCCCAGTGGACATAGGTTTGAGCAAACTCTGGGTGCTGCAGAGAGACAGGGAAGCCTGGCGTGCTGCAGTCCATAGGGCAGCAAAGAGCTGGACACAACTGAGTGACTGAACAACAACAATCCCCTCCATAATGAGAAGTATCATTTGCTTACTCACTTTCACTGGTATAAAGAATTGTTAGCTGAAAATACTTAAAAGAACGAAAAAAAATTCAAACTAGGAGGGTGAAATGATACATGTCTTAAAAATATAACAGTACTACATGACTTGTAGGGCCAGTGATAGCTCCAGCTAGCCTCCGGTCACCAAGGGTCTACAAAAGCTAACGAGAATAGAGAAAGGTAATGAAGATTCGGAAGATGAATCATTCAAATAACGAGTGCCCAGGAGAGATGAGGGGAGGAGGCATGCACACAGCCGGCCCTTTGGCCAATACCCAGTCTACAAATACATCTCCTTGTGAGGGCCTGTAAAAAAAGTGTCACACAAGAGGAAAAGAACATTATTTCTGGGAAAAAAATTTCCTGTAGTATGTAGAAAAAGCTATCTGCATTAGAAATAATGCAGAAATAAAATCCCTCAAAACTAAATCAGCAGCATCATGGATAAACCCCTGCCCCTCTTGAGTTTCCAGAATGCAGAGAAAGAAATAAAACAAAGATGATCATGATGAGGAAAAATTTGATAAATGTGGAGAACAAAGACCAACCTAAACATTCCAGGTATTAGAAAGAAATTAGAACAATTAAAAGTGAAAACCAAAAAAAAAAAAAAATACTGAAAGCTTGCCTGATTAAAAACCAACCAACCCACAAACAACAAAATATAGAAGCCAACATGGCTTCCAAGATTCTAAGCAAAAATCAATAAAGAGACTCAGAGCTAAATAAATCCCGATTTCAAGACTATGTAACTTCAAGACTTAGTGTAAAGCTATGGTAATCAAGACAGTGTGGTATTGGCATTAACACAGACATAAAGATCAATAGAACAGATAGAGTCCAAAAATAGACCTACACATACATGATCAACTGATTTTCAACAAAGGTGCCAAGACAATTCAGTGGGGAAACAAATCTTTTCAGCAAATGGTGCTAGAACAATTGGATAGCCACATGCAAAGAGAACAAAAAAGAACCTGGACACTTACCTCACACCACACACATACATAAAATAACCCAAGAGATTCACAGAGATTCCAGAAAAGAGGAAGGTATAAATTATTAAGTCCAGGCCCAGGATTTGATACTTTTTATTTAAATGCATCTCGACTGGCCAGGTGTAGAGTGGCCTCTTGTCAAAGAAAAGAGAGGAGAAAATCGTTGTGAACTTAGGTTTGGCAAAGACTTCTTACACAAGACACAAAAAAGCACAAACTATTTTCAGTTGATATACAGGACTTCACCAATACTTAAAACTCTTGTTATTCAGACGGCGCTATTACAGAAATTGAAAGGCAAGCTAAAGATCTAAAGAAAATATTTGTGAACACGCATCTGACTTATAACTAGGATACATGCATAACTCTTACAGCCTAAGAGAAGACTAACAAGCCAGTTCTAAAAAGACCATATGATTTAAACAGACATTTCACTAAAGAAAGTACACAAATGGTTAATCAGTACATGAAAAAATGTTCAGCATTACCAGTGAGTTATTAGGGAAATGCAGATTGAAACCACAATGAGACATTACTACATGTCTTTTAGAATGACAAAAATTAAATAGACCAACAATATCAATTGTAGACAAAGCAAATGAGCAATTAGAACTCCTATGCGCTGTTAGTAGGAATGTAAAATAGTACTATCACTTCAGAAAACAGTCTGCAATTTCTTAAAAACTTCAACATACCCTTAGTACAAGACAGCCATTACATGGATAGATTTTCACTCAAGAGAAGCAAAAGCATATGTCTTTACCAAGATTCCAATACACAGGTACTGGGCAGCTTTATATGTAAGAGTGAAGAACTAAGAACAAGCCCAATGTCCAGTAACAAGTGACGGGATAAACATGTTGCGGTCCAGCCATATGATGGATACTACTCAGCAATCAAAACGGAACTGGTGATACCTGTAAGATGGATAATCTCAGGATGATGATGCTAAGCAAAATAAGAAAGACAAAAAAGAATCCACATGGTATGATTCCATTTGTATAAAATTCTAGAAAATGCAAACTAACCTCTAGGGTTAGAAAGAAGATCTGTTGCTGGCCGAAGAGAGAGGATATATTACTAAGGAGCACAGAGAAACTTTTGGGGGTGGTGGATATAGTCACGATCCTGATTTTGGTGATGGTGTCACGGGTGTATACCTACCTATGTCAAAGCTCATCAAGTTATACTTTAAATATGTACACTTTATTGTGCATCTAGTATATTTCAGCAAAGCTGAAAACATTTTCCTGATCTTAGAAAAAAAATACCTAGATAGAGAAGCCAATGGGGTTCACAGTATTCCAGAAAGGGCAGTAAACAGAGACCCATGATGAATCCCAGCAAACACTGGAGGTGACCTCACACCTTTCCTGTTACACGACATGCTGAAGGCTGGGGAGCCACAGAGTCAGGAAGGGAAAGAATGCGCAACAGATGAAACAGTTCTGAACCCCGGGTTGTCTTTTATATGTGAACATGACAACAAAGAAGATCATGCCCCTTTCCCTGAAAGAAATACATTAAAACATGCTCCAGGTGATTCAAAATTAAGACCTAAGAATGGAGAAGTAATGGGACAAAAAGACCAACGTTTATTCCCTCCCTCTGGAAACCTAGCCTGAGGAAACAATCTGAAACATGAGAGATGACTTGCTTAAGATAGAAACAGTAAAATAACGTTCACTGACATTTTTGCAGGGCTTACCCTGCACAGGCATCATGTGATCCTGCTTGAATCCTACTACCAGGCGCTGAGATCATTTCTACCGGACAGAAGGTCTCAGAAAGGTTCAGCAGCTGGCCTGAGGGGGCACAGCTTGGATCTGAACCCTGATGGAGCAAATTACAAAATTCAGCTCTGAGTCACAACGCTCTACTTAAAAACTGGAAATAACATTATAAGATGTCAGAATGCTTTACAGACTTAAAATGATGTTTCCAGGTTTTCTGGGTGGAACTGGGGGATGGTTCTTAAGACATGATGCTAAGTGAGGAACTCAGGCGCAGGTTGTGTGGGAGAATGATCTTGGCTACAGCAAGAGGCAGAAAGTGGATCCTTGGGGTGGTGTCTACAAGAGCAGGGAACTGGGAAAGTGTTCATACGATGCTAGCGGGACAGACCAAGGAGGAGTGAGCTGGATGTTTTTATACTAACGTTAACGTGGTCAGATCTCAAAGACATGGCTGTTAGGTTGAAATGAAAGGGAACAAAACGAAAACCAAATTGCAGAATGACATATACGAAAACCACTACAAGAATGACATCTTCCTACAGGCAACAGATATACACATGCCCCAGGACGAAAATGACCTGGAAGGACGTGCCTGCTCAGAGCAGCGATGGCCCTGGGCTCATGGCAGGACTATGACCATGGTGTAGATGACACAAATCACTGTCTGAGGTCAGAGAAAAGACTTATTCTCCTTGCTTTTCATATATTTTATGTTAATTTTTTCAATGAGAAATTATTTTCCTTTTTATCAGAAAACAAAGACGGCAGACAATAGGAGAATTCTGCAAGAGCTGCAGTCTACAGAATCGTCCTGCACGGCACTCGGTGCTAACGTGGCTGCTGGGGGACAAGGACCAGAGACAATGCGTGCAAAAGACAGTCACAGCACGGGGGTAGGGATGGAGGAAGAATGTATTATGCAAAAGCCAGGGATTGAGCTAAGGTGGGTAGGGGAAAAGAAACACGGCAAACGGCTAAATGAAATTCCACTTTATTCCTGCAAAACACCACTGGGAAGAAGTCATCTGTGACACACAGCTTCTGTGCCAGGTGTAAGGACGTGCTTAATGAATGCCATTTAATGAAGAAAAAGGCTCTTATAGAACACCTGGCACAAGCGGGGTGAGGGAGTCACAGGAAGGGGGACCTTGGCCGCACCTGCTGGCATTTTAATAAGCACCTTCTCGAGCGTCCGCTCTCCAAGGCTGGTCAGCGGTGTCAGAACCAAGGTCCCTGACCACTGCCCACACTCGCTGACAGTCTGGGGAAGCTGATTTCTTAAGGACCATATGCTCAGGTAACGGAGCGTCCAGGAAGGTAATTAAAATGAATCATTTTCAGCTGGAAGGGCCTGGCCAGCATGCACAGCCTCCTCGAAGACTTCACAGGTAGAATCCCTGCACCAGGTCCCCTGTGCTTCCAGACCGAGATCCTGAGTTACCATTCAGATCCATGCAGACCCAGGGAGGCGAGAAAACGCTGCATTTTCTTGTAACTAGGTTCTAATAAAATAGAGAGTCAGCTATTTTAATGACCTGGGCCCTAGGATATTTTTAGGTGAGGTGATTTTTTTCTGCCTCACTGACTTTGAAGTCAACCTCAGAAAGTGCAAAGTTTACTACCCTTTCTATTGATGAGACCTTTTGCTTTCTTTCTTTTTGTAAATGACACCAGCGAAGTCAAGTGAGGTTTTATAAAAACCTAACAATGGACCTATTTCCTCTGCAATGACAATTCACCATCTCAAACTTTCCATGCCCAGACCTGAAACTTTAATTCCAAATACAGCCAGTAAATTGATGCCATCCAAGGGGATACAGACCATGGGGTCCAGAGGCACCTGGAGGTGCTAGAATTGATATGTTGTGACCAACACAGAGCACCGGTTTTTAACTGAGCTCCTACTCTATGTCCCAGCACTGTGTTTGGCTCTTGAGAGGTTTTTTTTAAATGAGAAGTGCCTATTACTAAATGAAAGAAGCCAATTTGAAAAGACTACATGCTGTATGATTCCAACTCTACAACATTCCGGAAAAGGCAAAACTATGGAGACTGGAAAAAGAGCAGTAGTTGCCAGAGGGGCCACGGGGAGAGATGAACAGGAAGAGCACAGAGACTTTTTAGGGCAGTGAAAATACCATTTATGACAATATAACGATTAACATATGTCGTCATACGTTTGTCCAAACTCATGGAAGGCACAGTACCAAGACTGAACCCTAAGGTAAACTATGGTGATTACACAGTGACAGCGTAGGTTCCTCTTTTAAAAATAAAAAGGAAACAGCCATTCTGGTGAGTGACATTGATCATGGAGGAAGCTAGATGTGGGCATGAAGTCCCTGTATTGTAAAGCTAAAACTTCTTTAAAAAATAAAGTCTTTTAAAAATGATTAAAAAAAAAACCCCAAACCCAATTAAGACTCATCATTCCCTTTTAGATGTATCTGTAAGTAAACTGAAGCACACATATAAATTCCCTCTATCATAAAGTACGCGCGTGATCAGTCGCTAAGTCGTGTCTGACTCTTTTGCAACCCCGTGGACTGCAGCCCGTCAGGCTTCTCTGTCGGAATTCTCCAGGCAGGAATACTGGAGTGGGTTGCCATTTCCTTCTCCAGGGGATCTTCCCGACCCAGGGATCAAACCGGAGTCTCCTGCATTGGCAGGCAGATTCTTTATCACTGACCCACCAGGGAAACCCCTCTATCATAAAACTTAAAAATTCTAAATATCACAAGATATACAAATAGAAAACTATAAGGCTACATGCTTCAATTTTAAAACAATGGCATAAAACAAAACAAACCTTTGTTCAGCAACTACCACACACCAGGCCTTCGACTAGGCCCTGTGAAGTACCCAGGGACGTGGGAGTCGTGGCGTTACCTGCCAAGTGGGAGGAATGTGGTGGCGGAGAAAAGGCTGGAGCAACGAACAGCAACAGCAACTCAAGAGTCAAGACAATGACCTAAGACTTGTGACAAAGTCAGAGACGGGCAACAGAGCCTCCTGCAGTGAGACAAGTGAGGCATCATTTCTGACTCAGGGTTGGAAGTGGCTTCCTGGAAGCAGCGGACCACTGAAGGCTTTGTTCCTAGAATCACTTGTGACTACGACAGTCACCCCTTACTGAAAACTTGCACTATTCTTCATGCTTCTCACTCACCTTGAATCTTCACAACCCAGGGGAGGTTCTACTGGTAGGAAGAAAGAAGGTTCAGAGAGGTTAAGGAACCTGTCCAAGGTCACACAGCTAAAGGAATTGACTGAGTGGGATTTGAGTTCATGCTTTTTCCACTCTGCCATGTTGCTTTACCGAGACGGCAGAAGCACAGAAGTATAAATGCAGACTTGTTCATTTTCCATTCAAGCAACCCATTTGCCATGATCAATATAACTTCAACCTACCAACTTGACGGTATAATGAGTTTTCCTTGTGGACGACAACCGACACACGCACAGACACACGCACCCTCCAACCAAATCACTCTGCAGTGGACCAGGAATAAAGGGCTGCCTCTGCAAGACTAGGGAATTTCAGTTCCAAACTCCCCAAGTTCCTAAACGCATAACTTTAAAGTATGTGCAGCTCGACAGCATATGGCAAATCAATTACTAGTTTAAATCTTAAAACAAAAACATGGCAAGTGTGGTGCAGAAATAATCAAGAACAACGGTTCAGTTTACATTACAGTGGGCCACTAGAGTTTTGAATACAATTAATCATCATTCCAGGCAATGGGAAGCCATATTGACACTTATTCCTAATTTGAATATTTAATTAGGGTGAAGTTCTTCATCAAATTATCGCAGAACTGGGAGAAAGCCTGGAAGACTTACACAATTACTATCTTAACCCCTTCCCAGCTGCTCACCTGTGAGCGCAGCTCTGTGGGGGAGCAGGCCTGTAACCAGCCTGATGCTCTGGGAACTTGCTGGGGATGCTGGCGATCAAGGCTGAAAGGGGCTAGATGGGGACAACAGAAAGGTCTCAAGGGGACTGGCTGCTTGTGCCCAAAGGAAACTTGGAAACAAACCCTGGACCAAGACAGAAAGTCACACACATGGGTGCCCACCGTGTGCCCAGCATGGCACTTCCGTGTGTCTTCCCATTTGGTTCTCACAGCAACCCTGCAGAGAAGGCGTTCTTGTCCCCATTTTACAGACAAGGAAACTGAGGCTCAGAGGAGTGATGTAACTTACTCAACATGACACTGCTTCTGAGTAGTCTCAAGGCCGAGTTACTCATCACTCAGGCACCCCTACCTTGTATTCATCAAAAGTAACAAATAGGACACTTAATGGTTAACAAAAATGTATTTAAAGCTGCATTGTTTTGCATTGTTGGTTTTCTGCATCCTGCAAATAAATCGGAGGGGAAGGGCAACAGACCCAGGCCTCCTCAAGCAGCAATCTAAACTTCAACTCTTGGATTCAAAATGCATCCCTGAGCTCCCCAAGCTGGGACATCACTCTGCCACTATGGCCAGCTGCTCAGGAGCCGGACAAAGGGATGGGTAGCAAAGCTTGAGGAAGCGGCCTTGAGTTGTTGCCCATCCTGCCCCCTCCCTCCCACCCCGACCCTGCATAAGGGGGCCGTGCCAAGGTGGTCACTGTGGAACACCACTGGTGTCAGGCCAGGGGGTGAAGGTTGGTAATGGGACAAGAAAATGTGAATCTGGTTTTTTTCTTTTGAAATGGCAGTGGCTCAGCAATAGCCTTTATAACTACCTATTGGTTTGGCCAAGAGAATTGCATTTCCTTAAGGTCTTCTTTTCACTGTATGAAAAAGACTTAAGACATTTTGTGGGCACCATGCGTTTCTGCGTGACCAAAAGTAACACGTTTTTCCGTGCAATCTCCCCCATGGCCCCTGGAACGGGGACAAAGGCTCACTTCGTACCCTGCACTTGGCTGTGGTGGGTCCAGAGATCTTTCTGCTTCCAGACTCCACAGAGGAGCTTGGGTGGGGGTGGGCGTCCTGATGGTTTCTGATTAGCAGGTCTCTTCTAAAAGCTGGAGATGGGTTCGCTTACCCTCTTGTGGACGTGGATGTGGCCAGAGTTTCATGGGCAGTGGCCACTTCCGGCAGGAAGGGAAGAGCTGGCCATGCAGCCCCCTTGCCCAGCCCCCCTGCCCAGCCGAGTGGGCAGCGGGAAACCCGGGATCCAGAATGTCTCCTCGGCGCCTGCTCCTTGCGGGAGCAAATGGCGTCGGGAACTTTGAAACTTTCCTTTGTATATTACATTAATCCATATAAGAAAATCTCTTTTAATGAGGAGTGATGTAGTTACAAACTCTCCAGAGCCATAATTAGAGCAAACTAATTGAAGTTGTGTTTTGACACACTTTCCAAATTCACGGGTGCCGGATGACATATTCACAACAGAGCTGCTGCACAACCATGGCGACGGCAAAATCATTAGGCTAATAACACTTATTTGCATTCTTCTCATGCCGGCAGCTCTCCCTTAAATACTGTTTCTGCTATTGCTCCTTTACTGTAAGTTTCCACGGAAAGATATTAACAGTAATTATTAGTCCTTTAGTGGAATTTTAATGTTAAAGAATAACAGCCTGCATTAACAGACACTGAATGCCGACACCTCTCCGTAACCACGGCTGGACGGTCTGGGGGCTCAAGCTGCACCCCGACCGGATGGTGACACAGCTTCAGCACCACTGAGGGTGACCACGCAGCACCCACCCCAGTGTGACCTAAGTCCCAGCTTTGTGACAGAGCTTCAGCACCCCTGAGGGTGACCATGCAGCGCCCACCCCAGTGTGAGTCTGATGGTGACACATTTTCAGCGCCATCGAGGGCGACCACGCAGAGCCCACCCCAGTGCGATCTAAGTCCCAGCTTCTCAACTATTCTGTTTCAAATGTTTGACGAGGAAAAAACAAATTTTTTTCTTTAAGTACATTAAAATGAAATAGAGAGACATTTTTTCCAAGCAGTTAAAAAAAAAAATTAACAATTTACAACACGGTCTTTGGTAATAATACTAATGAATTCCAGGAGGACATGCGTTAACCACTCTGCCACCACCCTTTTTGGTGATTAAAGCCAGACTTGGAATAACCAGACCTGAGAAAGGCCAGCAGGGGTGGGGCGGGCCTGATCTGTCAATAGAGATGCCCTGTTTGCCACCAACAAAGCCAATTTTTTGGATGCTTAACTCACACACACACACACACAGGGGAAGACTCGACAGTTCTAAATAATGGTTATTAATGACTCCCGCCTCTAGACTGACAAATTACTTCTGAAATTTAGAATCGGAGAGGTATAAAGAGTGCAGGGAACATGACAGGAAATGCCGGCAGCACGGAGCTCCTGCTTCCTCCATGGGGTGGGGTGTCAGGGGTGGGGGAAGGCCAGGCCCTGGAAAACAATGAGGGGCAAAGGCCGCCTCTCTGGGCCTTCAGAGGTCCTGCCAAGGCTATGACCACAGCCATCCCCCGCCTGAACCTGGGTTGGTAACCAGCATCTCACCTCCCAGGAATGTGGTAACAGGGAGATGAGACCTGGTCCCAGACCTGATCCTCCTGCCCACATGCCAGCATCAACAGGTCATGCCAGTGGCCCCCTCAGTGTATCCTTAGGGATGGGCTGGACAGTCACTTGGATTCTGGGCTTCTATAAATAACTTGGGATCAAGAAAAACACCCACCATGTCATTTGTTTTGTGAAATTCAAGAGAAGACGGAGGCAGAGGGTGGCACTGTCTTAACTAAAAATGGGTGCTTGTGTAGCATTTCAAAGTACAGTAGCCACACATTTCGGAACATATGTCTAATCTCAAATGGGGAAGGTTTAGTTGAATGAAGAAAACGCTTTCTTAGAAAAATGTTGAACACGGTACTCCCTGAAAGCTGGGAGTTTTTGGTTTCTGAAACTACCATCCTTAGACCAATCTGCTATTTTTCAAGTCACTGATTACTCGACAAGCAAAAAAGAAGGGGGTAAAAAAAAAGGGTGGGAGGAAATCTAACTTTCATAGCTGCAGCAATGTTCCAAATCATGGTATTTATGCACTACTTTAAGTTTTATTACACTTGAACCCTGAAATGCCAGAACACCTACCTCCATTACAGAAGGAAAGAACCAAGCTGGGGACTCGGGGCACCGCACGTCCATTCCAGATGATCTCGTCTCATCTTATAAACTGAAATATTTAAAGAGTCTCTAAACTTCACTGACCTTGCTTTTAAAAACAAGGAACATATGGGCACTGCGAGCTTTTCATCTTCTTCCAGCCTACTAAAATATCCGCTTCTCCAAAATTCAAGGGGAGCGAGCCTGCCAAAACTCAGATTCATGAAAGGCCCCGTGTGCGTGAGAGCACGGGGAGGACAGGCAGGGGCCCGGGGCGGAAAACAAACCCTCATAAAGAACCCAAGGCGCGTTCTTCCCCTTCTTGCCCACTCAGTGTCAAAAGCTGCGGAAAACAAAGTGAAACGAGGACTAATCGGGTGGAGGAATGTGGGCCCTGGTCCGAAGCTCTGATGGCTGGATGGCTGGGTTTTGGCCTCGGCTGTGCCACTGGCTGCAGGGGACGCTGAGGTGGGGAGGGCTCTGAATGCCAAATGAGGCTCCCTGAAGGCAGGGACCCGGGCTCCCATCCTGGCTCCTCTCCATCCTAACCCTCTGCCCTGGGGTAAGTCGCCATCTCACCAAGCTTTGGGTTTCTCATTTCTCAATATAAGGACATGTTTGTTCACCCCACTGCATGGCTGTAAAGATTGGAACGATTAAACACAATATGTAGTGTTTACTCAATGCCTGGTACTAGATGCCCCCCCTCCAAAAAAAGAAAAAAGAAAAAACCCTGTAGCTGAAATAATAATGATGGTGGTGATAATTGTATTTATTCTGATAATTATTAATATTATTATTCAACTGGAAACAAAACATCTGGTGCTCAGAAGGGAGTTCAAGTTGAATGCCACCCTACTCATGGGCAAAAGCCCCCCCCGAGTAAATCCAAAGGCCTTTGAAAAGTTACTACAAGCAAAAAATTTTATTAAATACCCAAATTAATCATTGAAACCCTGTCTTGAAATAGAATAGTGGCGGGGGTGGGCAGCACATGCAGGAGTGGTGAAATACCAGGAAATTCCACTTCACACTCATTTTTACTTTGTTTAGCGGCTGGATTTACACGGAGAGACCCAGGTGAAATATTCCAGAGAGCTACCTGCAAATAGACTGTCAGCTTCCACTCTGATAAAAGGTAAAATATCCTCCTCTAAATGGTCTGGTTCACAGCACTGACCCTAAAGTGAACTGATAAATCTGTTCTGACACATGGAAAACTATTTTCATAATCCTGAAAAAGACCTTTCTCCAAACCCCAGAGCTTACACCCACTGTGCAAAGAGCACTTGCACATTTGAGAAGCAGACACTGGAGGGAATCGTTTCACATTTATAACCCTGCCTTCTGGGACAACAGCAACAAGCCTGCATAACCATCATAACCACCAAGAAAAATAAGACACTCACAAAGTCACAAAGATCACAAAAATCACACACTTACAAGCAGCAAATACCTTGTCAAAAATCTGACTCGGGAGAGTGAAAACAGAGAAGGCTTGCTCAGAGGTGGGAGCTGTATTGACTACTAGTCAATTCTTCATTAAACAGAAGCTCTGACTTCCCAAGAAGCCATATTAAAAATTAATATCAAAAAGCGTATCGCTCAGCCTAAACTCATCATTCATATCTAACAATACCAAACTGTATTCTAATGAAATTTCACCTTCAGAATTACTCTGACACCAAAACTAAGTTGGGTATTGTTATAAAGGCAGTCCAGGCTTTGCGGCACAAGCATTTCAAAGATATTCAAATAACCTCGCTCTGCAGGTCTCTTTCACACCACTCTCATAATCACCAGAATAAATCAAACTGCTTGTAACCCTGCGTAATCGAGGGCTTTGAAGCTGGTCGAGGGACCCGCTGGGGTATGGCTCCCACATGTTCTCCTCAGGCAGCAATCACAACTTGAGAGGACTGGCCCCCAGCCAGCGTCCACACGTCTCCCGGGAAGTGTGTGAACGCGATGGGCTGCTGCCCACACCACAGGCTCTGGGAAGTCCTCTCCAGCAGCCGAGAAGGAGAGTGGAGAAGCTACACCCCAACCACCGGCCCCTTGAGGCACCTGCTTCGCTCCCCAGGGACATGCTTCACACTAGGAAGCCTGTGACCAGGGCACGAGGACAGTCTGCCAACCAGGGGTAGCTCATCTGCTGTTGTTCAGTCGCTAAGTTGTGTCGGACTCTTCGCGACCCCATGGACTGCAGCACGCCAGGCTTCCCTGTCCTTCACCACCTCCCAGAGTTTGCTCAAACTCATGTCCATTGAGTTGGCAGCTCATCCGTGCTTCGGTTCAAATCCCAGCTCTGACACTTAGTAGCTGTGTGATGCTGGGAAAGGAATTTAACCTCCCTGATCTTAGTTTCCACATTTCGAAGAGGAGGAAAAAAACAGTACCCAACTCAAAAAGTGTTATGAGGATTAGATAAGCTTTTCTTTGTAATGCACTTGAATAGTGCCTGACACCCAGAGAATGCAAATGTAAGTCTCGATTGGCTGGCTGGCTGGCTGGCTAGACGGAAGGAGAGATGTATACGATACCTGGTCCAATGTGTCTAACCAGCTCACTTTATACATTCAGTAAACATTGGCCACCACGTGCCAGGCATCTGGAGTTCAAAGGTCCCTACCGTTTTAGAGCCACACCATTTTCCACTGGACACTTACAGTCTCCAATGAGAGGATGCAGCCTAAAGAACCTGGTAAGTTTTGATACACGTGATGCAATGTCATCATCTCTATTTCTGTCACTAGCCTTTTCTGAGGCTTTAAGGGAGGAAAAAAAAAGGAATATGAGACTCCCTGTCATCAATAAGCCAGCAGATCTAGTCACAAGACCAAATATAAACAAACATGGCAATGACAGGGAAACGGGAAATGCCAAACTGCAGGGTGCGGGCAACGGAGGGGAGGAAGGCCTTCCAGAAGTGGCGAGGGCGAGGCCAAGCCTGGAGGCGGACAGGACCAGGCCTTCACACTCCGTGGAGTCCAATCTGCCGCTTTCGGGGGATGCGGGGGCTGGTAGAAGACGAGGCACACAGCAATGGCCCGAGCAGAGATGGGTGGGGGATAAGGACAACGTGCCCAGGAGCCAAGAGGAGATGGACTTGACTCACGTGAGCCCAGGTAACAGGCCAGGGAAGGCTCCGAATTGGGGGAGGAAAAAAAGGACGTGTGTGTGTGTGTGTGTGTGTGTGTGTGTGTGTGTGTGTGTTTGAAAACCCCAACAGGATGGGAGGCGACCTAGGACTTTAAAATTCCAGACAAAGAATGTAGGTGTGTGTTATTTAGATGAAATTAATACCGAGCCCCAGGAGCCTAAGTTTGATTTTGTGGTCTGGCTCCGCCCCCTCTTCTTTGGGATGCCCCTGGAGGCTGGTGCTTTCAGCTGGCTGGGTGGGTGGGTGCCCGTGAGCAGGGGGAGGCGGCGGCAAAGCCACATTACCATCTCCATCTTCAAAGGATGGTCACAGCAGGAAGGATACAACACGTGTGTCCTATTTTCAGACTGAAACAAAAAAGGCGTGTGGTGTGCGTGTGAACAAAAAGGAAGTCTAGTTCTCCTAAGTAAAGCCAGACTCACAGTTGTGCCTGGACCTGCCCTGCAGACGGGCACGGTCCCACAGGCCCTCGCTGGGCTCAAACACCCCCAAACTGTTGCTACTGCAGAAGTGGAGCTCAAAATCCATGTCCTAAATTGCTTGCTATCAGGAGGTCAGGGGGAACGTCACCAGAACCGGCCCTTGGACTCGCCTTCTAATCTCACCCTCATGTGGGACCCGTGTAACCCTTCTCGTAAATGATGAATCCTTGTTACACAACAGCTTTCAACTCGAAAATGAACTCCCTCCAACCCTCTGGGCTGGGCTTTCTCCTTTTGTTGTCGTCCTTCAGTTGCTAAGTCGTGTCCAAATCTTGGTGACCCCGTGGGCTATACGTGGCCTGCCAGGCTCCTCTGTCTGTGGGATTTTCCCAGGCAACAATACTGGAGCTGGCTGCCATTTCCTTCTCCAGGGGATCTTCCCGACCCAGGGATTGAACCTGCGATTCTTGCATTGGCAGGCGGATTCTTTCCCGCTGAGCCACCAGGGAAGCCTTCTCCTAGTAAAGCTACAAAAGCGGTGAAACTGCCAGGCCTCCCTATAGGCAAACGTCCCCTCGCCAAGCCTGCTGCCCCTTGGGGCGGGGGCAGGCACCTCGGCAGGAAAGGGAAAAGAGCCTCCCTGGTCTGTGCAGCCCTGGGCCTCCTGTTCGAGTCCTGCCACAACAGGTGTGGTCTAGTCATACAAAAAGCACCTTTATAAACCAACATGGATAGAAGGCAGCCCGAGGATTTTAAGCCAGCAGGACTGCAGCTGGTGAGCAAGGCTCCATCCCGGCTGTCGGAGTATTCTGTGGGTAGATCAAATGGCTCGGTAGATCCTACGTCCATAGGAAGCGGGGGCCAGGGGGCCAGGATGGAGCGCGGCAGCCCGCAGGCTCCTGACAACAGATGTGGCGGGGACGAGCCTGCGTGTGCGCAGCCTGAATGCTAGATCGCCTCTGCGGGATGCTGCCTCTCCTTTAGGAGGAGCCATTAACCTTTCAGATGACAGCCCCGGGATGGCAGTGACGGAACCATTTCTGAGGTCAGCGAGGATCTATGTTCTCAAAAACCTGACATGGACACGCGAAAGTTGTGACTGAATCCCTGTGTCCCTGAGTGGAAGAGTAAATGTGGGTGACAGATATTCTGCAATCAAAATGCCCCATTTCCCAGAGTATCTGTCACAGATTGATAACATCCACACAGAAAGTTAAGTACAATTATGTCTGTCACTAAGAAACATACCTCGGAACCTGTGACTGACAACTTGCTGGAAGCTGACAAATCACCGGAAGATTCCTGAACAACTCGGAGCAGCGCCGCACACCTTATACGGAGGCTCAGCCCCCGCCTGACGGGTGAGAGGCTCCCGGAGGGAAGATAACATTTCCTCCTGGGGCAGGGGGTGGGGTGACAGTGTCTGTGGAGGGTCACAGGACCGCCCAAGGCCTGAGGTCTGCAGGAGCAGAGTTGGGGGGCAGCTCCTCCCTGGGGACCCCCAGCCAGCAGAACGGCCAGAAGGAGCCGCTGGAACCGTGTGGTCCGGCTGCACCACACAGGGCTCTGTGCCGCCACCCGCAGGCCCCAAGCTCCGACCCACTGACACTGGTTCTGGGTGAGCTGCAGGAGGCCGGGCTACAGGTCGGAGGGTGGGGAAGCACTGGGCCCGCTGTGAGCAGACCTGGGTATCAAGGCGCCCACTGGAGCACCCCATGGGCAAGGGGTCTGCGGCCCTAACATGCAGGCCAGCTGAATCTGGATTCCTGAGGACGGGGCTGGAGAGTGTGACACATTTCTTAACGGGCTAAAGAAGAACCACTGAAGGCCTGAAAAATCCATTTGCTTTTGAATCCTGCCAGCGATTGGGTGCACATGGCCTCCTAAGCTGGCTTCTTTAATGCCATGGGGTTTTCACCCTTGGTAAGTTCTCTTTATTGACTTTAAAAGGTTAAGCCCAAATCTACCTCCTTGTGACTTCAGCCCACCTGATTTAATTTTGCCTCCAGGGGCTCCCAGTGCCCCAGCCCCACCTGGAAGCACTTCTACGCTCCCTTCTACACGGTAACCATTTGGACATCTGAAGCCAGCTGCCCCATCTTTACTCAGATCAAAGCTCAGCGATTCCTCGCACTCAAGCTCAATGCTCGATTTGCGTAATACAAGGCGAGCCGTCCCACTGTGCGCATGAGGCTGCATTCGTTCTACGCACCCAAGCCTGCGCCCGCTTCACACAGACCGCGGCTAAGCCAGGTTTCCTCAGTTTGGCTCCCGTGCAGTTGGATGTTTTGAACTGTGGGGGGCCCTGTCCATTTTCACTCATCAACTTTCATCTCCTGGATGCGGCAGGATGCTCTGACTGTAGAGGAGACGTGGGGTATTGATTCTGCCATTCAGCACATCAGCTCTCCCTAATGACTCTGTGTCATCTGCACATTTGATAAGCATGCCTCTGATGTCTTTATCAAGCTACGGGTTCTACCGTTCGGCAAGCCGGGGGGCAGCAGCCCACCAGGGCCCCTCCTGGGAGGGCACAGAACCGTTCCCTCTCCCACATGCTGGGGCAGCTGGTGCTCCATCAGCTGCAAGTCCTCCTGCCTCCCCAAGATTTTCCAGACCTTGGTACCAGCAGAAGCTGAAACTTCTCGTCCTGGCAGAATGACATATGAGGGCTGGGGAGGGGGCTGCCCAGGCTGAAGGGGGAAGGAAGGTGCTTGCTCTGTCTGCACCCGTCACGAGGCAGCAGCAGAGAAGGATCAGAAGGGCCAGGACCCAGGGACACCAGTGTTTGCTCACACGCACTGGGCCAACCCAAAACTCTGAGGCCGGCCCGGGAGACGGGTGGGCTCGTAGGATCACGCCCGAGGCCCATGGCCAGGCCCACCCTGCTGGTCAACGTTCGTGAAGCAGATGGCAGAGGACGGAGCAGCGCTGGGGCCCAGGGAGAAATGGAGGCTCCAGGCCCCCGGGGAAGAAGTGACACGCCCTTCCTCACGTGGCTAGAACTGTCAAGAAACGAGTGGAGAGATGTGCGTGTGAGAGAAAGATTCACCGGACGAGCAAGAGGAGCTCTGCCAACACACCTTATCCTGGATCTTGCCATGAACTTCAAACACTCTGCCCCATTCGCCGGATACAGCCGAGGGGCCTGCCCATCCTGAAAGGACACCACCACGTCTGGCCCCGCAGCTGGCATTCTCTGCAACAACAGGGAAGAAACGGGCAGGAAGCACGCGTTCCGAGGGGCAGTACCTGCCTCTGGAAGGAGAAGGTGGTTCTGCCAGGACCGCGAGGTCCTCGGGTGGTGACCCACCATCTTGCCAACTGCCCCTATGTGCTAAGATCAACGGGGGTGACAGCTCTCCATAAAACAACTGGAAATTATTTGAAACCTGAGTTAACAACAAAAGAAATGAAGGCAGAGAGCATGCTTTGGCTCTTGAGACATAAAGTCAAGCTCACGGAGGCAACAAGGCCTGCTACTGGCTCTCCCTGGCTTCCTTCCCGCCCCCAGGGAAAGGAGAAATTGGGAAAATGGCCCGCCGCCCTTGCTTCCAACAGCCTGCCCGTCCTCCAGCCTCCTCCACACTTGGTCAGTAGAGGGCGCTGCCTCACCACGCTCTCACCGCAGCCCTGGCTTTGCAACTTGATCCCTGCGTCCACACAAAGACCACAGCTGAGGTATTGCTTGTGCTTTCACAAGAGAAAGCAGCAGCGAAACACAGACTTTGCTTTTTTGTGATATAATAGCACCTATGTAAAAAGTACACAGGAAAACGACTTGAAAGAAATGTACCCAAAGGTAATGAGCCTTTGCTTACTGGAGTCTTTTTTTTCTTTCATTATTTTCTATGCTACTTTCTACCAGCTTGTCTTCCTCTCATAATCAGAAAAGCCTGAGGAGTCTTCAGGGGCTCACGAGTCATCTGCGGTTGGGGTTGGGGAGGCCGCAGCATGGGGTCCCAGGCTGTTGGAGAGGCATTTCCTGCATAACTGAACGTGTCTGCACCTGGGCTGAGCTCAGGGAGGTAACAGACGCTAGACACAGTCCCCGCCTTCCAGGAGTTTACAACATGATCACAAAGTGAAGGGGTAACGGCTGAGAAGGCTCTGAGGGCAGAGCCTGGCACAGCACATTCAGGGAAGGCTTCCTGCAAGAGGCAGTATTTGAGCTGACATCCGAGGCAGGCAATGCGAGACATATCGGACGCACAAGTGTCCACATGAACAAAGGCGCAGAAGCACAAGACAGGAAAGGAAAAACAGGCTGCTGGTTCTGAGTTGGAGGCTTTCGGACGAGAGAGAGAAGACCATTACTGGGATCTAGGCACAGAGGCCTCCATCCTACAGGCCCCCAGCGGGAACACAAGCGTCACCCACAGCTCTCCGCCAGAAAGCTGCCAGGTTCCTCTGCTGGACAGAAGCCGCATGGAATAACACACTCATCACTTCACAAATCTTCAGTGGATAATCTGAATTATCAGCATTTCATTCTTTTAAAAAAATCAAACACATGCAGTAGGAAAACAATACAAAAACTGAAGAACATTAAAAAAAAAACACCCTGTTGAATTAGGAGGCTCATAGGTGTGTGGACTATCTATAAATGACTGCACAATGAGAGAGGAGGGCTTGGGACACACAAGGGGAGCGTTAATGTAACATTCAATTATCCTACTGCACCCTGGCTGACTTAACTCAGTCAAATTAGAATACATTTTATATTGACTATTTTGACATTTGCTTTATTTGGCAAGTAAAATGAAACTGATCCAATTTTCTTGCAGCCATTGTAAACCATAAACTGAACAACAAGACGTTATAAAATACACAAGCCTTGTAAGGCTCCGTCTGATGTGCTACCTCCAGTTTAGACTCTCCGTGGCCTGTGTTCCTGCGTCCCCTGGCTTCAGGTCCCAGTGACTGTACTCTCGTGCTGACCGGCTAGCTTCTGGGTGGGGAGAGGGCACTCCTCCTGCCTTAACTGGAGTAGTGGAGCTCTTTATCTCACAAAAAGTTAAACCTGCCTGGAGATGGCACCTATTTCTAGGCCCTTCCAGAACACATGACGTCAACAGGGAGCAGCTGTAAACTCTCCGAGGTGATGGGTCCGAGCTGACCCCAGGCACAGGCGATGGGTCCAAGCCGAGCCTGGGCACAGGTGATGGGCCCGAGCCAACCCTGGGCACATGTGATGGGTCTGAGCCAACCCCGAGCACATGTGAAAGTGATCACAGCTGTGACGGTGCTTGGGGGAGTGAGAAAGGAACTCCAAAGGGCTGACCTGAGCTGCATGAGCCTCGTACTCCTAAACCAAAGACACAACTCTGGGAAGCTCTGGGAAGCTGTTCACTTCTCTTCACCCCGAAGTGAAACTAAAAGCTACTTCTCAAGTTTCAGGTGAGGCCAGGGATAGTTACGATTAACCACCACTCTTGGTGTGTGAACCTGTCTTGAGCGAGAAACACCTGACTGTCTTTTGGAAAAGTCCCAAAGGACAGAACTCCGAGCTGCCAGCTCCTGCAAGCACGTTCCCCTGAAGGCAGGGGAGGCTCAGCGGAGAACGGGGCGTGAGGGACCAGCCATGCCGCCCTCTCCTCCGACTTCTGGGGCGCAGGGTGTGGACCTTGGGCGTGCGGAGGGGCAAGCACCCAGTAAAGGCTTTGTCCTGCTCCTGACCGATTCTGTCACCTCTGTTCACCCAAATGGAAGCTCTGAGATCTCTTCTCCTTAACCTTCATCTACCTCCAATGGCACTGCCTCGCCACTTCTTACTTGCTTGTTTACTTTTGTAATTCTTTTCTCAAGTTCAGTCTATCATTGCTATTTGCTCCTTGTCCTCAAATAATTTACTGCTAACGATGCAGAGGTTTTTGATCAGATAGAAAGTGTTGAGACTACTACTCAGGTAATCTGCTATTACCAGATTTCTGCTCCGATGGAAATCAAGTTAAATCAGGTGCAGAGACCAGTCTGCTCAGCCACGTTTCTTTGTGGAAACAAGTATTAAAATGAACAGCCCTTGAAAAACTTCTCGCTATTCTCTCATACCCAAACTACCTGTTTCTTCTCTGCAGCTCTTTGGGAAAAGAAACAATATGGAAATGAACAAAATCACTTACCAACTCTCCTAGAGTGAAACGAGTTGCTGGCCAAGGCAGAGAAAGAACTCCACCTTCCATGGCTAGCCTTCCCAACCGCAAGGCTACAGATCATGTGACTGGTTGCAGCTATGAGCTCTTCAGAATAACAAGCCCATTTTAAGTTGCATATTCTGCTATTTTAGAATCCTGCAGAATATGTACAACAAAACACAGAATGGCTTTTACATTCATGTAATGCAAAGATTTCTAACCGGTTTTGCAAAATTTCCTCGAAAGGTATACTGCTCTGGCAGTGTTTCTGCAGATCCTAAGTGGAAGTGTTTAAGAAGTTACGCAGTGCGACCCAAGACCACATTCCTCTGGGACATGCATAACCGAACAGAGCCACGGACAGGGCCTCACCTGGGAAGGTTGGGGGCTGGGGTGGAAGCAACGGATGACGGGGAAGGCGTTGTGGGTTGAGATGAATCATGATTTCGTGGTACTCGGCCCATTCGATACCAGATCCCCATGCTGTTCAATTCCCTTTAAGAGAAAAGAGAAATCTTCATGGAGGCGGTTCAGCATAAAATGACCTGAGCAGACCGACTCATTTTCAGAGGGTCATGGCCTCAGACCTCAGGGAGTCGATTCTGGCCCATAAAGGTGTCACGGTTCAGAGCCTGAGGTGATGGCAACTGTCCCAACCCTGCAGGCCTGTCGGGCGTGGTCATCTTCCTCCATCCCGGGGCCTGCCGTCCTACATATATGCTGTCAACGTGTGCCTCGGTTCTGAGTCTGCAAAATTCTTTTTACTGTCATTTCATTGAGGGTATTTGCGCCGTAATCCACTTCAAGAGGGCAGACCACCTGTACCTGGTGTTGAACTGCCAGGAGAACGGGCTACGCCCCTCCTCCAGGCCCCTCACTGCCTATCATTCTCAGGGCCTGTCTGGGAGACATCTTTGCATCACAAAATGCCAGGCACGTGCCCCATGAACCACTACAACCGAGGTGGGGCTGACAGCTGGCCACGTCTGGCTTCCTGTTACTTGACCGGCATACCCGCCCAGCCCCACCCCACAGTCAGGTGCCCACGAGACAGGTGTACTCTTTGGAATTGTAACTGGATTATCTCAGCCACATCCAACTTCCGACTTCTCAGCTGCCCCCTAGATCTGCATCTTGGGATGTAGAGGAAGGTCATCTCTCCAAAAAACAAGAACAGATTTGCTCAGTGGATCCTTCTGGTAGCTTCTCTGTATCAGTACACTGCAGGAACTATTCTCAACCAGTCGTGTCTTATTAGCTGGTTGATTCTAATCAGGTGCACTGACTTTGCCACCTCTCGGTCACGGCCACAGTCAGGCTTTGGAGGAGCTGTTCCTGGTCTGAGGTTTCTATCCCTCACAGCCGACAACCCCAAACCTTTGCAAAGTAACCTGTAGGGGTGTGTCCATTTTTAAGAAAAAGTGACTTAAGAGTTCTGAACATTGAAATTTCTTTCCTTACAAATAACACTGGAATTGTCTTCCTCTGGAAAAGAATTTTTGCCCCAAGATGAAACAAAAATATACTTTATTTAGCAATCTTCTCAAAATGATGTAAGAAAAGGATTCTAGTTTTGATTACCAAGACATATATGGTAAGGATCTATTCTTTAGAATTGCTTAAATTGGTTAAAAATTGAATCTTTGAAAAGAGTATAGGGTGTAATTCAAAAAACCTGAATACACATAGTAACTGAATATACATAATAGATGTAACAAATATTAAATTGTTGGTTTCTACTATTTGTATGTAAGTGGCTGTTTCTAAGATACCTGAAGTATGGTTATTTTCTTAACTGTTTTCTACTCTAGTAATCTTGTTTACATAATGAGTTTAAACCGTGTTGCAAAACAGGAGTGTTGAGTGTGTAGAAAGGGTGTGATCACAGAGTCCTTCTTAGGGACCTCAAAATCTCAGAGAAGAGTGTTCAGATTCCATAGCTGAAGAGTCAAACAAGCTGTTGTGCACCAAGATGAAAATAAACTATTTCTGTGACACTTGTTCCCCAAGCGCTTCAAGCAAACACTACAGCTGGCTATATCTATCTATCTATCCACCTATCCATCTATGTATCTACCTCCCAGCCTGTGTGCAGCCTTCAAGGAAAGGCCATGGCTTTTTGAGTAAAGAGGAGGGTTTAGGCTCAAATGAGCAAGATCCAGGAAGTCGACCTCCAAAGTCAAGTAGGAGAACACATCCCTGGGGACCCACAGGGGCAGGCAAGAAGCCTGCAAAGCTGGCCAGGGAGATGGCATGTGGCCAAGAGGCCAAAAACCATCTACCACACTGTTAATCTGAGAGACCCGAATTTCAGAGGCCTGATGCTTGAACGTCTGTTATCTCTTGGATAGCCAGCACCCCTTCATCCCCCTTCTGACTCTCTACCTCCCCTCTGCACTTGGGGAGCAGACACCCCTCATTCCTAGTTGCCCGCATTTCTTCACCAGCTGAAACAGGTCTCACCCATAGGTTTCTTGTTTGTTGCTCGTCTCCCTTTCTGAATGCCAGCTCCACGGGAGCAGGCTCTTTGCCTCACTCACCGCCATATCCAGGGGCTTGGCCCTGTGCACCACACGGGGTGCTCCCTAAACTGTGATGGGGTGAATAAACCGTGCGGAGAGTTGAGGCCCAGTGGTCGGAAAGGAGGCAGCCCCTTGGCTCAAGGCATCTGGAAAGACCCCTGAGAGCCTGAGGATGAACACACAGGAGGAAGAGGGAAGGAGAGCCCCCTAGGTGGAGCAGGTGGCGTGAGCACAGGAGGAGAAGTTGGGAGGGTGGTGTCCTGGACTGGCTGTCGTCTAGGTGGGAAGGGCAGTGAGAAGCGCTAGGGCCAGATGGAGGCCCAGGAGAGGCAGGTGGCTGAGAGGCTGTGGGTCACACAGGTCTCCGGACCTGGCTCCTGGGAGGGACCTGAGCGTGCTCAGCAGACAGCATCGACGAGCCTGGCCTTGCTGAGACTTACCCAATGAACGTGTACTGAGGCGGGGCCTGCTTGGTCCGGCCCATGATTCGAATGTCACAAATGGCCGCTTCAGTTGAATCCCGCGGGATAAATTTAATGCACAGCCTCTTCTTCCTAAAAGCCACTTCCTCTGAAGGAAAGGACCACAAGAAGAGGTATGAGTCTTCCAGAGATGCCCACATCTTTATCCTCAACACCATGTCTCCCGTCGTGTTCCCTTCCCGGCGGTGGAAATGACTGGTCATCCAAGACACCCGACAGAAAGGCTGGGGCACCACTGCTCCGGCCCGGGCAGGGCCACAGTGGACGGTCTTGGTCACCCTGCCCTGCCGTCAGGGCCTGATCCCCGACGCCCACTGCCGGGAAGGGGCCCACGGGGCACACACACACCTCTGCCAGGAGAAGCCTGGGATAAATCCTTGGCGGCAGCCTGCTCGCTGCTCCAACCCTCGGACACAAGCACACGGACGCCCCCAGCGTTAACACATTTCACTACACGGGCCTTCTCTTTTTCACTTTTTATTACAGATATTTTCAAACATTCCCTCCAATAGAGAGAACAGGAAATAAGCTGAATCCACGTGTTCCCATGAACCCAATTCAATACTGTCAACAATGGAGGAACCCTCTCGTCTTCTCCCCCACTCTCTTCAGCTCTGCGGAGATTTAAAATGACTCTCCAACACGATGTCATTTCATCCACCAATATCTTGGAAGGCATCCAGGGTAGGCTAATATATATATATATATATATATTTAACCATAACCATCTTAATAATAAGATGTTATTATTCTTAACAATGATTCTTTAATATCACCAAGTAGTCTGCATTTAGGTTTTCTCCATTATCGCAAAAATATCATTTAGCTGTCGGTTCGTCTGGACCAAGATCCAAACACTGTCTGTGCATGGCATTCGGTGGTTATGTCTCTTTTGCTCTGTGGTAACCTCCCCACCTACCCTTCATCTTCAGGGCACTCATAGGATGCAGAGCTCAGGTCACCCGCTGTATCTCCTGTAACATGGCTGAGTGAAAGGTTTGATTCTATTCAGGTTAGACAGCATAGGCAGGAGGACTCCACGGGTGGTGCATGTACATCTGATGGGTGACGGGATGGATGAAATGTGATGACACTCTCGGTGGGTTTTAGTGCCCTCAGCCTGGTGCCCTGGTTACAAAGTCCCTAACACCCTGCTCTGGGTGGTCTTCTCATCCCCTGATGACCGTGCCTAGATCCATAACTTCATTAAAGGTGTCAAATAGCGATTTTCTAACTGTCATTCCTTCTGCATTTATTAGTTGGAATTTTTCTATAAAAAAATCTTTCATTCTTCAACTACTCGGTCTCCCTGAAACATGCTCTAGTGCAGGAAAGGACAGACACATCTGTGATTCTTTTCTCTAATTTATCAAGTCTTAGGGTAAGGAGTTGCTGCCTAACAACCACAAGGGGTGACTACCCACATGGTTTTGGTTTTTAAACCACACAGGATGAGTTTCAATCACTGCAGCCATTCAATACGTGGGACAGATCTGGGTTAAAATTCCAACTCCATCATTTTCCAGCACCCTAATCTTAGGCAAGGGACTTAACTTCTCTGAGCCTTGGTTTCATCAACTAAAAGGGAGTTAATGAAGCCTGACACTGTAGGGACATGGGGTGGATGAAACGTGATGACACGTATGCTTCACTTAGCCTGGTGCCTGGCATGCAGAATGTGATCAGTAAAGAATAGTCGTGGTCACTCTCATCTTAATACTGTGAGGAAGCCTCGAGCATGCAATCTGTGTCAGTGTTTGGCACTGATTTTTTCAAGGCCTTTCAGTTCTGTTGCAGGAAATAAGCATATTTACATTGGACAGCAAGACACAAGAGGAGAGCGCTGTGTTGCTGTTAGTCTTGATTTTATCAAGGGAAGATGAGAATCAGGTGCTGATGTTTTGGGATTACCAGCTGGAAACTCAGAAACTTTGTGAATTCTTTTCCTAGGAGAGGAAATGGAGCGCTTGATCAGACATACCAGCTCTGAATAATAATACTGGAAACTGAATCTAGACCCCAAACACGGATCCAACAAGCCAGGAGGGGTTCCTGCGGGGACACCGTTCACAGCAACCCTGCAGCTTTAAAAACTATTAGCCAGTAAACTCAGGCCTTTGAAAGTGTGAAGGAGGTGAGACCTTTCCTCAAAGTAAACAAAGATGCAGGTATTTTATGTACTTGCTTTGCCAGCTGCTCTTCACTCCATTCTTCCATTTACAGCAAACTGGGGGTAAGAGATGGAGCCGCTAATTACACATGCTTAAACAGGCCTGACTTTAAGTAAACATATTATACAGAGTCAATAGAAATGTGTTCAGTCATGCTAATGAACACAGAGAAAGGACACAGCACTTTACTAAAACAAACAGTCTTCCAGTTTTTAAGTGCTATATGGATTGCAACAAAACGTATATTAAATTAATTACAGGAGTCTCATTTGCTGGCTGATTAAAAAAAAAAATCAGGATCTTAAATGCTCTCAAATGTCCCGGAGCTGACCACAGATTGGATGACCCTAAATGAATAGGTGACTCTACGGTCATCCTTCCTTGTGGGATACGACACCTGTTGGAGACACGAGGACCCAACCTCACTCTGCCATGTGGGTAGTGACCAACACACCCCCAGTCACCGGGGCGACTTCCCAGGATCATGTGGCTGCACAGTAGCTGGACCAGGACTCAGTCCTGGGCCTCCTCACTGAACGGATTCAACAAATTGAGGAAAATGCAGAACGAGAAATCCCTTGACTCTATAGTAAATCAATAGCAAGACATTTTAAGCCACTTAGCTGTCAAAAACAAATGACAATGCAAATTTTAAAACTAAGAAAAACACGGGGAGAAGTAGGAAATTAATACAAGTCAATTTTATTTCTTAAGCAGACCATATAAGTGTAAGCAAAAGGAGCAAGCAAAAACTTCTGAAGATGTTCAGTATTGCTAATAAATAATAAGTAAAAATTAAATAAAATGAGAATAGTAAAGCTAAATTAAAAATATAAAGCCTATGCTGGCAGGCCTGTGGAAAAAAGGTACAAGTCGGTATCATCAGGGGCAACGTGAACTGGTGTTCTGGAAGTTAATTTGACAACAGAGGGTAATAAAGCCTATCTTTACTGAGCTTATCCTCAGAGCTGTGTATGGCAGGTATCTTATGTGATTCAAAGGTGAATCAAACACAGATCTTGCCCTTCAAGAAAGAGGTAAGTAGCAAAGACATGAAGAAAACATGTAAATGGCTATAATGTAAGCTAAGAACAACATTATGAGGTGGACAGTGCTGCCCCATTTTACAGATGAGGAAACTGAGGCCCAGGAAGGTGAAGTCATTTGCCCAGGGTCCCTCATTTGTAAGTGGTAGAGCCAGACTCCACATTAGGCGAGATTGACTCCAGAGTCCAAGTTCCTCCCACTATGCCAAGTGCAGTCTGTGCTAACAGAGGGAATGATGGGCATTCAGGACCAGAATCGTATGGGCTTTCCACCACTGTTCTTTACAGTTGCCTACTTTCCTCCCGCCCTTCAACAAACGTGTGCTGTGTCAAGCAGCTGAAGAGTAGTAGAGAGCAGACAGGGCTCCTGACCAGGTGATTATAGTCACCCTCTGGACTAAGCCCCTTGTGGGTTCTTTCCCTAGGCTCATGTCTGTATCCCAAAGCCAAGTCTGCAGAGCCTGCAGGAGACATGCACCCACAGTAGCTGACTGAGGAGAGGAGAGAGCCTGCTTTACACTTGCATCTAGATCAGAGCTCACCCTACAAAGACATGGGGTGTGACATTCGGAGTTGAGAGAAAGGGCATCTCAAGCAGGGAAAACAACAAAGCAGATCCGTGGAGTCAGGGAAAAAAGGAGCACGAATGGACTTCCCTCGCGGTCCAGGGGTTAAAAACCTGCCTGCCAGCACAGGGGGCATGGGTTCAAGCTCTGGTCTGGGAAGATTCCACAAGTCGCAGGACAACTAAGCCTGTGCACCAGAGCGTGGAACTGCAACTACAGAACCCACGTGCCACAACTACTGAAGCCCATGTGCCCTGCAGAAGAGAAGCCACCACAACTAGAGACAGCCCACTTGCCTCAACCAGAGAAAGCCCACGAGCTGCAACAAAGACCCAGCACAGCCATAAATAGACAGACAGAAGGGAGCTTTTTAAAAAGAACGAAAAGAAAGATGCACAAGAGGGCACAGTGAGTGGCTTCGTCTGGGTCAAGCACTGGTGCCTGAAGATGAGGAAGATGCTTGCAGAGGAAGGCCGGGGACAGGCGTAGAGGACCAGGACCCAGTAACCTCAAGTACTTGTAAACTTATCACAAGAAAATCATTCAAAATCTATACATATTCAAACTGACCTGCAGATTCAACACCATTCCTTATCAAAATCCCAGATAGTTTCTTTGTAGAAATTGACTAATTTTAGAATTGGTGTGGTAGTTTGAGGGACCCAGAACAACCAAAATAGCTTGAAAAAGAAGAACAAAGGTGGAGGATTCTTGGTTTCAAAACCTGCTACAGAACTCCAGTAATCAAGACTGTGGTTTTGGACTAAGGCAAGACCTACGGATCATAGGAAAAGAACTCAGAGTCTAGAAACAAACCTTCACATTTACAGTCAACTGATATTCAGCAAGGATACTAAGACAATTCAGTGAGGGAAAGGATAGTCTCTTCAACAAATGATTCTTGAAAAAAGAATAAATCTATTGTATATCAACTATCAGATCAGGTCAGATCAGATCAGTCGCTTAGTCGTGTCCGACTCTTTGCGACCCCGTGAATCACAGCACGCCAGGCCTCCCTGTCCATCACCAACTCCCGGAGTTCACCCAAACTCATGTCCATCGAGTCAGTGATGCCATCCAGCCATCTCATCCTCTGTCGTCCCCTTCTCCTCCTGCCCCTAATCCCTCCCAGCATCAGAGTCTTTTCCAATGAGTCAACTCTTCGCATGAGGTGGCCAAAGTACTGGAGTTTCAGCTTTAGCATCATTCCTTCCAAAGAAATCCCAGGGCTGATCTTCAGAATGGACTGGCTGGATCTCCTTGCAGTCCAAGGGACTCTCAAGAGTCTTCTCCAACACCACACTTCAAAAGCATCAATTCTTCGGCACTCAGCCTTCTTCACAGTCTAACTCTCACATCCATACATGACCACAGGAAAAACCATAGCCTTGACTAGACGAACCTTTGTTGGCAAAGTAATGTCTCTGCTTTTGAAGATGCTATCTAGGTTGGTTGTAACTTTCCTTCTAAGGAGTAAGCGTCTTTTAATTTCATGGCTGCTATACTTCAACAAAAAAAAATTTTTTTAAAGAATAAATTTGAACTCCTATCTTGAACAGTTCACAAGCATTAACTCAAAATGGATCAAAAACCTAAGTGAAAGAGATAAAACTATAAAACTCTTAGAAGAAAACATTGGCATAAATCTTGGTGACCTTGGATTTGCAATGGTTTCTTAAGTATGACTCCAGAAGCATGAACAACAAAGAAAAAAGATAAATGGAACTTCATCAAAATAGAAAACTTTTCTGTTTCAAAGGACAGTATTAAGAAAAGGAAATGAATGTATGTCAACTCTACTTTGATTTAAAAAAAGAAAATGAAATGAAAACCCACAGAATGGGAGATATTTTTTTCCGATCGTGTAACTGATAAAGGACTTACATCTAGAATATATGGAAACATTCTTATAACTCAATCATAAAAAGAAAAACCAATCTTAAACAGGAAAAGAATTAGAACAGCCATTTCTCTAGAGAAAATATACCAATGGATAATAAGCATATGAAAAACTGTTCACCATCACTAGCCACAAGGGAAACACAAACCAAAACCACCATGAGAGGCCACTGCATCCCCACTAAGACGGTCAGAATTAAAAAGAAAGATGATAACCAACGCTGGTGAAGATGTGGAGAAACTAGAACCTTCAAACCCTGCTGGTTGGAATGCGAAAGGGTATAGCTCCTTTGAAGGACAGTTTGGCAGTTCCTTAAAAAGTTAAATATAGAGTTACTATATGACCTAGCAACTCCATACCTAGGTGTATACCCAAGAGCAGTGCAAACATATGCCCACACAAAAGCCTGTGCATCCAGTGTTCAGGGCACCATTATTCGCAATAACCCAAAATGAAACAACCCAAATATTCATCAACTGAATGGATAAGCAAGATGCTATATCCATATAATGGAGTATTCAGTTCAGTTCAGTTCAGTCGCTCAGTCGTGTCCGACTCTTTGCAACTCCATGAACTGCAGCACACCAGGCCTCCCTGTCCATCACCAACCCCTGGAGTTCACTTAAACTCACATCCATTGATGCTATCCAGCCATCTCATCCTCCGTCATCCCCATCATCTCCTGTCCCCAATCCCTCCCAGCATCAGAGTCTTTTCCAATGAGTCAACTCTTTGCATGAGGTGGCCAAAGTACTGGAGTTTCAGCTTTAGTATCATTCCTTCCAAAGAATACCCAGGACTGATCTCCTTTAGAATGGACTGGTTGGATCTCCTTGCAGTCCAAGGAGTCTTAAGAGTCTTCTCCAACACCATAGTTCAAAATCATCAATTCTTCGCGCTCAGCTTTCTTCACAGTCCAACTCTCACATCCATACATGACTACTGGAAAAATCATAGTCTTGACTAGATGGACCTTTGTTGGCAAAGTAATGTCTCTGCTTTTGAATATGCTATCTAGGTTGGTCATAACTTTCCTTCCAAGGAGTAAGCGTCTTTTAATTTCATGCCTGCAATCACCATCTGCAGTGATTTTGGAGCCCAGAAAAATAAAGTCTGACACTGTTTCCACTGTTTCCCCAAGTATTTCCCATGCAGTGATGAGACCAGATGCCATGATCTTCGTTTTCTGAATGTTGAGCTTTAAGCCAACTTTTGCACTCTCCTCTTTCACTTTCATCAAGAGGCTTTTTAGTTCCTCTTCACTTTCTGCCATAAGGGTGGTGTCATCTGCATATCTGAGGTTATTGATATTTCTCCTGGCAATCTTGATTCCAGCTTGTGCTTCCTCCAGCCCAGCGTTTCTCATGATGTACTCTGCATATAAATTACTTCGCAACAAAAAAGAATGGAGTATTGACGTGCTACAACACGAACCTACCTTGAAAACTTATACTAAGTGAAGGGAGCCAGACACAAAAGACTACAGGTGATATGACTTCACTTACATGAAACGTTTAGAATAGGCAAATCTATGCAGCAAGAAGATTAGTGGTTGCCTATGGCTGGGCTGGTAGAGGGTAGGCAGGCGAGGACTAGGGAGAAAAGGAGAGTGATCACTCGTGGGTATGCAGTTTCTTTGGGGTGATGAAATGTTCTAAAACTGATTGTGTCGATGGTTACACAACTCTGTGAATATACTAAGAACCATTGGGCTGCAACTTTAAATGGGTAAACTGTATGGTATGTGAGTTATACCTCAATAAAGCTGTTATCCCTAAACTCAAATATATCAATATATAAAATCAGTAAAAGGTGCTTCAACACATGCTTTTTCAGGTGGCGTTGTGGTTAAAAGTGTGGGGAGTCATGCTTCTGTGTGTAATCTAGTTATCTCCCTACTTCTAGATGTGTTGCTGCTGCTGTTGTTCAGTCACCTCATCGTGTCCAACTCTTTGTGACCCTATGGACTGCAGCACGCCAGGCCTCCCTGTCCCTCACCATCTCCTGGAGTTTGCCCAAGTTCACGTTCATTGCACTGGTGATGCTGTCCAACCATCTCGTCCTCTGAAGCCACTTCTCCTTCTGCCCCAGGAGTCTTCTCTAGGACCACAGTTCAAAGGCATCAATTCTTTGGCATTCTGCCTTCTTTACAGTTCAGTTCTCACAACCTGATGTGAGCACTGGGAAGACCACAGCCTTGACTATATGGACGTTTGTTCGCACAGTAATGTCTCTGCTTTTCAATGCACTGTCTAGGTTTGTCATTGCTTTCCTGCCAAGAAGCAGTCGTTTTCTGATTTTATGGCTGCAGTCACCATCCGCAGTGATTTTGGATCCCAAGAAGAGGAAATCTGTTCCACTATTTCCACTTTTCCCCCTTCTATTTGCCATGCAGCAATTGGGCTAGATGTCCATGATCTTAGGTTTTTTTTTTTTTTAAATATTTAGTCTTAAGCCAGCTCTTTCACTCTCCTGCTTTACCCTCATCAAGAGGCTCTTCAGTTCCTCTTCACTTTCTGCCATTACAGTGGAATCATCCACATATCTGAGGTTGTTGATGTTTCTTCTGCCTATCTTGATTCTAGCTTGTAACTCATCCAGCCTGGCATTTCTCATGATGTGCTCAGCGTACAGGTTAAACAAACAGGGTAACAGCAGACAGCTCTGTTGTACTCGTTTCTCGACCTTGAGCTAATCAGTCGTTCCATACAGGTTTCTAACTGTTGCTTCTTGACCTGCATATAGGCTTCTCCAGAGACAGGTAAGATGGTCTGGTGTTCCCATCTCTCTAAGAGCTTTCTACAGTTTGTCATGATCCACACAGTCAAAGGCTTTAGTGTAGTTGATGAAACAGAAATAGGTATTTTTCTGAAATTCTCTTGCTTTCTCTATAATCCAGCCAATGTTGGCAATTTGATCTCTAGTTCCTCTTCCTTTTCTAAACTCAGCTTGGACATCTGGAAGTTCTTGGTTTGCATAATGCTGAAGCCAAGCATGCAAGATTTTAAGCATGACCTTGCTAGCATGGGAGATGAGTGCAATTGTCCAATGGTTAGCATATTTCTTTGGTACCACCCTTCTTGGGAATTGGGATGAGGATTGACCTTTTCCAGTCCTGTGGCCACTGCTGGGTCTTCCAGATTTGCTGACATAATGAATGCAGAACCTTGATGGCATCATCCTTTAGGGATCTGAGTAGTTCTGCTGGAATTTGACTGCATCTACTAGCTTTATTAACAGCAGTGCTTCTTAAAGCCCATTTGACTTCACACTCCAGAATGTCTGGCTCTGGGTGACTAACCACTCCGTCACGGTAATCCAGTTCATTAAGATCTTTCTTATATAGTTCCTCCGTGTATTCTTTCCATTCCATTCTAGATGTGTAACCTTGGATAAGCTCTTTAATCCTTAAGTTGCTAATGCACCTCATTTTTCTCATATGTGAAATGGGTATGTATTAATAATACCTATCTCCAAATAGGTACCTATCTTCAGGGGTCTTCTGAAGATCAAATGGGATCAAGTATGTAGAACATTCACGATAGGGGCTACATAGTAAATACATACTAAATACTGACTGCTGTGAAATTATTGCTAATACATGTTAATAACAAACAACTAGAAGTAGACCCATGTCCAAAAGTGAAGAGAGCATTAACAAAAGTATGCTACCAATGGAATCCACTTGTTTCATTAAAATAATAGCTCTGTGGGATCCGTGTGGATATGGAAAGTCTGATCTATAAGAAACGTTTGCAGGAAAACAGCCCCTCCCCCCAAAAAAAGTAGGTCTAAAATGGGAAAAACAAAGTATGTGCGACAAAAAGTGAGATGCAAAGTTTCATAATGGATCGTGTATGATAAAGGAAGGATTCTCTGGATTTGTTTCTTATTTGCCACATCACTCTTGTGGATATCCTAACACTGGTCCTAAGTAATATAAAATAAAGCAAGTTAGTCGCCGTATATCAAACTGAGGAGGCTCAGCCACGCAGAGGTTTCCAGCCCTGTTTAATGACTGACACCTCGACAAGAACCTCAAACTGCCACGCGATCCTGAAGAAGCTTCTGACATGTCAGCCACTCACTCCTGCTCCATGTGGCTCAGGGTCTTCCCTCAATTTCAGATCTTGAGGACTCTAACTTGCAGTCTTTCTGGTTCTGACTTTTCCTGTACGCTCCAAGAACCAAAAGTGGGGGTTATCAGGGCACTTGTTGGTTTTTTTTCCTTTTGCTTCTGGGTCTTGTGCGAAGCTTGGCTTCAGCATTGCTGGAGGATGGGCTAAGGACAAACTACAACCGGTTTCCCAAGTGAACTGATCCAGCGGGGAGCCCCAATCTCAGAGAAAAGGGTGAGTTCTGCTCACTTTCACGCCCCTACCCAGAACATGCCAAAGGAGAGCCAAGTCAGACACATGTCAGAAGCAGCAGGGTTTATTTGTGTGCACGCAGTAAGGCCGCCTAAAATGTTTCTGAAGCAAACCGCACATAAAAATGTCTACACATACACCTGGAGGAAGAAAACGCTCACTGTGGTGAGGAGGGCCAGAGGGTGACTCACGTGTGTCCACCGTCTCCTGAATCGGGATGAAGCCGACAGGCAGAGTGTCCTTGATGTCGATGAGCTTCATGTCCACTAACACATTCCCTAAATGGCTCTTGGGAAGAAAGAAAAGAGATATAGACGATTAATCTGAACACGCCTGTGGTGGGTCTGCCATTCTGGCTTCAAAAGGCATATTTAACACAATGACTCATGCAGCTTTACGACAGCAGGTTAATTAGAGTAGGTGCCAGTTAATGATCCCCAGCAGCTACACGGGGACTCTGGTGGCCCCCAGAAAAGGATTTCGTCTGCAGAACCTCAAGGCCACTCACCTAGACGTGGCCTTGGTTAGCAGAATGAGTGGCTCAGGAGATGCCCGAGATGTAACTGAGCAGAGAGCAGCTGTGCACCCACGTCCCGGGGCCATGTGGCCCCTTAGCCCTGAGCATTAGCTCTCGGGGCAGCAGGTTTAGAAGAGCACATTCCCGGGGTGGCTGTTGCACCGGGAGGCGGGGGAGCTACATCTCTAACAGAGAATCAACCACACTCCCCAGTGATCCCTGGTCTCTGCATATTGACACGCATTTCGGTGGCTAGATATGTTCTGTAAAACCCCACAAATCGTAAACTCACACAGAGTGGGAAAGCCCTGCTGCCTAATATTACACATCTTCTAAAATGACGTGCACAGGGGTCTCTTAAAGCTTCTGCTTAGTGGTGGTGCACAGGGTCCACAGTGCACAGTTTGCCGTAACCAGAGCAAAAATATCTTCGAAGATGGCATGCAGTCCTATAATTGCAAGAGAGAATTCTTTGCAAATGCCCTGGCACTTGCAGCCCGAATTTCAAGTTGGAAACGAGCTCTAGAGAGATCTACCCTACAACTTAAACAAAGTGGGGCCACCTCGGAGGTTTCATTAACATCTTCAGAGTCATTTACAACTTAGCTCCCCCTCTCTCTAGTTAGAGCCAGTTAGAAAAAGAATGATGCCTTCCCATCCCAAATCTCTCCTGTTAGGATGCTAACAACGCACTTGGCATGCCCGTCTTCCAGAAATGCCTAAGCCCCCATAAGCACACACGTGGTTTACTTGTTCTGCATTCCTAGACGACCCCACCACCTTGCCCTGCACAGCAGTTCCTCTGGAGTCAAGCCTGGCCTGCTCAGAGAAGGGTGTGGCCCTCAGTCTCTGCGGCCCCGCCCGTCCTGCCCAGTGCCAACACCATCACTGAAAACCAAGCAGGGAACTCCTATCATCTATACTCTATGCTTTGTTCTCTCTTGGCACGCTCAACTTTCCTTCGTATAAGTTTCTAATGGCATGTTTGTGAGGTTTTTAGGTAGTATCTTCTTTGTGAGGTTTTTATGTAGTATCTGCTTCCCCACCAGGGTTTAAGAACCACGAGGACCAAAACCATCTCTGCTACTACTATACATCCAAGCCTAGCATAGATCTTGGCAAACAGTAGGTACTCAATAATTACTGCTGAATAAATTACTATTTTGGGGTACATTTTCAACCAGACGGGCCACTCAGAATCTGAAATCAAAATGGACTTGCTCGGACGACAAATCTAAATAATGCCAACAAAAATATTAAAAGTATAGTTAATAAGTGCATTATAAACCAAAAGTACACAAATGAAATAAATTCCTGAAATTTAGCCATGAAGGTCAAAGTGTCGAGTGTAAACTATGACCAGTGTTTTCTCGGCACTGTGGTCAGAAAGCCATCTCTCTCAAAAGCTGGTATTTGAGGAGGATTTAAAATGATTACATTTCAGGTAGCTGGGTCTAGGAAAACAACACACAGGCCAGCACAGCAAGTGGAGAGTGGAACCCTACACGGAATAAATCTCTGACCGTGGAGGAAGGGTTGGAACCATTAACCCAACTCGCAAACATCAGCTGCTTTCAGAATCGTCTGATCTAATCTATCATACATTTTTTTTTTTTCATGGCAGTTGCTTTTCCATGTCATCACTGCTTTCTGCATTGAGAAATTAACAGCTGGGTATGTTTCCCTGCCCTGTAGATGGATGGGCGTTCATCAATATCCTTCTCCAACGTCTTCTATCTGACAAGTTGGGTTTTAACAGAAGTCAACTGCAAACCACTTAGCGACCTCACCCTCCACACTCTACGAACGTCCCTGATCATAAAGCCAGGACGTCAGTGGTGCAGCCATTAAAAGAGGCATGAAGACCCCCCTCCGGTGCACATGGAATGGGAGGCTGCACTGTCAGAGCTTCCTGCAGCCCAAGTGAGGTCCCTCGGCGCCCCGGGCTGCCGCTGCACCGGGTTTAATACAGTAGGTCTGTGACACCATTAATTTTGCCTGTTCCTCTCCCTTCCCCCATCCTGTGCTCTCTTTCATTTCCTCCTCATAAATATGAAGAACATATTCCCAATCCTTGTTGAGCAAATGATTCATGCCAAAAGCCCAATATGCACTGACTCAGGGTATTTATATTGTCTCTGGTAGCCAGTATTTGCTAGTATACTGTAATTATTTTTGACAACCTTGCATTTAAGGTAGCCACAGATAACCAACTTAATATTCAAATGTTCATAAATCCTTCTGTTTAATATCCTCCCTACCTAATCTATGTACATTATTATTACAGGTAATGCAGAAAGTACAGGGCATGAAAAGTGCAATTAATCTCGATCCTTCCCCAGGAAGCAATGTCACTCCAAAGCCAGGATTCTGTGTTAACAGCATTATTGGGGGAAAGGAATTCAGGTTCCAGAGGAGTCTCCCCAAACTCCTACACAGGGAGTCTCAAGTCGCCTAATTAAGAATCCGTCCAGTCTTGAGATTCTACATCCCTCCTTTGCAGTTGTAAAAAATTATGCCATGCAAAGTCTTGGCTCTGACAGCGGGACTGGGACAGACCGGCTGTAACAGATTAAAATATGGCTCATTCCTGCTCTACTCCTCAGCTGGCAAGGGGGCCCCTGCCCCCCCTTTGAACTGCCTTCCTTCTGTGTCTCACTACAGGACCCATTCATTCTTTTTCTGAAAATAAAATGCACCTAATTTCCTTACTGCCTCAAAAGGGGGGCAGGGGATTCTCCCACTGCTCTTGTCCTCGTCTTACATCCTCTCCCACAGGCACCTCACCATGCCTGCCTGGCCCTCACAGAGTAAGAGATGCAAAGTAGGCACTCAACACACATCTCCTGAATGTTTGACAAATGATTAGATCGATCTATTTTCTACCATCCACTTACCCATGACACTAAAATTAACAAGCCCCAGTGACTTCTCTCTGTCATTTTTTAACTTTTTAGTGTCCCTACTCCAAGGGATCAGGGGCTCTTCGGGCCGAGAGTACAGACACCCTATAAGCCTTCAAGGAAATGCAACAAAAACAGAAATCAAAAACAGCCAATGAGATCATCTGTCCTCTGCAGCCGCGGACTCCTCTTCAGCAGGAGGGGCTGAGGCTGAGTGCAGGTCAGGAGTGAACGTGCGAAACCGCTGGGCAGAGTACGGGTGTGGACACGTGCTGCTCAAGCCTCAGGAGGTGGTCCCGCAGCCCTGCACGCAGTGAACACGCGGACTTCCCGCGGAAAGGGGCAGCCAGCAGCAGAACAGAGGTGACAAACGCTAAGAATATGGATGGTTTCAAAGAGGGTATAGGTAACCTCCAAGGACAAAGGGGACGAGAGAGCACCATAGGTGTTTATGGACGCAGGATGGAGGGATGGAGCCAGGGGCACTGCCCAAATGTCACAGGCCTGACATCTGGAAAGGTAACCGGCCTTCAGACCTGCCCCTGGGGTCTCCTCGCTGCACCGTGACCCAACCTCAGACCTGCCCCTGGGTCTCCTCGCTGCTCTGTGACCGGATTCAGACCTGCCCCTGGGGTCTCCTCGCTGCTCTGTGACCGGATTCAGACCTGCCCCTGGGGTCTCCTTGTTGCTCTGTGACCTGAAGGTCCTGCTCAGACCCACCGCGGGCCCAGTTGCCAGGAACTTCCCTCCTCCATCAGGAGCTCTGTCCTTTACAGTGAGTATTTATTACTCGCATCATGAGTGGGAAAAAATGAGAGCAACGAGTCTTCCCTGAGTATGTTAGAAATCATTTTCCTAACAAACACTTATCAACAAATGGGAACAGCTGCTGGACAAGAGTGTGGACCACAGATCCATGTGACGAGCCACAGCCAGAAAATGCTTCAGGGACGCACGAGGACTGTGATGGGACCACGGGGCTGTGGGCTTGTGACAGAGAGAAAGACGGTGATCTTTTCCCTTCCAGGCTTCTGAATGGGGATGCTTGAACCTGATTATTTTTTAAATCACTTATGAACATATTTTATTGTTGCCATAAGATTTATAAAAACAATAAAAAAACAATAAAAATATTTCCCATCTGATTTTTGTTTTGCATTTAGGCCCAAAATAAAATGGCACCCCTAAAAATGAAAATCTGACTGCTCCCTATTAGGGTTAGGGAAGACAGGTGTCCTTAGACAAGCACATAAACTCCCTGATCTCAGGAGCTATTACTTTAAGAGTCTGAGGATGGAGGCAGCATATTTGCAGAGTGCCCAGGACAGGCCTCACATGGAAAGGAGACTCACAAGAGCCACTTCTCTTTTTTCTAAACCACCTATTAGAACACCTTTAGTAAGTGCCTTTAAACTTTCCTAATTTATGGGCTTAAGTATTAAAAACAACACAGTAAAAGTAATCTGCATGTGTGGTGGATACCTACCTGCCGAAACAATGAAAGGTCACGTGGCAGAGAGACCTGGGGAGAAAGTCTCGGGCAGGGGTGACCGTGGGGCATCTTCTGGCTATGTTCCCATCATACTACCCTGCAATTTGTTACTCGATGAAAGGCAGGCAGGATGAGAGCTGTGAGAGAAATCTTTTCCGTGTTTCCTTTGGAAAACAGGTTTTAATGGAACTCACGGCACACTTGGGTATGTGGTTAATAATACTGTTAATAAATGAAACCCAGTGGTGGCTGCTGATCCTACCCTGTTTACTTAAAACCACCAATAAATTAACACAGCGATGAAAACAAACCACCACCAAAAAAGTGAGGAAATTTTCAAACATGAATGGAAATGACTTGTGCTCACTTAGCAAACGGAAAGCTAGACTTACATTTTCTTTGGAAAAGGATCTCGTGAAGCACAGGTATCGGGTAACCTTGGATTTAAATAAGCCGTCTTTCCAGAGGTCAGCGTCCACACCATCTGCTGTCTGAGCAACCTGCACCAGAGAGACGGGGAGGAGGACACAGGTGAGGCAGGGGCCACGGAGGGCGGGCGCGAGGGGCTTCCGTGCCTGCGCCAGTTAACTCCGCCTGGACTCGCGCAGCATCTCATTAGTCCCCTTCACCAGGCCCTGGGAAGAGATTTTTCCAAGAGGGGCCAAGGGAGAGTGTGAAAAATACAACTTCTAAAAATACTGTCCCTGGGGAAGTCATTGATTAAAGACACCCTGACAAAAGTGCTTCTAATGAGAAAAGAGGAACTTTTGTTTGTCGTGGACCGAGAAGGGACTGGAGAAGTCAGCGCGTTACGGTGCTCATTACCAGTCACTCCGGGGACGGTACAGGGCGCAGAGGGAAGAATGGGGCGTGAAATGCCACCTGAGAGGGGCCCGCCTGCCAGACGCCTGGCACAGCTTCCTGCCCCGGGGCTGACTGGGCTGGCCAGGGGCTGCTATCACTGGGCGCGGGGGGCGGGCAGGGCGTCAGGGAGGTTTGCCTTGCCCCGCTTCTTTTCAGCACAAGTTCTGTGAGTGGAATTCAAGGTTGAAAACCAGCGTGATAGGAAAATAAAAAAAAAGACTCAGCTGCTAGTTTCTAGTCTCACTGAGGAGCCATAGTCTCGTATATGGCTGTAGGAATTTCCCTCTAAGGGCTTCCCTGGGGGCTCAGATGGTAAAGAATCTGCTTGCAATGCAGGAGACCTGGGTTCGATCCCTTGGTTGGGAAGTTCTCTGGAAAAGGAAAAGGCAACCCACTCCAGTATTCTTGCCTGGAGAATTCCATAGACATACGAGCCTGGCAGGCTATAGTCCCTGGGGTTGCAAAGAGTCGAACATGACTGAGGGACTAGCACTTTTCACTTTTAGTTTCAAGACGCGTTCAAGGATGAAGCCAGCCTTGATGTGAGTCTTACAGGGCCTGGGCCCTGGGCCATGGGACCAAGGCCATCAGTGGGAAGAGCTCACGAGGAGACGGGAGAGGAGGGGAAGGCTGGCCGGGACATGCTCTCCCCATTCTCTCCACGATGCTCGTTAAGGAACAATCAGGCTCTGTGCTGCTGCTTCCCTCAGCACCTAACAGGTCAGAGGAATCCACATCCTGGCTGCACCCTAACGGGACTCCAAGAAGACTGGGAGCAGGGCCCCTTTGGGGAGCAGTGCCCTCTGCAGCTGGCCCCCTGAAGTGCACTCTGGAATCTCCCTGCTCCTCCTTCTGAGGCTTAGACTGTGGGAGGCATGTGTGCTCAGTTGGGTCTGATTCTTTGCGACCGCATGGACTGTAGCCAGCCGGGCTCCTCTGTCCATGGAATCTTCCAGGCAAGAATACTGGGGTGGGTTGCCGTTTCCTTCTCTGGGGAATTGTCCCAACCCAGGGATTGAACCCACATCTCTTGAGTCTCCTGCATCGGCAGGCAGATTCTTTACCAGCTGAGCCACTGGGGAAGACTATGGGAAGCCTTCCTTGATCTGACAAGCTCCGGGCTGTCCTCACAAACTGCTGAAAACGCCTTTGTTCTTTACACAAAACTGCCCTGATTCTGCCCCGTCCTGTGTCCACACTGCACAGCAGGCCCACACGACTCGGACTGTCACGTGCGAAGCCCGGAGTGTGGGGGCCGACTCCACCAGGAGGGTCCCAGAGCCCCCACGTCCATGTTCTCTGAGGGAGCCCCTGAAAAGACCAAAGGCCAACTGGCAAAAGAAAAGGGCTTGCTTTCACACCGAACAATTGGTAAGTTCATAAATGCCATACGGGAAAAGAAGGGTCCTCGTGCTGAATGTGCAAAGATGTTTGACCTGAAATCTGAAGGAGGAATGGTATGGTGACAATCTCAGGGACAGTCTGGTTCAAGTATGTCACTCCCACAGAAAGAAACACGGCCGAACAGACCAGGCCTTGTCCGCACTTGTCCCCACAATGGTCACACATAAAGTTCCTCAGAAAACCTGAGATTTGAGGCCGTGGCCCCAACTTCTACCACCAAGGATCCCTTATGCTTTGTCTTCTCCCACATGTTCCACGTTTGAAAGATTTTTGTTTCCCAAACTGTACTTGTATTTCCTCAGTTCAAAGATGTAGCCATTTGAGAATCACCTGTGGATTTAAAGAACGCTCCTTTAGGAAAAAAAGAAACATCATGTCAAATTGCAGAAACCAATTTCTCAGATGCATTGCAATTTTGGAACCATTAAAATGTGACAAGATGCCACAGGAACAAACAAAGAAGGGAACCTATGTAGTTTCTCTATAATAAATATTATTTTTGATAAATTTTTACAAAAAACAGAGAGTCTGCAGAACATGCAAAGGCTGTGGTACCTCCAGCCTTCCACGGAAAAGCCTGGGGGTTCAGGAGGGTATTCCTGGCTACCATGGGGTGGTGTGCCCCCTCATTCAAGGCCATCGTTTCCAGGGTTTGAAAATGAGGATTCCCTTCTCTCACCCCACTGCTAGAATCTTCCCTTTTCTGAATGAGAAGACACCCTGGTATGACGAAGAGGCCGGTGCAGGAATGCAAAGAGGGGAGAGGGAAGCAGGAGCAGGCCTGCTCCCTCCTCAGAGGCCCCCTTCCCTCCCTCTGTCCCTGCAGTTAACAGGCCTCCAACCTGCTCCTGATACCCATTCAACAAGGTCCACCATGGCCCAGCTCTGCCCTGAGCCACAGCTCACGTGCGGTGAAGTGAAAACGTGTAACGCCCTCCAACCCCAGCCAAGGGGAGTGAGAAGGGAGGTGAGAGTGAGACAGAAGAGGAGGGAGAGAAGCGTGTGTGTGGGTGTGCGTGTGCACATGCGTGTGCATGGGTGGATGTGGGTGTGCATGGGTGGATGTGGATGTGCAGAACACAAAGGTGCCTGCAGCCAGGGGTCCACAGCCTGGGCTGGATCCACCTCCAAGGCTGCTTGAGGTGTGGGGAGCCCAGATCTGGCTCAGCAGCAGGACTAGGGAAGTCCCTGGAGGAACAAGGCTGGGCCTTCACAGCTTGCCTTCCCTGGAGCAAGTTCTCAACCTAAACTCTCCCCATGGCAAGCTAGACTAGCTACGAGGTAAGTTGGAGAAGGAAATGGCAACCCACTCCAGTGTTCTTGCCTGCAGAACACCATGGACAGAGGAGCCTGGCGGGCTACAGTCCATAGGGTCACAAGGAGTCGGACATGACTGAAGTGACCAAGCATATGAGGTAAGTATGTGGTCAGTAGCTACATGGGTGCCCCACAGAAGTTCACATCTAAACTCTGTCCCTGTGAACTCAGTCTTGAGTCCCAGGATGGGAAGTGGGGGACAGGGAGGCAGGCTGTGGGTGGAGGAAGAGGACTCTAGGTACAGCAGACCCCAACCTGACATTCCAGGCTTAAGCAAACCCCACCCCTGAGGGCACTGTGGGGACAGAGGGGATAATGCACGAGACCTGCCTCAGTGCTCACCCGGAACCGCATGAAGCCAGCGCCAACAGACAGGTCTACGCAAACGTGACGACCCCATGAAGGCAGCGCCAACAGACAGGTCTATGCAAATGGGACGACCCCGTGAAGCCAGTGCCAACAGACAGGTCTACGCAAACGTGACGACCCCGTGAAGCCAGCGCCAACAGACAGGTCTACGCAAACGTGACGACCCCGTGAAGCCAGCGCCAACAGACAGGTCTACGCAAACGTGACGACCCCGTGAAGCCAGCGCCAACAGACAGGTCTACGTAAACATGACGATCCCATGAAGCCACTGCCAACTGACAGGTCTACGCAAACGTGACGATGTGAAACACGCTTTTATAGCTACAACACACTACATCAGGATTTGAAAAGCCCTGCATTGTCACATGAGGGCTCAGCTCCAACCTCTGGTCCCTGGGGTTCCTTCCCATCTCTGGGACTAGACCTGGTCTTCAACACAGATTATGTACTTGTGTGATTAACCTTTGCCGGCTCTACTGCCCCGCCACTGACAAAAGCTTCGCCAAGCCGAGGACGATGTCCAATGGCCATTTATTCCCTGTACTCAGCATCCTGCCTGATACACACGGGCTCAACCACAACTGGCTGAAGGAGTGAATGGACAAATCAGCCTGTAGGTCTGCAGCAAACTGTGAAAAACCAAGAAACCCCGCTAGCTGCTGGAGTAAGGTAATACAAATTTAAAAAATGAAATTTCCAGGACTTAATCCCTTGAGCTGAATGTATGTGTCCCCTTCAAAATCACCACTCACAGGTCAAACCCCAATTTCAACAGCGAGGCCACTTATTCCTTCGGTTTTATCTGTACCCTGTCTTGTTCCCAAAATGACTAGAGGATGCCCAATGCTGCTGCCGGCTGCAGTGCCCCGGGCGTGTCTGTCGTAGGGGTTCACACGTGCATGCACACACACACACACCCCTCTTACACACTCACACACTCAGACCCTCCCTCTCCTTCTCCCATCTTCCCAGTATAGGAGCTGCCTCTGTGGAGGAAGAGGTGGGCAGTGACAGACAGGGCACTTGGGTTTACCGCTCTCCCCGCCAACATTCTTCTAAAATGACAACCTAGTGGAGACAGTACAGAGCCACTAAAATAAAGAGCAAGAGAGGAGTACAGCACGAGGCAGAGGCCATCGGGTCTGTGGAGACGTGGGAAGTGGAAGGTCCAGGGTGCAGCAGAGGAGGGGGGACAGATACCCAGGGCCCCAGATACCATTGGGATGAGGGTGGAGGGCCTGGAGATGGGTGGGATGCGAGTTTAGAACTGGAGACAGGCAGAACAAAGCCATTAAGATTCCTAGAGCCCCACTCTGCTTCAGAAGTATTTTCTGCAGAGATGGGATCAGCAGGGCTCAGAGCTCCAGGACACCAGCTGGTGGGGAAGGAGGTGAAGGAGGAAGTAAAATTCCAGAGTCAGAGCAGAGGGTAATAAATATGCACACTGAGCTGAACAGTGACTGAAAGGTGGGCCCTCCCCTGTCCCTTCCAGGCCCACCCTCCTTCCTGCTTTTGGAACCTTGGGAGCCAGGTGTACCCCTAAATGTTGCAAATTGAAGGATGTGTCTCTGGAGAAATTAAAGAGTGCCAGAGAGAAGACCAGCACCCACAGGCTCTGAGGTCTCTGGTTACGGTTACAAGAGCCAGCTCCCTGGTGCACCAGCTGCTGTGCAGCCCACCAGTCATCAGGCCCCACCCCTACCACAGGGCTCCGACCCTAGGAGCTAGGGCCTGGCTCTTAACTGACAACAAAGAATTACCAGGCACTGGGGGAGTCTCAAATATGACAACAGGGTCCAAATTATTAGAAGAAAGGGAACCTGAAGATAGCACAGCAAACAGGAGGAAACAACAAAAGCTAAAGAATTAACAACCAAACCTGTAATGAATATCTTCAGAGGAATAAGTGAAGATACACAGTCACCAAGCAAGAACTGGGTTTCCCTGGTGGCTCAGACAGGGAAGAATCTGCCTACAATGCCGGAGACCCAGGTTCGACCCCTGAGTCATGAAGATCCCCTGGAGAAGGGAATGGCTCACCCACTCCAGTATTACTGCCTGGAGAATTTCATGGACAGTCCATGGGGCTGCAAAGAGTTGGACACAGCTGATCAACTAACACTTTCACTTTTTTTAAAAAGAGAATAGAATATTGTGGAAAACATTTTAAAAGGAACAATTTAAGACAACACATGGACTTTAGACATAAAAACCTGTAGCTAAAATTAAACATTAAAAAAAAAAACATATTGGAGGAGAAAATTGAAGAAATCTCCCAGAAGATAAAATACAAAGGTGAAGAGAGAAACTAGAGATGGGAAAAAAAAAAAAAACCCTAAGAAAATCAAAGAATCAATATAGTATCCAACAATGAAATTCCAGAAAGGGAAATAAAAAACATAAGAAAAAGTGAGCTTCCACAGTAAGGAGATCCTGAGAGTTCTAGCACAGTGAATAAAAAAGTCCACCCCGAAGCACAGCCATGGAGAATCCCATTGATTTTGGGATGAAAAAACCGCCCTTAAAACTTCCAGAGAGAAGTAACAGGCCACATACCGAGGAACAGAATCAGAATGCACTCGACTTCTCTTCAGCAACACTGAAAACTAAGGCGTGAACAACCTCTTCAAAATTCCAAGGATTTCTGGATTTCTCCACCTCAACCAGCGTCAAGTAAGCATGAAGGTAGAAGATCTTAGCAGACATCCAAGGACTCACAAAGTTCATCCCGCTGCCTTTTCTGGGGAGCCTAGGGGAGGATGTGCCAGCATGACTGGGGACTGAATCATACAGAGGAACCTAGAGCTCCTGGACAGGCCCCACACAAGACAGCCCGGGGACAGCCTGGACGGAGGGAAAGGAGAGCAGGTCGTGGAAAGAAGAGCAATGCGGGCCGTCTCTGGGGGAGGGGGCAATGTGGACTGCACCCTGGGAAGAGGTGCGGATGGGCGAGGGACAGACGTGCGAGCATTTACAGGCCTGAAGCTCTGCGTGAAAATATAACTTAGTAACTAACCTGAAAACTTTAAGGAAAAACTAAATTCTCATGTAAAACTCAGTAGGCATCTAGACAAGGAAGTAAATGAAAGAGACAAGCCAAGAACTAATTCCAAGAACAGGAAATGGTTACAAGAAAGAATCTCCAGTCCTGCTGCATCACTTGATCCAGTGCTACCCAATGTTTGCCTTGTTATGATATATAAACGCTGCCCACTAATGTTCCGAAACTGTGATACTGCCTGATAGGCGGAGAACACGAGAAAACTACATGTGCAGGATAGGCGATCAAGAAATAAACAGTACAGTCACATTACTTAGAGATATGGAGATGAAGTACCAGAAGCGAAAAAATCTAAAAGAGCTGAAAGTAACTGCCTCTGGGGAACGAAACAGGGAGAGCAGGCAGAGACAGGGCCGGGCTGGCTATACTTTATTAAAAGTCCCTTAGTACTCTCTGATTTAACTGTGTAGGCATCACTTTGTTAAAAACAGAAAAGTGAATTTTAATTTTAAAAACTCAAGAGAGCTGGGGAGATGTCTCATGGAAGACAGGATGGGGGCGATACTCCCTGGAGAGAAGCCATTACTGCGAGGACCACAGGGATGCTCCTGCGGGTACAGCGTGACCCGGCTCCTGTCATCTCCTTAGTGTGTCCCAGTGTGTGACAGCGTCCAAAGCTGCACGTGCCTTCTCCACTGCCGAGTCCCCCAAGGGAACAGGAGCATGTGGAGGAGCCGCGGTCCCAAGCCTGGCAGAACCACACCAGGGCCTTGTACAGCTGCCTGCCCGGCCCGGGCTCAGCCTCTGGCTCGTGCAGCCCAGGCCCCCGACTTCCTTCCTTCTCGGGCTCCAGCTCAGAGGTCACATTCTGCATGACCACGAGGCAGTCCCAGAAGGAAATGTGTGTTCAGGAAGCCCAGAGAGCCCATGGGGCGTGGGAAGGAACCCCTGAGCATAACTGCAGGAAAGCCTCCTGGTTTGAGGACAGGTAGAGGGGCAGGGATCCCGGCTGAGTACTCACTGTTGTTGGGGCTCTGGTCCAGGCAGCTTCTGTGCAGAGTCTCACTGAATCCTCCCAATCACCTGATGCAAGGGGTACTACTTCCCCCTCAGTTTACAGATGAGAAAATGAGGCTTGGTGAACTTCCATAAACTAACTCAAAGTCACTCCGTGGTCAGAGCAGAGGTGGGGCTCTGTGCCCTCTGGCTCTGCCCCCTCAGCATCCAGTAAGCAGAGCACCCACACACAGCCCAGGGAAGGACGGTCCACCTTCCGGGTCAAAACCAGGGCACCTCTGGGCCCTGCCTTGGGGACAGCTGACAAGCCATGGGCAGGCCTCTCTGACACAAAGAACCACCCAGGCCACTGAAAACAGTGCCACAGAGAAAGGGCATCCCTGAATGCTGCAGACATCTATTTCTTCTTTATTGACTATGCCAAAGCCTTTGACTGTGTGGATCACAATAAACTGTGGAAAATTCTGAAGGAGATGGGAATACGAGACCACCTGACCTGCCTCTTGAGAAACCTATATGCAGGTCAAGAAGCAACAGTTAGAACTGGAGATGGAACAACAGACTGGTTCCAAGTAGGAAAAGGAGTATGTCAAGGCTGTATATTGTCACCCTGCTTATTTAACTCCTATGCAGAGTACATCATGAGAAAAGCTGGGCTGGAAGAAGCACAAACTGGAATCAGATTGCCGGGAGAAATATCAATAACCTCAGATATGCAGATGACACCACCCTTATGGCAGAAAGTGAAGAGGAACTAAAAAGCCTCTTGATGAAAGTTAAAGAGGAGAGTGCAAAAGTTGGCTTAAAGCTCAACATTCAGAAAACTAAGATCATGGCATCTGGTCCCATCACTTTATGGCAGATAGATGGGGAAACAGTGTCAGACTTTATTTTTCTGGGCTCCAAAATCACTGCAGATGGTGACTGCAGCCATGAAATTAAAAGACGCTTACTCCTTGGAAGGAAAGTTATGACCAACCTAGATAGCATATTCAAAAGCAGAGACATTACTTTGCCAACAAAGGTCCGTCTAGTCAAGGCTATGGTTTTTCCAGTAGTCATGTATGGATGTGAGAGTTGGACTGTGAAGAAAGCTGAGCAATGAAGAATTGATGATTTTGAACTGTGGTGTTGGAGAAGACTTTTGAGAGTCCCTTGGACTGCAAGGAGGTCCAACCAGTCCATCCTAAAGGAGACCAGTCCTGGGTGTTCATTGGAAAGAGTGATGCTGAAGCTGAAACTCCAATACTTTGGCCACCTCATGCAAAGAGTTGACTCACTGGAAAAGACCCTGATGCTGGGAGGGATTGGGGGCAGGAGGAGAAGGGGACGACAGAGGATGAGATGGCTGGATGGCATCACCGACTCAACGGACATGAGTTTGGGTGAACTCCAGGAGTTGGTGATGGACAGGGAGGCCTGGCGTGCTGGGATTCATGGGGTCGCAGAGTCGGGCATGACTGAGCATCTGAACTGAATTGAACTGAATGCTGTGGAGAGGACGCCCTGAGAAAGGGCATCCCTGAACGCTGCAGAGAAGACAGCGCTCGGAAACAGTCTGGAAGCCCATGGGTTTGGAGAGCTTTGCTGTGATGACAGGAGAAGAGAAGGAAACAGACTAACTAGAACGCTTTAAAAGGTCCTGTGCGCTCACACAGGGCCCAGTGTTCTAACGCTGCTCTTTAACCTGCATGACACAGGAACGCCTGAGTTCACCCACATGAGGGGAGGGTGGAGGACACAGGCACACAGGGACCAGGGAGCACTCCAGCCAGCAGGCAGGCCTCAGGAAGAGAACACACGGGGGTTCACTTGCTCAGAGAAGAGATGCAGCGGCTTGTGCAAGAGACTGCACTAGTCACAGATGAACCCACTCTCCAGTCTGTTCACTGCGTTCTAGACGCTGCGAGGGTCCCAGCAACACCGCACATTCACTGGGTGCGTTCTAGGTGCCGGGACTGGCCCCAAGTATCTTATTCTCGTTAGTGTAAGTCACCTCATTTAACACAACAGCCCTACGTGAGTTACTGCAATAATCGGTTACTAGCTGATTTTATAGATGAGGAAATTGAGGAACAAAAGGATTGTGGCTAAATAAATTATGGTATGTCTATGTGATGGACATACATAGGACACATACTATATAACTGAAGCTAATATAATGCTGCATGTCAGTTATACCTCAATACAAATAAATTTAAAGCAATAACATTAAAAAATATCCATAATGTCAACTGTGCAGAACCAATGCAGAACCGAAGGACACATATTCAGTTCTTAGAAAAGACAAAGTACGTATATGTAGAGAATTATGTCCATAATATATTAAGCGGGGGAGCAGGGATCTTCGTACTAGAAAGCATATGAGACAATCCATATAAGGGGGATATGGACATACCAGTTACTCCTGGAATGAGTATTAAATTCCATTAACTTGGTGCTGCCTATCAAAAGCCTTAAAGCTATATATGTCCCGTGACCAAGGAACGTCACTTCTGGGCAGAGAGTTGAAGCAGAACATCAGCTTTGTGCACAAGAGTGGATCGTCACTTGTTCCTTCACACTGAGCTTCTGGGCGCCGGACGTGGACGAGGTGCAGAGGACAGAGGGCTGGACGAGGTGGACTTGGGCCCTGACCCCACAGGGGACGTTCCCGATGGGGCACGATGCATAACAAACAGGTAGACAAACAAATATGTCAGATGATTTTAGGAGTCTTAAGAGTCTTACATAAAGCAGAGTAATGGGGACAGGTGACCAGGGAGGGCCTCTCTGAGGAGGGGCCTCAGTGCCGACGCCTGTGATGGGAAGATGCTGTCCGGAGACCTGGAGGCAGAGCTGTGTGCAGCAAGGGGAAGATGAGGCTGACGGGTGGGCCACAGGGGCAAGGGGAGGGCTCTGGGGCCAAAGCCTGGTAGGAAGCGGAGTCTCAACAGTGTAGAGGCAAACAAGGGGAGCAAGTGACACACTTCCGATGATCAGAGGATGTCCTTACAACGCAGGACTCTGCAGCATTTCAAACGACGCTGAGGACACATCGCCTGACAAGGGAAGCTGAAGGGAAAGAGTAAGTTACACAGTGGTTTCTAAAGTACAATCTTGGGATTGAATAAAAAAAAATGATGCAAATGAACTTATTTACAAAACAGACTCACAGGTCTCCAAATCAAACCAGTGAAAGGGGAAAAGTGGGGAAAGGGATAAATTAGGAGACTGGGATTAACATACACAAACTGCTATATATAAAACAGACTGCTGGGGTCCTTTAATGGACCGGAACCCGGCGGTCCGGAGTTGACGATAAGAAAGTGAAAGAGAGAGAGAGAGAGAAAGAAAGACAGACACGGGGACCCAAGCTCTGATGGAGCAAGGGTGCTTTATTAGCAGAAATGCAGGCTTATTTATCTTTAGTAAGATGATTACAGGATGAAATTTTATCAATAGTCACAATATGGATAGTCTGATACATACAAGGTCGCTGATGCAGAAAAGAGTCACTGAAGGGGATTCATACATGTGTCATCCTATGACCTCAGTCCTGGGAACAGCGTGCTGTATCACTCGTTTCCGGAATAGGAACTGATTAGGAACAGAGAATCCTTGAGAAATGACAACATATTGGATTCCTTAAAGTCAAACATCCCCTGACAACGGACAACTAACAAGGACCTACTATAGCACAGGGAACTCTGCTCAATGTTCTGCAATAACCTATGTGGGAAAAGAACCTGAAAAAGAATGGATATACACACATACATGTATATACATGGGCTTCCCTGGTGGCTCAGACAATAAAGTAAGAGACATGGGTTCGATCATCGGGCAGGGAAGATACCCTGGATAAGGAATGGCTACCCACTCTACTATTTCTGCCTGGAGAATTCCATGGACAGAGGAGCCTAGCGGACTATAATCCATGGGATCAGAAAGAGTCGGACACAACTGAGCAACTAACACTTTTTCATATATATATATATATATATATATATATATATATAAATGATTCACTTTCTGTACATCTGAAACTAACACAACACAGTAAATCCACTATACTCCAATAAATTTTTTAAAAATACAATCTTATATTTTGTTTTTAAAAGTTAGCTATACAGGAAAGGATCTAAACAAATCAAAGCAACGTATTAAACTACTGTTTGGTTCTGCACAGTTGACATTATGGGTATTCTTTAATGTTATTGCTTTACATTTATTTTTATTGAGGTGTAACTAACATACAGCATTGTATTAGTTTCAGTTATACAGCATATGATTCAACATTCTATACACTGTGAAGTGATCACAGTAAGTCTAGTTAACATCTGTCATGATACATACTTACAGAATTGTGTGTGTGTGATGAGGTCTTCTAAGACCTACCCTCACTGAGCAAGTTTCAAATATGTGACACAGTCACAAGTAAATATAACTACAGTTGCCATGCTGTTCATGACATCTCATCACTTATTTATTTTATAACTAGAAGTTTGTACCTTTTAACTCTTTATGGTTTTCATAATAAGAAAAACAAAAAATTTTAATATTAAGAAAAGAAAAACAACAATTTAAAAGACTTCATTCGATGGAATGAGAAATAACGATCTGCTGGATTTAAACCTAAGAAACACTTTGTAAATCAGCTCCCCAACTAAGCTGACTGGAGAGGGGCTGGCAGTAAATCCTTAAAACTGTCAGAGGTCCTTCAATGTCAGGATCAAGTACTCTTGCCCAAGGAGAAGCTATTGAAAGACTGCTAACCATGGGTTTCATCAACCCGTTCACACCCTGGTGTTTTAAGAGAGCCCACCCACAATTCAAAGATGTGCTTGGCAGACAGAAAGCAGTCAAAGGGCCAGGAAATTCTGCAGACATTCCAAAGGAAATATCTGGCAGACGCTAGGAATAAGAGTCGCGTTCAAAGGGCTCTTGAAGTGTTAGATCATTCACTGCTGAAACACACACACTTGGCCCAGGTCAGACAGTGGCCAACCAGGGAGCCCCACACCCTTACTCAGACCAGTGTGGGCACAACATCCTTCTGGATCTCTAATAGGAGGTGTGACCAAAATGCTTTCTGAAAATGATAAAGTGAAATGAGCCTTTTGACTTATCTGGTGACGAGCCCAGGAAGTCTTCAGTTTTGGTTCTGATCTGATTTGCATTATCTTATTGTTTTGAATCCTGAATGGAGACTCAAGCCTGCCAGGAATCTTCAGCTAAAAGTTCGGGTATTTCTTAGCCAGAGAAATGAATGTGTGGCTCCGTCCCGAGCCTGCCACGGCTCCCTCCGCCTCCAGGCTGGTCCCTCCACTGACACCCCAGCTCTCCCTCCTCAAATTCACCTTCCCAGAATGCACCTGGCGACCTCCAGGCTTTGTCCCCATGGTTCCCTTTCATCACTCAGGGCCTGGCTGACAGAGCCCACTGCCACGTCTCCCTGCTCCCACCAGCCAGGATTATGCTCTCTTCTTCCAGGATTTTCCCTTCTCATAGCTTCTTGCATCAAACCTTCTCTAATATTAAAGAAACTGTATGACAGAGGAAAGTACTTGAGTTTTTGGAGGCAAAAGGTGGCAACAACCCAAATATCCATCAACTGATGAACAGATAAACAAAATGTGATCTATCCATACCATGGAATATTACTTGGCCATAAAAACAGAATGAAGTTCAACACTGCTGAACCTTGGTAACATTATGACAAGCGAAAGGATACTGTACATTTATGTGAAACCTCCAGAAAAGGCAAATCCACAGACAGAAAGTAGTTTCATGGTTGCCAGGGCCTGGAGGCATGGGGAGATGGGGAGTGACTGCTAATGGGTTTGAGATTTCTTTCTAGGGTGATGAAAATATTCTGAAACTGAAGATTACACAACTCTGTGAATATACAAAAAACTACTGGACTATACACTATTAAAGGGGAGGGTTTTCTGGTAGGTTAATTATATTTCAATAAAGCTGTATTTTGGAAAAAAGCCTTAGACCTGGCATGTAGCAGATACTCCAAAAATGTTAGTTCTTTACGATTACTTCTGCTCCTTAAAATAAGGATCCTACTGTACTCCCTGGGTGTTTTTCAGAGTACCCAGCCCAAGGCCCTGCTGGTGGAACACAATCAGATATTGACCAGATGTCTGAGTGAACAAGTAAAAAACATACAGTCTGAAAAATGCACATGGAGTGAAGGGAGCACATCAGAGCTGCACGGAACGGCCCTCTCTTTGTTCCACCTCTGACCAGCTGCCATGGTTACTGCAGGCACAGAGAGGGCTGGTTCCTGAGGTTGGGCGGGTAGAAAAAAGCAAAGGGCCCTAGAGACACCCCTGGAAAATAGGAGCCCTGTTTCTGCCTCTGCCGCCCCCAGACGGCCAGGCCAGGACACAGCCCTGGACCTCCTCCACGGGCCCCGTGGACAGCATTATCAGTGGCACAGAGGTTTCCTCGTGGCTGGTGGGCACCCACGTGGAGGGTGCGCCCCTCTCAGCCACGAACATTCAGTCTGTGACGGAGCTGTTGCTGACACACCAGGGGCCAAGGCATGAACTACACAACAACAGCATGCAGACACGTGACAATCACTGTAGAATAAAAGACTAATTAGAGCTCTGCCTCACATAAAAATCAAATTCTGGGTGAATTAAAGATTAAATGTGAATAGCAAAACTTTAGAACTTTTCAAAAAAAGATGTAAGCTATCTTTATAATTTTAATAGAGAGAATTATTAAAGAAACAAACACATGTATAAGAAAATCTATAAAAGAGAAGATGGATAAATCTTCAGCTCAGTTGCTAAGTATGTCCAACTCTTTGCGACCCCATGGACTGCAGCATGCCAGGCTTCCCTGTCCATCACCAACTCCTGGAGCTTACTCAAACTCATGTCAATCAAGTCGGTGATGCCATCCTACCATCTTATTCTCTGTCATACCCTTCTCCTCCTGCCTTCAATCTTTCCCAGCATCAGGGTCTTTTCCAATGAGTCAGTTCTTCACATCAGGTGGCCAAAGTATTGGAGTTTCAGCTTCAGCATCAGTCCTTCCAATGAATATTCAGGACTGATTTCCTACAGGATTGACTGGTTTGATCTCCTTGCAAGGAGACTCTAAGGAACTCTAAGTGTCTTTTCCAACACCTCAGTTCAAAAGCATCAATTCTTTGGTGCTCAGCTTTCTTTATAGTCCAACTCTCACATCCATACATGACTACTGGAAAAACCATAGCTTTGACTAGATGGACCTTTGTTGGCAAAGTAATGTCTCTGCTTCCTAATATGCTGTCTAGGTTGGTCATAGCTTTTCTTCCAAGGATAAGCATCTTTTAATTTCATGGCTGCAGTCACCATCTGCAGTGATTCTGGAGCCCAAGAAAATAAAGTCTGTCACTGTTTCCATTGTTTCCCCATCTGTTTGCCATGAAGTGATGGGACTGAATGACATGATCTTAATTTTCTGAATGTTGAGCTTTAAGCCAACTTTTTCACGCTCCTCTTTCAATTTCATCAAGAGCCTCTTTAGTTCATCACTTTCTGCCTTATGGGTGGTATCATCTGCATATCTGAGGTGATTGATATTTCTCCTGGAAATCTTGATTCCAGCTTGTGCTTCAACCAGTCCAGCATGTCACATGATGTACTCTGCATATAAATTAAATAAGCAGGGTGACAATATACAGCCTTGACGTACTCCTTTTCCTATCTGGAACCAGTCTGTTGCTCCATGTCCAGTTCTAACTGTTGCTTCTTGACCTGCATACAGATTACTCATGAGGCAGGTAAGGTGGTCTGGTATTCCCAGCTCTTGAAGAATTTCCCACAGTTTGTTGTGATCTACACAGTCAAAGGCTTTGACATAGCATTAAAGCAGAAGTAGATCTTTTTCTGGAACTCTCTTGCTTTTCCTATGATTCAGTAGATGTTGGCAATTTGATCCCTGGTTCCTCTGCATTTTCCAAATCCAGCTTGAACACCTGGAAGTTCACAATTCACATACTGTTGAAGCCTGGCTTGGAGAATTTTGAGCATTACTTTGCTAGCATGTAAGATGTTTGGTAGTTTGAGCATTCTTTGGCATTGCCTTTGTTTGGGATTGGAATGAAAACTGACCTTTTCCAGTCCTGTGGCTACTGCTGAGTTTTCCAAATTTGCTGGCATATTGAGTGAAGCACTTTAACTGCATCATCTTTTAGGATTTGAAATAGCTCAACTGGAATTCCATCACTTCTACTAGCTTTGTTTGTAGTGATGCTTCTTCCTAAGGCCCACTTGACTTAACATTCCAGGATGTCTAGGTCTAGCTCAGTGATCACATCATCGTGGTTATCTGGGTCGTGAAGATCTTTTTTTGTATAGCTCTCCTGTGTGTGCTTGCCACCTCTTCTTAATATCTTCTGCTTCTGTTAGGTCCATACCATTTCTCTTCTTTTTTGTGCCCATCTTCGCATGAAATGTTCCCTTGGTATCTCTAACTTTCTTGAAGAGATCTCTAGGCTTTCCCATTCTATTGTTTTCCTCTATTTTTTTGCACTGATTGATCACTGAGAAAGGCTTTCTTATCTCTCTTTGATATTCTTTGAAACTCTACATTCAATTAATCTTTCCTTTCCTCCTTTGCCTTTAGCTTCTCTTCTTTTCTCGGCTAATTGTAAGGCCTCCTCAGACAACCATTCTGCCTTTTTGCATTTCTTTTTCTTGGGGATGGTCTTGATCACTGCCTCCTGTACAATGTCATGAACCTCCATCCATAGTTCTTTAGGCACCCTGTCTATCAGATCTAATCCCTTGAATCTATTTGTCACTTCCACTGTATAATCGTAAGGGATTTGATTTGGGGTCATACCTGAATGGTCTAGTGGTTTTCCCTACTTTCGTCAATTTAAATCTGAATTTTGCAATAAGGAGTTCATGATCTGAGCCACAGTCAGCTCCTGGTCTTGTTTTGGCTGACTGTATAGAGTTTCTCCATCTTTGGCTGCGAAGAATATAATCAATCTGATTTCAGTACTGATCATCTGGTGACGTCCATGTGTAGAGTCTTTTCTTATGTTGTTGGAAGAGCGTGTTTGCTATGACCAGTGCGTCCTCTTGGCAAAACTATCAGCTTCTGTCATGCTTCATTTTGTACGCCAAGGCCAACTTTGCCTGTTACTCCAGGTATCTCTTGACTTCCTACTTTTGAATTCTAGTCCCTTATGATGAAAAGGACATCTCTTTTGGGTGTTAGTTCTAGTAGGTCTTGTAGGTCTTCATAGAACCATTCAACTTCAGCTTTTTCAGCATTACTGGTTACGGCATAGACTTGGATTATTGTGATAGTGAATGGTTTGCCTTGGAAATGAACAGAGATCATTCTGTCATTTTTGAGATCACACCCAAGTACTGCATTTTGGACTCTTTCGTTGACTATGATGGCTACTCCATTCCTTTTAAGGGATTCTTGCCCACAGTAGTAGATATAATGGTCATCTGAGTTAAATTCGCCCATTTCCATCCATTTTAGTTCACTGATTCCTAAAATGTCTATGTTTACTCTTGCCACCTCCTGTTTGACCACTTCCAACTTACTTGATTCATGGACCTAACATTCCAGGTTCCTATGCAATACTGTTCTTTACTGCATTGGACTTTACTTCCATCACCAGCCACGTCTACAACTGGGCATTGTTTTTGCTTTGGCTCTGTCTCTTAATTCTTTCTGGAGTTATTTCTCCATTCTTCTCCAGTAGGGTATTGGGCACCCATTGACCTGGGGAGTTCATCTTTCAGTGTCGTATCTCTTTGCCTTTTCATACTATTCATGGGTTTCTCAAGGCAAGAATACTGAAGAGGTTTACCATTCCCTTCTCCAGTGGACCACATTCTGTCAGACCTCTCCAACATGACCTGTCCATCTTGGGTGGCCCTACATGGCATGGCTCATAGTTTCATTGAAACTTATTATCCTAAAACTAAAAGCTTTGATACAACAGAGGCCACTCAAAACAGTGAAAAGACAAGTCTCATACTGTGAGCAATGCAGAACTGACAATATCTAAAATAAATAAAGAACTTCTACAAATCAATAAGAAAAAAAGAAAGAGAAAAGAAAAATAATATACAACATGTAAAAGCCACATAAGAAAATGTTCGACCACTCTGACAGTGGTTTAGTCACTGAGTCATGTCTGATTCTTTGAGACTCCATGGACTGTAGCCTACCAGGCTCCTCTGTCCATGGGATTTCCTAGGCAAGAATACTGGAGTGGGTTGCCATTTTCTTCTCCAGAGGATCTTCCTGACCCAGGCATCAAACCCAGTCTCCTGCACTGCAGGTAGATTCTTTACCAACTGAGCCACCAGGGAAGTGGCTAAGAACAAATTTAAAATGACAATTTTATACCATTCATGGTAAATCACTGACTAAATCATAATAACTATCTGACCAAAATGAGTGGGGCACAAGCTGGCACAGCTCCTTTGGAAAACACACTTACTAACTTTGGTAAGGAGGAAACGACCTAGCAATTCTGCTCCTAAATTGTTCCCTAGAGAAGAAATTCTTAGCATAAAGACATAAGGATTATTATTTGTAATACAGTTTATAGTAGTAAATTATTGGCAGCAATGCAAATCCTCATCAAGAGAAGGGTGAATAAGTACATCACAGTATATTCATGCAACAAAAATCCACACAGCTTTGAAAACATGTGAACTGGAGTTACATGCACCCACAAGGAGAAATCTCAAAAACAATGCTAAGCAAAAGAGCAAGTTGGAAATATGTACAGTAGGATAAGCTTTCCACATGATGATAGCATCGATATGAAAGCAGAAACAAATACACAGGAACGATAAACCCCGAACTCAGTGGTTACTCTGGTTTAGGAAGGACACGCGGGCCTAAAGGGTACACAGGCACCAATGATGTTTTGTTTCTTTTATTAAAAAAGAAAAAAACCACATAAACTTGGTGAAACATTAAGACCTGGAAAAGCTGCATGGTGATTACATGGATATTTGCTCCTTTATTCTCTATACTTTTGTACATATATGAAATGCTTTGTAACACAATTTTTAATCTAAGAAAATCAGACAAGAGACTTCAAAAGCAAAAAACTTGGGCCTTTAAATACTTGCAAATGTGCATAAGGAGGAGGGTTGCCAGAAAAAACATTGGACACCCACTTAAATGTGAATTTCAGGTAAACAATGAATCATTTTTTTCACATTTTTACATTTAACTGGGTATCCTGTATTCTTATTTGCTAAATCTGGTGATCCAAACAAGAGGCCTCTACTGAGGCTTTGTTTAGTGAAAAACTGGGAGGAAACTGAATCTGAGCAGTGAGAGGGGGCTGCCTGAGCAGAGCGCTCAGCCTACACACACACCACACACGGGGGAGTGAGAACCCGTGAGACACACACGCTGATACAGAAAGATCTAAATGACACATGCATCCTCCAGCAGAGACAAAGCGAGAGCTCACTGCGTGATATAAGTCATACTGAGAGGACAAGCCATGAAGCTGTATTTCTGACAGTTATTTACATGTGCAAATGAAGGAGAAAAGGACGAAAAAGCAAACTGAGGACAGCGACTAACAGAAACAAGGAGTGTGGTCAAAAGGTGCTTGAGCTTTGGCTGTGCTGTTTGATATTTTTAAATAAGAAGCTTTTGTATTCCTTATTTAATTAAAAATAAATACGATTTCTTGCAGAAGGGAAACACAACCCAAGCAGGCTATCTCCGAACTGTTAATAAAAGGCGTGGGATTACACGGAAGAAAAGGTAGCATTTTTGCTCTTCGGTTTATATAATTCTACATGATTTTGATTTTCTGAAATGAGCTTTTATAGTTTTTAAAATGTCACGAAGACATTTTTAATTAAAAAAAGGCAGGGTTCACCGATTCTCTATCACAGAATCAGGAGGGTTAGAACTTCATTATGGAGGATGTGTCTGCTGACAGAGAAGGGAGGAGGAGAGAAGAAAAGAGAAGCTACTGCTGAAGGCTAGTTCAGCTCCTCAAGACCACCCTCTCTGTCCCTGCTAACCATGGGACAACATTCCAAAGTCCCTTTCTGGCTGGACTCTGTGCTAACAACCTAGACCTCATACAACCAAATACCTTCTCTCCTGAGCCAAGGAAGCAGGAGAACACAGCAGCTTAAAACATGGGCTATGCCATCAGCAGACAAATGGATAAGAAAGCTGTGGTACATATACACGATGGAATATTACTCAGCTATTAAAAAGAATAAGTTTGAATCAGTTCTAATGAGGTGGGTGAAACTGGAGCCTATTATACTTGGAAGGAAAGTTATGACCAACCTAGACAGCATATTAAAAAGCAGAGACATTACGTTGCCAAGAAAGGTCCATCTAGTCAAGGCTATGGTTTTTCCAGTAGTCGTGTATGGATTTAAGAGTTGGACTATAAAGAAAGCTGAGTGCCGAAGAATTGATGCTTTTGAGCTGTGGTGTTGGAGAAGACTCTTGAGAGTCCCTTGGACTGCAAGGAGATCCAACCAGTCCATTCTAAAGGAAATCAGTCCTGGGTGTTCATTGGAAGGACTGATGTTGAAGCCGAAACTCCAATACTTTGGCCACCTGATGCGAAGAGTGGACTCATTTGAAAACACCCTGATGCTGGGAAAGACAGAGGGCAGAAGGAGAAGGGAACGACAGAGGACGAGATGGTTGGATGGCATCCCCAACTCAATGGACACGGGTTTGGGTAGACTCCAGCAGTTGGTAATGGACAGAGAGGCCTGGTGTGCTGCGGTTCATGGGGTTCCAAACAGTCGGACACGACTGAGAGACTGAACTGAACTGAACTGATACAGAGTGAAATAAGTCAGAAGGAAAAACACCGATACAGTATATTAACACACATATATGGAATTTAGAAAGATGGTAACGATGACCCTATATGTAAGACAGCAAAAGAGACACAAGATATAAAGAACAGGCTTTTGGACTCTGTGGGAGAAGGCGAGGGTGGGATGATTTGAGAGAACAGCATTGATACATATGTGAAACAGATCACCAGTCTAAGTTCAATGCATGAAACAGGGCACCCAAAGCTGGGACACTGGGACAACCCTGAGGGATGGGATGAGGAGGGAGGTGGGAGGGGGGTTCAGGATGGGGGACACATGTACACCCATGGCTGATTCATGTCAATGTATGGCAAAAACCATTACAATATTGTAAAGTAGCCTCCAATTAAAATAAGTGAATTAATTAAAAAAAAAACATGGACTATGGTACAGGACAGATATGAATTCAAACTTTGGCTTTGTCACTTAGTAGCTGTGTGACCTTGGCTGAGTTCCTTGACCTCTCTGAGTCTCAGCTTCTGCCTCTGTAAATGGAGACAACAGGTTCTATCTCAAGCAGTTGCAGTAATAATTTAAAGTGTCAGTAACGTGCTTTGCCCAGCACCTAGTCTGGTGGTGCAGACGGTAAGGAATCTGCTTATAATGAGGGAGACCCAGGTGTGAACCCTGGGTCAGGAAGAAGCCCTGGAGAAGAGAATGGCTACCCACTCCAGTATTCTTGCCTGGAAAATTCCAGAGACAGAGGAGCCTAGCAGGCTACAGTTCATGGGGTCATAAAGAGTCAGACATGACTGACTAACACTTTCACTTCACTTAGCACAGAGAAAACACTTCCTCAGTGGTAAATACTGGTGTTCAAATTGTATGATATGCTCTGGGTTTTTCCCGTGCTGCCCTGGGGTATGTAGCCTGACCTGGCTTTAAGCAGAGACTTCTCCGTACAGGTACAGTCATCACTAGGCTGCAATTCATCCCTTAGGGCCACAAGCCTTTTCTTTCCGTAAATATTTACTAAGCACTTACAATGTGCAAGGCATTGCACCACACGCTTCAGTATTTACAAGTATGAGTAAGACGGGGAACCTCCCTTGGAGGAAAGCCTGGAGATACTCTGGATCAGCAGGAGGGCACAATGCTGAGAGGCAGGAGAACCCCCAGGTTTGATTCTGGCTCATCCACACCTGTTGTGTGATCTTAAGAAGAGCCCTTGAGCTCTCTGAGATTGTTTTCTTATTTGTAAAGTGCGATTATAATAGTATCTTCATGGGGTCATTCTGTGAGGTAAACACTATCTATGGAAGCACCTACCACCGGGGCAGACCTAGCATGGACATTCAGGATGCAGGGACGGGTTAGTGAGAGGAGAACCCAAGGCAGCTTTAGGTGGGGGTCTCGTAAAGCATCGACAGTGGGAATGGAGCAGAGGAAGCGGGGAAGGCACGGCCCCAGAAAAGACAGGAGCAGGAACGGCAGGGACCTGGGTCATAAGAGGCCTGCATGGGAGGAACAGGAATGGCTGGACGGTGAGAGCAGACAGAGGGTTGGGGTGTCAGGGAAAGTGCAGGAGTCAGGACTCAGCCCTGTGCAAGAGGGACGGTCTCTGGGGAGCTCAGAGCAGGAGCTGGAATTCTAAGAGTGATGCTTAGAGGAGAACACCTGGCACTGAGAAGGGAGGGACTAGAGTCCCCCTGGAAGAGCCCATCCAGAACAAGAATGCTGAGGACCTGCGCGGGGAGGCAAAGACAGGAAAGGATGATGCAAAGGATGAGGCAGAAGGAGAATCCAAGAAACTGCCAGATGGGGTACGGGAGGGGTGGGGGAGGGCAGAGGAGCCCTAGGAGGAACCTGGCCTCCACCTGGGAGGAAGTTCAGGCCAGGGGAGACTGTGGGTTGGGGGCCTGGGTAGGGAGTGGAGAGGACACAGAAGACAGTGGAGTTTGGGAATATTCAGGTTGAGTGTCAGCCAGCCGCGATGGGTGGGCTTGTATGCCAGGCAGGAAACGTGGGCCTGGCTAAGGAGAGAGGCTGGCGCAGGTGACTGGTGGGGAAGGGAGTGGCTGGGCCCCAGGCTGGAGGAGGGCTCACAGGGAAGGAGGCTGGGTCACGTGTACAGCATGGCAGAGACCCCAAGCGAAGGGGAAATCGGGAAAACACAAGGGAGAAGAGAGGTGAGGTTACATCTAAGGGATGAGAGTGCTTCAAGAAAGAAGGGCTACAGAATACTTGATGAGCCAAGAAAACACTGCGGTAGCATAACAACAACATGCAGTGCAATAACAAGCATGTTATCCAAGAGCATATATGATAGCATCCCATTATCGCTAACACACACATGGAGGCTGAAAAAAACTAAAGGGTGCATCTCAAAATGTTAACAGCATATTTCTTTTGAGTTGTAGAATTATGAGCCATTTTTTCCCTTGTACTTTTCTTCCAAGTTGGCTACAATGAGCATGCGTTAGTTCTATATTCAGAAAATGAATATATTAAGGAAGGAAGAAATTGGTCAACAGCATCCAGAGTTGAGATGAGGTCAAGAAGAATAAGAATTAGGAAAGAGCTACTGAGTGGCCCCTCTGCCCAGGCTCCACACAGACCACCGGAGCCAGCTGCAGAGGTGCTGTGGAGGCCAACCAGACCGCAAAGGCCTGGCTTGTGGGCTTCTGACTGGCTTTAACAAAGGGGCCCTGCAAGCGCTCCTACAATGCAAGAAGGACAGGAAGAGCGAAAGTGATGGGATTTAAGAGGAGACAAGCTGAACTCATGAGTCACGCTCAATGACAGGAGGCAGGAAAGCAAAGGAGATGAACTGGCGCTCGGGACGAAGCCACCCTTCTTATTTACTCTATTACTCAGCCCCCAAACCACACTACCAGCTGTAATTACATTTCAATTCACGTTTAACACAAATATAACTTAGCTGGAGGTTGGCATCCAATATCCCAGACATAGAAACGCCAACCAGAAAGGAGCCAGCGACTACAACTCAATGAAGGCTTGCTGCATGCCTCCTGGAGCACGGACACACCCGAGCAGCGTGCTGGAGGGAGGGCGGGTGAAAGGCACCTCGTATGGCCTCCAGGGGCCCTGGCTGCAGGGAGAGGCACGCTCACTGCCCCGTGCCTAGAGTGGTACGAGCTGCAATGGAGGGAAATAAAGGCACTATCACAACACAGAGCCGAACATAACCCACAGGGAGAGGAACGGAGTGTGTGCACAAAGGCAAAAATGGCAGCAACAGGTCTGGAGAACTGCATGGAGTTCCCCTGACAGGAGGAGGGCTAGAAAGGTAGGGAGGGGGCACATCTAAAAACGTCCTGGACTCCAGGGAGGTCCACCCATTGCATAGACACCTACTGAGTGTTAGCTGTGAGCATCCAGTAGTAAATAAATCAATGAACTTGCCTTTGAATCTAAAAATGGAGGGTTGGAGGACAATTCTAAGCAGGTGAGTAATCTGATCTTTAGAAAATTTCCACTGGTGAGAATGCAGGAAAGACAGGTTAGAATGGAGTTAGGGAGAGATGCTGGGAGCCCATTCAACAGGACTGAAAAAGGAGGGGAGAATAGAATTACTGGAAGTTTGCTAACTTCTCCCCTCTCATTTGCTCCTCTTCACAAACATCATGGAATCTGCAATCACATAATTCCTATCACATAAAACTCATAAACTTATCAGCCCCAAACATAATCCAAAGGGTCATGAAATAGCCAAGAAAGAAGGTGGGAAAGTAGAAACAATAAAAGAATTCAGTGAGGTTGTTGAACATATGATAAATGTATTTTTAAAAGATTCGTTTTCCACTACACAAACTGAGAAGCTTCCCATCTTTTTTCAAAGTTTTAAGATAGTTCGCAGAATGGGGGGATTACCTTTTGTTGAGAATTTTATAGAATGCTACCTTAAAAAGCATATTGAAAAGCAGAGACATTACTTTGCCAACAAAGGTCCGTCTAGTCAAGGCTACGGTTTTTCCTGTGGTCATGTATGGATGTGAGAGTTGGACTGTGAAGAAGGCTGAGTGCCGAAGAATTGATGCTTTTGAACTGTGGTGTTGGAGAAGACTCTTGAGAGTCCCTTGGACTGCAAGGAGATCCAACCAGTCCATTCTGAAGGAGATCAGCCCTGGGATTTCTTTGGAAGGAATGATGCTAAAGCTGAAACTCCAGTACTTTGGCCACCTCATGCGAAGAGTTGACTCATTGGAAAAGACTCTGATGCTGGGAGGGACTGGGGGCAGGAGGAGAAGGGGACGACAGAGGATGAGATGGCTGGATGGCATCACTGACTCATGGATGTGAGTTTGAGTGAACTCTGGGAGTTGGTGATGGACAGGGAGGCCTGGCGTGCTGTGATTCATGGGGTCACAAAGAGTCAGACACGACTGAGCGACTGAACTGAACTGAACCTTAAAAAGAGTTGGGTCAAGTGCTTTTGTTGGAAATAATTCTCTAATGACTTTTCCAATTTTTTCCTTCGATATGGGTTTGACATCCAATTCCTTCTTTTTAAATAGCAGTAGAAATGATTTAACTCATCAAGAATTTCAATCTTAGCTGTATAGGGCTACACGTAAGAGCTATGCAACATATTCTTTTATAATTTTCAAATCTCCTTACACTTTTACTTTACTCTTTGCCATCTAAATTCTGCTTACAATTATTTTATTTTCTTTTACTATTATATTTGCCAAGTTTATTATGCTTGAGAATTGATTCTCAATTAACAACTCTCCTCTCTTCTTTCTTACTTCTAATTTCTGATTATATCTGTATTATTTCCTTCCATGTGTTCATCTAGGTATAGCTGGGACAATATAAAGTAGTCTACATACATGTAATCAGAGTCTCAGAGAAAAGGAGAGATGAAAAACTTAATTTTAATAACTATCAGAAACTTTTCAACTGCAGTAACAGCAGAATCTACATTCCTTTTAGGAGAAAAGAAACATTTACCAAGATGGATCATCGTTTAGGCTTGGGGTCAGGTAAGCCAATCCAGACTGTAGATTGTGTACAGACTGTGAGTTACAAATAGTTTTTATGTTTTTTAAAGGGTTAAAAAAATCAGTATGCAATTGATACCATATGTGGCCTACAAAACTCAAAATATTTACTATGTGAACATTTACAGAAAATGTTTGTTGACTTGTGTGCATGCATGGTCAGTCGTGTCTGACTCTTTGCAATACCATGGACTGTAGCCTGCCAGGTTTTTCTGTCCATGGGATTCTCCAGGAAAGAATATTGGAATGGGTTGCCATTTCCTCCTCCAGGGAATCTTCCTCACCCAGGGATCAAACCTGCATCTCTTGCTGATTTATGCTAGGCCATAAAACTGAGTTATTCTCTGATGACATGGAATTAAATAAGATGTTAATAAATAACATTAAGTAGACAGTAAGTTCCCTACATGTGAACAAGTTTAGTTCCGAGAGTACATTTGTTAAGTCCAACTAAGTTAGCCTAGGTATTCACCTAACAAAATCAGCTATATAGCACTGTACTGTAATAGGTTTACAATGCTTTTCACACAAATAATACACCAAATACAAACAATGAAAAAATGTTCCAAAGCTTACTGAAAAATACCTTGGAAGGTACAGTAGTACAGTATAAGAGCTGGCATTCAGGGACTGGCATCAAGTGAAGAGGCAAGAAGAGTCACTGGCTGGAGGAGGGAGAGGAGGTCGGAGACGGCAGAACTGAAGGATCGTCAGTAACAGAATAGTGTCCAGCGATACACCTGTACACTAAATCAACTGATTTTTGACAGAAGTGCCAAAGCAATTCAGTGAAGAAAGGACAATCATTTTTAAAGAAAGAGCACTAGGACAATTTGACAGCTGTACGTAAAAGCGACACTTGATCCTTATAGCACACTCAAAAATCAGTTTGAAAGAAGTCATTGACCTAAATGTTAAGAACTAAAATCATACAACCCCTAGAAGGGACTATAAAGAAAAATCTTGATCTGATCTAGGCAATTTTTTAAAAATGCAATACAAAATGCTAACTACAAAAAAATTAATGAATTGAATTCATCAAAGTTTAAAAGTTTCAAAAACACTGTGAAGAAAATGAAAAGGTCATCTAGAGACTGGTAGAAAATATTTGTAAAACATATATCCAATAAAGGACTTGCATTTCAAATATATAAAGAACGCTTCAAACTGAGCAGTGAGACAAACAGCCCAATAAGAAAACAGGCAAAAAAAACCTGAGCAAACACTTCACCAAAGAAGATATACTAATGGAAAAAAGCACAAGGTAAGACACTTGTGAAAATCACTGGTGATTAGAGAAACGCAAACCCAAACCATAATCTAAAGCCACTACACATGCACTGCTGCTGCTGCTAAATCGCTTCAGTGGTGTCCGACTCTGGGTGACCCCACGGACGGCAGCCCACCAGGCTCCCCCAGCCCTGGGATTCTCCAGGCAAGAACACTGGAGTGGGTACACATGCACTAGAATGGTAAACTTTAAAAGAATGAACATATTAAGTGTCGACAAAGATATAAAAACAACTGAACTCTAATGTCCTGCTGGTAGGAATGTAAAATGATTTAAGAACTTAGAAAATAGTCTGGCAGTTTCTTAAAAGTTTAAACATACATCTGCCATTCAAAGCAGCATCCAGTCCTAGGCATTTACCCAGGAGAAATGAAAGCATATGTGCACACAGAGACTTGTATCTGAAAGTTCAGAAGTTTAACTTTTAATAGTCCAAACTGGAAAAAACCCAAAAAGTCATCAACAAGCAAACTGTAAGAATTCAATGAAGTATTTACCACTCATTAACAAGGCTGGATGGCATCACTGACTCGATGGACGTGAGTCTGAGTGAACTCCGGGAGATGGTGATGGACAGGGAGGCCTGGCGTGCTGCGATTCATGGGGTCGCAAAGAGTCAGACATGACTGAGCGACTGAACTGAACTGAACAAGAAAATAAAAACTACTGACATGCTCAATAATATGAATGAACCTCAGAATAAATATTCTGAGAGCAAAAAGTCAGACCAAAAAAAAAAAAACCTGAGAGAAAAAAGTCAAATAAAAAAAATTTATATAAAATTGCAAAAAATGCAACCTAGTCTCCAATAAAGGAAAGTAGACCAGTATTGTTCTGGGGATGGTCTGGGGCACTGGCTGACCTGCACAGCAACTTGATTGTGATGATGGCTTCACAAATGTATACATACCTACATCAAAATTCATCAAACTGAACACTAGATGTATGCAATAGATCAATTATATCTTAACAATCTGTATTAGAAAAAACCCATATATAACAGAAATCAAAGTAAAGCACTTCTAGAAATGATAAGACATATGAGGAACACTACAAACCTTACTTAAGGACACATTGATAAAATAAGACCTAAATAAATAGAAATGTAAACCATGTGTCTAGATGGAAAAATTCAATATCATAAATATACATATTCCCCTAAAATCAATGTTTAACTCAGCATAATTGTACTGAGAGTCAAAACATAATATTTTGTGGAATGTGACAAGTCGATTCTCAAGTTCTTTCAGAAAAGATCATAGATTGTAATAACCAAATATTTTGGAAAAATGAGAAAAAGGAAGGAAACCACTCCATCAAATATCACACATGCGATGAAAACCTTGCAAACTTTATGGTGAGTGAAAGGAAAAGAAGTCATACTTAGATGATTCCAAATAAACAAAATACCCAGGATAGATAAACCCATAGAGACAGAACCTCAGTGCTGGTTACCAGAGACCAGAACATGGGAGGCAGTGACTTCTTAAGGGGTAGCTGCTACTGCTACTAAGTCACTTCAGTCGTGTCCAACTCTGTGCGACCCCAGAGACGGCAGCCCACCAGGCTCCCCCGTCCCTGGGATTCTCCAGGCAAGAACACTGGAGTGGGTTGCCATTTCCTTCTCCAGTGCATGAAAGTGAAAAGTGAAAGTGAAGTCGCTCAGTCGTGTCCGACTCCTAGCGACCCCATGGACTGCAGCCCACCAGGCTCCTCCGCCCATTTGGGATTTTCCAGGCAAGAGTACTGGAGTGGGTTGCCATTGCCTTCTCCTCTTAAGGGGTAGAGGGTTTCCTTTTGGGGTGACCAAATGTTATGGAACTAGACAGAGGTGATGGTTGCACAACACTGTGATTGCATGAAACACCTCTGAGCTGCTCACTTTAAAATGGTTAATTTTATGTTACAGGAATTTCATGTATGTTTTTAGAAAACCAAGGAATTGCTGAGTTCAAGAAAACCCATGTGCTATAAAATTTCAATAACTAAACTAGTGTGTTACTGTAGAAGAATAGGTTAGATAAATTAATGGAACAGAAGAAAATAGTCTGGAAAATTCCCCTCTTTGGGACTCCAGCAAATGCTATCCTGTGACAAGACTGGTCAACAAACTGCTTCCTAAATCAGTTGATGGCTGCAGGCCTCCAGCTAGAAGCAGATGTTGCCACACTGATATAATACAGTAGTTTAGATTTAAGCACAAAAGCCAGGGTTGAATATTAAGGGCACAATTTGCTGTTAGTGGTATAATTTGACCAAACTGGGGTGTTATCTCTGGCCCTGGGCCTGCTGCAGTGGAGTTATTAAACCTACTAACAAGGCACATGGACCTCACATCCCAGCCCTACAGGCAAGGGCTACCCAGCATTCCTTGCAGGACCCCCCACCCCACCCGCCAACGGCCAGAGCAGCTCTCTCTCCCCTACTCCATAACCTCAACTCTGGTGGTCTGGTTGGGGGGTCAGCACAGGTCAGAAGGAGACTGCAATATTTTTGTTTGTTTCACATCCTGTGTTGTTTGCAGAAGGGCCCTGTCCCTAAGGAGAAGAGTTCCACCGCTGGGTCAGGAAACAAGCTTCTCAAGCACAACCCACTGGAGGATGGAGCTTACAACAGCAGCACATCAGATAGGTAGAAGGTGTGCTCAGAGTGTGGCTACACATTTGGAAAAAATAAGTTAGACCCCACCTTACACTGTACTCCAGAATAAAATCTGGATGTTTAAAAAGCCAAATCAATAAGATGAAGTATTAGTAAAAACTATAGGATAATATTTCTATAATCTCAAGACAGGAAGGTGCTTTGTATCTTTAATTTTTATTTTGTAAGATTTAGAGCTGTTACAAAAATAATATAAAAAATTCCTACATACCCTCTACCCAGATTCCCCGAAATGTTAACATTTTACCATATTTGCTTCTTCTCTTTTTTCTTTCCTCTCACGTACATTATATATGTAATATTTATAACCATGTCAAGAGAACATGATATTGATTTGTCACTGGTAATGTTAACTTCTATGACTTGCTTAAGGTGGTATCTGCTTGGTTTCCCCACTTTTATTCTTTTGTATTTTGTGAGAGATACTTCAGGACTATGTAAATATACGTTTTTTCCCCCCTAAAACTCGTACCTACTAGTTTTAGCATCTAGACAGATCTTTTAAACCATTAAGTCCAAAAAGAAAAAAACTGGGGACTTCCCTTGTGGTCCAGTGGTTAAGAGTCTGCCTGCCAACGCAGGGGACACGGGTTTGATCCCTGATCCGGGAAGATCCCACACGGCATGGAGCAACTAAGTCCATGCAGCACAACAGTTGAGCCTGAGCTCTAGAGCCCACAAGCCACAGCTAGTGGCCTGTGTGCTGCAGATACTGAATCTCAAGCCCCAGCTCCTGACAGCAGTGGGCCTACAGTCCCTGCTCCACAAGAGAAGCCTCGGCAATAAGAAGCCTGAGCATCTAATAGAGAGCAACCTCTGTTCACCGCAGCTTGAGAAAGCCCGCATGCAGCAAGAAAGAGCCAGTGCAGCCAAAGATAAATATTTTTAAAAAAGAAATAATCTGACAGATGTGACTACATAAAATGAAAAACTGATAAGATAAATCAAAGTTTGATACTAGGAACAAATTTGAAAGACAATGATAGTCTGAGAAAAATATATGTAACAAATATAACAGACGAAGAATTAATAAACAGAAAATATGAGGGATTTGTATAAATCAATAAGAAAAAGCCAACCAAATGAATCAAATGTAAAAACAGGAAATTAATAGAAAAAGCACAAATGGCCAATGAACATGAAAAGGTGCTCAACCTTATTTACAGAACTGCAAATTTACACCACAAACCCCTAGTTTGGAAAAATAAAAATAGGAAGACTGATAATAAACAACGATGGTAAGGATGAGGGTAAATAGAAACTTTTGTAAATCATTTACTGGGAGTGTAGATAAACTGGTAAAGCATTTGTGAAAAGCTACTGATAGTAACTACTGATGGAAAAATTATACATGTACATATCTTTTGATCCATCAGCGCACACCTAGAGATGTATGTACCAGGATACTTAGCATTGCTTTACAGAGACAAAAAAACTGAGTTTTCATTTGCAGAACAAGGGGTTAACAAGCTACTTACTACCCAGCAGGAAAACAGCCACTGGAAAACATGAGACTGATATATTTGCCCAGACATAACATGGATAGATTTCTTATACATACTGTTAAGGAAAGAGGAAAGTCAAAGAATATTATATATAGCATTTATACAAATAATAATAACAACAACATACTAACAGCTACATAGCTTGGGCAGTTTCAGGCTACTCTATGAACATTATTAGCTCATTTAATCCTCACCAGGAAAGGATTAAACTGAGGAAAGTTCTGTTGTTGATCTTACTTTAGAGACAAGGAAACTGAGGCAGTAAGAGGTAGAGTATCCTGACCAAGGATACTTGGTCCAAGGATACTTGGAGGAGCCAAGATCTGAACCCAGGTTGGAGAGTTAGAGTCTATGCTTCTGACCACTAGACTGTACAGCCTCTCTCTATATATAAACAGGTACTTGCAAATTCACAAAAAAGAATAGGAAGGATACAGACCAAACTGTCAACAACAGTTACTTGTTATTAAGGTAAAACAATACTTTACAAATAATGCGCTGCTGCTGCTGCTAGGTCGCTTCAGTTGTGTCCGACTCTGTGCGACCCCATAGATGGCAGCTCACCAAGCTCCCCCATCCCTGGGATTCTCCAGGCAAGAACACTGGAGTGGGTTGCCATTTCCTTCTCCAATGCATGGAAGTGAAAAGTGAAAGTGAAGTCTCTCAGTCATGTCCGACCCTCAGCGACCCCATGGACTGCAGCCCTCCAGGCTCCTCCATCCATGGGATTTTCCAGGCAAGAGTACTGGAGTGGGGTGCCATTGCCTTCTCCGAAATAATGAGCTAGTTAACGAATAGAACCAGTTACTAGATCCCCTGGATGTCTGCCTATTCAAGAACCAGTGCAGATGCTCCCTTCAGGTCTCATCTCCCTTATCTGGAGACATCGTACCACCTCTCCCTTTCAGTGATTTGGATCTTTCAAAAACACAGCTCACCACCCACAGCTCTCAACTCCAGCCACATCTCCTCTTCCTGATACACACCATCCTCACACAAACAGCCTCTTAACACTGTAAATGTGGACCACAAAACTTGAGAAAGGTGGCCCTGAAGCATTCTGAGTCTTGGGCATTAAGGAGTAATCCAACAAGTATTTCACAAGCATGCAATAGTGTATTTCTTGCCTACATATGTAATGTAAGCCTGGATCATAAATTTAGGGGGAAGATTTCTGACAGGCTTAGAAACAAACAGATTCTCTAGTTAACCCTGAATTAACATAAAATTAAAGCGAACCAGGACTTCCACTTCCAGGAGTATGGAATAGATATACTTTTTCCTATTCCTCCTACGTACAACTGAAAACCCTGAACATTATATGAAACAAACAGTAAGTGGACTCTGAAAGGTGAGAGAAGAAGGCAAGCAGGTAGGGACCTCGGGACCCAAGGTACAACATGGCGGCGAGTTTCTGGGTTTCCGTCGGCCTGACACATCCCTGACTTGGAGTGAAAGAGGCCAGCAACCCGGAAACAGCAACAGACACAGACCAAAAATTGCCCCCCGCCCCTGACAGCTGCTTTTGAGGGGCTCCTAGCAAGACAGACACTTTCAGGCGGTAACAGATTCCAGCCAAATATCACATAAAATACAGCAGCCCCACCCCTACTCATGCCAGCAAAACCAAGATAGGGAGCCCAGACTTCCATTCTCACCAAGCTATAACAAGATATCCCCACACCTCAAGATGGTGCCAGGGAAGGCCAAGTAGGGAGCCAGGATTTTCACCATGATAATCTGTCTACCGAGGCCAGCTCCCCAGCCCTGTGATGTCAGTGGAGGCCACAGGGGGAGCTGTAATGAGAAACTCCTGCTAGGAAGGTTTAAGTGAGGCCTGGAGAAGGCAGTGGCACCCCACTCCACTACTCTCGCCTGGAGATTCCCAGGGATGGGGGAGCCTGGAAGGCTGCAGTCCATGGGGTCGCACAGAGTCCAACACGACTGAGCGACTTCACTTTCACTTTTCACTTTCATGCACTGGAGAAGGAAATGGCAACCCACTCCAATACTCTTCCCTAGAGAATCCCAGGGACAGAGGAGCCTGCTGGGCTGCCGTCCATGGGGTCGCACAGAGTGGACATGACTGAGCGACTTCACTTTCACGCATTGGAGAAGGAAATGGCAACCCACTCCAGTACTCTTGCCTGGAGAGTTCTAGGGAAAGAGGAGCCAGCTGGGCTGTCGTCCATGTGGTCGCAGAGTCAGACTGAAGCGACTTAGCAACAGCAGCAGCAGAGAAGGCAATGGAACCCCACTCCAGTACTCTTGCCTGGAGAGTCCCAGGGATGGAGGAGCCTGCTGGGCTGTCGTCCATGGGGTCGCACAGAGTCGGACTGAAGCGACTTAGCAGCAGCAGCAGTAGGGAGTTAGAACCCCCCACCTCCATCTAGCAGTAATAAGGAGCCCCAACTCCTCAGGTGTCACCAAGGGGAGAAACTGGACTACTACTTCCTGTCGGGAATCAGAGCAGTGTCAAAAGAAGCCAGGTAAAATAGATTAAATAAAATCGAAAGTCATGTAGCATAGTACCCCAAATTTCCAGTCTCCTATCAAAACTCACTAATCAAAGAAAATCATCAAGAAACAGAAAGATCTCAAACTGAACACAAATTAAAAAATGAATATGCCAAGGTCATGATTACAGAGATGTCAGAATGACCAGAAAAAATTTTTTAAAGCAGTCATTGTGAAAATGCTTCACTGATCAATGATGAACATGCTTGGAGAAGATGAAAAGACAAAAAGTCTCAGCAAAGAAACATAAAGTTTCATAAATAAATAGAAAATAAAAGAAGAACCAAAATGAAATTTTAGGACTGAAAAATATAATAACTGAAATCAATATAATAGATGGGCCCAATATCAGAAAAGAAGACAGAGAAGAAAGAATCAGTGAACCGAGAGAGAGTATAGAAATTATCCAATATGAACAACAGAGAGAAAACAGACTGAAACAAAAAATGAACACAGTTTCAGGGACCCATGGGACTACAACAAAAGATCTAACATTCCTGCCATCAGAGTTTCAGGAGAGAAGAAAGAGGGTGAGGCTGAAAAAGAACTTAAAATAATGTCTAAAAACTTCCTCAGATTTAGCAACAGGCACAAATTCACAGAATCAAGAAGGTAAGCAAACTTCAAACAGAATAAATCCACATAAATAAATCCAAATAAATCCACACCAAGACACATCACAGTTAAACTTCTGAAAAATTAGGACAAAGAAACATTTTTGAAGAATTGAGAAAAAAATGACACTTTACTTACAAGGGGAAGAACAATTTGAATGACTGCAGATTTCTCATTGGTAATCATAGTGGCCAGAAGGAAATGACATATCCTTTTTCAAGTGCTAAAAGAACTATCAACCCAGAATCCTATATCCAGTGAAATATCCTTCATGAATGAACAAGAAATAGAGACATTTTCAGATAAAGAAAAACTAAGTGAATTTGTCTCCAGCAGACATACTCTAAAACACTAAAGGACACTCACTAAGCAGAAAAGAAATGATAAAAGAAGGAACTTCGAAACACTGGGAAGGAAGAAAAAATATGCCAAGCAAAAATATGAGCAAATAAAGTAGACTTTTCATGCCTCTTGAATTTTTAAAATTATGTTTGATAATTAGAAACAAAAATTGTAACGCTGCTGACATGGTTCTATATATATGTAGAAAAAAATATTTAAGATAATCATATTTATAAATGAAGGAGAGTAAAAGTAGTCATGTATGGATGTGAGAGTTGGACCATAAGGAAGGCTGAGCACCGAAGAATTGCCACTTTCAAACTGTAAGGAGATCAAACTAGTCCATCCTAAAGGAAATCAACCCTGATATTCACTGGAAGGACTGATGCTGAAACTGAAGCTCCAATACTTTGGCCACCTGATGTGAAGAGCTGACTCACTGGAAAAGACTCTGATGCTGGGAAAAGCTGACAGCAAGAGGAGAAGTGGGAGACAGAGGATGAGACGGCTGGACGGCATCAACAGACATAAGTCTGAGGAAATTCAGGGAGATGGTGATGGACAGGGAAGCCTGGTGTGCTGCGGTTCATGGGGTCACAAATTGTCCGACATGAACAGCAGTCACAAACAACAAAACGATACAGAAGAGAGCAGAGGTTCCGCACTTCATATAAACCAGTAAAATGATGTCACCAGGCGAGTGTTACAAGGCACACACATAGATACCAACAAAATGCAAGACCTAGAGCAACCTCTAAAAACGCCATACAGACAAGCACACGCAAAAACACTTCGCTAAGCTAAAAATGAAATTCTAAAGAATGTTCAGGTAACTCACAGGAAGTCAGGAGAAAAATACAGGGGAAAAAACCTCTAGAAAATAAAAAATAAAATGGCAGCTTTAAGCCTTACCATATCAATAATTGCACTAAATACAAAGTCTTAATATACCAATTAAAAGAGATTGGCAAAGGAGATTTAAACCTTTGATCAAATTATGTGACATCTACAAGAAACTTATTTCAAACATAATTCTATAGGCAAGTTGAAAGTAAAAGTATGGAAAAAGATATATTATGAAAGCTTTAATAAAAAGGAAGCAGGAGTAGCTATACTGATATCAAATAAAACAGACTTCAGAGCCAAGAAAATTACCAGAAAGGGATATTATATAATGACAAAATGGCCAATACACCAAAAAGACATAGCAATCCTAAATGGTAAGTGTAAAAACAACAATGCTAAAAAATATGTGAAGAAAAAAACTGAAACAAATGAAAGGAAAAAAAGACAATTCCAAAATTACAGTTTGAGACTTTCCTTTCTCAAAAATTAATAAAATGCATGGACGGAAAATCAGCAAGGATACAGAGAAACACAAACAGCACTATTAAGCAAAAGGATCTAATTGATACTTAAAGAAAATCCCACTCAGTAACAGAAGACAACACAGTCTTTTCAAGCAACCATGAATGCATGCCAAAATGGACCATTTCATGGGCTATAAAACAAACCTCAACAAACTGAAGAGAACTGAAGTCATTCAGAGTGTGTTCACCAATCACAATGGAATCAAACTAGAAATCAATAACAGAAAGATTATGGAAAGTCTAAATTCTTGGAAACTAAACAACACAATTCTAAATACTCCATGGGTCAAAGAACTCTAAAGAGAAATTTAAAAATATTTTGGAGAGAATGAAAACAAAAATAAAGCATATGAAAATTTGTGGGATACAGCTTAAGCAGTGCTGAGAAGGAAATTCTTAGCACTACATGCATATATTAGAAATGAAGAAGACTCTTAAATCAATAATCTAAGCTCCTACCTCAAGGATCAAGAAAAAGAGCAAAATAAACTCAAAGCAAGCAGAAGGAAAGGAATAATAAAGATAAAAGCAGAAATCAATGAATTTGAAAACACAATATAGAAAATACAATGAAATAAAGAAAAATTGCTTTAAATGTTAATAAAATTGACAAACTTCTATCTAGGAAGACAGATAAAGAGAGAAGACAAATTATTAATATCAGAAACACAGAGTAGTATTATAGACTTTGCAGACATCAAAAGGATAATAAAGGAATGCTACAAACAATTCTACACACGTAAATTTGGTAACTTGAATGAAATAGGTCAAGTCCTTGAAAAACAAAAATTATCACAACTTACCCAATATGAAATACATTATTTGAATAGCCCTATAACTAGTAAGAAAAGAGAATTCATCATTTTAAAACTTTCAAAAAATGAATTTCCAGGTCTAGACCTCACTAGACAATTTGACCTAATGTTTAAAGCCTATCCAAGCCTCTTATCCTCATCCATCAGAGGGCAGGCAGAATGAAAACCACAATTACAGAAAACTAGCCAAAATGATCACATGGATCACAGCTTTCTGTAACTCAATGAAACTATGAGCCATGCCATGTAGGGCCAACCAAGACAGACGGGCCATGGAGAGTTCTGACAAAACATGGTCCACTGGAGAAGAGAACAGCAATCCATTTCAGCATTGTTAGCTTGAGAACCCCATTAACAGTATGAAAAGGCAAAAAGATATGACACTGAAAGATGAACCCCCAGGTTGGTAGGTGCCCAATATGCTACTAAGAAGAGCGGAGAAATAGCTGCAGAAGGAATGAAGAGGCTGAGCCACGACGTGAGGAGCCAACTCATTGGAAAAGACTCTGATGCTGGGAAAGACTGAGAGCAGGAGGCAAAGGGGGCAACAGAGGATGAGATGGCTGGATGGCATCATCGACTCAATGGACATGAGTTTGAGCAAACTTGATGGTGAAGGACAGGGAAGCCTGGTTTGCTGCAGTCCCTGGGGTCGCAAAGGGGTGGATACAACTGAGTGACTGAACAGTAACAACAACATTTTATTAACCCCAACTCTACATAATCTCTTCCAGAAAACGGAATAGGAGGAACACTTTTCAATTCATTTTATGAATCCAGTATTACCAAACCAGATAAAAATGGTACAAAAAGGAAACTACAGATAAACATCCCTCATGAATACAGACTCAAAAATCCTAAACAAAATATTAAGAAAGAAGATTCAGCAATACACCATGACTAATTGGGACTTATTCAAGGGATGCAAGGCTGGTTCATTCTTTAAAGATCAATGTAATTCACCATGTTAACAGGCTAAAGGAAAAAAATCACATGATATATTAATCAATGCAAAAAAGGCATTTGACAAAATACCCATTCATAATAAAAATTCTTAGAAAAACAGAAAAAGAAAGAAACTTTCTCAACTTGATAAAGAGCATCTATAAAAAACAAAACCCCACAGCTAATGTCATACTTAATGGTGAAAGACTGAATGCTTTCCCCCTATGATCAAGAATAAAGCAAAGATGTCTACTCTTACCACTCTTTTCAAAATAGTGCTAGAAGTTCTAGCCATTACAATAAAGCAAGAAAGAGAAATAAGAGACATACCAGCTAGAAAGGAAAAAGGATGATGGGATAGTCTACAGAGAAATCCCAAGGAATATACACTAATAAGTGAGTTCAGCAAGGTCTTAAAATTCAGCAAAAACAAACATACAAAACTCAATTTTACTGAAATATTTCTATATAATAGCAATGAACACATGGACATCAAAATTAAAAATACAATTCCATTAACAATTGTTCAAAAAAAAATAAAGCACTTAGGCTTAAATCAACCAAAACACATACAAAGCTTATCTGCTTGAATCTACAAAATGCTGCTGAAAGTAATTTTAAAAATAACAAATAAACGGATGGACATACTATGTTCATCAGTTGTAAGACATAACATAATAAAGATGTGAAGTCTCCTCAAATTTATGTACAAATTTAAGGCTGTGATAATGTGATTTATAATAAAAATGCATCTTTGGTCTTCACCCACAGTTCCTGGCTCACAGCTCCCCAAAACTTTGGAATCTCCTGAATAATAAGGGCAATGGGAGCATCTTTTGTCATAACATTTATTTTAAAAAGAAATTTTGGTCATGCCATGCAGCATGCAGGATCTTAGTTCCCCAAACAGGGAGCAAATCCATGGCCCCTACAGTGTAAGTACAGAGTCTCAACCGGGACTGCCAGGGAAGTCCCTTGTCAGAATATTTGGTCTCTTCTCCTTAGTTCCTGCAATCACTTCAGAGCCATAAAAGTGAAGTATGTGTCTTGTTATTCATAACAAGTCCCTTTTCACAACTGGGTTAATGTTAATGTGGTAACTTTTGGAAAGCACCTAAAGGTGGGGACTGGTTGCCAGGGAAACCAACCATGAATAAAGGGCTGGAACTTTAGTCCTATTCCTGGATCTCCAGGAAGGGGAAAGGGGCTGGAGGTTGAATCAGTTACCAATGGGCATGAATTTAATCAGTCATACCCATGTAAAGAAGCATCCATAAAAACCCAAGAGGATGAGGTTCGGAGCGCTTCCGGGTTGGTGAACATAGGAGATTTGGGGAGAGTTGCATGCTAGGAAAAACAGCATGGAAGGTCCTCATCCTTTCCATACACCCTGCTCTATAAACTCTTCCATCTGGCTGCTCCAGCGGTATAGCCTCTCATAATAAACCAATGACCTAGTAAGTAAAATGTTTCTCTGAGTTCTGTAAGTCACTTTAGCAAAGTAATTGAACCTAAGGAATGAGGTCATTCGAACCCCTGAACTACAGCCAACTGGTTAGACACACAGGTGATAATCTGGGCTGGTGATTAGCACCGAAGTTGGGGTGGGGCACGGCGCAGTCTTGTGGGATTGAGCTCTTAACCTGTGGACTCTGAAGCTACTTCCAGGTAGACAGTGTCAGAAGTGTTCAACTCAGGGCACCTACAGGTGGTGTCTGGGAACTGCTTGCTGTTGATATAGGGAACCACCTCCCTGTTGGTCCACAGCCCCTTTTACACATTAATTCCCATCTAAATTCCAGTAAGATTATTCTAAAATTTATATGGAAAGACAAAGGAACTTGAATTGTTAAAAACAATACCTTAAATGAAGTATTAAGTTGAAGAAAACATTTTACCCAATTTCAAAACTTACTATAAAGCTATAACAATCAGTACTGAGTGGTACTGGCAGAGGGCTAGACACACAGAATAAAACTGAACGGTGAGTCACACAAATATGCCCGACTGATTTTTTTTATAAAGGTTCAAAAGCAATTCAACTTTGAACAAATGGTACGGGAGCAGCTGTCCATGCATTAAGGAAAATAAGAACTCTGACCTAAATCCACACCTTATACAAAAACTAAGTCAAAATTTAACACAGACTTGTTAAATGTAAAACTGTAAAATATGTAGAAAAAATATAAGAGAAAATCTCTAGGATCCAGGGCTAGACTAAAAGTTATAAGACTTAACACCAAAAATATGATTGATAAACTGATAAATTGGATTTCATCAAAATTTAAAGCTTTTGCTCTATATAAGATCCTGATAAGATAAAAAGACAAGTGAAAACTAGAAGAAAATGTTTCCAAACAACAAGACTCACATTTATAATATACGAAGAACTCTTAAAACTCAACAGTAAAAAACCAAACAATCCAATTATAAAATGAGTAAGAAATGAAGCAACATTTCACTGAAGAAACAGAGATGGCAGATAAGCACAGGAAAAGATCATCATTAGCCACTAGATGAACATAAATGAAAACCAAACGAGTTATTACCACAACCCTATCAGAATGGCTAAAAACAAAAACAAGAACAACAAATGTTGACAGTGAAAGACGCTGGAAAAGAAGTGGCAAAACGGGGAGAAATGTAAAAGGTTACGAGCCACCCAGGAAAGCAGTTTGGCATATTCTTACAAAACTGAATATCCAACTACCACACGACCAGCAAGCACACTCCTAGGCATTTATCCCGGAGGAATGAAAGGGCACATTAACACAGAAACCTGTGAAAAGCATTTATAGCAGCTTTAATCATGATAGCTCCAAATTGGATAAACAACCAAGATGTCCTTCAATGGGTAAATCGTTAAACAATTTGCGCTGCAGTCGTATCAATTAAATCTATGCAGCAATAAAAAGGAACAAACTATTGACATATGCAATAGATTTTCTAGATGAAATCTCCAGAGAGTTATGCCGAGTTTTTGAAAACGTAACAAAAAAACTTGCAAAATATTACATGGTATATGATTTCATTCATATAACATTCCTGAAAAGACAAAATTATAGAAATGAAGAACAAATTAATGGTTGTCAGTGGTTAAAGAGGAGTTAGTTAATTTCTAGAGACAGAACACAATTTGATATGCAAACCAACCAATCCTGAGGCCATATGCCCACCTGCCCTCTTTTCTCAGGCTCCTTCAGTCTGAAACACTCTCTCCCTGCCCTAAATCACCCCAAGGCCAGCGATGTGACAACTAAGGCCACCCTGAAAGCCCAGAGCAAGCTGAAATTATTTAAACTAGACAATCCTAAATCTGCTTATGCTGCCTTGCCTTGCCTTCCCCACAGAAATCGCTCCTCCCTCCCTCTGCCTGCTGACCAACCCCTGGTGCCTCCCTGTGTGGCCCTCCATGGAGTGGATGGATCCCTCCTCTTAAACTGTGAGAATAAACTCTCCTTCCAGTGGCAGTGTTCTGCTGATCTGTTGGCCTCACCACACCCGAATAAAAATAAAATCCCAGGTAGTACATTTTAGAAGTGAAATGTTTTGCATTTTGACCGTATCCCTGTCCATATCCTGGTTATGATGCTCTACTAGAGTTTCAAAGATGTTACCGTTGGGGGGAAACAGGTTAAAAACAAGCTCTCCCAGTAGTATGTCTTACAAATGCATGTGAATCTAACTATCTCAAAATTAAAAGTTTGACTGAAAAAAAATGAAAGCAAGATTAAAGCAAGTCCCTCTTCTTTCCCATTAATCCACTCTGTGAGGTTTCTTTGTCAGGAGCCTTTGTAAATGGTGAATAGGAGGTTGCAGTGAGCAGGATGGAGTGCCAGCACGCTGCAGTGCCCCCCAGTCCTCTCTCCTTTCCCACTGATCCCACTATGGAACAAGTCATTAGCGAGAATAAAGTCTTTGGGTCAAAACCAAAATGCATACTCGGTGGGGGAGAGCAGCCTAGAAGGAGGCAATTCAAGCCAGGATCTCTGAGAGTCATCCTGACAACAGCGATGCTTGGGTTGCATGCCCCTCCTGGAAGCCAGGCACGTGTGCATGTTAGTGGCCCTGCCCAGCCACCCGGTGCAGCTCCACTGGCCAGGGCTCTGCAGGGCACCCGGGAAGGTGCAGGGCTGATGCTGTTACCGAAGCTGGCTAATCCAGACGACAGGAAACAAAGGCCCAAGGGCGGGCCATAAAGTCACCTTCTGTGTTTTCAGTGAATCTTTATCATTTTATTTTCCCACAAAACAAAAGACAGGAACACCTGGTGCCTTTTATGAAAACCAGCTCTGGTTCTGAAAATGAACCAGCGTGTGGTGGGGCTCGGGTCTGCGGTCACGTCCGCCCTTGGGAGCAGGCCCTGGGCAGCGAAGCCACATGGGGCAGGAGCTGGGGAGAGTGGGAAGAGGCTGCCGCACCTGCTTCTGCATCTGCTTCGTGGAGCCAGAGCTTCGGGGGCGGGGAGGAGGGCGCGGCCCTCCTGTCTTCTGGCCCCGAGGAGTGGGGTGGTCCTCCTGCCTGGCTCGGGCCTCCCCACAGCATCAGCTTTCTGGAGACTCACGTGACAGCTGTGCTCAGGCCGGACGTGTGATTATGTTCCACAGTTTCCACCTGATATCTACAATATGCTTTTAATTAGATATCATGACCATCTTCGCATGTCTTTCACTGACTTTTTAAAATTTCTTGAGCTGTATGTAAAAATACCAACGTGCTTGAATTAGGCTTCAGCACTTGGTGAATTATTTTTTTCTTTCTCCAGTTTTGTAGGCTGAACTTCACTTGCAGATTTAAACTCATCCTTCTCTATGGCACTGGACAACAGCCCACAGCCCCAGAGGGGGGCTGGCCTCTCCTAGCACCCCAGAGCCCCTCATTTGGCAGTTTAAGCATCAGAATCTTTGAATAATTTCCCATTATTTAGGAATCTCAAATATATAAACTATACAGGTCCAGCAGTTTATAAGAAATGTTTTGCTGTTTAATCAGTCCCAGAAATAAATGGGAGTGTTGAGAGAAAGGAAGCGGGAGAAGAGGAAGCACAGAAGAAACGGGAAGTAAAGACCTAGGGGAGGATGGGTCCACACACGGCCCTAGAGGGCCCATTTGCTGGTCAGAGGCCATGAGCAAGGCTGGCTTCCCAGCACGCAGCCCTGAGAGGGGCCAAGAATGACACAAACACAGCCTTCTGGGACATCTTTGGTGGGCCACTGAGTGCGAGTCTGCCTGCCAACGCAGGAGACACAGGTTCCATCTCTAGTCTGGGAAGATCCCACAAGCCAAGGGGCAACTAAGCCTAGGCACCACAACTACTGAGCCTGTGCTTTAGAGTCTGCGCTCCCCAACAAGAGAAGCCACCGCAATGAGAAGCCCACACACCACGATGAAGAGCAGCCCCGGCTCACCGCAACTACAGCAAGCTGGCGGGCAACAGAGAAGATCTAGCACAGCCCAAACATTCATTAATTTTAAAAACACACGACTTCCTGGGCTTTTCTCTGACCAGTCTCTGGACACCAAGTCCTCGGCTCCTCGGGGGCCTTGCTTCATCAGACAGCTATCACCGACCACACTCACTCAACACCTGCCCACCCTTAAACAAAGGCAAGAAGACTCCTGATCCCAAGGCATCCTCTAGCCGCCACCCTCCCTTCTTTAAGGCATCTGTGCCCATACCTCCCACTTCAGGTGGACCCTTTGAGCACACTGGCAGTCTTCTGAGCCACCACCAACTTCACAAGCACCTTCTAGTAACTCAGCCCAGTAGAAACAGTTCTGCTACTGCTGCTAAGTCGCTCCAGTCGTGTCCGACTCTGTGTGACCCCATAGATGGCAGCCCACTAGGCTCCCCCGTCCCTGGGATTCTCCAGGCAAGAACACTGGAGTGGGTTGCCATTTCCTTCTCCAATGCATGAAAGTGAAAAGTGGAAGTGAAGTCGCTCAGTCAGGTCTGACTCTTAGCGACCCCTTGGACTGCAGCCTACCAGGCTCCTCCGTCCATGGGATTTTCCAGGCAAGAGTACTGGAGTGGGGTGCCATTGCTTTCTCCCAGAAACAGTTCAGCCTCATTTTATTTACCCCTTACAGAGCTTTGACTAATACTGACCACCCCTTCTAGAAATACTCATTTTTCCCCCGTTTCTTACTAATTTTCCATCCACCTCTCTGGATGCTCAGCCCTAGGCCCCCGAGTGCCTCCTTCTCCCCACTCCTAATTGTTGATGCTACAGTGGACTCTGACAAGGAGTCTGAGGTGACAGGACCATCTCCATGATGCTACAGGGTCTCCCATGTGATGATAACACTCAGACATCTCCCTGGACTTCAGACCTAAGGCTGCTCAACATCCCTACCCAGATATCACATGAGCACCCCAAGCTCAGTGTGTCCACAACTGAACCAACGGTTCCCCTCCACCCTCAATCTTTCTGGTTGTCTATGTCCCCATCTCAACAGAGAGCATCAACATCCCCCCAGCTGCTCAGCACGACACCCTTCATGTCGCTCTGGTCCTTCCCTTTCTTCACCTCTGCACCTATCTCCCAACATTCAGCCTATGTTTTTTTCTGTGAAAGAATGTGCATTTGGGTCCCCAGGCCCCATGCTCCCACTTCCCTCCATTGTTGGTGGGTTAGGTTTCTACCCTCACACCCTACACCAACACAGACCCTACAAACTGAGCCCCCTGACTCAATATCTATGCCCTCCAATTCTCCTTCTACACACATCAAGGAAACTTTTAAAAACACAAATGTAAGAACCTTTTTCTTAAAGTCCTTTAATGACTCCTACCACCCTCAGAATAATGGCCAATGCCTTTGTGTAGCTTGTAATCCTCTGGTGTGACACGACCTTATCCACCCCCACTACCTCATCTCTCACCTTTCCCCTTTCACATGATGGAACCCCTCCCAGGATACTGGAATTCCCGGGGCTTCTGCACAATAGTAGGGGGTCAATAAACACCTGTGAAGCCGATGTGAGAAGCAATAAACGCATAACATCGGGAAAAGCCTCACCAAGGAGTTTTCAAACTGGGTTCTGAAGGATGAGAAAAATTTTATCCAAAAAGGTGGGAACACAGGAATTTTGAAAATATGGGCCAAGTGGGTTCAAGGGTTTGATGGTACAAAGTGAAGTCGCTCAGTCGTGTCCAACTCTTCGTGACCCCATAGACTGTAGCCTATTAGGCTCCTCCATCCATGGGATTTTTCCAGGCAAGAGTGCTGGAGTGGGTTGCCATTGCCTTCTCCAGGGGATCTTCCCGACCCAGGAATCGAACCCAGGTCTCCCTCATTGCAGGCAGACGCTTTACCGTCTCAGCCACCAGGGAAGCCCCTTATTCCAAATGTGAGAAACTAGAGGTCTGATGAGGTTGGAGGAGAAGAGAGTAGAAGGAAGTGAGACTGGAAGACACGTGTGTCAAGTTAAAGGATTTGGGTATCTGTCCTCTCTCTGGTTGTCTGAGAAGAGGATGCTCTTAGAGAGAAGATCCATGGCTACCACTTATTGCTTACTGCCCAGGCCCTCACCCCAGAGGACTGCCTGGACTTACTGGTGATGGGAAACTGGACACAGAGTCTGGAAGAAGGGGGACTTGATCAATTCATCCCCCAGCCCCAAAATTTCACTTTACTCAACACTTGCTTGAGTGAGAACAGAAACACAAAATGTAACAACATTTTTCGAAGACAATAGGCAACACTTATCAAGTTTAAAATGTGAACACTCTGACCCAGTAATTTCAACCTATGAAATTATTCTATGGCACTAACAGGATGACCATGCCAAAATACAGACACAAGGGTGTTGTTTATTGCATTGAAAACAAAAATGGGAACAAATTCAATATTCTTCAATATTGAATTATTAGCCAAATTTTGGTGTGCATGTGTGCTAAGTCACTTCAATCCTGTCCAACTCTTTGCGACACCATGGACTTTAGCCTGCCAGGCTCTTCTGTCCAGGAGATTCTCCAGGCAAGAAAACTGGAGTGGGTTGCCATGCCCTTCTCCAGGAGAATCCTCCCAACCCAGGGATTGAACCCACTCCTCTTATGTCTCCTGTATTGGCAGGCAGCTTCTTTACTGCTTGCACCACCTAGGAAACAGCCAAACAATAAATATGCATTATTAAGAGGAGGGGATACATCTATATAGACTGATACTGAGCTAAGCCCACAATAAATTTTTTAAGTTATGAGAGTATAAATGGTACCATCTCATTTGTATTTTTAAAAAACCCACAAACACATACACAGAAAGTCTCCCGAGACCTTCTAAACTCTAAATCAGGACACGTCAAAAATTAACAGGAAAAGCTAGTACAGCCCTTCCTGAGTTAGACTTGTGGGGTCCACAGGTACATATTATTTAAGAATGACTTAACTTAGACCAGCAGTTCTCAAAGTGTGGCCCCTGAACCAGCAGCATCAACATCAGTGGGCAATCGGTTAGAATGCAAGCTCTCAGCCCCACCCCAGACCTACTGCAGCAGGAATCTGGGGTGTGGGGTTCTCCAGAGGACTGAGGCCCTCTGAAGCGCGAGAACCCCCGACCTGGGCGTCTGGGAACAGTCCTTGAACTAGGTGATAAACTGTCACTTCTGGGTCACCATGCCACAAAGACTCCCATTTGCACACGGGGTTTCTCAGGAAGGGAAGGAAGGAGCTCTTGGAGCACAGTGAAGAAAAAGACAAAAAAAATCTCCAAGTCTCTCGGAGGCCAAGACTCAGTTTGGCTGGGCCTCCACACCTGGCAGTTCTAAACGCTGCCGTCAGGGAGAGTGAAGGCAGCCAGGAGAGGGCAGAAGCTGGGCACGGAGGGGCCAGAGGAAAGACCTGGGCCTTGGCAGCAACGTTCTAGATCTGAGCCTGTGGCTGCCAGGCAGGAAGGGGAGGCTAGGGGAGGCTATTTCAGAGGCAGCTGCAGAAACAGAGACGGTAAACTGAGAAGTTTAGCAAGTGATCCCCAGCCCCTACCTGAGGAACCATCCCCTGACGGGCAGAGAATTTGTCAAATTCAATTTTTATAAACAAACACTTGGCATCTTTTACTTCAAGCAGCACCAGGGCCTCTGCTCATTTTAAAATGGTTGTGCCACTGAGAGTCAGCGGTCCATCTGGCGTCCACTCTCGGGTTTGTGTGTCAGGGTACCTAGCGTGCTCTGAGCGCACAGAGGGATTAGGCCTCCAGCACATGCTGGAGAGGCCCCAGCCGTAGTCCACAGCAGAGCCTCCTTCGGCCGCCGCACTTCTGTCTCAGCATCTCTGTAGCCCGGCCACCGCCAAAAGCCTGGCACTTCGGTTTGGATGTCAACCTCCCACTAAACTCTGGATAAAGGGAAGGGGGGTGTCCTCCCCCATCCCCCTTGAACTCAGGGTCAGACCTCTGAGGAAGCAGATGCTTGTCTAGCGGTCAGCACAAAGACAGGACTCCTACATCTCTCCCCAGAAGAGCTTTTGGAGGAGCTCGGACACTCAGTCTTGGCGTGTGGAGGCTGGGTAATTGCCGAGCTGACCCTCTGGAGCCTCCTGGCCTGCTCACCTTTCACGATGATGCCTGGTGCAGCCCCACCGTGAAATGTGCTTATTAATCTCACTCATTTGACACCGCGCTCTTCTGCCCTGAGCTCGACGTTAGGAGAAAATGATAGGGATAGATTCTGCTCCTGTCAGACTCACCAAGACTTTCAGAAAACCAGACTATCAAAGGCCATCTGCCGCCCACTTGCTCGGCATTCACAGTGACCCCAAAGGGGCCAGCAGAATGTTAAAGACACAGATCCACACGAGGGAACAGTCAGAAGACCCGGGTTTCCACCTCCCCCCCAGCCCTGCCCCCCACCCAGAGAGTCACCCTGGAGACGGTCCTCCCAGAGACAGGCGCGCACCAAGCCCCTGCCCTGATTCACGACGCACTGCTTCATATCTAATTCATCAAAAGACACTTGGGCTTCTCAAATAAGGAACATTTTTATTAGCTTCCCCAAGAGTTTTATGGCACAAAGCCATACCTAATGATTCTATTTTATGGCAAGTTATACATTCAAACAGTGCTTTGAAGTCAGGCAGCAGGTGAAACTCAAATCTTTGTCAAAAAAAAAAGATTCCCCCGTTCATTCACTTTAAAAATGTTTATAAGCTTTCCAGCAGCTGGGAAAGTGATGTGGAGGATTGTAACAGGCTCCCCCTTCCTCACACGGGAGCCAGCGTGGGCTGACGCGACAGGCACTGTTCACCATGGGGCTGATTTTGCCTGCCTGCCCCCTCCGCCTGAGGACTTGTGCAAGTCTGAACACATTTTTGGCTGTCACACCTTGGGGGTTGGGGCTACTGGCATCGAGCAGGAAGAGGCCAGGGATGCTGTCCCCACCATGCACGAGACAGCCCCACCACATACTACTATCTGATCATCTGGCCCAAGACGTCAGTAATGCCAAGGGTGAGAAACCCTGCCTTAGGGCTTCTTCTGGACTAGGCATGGCATGCCCCCCCAACTCACACCTCACATCAGACACTGATTTTATCACTGCGCCAGGTGTTCAGTGCTGACAAATGAGACTTATATTCTTTTACGTATTCTGGGTATACATTTTCAATGAGCAAGAATAAAACGTCATCCCAAACAAAATCAGTTCAGTTCGGTTCAGTCTCTCAGTCGTCTCTAACTCTTTGCGAACCCATGAACCGCAGCATGCCAGGCCTCCCTGTCTATCTCCAACTCCCGGAGTTTACCCAAACTCATATCCATTGAGTCAGTGATGCAATCCAGCCATCTCGTCCTCTGTCATCAAACAAAATAAGGAAAGTGAAAAATAAGACCACCTTAGGGGTTTCCCTGGTGGTTCAGTGGTAAAGAATCCATCTGCCGATGCAGAAGACGCAGGTTTGAGCCTGATCCGGGAAGATCCCACATGCCACGGAGCGACTAAGCCCTGTGCCACAACTACTGAAGCCCGCATGCCCTAGAGCCTGCGCTCTGCCACAGGAGAAGCCACTGCAGTGAGACACCCTCACACCACAGCTAGAGAGTAGTCCCCGCTCACCGTAACTAGAGAGAAGCCTTCGCACAGCCATGAAGATCGAGCACAACCAAAAATAAATAATAATTAAAAAAAACCCTCCACCTTAGAAGTTCAGAACACATGACAATAGTCACCGTTAACTAAAGCCTCCCAATAGTTCCTCTGCACATTTTAAGCCCCACCCAAGTTGGAATTTATCTACTGAAAAAACAATATAATTAATTCAAGCCATCGGTACTACTGAACATCACCACAGACGTGTGCTGAAAAGCAAAGCCAATTCTCTACTAAATTGTGGTGATGCGGTCATCACAGCCCTGGGCTTGAGTCACCAGATTCACCACTCCCAAGCGCTGGGTCTCCATCACTTCCCTTCTCGGAGCTTGTGTTCTCCTGATCAGCACAGTGGACAGAAGGCAACTTGCCCTCCCACCCTTCAGGGAATTGTAAGAGCCAGCTGAGTTCATGGGTGGGAAAAACTGCTTTGTAAACTGTAAGAAGCTATATAAACACATGTCAATATATTTTTAACATTTATACAAGACAATCTGTGACAACCAAGGGTCTTTCAGATGCTTGGATTCTTTTCATGAAATGTCACAACTAAAAATGACTTTGGAAATCAACTAATTCAATCCCTTAATTTTACAGAATGTGAAGATGACCATCACAGAGGTCAAGTGACCCAGCTAAGGCCAAGCAACAGCCCAGATGGGCTCAGGTCCAGCCAGGACACTTGCCACACCTTGCCGCTGGTGGTGCTTTCCCTTCCTGTTTAAGTTCCTAGAGTGCAGAAACACATCTTACACACGACGTTCAGAGGGTCTTGAACAAAGTAAACAAATATTTGCCAAATCAGTGAATCTTGACTTACCACATCATAGCCTGTTGGGGCTCGGTTCCGAGAAGCCACCACCCCGACTCCTGTGATGGGATCCATTGACGTCTCTGGCAAGGCTTCTGAAAGGTCTTTGACTTCAGGCATGGTGGCTTGCTCCTGATTCCAAAAAGGAAAAAGAAAGCACAAAATTCAAATGGAGCATTTAAAGTGAGCAATACAAAGTCTCAAACAGAACCAGAATCCTGGGGCAAATATCCTGAACTCAGCTTCACATACATGGACCAGCTAAGGGAGCCCTGGCTTTACCCGACCCTTTCCTCAGATCAAGAATTCAAGTAGGGATTTCCCTGGTGGTCCAGTGGCTAAGGCTCTGTGCTCCCAAAGCCAGGAGGCCTGGGTTCGATCCCTGGTCAGGGAACTAGATCCCACATGCCACAATTAAGAGTTCACATGCTTCAACAAAGATCAAAGATCCCATATGCCCCAACTAAGACCTGGCACAGCCAAATACATAAACAAATACTCTATTAAAAAAAAAAAAAAAGAAATCAAGTCATCTCCAGCTCCTGCTCTTCTCAAGTGAGTTTTGAACACTCTCCCGCCCTGCTGTCTGACTTCTATACAGATACCAGCAGCTTCTCTGAGGATAAATCAGACATGGTTAAATCTAGCAACACCTTCCATCTCTCCCCCTCACAGCATCTCCTGGCAGAAGAACAGCCCTCCAAATCCACAGCCATGACTACATCCAAGGGTGGGCTGTTGGGGAGGCAGAGCTTTGTGAACACATAGAGGAAAGTGCTCTTGCCATGGAGGACACAGAAAGGCAATGGAGTCCAGGCTCCATGACTACAGCTGGTGAGCAGGCAAGCAAAGATTCAGGACACCGACAGCTGCAGAGCTGCTGTGACAACTAAGGGAATCCCGTAAACGAAGGGCCTGGAGAGGTCCCCTGGCACACAGTAGGCCCTCAGCAAAATGCAGGTGAGAAGGGTGGGTGAGGGACACAAAGGTCCAGTGTAGTCAGCCAGAAGCGTGGTCACGGCTGTTCCCAAGAGGACCGGGGGGTCCCTTTGTTGTGTTTAATCCCAGGGTCATGTGGACACTTACTCAAAGCTAAACACGAACAATGACTGTAATTCTTGTTGGACACTGGGAGGAAGGGAGGGAAATGAAATTATTATTCTGCTGCTGCCTGCCTCCTGATGTGACCGGAGGAGACCAACAGAATGTAGAGAGCACTGGGTCTGGGCAGCTCCAGTGGCAGTGTACCAGAAAGCATATAAAATGGTAACACCTTATGTAAATGACTTCTAGAGCTTTTTCAAAGGACCAGCAGTGGAAAACAGCAAGTTAAATTCTACCTCCTTCTGCAGCGATTTCATTCCACTGGCTGTAGGGTCTGTCAGATCTCTCAAGGCTGGTTACTGCTGCTAAAGCAAACCAAACACTCTCGTCTAACTGGGCAGCCAGTAGGAATATTTTAAGTTCTCAGCCTAGAATCAGAAAAGGCAGAGGCCATTAAAAATGACTACAGCCTCCTCCGTAAAAACAACCAGAGGGCTGTATGCAAGTCACCGTGTAATCAGCATTCCCTGGAACCCACGAAAGGCTCCAGAAACAGGCTCGTCAGTGCCAGGGAGCTAATTCTCTGATCAAGGCTAGGAAGCGCCTGCCAGCAGCCACAGTCTCAGCTTCTGTTTATGACAAAAGCCAAACTAAGTTAAGCTTTACTTAATTCTACTGAAAATAAGCTTCTGGAAGTAAAGGGCAGGGGGGCAGGACATCACACCGCATCACTGAATCGTTTTCTATTTTCAGATCTTATTTACCAGGCGAGTTTATCTGCATAAAGCACAGGGCTCAGTGCTTCCTGCACACAGTAGGCACTGAGTGAATATTTCCTGAATGAATCCGCAGGGATGCCCCCAGTCAGGAAGGTTTAGAATTCACTATCTGCACCAGCAGAATCCAAAGCAAACTGATCAAAAAGTACTTCATTTGGAAAACTCGGTATTCTTGGTTAACATGGAAATAACATCGCTGCCGTTAGCAAAATACTGTTATACCTGTTGTTGGTTACCGAAATGCTTTGCAATTAACAACTCATTAACAGAAGACACTGAATTCTGCCAGTGCTAAAATATCATGCTGTGAATTTAATAAAGAACATAAGACGTAAGTTTTATTATTATTATTATTATTAAGATAGTGCTGCCTCTACTATCTGAGGTGGGGGGTGGGGAGCATGGGAATAAATAAGAAATATTTTATTCGCTGAGGGATGCCCCATCCTCGGGTCACTGCATCCCGGTCCAGGTACCAACCGCCCTCCTCTGCTCTGCAGCGCGAGCAAGTTGCGGGAGCGGGGGAAGCTGACGCCGCTGCTCCCACAATGCACCGGGCAGCCGGGCACCGGGCCCCAAGATGGCTGCGGGCAGCCTCCTGAGCAGACAAAGGAGCCGGCCGGCGGGCTGCGGGCCTGCAGGGTGGGAGGATGCGGCGGGCAGGGCATTAGCACTGAGCATCTCAGATGCACGCCTCCACCCCCGCCCCCACACCCCACACACACCCCCAGTGGCAGTGCCCTGGGGGATCCAGCAGCCTTTGTGAAATACAGACAAATGACTCCTCGCTGGGACGGCGGAGGAAAGCGCCACCACCAGCAAAGGAAGCTTTTAATGAGAAACGCCCAAGATATCCATGGCAGAGGCAATCACTCAGAGCCGCTTGCCCTGAATTACATATTTTCTGACTGCAAATTACTCTTAACAGCGTCTCTACCGTCACTTCAATTGACCTTCCTCACAAAAGGCCATTTATTAACTAGCACTCGGCGCTCCCTGGGCTGCGCGGAACCTCCGGCCCGAAGGGGATGGCACGGCAGCGGCCGCGGCTGCCCGGGTCACAAGCCAGGCCTCGGCGAAGGGGAGAAGAGGCCATTAATGGGGTGGGGGGGTGGGGGGGGGTGGGTGCTGCAGAGCAGAGCTGCCTGGGGAGAGGGGCAGACGAGCGGGGGTGTTTAAGACCACCATTAACCTGTCTGGCAAGACGCTGACGCTGGGCTGAAGCAGAAAATGCCAGGCCTGCTTGCAACAACAGGCATCCTCCTCAGCTCTCTTTGCCCAGCCTGGCATCCACCTCCAGCTCCAAATTCTAGCTGCACACAGAACGCACTCACACACCTCCCCGCATCTGAGCAGTGCCCTGCAATTACCAAAAAAGCTTTCACCAGCTCCTTCTCAACTGATGCTCACACCAAACCTAGGAAGTGGACTGGAGCATATTAATCCCTATTTCAGAGGAAAGAAACAGAGGCCTGGAGTTCTCAGATGCCATGGGCTGGCAGAAGGCAGAGCCCCAGGGGCCTCTGACCCTCCCTCCCCAGTCTGGTCTACTTTCCACACACTGGGCAGAGACAGACCCAACTTCCCATCCCATACCTGATCAAGAAAGTGCTCTCAGCACCAATTATATTTTAAAATGCCAAAGCTCTCTTTTCTCTAGCAGTAACCCAGTAAGTGAAGCGAGGGGGAGAAAAGTATTGAGAGATAAAAGTAACATGGGATTAATTTTCCTCACACCTCAGTTTCGAGATGCAACATTTCCCTCATAAATAATTTACAGCAATAAAAATGAGCTAAGGCCATGTTTGTGTAGGACAGAGGTAAATTTAGGCCTAATGAGGGAGACCCGCGTGCTGCACAGGAGGGAACGGGGTGATGTACAGCATGGTGTGAACACAATCAACAGCACCCGGGGGGGGGCCGGCGGGGGAGCCTCCATTGCCAACTGCAAGTTGCACCGCCAGCGGAGGCGGGGGCAGGGGATGGGGAAACTTCTACTGCCCCAGCTGTGGCTGCAAGGAGGGTCCCTAGAGGAAAAGCCAAAAGTTCACTCAGTGTTTTAGATGACAAGATAACAGAGACCGAGATTTCTGAGAACTCTAGGAAGGAGCCAACCTGAAGCTAAGTGGATTTCCAGGAAATGTCAGGAGAGGAATGACGACAGTAGCAGCACCTGGGAGTCACGTCTGATTTCGGGCAGGGTCGGAAGAGTAGAGAGTACCCTGGCAGCACTGACCTTGACCTAGTCCTCCTAGCTTAACCTCACAGGTCGTCCAGTCCCTGTCTATCCCGAGCGTGCAGCCAGCCTCACTCAGACCATCGCCAAGGCTGGGGGCTACAGAGCCTCACCCTGGGCAGCTGTGCCTGTGTCTGTCCCAAGAGGATTTCTCCACAAAGCAGGGGGAGAAAGAGAGAGACAGCGAGCGCGAGGATGAGAGTAAGTGTGTGTGTTGTACATCCTGGGACTGGGGGACTGGGATGAAGAGTGACAGAGAATGAGAGAGAATGTATATGTATGTGTGTGTGTGTATGTGTGTGTGTGGAGAGTGCGTGAGAGAGAGAATGTGTGTATGTGTGTGTGTGTGTGTGTGGAGAGTGCGTGAGAGAGAGAGAGAGAGAGTGTGTGTGTGGTACTTCCTGGGACTGAAGGACTGGATGGGGCCAGTTAGGGCGAGGTGTGTTTTCCAGACCCAGCAGGATTTTTTCCAGCCGTGCTCAATGATTTCCATCCAGCAACACTGGGTAAGAGAAGAGCTTCCTGAGTGTGCACCGAACAGTGCCCGGGGGAGGTCCCAGCCCCCCGGCACGGCAGCACCTCACCAAGGCTGTCGCCCCAGGTTCACAGAGAAATGAACTTTAACTATAAAGCCCCTTCACACAGACAGCACACGGCTCCCTTGTAGCTGATCAAAGAATTACTACGACAGTGTGCTTAATCCCTAAAAGTCAGCAGTGCTGGGCTTAACTGATGCTTAACATTGTTTCAGTATCAAAGGCGTGCCTCCCAGCCGCAGTCTGGGAGAAAACTAAGCTACTGAATCACAGTTGAAAACTCAGGGGAACTTTGATATCATCTCTGTTTAATTTCCCCGGCCCTGTGAGCCTGGGGTTTATCTCGTTTTATCAACTCCTGTACTGAAATCAAAACCCAACTAACAGAGCTGAGACCTCTCTCCACCGAGGCCCTTCCAGCAGCAGGGTAGGGCATGAGCCGAGGAGTTTAAAGCACATTGGGGGTGGGGGGAGGCAACAACTGCCGGGGGGCAGGGGATGCTGCCTTCAAAGGAGGCACAGCAGGAACCCAGGACAAGGAAGGAAGACCAGCTCAGAAGCGGAGCCAGTGCTGCCCACCAGGGCTGAAGGTGGGACTTGCACACAGCTTTGGAGGAGAGTAATATCAAAGTATTGGGGGGTGGGGCAGGTTAGATAGGGCTACTGGGATTGAAATGACAAAACCAGTGGGTTAATTAAGTCTCTACAGAAGGATGAACTTGAGATCGGATTGTCTGAAATCCAAAGTCAAGGGCAGAAAAGACATAAATTGTCTGCCCACATCTACCAGCTTGCAGAGCTGGGGAAAAGCAGTGGATAAATATTTCACTCCCCGTGGCAAACGGCCGAAGAGCAGAGCCTCCCTGCGGAAAAGCTGCAGCCCGGCGTGAGGCAGCTCTCTGCCTGCTTCCCAGCAGCTCGGTGGTGGCGGTGGGCTGCAGGAACCCCTGCTCGTCTCTGTTACCCCATAACTACCGGTTCCTTCCTGCTAACAAATCTTAAGCGGGGGACAGAAGGACAGGGGAGGAAGTTGGTGGCTAGGCTTCACCCAGGTACCCACAACACACACAAATACACAAACCCGGCCACCGCAGGCAGCCATGGCGCATGCAGAGCCCTACCTCCTCAGGAGACTGCAGGCTGAGGTCAGGGTCCATGCAGCACCCAGGCAAACGGCCAGCTAGCTCTGGGCACCACCCATAGGGATAGCGCACACAGGCTGAGAGGCGGCCACCGTGGAACCTCAGGATAGCCTCCTGGTGCGTCCTGTACTTTGGCCTGGACATTTGATCCGAGTGACGAGTCAGAAACCAAATCGTTCTGACAAATGCTGTCGAGTACGATCTGGTGGCAACAGGCCACAGGCTGCTGGGAAGGCTGCTAAGATACTGGGGAATGAAAGCAAGTATTTTCCTAAGCTCCCCTGGATCACAAAGAACTTTCCAGCCAGGGAACTAACAATGGCGAGCACTTCCTTTTTTTCCCAGTAAAAGTCTGTTACTTCTAATAGAAGAATCTGGTGTACAAATGCATCCACCCCATCAGACCTCTGCTTAGACTGGCATTAACCATTTGATAGCCAAACAGATTTATCATAAACCATGTGAGGCACACCTGGGGTTTGGGTGGCTGCAGTACAGTGCAGTGCTGGATCCCAGAATATACTCTCCCAAAATAAATCCGGATCAAGTTCTACAGCACGGCCGTGGCTAAAGGCCTGCCCCTACAGGCCCAGCTCTGCAAAACCAGGGAGCCTGGTGCTGGGGAGGAGGGGGCATTCTCTAGAACACTGTGAGCCCCACCCCAGCTTGCTCACCTTTACTGCAGATGAAGGCCGTCCCTACCCACTCCCATCAGGTCTTAGTGCCATAGTGCCCCCTGGAGAGAAGGCAGAAGGTGGACCCCCATGGAAGGCAGACACCCTACAAATGAAACCATCCCAGGAGGCCCCAAGAGCCGGCTGGCCGTTTGCCTAATATTCGGTGACGGGAAACGGTCACAGCCTTGGCTTGATGAGCAGTGTCTGCTGAGTAAAAATGCTAACATGTCACCTCAACATTGGGCAATGGGCCCTGAGGCCAGAATCGTCAGAACACCTGGCTTCAGGTCAGTAGATACCCCACCTCATCACCACCCACGCTCTTGACTTTCACATGGGCCTTAAGAGTTTCTTTGGTCATGCACTCATTCTACCTGTGTGTGCTGATGACTCCAAATTACCTCCAAGGCTGGCATTTTTCTCCTGAGACTCAGATATGTGTATCTGGTGCCCTGCTGGCTATTGCCACCTGCGTGTCCCATTGATACCTTCAACCTGGCTGACCTCGTCATCCTCCCCCCGAGGCATCTCCACATCCCTAGTACCGAACAGGACCTGGTGCATAACAGTCAGCTCACAGATGTCTGTGGAAAGCTCTTGTGCTGAGCATGGAGCAGCGACGAAGATGGGAAGCCCGACATTCTCGAACTCTAGCATGCTTGAGTCACCTAGAGAATTTACGAAAACAAAGTCGTACACCCACTCCCCGAGGTGCTGACTCGGTGCCTGAGAAGCTGCATTTCTAACAAGATCCAGGTAGATGCTGAAACAGCTGGTCCACAGTCCAAAGTCTGAGTAAAAGGCAGTAGGTACTCATGGGATGTTTGATGAAGGAAGGAAATTGAGGCAGGGAGGGAAGAGGGAAGAAGGAACCTAAAGGTCATCATCCCTGGGGAGCAGCCTCAGAGTAAGTCCTTCAGTCTTTCCCTCCCTAACACAGGTTACCCAAGAGCACCCAAACCCTCCCCTATGGCACCCACCCCACCATTCAAACTCTGGGTCACATCTCCTATTCACCCCAAATCTTCCCCACTGCCCAGCCAGACAGATGCTGTCACTAAGAATCCTGATGTTGTCCAAGGACATGACCTTAGCACATGGGCACACATGCGCACACACACATATACATACACACACACGTAAAGAAACACGGTCTTGACTCTCAGAAGGTTACAACACTTTCCTAAGCAGAGCATTAGTTGTTCAAAGGTATATGTCCATCATAGTACCTAGTCTATAGTGAATACTCAATAAATTTGCATCATCAATAAATAGACTATAGATAAATGGATGGATGGATGGGAGGATGGATAAACGAAGTCCCTGTCCTGCTTTCAAAACTGTCTGTGTTCCACTGGACTAAGGGGGCACGTAAAGCAGCAGGAGCAATGGTGAGCGTGCCCCGCTGGGTCATTGATGCCTGGTGCAGGACAAACACCACAACTCCAGGGCCGAGCCACCTGCCGAGCAAGGGAGGTGGGACCTCAGTACTCTGGGCAGTTCCAGAAGCAGGTCTGCCCTAGATCCAGAGTAGGCTGGATAAGGACCTGGCCGGGGGCTCCGTGAAGACTCCCCATGGAGTTTGTAAAAACTACAGCTACTCTCCAGGTTCTGATCTGATTGGTCTGGGCTGGGGCAGAGGCTGGATAATGCACTGCCCAGGTGCAGTGGCACTGTGCTGGGTGACACAGCGACAGGTAAGTCATGGCCACCACCCACGGGGCTCACAGGCTAGAGGAAATGTCCTCAAAGAAAGGAACTGTAAATGAAGGGGACACTCCCTTCTGCCGGGGGCAGGTGGTGAGGGTGCGGACAGGGTGCTGGCCTTCCTGAAAGATAGCGGGCACAGAGTGCTGCAAGAGGTGCGGGGAGAGCACAGGGCAATAGCAGTGGCACGAAGCGCCGGGCTGTCTAGGGAACTGTTAGGAGCAAGGGGCTCTGAAACAAGCTCACGAAATGCTAAACAAGCAAAACCTTTCCAAACCTGTCTGCGCTTCTCTGCTCCTTCTAAGGTCCAAGCAATGATGAGGATCTAAGGAGCGCCCCAGTCGTCGGAAGGGAGATTCCCAAGTCTTGGGTTCCCATTTCCTCTCCTGAAGCTGAACGCTTCTCAAGCTATTGCCACTTCCTGCAGACCCGGCAGGGCCTCTACGCTGTTAGCTCCGGGGAGGGCTGGGTGGTAAAGTAGACAAATAGGAAAGGTGTGGGCTTTGGACTCAGAGGAACCAGGGCTTGAGCTGCAACTCAGACACAGCTGTGTGACCGCAGGCAGGCAAACTGCACTGGGCCTGAGTTTCCACTCCTATAAAACTGGAACAATGCATAATATTCTCTTTACAGGGTTTTAAACTATATAAAGTACTTGTAGGACTTCCATTAAAAGAAACAAAAGAATGGGAGAAAATATTTGCAAACCATATATATCTGATAAGAGGTTAAAAATCCAGGCTTCCTTGGTGGTCCAGTGGTTAAGAATCTGCCTTGCAATACACACTTCCCTGATAGCTCAGTTGGTAAAGAATCTGCCTGCAATGCAGGAGACCCCAGTTTGATTCCTGGATCTGGAAGATCCCCTGGAGAAGGGATAGGCTACCCTCTCCAGTATTCTTGGCCTTCCCTGGTGGTTCAGCTGGTAAAGAATCCTCCCGCAATGCAGGAGACCTAGGTTTGATCCCTGGGTTGGGAAGATCCCCTGGAGGAGGGAAAGGCTACCCACTCCAGTATTCTGGCCTGGAGAAGCTCAAATGGTAAAGAATCTGCCTGCCATGCAGGAGACCAGGGTTCAATTCCTGGGTTGGGAAGTTCCTCTGGAGAAGGGAATGGCAATCCACTCCAGTATTCTTGCCTGGACAGAGAAGCCTGGTGGGCTACAGTCCATGGGGTTGCAAAGAATTGGACACGACTGAGCGACTAACACACACACACACACACACACACACACACAGAGTCCATGGGGTTGCACAGAGTTGGACATGACTGAGAAACTTTCACTTTTCACTTTGCAATGTGGGGCATATGGGTTTGATCCCTGGTCTGGGAAGATCTCACATGCCAAAGGGCAATAAGCCTGTGCATCATAATTATTGAGCCTGTGCTCTAGAACCTGTGCTCAGCAATGAGAGAAGCCACCAAAATGAGAAGTCCATACACCGAAACTAGAGAAAGTCTACATGCAGCAATGAAGACCCAGTGCAGCCAAAAATAAATGAAAGAAAAACAAACAAAATATATGCAAGGTTAAAATCCAAGTCTATAAAGAACTCCTACAACAGAGCAATAACAGAAAGCAAGTAACTTGATGAAAAAAAAAGGGTAAAGGACTTGAAAAGGCTTTTCTCCAAGGGAGATATACAAATGTCCAAAAAGCATCTGAAAAGATGTTCAGTGTCACTACTCACTAGGGAAATGCAAACCAAAACCACAGTGAGATATCATCTCAGACCCATGAGGACGGTTACTGTGCTGTGCTTAGTCGCTTAATCGTGTCCGACTCTTTGCCACCCCATGGACTGTAGCCCACCGGTCTCTTCTGTCCATGGGGATTCTCCAGGCAAGAATACTGGAAGGGGTTGCTATGCCCTCCAGATGGTTACTAGCAAAACCCAGAAAATTAGTATAGTTGAGGATGTGGAAAAATGGGAAACCTGGGGCACTCTTGGTGGAAAAGGAAATGCAGCAACTATGGAAAACAGTATGGTGATTCCTCAAAAAATTAAAAGTAGAATGACTATATGATCTGGCAAATCCACTTCTGGATATATACCCAAAAGAACTGGATATAGAGTCTCGAAGAGATATTTGTATGTATATGTTCACAGCAGCATTATTCACGATAGCCAAAAGGTGGAAGTAACCCAAGTGTCCACAGACAGATAAATGGATAAGTAAAATGGGGTCTTTACATACAATGGAGTACTATTGCTAAAAAGGAAGGAAATTCTGACACATGCTACAGTGTGGATGAACATTGACGTTGTTAGGCTAAGTGAAATAAGACAGTCACAAAAAGACAAATACTACATGATTCCATTTATATGAGGTATGAGGTACTCACAGTAGTCAAATTCATAGAAAGTAGAATGGTGGTTGCCAGATGCTGGAGGAGGAGAAAATGGGAGTTGCATAATGAGCACAGACGGCCCTTGAACAATGCAGGAGTTAGGAATACCAACTCTCCGAGTCGTCAGAAATCTGAATATACCTTATAGGTGGCCCTCCAAATTCACGGTCCCTCCCATGTGGGGGTTCAACTCACTGGGAAAGGTGTAGTACTGCAACAGTTATTATTGAAAAAATTCCATCTGTAAGTGGACCTGAGCAGTTCATACGCATGTTGTTCAAGGGTCAACTGTACAGAGTTTCAGTTCTGCAAAATGAAAAAGTTCTAGCGGTTAGTTGTACAACAACTTGAATGCACTTAATGCCACCAATGCATTAGGTAGCAAATTAGGATGGCAAACTTTATTTTGTGTGTTTCACCGTATTTTTAAAAAGCATCTGTAACTGTGGTCCTCAAATTTCAGTAAGCATTAAGTACAACCTAAGATTCTTGTTCAACAGGCAGATTCTGGGGTCCCTTCCCCAGATATTCTGATTCAAAGTCTGGGTTTGAGGCCTTGGGATCTGCATTTCAATCAACATCCTGGGGATATTTAGCTCATTAAGAATTCATTTATTTCTCTCTTCTAAAGGATCAAAGGATATTCTTTTGAACATTTTCCTGGGCAGATCAGTACCTGAAAAAAAAAAAATGTGTGTGTGTGTGTGTGCGCACGCGTGTGTGTGTGTGTGTGTATGTGTGTAGAACAATCCCAAAGCCACAGGCCCAACAAGATGGCCCTCCAGTTTTCAGGGGAGTCTGAGCTGCTACAAAGCTCAAGTACATGACCCCTGGGCTCTGGGCCCACAGGCCTCTCACATTTCAGCCTACACAAGCTCTGCATCTCACCAGAAGTGTGTCGTGTAACCCAACGCTTGCCCACAGGATGTCCCCAGCAAGGAGGTAATGTCAAGCACACCCTGCCTCCCAAGCAGCGGGGAAGAAGAGATCTGAGGCAAGCAACCCCACTGCAAACAGTGCAGACAACTAGGGAAACCACAATTCCCAGTGGCGGCCCAGTGAGCAGGGGGCCAAGGAGAGCCCGTGTGGCCAGGCACCACAGGCCAGGGAGAGCCTCAGATACAGCCAGGACAGCCTGCAGAAAGGCAGCTCATTCAGGGAACCCAGGCCTCCCCTCCCACAACCCAGTGAGCAAACAAGACCCTGCTCACTCAGCCGCAGCCAACTAAACGCAGTGTTCTCAGCCCATCATATCCAGCCATGTAGTCATTTGTTATCTTCATCATCATAACAGCACCTCTGACGTTTCCCACGCTTGACTCCAACACCGTCATTGCTTTTCAGCGTGGCAAGGACGCCGCGCTCTGAGCACGAGGCACGGAGCACTTTCAACCTGCTATGGCAGCGGGGCCCAGGACGCTTGGACCCAGACAGCCCCTGCCCCAGCCCCCACTTACCCCTTCTAAGGCCCTGAGAGCAGATCACAAAGTGTTCACGTGGTCGTGTGGTTTTGTAAAATGTACAGCAAGATATTCTTGCATTGTTTTTCTTCCAGCCCCTCCCACCCACAACAAATTGTCAAAATGGCAGACCCACAACAAATTGTCAAAATGGCAGACCCACAAAACTAGGGTCTTAGACCCCTAGTTAATTGACTAGGGGTTAGGGTTAGACCCCACTTAAATTTAGTGAGGATCCCCCCACCCCATCCACAGTGTCACACATATTCACATACCTTAACTCGTTCAGCCTTACAGAGTAGGTTTTACGCTTAGGTCTCTTTAATAAATAAGCAAATGGGGATTCTGAAAGGTCCCATGAGGTTCCATGACTTGCCTAGGGTTACCTAGGTTCCAGGAGGTATCCTGAGATTCCAAGCCCAGTGTTCATTCTACTCCCATCCTTTCCTGCTGCTGCTGCTGCTAAACTGCTTCAGTCGTGACCGACTCTGTGCGACCCCAGAGACGGCAGCCCACCAGGCTCCCCCATCCCTGGGATTCTCCAGGCAAGAACACTGGAGTGGGTTGCCATTTCCTTCTCCAATGCATGAAAGTGAAAAGTGAAAGGGAAGTTGCTCGGTCATCTCTGACTCTTAGCGACCCCATGGACTGCAGCCTACCAGGCTCCTCCGTCCATGGGATTTTCCAGGCAAGAGTACTGGAGTGGGGTGCCATTGCCTTCTCCGCATCCTTTCCTAGTGGCCCTCAATACAACCACTAACAGAGAAGCACAGTAAACAAAACTGAAGCTACTCTTCTGATTAACCAGTTAACAAACCCTGAATACTAACCACTAATTTTTACTGACCACTTGCCCTGTGGCAGGCACGGAGCTGAGCATTGCTCCTGTTATTTTTCTCTTATTTCTTAACTATAATCCTATGAGATAGACATTATCATGAGCCTCACTCTACAGATGAGGAAACTGAGGCTCAGAAAAGTTCACTAATTTGCGTAAGAACACACAATAAGGAGAGCCAAGGCATAAGCTGAGGTCTAATTCTGATGTTCTCGCATTTAATCATGGTGTACTGTACTCTTCCATCTAGAAGTGGGGGAAAACCCCACCAGTGGGAAGGAGGCAAAGCAGAGAAATGCCTTTAGCATAAATCAGGAGTGTGGCCTAAAAGCTAGAAGGAAGGAATGAAAAATGTGGATCAGAGAAGATGATTCTGGGTTCAAGTGAACCAGTAATTGCTATGTCAATTGCTTTGCACAGGTCTTGGTGCCCAGGTCCCAGAAGAGGCCCCATCTCTCAGAGGCCCCATTTAAATATTCTATGCAAGGCATAACATCTTGAAATAGCCAGTTCAATTTCCCACAAGCAAGAAAGGTGTCACCTGTCTCCTGTGCTAACTTTCTGAGTACGCTGAGTTTTTGAGTTAGTCTAGGCTTCCACTGAGCTTATCTCCTAACTTTTCTAAGGTTTTTCTGGTGCAGCTGATAAGATTTTCTTGCCCTGTTAAAATGAGATGAGATCCAGCCAGCTGTCCAGAAATGTACAATGAGATTATATTGAGAAGGAACCACCAGAGACAAAGGCCCCTAAAGAGATTCCAGCTTGCTGTCTGCTTTGTGGCAGAAAACTGAGTCGGGGCTGGCTCATGGGTGGGGGCAGGGAGCAGAGAAGGGGCAACAGCCACTCCCTTTTTGCCCTCCAGTGGGACCTCCTCTGGGCCAGGCTGAAGAGGCTGTGGAGGGGTAGAGAATACAAGAATCATTTTTAATGGTTGGGAAAGGCTGATGATTTAGGAAGAGTTGTGTGTTGGTAACAAAGAGGACAAAGATGCTCATGGGTCTGGCTTCTTCACTTGGCCCCTGCCCTTGAGCCTCATTTGCACTGGAGTCCCCATGGGGTGACTATCAACAGGCTCACTACCCTTCAAGGATGGTACTCTGGGTCCTGGGTGCCTCGACCAGCACGTCACCTTGCAGACAGGTGCCCTGGAGTTTGGCTGTCCTCTCTGCTCTGCTCAGGTCACAGATGAGGCCGCAGATCATGCCCGAGGCTCAGGTGCAATCTGCTCGGCACCCACGTGACCACAGAGAGTGGACCCCGGGCCCCGCCAGTGAAACGAAGGTCCGGGTCTGTGCAGGTGGCCGCCGCGCCCCGGCACAGGTGGGCCGCCTCACCTTTCACCGTACGGACGTGGCTCTCGGCGACCTCACCTGCCACGGCCCAGGGGGTCGCTGCTCGCCCCGGGGTCCCCGCGCTATCCTCCCGCCTGCCGGCTGCAAGGCCAAGCCAGGACGCGAAGCCGCGGCGCGCGCAGGGCCGAGCAGAGGCCGCCGGGCCTGTCCCCGCGGCTGGCCGGGCACGGAGCCCGCAAGGCCTCGGTGCAGCCCGGCTCCGCCCGCCCGCCCGCCCCTCGGCCCGGGTTCCGCGCCCGCCCGCCCGCCCGTGCCCCGAAGGAGCAGGGCCGGCTCGGCCGAGCCTCCGCGGCGCCCGGCCCGCCCTCACTTAACTGTTCCCCGCTGGGGCGGCGGCGGCGGCGGCTGCGGCGGTGGCGGGTCCCGGCTCCGTCTCACGCAGAAGCAGCTTCTCATCGCCCGGGCGGCGCGGAAGGGGCCGGGCCCGGGGCCCAGGCGGCGGGGCCGGCAGCTCGAGCGCGAGCCTCACCGGGGAGCGGCGGCGGCGGCGGCGGCGGCGGCAGGGGCGGGGCGCGGCCTGGCGGCGGCGGCGGCGACAACGGCGGCTGCGGCTCCCTCGCGGGCCGCGGCGGCAGGCCGGGCTCCGGGCCTCCCGGCTCTGGCTCTGGCTCCGGGGGAGGCGCCGGGCGCCTGAGGCTAGCTCGGGCGGGAGGAGGGAGCGGGAGCCCTCGCGTCCGGAGCCCGCGCCGCCGCCCGGTCGGCACCCCGCCCCCGCCCCCCTGCCGCCGGCCTCCCCCACGGCCTGGCCCGTTAGCCCGGGGAGGGCCCTGGCGCCGCCGACCCGGCCTCTCAAAGAGTCCGCAACGGCCCCTCGGAGCAGCCCAGACCCGAGGGAGCCCCGGGCCTCTTGGAGCCTGGGCCCCGATTTCCCCCTCCGCCAAGCTGGTCTCTTCCAGGGACCCGCAGCCCCCTCTGCTCTCCTAGGCCTCACTATATCACTATACCCTAGACCAGTCCTTACATCCCTGGAAGCCTCCAGGCCTCTTGGAACCTGGGATAAACGTTACACACCCACACACACCCCGCACACACCCACATGCCTCTTGCAGGGACAGGGACACACACACACACCCCCACATGCCTCTTGCAGGGACACCCAGCCCTCCTTTTCCGGAAGCCCCCAGGCCTCTTGGAACCTGGGATAAATGTTACACACCCACACACACCCACATGCCTCTTGCAGGGACAGGGACACCCGCCCCCCCCTCCCCCCCGACATCACACACGCCTTTTGCAGGGACCCCCAGCCTCTTGGAACCTGGGATAAATGTTACACACCCCCATACACCCGCATGCCTCTTGCAGGGACTGGGACACACACACACACACCCCTTTTGCAGGAACACTCAGCCCTCCTATGCTTTACGGGACCCCAGACCAATCTTTCAGCTCAGCTCACTTGGTTCAGGAGACCCCATCGCCCAGCTGACCCAATACAAGCTTAGCCTGGCCACAGTCCCCAGTGCCAACACAGGCCTCTCACACTGACCCCAAATTCCTAGCAATATCTGTCTCCCTCTTATGCTACCTACAGAGGTCCAAAGCAAGGACTGTGAGGCTGGCTTAGGGGAAGTATTTAAAAGTTTAAGCTGATCTCTGGCCCTACAGTACTTGGGAAAATGTACAAGCCAGAGGATAAAATGGAACTGGATGAGGAGAGGGATCTAGGGCTTGGCCTTCAGCTAGAATGGCTAGTTGGTGGTGCCAAGTCTGCATCCTTAACCAAAAATGCCCCGCACAGCCCCAGCAAGGCACTTAGAGGGAGTGCCAGCATGAGATGAGGACCATGCAGGACTGATTAGTATCAGTTTGCTAATGTTTCAAGTCTAATTTCCACACATTCTTAGGCTTTTCTAAAATAGCTGTTTGATCCTTTAAAAAAAAGAAAAAGGTGTTCTGAAGAACTGATTGTTGAGGAAAATGTCCTATGGGGAAGCCTTCCTAGTGTGTGTATTCCAAGCATTTTTATCACTCAGAAATGCCACTGGTTCAGATGGTTTTACAGGCAATTTCTAGCAAACCATTAAGGAACAAATCATCTCTATGTTATTTAAACCGTTACACAGAAGAAAAAAGTTTTCCATTTCACTTCCCAAGTTTAGCATAACTGATACCAAAACTGACAGAGATAATACCAAAAAGGAGAGTTACAGGCCAGTTTCAGAACACAAGTCCCCAGAGAATTTAATACATGTTTTTTTGAAAAGGAGGTTCTGCAGTCAAATAACTTGAGAAAGTACTGCATGCCACCTATAGTCTACCTTTTAAAGAATCACAATAAGTATAATTAAGGTCTCTGTGATGTCCAGTTCAGTTCAGTTCAATCGCTCAGTCGTGTCCGACTCTTTGCGACCCCATGAACTGTAGCACGCTAGGCCTCCCTGTCCGTCACCAACTCCCGGAGTTCACTCAAACTCATGTCCATCGAGTCGGTGATGCCATCCAGCCATCTCATCCTCTGTTATCCCCTTCTCCTCCTGCCCCCAATCCCTCCCAGCATCAGAGTCTTTTCCAATGAGTCAACTCTTCGCATGAGGTGGCCAAAGTACTGGAGTTTCAGCTTCAGCATCAGTCCTTCCAATGAATACCCAGGACTGATCTCCTTTAGAATGGACTGGTTGGATCTCCTTGCAGTCCAAGGGACTCTCAAGAGTCTTCTCCAACACCACAGTTAAAAAGCATCAATTCTTCTGCGCTCAGCTTTCTTCACAGTCCAACTCTCACATCCATACATGACCACTGGAAAAACCATAGCCTTGACTAGATGGACCTTGTACAAGAGTAAACAAATCTGGTATTTCCCAAACTCATCTGAGCCAGGACCACCTTTTCAAAGTTCACCAATTAATCCCTAACCTGTGAATCATTACTCTTACAGACCAATCTGCTGAAGTATATAGTAGTTGCAAAACTACTAAATAAAATTTTAGCAATCTGAATCCAACTTGCTCTAAAACAAGTCAAAATCCACTATAATCAGGCAAGATTTATTCCAAAAGTACAAGGATGATTCAACATTAGTGACTCTGTAAACTCATTTCATTGGTAAAGAAAAATAAATCACAGGATATTATCAACAGAAGAGACACTTTAAAAATATTTTATAAATTCAACACCAATAGCTTATAATTTTCTTTTAAAAAAACCCTTAATAAACTAGGAAGAATATTTAAGCTTCTTAATGACAAAGTTTACTTAACAGAAGCCATCCATAAACATATTTAATGGTGAAACACTAAGGGCATTCTCATTTTAGTCAGAAACAAAACAAGAATGCCCACTATAATTGCTACAGACTAAAGCCAATACATGGAGAAGGCAATGGCACCCCACTCCAGTACTCTTGCCTGGAAAATCCCATGGACAGAGGAGCCTGGTAGGCTCCAGTCCATGGGGTCGCTAAGAGTCGGGCACGACTGAGAGACTTCACTTTCATTTTTCACTTTCTTGCATTGGAGAAGGAAATGGCAACCCACTCCAGTGTTCTTGCCTAGAGAATCCCAGGGACAGAGGAGCCTAGTGGGATGCCGTCTATGGGGTTACACAGAGTCAGACAGGACTGAAGCGACTTAGCAGCAGCAGCAGCAAAGCCAATACAATAAGATAAGAAAACTAAGAAATATAAATAATGGAAAAAGACAAACTTATCATTATTTGTTCGTGATGTCAATACATACCTAAACATAAAAATGGAAGGGAATCAACTAAAAAGCTTAGAGACTTTAGTAAAGTGGCTAGTTATAAGATAAAAACCAAACTCAATGGTTTTCCTAAATGTTAAAGAAAAAGGCTTATTTTCATAAAGAGAGACTTCCATTAGAGAAAGACTCATGGCCTCTCTCTGAAAAGGTCAGTTTTCATTCCAATCCCAAAGAAAAGGCAATGCCAAAGAATGTTCAAACTACCACACAATTGCACTCATCTCACACACTAGCAAAGTAATGCTCAAAATTCTCCAAGCCAGACTTCAACAGTATGTGAATCATGAACTTCCATATGTTCAAGCTGGATTTATAAATGGCAGAGGAACCAGAGATCAAATTGACAAAATCCGTTGGATCATCGAGAAAGCAAGAGAGTTCCAAAAAAACATCTACTTCTGCTTTATTGACTATGCCAAAGCCTTTGACTGTGTGGATCACAACAAACTGTGGAAAATTCTTAAAGAGATGGAAATACCAGACCACCTTACCTGCCTTCTGAGAAATCTGTATGCAGGTCAAGAAGCAACAGTTAGAACTAGACATAGAACAAACAGACTAGTTTCAAATGGAGAAAAGAGTACATCAAGGCTGTATATGATCACCCTGCTTATTTAACTTATATGCAGAGTACATCATGCAACATGCTGGGCTGGATGAAGCACAAGTTGGAATCAAGATTGCAGGGAGAAATACCAATAACCTCAGATATGCAAATGATACCACCCTTATGACAGAGAGCAAAGAAGAACTAAAGAGCCTCTTGTTGAAAGTGAAAGAGGGGAGTGAAAAAGTTGGCTTAAAACTAAACATTCAGAAAACTAAGATCATGGAATCTGGTCCCATCACTTTATGGTAAATAGATGGGGAAACAATGAAAATAGTGACAGACTTTATTTTTGTGGGCTCCAAAATCACTGCAGATGGTGATTGCAGCCATGAAATTAAAAGATACTTGCTCCTTGGAAGAAAAGCTGTGATCACCCTAGACAGCATATTAAAAAGCAGAGACATTACTTTGCCAACAAAGGTTCATCTAGTCAAAGCTATGGTTTCTCCATTAGTCATGGATGGATGTGAGAGTTGGACTATAAAGAAAGTTGAGCACTGAAGAATTGATGCTTTTGAACTGTGGTGTTGGAGAAGACTCTTGAGAGTCCCTTGGACTGCAAGGAGGTCAAACCAGTCAATCCTAAAGGAAATCAGTCCTGAATGTTCATTGAAAGTTCTAATGCTAAAGCTGAAACTCCAATACTAAAGCTGAAACTCCAATACTTTGGCCACCTGATACAAAGAACTGACTCATTTGAAAAGACCCTTATGCTGGTCAGGATTGAAGGCAGGAGGAGAAGGGATGACAGAGGATGAGATGGTTGGATGGCATCACCAATTTGATGGACATGAGTCTGAGCAGGCTCTGGGAGTTGGTGATGCACAGAGAAGCCTGGCGTGCTGCAGTCAGGGGTCGGAAAGTGTCAGACAGGACTGAACCACTGAACTGAACTGAACATGGCCTGTCCCCACCCTAGAGGAAAATGAATGACAACCTGATTAGTGAATTTGGGAGAAGGGAGTGGACAAGAATAGATGCTTATGAGTTCTCTTTTTGGCTTTGGCTGACTGCAGAAAGCAAATATTTTCATGTGCTCTCCACTATGTGGTAAGTGGACTATTTGCCAGAACTACCTCTTTCTATAGAAGTAAATCTATCCAATTCAGGAGGAAATACAGGAAGCCCACTCGGCTTCAGGTCAAAAGCTACATTTTCCAGCCAAGTTTATCAGTGATGAATGTAGTATTTTTATCTCCTATGCCTCAGTTTCTTCCAAATTCAGAAAAGGAAGAAATGTATTACTTATGGGGTCCCCTAAACACAATACTAAATACCTGTGATTTCCATTTATAAAGTATGCCTTTTTAAAAAAATATTCCATTAGCAATGAATAAATACTATGAAATACATAGGCATACCTTAACAAGAAATGTCGAGGCCCATAAGAAAAAAACCTATAAAACCTTACTGAAGAACCTAGAAAATAAGTTCTTAGGTAAAGGAAAAACATAACAAATCCCTGAGCAGGAAGTCTGAATATTGCAAAGATGACATGCTTCCCAGACTCAACTTGTATACTTAGTGGAATTCAAATCAAAGAACCAATGTGATTTTGGGGGTAGGGTGCAATGGAACATAGCAAAATTATTTTAAAACTAATAATAAAAATAAAAATAAACTTGATAAATATGGAAAAATATCTAGGAAATTTAAAAAACTAAATAATAATTTTAAATTATTATTATAAGAACATTATTAATGAATATAAAATATAAAGTAAACATCATAGAACAGTAATAATACTGTTCTAACATATTAAAATATAATGTAAAACTTCATTAAATAAAATTGTGGGCCACTAGTATAAGTTCCGGAGAAGGCAATGGCACCCCACTCCAGTACTCTTGCCTGGAAAATCCCATGGGCGGAGGAGCCTGGTTGGCTGCAGTCCATGGGGTTGCTAGGAGTCGGACACGACTGAGCAACTTCACTTTCACTTTTCACTTCCATGCATTGGAGAAGGAAATGGCAACCCACTCCAGTGTTCTTGCCTGGAGAATCCCAGGGATGGGGGAGCCTGGTGGGCTGCCGTCTATGGGGTCGCACAGAGTCAGACATGACTGAAGCGACTTAGCAGCAGCAGCAGCAGTATAAGTTTGGCTTCACTGATAGCTCAGTTGGTAAAGAATCCACCTGCAATGCCTGCTTATAAATGCTTTGTTTCTATCCACTGATCTATTTGCATATTTCTAATATTCCACTCCAAATCATATTATCTTGCTTAGACCACTTCAATGAATTTTTTACTGATCTGGCTTTGACTCCATCCAAACAATGGAAAATAGCAACCAGAGTGATCATTAAATAATAATAACAATAAAATATATCAAGTCACTCCCTCTCTTAAAGCTCTCCAGTGAGTTTCCATAACATAAATTCAAATACCGCAACATGACCTACATGATCTTGTCTTGTCTAGACCTTGCATCCCCTTCATCTCCTTCTCAGCTGTTCTAGTCACACCCATTGCCTTTTAGATCCTTTAACATCAAAGTTCTTTCTTCCCTGGGGGATTTCAGCTAGTGCACTCCTCCTAAGCTCTTCTCATCCTTAAACTCTGAGCTTAAATGTCACCTCCTTGGAGGCCTTCACTGGTCATCTATTTAAGTTAGGTCCCCAGTGTTTTCATACCATATCAGTTCATTTCCTGCTTATCACTTACCACAATTTGTAACTATTTACTAGTCGTTTGGATTTCCCTTGTGGCTCAGTGGTAAAGACTCCACCTGCCGATGCAGGAGACACAGGTTTAATCTTTGGGTTGGGAAGATCGCCTGGAGGAAGAAATGGCAACCCACTGCAGTATTCTTGCCTGGGAGATCCCATGGACAGAGGGGCCTGGTGGGTTATAGTCCATGAGCTCACAAAGAGTCAGACATGACTTAGCAACTAAACGACAACTCTTTGTTTACTTATTCAACTGTCAGTCTCCCCCCAGATGAAAAACCCCACCAAAGTACCTGTTCATCAAGCATAAATGTGCCACATATACTAGCCCTTCAATAAACATTTGATATATATATCAACATTTACTATGTGCATACCCTTTGTCCATGTCTAATAATGCATGTTCAAGGATAATTGTTTCAGCATTGCTTATAATGAGAAAATATTGGATACATCCTAAATGTGTAGCAATAGAAGATTAAGTTGTTAAAAAAAAAAAGCGGTACTGATAGATATAAGCCATGGTATTTTGTTAATTAAAAAAAAGCAGGTTATAAAACAGAATGCATTTATTCTATGAGTCCATTAATTTTATATGTATTTTTGATTATTAATATGTACTAATATATGCAAACAATAATTAGAAAAATCTATACCAAACTTTAACAGTGTCTATATCTGGAGCAAGAACAGAGACTTTCATCTTCTGTTTTACTGTATCTACAGATCATCCTTGGGAATTCCCTGGCAGTCCAGTGGTTTGGACTACACGCTTTCATTGCTGTGGGCAATGGTTCAATTCCTGATCAAGGAACTAAGATCCCACAAGCTGGGCAGCAAAACAAACAAACAAATACAGATTTCCTTGTCTTATGATGGGGTACATCATAAAGTTCAGTTCAGTTCAGTCTCTCAGTTATGTCCGACTCTTTGTGACCCCATAAATTGCAGCACGCCAGGCCTCCCTGTCCATCACTAACTCCCGGAGTTCACTCAGACTCATGTCCATCGAGTCGGTGATGCCATCCAGCCATCTCATCCTCTGTCATCCCCTTCTCCTCCTGCTCCCAATCCCTCCCAGCAGCAGTCTTCTCCAACACCACAGTTCAAAAGCATCAATTCTTCAGCGTTCAGCTTTCTTCACAGTCCAACTCTCACATCCATACATGACCACTGGAAAAACCATAGCCTTGACTAAACGGACCTTTGCTGGCAAAGTAATGTCTCTGCTTTTGAATATGCTGTTTAGGTTGGTCATAACTTTCCTTCTAAGGAGTAAGCGTCTTTTAATTTCATGGTTGCAATCACCATCTGTAGTGATTTTGGAGCCCAGAAAAATAAAGTCTGACACTGTTTCCCCATCTATTTCCCATGAAGTGATGAGACCAGATGCCATGATCTTTGTTTTCTGAATGTTGAGCTTTAAGCCAACTTTTTCACTCTACTCTTTCACTTTCATCAAGAGGCTCTTTAGTTTCTCTTCACTTTCTGCCAAGGGTGGTGTCATCTGCATCAGATCAGATCAGATCAGTCGCTCAGTCGTGTCCGACTCTTTGTGACCCCATGAATCGAAGCACACCAGGCCTCCCTGTCCATCACCAACTCCCAGAGTTCACCCAGACTCATGTCCATCGAGTCGGTGATGCCATCCAGCCATCTCATCCTCTGTCGTCCCCTTCTCCTCTTGCCCCCAATCCCTCCCAGCATCAGAGTCTTTTCCAATGAGTCAACTCTTCACATGAGGTGGCCAAAGTACTGGAGTTTCAGCTTTAGCATCATTCCTTCCAAAGAAATCTCAGGGCTGATCTCCTTTAGAATGGACTGCTTGGATCTCCTTGCAGTCCAAGGGACTCTCAAGAGTCTTCTCCAACACCACACTTCAAAAGCATCCATTCTTCGGCGCTCAGCCTTCTTCACAGTCCAACTCTCACATCCATACAGGACCACAGGAAAAACCATAGCCTTGACTAGACGGACCTTTGTTGGCAAAGTAATGTCTCTGCTTTTCAATATGCTATCTAGGTTGGTCATAACTTTCCTTCCAAGGAGTAAGCGTCTTTTAATTTCATGGCTGCAGTCACCATCTGTAGTGATTTTGGAGCACAGAAAAATAAAGTCTGACACTGTTTCCAGTGTTTCCCCATCTGTTTGCCATGAAGTGATGAGACCAGATGCCATGATCTTTGTTTTCTGAATGTTGAGCTTTAAGCCAACTTTTTCACTCTCCCCTTTCACCTTCATCAAGAGGCTTTTGAGCTCCTCTTCACTTTCTGCCATAAGGGTGGTATCATCTGCATATCTGAGGTTATTGATATTTCTCCCGGCAGTCTTGATTCCAGCTTGTGTTTCTTCCAGTCCAGCGTTTCTCATGATGTACTCTGCATAGAAGTTAAATAAGCAGGGTGACAATATACAGCCTTGACATACTCCTTTTCCTATTTGGAACCAGTCTGTTGTTCCATGTCCAGTTCTAACTGTTGCTTCCTGACCTGCATATAGGTTTCTCAAGAGGCAGGTCAGGTGGTCTGTTATTCCCATCTCTTTCAGAATTTTCCACAGTTTATTGTGATCTACACAGTCAAAGGCTTTGGCATAGTCAATAAAGCAGAAATAGATGTTTTTCTGGAACTCTCTTGCTTTTTCAATGATCCAGCAGATGTTGGCAATTTGATCTGTGCTTCCTCTGCCTTTTCTAAAACCAGCTTGAACATCTGGAAGTTCACAGTTCAGGTATTGCTGAAGCCTGGCTTGGAGAATTTTGAGCATTACTTTACTAGCGTGTGAGATGAGTGCAATTGTGTGGTAGTTTGAGCTTTCTTTGGCATTTGCCTTTGTTTGGGATTGGAATGAAAACTGACCTTTTCCAGTCCTGTGGTCACTGCTGAGTTTTCCAAATTTGCTGGCATATCGAGTGCAGCACTTTCACAGCATCATCAATCTGTCATAAGTTGAAGAACTTCCCTGGTGGTCCAGAGGCTAAGACTCCACACTCCCAATGCAGGGGGTCTGGGTTCTATCCCTGGTAAGAGAACTAGATCCTACATGCCACAACTAAGAGTTTGCAAGCTTAAGCTAAAAAGCCTGAGTGCCACAACAAAGATCGAAGATCCCGTGTGCCACCACTAAGACCTAGCGTGGTCAAATAAATAGATAAATATGTTTTTTAATAAAAAATTTTTTTTAATTCGTAAGTTGAAAATATCATAAGTCAAAAATCCTTTTAATACATCACCAAACATCAAAACTTAGCCCAGCCTACCTTAAAGTGCTCAGAACACTTCCATTAGCCTATAATTGGGCAAAATAATTTAACACAAAGCCCATTTTATTAAAAAAATCTGTTGAATAGCTCATGTAAATTACTGAACACTGTATGGAAAGTGCAAAGCAGAACCATTGTATGATTACGGAATGGCTGTAAGTGTACTAGTTGTTCACCCTTGTGATCAGTGGCTGACAGAGTGGGGATTCACTGCCACTGCCCAGCATCACAAGGGAGTATCCTACTGCATGTCACTAGCCTGGAACAAGAGCAAAATTTGAAGTCCTAAGTATGGTTTTTGCTAAATGACTATATGAGTGTGTGCTCAGTTGGGACTGACTCTTGGTGACCCCACAGACTGTAGCCCACCAGATTCCTCTGTCCCTGGAATTGTCCAGGCAAGAATACTGAAGTGGGTTGCCATTTCCTACTCCAGAGAATCTTCCCAACCCAGGGACTGAACCCGCATTTCCTGCTTCTCCTACATTAGCAGGCGTATTCTTTACCTGGGAAGCCCACGGTTTCTACTGAATGCGGATCACTTTTGCATCACCATAAAATTGAAAAATTGTTAAGCTGAACCATAAGTCAAGGAACATCTGTATGTCTATATTTTAGCATATTTAGGAATCTGGGTGCAAAAAATAGAACACCCAACCAACAGGAGCTTGAAGAGTAAGCACTTATTTTTTCTGGCCAGGAGTATCTACCTCCAGTCTTCTTGTTACAGGAAAATGAAGACAATAAGAATCCATGTCCTAGACTTCCCTGGTGGCCCAGTGATTAAGAATCCACCTGCCAATGCCGGGGACATGAGTTCAATCCCTGGTCCGGGAAGATTCCAAATGCTGCAGGGCAACTAAGCCCATCCATGCGCCACAACTACTGAGCCCGCACTCTAGAGCCTGCAACGAGAGAAGCCTTTGCAACGGGAAGCCCGTGCCTTGCAATGAAGAGTAACTCCCACTCGCTGCAACTAGAGAAAACCCTTGCATAGCAACAAGACCCAGAACAGCTAAAAATAAGAAATAATAATAATAAAAAGAATACGTGTCCTTCCAGGCTTTGTCGACCTCCTCAGGTGGTTGTCTTTTACACTCATGTTTGTTGCCTCATGGGCACAAAGTGGCTCCTCCAGCCTCAGGTGTCGTGGCCTCTTCTTTCATGGCAGGATGGGGGATGGAGTGAAGAGCAAAATCTTTCCCAGAAACGCCCTAGCAGATCTGCTGTGATCCAAACGATCAGAAATGGGTCACTTGGCTATTGCTAACTGTAAAGGAAGCTAGGGAACTGGTTTTGTCAATCACTGCCTGAGGCTGCCCATTCTGCCTGGCCAATAAAAATCACCATTCCCTTGGCAAACAGAATGGAGGTTCCTCAAAAGATTAAACAGAGAACTACACATAATACCATTTCTGGATATATATCTAAAAGACATGAAAACAAGTTCTCAAAGAGGTTATTTGCACTCCCATGTTCATTGCAGCATTATCCACAACAGCCCGGACATGGGAAAAGCCTAAGTGCCTGTGATGGACAAATGGATAAAGGAAGTGTGAGATAGATATAGACATAGATATGTAAAATGGAATATTATTCAGCCATAAAATGAAGGAAATCCTACCATTTGTGACAACATGGATGAAACTTGAGGATATCATGCTCAGGGAAGTAAGTCAGACAGAGAAAGACAGGTATTGTCTGAGCTCACTTACATGTGGTGAGTTGGAATATAAAATGACATTTCGTAGAAACAGAGAGTGGATTGGTGGTTGCCAGGGGCAGGGTGGGAGGATTTAAACTTCCAGTTGTAAGATGAGTAAATACTAGGGCTCTAATGTATAGCATGGTGACTAGTTAACCATACTGTATTATATACTAGAAAGATGCTAAGAGGGTAGACCTTGTAAGTTCTCATGTCACACACACAAAATGATAACCGTATAAGGGGACGGATGTGCTATTGTCGTAATTGTGGTAATCACCGCACAATATGTGCATCTATCAAATCATGGTGTTTGGCTGGATGGCATCACCGACCCAATGGACATGAGTTTGAACAAACTCCAAATGAAGGACAGGGAAGCCTGGTGTTCTGCAGTCCATGGGGTCACAAAGAGTCGGACATGACTTAGCAACTGAACAACAGAAGCTGAGGAAAAAATAAAATTAAAATAATCACTATTTTCTTATTAGGGAGGAAGGCCATTAAGATTTTTTTGTTTTAATAATGAACATATATAACCTTTATTTTCATGGGGGAAAAAAGTCAGTGTATTTCAGATGTGATGAGAACTCTAAAGGTGGTCAATATCACAAAAAGTATTTGTTCTGAGAGTTGAGCAGAGTCCTGGGAACAGCTTGGCAGTATCTGCTTGCCAGACCAAGCCCACGCAGGTCAGAGACTGAGTAGCCAGCATCCTGAACCTGAGATCACCACTGATCACTTTTATCCTTTTTGGCCCTCCATAAGTGTTCTGTCAATTAATGAATTCATCATTACTCCTAAGGCTGTTCTCTGGTATGGATCCATAGGAACTAGAATGGATCGATTCTGCCTTGAGGGAGGGAGGGTAACCTCTCATCAGTTACCAGTCTCGCTAGCTAAACAGAACTCTCCGCTGATCTGCACAGGGTTTAATCTGATCGGTGCTCTCAGATTGAACCCAGATGCTTGTGGGAGCAGAAGACAGGCAGGTGGGAGGAACACACTTGTGGGTCAGGTGTATAAACGTGGCTGGCTCTCCCTCACAAGAGTTTAACTGGAAGGATGTGAAAAGTAAACATGGCATAACCACAAATGGTGCTGTTGAAACTAAGATACCATAACCACGTGCAGAACTGCTTTTATTACACAGAGGCACCGCATCACGACAGATCCAAAGTGTGAGTCTTTCGATACCCTCCCTGATCAAGAGGAGCCTGACCTGGAGCGCTGGAACACAGAGGCAATGAGGAAAAGCCACTTCCTTTTCTTTTGACTGTAACCTTTATGAGAGTGGGTGCCTCAAGGATCTTGTCTCTCTCTTCACCACTCCAGGGCACAGTATGTACTCAACAAATATTCTTGAATGCATAAGGTCAGTTCTCGATAGCAGTTATAAATCATGCCAATTTCCATTCACAGGGCATTTCCTCTGTGCCAGGCATCAGGCTAGGTACTTCTGCAGAAATTATTTCACTCCATACCAATATCGAGGCTGTGAACCAGGAACTGGGATCTGCATGTTAAAGCCATGGAAACTGGGGCTTCCTACATTACATTGCACCAAGTAGGAGGGTTGGAAGCCAAACGCCAAATCAAATGCTTGTAACTTTACTGAGCAAAACTCTCCAACAGGATTCCTGGAGCCCTGGAGAACACCCTGATGGACAGAGCCCTGCTACTCTATAAATAAGCAGTTTTGCCCTCGAAATGCTCACAGTCTGCAGGGGATTCAGTTACTGCTGGACAACAACCATTTGGCCATCAGTAACAGAAATGCACTAAAGCCAGCTTCGGCAAAAAAAGAAAAGTCGTGGAACAAATGGGGATTCTCAAGGCTGCAGTCACGAGGCAGGCAATTCCAGAGTCATGTTTCCTCCTGTTACTCTTTCTTCCTATGTCTGCCTCTCATCTTTTCTCTCCTGCCAGTTCAGTCTAATGGGGCTGCTGTGATGTTACCATATAGCCTGTGTACATTATATTATACCAGATTTCTGGGAGAAATATCAATAACCTCAGATACACAGCTGACACCAATCTTATGGCAGAAAGTGAAGAGGAACTAAAGAGCCTCTTGATGAAAGTAGAAGAGGAGAGTGAAAAAGCTGGCTTAAAACTCAACATTCAAAAAGTGAAGATCATGACATCCAGTCCCATCACTTTATGGCAAATAGGTGGGGAAACAATGGAAACAGTGACAGACTTTATTTTCTTGGGCTCCAAAATCACCGCAGATGGTGACTGCAGCCATGAAATTAAAAGACACTTGTACTTGACAGAAAAGCTATTACCAAGCTAAATAGCATATTAAAAAAGCAGAGACATTACTCTGCCAACAAAGGTCCATCTAGTCAAAACTATGGTTTTTCCAGTAGTCATGTATGGATGTGAGAGTTAGACCATAAAGAAAGCTAAGTGCCGAAGAATTGATGCTTCTGAACTGTGGTGTTGGAGAAGATTCTTGAGAGTCCCTGGGACTGCAAGGAGATCAAACAAGTCCATCCTAAAGGAAATCAGTCCTGAATGTTCATTGGAAGGACTGATGCTATACTTTGGCTACCTGATGTAAAGAACTGACTCATTGGAAAAGACCCTGATGCTGGGAAAGATTGAAGGCAGGAGCAGAAGGGGATGACAGAGGATGAGATGGTTGGATGGCATCATCAACTTGATAGACATAAGTTTAAGCAAGCTCCAGGAGTTGGTGATGGACAGGGAAGCCTGGCGTGCTGCAGTCCATGGGGTTGCAAAGAGTCAGACATGACTGAGTGACTGAACTGAATTGAACTGATACCTTATTAGTTCCAGTGACCTGCAGACATGAACAAGCATCTCTAAGCCCCAGTTCCAGAGTAAGGGCAGCAGTGGGGGTCAGAGAGCAGGAATCTGAAAGACCCAGTAATGGTCAGGTCTACCCTGAACCCAATAACTTAGGGCACAGGGCAGGCTCATATCTGTTGACCTACTTCCACGGGTCAGGCCCTGTCATCTGCAAATATTTTCTCCCAATCTGTGGCTTTTTCTCTTATTCCCTTGATGCTATGGATTTTGTTTTTAATGTGAAACTTGAAAACTCAAAATCAAGAAGTTTTTTTTTTTGCTATTTATTTGTTGATTTTGTTTTGTATTACTTCTCTGAGCTATTAAGCCTCAGAGAAGATGCTTTAAAGAGGGAAGAGGCTCAGGTTGAGACACTAGAGGAACTGCCAAGGAGAAAGCACCTTGGGTAATATTTCAAAATGTTTATCAGTGACACAGGTATTATATTAATAAAACAGCATGAAGTAATTTGCCCTAGGGTTTCAGTTCACATAGTCAAAGTGTTGTTGTAACTGTGAGAATAGGAATATTTATTCTTCCAAAAAAAGGTACCAAGAAAAAAGATGTTGGTTTTTGAAGAATAAGGAGCCATCAGTGACAGACGAAGAAGGAGAGCTATGGACATATGCAGAGTGGTGCTGCTGGAGCTGCTATCAAGGGCACATGGCTGGAGGGGCAACAGTGGGCTTAAGTGATGCCCAAGGCCAGCTGGAAGGCTCTGATGTGCCAGGCTGAGGGACTCTGGAAGCCACATTCCCCACAAGCGCCTGCAAAAAATGACTTTAAATATCAGCCTTATGCTGATGATGCTGAAATTTATGTCCCTAACCTGGTTCTCCTCCCTTAACTCCAAACATGTGTATCCAAAAGGGTATCTGACATGCCCACCTGAATGCCTAGCGAGCATCTCAGATGGACCATATCTAGGACTTTCCTGGCAATCCAGTGGTTAGGGCTCTGCACTCTCAATGCAGGGATCCCTGGTTGGGGAACTAAGATCCTGCATGCCTCATGACTTGGCCAAAAGAAATAAAAAAGTTACCATCTTAATCAAATGTACCACATCTGAAACTCGGTCCCTGATGGTGGCTTCCCAGCCCACCCCTTCCTCAGTCTTCCCGGCTCAGCTGCTGGAAACTCTACCTTTCCATTTGTTCTGACAGAAACCCGGGAGCCATCTTTGCCCCCTCTTCCTCTCTCCTATCTCACATCTATCGTGAGGCTCAAGGCTCGGGGCAGTGAAGCAGGTGCCTCCACTGCGTGCTGAGTTTCTTTTTATCTGTGTGGAAGGAGACAGAACATGTTCTGTTTGAAGGAGGCATACAAGTTGGCCAGGCAAAAAATGGTGGGGTTAGGGCACAGAAAGGGGGTGAAGCGGGCAGAAAGGACAGAGAGCACAGGAGCAGGAGCAGGAGGCCTTGTGTGGGGGTGACCAGGAGGTCGGTCTGGCTGGAGGCAGCCACACGAGGGAAGGCGGGAGAGGAGTGTGGAGTCCTGCCAGCTCCTCCTGGGCCCGACGAGCCTTCACTGGGCTGCCCAGCTCACCCTGCAGGCCTGCTGTGGCCTGTCACCAATCCCCAAGACGTGTGTCCAACCCTTCTGTAGTCACCCAGACTCCTGCCCTTTGCTTACGTGGCCGCCCTTGGCATCCTGGTTCCTAAACCTCTGTGTTTCGCTCTGGACCTTGGCTGTTGTTTTTCACCCAAGCCAGCTGCCTGCAAATACAGTTCATGGGCCAGTGCTTGTCAATGAGACAAGAAATGCAAATAGGGAAATGAGAAAAGTAAGGACAATGTGGCATCACATAAGCAGAATTACATTTCTGCCTGTTTGTTACTGAGTCCCAGGAACGTGGCTGGACCTAACTAACGTGAGTGCAGTTTGGAAAGCTCTGGCTTCAAGTTTAAGTTACGTGGTGAGCACAGAAATCACGCTGGGACTTTCCCAAGAGGAAAGGCCTCAAACTGGCAGGCAGTTTTTATAAGAGGCCTGTCAAGTGGCCCATCGAGAGGCCCGTGACATGAGATTAAGGTATCACAGTAAAAGAAGACCCAGGTGACTTCAATTGTGACTCCCAAATTGAAAGTTTTGAGGAGGACTCTTGGAATGAAAAGGGGTAAGTTGCCTCAAGCAGCTTCTCACACAGGCGACTCTGAGTATCTCCCTCATTGGATGACGATAAAAGATTCTCACAGGCAATTCAGAAAGCACACCAATGCCAAATATGCACAGACAAATATATAATATAACTTACATGTGGAATCTAAAAAAATAATACAAATACACTTATTTATGAAACAGACTCACAGACCTAGAAAACAAACATATGGTTATCAAAGAGGAAAATGTGGTGGGGTGGCGATGGGATACATTAGAAGTTTGGGATCACTAGATACACATTACTATATAAAAAACAGATAAGCAACAAGGACCTACTATACAATAAAGGGAACTATATTCAATATCTTGTAATAAACTATAACAGAAAAGACTCTGAAAATATATATATAATATATACATACAACTGAGTCACCTTGCTGTACACCTAAAACTAATACAACATTGTAAGCCAACTATACTCCAATAAAAAGTCAAAACAAATTCCAAATGTTTCATCAGGAAGGCCCCGATTCCCAGAATTTGGGATCCTGGATTGGTAAATTCCATAACTAATTTGGAAACCAACAAAGAGTTATTTTGCCTCATAAGTAAATAGTGTCACCATAATTTCATTTTAAAGAGCCATCTTAATATTTATAAATTAGAAGGAAATAGTAGCACAATACAGAACATTACTAGAAAAGACAGTTGACAACTTTACACAGATCATACATACACACGCATCATACACACACACACTCTCTCTCTCTCCAGCATTTCTTATTTGTAGACTTTTTGATGATGGCCGTCCTGACTGGCGTGAGTTAAACATTTGGGTTTGCACTCCAGACTGCAGCTTTGATCTGAACATTCCTTCAGGACACAATTTTCAGTATATTTTGTTCAAGGAGGTAAACCTTGCCCAGCATTTAAGGCCACAAGCGACAAATTGAAAGGCAAAGAAGTTAACCTCTCATTTCAGAACCTAACCATAGCCTGCTCCCCACTACTCATGACTCACATTTTTTTCATAGTAACCAGAGTGCCAACTTGCAATATAAATCAGATCCTATTACTACCTGTGGTGGAGAATATTCAGAGCTCTCAGATGGATCTGTATGCTCTGTCACATTCCCAACCTCCCTGATGGTTAGTTTGGCCATGTGACTAGTTCTGGCCAATGGGATGTGAGTGCACTGATTTATACTCATTCCAGGTTAAGGGAGATAAGTATCTGGTGTGCCTTTCCCATCCCTTGTTCTTCTTCTTCCTGTCCCTGGGTAGATGACATCACATTGACCTTGAAACTGCAGGATGCTGGAGCCACAAGATGGGAGGCAGCCTGAGCTTCTAAGGGGCCAAGTAGACGAGACCGTGTAGACACACTGTAGACTATATGTAGGAAGAAAGTAAACTTCTATTGTGGGAAGCCACTGAGATTTAGGGATTTATTTGCTATTGCAGCATCGCCAACAGATTTTTACTGACACATCACCCTGCGAAAATACCTACCAGTGCCTTCTCATTGCATTTGGGAAAAAATCTGAAATCTTTTCCTTGGTCTACAGAGCCCTGCATGCTCTGCCCCTGCACACCTCTTGGCATTCCTCTCCTGCCTCTTGCTCCCACACTCACTGCACTGTGGTCATGCCAGCCTCTGATGGATGCCAAGCTCACTCCCACTGTAGGGTGGTTCCACTGGCAATTCTTTCTGCCTGGCATATTCTGCTGCCAGCTCTTACTCCCTCCTGACCTTCATCTTACCTTAAATGCCTCCGAGGAAACTTCCCTGATCACTTAAGTTGAAAAGACTCCATTTGTCATTATGTCTCATTAAGCTTTATTTTCATCCTGGCATTTATCACTACCAGGTATTTTCCTTTTTCATTTATGTGTCTGTTTCCTATCTTGCCTGTCTTGTTTACCGCTGAGTCTTCTGTGCCTAGCAAAGAGCCTGTAGCACAGATGGGACTCAACCTCTGTTTGCTGAGTAAATGGACAGATGAACAAATGATGCCATGCTGTCTTCCCAGCTTAACTGTGCCTAGTAAGCAACAAGACAGTGTTCATGCTATCTACTGCTGTGCGACCACTGTTCCCCACACACTGGCTCACAATAAAAGCCATTGTTTACTTTGCTTATGAAGCTGGGGACTGCCTGGCTTCTGCTAGGCAGTTCTCACTGGGGTTCCTTATGAGGATATATTCAGATGGTGACTTCGACCCCAGTCATTCTAAAGACCTCTTCACTCATATGCTTAGCTCCTGGGATGACAAGACTCAGACATTTGAGGTTTAATCCATTGACCAGCTGAGTGACTTCAGGCAAGTTCATCTCTTTGAGCTCAAGATCTTTATATGTAAAACGAGCGGAAATTATAGTCACACCTACCATTTATAAGACATTGACTATATTCTTGGCACTGTATATGCTTAATTCTTTACATGCCTGTCACATAATTCTTGTAACAACCCATTTTGTAGATATTACTATCATAGGACCTACTTATTTTATAGATGAAAAGACAGTGTCAGAGAAGTTAAGTGTCTTGCTCAAAGATACAAAGTTAATCACACCAGAAACTTCTAGTTAATGTCATATATTGGGTCAATATGGGAAATCCCATCTTCTTTTCTACACACATTAAAATGCTTGATATATTATAACCCCCCAAAATGTAAATGCCCAGCTGAGTTCAAAGCCAATAAAAGAGGAAACCCCAGGGACTAGATAAAGAGGGAATTTGGGGTTGGGACAGTGAGCAGGACCTGAAGTTGAGGGGTTCCCTGGGGAAGGGGCTGGTGGGAGCCTTGGGCCATCTGAACACAATGGGCAGAAACTGAGCTACCTCCATAAAGCCAGGAGCCACAGGCAAGTGTTTGCTAAGAGAAAGAGGTACCAGGATGGCTCCGCCCAGGGCTCTCTGACACCATGTTCCTGAAGAACAGCCAGAGGCCCTGAGACCTTTGCGAAACTGGACCACCCAAGTGACATGACTAAGTCAGGCCTGGAGCAGAGGTTCCAGCTTGGCCACCAGATTCCCATCTTGTGTACTGACCATCAGGCACTGTCAACTTATTTAAACATTCAACTTAAACCGTCTCTAGATGCCTCTCTCAGAAAAGGCAATGGCACCCCACTCCAGTACTCTTGCTTGGAAAATCCCATGGACGGAGGAGCCTGGTAGGCTGCAGTCCATGGGGTCGCTAGGAGTAGGATACGACTGAGCGACTTCACTTTCAATTTTCACTTTCATGCATTGGAGAAGGAAATGGCAACCCACTCCAGTGTTCTTGCCTGGAAAACCCCAGGGACGGGGGAGCCTGGTGGGCTGCCGTCTATGGGGTCACACAGAGTTGGACACGACTGAAGTGACTTAGCAGTAGCAGATGCCTCTCTAGTTGTCCTTTCTAGTTAGAATCTACTCTAAAGTCTGTTAGAACTGACAGAAGATAAAGAAGAGAAAAGAAACCTTGGGAAGTAAACAAAGCACTTATAAATCCAGGGAAGATCAAAGATGAAATTGCAATGACTGTTAGATTGCTGGAGTTGGAGAACACTTTTTATCAAAACTCATAGATTGCAGCCAAAGCCCAAGGTTAGAAGGGAACTTTTACCCACAAAGAAATCTGTGGTGGAAGAATCAGGCCACAGATAAAGGAACATAAGATGATAGTACAAACATGGGAACTGTAAAGGAAAAAAAGGATCTAGCTGCCAAGATATTTCCAGATTATGATGGGTCCAAGAAGACACTGTCATGGAAATCAGAAAGGGCCACACTTACAAGTAAACAAGGACAGAAACTCTACCTATCAAAGCTTATAGGTGCACCTTGACACTCTCAGCAGCACTATTTGAAATAGCCAAGACATGCAAGCAACCTAAACGTCCACTGACAGATGAATGGGTAAAGAAGATGTGGTGTGTATACACACACATGCGTGCACACACACACACACATACACTGCCTCACACACACATGCACACACATATGTGCACACACACACCCCCCACACACACACCCCACACACACACACCCCACACACACACACTGGAATATTACTCAGCCATCAAAAAGAATGAAATAATGCCATTTGCAGAAACTTGGGTGGACCTAGGGTATTTTCCAGGTGGCTCCGTGGTAAAGAATCCACTTGCTGAGACAGGTGATGCAGGAGATGAAGGTTTGATCCCTGGGTTTGGAGGACCCCCTGAAGAAGGAAATGGCAACCCACTCCAGTATTCTTGCCTGGGAAATCCTATGGACAGAGGATCCTGGTGGTCTACAGTCCATGGGATCACAAAGAGTCAGCCATGACAGAGCCACTAAATGACTGAGTATGCACACATACTTAGAGATTATCATCCTAAGCAAAGAAGTCAGAAAGAAAATACAAATATATGATTATCACTTGTGTGTGCAATCTAAAATATGGCACAAATGAACAGACTCACAGACACAGACTTGCGGTCACCAAGGGTGGGTGTGGGGGTGGACCGTGAGTCTGAGATTTGCAGATGCAAACTATATATATAGGTTGGATAAACAACAAGGTCCTGCTGTATAGCATCCTGTAATAAACCACAGTGGAAAAGAATATATATATCTATAACTGAGTCATTTTGTCATATAGCAGAAATTAACACAACACTGTAAAGCAATTACACCTAAATACTTTTTTTTTTTAATTTATAGGGAAAATTTTCTGCTCACTGGCCTGTGAAAGAGGCAAAAAGCCTTGCCCTTCACCTGTATCAGGAGTGGAAAAGGAAATGGGAGCCCAGGGAGCCAGCATGCTCCTGTAGAAAGCCTGGAGCCATGGAGACATCCTGGAAAATTAATAAACAACCTCATCTGGGACCAAAAGAAAGCCTTGGGATCCCCACTGCTCTACAGCTACCGCCCAGGGCACGTGGGACACCCATGGGACACAAGCTTAGTGTAAGTGTACAGATGACAATTACAAAGCACACAAGGAATCAAGCCACCAAGAGGAAGACCCAGGGGGTACATACAGGGGACACATTTGTACCTAAAAGCCCTGGTGATGAGAAAACAACCCGAGAGCCCTGTGCATGAAGCCTGCTCAGTGAAATAAAGGAGGGCATGAAAGGGCAAGTCCAGAAGAGGAGAGCGAGGAGAATGAACAGGCTAGTGTGTGGCAGAGCTCATACTCAAACCCGGGGCCACAGCTGACGAAACCAAGGCTGGCACTTAGTGACTGCGTCTTGGGGGAAGGGCAGGAAACAAAAGAGTCTCTGTTCAGACCATCTCCTTCCTGTTTGTTTCCCAAGAAAAAGGCTGCTCCCTGAGTGAGAAGACACCAGGGTCCACTGTCTCTTGACTGCTACTGATTTTTCCAAAAGAATAAATCAAAGTGCTTAACCCCATTTATTACAGGATTGATGGGTGTGGTGGAGAAAACACGGGTTGGTTACTGCCCTTCAAGGCATGAAATAGTTAGTGCCTGGACATAGATTCCACCCGGAGAAGGAAATGGCACCCCACTCCAGTACTCTTGCTTGGAAAATCCCATGGACGGAGGAGTCTGTTAGGCTGCAATCCATGGGGTCGCTAAGAGTAGGACATGACTGAGCGACTTCACTTTGACTTTTCACTTTCATGCATTGGAGAAGGAAATGGCAACCCACTCCAGTATTCTTGCCTGGAGAATCCCAGGGACAGGGGAGCCTGGTGGGCTGTCGTCTATGGGGTCGCACAGAGTCGGATACAACTGAAGTGACTTAGCATAGCATAGCAGATTCCACCTCAAAGCATGGGGACTATTTTATCATTTCTTTCTTCCCTTCCTTCCTCCTTCCTCCCTCCCTCCTTTCTGTCTCTCAGGCATGCATTCATTCATTCATTCATTCATTCATTGTTTCTTAACCAAACACCATCCAGGAATCCTGAGAGCAGTTAGACAAATCTCAGTTCATTGGAAGGACTGACGCTGAAGCTGAAACTCCAATACTTTGGCCATCTGATACGAAGAACTGACTCATTGGAAAAGACCTTGATGCTGGGAAAGATCGAAGGCAGGAGGAGAAGGGGACGACAGAAGATGAGATGGTTGGATGGCATCACCAACTCGATGGACTTGAGTTTGAGCCAGCTCCGGGAGTTGGTGATGGACAGGGAAGCCTGGTGTGCTGCAGTCCATGGGGTTGCGAAGAGTTGGACATGACTGAGCTGAATTGAACAGTTCAAATCCTGGCCACTAAAGCCTTGACCAAGGCCGCGTGTCTCTCCAGGACTCAGTTTCCTCAGGTCTTAGGTGGAAATAATCATTACTCCCTTGCAGGCCTCCTGTAGGGAGGAGTAGAGAGCACAGCACAGCCTGAGTGGGGCTCTGTACGTGAGGGTCCCCCCCGCCCCACTCCACTGCTCCAGGGCTCCAGGTGCAGACTCCTTTCAGCTGGAAAGCAGTGGGGGAGAGTGAGCCCCCCCACCCCCGACCCTCAGCCTCCTCTGTGGCTGGTGTGGAGACGGAGATACAGTGGCCTCACGAGTACCCCGCCTCCCAGATGCCTCTGCTTCCTCCTCTCCCTGCCCCCACCGTGGCGTCGGTTCAGTTTCATTGTTTCCTTCCGTGTCTGGGTTTGTGACAGTTTTAGAGACACCAACATGCCGTGGAATTCACACCAGAGCCAGCCCAGCCTCAGCTGCGTCCTCTCACCGTGATCGCCAACATATGTTTAACCCGCTGGTCTCCCGCATTTGTAAACACGCTGTCTTCTTTCAAATCTCAAATTAATAGGATCCTTCCACCCTCCTTTCAAACCCTGCCTGCCAGCCACACGCCTGGTCAGATTTCAGATTCACACACACACACACACAATTTCAGATTCACAGACACACAACACACACGTGTGCGCCATAGGACTTACCTGCACAGAGACCCAGAGGTGAGAAGATCCAGTTTCCAGGCATTCCACACACACACACACACACCCCCACACCCACACCCAGACACCCAGACACACACACACACACACACACACACACACACGATAGGGCTCGCCTGCACAGAGACCCAGAGGTGAGACAATCCAGTTCCCAGGCATTCCACACATACCCACACCCACACCCACACACACCCACACCCACACACACCCACACACACACCCACACACACACCCACACACACATACACACACACACACACACGATAGGGCTCGCCTGCACAGAGACCCAGAGGTGAGACGATCCAGTTCTCCAGGCATTCCACAGCCCCACCCCCTCCCCTCAGACCTATGACATCCTGGATTACAGACCTACTCTGAATGATTACAGGTTACAGTACAGACGAACTCATGGAGTACACACAATATAAGCAGGTTGGTGAGGAATGCCATCAGAGTCAACCAGGTCAGGCCCACCGAGACCCAGTCTCACAGAGGCACAAGGACAGTCTCTGAAGGTCAGATACACAGACACTGACACAGAACCACAGGCGTGCAGTCACGTTATGAGGGACCCACAGAACAGCCACTCAGTCACAGACATTATTACAGGCCAAATTGTGGGTCTCATCAAATGCACGTGTTGAAATCCTGACCCCCAGGAACTCAGAATGGGACTGTATCTGGAGCCAGAGCTTTAAAGAGGTAACTAAGGTCAACTGAAGTCCCTGGGTGAGCCCTAATCCAGTGTGGACTGGTGTCTTGATAAGAGATGATCTGAACACAGATGCACATAGAGGGGAGACCACGTGAACACAGGGAGAAGACAGCCGTTGGGAAGACAAGGACAGAGGCTTCAAAAGAAACTAACCCCACCACTCCCTAGTCTCAGACATCTAACCTCCAGACTCTGAGAAAATTAATTTCTGCCATAAGCTACCCAGTTTGTAGTATTTTGTTATGGCAGACCTAGAAATAGACATGGAGAGACCAAGCAACCTCCGGCAGCCCACAAACACCACCCCAGGCCCACTGCTGCCTTCACAGCCTTGCTCAGAGCTCATCAGCACATCCCACATGCACAGATCAGAAGCCCACTTCCTGTTGGTGAGTTCCCTTGCTCAGCACAGGGACTGAGTTTGGTCCCATCTTTCAGCATCACCAAAACACAGGAGGAGAGGATGCCCAGAGACTTCCTCCAGGGGCTAGCAAAATCGTGGAAAACGTGTAATAATAATAGTTCACATAAACTGAGTCTTAATTGTAGGTTCCATGGGCTATTCCAAACATGTTTCTGGTATTAACTTGCCTAACTTTCTCAACAATTCTTTGAGGTGAGTACTGCTATCATAATCCCCATTCAAGAGATAGTGGGTACAAAGACATCAAGTAACTTGAGATCACATAGCCAGTAAAAGTAGCAGAGTTGGGGTCTGAACTGGAGCAGACTAGCTCAAGCCTAGCTCTGAACTGTGGGGCAATCTACCTCCAGAGTCAGAGACAGGGTCAAATTATACAAGAGCTGGACCACCTGGTCAAGAAGTAAGTGAGCCCAAATGCCTCCCCCGGAGCACACACTTTCCCTGGTCTTGAGGCCCGAAGCACAATTCTGCCCTTAGGGCTGGCAAAATAATTTGCAGGGGTGAGTGCAAAAGGAAAACATGGCCCCCTTGTTCCAAAAACAGGGGGAAAGTGCAGTAAAAAATATTAAAATACACAGCTGTTTTCTTTCTTTAGTGGGATCTCTCTTGACTTTAAATATTTTTATTTGCTAGTTAATGCTGCTCTAGGTAAAGAAATAACACAATTTAAAGTTATTAGCATGAATTTTACTTTATATTTTGTAATGCATATATAAGAGCATTAACTCATAGGCAGAATCAACAACCTCAGATATGCAGATGATACCACTTTAATGGAAGAAAGCAAAGAGGAACTAAAGAGTCTCTTGATGAAGGTGAAAGAGGAGAGTGAAAAAGATGGCTTAAAACCCAACATTCAAAGAATGAAGATCATGGCATCTGGTCCCATTACTTCATGGTAAATAGACAGGGGGAAAGTGACAGATTTTATTTTCTTGGGCTCCAAAATCACTGTGGACAGTGACTGCAGTCATGAAATTAAAAGATGCTTGCTGCTTGGAAGAAAAGCTATGACAAACCTAGACAGTGTATTAAAAAGCAAAGACATCACTTTACCAGCAAAGGTCCATATAGTCCAAGCCTTTGCAGTAGTCATTTACGGATGTGAAATTTGGACCATAAAGAAGGCTGAGCACTGAAGAATGGATGCTTTCAAACTGTGGTGCTGAAGAAAACTCTTGAGAGTCTCTTGGAGAGCAAGATCAGACCAGTCAACCCTAAAGGAAATCAATCCTGAATATTCATTTGAAGGACTGAAGCTGAAGCTGAAGCTCCAATATTTTGGCCACCTGATGTAAAGAGCTGATTCATTGGAAGAGATCCTAATGCTGGAAAGCCTGAGTGCAGGAGGAGAACAGGGTAACAGGATGAGATGATTGGATGCATCATTGACTCAATGGACTTCGAGCAAATTCCAGGAGATAGTGAAGGACAGGGAAGCCCGGTGTCCTCCAGTCCACAGGGTCCCAAAGTGTCGGACATGACTGAGCAACTGAACAACAGCTGAACAGCAACATACGTATTTGGTCATACACTGATGAATTTCTTCTTACCAGAATAATAGGGACACTGCGCAAAACAAGCTCAACTGTTTTTGTTTCTCATTTACTTCTTGATATGCATATTCTGCTAGCATTGTCTATCCTGAGCTTACTGAGGAAGAAGGAAGTATGGAGAAGAAGAGGAACTCTGGTTGCTCTATCTTTTCCTTCCAGTCACTGCTTACAACCTAAGTGGTGGGCTAATACCGGAAAGGAGCTTGAATACCAAAGGATGTGACAGGGTTGCTTGGGAGTTCATATTACTTAGAACACAACTGCCTTCTTTCTATGTTCCAAGCAAATTCTTACTTGAAGAGAAAGTGTGACCACTTGGGGCTATGGGCAGCTTCTAATCGCATGAAGTGGGTCCACCAGGAATCTGGGCTTATGTGGTGTTGCAAATACTATGCATCAACAGGGGGCAAAGAATGGGGTTCACAAATATTGTGGGTGTCTCCTCTGCTCACATGTATACCCCATCATCCCACTGGACTAAGAATAGGATGGGCATTTGGACATGAGGGTGGGGAGGGACCTCTCTCCAGGGCCAAGACATGGAGGTGAGGGCAGACAGTGGGTCTAGACTCAGAGGATGCTCAGAGATGGAAACCCCTGCTAAGCTGGCAGTGGGAGGGACAGGGGAGTGGGGGGAAGTGTTGCCAGAGGCAGGCCAAGATGTGTCCCAAGACACCTATGTAAACGGGAGCTGGTGTGAAGCAGACACTGCTCTGGGATCACCAAGCGCACAGCGAGCCTACAGCTTGCAGCTTCCCTAGTAGCTTTGCTGCTGTTCAGTTGCTGAGTCGTGCCCAGTGCTTTGCGACCCTGTGGGCTCTGTCACCCCGTGGACGGTAGCACACCAGACTCCAGTCGGCAAAGTGATGTCTCTGCTTTTCAATACACTGTCTGGGTTTGTCATACCTTTCCTTCCATCTTTTGATTTCATGGCTGCAGTCACTGTCCCTACTAGTTAGGTGGGGCCATATGACTAATTTCCAGGCAGTAGAATGTGAGATATGGTCACTTCTGGGCCCGACCCCTACAAGTCTCCCGAGCGGTCCTCCTGTTTCTTGGGTCACCAGCCAACTGCAGAGGAAGACAAGGGACCACAAGATAGTACAACCACAACCTGGACGGGGCCTGGGTCGCTAAGCATCTGTGTGGAGCAGAGCTTCCCCGCCCCCCATGTACACTGAATTGTGACGTGAGTGAGAAGGTAACTTCTGGTGTGTGAAGCACTGAGACGGTGGTGGTGTTAGTTATCGCAGTGACCTTCTGAGGGGTCCACGGTTCCTCACCCCATTCTTGAGACAGGCACCCAAAGAATGATCGCCTCAGTGGTGGTGACGTGTGTGCTCCTGGTTCCTGACTATCTTTCTGCCAGTGGGGAGGGGTTTCACGAGCCACATAGCTGGTCTTTCCCTTTATAAATGATTCATTGTTAATCACATAAGCAGTCCATAAATGCCTTCTCCTTTTTCTCTTCCATAAAAAACACAGAACTATTGACAATAAAGTTCAAGTCCCCTTTGACGCCTTCCCATTACCGCCACTTGTCTACACCTTCCCATCACCACCACACAAGGTCCTTTCCTGCAGTTGCTACTCTTATTCCCCTTTGAATCACCCTGGCAGATATTTTATGCATTTATATCTATTAACAAATTATTATGTGTATTTATTCCTCTATCTCTACATTTAAAAAGTTTCCTGCTTTATGCATTTTTGCCACTTGTTTTATTCACCCAATGGTATCCTTTCATATTACGTCATATATTTACCTCATTTCCATAACCAGTCGCAGAGTCCTGTTGCAGGGAAGAGGGTGCGGCTTGAGAAAATGGTCACATCCCAGGTCACATCCGAGTCCCTGGGACAGCCGCCAAGTGTGGGTTCTTGGTTTCTCACAGGAAAGAATTCAAGAGCAAGCCATAGTGAAGTGAAAGAAGGTTTACTCAGGGAGGAAACACACTCCATTGACAGAGCATGAGCCACCTTGAAAAGGAAGAGAGGCCCCACAGGGTATGGGGTTGTCAGTTTTATCGGGCTGGGTAATTTCATAGGCCAAGGAGTGGGAGTATTCCAGCTGTTTGGGGGAAGGAGTGGGGATTACCAGGACGTGGGCACTGCCCACTTTTTGACTTTTATGGTTGGCCTTAGGACTGTCACGGTCTGTCATTTCGTTTGCTTGCTTGTTGCTGTTGTTGCTCGCTTATTAAGTTGTGCCCAACTCTTTGCAACCCCATGGAGTGCAGTATTCTAGGCTCCCTGTCCTTCACCATCTCCCAGAGTTTGCTCAAACTCATGTCCACTGAGTCAGTGATGCCATCCAACCACCTCATCCTCTGCTACTCCCTTCTCCTTTTGCCTTCAATCTTTCCCAGCATCAGGGTCTTTTGCAGGGAGTCAGCTCTTCGCATCAGGTGACCAAAATATGGAACTTCAACTGCAGCAGAAGTCCTTCCAGTGAGTATTCAGGTTTGATTTCCTTTAGGATTGACTGGTTTGATCTCTTTGCAGACCAAGAGACTCTCAAGAGTCTTCTCCAGCACAATTCGAAAGCATCAATTTTTTGGTGCTCAGCCTTCTTTACAGTCCAACTCTCACATTCATACATGACTACTGGGAAAACCACAGCTTTAACTACACGGAACTTTGTCAGCAAAGTGATGTATCTTCTTTTTAATACGCTGTCTAGGTCTGTCAAATCTTTCCTTCCAAGGAAAACATGCTAATGTGTTACAAGGAGTATATCAGTTCAGTTCAGTCACTCAGTTGTGTCCAACTCTTTGCGACCCTGTGAACTGCAGCATGCCAGGCCTCCCTGTCCATCACCAACTCCTGGAGTTTATCCAAACTCATGTCCATTGAGTCGGTGATGCCATCCAACCATCTCATCCTCTGTCGTCCCCTTCTCCTTTGCCCTCAATCTTTCCCAGCATCAGGGTCTTTTCAAATGAGTCGGCTCTTTGCATCAGGTGGCCAAAGTATTGGAGTTTCAGGTTCAACATCAGTCCTTCCAATGAACACCCAGGACTGATTTCCTTTCGGATGGACTGGCTGGATCCAAGGGACTCTCAAGAGTCTTCTCCAACACCACAGTTCAAAAGCATCAGTTCTTCTGCACTCAGCATATACTGAGGCTCAAAGTCTAGTGGAAATTGATTCACCTGCCATCTTGGACCAATTTGGTTCTAATCAGTTTACGGTCTCCAGGCTATATCATTCTTTTAAAGGCTGTGCCCCTGCCCCTTCCCATCTCAGCACCTCATAGGATGGCCATGCTATAGTGTATTTAGCTAATCCCTTGTTGATGGACATTTAGGTTTTCTCCAGTTTTTCCTTCTTCCGAACAATACTGCAGTAAACAACCCAACACAGGCCTTCTTATGCGCGTGTGCAGACATTTTCTCTGGGGAGATACTACCACTTGGTTGGCCTTCAAAGTGGTTGTGCCAATCTGAACTGTCATGAGCACTATTCAAGAGGCCCTATTTCCACACACCCTCACTAATACTTAATATCAAACTTAACTTTTTCCCCCAGTCTGATGAGTAAAATATAGTTTATGGTACTTTAATGCTTTATATCCTTGATTACTAGTGAAATCGAACATTCTTCACGTTTATTGGCCATTTGAATTTCCTTTTCCATAAATCGACTGTTTTTTGTTTTTGTGTGTGTTTTTTTTTTTTTTTTGCAGAGTGCTCTATTGGGCCATTTGTCTTTCTCTTATTGATTGGTTAGAATACTTTATATATTCTGGATGCTAATCCCTTATCTCTTATATAAATTGCAACTGTTTTCTCCCAGGCTATTGCTTGTTTTTAGCTTGTTTGTGGTGTCTGTCGTCATTTGAAGGGTTGCATTTTAGTATAGTGAGCTCTGTCAGTTGCTGATTTCACACTGCTTCCTCTTGGCCAGTCTGTTTGCAGCAGTAAGACTGTGAGGCCAGGAAACACAGGCCCTCCCTCTGGTGGACAGATTCACTTTTCTGATCTTCTTTGTGAGATAACAGTAACTCCAATGTATGCCTGCTGAGGATCTCAGACTTAACTTGGGGTGAGTGGGGAGACTATAGCGTAAGTGCTCTCAGAAGCGAAGAAAGACACTCTTTCTGCTCTGGAAGATGGGGTCTGAGGGTCACTGGAATGTTAAAAGGTGGCTTTGTTTTGTATCCTCTATGCTAGTTAAGCCAGACATACGGTTTCTATTCCAAGTTCTCCATGATCTGGCCTTCCCTTTTTCACGTTCATTGATAACTACTCTCTTTCATGTACCCTTCCCTCCAGTTATGTCAAATTCTTTACCAAATAAAAATCATGTCTTCTGCCTCCAGGCCTTTTATTAATAATGTGATCCCTTGGCTTTCAAGAGATAGGAGAAAAATCATGACGGCACTTATTCTGAGCCAGGCTCTGTGCTAAACCTTTTGTGTACCATCTTATCAGTCAGGATAGGCCCACTACATTGCAGTAATACACAGTTTCAAAATTCCAGGGTCTTATAATGGCCAAAGTCTATTTCCCACTCATGCTACCTGCATGAGGTGCACTGGTCATGGCTTGGGAACATGTTTTCATTCTTCCAGGACCTAGGCTTCTGGAGCCTCTTCTGCCTGGTTGTAGTTGTCACTTCAGCAGGAAAGAATGTGGCAAAACACAAACTAGCTCTTAGAGTTTCTGCCTAGAATGATGTGTCAGTTTCACTCACATTTCATTAGCTAAAAGTAAGCTGCCTGGCCAAGACTAGCTTCAAGGGGCTGGGACATTGATGACCAATAAAACACTCTACCCTAGTCTGCCCTTCTGGTCATCACATATTCAATACTGCTCCCCCCCACCCCCCCAAATTGTAGAAGCTTATTTCCTCTAGGCAAGCAACCCATTGGCTCAAGCTCCAAGCCCAAGATACCTGTGTGATGCCTGGAACTCTCGTCATCAGAGAAGACGGAACTGACTTGTTTTGATTCCGAGGTCTGTGAACCAAAGCAGCTAGCTACCTGCCACCCACAGGCACGCTATATGTGGTGAAATGGGATGGGAGAGTCCAAGAGAAACATTTCCATTCTGAAGGGACAAGAAGAGGAGACACATGGCAGTCACAGCTCTGTAGATTCTGAACTCATTCTGGGCACACACATTTCCAGGGGTCTCTTCCCAGGGCCTGGGGAAGAGACCTTGATTAGGCCCCAATTCCATCTCCGGGGAGAAATGTGTGGGTCCAGTAATCCCTGTGGCCCTTGGCTCTTAGGGGGTCCTCCCTTTTCTGAGGTTGAACCACATGGAAATCCACTTTTATGGGCCAAGATGTCTGTAAAACATTGAATTGAATGTTGACAATTTCATACGACTAAACCTTTCCTCTTCCACGTTATGATGAGAGCATTGGAGAATAATGCCCAGTTTGGGGGTTGAGCAGACTTTTCTGCCTTTTTTCTTTCCACAAAAGATTGGAGCCCAAAGGGTGGGGTTAATCAGTCACAATCTCTTTTACGCCAGGCTGGTTGTTCTTAATGAGGACAATATCGGTGAAGAGTAACACTATTGTCAACTACAAATTGGTACTTGCCATAGGCTCTCGCCATCTACCTCTACAAGAATTAAATCAGGTGCTGCTGCAGCTGCTGACCTTCAACACCCCTGAAGGGAGTTCGGGTGGAGAGCAGAAATGAGGCCCTCTGCTCTCTGGAAAAACTGGCAGAACAGGTCTTCAGATAGTTAGATATTTTCAGGAGCTGATTTTATGAGTCCAATTCTTGTATCGCCTCATATCTAGAAAAGCACTAAATTCCTTCATGGTTACATCTGCTCCTTGTGGCTAGCAGAAACCTTCTGGAAAAATAATGTGCTTGATTGCATGTATTCCCCTTTCACTAAAATCACATATATATACTGACCTTCCCTCTACCTCTTTGGAGCAGTTTCTCAGAGCTATCTGTAATGCTGCCTCCTGGGCTATAGTTTTCATTTTGTCTGAAATAAAACTTAACTCACAACTCTCTATGTTGTGCATATTTTTTAAAGTCAGCACTATCTACTTCATCATCTCACTGAATCCATAGCACAAGTTTCTGAGATAAATGCTTTTATGATCTCTTTTTTACAGACAGGGCAATTGAAGATCAGAGAGGTTAAGTACTTTGTCCAAAGTCACACAGCTAATGTCTTTGAGTGAGAAGTCAAATTTTAATTGCACTGCCTTTTCAAACAGAAAAAAGCAAAACAAACAAAAACAAAACCAACTTCTATCATAAGGCTACAGATAGGCTGGGAGCTGAGGAAACTGAGGCATTGGAGGCATCTTCCTGATTCTGCATGCTTAGTTATAATTTCCATTTTGTTGTGCAATGATGTTTTCATCACGGAACTTTCAGCTTTGGCTCTCTTGCCAATTCTTCTGTGTCTTCTATGTCTTATATGTCACTGGCCAACCTATGACTGGCTCTTATTTGGTCAGACACTCTCCCCTTGTCAAGTTGCTCAGGCTAATGTTTGTTGTTGTTCAGTCACCCAGTCATGTCTGACTTTTTGTGACTCCTTAGACTGCAGCATGCCAGGCCTCTCTGTCCCTTACCATCTCCTGAAGTTTGTCCAAGTTCATGTCCATTGCATCAGCGATGTCATCCAGCCGTCTCATCCTCTGACACCCTCTTCTCCTTCCGCCCTCAATCTTTCCCAGCATCAGGGACTTTTCCAATGAGTCCTCTGTTTGCATCAGATAACCAAAACATTGAGCATCAGTCCTTCCAATGAGTATTCAGGGTTGATTTCCCTTAAGATTGACTGGTTTGATCTCTTTGCTGTGCAAGGGACTCTTGAGAGTCTTCTCCAGCATCACAGTTTGAAGGTATCAGTTCTTCGGTGCTCCACCTTCTTTATGGCGCAGCTCTCACAACCAAACGTGACCACTGGGAAGACCGTAGCCTTGACTATATAGACTTTGTCAGCACAGTAATGTCTCTGCTTTTCAATACACCGTCTAGTTTGTCATTGCTTTCCTGCCAAGAAGCAAACGTCTTCTGATATCATGGCTGCAATCCGCAGTGATTTTAGAGTCCAAGAAGAGGAAATCTGTCACTACTTCCACATTTCCCCCCTCTATTTGCCATGAAGTAATGGGGCCATAGGCCATGATTTTAGCTTTTTTAATATTTAGTTTTAAGCTGGCTCACAAGCCATGTTCTGTAAAAGGTTATGAGACACAAAACATGGCTTCTGAGCCACAGGGGCATCAAGGTAAATGATTTTTATCCCTCATAAATACCTTCACACATGCTATTCCCTTTGCCTGGAATTACCAAGTTCTGGCTATGTATTTCCAGAAGTCATGTACGTTAAGGAACACTTATTCCAAGAGCTGTGCTATGAATACAGTTAATCTTTGCAACAAACATATGACACAGGCACTATCGAACCCGAGCAGGACCCTGTGGGGCTCTGGGCCTTGGAAGTCTTTCTGACCGTGTTTCTTGACTCCAACTTCCATGACCTTCCCTAAGTTCCAAAGGGCAGATTTGAACAGTTGCTAACCCAGGAAGGGAAAAGACGGAATGCAAAGACAACAGAGGAGCAGCCTTGGGGCAGGGTCCTGGTTCTACCACAAAGGATACACATAACAAGGTCTTTAAGCCCTTTATGGAGTTGTGTGTGTTAGTTGCTCAGTCATATCTGGCTCTTTGCGACCCCATGGACTGTAGCCCACCAGGGTCCTCTGTCCGTGGAATTCTCCAGGCAAGAAGACTGGAGTGGGTTGCCATTCCCTTCTCCAGGGGATCTTCCTGACCGAGGGGTCGAACCCACATCTCCTGCATTGCAGGCAGATTCTTTATGGAATTAAAACCCAGAAATGGAAGATGTCAGCTTTCTTCATACTGGAGAAGACCACCTGAGGCCAAAGGAACCAGAAAAGCTCATCAAGAAGATTACCTGAGGCCAGATTAAAAGAGTGCAGGCCCTGCACACACCTGACGCTTATTAACAGCCCCCACCCTTGAACCATTTGCCATAAAACTCCTCGCCAAACACCCTGGGTTGGGACACAGTTTTCAAGGGCAGGAGCTTGCTATGTTCCCCTTTGCCTGGCAAAGCAATAAAGTTATTGTTTTCTGCTTTGCCCTAAATTCTGCTCTGAGATTTGATTCAGCACAGGTGCAGAGAGGTCAAGCTTTCAGCATCACTATCATTAGCCCCATTTTATTTTATTTTATTTATTTATTTTTTCATTAGCCCCATTTTAAAGACGAGGAAGCTGAGGTTCAACAAGACTAAGAAATAGCCCTCTGACTCACATCTTAAGTTTCACAGTAGGGACTTCTGAATGAAAGAGGAGATCCCTGGCACCTCTTCCTGCAAGCCTTTCCTAGTTCCCCCTTGTCAAAGTGGTTTCTCTTTACCGAACCCCCACAGACCTTTCACCTGCTCTTAGGATCTGAGCACCTTTTGTCTTGTACTGGGTCTGAGAATTGTGTCTGCTTCTTCATTCGTTCATTCATTCATTCAATATTTATTTCCCGGCCCTGTGTAAGGCACTAGGGATATATTCAAGAAGAGTCCCTGCTTCCACAGAGTTTATTGTCCAGTGGGGGAGATAGACATTAAACAGATAATGACACCAATAATTAGTTAATTACAATTGTTATAAATGTTATGAAGAAGTCCAGGGGGATGTGAGCATTTATAACAGGGTATCTGATTCTAAAAGGCAGTGATGTCGCCTCTGAGAAAGCAAGATTTCAGCTGAATTCTGGTTGATAGGGACTGGCCAGGGCAAGAAAAGATTGGGGGTGGGCGGGAAGCTTTCAAGGCAGAGAAAAGAGCTGGAGCCAGGTCCTGAGGCTAAAGGAATTTGCTGAGCTGAGCCTGGGCACAGCAGGACAGGAGGGCAGGATTGGGGGCTGGTACTCGCCTGGCACTGCTGTCTGGATGAATCTCCCTTCATGCATGCTGTCTGCCCAGCCAGAGGCTCCTGGACTGGGAGGCGGGGACTGGAGTGAGAGTTTGCAGGCATTTGGTTGGCATAGCTGGCAACTGGGAGCGATGCTATTCTCTGGCCATACCCCATGCTCCTGGGTCAGGAGGAGGGAGGTAGCAGAGGACGCACAGCACACTTTTTATATATGTGGGGCCATAATATTTAAGTGTCTTGGCTGTAAGCCTATGACTAGGTCCCCCGACAGCCAAGCCTTGCTCCGCACGCTCTAACAGCTGTCTGTAAAACCCGTTTATGGAGCCTCCATAAATTTCCCAGCTGCTGCAAACACAGGGCTGGGACAAAGAGTCAGCGGGAGGGAAGTGTGGGAGAGCCAGGCTCCAGCATCTCTGCTGGCTCGTCCTCTGGGCCCCGGCTTGCCCCCTGCCCACCGGGGGCTGCCTTACCCTAAATTCTTTTATTGAAGCTCATCTTGAAGTCGACCCCATGGGGCCTGGCTGGGCGATCCAGCTCAGCACAGTTGCGGGCACTTTCAAGATTGCAGCAAAAGGTACAGTAAATCAGAATTAAGTGTCATGATAGTGATTTGAACTGACACTGTTTTCACCTTGTCCATTTACTGGGAAATATATAACAGGAATAGATTGAGCCTGTCATATTGTACCTGAAAAATACAGCTGTTAGGCTAGGAAAGGCAGCTGGCACCAAGGCAGGGTCCCAGTGGACAGGGGGTGCATGGCGGGGGGTGGGGGCTTGTTGTCAGCATCCCGCTGGGCTAAAAGCTTGTCCTGGGAACACTGAGAGCCTGATCACGCTTTTCCAAAGGCCCATTTAAGGCAGAATCAGCCCGACCAGCCTTCTAGGTAGTCATGTCCCAACTGCTACAGGAGCCCAATGCCAGTTCTGGTGCCCTGAGGGCCTGAAATGCCCAGACTGCATTTTTAAAAAAGCTTTCTATTAAAGCATAACATAGACGAAACTAAATGCACAAATCCGATTGCTTGATTTAAGGTCACCAAATGAACACACTTGTCTACCCAAGGAGCACATGTATACCTGTGATGGATTCATTTTGATATTTGGCAAAGCTAATACAATTATGTAAAGTTTAAAAATAAAATAAAATTATTAAAAAAAAAAACAAACAGGACAGAAATGTACAAATGGCCCCCTCTGCCCTCTCTCTCGGAGAAGGCAATGGTACCCCACTCCAGTACTCTCGCCTGGAAAATCCCATGAATGGAGGAGCCTGGTGGGCTACACAGTCCATGGGGTCGCTAAGAGTCGGACACAACTGAGCGACTTTACTTTCACTTTTCACTTTCATGCATTGGAGAAGGAAATGGCAACCCACTCCAGTATTCTTGCCTGGAGAATCCCAGGGACAGGGGAGCCTGGTGGGCTGCCGTCTATGGGGTCGCACAGAGTCGGACATGACTGAAGCGACTTAGCAGAAGCAGCAGCAGCCCTCTCTCTACTGTCTGCCCTCCATCTTCCACAAGGAGGGGGGGTACTATTATGATATCTCAAGCTGTGGACTGATTTTGTATGTGGCATTTTAATGAGGTCATCTTGAAATTCCCACCGATTTTTGGTCCCCAAAGAAAATAGGGACCTCTCAGCTTTAAAATGGGGCTTCCTAGGTAGCGTTAGTGGTAAAGAACCCACCTGCCAGTGCAGGAGACATAAGAGACGTGGGTTTGATCCCTGGGTCAGGAAGATCCCCTGGAGGAGGGCATGGCAACCCACTCCAGTATTCTTGCCTGGAGAATCCCATGGACAGAGGAGCCTGGCGGGCTACTGTCCGTGGGGTTGCCAGCAGGTGGACACGACTGAAGTGACTTAGCATGCACGCACATGGCTTTAAAATACTTTATAAGGAATATGAGCAACAGATACCCCTCCTCTCCTCCTGGATTCTCACACAGGGTCTTGACCCCATTCCAGAAGCAAGATGGGTAGGAGGGATCTGGGATGGGTGTGAAATGGCAGGGGTAGGGCAGGACTCAGAGACGGGGAGAACTGAATAGGGGGCATGGAGGAGGGGAGAGAGTCAGGGAGAGGGTAAGTGTCAAGGATAAATTGAGGGTCAAGGCTCAGGGCAGGCTCAGCAACGGGGTGGAGGCTTGAACAGGAGGGCCTCAGGGAGGTATGGGGTGAGAGAGTCTAAGAGGCCCACACTTTGCAATGCAAGAAGCTGAACCTGGTGTCTTGAGGCTGTTATTCAGTTGTTCAGTCGCATCCGACTCTTTGTGACCCCACGGCCTGCAGAACGCCAGACCTCCCTGTCCTTCACCATCTCCCGGAGCTTGCTCAAACTCAAGTCTTGGGGGCCAAAGTGCTAACAAAACGCAGATGGTGGACAAGCTTTTTGCAGCAGGACTGAGGCTGCCGCCCTCCCCATCCTCACGGACCCTGGCAGCCCCAGGCTTGGGGTGGCTCAGCCTCCCTGCCTCTGCCATGCGGAGCCTCTCTACCTTTCCTAGGCTGACAGGGTGGAAAGCAGGTTGGCGGCCACAGCATCACCATCAGGTGGCCTCAGGATCTGCTCATCTCTGGCCTCCATCCTCAGTCTCCACTTTCCTGCTGGGCCTCGAACTCGGCCCTGAACCCATCCTGCTGGGCTGGGCTTGGAACCCCATGCATAAACCACGCCAGCTCCCATCCTCCAAAGTCACAACTGCTCCCTGAGCTTCCGGCTGCTGGCTGGGGACCTCGCATGAACGGATCCCTTTGGTGCTGCTGTGTATCTGACTCTAAGTATCTCCTGCTGTTGAAGGACACCCTCAGGAGGATGTCCTTTCCACTGTCTCAGGTGTGAAGAACTGTCCTTCTCGAGTTCCATCGTTAAGCTGGCCAAATGCCACCCTTCCCCAGGACCACACCACTCAGATCGTGATGGCTGCCTCCTTCACAAAGGGGCCCCCTGCTTCCTTCCAGTCACCCACGTCCCGAGGCCGCCTTCTGCTTCAGCCCGTTGCTGTTTTTGTTGTTCAGCCACTAAGTCGTGTCCGACTCTTTGCAACCCCCAGACTGGAGCATGCCAGGCTCCTCTCTCATTGGTGCTTGCTTTACTGGAGGGCTGTTCTTTGCCCTGCCTTGGCCTCCAAGGCTTTGACCTCTGGTCCTGGATTCTTTCCACTTCTGGCACCTCTGGGAGGATTTGTCCTCAGGGGGTGGACTGGTTTCTTCCTGTGAAAGGACAAGACAAGACTTGTGTCCTCCTCTGCTAAGGCCTTCCCGAGCACCCCACTCTCAGCCACATTCTGAGCCAAGCACCACAGCCACCTTGCCTGGTGCTGGCTCTCACGGGACGGCAAGCTCCACAGCGACAGGTATGGAGTGTGTTCCCAGCACCCTCTCAGAGCCTGACACGAAGGTGTCGTTCACAAATACCCTCTGAATGGCTGGATGATGAATGGCTAAAAGCACAGGTTTCCGGGTAGAAAAATCTAGGGTTTAATCCTGACACTACTACTCAGAGTATCATTTAACTGCCCTTGGCCTCACTTTTCTCCTCTGTACAATGGGCTAATACCACCTTACTCTATGAGGCTTTGTGAGGACTGAGTGCAATAATGCATGGCAATGTTTGGCTCCACCGCTGGCACATCATAAGCACTCAATAGATGGTACCGGTTATTGTTTCCATTTTATCTTACTAAAGCAACAACCACTGGTATTTCTATCCCTAGAATTACTAGGTTATAGCAAGTGGGGGGCTCCTTTCAGGTCCCAGGTTTCCTTACAGAGGCATTTTTCTCATGGCGTTGGGCTACATGCTTACACCCTCCTTTGAACTCCCTGGAGCTTCAAAGTCAAGGTAAAATGTAAGCAGATCCTGCCGCTTCCCTTTGATCTCCGCGGGCCCTGACTTTTGTGCAGGACTGGAGAAGGCCTGTCCCTCTGTTCACAAGCCCCGCCCCCCATCTGCTGGGCACTGACCTTGCCTACGCATCTCTGATGGGCGGTCCAGCCCCAGCCCCAGGGGAGCGGCATGGTGAGGGGAAGCAGGGCCCACTGGGCAGTGGGGAGAGGCCACAGTTCTGCTGATGAAGGGCCTTTATCGACCTCCCTCTGCAGGCACAGGCCGCATCACTCACTGGCCCCAAGACGGGAGCCCATTCATCTGGGGCACGGAATGCGAGGGGGCTGGGATTTCTCATTCGAGGGCGACACGGAGTTCACATCAGGAAATATTAGTCTGATGAGTTCCCTGCGAGTGGAGGGACTGTCAGGCATTAATCACGGGCCGAGGGGGAGGCAGCACAGGGCCCCTGGTCCAATCCCCAGGGTCTCATCCTTTCTGGGAACTTCAGAACCTCGCCAGGCCTGAAGACAAGGATGAAAATTACCCTTGAAGTGCCTCAGGCTGTTCTCTATCACTCTCTGAGACTTTCTGTTGGGGGCTAGAGCCTTTTGTGAGGACTTAGGCCGATGGCTTCAATCCCCGAGTCTCAGTTTTCTAGTCTGTAAAATGGGGTGGGAAGCATCTGCCTCACTGGGTGATTCTGAAGCCAAAAGGAGGTCATGCGTGTCATATGCCCACCTCAGTGGAAGCATACAAGTGGCACTCCATAAATGCTGACCCCGGCTTCTGCCCCTTCCCTTTTCTGTTCCTCTATTGGACTGGACACCCCTGGATGGAAAGACCTGGTTTATTTCTCCTATGAGCCTATATGATGACGGATAAGTGCATGAATGCACAAACGCATGAATGAAGAGAAGAAACCCGCCTTTTCTTTGAACACTGGTTGCAAGCAGTCCTTTTATTGGTGAAAACGGGGGCCTGGTGCGCAGTCCTCGACGCTGTAAAATATCTTCCCTCTCTGGTCCACCCTTGCACTTCTGTAATAAAATGATAACCACGTGCTGTATGGGCCTTCCCTGGTGGCTCAGAGCTAAAGAATCCACCTGCATTGCAGGAGATGCAGGTTCAATCCCTGGGTCAGGAAGATCCCTGGAGAAGGGAATGGCAGCCCACTCCAGTATTCTTGCCTAGGAAATCCCATGGACAGAGAAGCCCGGCAGGCTATAGTCCACGGAGTGGCAAGAGTCAGACATGACTTAGTGACTACACAACAAGCTGTGCTGTATGAGATGGCGAGGGACACTGTGTCAAACCAGACCACACCACTTCTGCTATAGACCCATCTGTGGCTCCCCAGTACTTTGGGTTCAAGCCCCAAATCCTTGTCTCAGGGCTTCAGTGTGTGGCCTCCACCTGCTCCCTGGTCTCCACCTGCTCCCTGGTCTCCTGTCCCTCTGTGCACTTCCTCGTTCTCTCTCTTCCAGCTGGCCTGGGTTTTTCTCAAGCCTGGGGCACACCTCTCCCACCTTGGCCCTCCACTGTGCCGGTCCTGTTCACAGCTATGTCAAGGAGTCCCAGAACAAACTATCCCTTCCGGTTTCTAAGTTTTGAGTTTATTATTGGGACCCCTTGGGGAGTTGCCCCCCACATCCTGAGCCCAGCGGAGGATGTCACCCAAAGGTCCCATGTGAACTGGAGCCCAGAGGTGTCCCCAGGGTCTTCCCATCCCAGGTGTCTGGAATGAGGAAGAAGTCCAGTCCTCTGAAGACTTCTTGAGCTCAGACTGGAGTCCTGTGCAGCCTGGGGCTGCCCCAGCTCCTCCTGGAGCGGGTCTGCTCCCCAGTCTGGCACCAAGTGTGCCCTGGCAGTTCCTGGCACCAGCAGAGCCCACCTGGGGCGGGGGCAGCTGCCATCTCAGCCCCTCCCCTGGTAGCCACAGTTCTCTCCACACCCCCAGCCCTGCTTGCTCCAGCTGTAAGTGGGGGGAAAGTATGCCAGTGTGCCTGGCATTGCTGAGGACCACCACCCTCCATCTGCCCCCTCCTCATAGGGTCCCCTCTCCCCATGCAGCCATGTAGGTGGACATCTCAGAGGTCTCCTTGCTGCCCTGGTTTTCTGTGTGTGTGGCTATGAGAGGCTGCTGCCTCTGGTATCTGGGTGCTGCCCAGAGAGACAGGTGACCGCAAAGACAAGTGCGGCTGGAGCACAGGGCACCGAGCCAGCGTGGTTTACAGCTCTGCCCAGACAGCTAATGGCCTTGGTGACATTGCTGCTCCACATGGTGGCCTTGGAGCGGCCATAAATCAGGGGGCACCTCTTCAGCAGCCTCCACCCCCTCCCAGGCCCTCTGTCCTGGGAGGGGAGCTTCGCCAGGTTTGTGGCACTCCCAGGCTGGGCTTAGCAAGTACATGAAAGGCCCAGCCGGGCTCAGGCGAAGTGTGTGCATGCACACATGTACATACGGGAGTGTGTGCAGGTGTTCATTTATGCCCCCACGCCTAAATGTCTGTGTCTCTGTGCGTGTGTGTGGTTGTGTGAGCATGTTTGTGCCTATGCGGGTCAATGTTTGTATATGGACCAGGGGATAAAGGTCTAAAGATAAGTGAGGGTTATTGTGTGAGTGTGTCTTTGTACGTCTGTATGACTGTGTATGTGTGTTTGTGTCTGTAGGAACTGTATAACTGTACTTCTGCTCGTAGAGTTTCTCTGGGACTCTGTTCTCTACATGTACCTCAGTAAGCATTTGTGTGAGTGTGCAACTGGGGGTACCAGCCCGTCTATGTACATGTACCTACATCAGTGAATGACTACGTTGTTTTATTCCATAAGGATTTATTGTGTACCTACTGTGTGCTAAGCTTTGTTCTCAGTACAAAGGACACAACGTTGAATAGAGAAAGTCTCTGCTTTGGGAGCTTGTTTCATTCCAGCAAGGGAGAGAGACGACAAATAAGCACCAAGAAGAAAATTAAGTTGGGTCAAGGACGGAGTTTGGGTGGGTATGGGGAAGCTATTTAATAAGAGTGGGCAGACGGGGCTTTTAGAGGGGACAAAAGTATGAGCAGAAGTGTGAATGATGAGAAAAATAAAATGTAAAAATCTGAGGAAAGAGTGTTCAACAGAGGGAACATGTGTGCGGATGACCTTAAGCTGGAGAAGAGTGAGTGAGCAGGGCGTGAGAGGTAAGGAAAACAAGCAGGTAGGGCCAGACCATAGAAGGCCTTCAAAATCTTGGTGTGGAATGTGGATTTTATTTCAGGAATCAAGGAGAGCTTCAGGCAAAGGAATGGCAAGTTTTGACTTAAGTCTTGAGACGCTTTGGCAGCTCCGTGAGCAAGGACTGCAGCGGCGGGGGAGAAGCCAGGACCAGTGGGACTGCAGGTGAATAACTCCAGGGGCAGAATGGAAGCCCTTCATGGAAGCCGTGAAGGGCTTGACCAGGGCCTGGCTACAGGACAAATGTTTCCCACAGCTTTTATTTTGAAAAAGTTCAAGCCCACAAAAAAAGTTGAAAGAAAGGTATAGATTTTATAAGAGCTAGCTTCACGAATGGTTAATTTTTTGCAACATTTGTTTACTCCCCTCTTCCTGCATTTGAGAGTCACTTGCAAACATCACATTTCACCCTGAGAGACATTAGAATATCTTCTAAGAGCAAGGACATTCTCCTACGTAACTCTAACACCATGATCACACCTCAGAGTTTAACACTGATAAAATAATATCTAATATAAAGTTTATGTTTTAATTTCTCCAATTATCTCTAATCTGTTGTGCCAGAAAACAAGGGTATCTTGCAAGACTGGTGGGGACATGTCAAAAGGATACGGAAGATGGCTTGATGGAGTTGGCCCAATCCTGAACAATTTGAACATAAAAAAAGTAATGAGTTAGAGCACTTTGAATTGAATAACCCATGCATTTATATCAGCACTCAAGGAGAAGACAGGAAAAAAAGTTCTTTATAGAACAATTGGGGTTCCCTTATGGCTCAGCTGGTAAAGAATCTGCCTGCAATGCAGGAGACCTGGGTTCAATTCCTGGGTTGGGAAGATGCCCTGGAGAAGGTAAAGGTTACCCACTCCAGTATTCTGGCCTGGAGAATTCCATGGACTGTGTAGTCCTTGGGGTTGCAAAGAGTCAGACACAACTGAGTGACTTTCACTTCACTTCATAGAATAGTTAGAAAATAGAGGAAATAGTAAAATTAGAAAAATCACTGCTTTGCAATTACCAATATAATTATTGACTCAAACAAGGCTCACTAATGGATGCTAAAAACCACTGGATGAAATCTTGACACAGAATATTCACATAATTTCAAAGTATCATCCAACAGATTAATTTGCTGGAGAAGATTCTTGAGAGTCCCTTGAACAGCAAAGAGATCAAACCAGTCAATCCTAAGGGAAATCAACCCTGAATATTTATTGGAAGGATTGAGGCTGAAGCCGAGGCTCCAAAACTTTTTCTGTCTCATTAGAAAAGACCCTGATGCTGGGAAAGATTGAAGGCAGAAGGAGAAGAGCGTGGCAGAGGATGAGATGGTTGGATATCATCATCGATTCAATGGACATGAACTTGGGGGAACTCCAGGTCAGGGAGGCCTGGCATGTTGCAGCCCATGGGGTCTCAAAGAGTCAGACATGATTTAGCGATTAAACATCAGCAACAACAAACTGTTAAGTGGTGTTAGCATTTACTGTGATAGGAAAGACTGGTACAAGAGCCCTTTGAAGGGAGAGAATGAAGCCATCCACGCAGGCTCTCTCCAGCTCAAAATCCCTATACAGATGAAATTGTTGAGTAGGCAATCCTGGTCTATGAACTTGTAGCTTATGACCATGATTAGAGATGAGATGGAAATTCAAGGTCACTGACATATAGGTAGCTGTGGGCTGGATAACATCACCTAGGGAAGTAGTCAACTTCTATAGTTTAAAATCTTTTACTTGTGATCAAAACAGCTTTAATTTCTCTCTTGTATGACTAAAAGAATTTTTTAAATGTAAAGGTATAAACAACAAATTATAATCCTTGAAACCTCACCATTCACATTTTGATGATTGTGCCTCAAATACCTTACTGTTATTCTTCTTTCATATGTATGTTTGTACATAAATGTCTCATACATGTTTTTTCCACTGGCATTTCTGGGACATTTAAAAAATTTTTATTGCGAAAAATCTAAAGCATACAGAAGAGAAAAAGTATAATAAATTCTCATGAACCTATTATCCAGCTTCAAGAATTATCCATATTTTTCCAATCTTGTAAGCAAATTTCAGACATTATCTCATTTCACACATAAATACTTCATTATGCATTGCCAGTTGAAAGAGTATGTTTTATGTGCCAACCATGTCATTATCCCAGCCTACAAAATTAACAGTTTTTAATATGCAATCCATATTCAAATTTGCTTGTCTCCTTTATTTTTAAACAATATATCTCACTTATTATAATTAAGCAAAAATGTGAGAAGTTATTGGAAATTATAAAAGACTTATTTGAAGAAACACATCTAGTAATAATATTTTGATAATTATGGTGGTGATGAGGAGAGACATGATCTATTACAGTAAAAATACCTATTGTCTCTGAGATCAAGTTGCAAAATGTTTGCTTTGAATTGCATATTATTTTAGAAAGTCAATTTAAAAGTTTTCCTTTTGATTTTTGTAAAATTTACTCCTTCCCTAACATTTCAACAACCAACATTAAAATCTGGTGTTAATCTTTCCATATTTTCTCTCTCTCTCTCTCTTCTTTTTTGCCCTGCCTGGTGGCATGTGGGATCTTAGCTCCCCAACCAGGGATCAAAGCTGTGGCCCCTGCATAGGACTCATGGAGTCATAACCACAGGACCGCAAGGGAAGTTCCCCTTCCATATTCTTTTTAAATGCTCATATAGTTATATTGTGGAGAAGGCAGTGGCAACCCACTCCAGTACTCTTGCCTGGAGAACCCCATTGACGGAGGAGCCTGGTAGGCTACAGTCCATGGGGTCGCTAAGAGTCGGACATGACTGAGCGACTTCACTTTCATTTTTCACTTTCATGCATTGGAGAAGGAAATGGCAACCCACTCCAGTGTTCTTGCCTGGAGATTCCCAGGGATGGGGGAGCCTGGTGGGCTGCCATCTATGGGGTCGCACAGAGTTGGACATGACTGACGCGACTTAGCAGCAGCAGCAACATAGTTATATTGGGCTTCTCAGGTGGCGCTAGTGGTAAAGAACCCATCTGCCAGTGCAGGAGATGCAAGAGATGCAGTTTAAATCCCTAGGTCAGGAAGATACCCTGGAAGAGGGCACGGCAACCCACTCCAGTATTCTTGCCTGGAGAATCCCATGACAGAGGAGCCTGGCAGGCTACAGTCCATAGGCTCACAAAGAGTTGGATTACAACTAAAGTGACTTAGCACACCATAGTTACATACATATATAGGGATTGCCAATCTTGATCACGATTGTTTGACAAAATGGATCATATTACATATACTTCTTGAATTTCTGAATTAATAATACTGTGGAAACCCTTGCAAGTAAACTCATTCTTTTTATGGCAACATCTTTACCTCATGGAATGAAGTGTTTTGATTTGGACACTCCCCCCTTGATGGACTCTCTTTGGTTCTTTGGCCACTACAAATATTGCAACACGAAACACCTTCATATATTCCTATGTATGAATGCACTCTTTTATTTCCATGAGACAAATTCTTATGAGTGGGATCGCTGGGTTGAAGGACATGATTTAAAAAATTTTTTTTTCATATTGCTTTCCAAAAAGACAATACCAATTCCCTTTTTCACCAGTTACATATGAAAACATACTTCTCCTTGTACTCCCATCAGTAGTAGATGTAACATCCTTTTGAATTTTTGCCAATCTGATGGGTGAGAAGTTACTTTAATTTGCATTTTCCTGAGTATTGGGAGATTCAGTCACATGTTTATTGGCCATTTGGGTTTACTCTTCTCGGAGCCTATTCATACCCTGGGAACATTTTTCTATTGGCTGCTTTGTCTTTTTTTTACCAATTTGTAACAACTAGAAATTAACTCTATCTGTCATGGACACAGTAAATATAATCTTTCCAACTTAGTGTGTGTCTTTTAACTTTGTTTATGAGTATCTTTATCCATCTAAAATAGTTTAAATTTTATGTGGTCAGAAAGTTTCACATCTGATAATGACAGAATACCCTATAAAAGATTATCTGACAGACAACGATGATAAATTCTGGGCAAAATATTTAAAAGGCTACGTAAAGGCACTGAAAACAATCAAAATCTGGCAGAAACTGGAGAGTGTGACACTTGAAAGAAAGGGACAACAGTGAATGAATTTCTCATTGTAAGATATTTGTGCCTAAGAGCAGGCCCCAGGCAGTGCCACATGACTTGGCTAAAAATCGGATAGAGATCTGCATTTTCACTTGTGTTGTCATTCAGTCACCAAGTCGTGTCTGACTCTTTGCGACCCCATGGACTGCAGCACGCCAGGCTTCCCTGTCCCTCACCATCTTCTGGAGTTTGCCCAAGTTCATGTCCATTGAAACAGTGATACCAACCAACCATCTCATCTACTGCTGCCCTCTCCTCCTTCTGCTTTCAATTTTTCCCAGCATCAGGGTCTTATTTATTATTTTTTTAACTTGAGGAGGGATCAAAGAACAAAACTGAGGGCTTCCATGGTAGCTGGAACGTAAAGGAGGAAATCCCAGAAAGAGAAATTCATGGAGAGGGTGTTCCGATTCTGCTTATAAACTTCATCCAAGCCTTGGAGTGTTTGTTTGTTTTTTTTTTAACTATGAATTAAGTGGGGAAACTCCTAGAAGTCTGACTGTGGCTAAAATAACTGAACAGATTTTAGAGTTTGAGTTTGAGTTCAGTCAAGTGAACTCCCTGGTGAAATAGAAAAACAGCACTCTTTCAGAGCAATATAAAAGAACCCAGAGTCACTAATACAGTATCCAGAATATAATCCAAAATTACCAGACATGGGAGGAAATAGGAAAATGTGAACCATATTCAAGAGAAAAGGCAATCATGGAGACCAATTTCAAGGTGAGCCAGATCTTGGGATTCAGAGACGAGAATTTTAAAGCAGCTGTGATAACTATGTTCAAGGACATGAAGGAAAATATGCTAGGAATGAATGATTAAGTAGAATACCTCAGCAGAGAAATAAACTATCAGAATAAGCGAATGAGGATTCTAGAACCAAGGCATATAATATCTAAAATTTAAAAATTAGCTGGGTGAAATTAAATCTTACATAATAAAAGATGATTATCTTCCTTTGAAATAGACTCTGTATTTCCTGTTATAGATAAAAATGCACTCTTCTCCCTCGCTACTGGACTACAATCCCTGGTTTACACGTTCTTGTTTAGTCATTAAGTTGTGTCCAAATCTTTGTGACCCCATGGACTGTAGCCCACCAGGCTCCTCTGTCCATGGGATTTCCCAGGTAAGTGTACTGGAATGGGTGGCCATTTTCTTATTCAGGGGATCTTCCCGACCCAGGGATTTCCCAGGTTTTCTGCATAGACAGGTGGGTTCTTTACCACTGAGCCACCAGGGAGGAATTACACATGTATTCATCTAAAATTCCCCCTAAGACTTTTATATTCTATTTTTTCATTTAAGCCTTATTAATCAATTTGGTTTTAATTTATTATATGGTATGAGATGAGGATTCAACTCCATTTTCTTACTTGGATAGGTGCTTTTTTCCGTCCAGCATCACTTACCAATTAATCTTATTTTTTTTCTCACTGAGAGTAAAACATTTATTACGTATTAAATTCTTACATATAGTGGGATATATTTCTGGACTCTTTTTTCTGTTCCAGAGTTTTCTGTCAACCCAATACCCCTGTATCATTACCGTACTATCAGACTCTATAGCTTTGTTGTTGTTTAGTTGCTAAGCTGTGTCCTACTCCTTTGCAACCCTGTGGACTGTAGCCTGCCAGCCTCCTCTGGCCATGGGATTTCTCAGGTAAGAATACTGGAGTGAGTTGCTATTTCTTCTTCCAGGGGATCTCCCCAACCCACTGATCAAAACCGTATCTCCTGTGTCTCCTGCATTGGCAGGTAGATTCTTTACCACTGTGCCACGTGGGAAGCCCTCTAATAGCTTTACTGTATATTTTAATAGCTACAAAGCAAGGTAAATCTTTTCTTTGCCTTTTCTAGCATCTAGAAGCTGTCTGCCTTTCGTGGCTCATCACCACTTCCTTCTTCACAGTCAGCATCACCTCATCTTGCCTTCTGCTTCTGTTGTGTGTCTCCTTTGACTCTCCCCTCTCCCCATTTTCCCTGTAACTACCGTGGTTACACTGGGCCCACCCGGTTCATCTCAAGATCCTTAGCCAGATCACATGCAATGCCCTTTGTCATGTGATGTAACACATTCACAGGTTTTAGATGTGGACATTTTGGGGGGACCATTTTTTTCCACCCACCAGAGCCACCAATTCCTGGCTATGTGCTCAGGATGGGGACTGCCTCGGTGATATTATGACAAGGTCTTGCTTCAGAACCCAGTCCCAGTACCCTTAGGCTCATCAGTTCAGTTTTCTAGTTTCTGGTCAAAGGAGATGGCTCTTCCCCAGGTGCCAGGCACCTGTCCAAGAACAGAACATTCCCTTAGGACAGCTCAATGACCAGAGCAGCAAAGGGCAGACCCATGTACACACAGACACATGCACACACACACAGGGTGGGATTAACCTGGGCTTCAGACTTGACCGCTGGGTGCTGTTAAAAGCCTTAAGTGCATCTGCATGTCCAAGCCTGTATGAAAGTGTGTGCACACAGTGTGGACCTGCAGCTGTAAGTGTGTGCTCGCATCCACAAATGAGTATATGATTGTTGGTGAGCACATAAGCATGTGTGTATGTGAATGAATGTCAAAGTCGCTCTGCCTGTCTGCATGTGAGTGTGTGTGAGTTCGAGTTTTTTAAAGACTGAACAGCAGGCAGTCAGTTTACCATTGTAGGGGATGCACATAATTCATCTCAGGGGAGAAGGGTCTTTGCTTCGAAAAGTATATTGTTAGTTCCCTTAGGTGTTGTAAGTGGCCTGGCAAGCCCTGGAAGGCAAAGCGTGCAACAAAGAGAGAGCTGAATTTCCCAGCAGAATTTCTGGGGGCAGCCTGGGAGGCAGGGGGTGAGAGGCACAGATACAAACCAAAAGGAGGTGGAAGGAAAGGCTGGTGAGTGGGAAGAGGACCCCACGGGACCAAGGCAGGGATTCCACAGGAGGTCATGGCCAGTGCAAATTCCCTATGGTGAGATATGGCTGCTGGTCTTCTAGAAGAGGTGCTGTCTAATCCTGAGCTTCCATTTGCTTCCTGCTATGTTCTGTAACTGTGCTCACTGCTCCAAACCTTCAGTAAGTCTGCTCATGCAATAACCTTTGTTTGGGGAAAATAACACATTTCCCATTTCTATCACACCCAGGATAGAAATGGGTGTGAACGGCCAAAGTCGGAGGTCAGAGTCACAAGGGCTGGGAATACTGGTAAGGGTGGCTTCATTCATTGCCTATCGACCCAGGAGAATCTGCCTGGGCCCCCCTGGAAATACTGGGGGAGACACCCCACAGCCTGACAGATAGGAACTTGAACTCTCTGACTTCAGTGTGAAATAAGGGGTAATCTGGGCTCCCTTCCCTGGTGGCTCCGTGGTAAAGAATCCATCTGCTAATTCAGGAGACGTGGGTTCAGGAATATCCTCTGGAAAAGGAAATGGTAACTCATTCCAGTATTTCTTGCTGGGAAATCCCATGGACAGAGGAGCCTGAGGGGCTACAGTCCATGGGCTTGCAAAAGAGTCAGACATGACTTAGTGACTGAACAACAACAACATAGGAGGCAATTTTGAGCCCCTGAGTTATTATGAGCCTGTAAGGACATTGTGCCCATGTTGATACATCTATGTCTTCTGGGCTAGATGTATCTAACTGGAGACTTCATGTCAACCTTACACCATCAGTTACTTCTCTCTTGTTTACACAATCCCTCCAGTGTAACTGGACCTGACTGTGTCCCCCAAAAGGTCTTATCTGTATTAATGGCTTCAGTCACTGCCTATCCCTGGATATTTGACCTGAGCTCAGAGATATGTTTACAACTGTCCACCTAACATCTCTTCGATGGCCCCAAAGCACCTCGGATTCAACATGTGTCCAACTGAACTCACTACACTCTCCTAATGACCTAGTTCTTGGCCAGGATTCTCAGCAGATGGCTCCACTGTCCACTCAAATATAGACGCATGAAACCAGGTGTCATTCCTGTCCTTCTCACTCTTTTATTGAACACCCTGCAAGTCCTGTCAATGTGACCTAATAGAGTTTTCTATCCATCATCTCCTCCCCACTCCCACTGCCACCGATCCAGTCCAATAAACCTTTGTTTTGGCCTGTGCTGCTGCACTTTTCTAACCAGTCTCCCTGCATTTGACCTCCCCCAATCAGATTTCCACTCTGCAACCAGAGTGAAACAGCAATTTAAAAAAATTATACCCAAGTATTATATGCTGTGGTTTAAAACAATGGCTCTCCACCCTCTCTGTACCCTGAGCCCCTAGCCCTTATCCCAGGGCAGACTTTCAGCTCCTGTAGCTGTTCTTTACAGCAGCTCTGATGCTTTCCAATAATATGCTTCCATTTCTGTTTCTTATAAATCTTCGACATTCATTGAATTCCTGCTGTGATAGGTGAGGGTTTAGCTCACAGAAAACACAACGGAAATGCTGTTCACTGCAGAGTCAAGTAGTAGATTATTCTTAGAAGCACTTTCTTTTTTGAATACCATTTCCCCCTCCAAGAAACTCCACCTGCCCTTCCCACTCGTGCTGTCGGCCATGGCTGTATTTTCATTGTTTTCAGGCATCCCGTCCAGTTTTGTGTTTTGCTACTCCCTGGAGTATCCCTTTCCAGAAGATTCCATCTTCAGTGTGGATTGCTGTGTTGCTTCTCTGCTGGAATTTCTCCACTGTCTTTCTGAGTTGGTCCCACCTTTCTTGGACACTATGCATTCCTTGGCCTTGATTTATTCTACTATTTTACTGGAGCACATTCTCAAGTAGTTCCCTTTAAAAAGGGTGTGCTGGAGGTAAACTTTCTGAGACAATCTTTCTTCTAACTTCCCGTTGATCAGCGGTTTGGCTGGGCATATAAATGCGAGTCAAAAATCATTTCCCTCAAAATTTTGATATTGGAAACATTGCATTTAATGTTGCTAGGAGAAAATCTGATGCCATTTTGGTACTCAGTCCTTTCTAGGCAGCATGTATTTTTGCTTCTCGAAGCTTTGAATAGCTTCTATTTGTGGCTCTATGACATTTCCAGACGATGTGTCTATATATGCATCTTTTAAAAAATATTTATTTGGCTCGTCAGGTCTTAGTTGCAGCATGCGGATCTTTAGTTGTGGCACGTGGGGTCTTTAGTTGTGGCATTGCAGCACATGGGATCTAGTTTCCTGACCAGGGATCAAACCCGGGCCCCCTGTGTTGGGAGCTCAGAGTCTTAGCCACTGGACCACCAGGGAAGCCCCTATAAATGGATCTTGATGTATTTATTTTCATCAAGTATTCAGTGGGCCTGTCTATTCCGTATACTCAGGTTCTTCATTTGTAGGAAAATTTCTTGTATTATTTATTTGTTAATTCTTTCTTCTACCCACTTTTGGAAACTAATTTTTCCCCCAAAAAACTACCATTAGTCAGTTATTGAAACCCTTAAACAAATCCTTTATTTTTCTTATTTTCTTCTCATATTTTCTGCCTCTTTTTCTTCAGTCCTATGTTCTGGGAGATTTCATTGCATTCATCTTTTAATTCTACTGACTTTTTCATTTGAGCGATTCAATGTTTAATTTCTTAAGAGTCTTTGCTACTTGACAGTCTTTATTCTGTGCATTGTGTATGTGCAGGAGTAGGGCAGGAAGGTATAGAAATCAACGGCTTCTCCTACCAGCTTCCAATGAATCTCCTTGTTTTAAGCCTCCCATCTTCCTCTGCATGCATGTCTTTGAGACCAGGCTTCTCCCAAGTTGTGTGGGATTAAACTGTTTTGGAAGGAGAGACTATGCGTTGCATTGAAACCACAGTTCCTCCTGAGAGCGTATATCTTCGCCACCTACCCTTTGGCTTCCAGAAATTCAGTGAAAGGTTTAGCCCAGGATATCTCTTCTCCCGGTTCCTGTAATCTCTGTAAGTGAATATCCTTTTTACCTCTTTGCACTCCTCTTGGTGGCATCTTAGGAGAAAAAGAAGAGATAAATGCACATGCTCAATACACCATCTTTAAGAAAAAATATTTTCTTTTAACTTATTCATTTGGCTGCACTGGGTCTTAGCTGTGGGACACGAGATCTTTAGTTGCTGCATGTGGGATCTAGTTCCCTGACCAGGGATCAAACCCAGGTCCCCTGCATTGGGACTGGGGAGTCTTTGCCACTGAACCACCAGGGAAGTCCTTAGTATCTATGCCTTTGTTCTGTCTGCTTTCATCCATAAGTATATCTGTGAGATTCATCCACATCGAATGTTTCAGTCACTCATTTATTTGCCTTTTTGTATAGTATCCCAATGTAAAAATACACCAAATTTATCTATTGATAACTGAATCCATTCTGGTATATACAGGCATTTCGGCAGTTTTGAGGCTTGGACTCTTATGGGTGGTGCGCCAATGAACGACACAGCACATGTCTTTGGGAAACGTTTAGTGTGGTGTATGTCTGTACATCCCGAAGTGGAACTGCTGGGTCACTGGTGAGAATGTCGTCAAAAGAGTATGTGTGCGTGGTCCAGCTGCTCGCTGCTCAAAAGCCAACAAACAGGCCAGGTTGGTGGAAAGGAAAGTTTGCTTTATTTCAGATGCCGCAACTGGGATGAGAGGATGGCAGACATATGTCCAAAGGCCGACAAGCATGGGGTGAGAGCTTTAACAGACAGAGTTGGGGAGGGGGCGTTACATGCGGGAACAGCACAGTCATCTTTAACAGTCATCTTCAGATTGGTCATGAGTGGTCTGACCAGCATCATCTTGAATGTTTTAGGTACAGTTAATCTTCAGTTCCAGGGTCCATTTGTTCCCATTTCTTTGAGGTCAGTTCTCAGAATTGTGGCAGCTCATGTCCTGGGTGCAGTCAGGTCACCATGTAGTTCACTTCTCCACCTGGTGTTTTGGTGTCTGTAAGACAGCTCACAGGATATGGTTCAGAATATTACCTATAGCCCTTGAGAAAGAACTAGAGGTCCTTGACTATGTTTAATGACTGCATCATTATTTTTCAGTCTCCTTTGACTGTTTTCCTTGTTTCTGCATTTCTCACTTCTCTGATTAAACTTATTCTTTGGCTAAAGTTTTCTACAGGCAAAAGGCAGGCAGAGGACATGGCTGGGGGGCAAGAACCATAGGGTCCTGCTCCATTTCAAGAATATACTGTTTTTATTGGATAATAACCAACAATCCGCCAAAGTACCCATCTATATCCTGCCTGCAGTGCATGAAACCTCCTGTTCTTGACAACATCGTCCATACTTGATACTTTGACTTCTTAATTTTAGCCATTCCTAATTTTAGCTTGTGTTTCCCTGCTGACTAGTGGAGTTGAGCACCTTGTCATATGTTTTCTGGCCTTTTGAACATCTTCATTTGTAAGGAGTCTGTTGCAATCTAAAAAAGAGTGGGGTTGCCTGTTTTGTTTTCCTATTGATTGTAGGCATTGAAAAATATATATTCTAAATCCAAGTTCTTTGTGAAATACGTGAATTGTGACTGTCTCCTCCCTGTCTTTTAGTTAGCTTGGCACTCTCTTGCTGGTATTTTTTAGGAACAGAATTTCTCGGGTTTAATATGTTCAACTTATAATTTTTGTCTTATTCAGTTAGCCTTTTTGTGTCCTGTTTAAGGCATATTTGCCTGTTCCAAGGTTTTCTTCTAAAAGCTGTGCTGCTTTACCTTTCACATTTAGCTCTGCAAATAGTCTGGAGTTGATTTTTGTGTATAATGTGAGGTAGGAGTTGAGACAAGCTTTTTCTCGTGTGAGTAGTGAATTGGCCCAGCACAATTTATAGAAAAGACCTCCTCCTTCCCACTGGATTATAGTGTCGTCTTTGTCATAAATACGGTGCGCCTGTGTGTACCACTCTGTTTCCAGGCTCTCGCCTCTGTTCCATGGGTCAGTCTGTTCTTCCTTGCGCTAATACCACACTGCCTGAATTCCTACAGCTTCATTAAGAGTCTTGGCATCCAGTTTCATTTCTCCTCCTCAAGTTGCCTTGGCTGTTGTTGGCCACTGGCCTACTTTTAGATGCGTGTGTTTGCCATGGTTCCTCCAACCCCCAGGCCTTTGCGCATGTTCCTTCTGCTGAAGCATCCTTCCCTCCTCTCATCACCTGGTTACTCTTCAGATGACACCTTAGTTATCACTTCTTCAGAGAAGCTTTTCCTGGGCTCCCCGGACCAGGTCAAATGCCCTGGGGAAGCCCTCATCTCACCACCAGCCTCTGAATAGTAACACAGAACTCTACTCAATTTCATGTCTAATTCCTGTGGTTCTTTGATGGATGTTTATCCCTATTCTAAGTCTGTTGAGCTCTGCAAGGAAGGATACCATGTCTGCTTCATCAATACAAATCCAGGACTTAGCAGAAGGAGTCACTTAATCAAAAGTTTTGAATAAAGGAAGGAGAGAATCCCTTACTTATGGCAGTCTGAGTGTGTTTTTCTGTTTGTGTGTGCCTGTCCATATACAAGTAAAACTTTTCAGTGTATTTGTGTTTCAGGGGGTCGGGGGAGTAGTAACAAAGAGACCAACTTCAGGGAGCAGATCAGGGGAGACAGACCCCTTCTCGCACCTCCAGTCCTCCTCGCCCCCTCCTCTTCCCCTCCCCACCCTGCACTGACCAGCACCCGCAGCAGCCTCCCCTCCCCTCCAAGTGGCTGGAGGAAGACGCTGGTCTCCAGCTGCCTGCGCTCGGCTGCCCTTGTGCAGTTGTCTGCCAGTTGTGCACGCCGATTACTATGAATGCCACCATCTGGTACGCCACGTGGACATCATAATCTTTTCTTAATTACATTAGCAGCGCAATCAGTTACCGCATTACAAGGCCGGCGATGAGCTTTTAAATCTTGGTGGAAATCATAAATAATTGCACTAAGTACCAGGCGCCAGATGTGTGTGCCAACTTTGGTTGCACTAGATAAATAGTAACCTTACAAGAGTGTTAGACAGCCGGCGGTCCGGCTGGCCACCAGGAAGGCCACCACACCTGGGGCCCCACCGCAGGAAGGCCCCTACCACCCAGGCACCCAGAGAGAGGCAAGGCAGGGACCCTGAAGAGCCCTCTGAGTGTGTGGGTGCCAGGGAGAAAGGGGCGTTCTCAGAGTGGGAGCCAGAGACAGCGCAGGAGGAAAGTGCAGAAAGACAAAGGGAAAATGAGGTGGGTGGACAGGAAGAGACACAGGGAGAGAAAATGGGAGAAGAAAAGGTGGAGGGGCAGGGGAGAGGGGGAGAGAGAGCAGTGGAGAGAGAACAAGGGCCAGAGGGGGAACGGGACAGACAGACACTGAGATAGAGACCCAGAGAGACATTGAGATGGAGACCCAGAGAGCCTCGGAGACACAGACCCTGAATAACGGAGCAGAGAAAGCAAGCAGGTAGTAAAAAGTCGCCGATGAGGGGCAGGCCGAGAGAACAAAGGGATGTGTGTGTCAGCTGACCATGACTCTTGACCAGCAGCTGGGAGGGATCCCAGAGACCAGCTAAGCCCCTCAGGGCAGCGGACACAAGGTCAGAGGGTGGATGAGGCTGCAGCCGGGCCGGAGGGGGCTCTGGAAGGAAGCTCTCCTCCTTTCTTTTCTCCCTCTTTCTGAAAACCTCTGGAGTCTGGGCGGAGCGTGGAGCGGGGAGGTCACAGAAGATCCAGAGGAAGCAGCTCTGGTTTGTGCAGGAGGAGCCCCTAGAGCTGCTTGAAGTAGCTAGAAAGCCCGTGTTGGGGAAGTCCCTCTGTGGGGGCGACTTTTAAGTTGAGACATGTTTGCTCAGTCACAGTTAGCCAGCGGACAAGCTGGTGAGAGAGAAGCAGAGTGCTCCAGGAGAGGGAACAGCATGTGCAAAAGCCCAGGGGCAGGAAGGAACTTAGCACATCAGAGAGAGAGATGGCTCAAGCAAAGAAAATGGTCACAGAGAAAGATAAATAAAGGGGGTGGTGGTAGAAAATGTGTTTATTCCCATTCACTCCTGAAACCTAACCAACATGGGCTTAAATAGAATGTAAAGATGTATAAATTCATAGGACAAAGAGAACAGGAGAGAAGACAAAAGCAGACAAGGTCTATTAACCAAATTTTGGGAGCTAGAAAGAAGATGGATAATGGTAATTGACTTGCAGAGCAGGCAAAACTGAAAGGAGAGTCTACAGGATGGGGTGAGGGGAACTAGGGGCAAACCAAGTAGCCCCACGGGCCTGGGATGGGCTCAGGGGTGGGAAGCTGGCTGCTTCTGAAGGCAGCTGGGAGGGAGGAGCATGAGAGAGTGGGAGGGGCCTCATTCAGCCAGAGGACCAACCACACCTCCTACTGCTGAAGACAAGAAGCTCACCCTCTCAGAAGGTGACAGGAAGACTTTGGACCTGGGGCATTAGCTCAGCCAAGATGAGGCCCAGACCTCTGTCTCCCTAGGTTGCCTACAGGATGCTGGCAGCTGGACGGAGGGCTGTCTCCATGCCTCCTTCTCCCTTCAGGTCAGGAAGTTGGATTTTTTTTTTTTTTTTGCAAGTGCCTGGCACAAAGGAACAGGTCTACAGAGACCCTCCAAGTCCCTCCAGTGAAACAGTGTCAGCCTAATGACCCTTGGGTGACCCCTGCTGCTGCTGCTGCTAAGTCGCTTCAGTCGTGTCCGACTCTGTGCGACCCCAGAGACGGCAGCCCACCAGGATCCCCCCGTCCCTGGGATTCTCCAGGCAAGAACACTGGAGTGGGTTGCCATTTCCTTCTCCAGTGCATGAAAGTGAAAAAATAAAGTGAAGTCGCTCAGTCGTGTCTGACTCCTAGCAACCCCATGGACTGCAGCCCACCAGGCCCCTCCGTCCATGGGATTTTCCAGGCAAGAGTACTGGAGTGGGTTGCCATGTGTAAAGAGCTTCCACTCAGCTCTTTATACAACACTTTGAAATATGTTGAGTGAGTTATCTCTCACCAAATATTTGTAGACAACTCTAGAATGAAAGACGAGAGACAAAAGATTCAGGAGAACACGGAAAGGCAACTAGGAGAAAGAGAGATAGCACAGGGATCAGGGAAACATTTAAGTAAACACCTATAAATAATTTTCTCTGAAATATAAGAGATGGCATTGCAGCTATAAAACAAGATTAGAATGTTATGTGTGTATTTTTAAAGGGAATATTGAGAGAATATGAAAGGGTTAGAAGAAAAAGTTAAGATTAAACCCAGGAATTTGAATAAAAGATACAAAGAAGTTCTTTCAAATAGAAAATAAGATAATGAGAAAATCAGAGGATCAACCCAGGAGATCCAACATATAACTAATCAGAGATCAAGAAATAGAGAAGAAATGACATCAGTGCAAGACATCTAGAATAATGGCAAAAGATGTTCTAGAAAAAGAGAAGAGAGATAGAAAAGAGCATTATCAAAGAAATACTATAAGAAAATTCCCCAGAATTGCAGGACATGAACTTATAGATTGAAAGGAAACACCCCATCCCAATGAAAAAAAGACTCTCAACTAGGCACGTTACTGTGAAATTTTAGAACATCAGAAATAAAGAGAGACCCTCATAACTTCCAGAAAGGAAGAAAGCTGCATACAAAGAACTGGGGACCAGAAGAGAATTGAACTTCCCAAAAAAAAAAACAACTCTGGAAGCTAGAAAACATGGAACAAAGACTTACATATTATAAGGGACACACTTTTCAACCAAGAATTCTAAATCTTACCTGGTTATCAATTAACTGAAAAATGAACACATTTTCAGATGTGCGAGACTTTAAAAAAAATATTAGCTTCTCTGTATTTCTTTTCAGGAGGCTATTGGAAGACATCATTGGAGAAGGAAATGGCAACCCACTCCAGTGTTTTTGCCTGGAGAATCCCAGGGACGGGGGAGCCTAGTGGGCTGCCATCTATGGGGTCGCACAGAGTCGGACACGACTGAAGTGACTTAGCAGCATTGGAAGACATGCTACAGCTAAACAAGGGAGGAAACTAGGAAAGATGAGGGCGTGGGATACGGGATGTGAGATGCACAGAAAGACCAAGGGGAGACCTGGAATGATGGGAACCAAGTGTATCAGGAGGACAGTGAATACCAGCAAGACCTTGAGACAAGTCGCCCTGAACTGCGGCAGTCACGTGGAAGGCTGCAGCAGGACTGTGTCCAGTGGAGGAAAAAAGCTGGATTACCTGGAGAATGACCATACTGGGAAGGGTTTTTAATAGTTCACTGGCAAGTTTGAGGCTGAAGTGGTGAGGAATCATAGAAAACCAGGCAAATTATTAACTCTGGGAAAAACAAAAATTGAACAAGATAAGAATGCATTAATAGCACTATCCAGCTCAACTGTGACCAATATTTACATAGTCCTAATTATATGGATATCGAATTGTCAAAAATTGTGATGGAACTATGTTAGAAGAATGGGAAGAGAAGTGTGTGGTATGATGTAAGAGAACTAAATCTTCATCTTTCTTACCAGAAAGTCAATAGCCTTTTCTGTAATGCAAAACTAGCAATGTACATAGTTGTCTTGAAGTATGATGGCAAATAGCAAAGAGATTACGCAAAGTTCAAAGTTGTTTCTTAGAAGGGAGAAATTAAAGATGCAGTAGGGACCATTTTTTTGTTATAAACCTTCGCTGCTATTTGATTCTTTAAATCGGAGGTCCTCAACCTCCAGGATCTAATACCTGATGATCGGAGGTAGAGCTGATGTAATAATAATAGGAATAAAGTATACAATAAATATAATGCACTTCAATCATCTCAAGACCATTCCCCCCTCCCCCGTCCCAGTCCGTGGAAAAACTGTCTTCCACAAAACCAGTCCCTGGTGTCAAAAAGGTTAGGGACTATTGTTTTAAATCACATGCATGAATTTTGATATAAATTTCTAAATTCAATTGAAAAAAAAAAAAAGAAATCGGAAGGTGGTTTGAAATGAGGGGAAGAGGCACCAACCCAGCAGAGACTCATAGGCCATCATCAACAGGTGAAATTTTTCCCTAGAGCCACATGAAGCCATAGAAGGATTTTCCGAAGAGGAGTGAGAATGTCAGATCTGTTTTTCTATAACGAGACTTTGTTTTCAGTTGCAATGTTTCAGGCTGACCTTCGTCCTGAACTACCCAAGATTCATGTATGGCGAGATGGCTTGCTCTCAGGTTAGCTCTCCTAATCTGGGGCCCTCCTGCCTTACAGAGTGCTACACAGACCATGATTTTGAAGGCAGATGGGAAAAAGAGAAAGGAAAGCTGACCACCCCCTGCTCCCCAGTCCAGCATTCACTAGAGCTCCAACACAGGGCTGCCCTTGTTTCTGGAGGAGGGTCATGTGGGGTCCACTCAGGAACCCAGTGAACATACTCCTGCTAAATGAGTTGGCTGGAAACTCAAAATTATTTTAGTAGTTGGTGTTATGTTGATAAACTTGACTTGTCTTATTTTTTAAAAAAGCACAAAGTGTAAAGGTATTTCATTACTCTATCTCTTATTTTTAAAGTTTGAAAGTTAGGGGGCTAATTCACAATATAACATTACAGACATTTTGGCCACTGTTCTCTATGGGGCCACACACCTGATTTGTTTTTTCTTGTGGCCGTTTTGTTTTCTCTTTAAGGGGAACTCTTTTAAATCCTGGAAAGTGTCAGACACTGACTACACTTCCTCTAAACCAGGACGCATCAGTGAACGGGTCTGGGCCAAGACCCAGTGTCTCGGCAGCATTTGGACAATCACTGCTACCATGAGGGGAGGGCATGGCGAGAAGATGCTACCGTTTGTTAAATGCGTAAAAAATAGCCAAAATCTTGGCATAAAATCACATTGCATTTAATGTTCATTCACCCATAATGTTAATTGTCTATGAAATAGTTTTTGAAAATATGCATGTACGTCACATATCTAAGACAATCAACTATAATATACTATAAAAAGTTATTTTCCCTTGCCCCAGTGCTTCTTTACAATTCAGCCAACCAGAGCCAAGAGGCACGCTGCCTGCATCTTTTCAGGGTCACACACAAGACTAAACATGCTTTTAGCTGATCTTTGTTCTCCTGTGCTATCTGGAAGCAGTATGTTTGCAAAGATCGCGGTCTGCTCCGATCCGTCTGTCCCTCCCGCCGCTTACTTTAGCAGTGGAGGTAAACGTGAACGTGGAACCCCAGTTCTGTCACTTTTTAGCTCCATGACCTCAAGCAAACTGTTAGCCTCCCTGAGCCTCAGTTTCCTCATCAAGAAAATGAGGATAATAACAGGCTGTGACTCAAGTGGTTGCTCTTAGGATATATATGCATACACACACTAGGCTGTGGGTTCTCAGTGGACAGGTATTGCAGGGTGACGCTTTTATTATAGAGGAGAAAAAGTATAGTTATCCTTATAATGGAGAAGGCAATGGCACCCCACTCCAGTACTCTTGCCTGGAAAATCCCATGGACGGAGGAGTCTGGTGGGCTGCAGTCCATGGGGTCGCTAAGAGTCCGACACAACTGAGCAGCTTCACTTTCACTTTTCACTTTCATGCACTGGAGAAGGAAATGGCAATGCACTCCAGTGTTCTTGCCTGGAGAATCCCAGGGACGGGAGAGCCTGGTGGGCTGCTGTCTATGGGGTCACACAGAGTTGGACACGACTGAAGTGACTTAGCATAGCATAGCATATCCTTATATAGACTGTATTAGTTTCTGATTGCTGTTCTAAGAAATTAACACAAGCTTAATGTTTGAAGACTACACAAATCTACTCTCTTGTAGTTCTGGAGATCAGAAGTCCAGAATGAGTTTCACTGGACCAAAATTTGAGGTGTTGTGAGAGCTGTGCTCCCTCCAGAGGCTCCAGGAAGAATTTGCTTCCCTCCCTTTTCCAGCTTCTACAACCCCCCTGTTTTTCTAGGCTCATGATCCCTCCCTCCATCTTCAAAACCAGCCGTGTAGTATCTGCCAATTTCTCTCCCTCTGTTTCTGTTGCTGCATCAGCTTTTCTTTGCCCTGAACTTCCCTCTCATAGGGAGCCTTGGGATTGCATCTAGGGCCACTGGGATGATCTAATCTCCCCATCCCAAGATCCATCACTTAACACATCTGCAATGTCCCTTTTACCATGTGAGGTAACAGAGTCACAGGTGCTGGAAACTAAGGCAGGAGCATCTTGGGAGGACGTTATTCAGCCTACCAAACTGACGTTTTAGACAGTAAGGGAACAATTACTTTTTGCTTTTACTGTTTCTTAAATAAAATTTATCCTGCACCAAAGTCCCATGTATGGCTCAGCTTCCCTGGTAGCTCAGCTGGTAAAGAATCTGCCTGCAATGCGGGAGACCTGGGTTCAATCCCTGGGTTGGAAAGATCTCCTGGAGAAGGGACTGGCTACCCACTCCAGTATTCTGGCCTGGAAAATTTCATGGACTAGATAGTCCATGGGGTTGCAAAGAGTCGGGCACAACTGAGCAACTCTCACTTTCACTTTCTTTCAAGTTCCATGCATGCTATATGAATGCACATGTGTGAGCCCTCACCTTTATACTATTAGTATGAGGCTGAGATAGATAGTGTAGGTAGGCTGCCAAAACCCCAAGCGGTTTTATGTTATCTGCTGGTACACTTAGGGCTGAAGAAAGCTGTGTATTTATGTGGCTTCTGCATAGGCTCTTAGAGGTCACGTACCCCACCATGTGGTCTAAAGTTGGCTCTGAAATATCATGGCCTTGAATTTTAGAGATCCAAATTGAGGACTTACTCTAAGAAGAACAGCATATTTTATTAATATACAAATAAAAAGGGAAGGGGAATCTGTTTAAAAGAGAGGTGTTATCTTCTTAAGTTCATAGAGAAGAAGCTCAAAAATTATTGCAAATTCAAGACTACAGAAGGAGTTAAAGAAGCCTGCTCTTGGAGGACTCTGTCTCTCAGAACTAAGTTGTCCAGAAAACTGAGGTATACAGATGGAAGTATCCCCAGACAAACTATCAGATCAGGAGCAGTGGGAAAAAAGAAAGAATTTAAAACAGCCCCACTAAGCTGGAGGAAGAGAAAGATTAAGACCTTGGGACCAGACTAGACTAGATGGAGTCCCTGGTAGCTCAGCTAGTAAATAATCCATCAGCAATGCAGGAGACACCAGTTCAATTCCTGGGTCGGGAAGATCTGCTGGAGAAGGGATAGGCTACCCTACTCCAGTATTCTTGGGCTTCCCTGCTGGTCAGCTGGTAAAGAATCTGCCTGAAGTGTGGAAGACTTGGGTTCAATCCCTGGGTTGGGAAGATCCCCTGGAGAAGGGAACCGCTACCCACTCCAGTATTCTGGCCTAGAGAATTCCACGGACTGTATAGTCCACGGGGTCACAAAGAGTCAGACATGACTGAGCATCTTTCACTTTCAAGAACTAGATGGATATGAGACAGCAAATGTGATCCTGAAGGCAGAATAGATGGATACGAAAAGGAAACGTAAAGACAGCATTAGAGGAAGGCCCATGCCTTGACTACACCAGAAACAATGCCTGAAGAAACTTACCAGAGAAGAGAAGCACGATCTCAGAGGGAGACCAGAATGAGTCTCCCTAAGGTTATCATATCCAGGACGTGATTGGGAGACAGCCTCTTCTTCACATATACACGCACATGAACACACACACACACACACACACACACACACACACTAGTATATCACTGGAGCCACTGGGACTTCTCCCCTTAAGAGCATCTAAACCAAGGAGTTACAGAGAATCCATGCAAATTGAAGAGGGAAGAGGAATTAATCGGCATAAAATACTAGAAGTATCACAAGGTGAATCTCAAGGTAATAGGACCACTGTCGCTGGAGATCAAGTTATTGCCTAGCCCCTGAGAGAATGGCCTGATAAATCTAAGGAATTAGAACTCTCAAAGGCTGTGGTGCACACTCCTGGCTGCACATTAGAATCACCTGGGAAAACTGTTCAAGATAGTGACGCTTGAGCACCAACCCTGATCAAATAAATCCGTCAACCTCTGACTGATGGTCTTGGGCAAGGGCTCTCAAGCTTGAGTAGGCATAAGAATCCCCGGCAGGGCTTGATAAAACACTGATTTCCGTGTCCCACACTCAGGGTTCAGGTGGTGCTTGAGGATTTTGAATTTCTAGCCAATTCCCGAGTGATGCTGAGGCTGCCACCCAGGGACGTCATGCTTTTGTTTTTAAATCATTTTACTTATTTATTTACTTTTTTCTGTGCTGGGTCTTTCTTGCTGGGTAGATTTTTCTCTGGTTGCAGCAAATGGGGGGCATTCTCCACTTGGGGCACACAGACTTCTTATTGCAGTGGCTTCTCCTGTTGCAGAGCACAGGCTCCAGGAGACTCAGGCTTCAGCAGTTGCAGCTCCCGGGCTCCACAGCACAGGCTTAGAAGTTGTGCCGCACAGGCTTAGTTGCTCCACGCCATGTGGGATCTTCCGAACCAGGGATCCAACCTGCATCTCCTGCACTGGCAGGAGGATTCTTTATCACTGAGCCACCAGGAAGGCCCTGAGAACCATGTTTTCTAAGGGAAGGCACTGCAGACGTAAAGATGCATGAAGCAGGGGGGCAGGTAGGATAATGACAGATGGAGCCAGGCCTAGGTTAGATGCTGGCTGATGGAACACAACTGGCAGCATTGCCCAGCCTGGACGTGAAAATGGGGCAGTATGTGTTTGGTCAATGGACACTTTTAGCATAGCTACAACTTTTTGCTATCACTGTCTTTCACTCTGGGAGATACCAGGGGACAAAACAGTGCCTTGCTGAAAGGAGAAAGCAAACACAGGGGCATGGAATTGTAGGGACAGATCCCATGACTGTAGAAGAAGATCAAAGAAGTCTCCTTGAGGCTGGACCAGCCCAAAGCGAAGGCTGTGCCTTGCAAGCACATGGGAGAGCCCTTGGATCTCACTGGGACCCCAGGGGAACAGGTTACAGAAGCTTCAATTGCAGCTTAAGCTCAGGCAACTGCTGAGAGCAATTTTGCAGAAAAAGCGAAGTGTGCCAAAGAGGAAGAAAGCTGGTCAGAAACTGTGGTTCTCACACTTCTCTGAGTGTTAGGATTACCTGGAGAGCTTTCAAACTGCCCTGTGTATAGGCCACAACCCAACCAATTAAATCAGGATTTCTGGGGCTGGTACCGCAGCATCCACATTGTATAAAACTTCTCAGGGGGTTCCCAAGTGCAGCCAAAAGACAGGGTCTTGCTACCAACCTTGTGTGCTACCTGGGAGCCTGCTACAAATGCAGAGTCTCAGGTCTTCCTCTAGGCCCACTGAACTTTGTTTTATCAGTATCTCCAGGGATCTGTGTGCACACAAATATCTAAGAAGCACTGCCCTAGAAGGCAGCTTTCTCAGGCCTAAGCAGCTTCAGAGCAAGAGGCCTTGGCAACAGGAGCCCTGAAAACACCTGCTCCAAGACACCAGCAGAGGCTGGACCACCGTAGAGGGCCCACGTTCAGTTTATAACTGGGAATCCAGAAACAAAAGGATCTGTGGAATAAGGCTGGAAGGAAAGAAGGTGATCTCAGCAAAAAATTTGCCAGACTGTTAGCACTGGTTACCTCTGGGAGGAGGGAGAGTCAAGCAGGAAATTTGAGTTTTTGTTTTCTGACTTTCTGTACAGTTTGAATTTCCTCACCATGTGCGTATGTGTGCATTTTAGTGTGTTTGGGGAGTTGTTAAGTATTATGTTGATGGTGAGATTATGGGATATTCTTTAACATTTTCTTTATTAAAAAATCTAATTAATGGTATTTTTAAAACAGCAATATACAAAGCAAAAGCAATTAGAAATACCAAGATAAATCTGGAAAAATTACAGTCTTAATAGGATACCTTAATATTATTGCATCACTTTGTCTTTGTCAAATCAATTAGGCAAAAAGAAGTAAAAATATGGAAGATATGAATAATTTCATTAATAGGATGATTTACTAGATACATTTAAAAATATGTAATCTATATATATAGAATAATTTTAACACATTTCATTTAGTATATTTTACAAATGAATCATTTTTCTGAGGTGATACAGTGAGGAATCACCTCATATCAGTCAGGTTGGTCATCATCAAAAAGCTTACAAACAATAAATGCTGGAAAGGGTGTGGAGAAAAAGGAACCCTCCTGCACTCTTCAAGGGAGTGTAAATTGGTACAACCACTAGGGAGAATAGTATTGACGTTCCTTTAAAAACTAAAGCACAGCACTGTTTCCAATAGCAGGACATGGAAGCAACCTAGATGGCCAGCGGCAGACGAATGGATGAGAAAGTTGTGGCACATATGCACATTACTCAGCTATTAAAAAGAACGCATTTGAAGCAGTTCTAATAAGGCGGATGAAACTGGAGCCTATTATAAAGAGTAAAAAGTCAGAAAGGAAAACACCAATATTGCCGGGAGAAATATCAATAACCTCAGATATGCAGATGACACCACCCTTATGGCAGAAAGCGAAGAGGAACTGAAGAGATTCTTGATGAAAGTGAGAGGAGAGTGAAAAAGTTAGCTTAAAATTCAACATTCAGAAAACTATGATCATGGTATCTGGTCCAATCACTTCATAGCAAATAGATGGGGAAACAGTGGAAACAGTGACAGACTTTAATTTTTTGGGCTCCAAAATCACTGCAGATGGCAACTACAGCTATGAAATTAAAAGATGCTTGCATCTTGGAAGAAAAGTTATGACCAACCTAGACAGCATTTTAAAAAGCAGAAACATTACTTTCCCAACAAAGGTCCATCTAGTCAATGCTATGGTTTTTCCAGTAGTCATGTATGGATGTGAGAGTTGGACTATAAAGAAAGCTGAGTGCTTTCTGAAGAATTGATGCTTTTGAACTGTGGTATTGGAGAAGATTCTTGAGAGTCCTCTGGACAGCAAGGAAATCCAACCAGTCCATCCTAAAGGAAATCAGTCCTGAATATTCATTGGAAGGACTGATGCTGAAGCTGAAACTCCAATACTTTGGCCACCTGATGCAAAGAACTGACTCATTTGAAAAGACCCTAATGCTGGGAAAGATTGAAGGTGGGAAGAGAAGGGGACGACAAAAGATGAGATGGTTGGATGGCATCACCAACTCAATGGACATGAGTTTGAGTAAACTCTGGGAATTGGTGATGGACAGGGAGACCTGGTGTGCTGCAGTCCATGGGGTCACAAAGAGTCGGACATGACTGAGCGACTGAACTGAACTGAACTGAACAGTATATTAATGCATATATATGGAATTTAGAAAGATGGTAATGATGACCCTATATGCAAGACAGCAAAAGAGACACAGATATAAAGAACAGACTTTTGGGCTCTGTGGGAGAAGGAGAGGGTGGGATGATTTGAGAGAATAGCATTGAAACATGTATATTATCATGTGTGAAATAGATGACCAGTCCAAGTTTGATACATGAAACAGGGCACTCAAAGCCCTGTTGTACACTGGGTTGGGTTGTACACTGGGACAACCCAAAGGGATGGGATGGGAGGTGAGAGGGGAGTTCAGGATGGGGGACACATGTACACCTGTGGCTGATTCATGTCAATATATGGCAAAACCCACCACAATATTGTAAAGTAATTAACCTCCAATTAAAATAAATTAATTAATTTTAAAAATACATGCAGACTTCAAAATAATCTACACCTTTATATTATGCATGCAATTCTTTGTATTAAATTTTCTAAACACCTTTTATTGAGATATATTTGTCATATAATAAAGTGTACATGTTGAAAGTAAAAAAAGACAAAACTAAAAATAGAGCTACCATATGATCCAGCAATCCCACTCCTAGGCATATATCCAGAGGAAACCATATTTCTAAAAGACCCACACACCCCAATTTCATTGCATCACTATAATAGCCAAAACATGGAGGTAACCAGAGTCCATCCAGAAGAATGGATAAAGAAGATGTAGTACATATATACAATGGAATATTACTCAGCCATAAAGATGAATGAAACTATGCCATTTGCAGCAACACAGATGAACCTGGAGATTATCCTACTAAGTGAAGTACATCAGGCAGAGAAAGACAAATATCATATGGTATCACTCATATGTCGAACCTGCTTTTAAAAAATGATACACATGAACTTATTTACAAAACAGAAATCGACTTGCAGATATAGAAAACAAACTGATGGTTACCGAAGGGGAAACAGTGGCAAGAGGAGGGATAAATCAGGAATTTGGGATTAACATACACCCAGGTCTCCCACATTGCAGGCAGATGCTTTAACCTCTGAGCCACCAGGGAAGCCATAACATATACACACTACTGTATATAAGATAGATAACCAACAAAGACCTACTGCATAGCATAGGGAACTCTACTCAATATTCTGTGATAACCTATAGGAGAAAAGAATCTGAAAATGAATGACTATATGTATAACAATCACTTTTCTATATATCTGAAACTCATACAACATTGTAAATAAAATGTACTCCAATAAAATTTCTAAAAAGAAGTCAATGTAATATCAATTGCAGCTCAATACAATGTTCACAGAATTATATAAGCTGATTCTAAAATTAATATGGAAGAGCAGATGTATATGAATTGACAAGTATTAAACATAATTTTCTACAAGATTCATGACTTTGTAAGATTATAGAAATTAAAATGTCATGACATTGGAGTAGGAAAAGCCAAATAGACAACAGAACTGAGCAGAAAATTCAGGGATAGTCTGTCCATTGGCTTATTAATCTAATAAGATACAATGTCAAATGCATAAGGAAATTATGTGCTATTCAATAAATGATATTAGAAAAACTGCCTCCCATTTTGAAAAAATAAAATTAGATCCTTACCTTACAAAAGGGCTTCCCTTGTGGCTCACTTGGTAAAGAATTCGCCTGCAGTACAGAAGACCTGGGTTCAATCCCTGGGTTGGGAAGATCCCCTGGAGCAGGGAAAGGCTACCTGCTCCAGTATTCTGGCCTGGAGAGTCCCATGGACTATACAGTCCAGGGGTCGCAAAGAGTCGGACATGACCGAGCAACTTTTCACACAGTGTTATACCATCCACGAGGAAAAAGTTCCAATGGGTTAAAGTTCTAAAAGATAAACACAAAACAACTGCATTAGAAAACGTGTTAACAGCTTGGGGTATGTGCTGCTTCTTAAATAAAGCACAAGACCATAAACACAAAGTTTAATACATTGACTACATTATAAGCCATTGTTCTGTGTGACAGATGACACCACAAAATTTCTGAACAGGGACAAATGTGTTAAAAATATCAACAACATCTTTAAGAGACAAAGTATTAGGGCCAAGAATGAATAAAGAATTCTTACAAGTCAATAAGAAAAAAAAATGAACAATCTAATAGAAACTGGACAAAGGATATGAACAGGCAATTCACAGAAAAGGAAGTACAAACGGTCAGTAATCATATTTTAAAAGATCCTTCATTTCACTAGTCATCAGGGGACTAACTGCAAAGCAAAATAAAAAGATACTATTTTTTACTCATTAGTGTAGCAGATTTTTTCAAGTTAGAGTATCACAAGTACTGGCAGGACAAGGGTAATACATTCATATGTTATGAGAGGAGTATAAAATGGATATTTTAAAATGTATATAAAATGCCATTCCCTCTTTGAAGTGCATTTGGGCGGGACCAGAAGAAAAAATGTATTCTATAACATAATAATGCCATGTCTTTGGGGAAACACTGGTACGTACTTAAAGGGAGCATGCATGTTGACTTTTCAGTTTCCCCTATAAAAGCAAAACCTGGAAATAACCTAAGAGTCCATCAAACAGAATGCAGCTGAATAAACTACATTAAGTCCATACTATGCAATACACCACAATAGTTAAAAATGAATCCGTTTGATGTATAGAAATGGATGGCAAAGATGCTTATAATTCACAGAAGATGCAGTATCACATATACAATATGATATGTGTTAAAAAAAAATCCACAGACAAACTGTGTTTTCTCTAAGTTGACATACATAAATGCCAAAAAAATCCGAAGTGCCTTTCAGTATGGCAAACTGAGATGATGTGGTATCCCTTTCTGCTATCACCTAAAATCTTTCTAGAAATCTTATGTAAAATATTCTATAATATTTCAAAATAGAAACCTAGTCAATCACTCCCCATAAACACAAATACACATAAATGAATGTCAAGTTGTAAGAAATAGAGAGATTTCCAAAAGCCAGGTCTGTACAAACTGAAGTTCAGTAGCCCTGAGGTGAGGAAACTAGATGCTACAGAATTTTAATTTGGAGATTCAAAACAATGTGGAATTAATCAACTATACTTCAATAAAATTAATTGGTTGCATTATATAATCTACTTTAGATTACTGAATAAATCTGTTTCAGCTTTCATTTAAAATGAAAAAAAAAAAACAATATGAAATTAAATCTCTAGATAAGAATAACATGGACAACATAGGAAGGAGTGAGTGGTGATCAGACCCATGAACAGTTTGAGAAAGGATATAGACAAGGGTTCATGGGGTTCTCACGGCTAGTATACTGGAGTGGCTTGACAGTCCCTCCTCCAGGGGATCACATTCTGTCAGAACTCTCCACTATGACCCATCGATCTTGGGTGGCCCAGAATGGCATGGCTCATAGCTTCATTGAGTTACGCAAGCCCCTTCAGCAAGGCTTCAGCATTATGTGAACTGAGAACTTCCAGATGTTCAAGCTGGGTTTAGAAAAGGCAGAGGAACCAGAGATCAAATTGCCAACATTTGTTGGATCGTAAAGAAAGCAAGGGAATTCCAGAAAAACATCTGCCTCTGCTTCATTGACTATGCTAAAGCCTTTGACTATGTGGATCATAACAACGTGTGGAAGATTCTTAAAGAGGTGGGAATACCAGACCATCTTACCTGTCTCCTGAGAAACCTGTCTGTGGGTCAAGAAGCAATAATTAGAATCCTCTATGGAACAACTGACTGATTCAGGATTGAGAAAGGAGTATGACAAGGCTGTTTATTGTCACCCTGTTTATTTAACTTATATGCAGAGCACATCATGAGAAATGCTGGGCTAAATGAGTTACAAGTTGGAATCAAGTTTGCCAGGAGAAATATCAACAATCTCAGATATGTGGATGATACCACTGTAATGACAGAAAGCAAATAAAGAACCTCTTGACGAGGGTGAGGGAGGAGAGTGAAAAAGTCAGCTTAAAGCTCGATATTAAAAAAACTAAGATCATGGCATCTGGCCCCATCACTTCATGGCAAATAGAAGGGGGAAAGGTGAAAGCAGTGACAAATTTCCTCTTCTTGGGCTCTGAAATCACTGTGAGTGGTGACTGCAGCCGTGAAATCAGAAGACGATTGCTTCCTGGCAGGAATGCTGTGACAAACCTGGACAGTGTGTTAAATAGCAGAGACATCACTTTACTGACAAAGGTTCGTATAGTCAAAGCTATGGTCTTTCCAGTAGTCATATATGGATGTGAGAGCGGGACAATATAGAAGGCAGCGTGCCGAAGAATTGATGCTTTCAAACGGTGGTGCTGGTGAAGACTCTTGAGAATCACTTGGAAAGCAAGGAGATCAAATCAATCAATCTTAAAGGAAATCTACCCTGTATACTCTTTGGAAGGACTGATACTGAAACTGAAGTTCCAATACTTAGGCCACCTGATGCAAACACCTGACTCACTGGGAAAAACCCTGATGCTGGGAAAGATTGAAGGCAGAAGGAGAAGAGGGTGACAGAGGATGAAATGGTTGGATGGCATCACTGATTGGACATGAACTTGGGAAAACTCCAGGAGATGGTGAGGGCAGGGAAGTTGGGCTTGCTGCAGTCCGTGGGGTTGCAAAGAATCGGACACGACTTAGCGACTGAGCAGCAACAACATAGACAAGGGTATTCACTAACTTCAGACTTTGGTTGTTCAAGCATGCATCACAAAAACTTAAGCATACCTTCTGAAAGCAGAGAAATAGTGTTCCAAACCACTGAGGACAAAAAGGGAGGGGAGGAAACAAAGAAATCTCACCAATAAAATAGAAGGCAGAATAAGGGGGGAAAAGAAAAATAAAGAAAAAATATGGCAAACAGAGAGCACAAAATAAGATGGTAGAGATATACATTAGTATTCAAAGTAAATATAAATGGACTAATCCTGCCAGTTAAAAAAACAAAGATACTTAGATTGGGGCAGGATGGGAGGTGGGGAGAGTAGACAGCTACATATAGTAAAAGATTGCATCTCAGAAAGTTAAAATAAAAAAACAGAAAAAGTTATGTCAGAGAAATTTAATTGAAAATAATTTAAAAGCTGCATACATGTTCAGTCGTGTCCGACTCTTTGCGATCCCACAGACTGTAGCCTGCCAGGCTGCTGTTCATGATATCTCCTAGGCAAGAATATTGGAGTGGGATGCAATTCCCTCCTCCAGGGGATCTTCCCAACCCAGCAATCAAACTCAAGTCTCCTACACTTCCTGCGTTGCTGGCAGATTCTTTACCACGGAGGCACAGGGAAAGCCAATTTAAAAGCTGATGTAGCTGTATTAGGGCTGCCCGTGTGGCACAGTGGTAAAGAACCCACCTGCCAATGCAGGAGACACAGGTTTGATCCCTGGATTGGGAAGATCCCCTGAAGGAGGAAACTCACCCACTTCAGTATTCTTGCCCGGAATATTCCACGCACTTTCGAGTCTGGTGGGCTATAGTCCATTGTGTTGCAAAGGATTGGACATATTGAGCACACACATGCACACAGCTATATTAAGATCTGGAGAAATAGATTTTGAGGCAAAAGCACTAATAGAGATAAAGAGCAGTGTTGCATAATAAGAAACAATTAAAATGCAAGAATCGTAAACCTACATGCGTCTATAACAACCTCAAAATATATAAAGCAAAACACTACTGAAATTGTAGCCACATCCACAATCAAACAGGGAGATTTTAATGTACTGTCTCTTATTTATATGTCAAGCAGATGAAAAGCAACATTAGTAATAAATAAGATTTGAACAACACAATTAACAAGCTCAAACTTATAAAGCTGTTTAGAACCCTGCATTCAACTTTAAAGAACAGCCAAATTTTCAAAGCATATACACCAACGCAAGAGAAATAAGAGACATAGGTTCGATCCCTGGGTCAGGAAGATCCCCTGGAGGATGGCACAGGAACCCACTCCAGTAGTTTTGTCTGGAGAATCCCATGGACAAGGGAGCCTGGCGGGCTACAGTCCATAGGGTCGCAAAGAAAGGGACTTGACTGAAGCAACCTAGCACAGCACAGTACGTGGAATAGTTATAAAAATAGCCAACCACCAGATCAGATTAGTCTCAGAAACTCCAGTATCATGCAGACGACATACTCTGATAATGAAATGAAAAAGACCCTAAATTGGTTCTTTGCAAAATTTAATAAAATATACACATTTCAAGCATAATTTATCAAGAAAAAACAGAGAAAGCACCCATAAACAATATTAAGAATGAAAAGGGGGATTTCTCTGGTGGTCCAGTGGTTAAGAATCGCCTGCCAATGTAGGAGATACAGGTTCAATTCCTGGTCAGAGAAGACCCCACGTGCTGAGAAGTAACCAAGCCTGTAAACCACTACTGAGCCTGCACACCACAATGCTGAAGCCCGAGCAGCTGGAATCTGTGCTCCACAGCGAGGGAAGCCACTGAAGGGAAAAGCCAGTGCACTGCAGGGAAGAGCAGCCCCGTTCACCGCAACAGTGTAAGCTCACTCACATTGTCTCATGAGGGGTGCTTACTGGTCAAAGGGCGCAGACTTTCACTGCAAGATGAATAAGATCTGGGGATCAAACATACAACACAGTGACTGCAGTTAACAATGCTGTATCGTATACTTGAAAACTGCTCAGAGAATAGATCTAAAATGCTTTACCATCACCACAAAAAAAAAAAAAAAAAAAACTGGTGCAAACTGGTGATTATATGAAGTGAGGATGTGTTAACTAACCTTACTGTGATAATCATTTTGCAATATTATATGTGCTTCAATTCATCACACGGAATGCCTTAAACTTAAACAGTGTTACATGTCAATTATTAATACAGCTCAATGCTGCTGCTGCTAAGTCGCTTCAGTCGTGTCCGACTCTGTGGGACTCCATAGATGGCAGCCCACCAGGCTCCCCTGTCCCTGGGATTCTCCAGGCAAGAACACTGGAGTGGGTTGCCATTTCCTTCTCCAATGCATGAAAGTGAAAAGTGAAAGTGAAATCACTCAGTCGTGTCCGACTCTTAGTGACCTCATGGACTGCAGCCTACCAGGCTCCTCCGTCCATGGGATTTTCTAGGCAAGAGTACTGGAGTGGGGTGCCATTGCCTTTTCCAATAAAGTTGGACAAAAACAAAGCCCCCCCATAAAGAAAGCAATAACTGCTATCACCACTTATATTCAATATTATACTGCTACTGCTAAGTCACTTCAGTCGTGTCCAACCCTGTGCAACCCAATAGACAGCAGCCCACCAGGATCCCCAGTCCCTGGGATTCTCAAGGCAAGAACATTGGAGTGGATTGCCATTTCCTTCAATATTATACTAGACAAATACAATTAATAAAAGAAAAAAGGGCTTCCCTGGTGGCTCAGTGGTAAAGAATCCACCTGCTAAATGCAGGAGACACGGGTTTGATCACTGGTCCAGGAAGTTGCCATAAGACAACTAAGGCTGTGTACCACAACTATTGAGCCTGTGCTCTAGACCCGGGAGCCACAACTTCTGAGCCCATGTGCTCTAGAGCCCCTGCTCTGCAACAAGAAAAGCCACTGCAATAAGAAGTCCACACACCACAGCTAGGCAGTAGCCCCAACTTGCTGAAACTAGAGAAAAATCCATGCAGTAATGAAGACCCAGCACAGCCAAAAATAAATAAATAAACCTTTTAAAAAATCTTTTTAAAAATTTATAACTTGAAAATAATAATTATTTTAAAATAGGAGAAAAAAGACATATGGATGGAAAGTGACAGATAAGTAATGACTTATTTAATTAATTAATAATTAATTTAAGTAATGACTTATTTAAGTAATTCCAAGATTTAAAAAAAATCATTGCCTACATTTGAAAATTTACAAGAAAATCTACCAACAAGCTATCAGGATAATGGAGCTTGATAAAAATGCAAGCCGATAAATATAAATTCCATATACAGAAACTAATTGCAATCCCACACACCAGCAACAAAAAGCCAGAGAAAGTAACTTCAAGGAACTTGATAAAAGTTGATAAAAAGTTCCTCAAGGAACTTGATAAGCTGGTTCCGAAATATATGTGGAATCATAAAGAGTCAAGAATAGCTCTTATTTTGTTGTTGTGTTTGTGTAAACTGATGTATTCAGTGATGTATTCTTTTCCCAGATATGAAGACTTACTATGAAGCTGTAGTAATTTAAATCACATGGCATTAATGCCATGACAGACAAACAGATCAAAAGAACAGAGAAAAGAACATAGAAACTGACCCACACATATAAGGAACTGGCACAAATGATTGGCCAAAGGAAGGACTATTTAATAAATGATGCTGCTGCTGCTAAGTCGCTTCAGTCATGTCTGACTCCGTGCGATCCCATAGATGGCAGCCCACCAGGATCCCCCATCCCTGGGATTCTCCAGGCAAGAACACGAGTAGGTTGCCATTTCCTTCTCCAATGAATGAAAGTGAAAAGTGAAAGTGAAGTCGCTCAGTCGTGTCCGACTCTTAGCGACCCCATGGACTGCAGCCTACCAGGCTCCTCCATCCATGGGATTTTCCAGGCAAGAGTACTGGAGTAGGTTGCCATTTTCTTCTCCAATGCATGAAAGTGAAAAGTGAAAGTGAAGTCACTCAGTCGTGTCCGACTCTAAGCGACCCCATGGACTGCAGCCCCTCAGGCTCCTCCATCCATGGAATTTTCCAGGCAAGAGTACTGGAGTGGGGTGCCATTGCCTTCTCTGAATAAACAATGCTATAATAAATGAATGCAGAGTTCCAAAGAATAGCAAGAAGAGATAAGAAAGCCTTCTTCAGTGATCAATGCAAAGAAACAGAGGAAAACAACAGAATGGGAAAGACTAGGGATCTCTTCAAGAAAATCAGAGATACCAATGGAACATTTCATGCAAAGATGAGCTCGATAAAGGACAGAAATGATATGGACCTAACAGAAGCAGAAGATATTAAGAAGAGATGGCAAGAATACACAGAAGAACTGTACAAAAAAGATCTTCACGACCCAGATAATGACAATGGTGTGATCACTGACCTAGAGCCAAGTGGGCCTTAGAAAGCATCACTACGAACAAAGCTAGTGGAGGTGATGGAATTCCAGTTGAGCTATTCCAAATCCTGAAAGATGATGCTGTGAAAGTGCTGCACTCAGTATGCCAGCAAATTTGGAAAACTCAGCAGTGGCCATAGGACTGGAAAAGGTCAGTTTTCATTCCAATCCCAAACAAAGGCAATGCCAAAGAATGCTCAAACTACCGCACAATTGCACTCATCTCACACGCTAGTAAAGTAATGCTCAAAATTTTCCAAGCCAGGCTTCAGCAATATGTGAACCGTGAACTTCCTGATGTTCAAGCTGGTTTTAGAAAAGGCAGAGGAACCAGAGATCAAATTGCCAACATCCGCTGGATCATAGAAAAAGCAAGAGAGTTCCAGAAAAACATCTATTTCTGCTTTATTGACTATGCCAAAGCCTTTGATTGTGTGGATCACAATAAACTGTGGAAAATTCTGAAAGAGATGGGAATATCAGACCACCTGATCTGCCTCTTGAGAAATTTGTATGCAGGTCAGGAAGCAACAGTTAGAACTGGACATGGAACAACAGACTGGTTCCAAATAGGAAAAGGAGTTCGTCAAGGCTGTATATTGTCACCCTGTTTATTTAACTTCTATGCAGAGTACATCATGAGAAACGCTGGACTGGAAGAAACACAAACTGGAATCAAGATTGTTGGGAGAAATATCAATAACCTCAGATATGCAGATGATACCACCCTTATGGGAGAAAGTGAAGAAGAACTCAAAAGCCTCTTGATGACAATGAAAGTGGAGAGTGAAAAAGTTGGCTTAAAGCTCCACATTCAGAAAACAAAGATCATGGCATCTGGTCCCACCACTTAATGGGAAATAGATGGGGAAACACTGGAAACAGTGTCAGACTTTATTTTTCTGGGCTCCAAAATCACTACAGATGGTGACTGCAGCCATGAAATTAAAAGACGCTTACTCCTTGGAAGGAAAGTTATGACCAACCTAGATAGCATATTGAAAAGCAGAGACATTACTTTGCCAACAAAGGTTCATCTAGTCAAGGCTATGGTTTTTCCTGTGGTCATGTATGGATGTGAGAGTTGGACTGTGAAGAAGGCTGAGTGCCGAAGAATGGATGCTTTTGAAGTGTGGTGTTGGAGAAGACTCTTGAGAGTCCCTTGGACTGCAAGGAGATCCAACCAGTCCATTCTGAGGGAGATCAGCCCTGGGATTTCTTTGGAAGGAATGATGCTAAAGTTGAAACTCCAGTACTTTGGCCACCTCATGCGAAGAGTTGACTCAATGGAAAAGACTCTGATGCTGGGAGGGATTGGGGGCAGGAGGAGAAGGGGACGACAGAGGATGAGATGGCTGGATGGCATCACTGACTCGATGATGGACGTGAGTCTGAGTGAACTCCAGGAGTTGGTGATGGACAGGGAGGCCTGGCGTGCTGCGATTAATGGGGTTGCAAAGAGTCGGACACGACTGAGTGACTGATCTGATCTGATCTGATCTGATAATAAATGGTAAAGAAGTGATGCAATTAGAATATTGCCATTTTTCAAACTCTAATGAAATAACGGATCTAGGCACATCCTTGGTTTTTAACATTTCCCCCCACAAATGTGAAGTTAGACTTGATGTACCTGCTCATGAAAGTACAAAAATCCTATTGATGTAGTCTTGCCAAATGTCAAACCTGAATCTGGTCACGAATCTAGAGTAACTCTTTACAGGAAACACAGCGACAGAGGAAGATGCTGAATGATACCACAAAGGTGCGATCAGAGAAACCCAGAATGTGGAAATCTGTACAGAACAAATCTAGTTTCTTTAATAAACAAATATCAAGGGGGAAAAAAGGAGGAGGGAGATACTCATATAATAGAGTAAAGAAACATTTAACCAACTTTAGTATATGGACTTTATTTGGATCCTGACTCAAATTAACTGCAAAAAGAAAACTGATAAAACATGTAGAAATTTGCTTATTGATGTTGAAGAACTATTGGGGTCTTTTTAGATGTAATAGTGTTATTGGGGTTAAAAAGTGATCTTTTAAATATTCACGCTTAAATATTTAGAGATGAATTACATGACATCTGGCTTCAGAATAATTTAGAAGAGAGAATGATTGAAGGTATGGATGAAATAAGATTGGCCATGATTAGATCACTGCTGAAGCTAATTGATGAGGACACGAAGTTTACTATCTTTTTCTCTGTATTATTTTTTATGTTTGCAATTTTCTAAAATGAAAAGGAAGAACAACACTGAGATGATTTTTTATCCCTATGAGGAAATCATAAAATTAAATCCCTTCCTCACATCATATAAAAAATTAATTCTTGGTGGATTAAAGACTAATAATAAGCTGCAAAATCTTGAAACTTTAAGAAAAAAATACAGGAACATTTGTTTATGACACTGGAGTGGGAAAATTTTCCTAAATAAGACAGGAAAAAAACATGAACCATAATGGCAAACATGGATACATTTTAGTATACACAAAAAATATTTGTATACAATAAAAGATACTACAAACAAAGTGAAAGACAAACCACAGTCTGAGAGAAACTACCTGCAACAAAATATTCGTGTCCACAATATATAAGGAACCTTCACAAATCAGTGAAGGGAAAATGGGCAATGGACAAAGGCTAGGAACAGGCAATTCCAAGAGGAAACCCAAAAGCAAATAAGTACGTAAAAAGCTCTGCAACCTCACAGGTAACCGGGAAAATGCAACTGAAGCACCAGTGAGACACATCTCACAGCCATCACGCAGCAAAACTCAAAAATCATATGACACCTGGTGATAGAGAGGATGTACGGAAATAAGTGCTCTTATTGCTGGTGGGCCTGTAAGCTTGATAATGCTGGACCTAGTCGAGTTAAAGCTGCCTTGCAACTCAGCAATTTCATTTTCACGTAGCTACCCAAGACAAATGTTTTCCTGTGTACTAAGAACATGTGGATAAGAATGTTTATCATGCACTATATGTCATAGTTTAAAAATGGAAACAACTATACCTTAGAAAGGAAACGGAAGACTATTCATACAATGAAATACAGCAGAGCAGATAAAATGAATAAGCTAAACTTCTGTACATCAACATGAGTAAATCTCAGAAAAAGGCTTGAAAAGATATGGAGAGGGACTTCCCCAGAGGTCCAGTGGTTGAGACTTTGCCTTCCAACACAGAGGGCCTGGGTTTGATCCCTGGTCAGAGAACTAAGATCTCATACCCAGTACAGTGCAGAATAACAGATGGTACTAGAAACATGAATACCTCTGTGCAAAAAACAATCATGCCTTGTTTGCACAATCCCAAAGAAAGGCAATGCCAAAGAATGCTCAAACTACTGCACAATTGCACTCATCTCACATGCTAGTAAAGTAATGCTCAAAATTTTCCAAGCCAGGCTTCAGCAATATGTGAACCATGAACTTCCTGATGTTCAAGCTGGTTTTAGAAAAGGCAGAGGAACCAGAGATCAAATTGCCAACATCCGCTGCATCATGGAAAAAGCAAGAGAGTTCCAGAAAAACATCTATTTCTGCTTTATTGACTATGCCAAAGCCTTTGACTGTGTGGATCACAATAAACTGTGGAAAATTCTGAAAGAGATGGGAATACCAGACCACCTGATCTGCCTCTGGAGAAATCTGTATGCAGGTCAGGAAGCAACAGTTAGAACTGGACATGGAACAACAGACTGGTTCCAAATAGGAAAAGGAGTACGTCAAGGCTGTATATTATCACCCTGTTTATTTAACTTCTATGCAGAGTACATCATGAGAAACTCTGGGCTGGAAGAAGCACAAGTTGGAATCAAGATTGCCGGGAGAAGTATCAATAACATCAGATATGCATATGACACCACCCTTATGGCAGAAAGTGAAGAGGAACTCAAAAGCCTCTTGATGAAAGTGAAAGTGGAGAGTGAAAAAGTTGGCTTAAAGCTCAACATTCAGAAAACGAAGATCATGGCATCCAGTCCCACCACTTCATGGGAAATAGATGGGGAAACACTGGAAATAGTGTCAGACTTTATTTTTCTGGGCTCCAAAATCACTGCAGATGGTGACTGCAGCCATGGAATTAAAAGTCACTTACTCCTTGGAAGGAAGGTTATGACCTACCTAAACAGCATATTGAAAAGCAGAGACATTACTTTGCTAACAAAGGTTCATCTAGTCAAGGCTATGGTTTTTCCTGTGGTCCTGTATGGATGTGAGAGTTGGACTGTGAAGAGGGCTGAGTGCCGAAGAATTGATGCTTTTGAACTGTGGTGTTGGAGAAGACTCTTGAGAGTCCCTTGGACTGCAAGGAGATCCAGCCAGTCCATTCTGAAGGAGATCAGCCCTGGGATTTCTTTGGAAGGAATGATGCTAAAGCTGAAGTCCAGTACTTTGGCCACCTCATGGGAAGAGTTGACTCATTGGAAAAGACTCTGATGCTGGGAGGGATTGGGGGCAGGAGGAGAAGGGGACGACAGAGGATGAGATGGCTGGATGGCATCACTGACTCGATGGACGTGAGTCTGAGTGAACTCCGGGAGTTGGTGATGGACAGGCAGGCCTGGCGTGCTGCAATTCATGGGGTCGCAAAGAGTCGGACACGACTGAGCGACTGATCTGATCTGATCTGATGCACTGGTACCAAGGCATGCACTGATCATACCTTGCACTGTATAACGCAAAACAAATCATAGACCTAAACGTAAAATCTAAAAAAGAATTTAAAAAGAAGATATAGACAATATGCTGCTGCTGCTACTGCTAAGTAGCTTCAGTCGTGTCCGACTCTGTGCGACCCCAGAGACCGCAGCCCACCAGGCTCCCCTGTCCCTGGGATTCTCCAGGCAAGAGTACTGGAGTGGGGTGCCATTGCCTTCTCCGGACAATATGCTACTATTCATGTAAACTTAAAATATCCCAAAGAATTGTGTGTGTTACTTGTAGATATATACTTGTGTTGTAAACATATGGGAATGATGCCATTGTTAAGGAAAATGATGTCCTTGGGGGAAGGAGGTAAAAAAGATAGGTGGGACTCCAAAACTCTGATTATGATAAAATGGTATTTGTTATGGGTGGGGAAGACCCCTGGAGGAGGAAGTAGCAATCCACTCCAGTATTCTTAATTGGGAAATCCTTCCTCAACGATCAATGCAAAGAAATAGAGGAAAACAACAGAATGGGAAAGACTAGCGATCTCTTCAAGAAAATTAGAGATACCAACAGAACATTTCATGCAAAGATGGGCTCGATAAAGGACAGAAATGGTATGGACCTAACAGAAGCAGAAGATATTAAGAAGAGATGGCAAGAATACGCAGAAGAGCTGTACAAAAAAGATCTTCATGACCCAGATAATCACGATGGTGTGATCACTGACCTAGAGCCAGACATCCTGGAATGTGAAGTCAAATGGGCCTTGGAAAGCATCACTACGAACAAAGCTAGTGGAGGTGATGGAATTCCAGTTGAGCTCTTTTAAATCCTGAAAGATGATGCTGTGAAAGTGCTGCACTCAATATGCCAGCAAATTTGGAAAACTCAGCAGTGGCCACAGGACTAGAAAATGTCAGTTTTCATTCCAATCGCAAAAAAAGGCAATGCCAAAGAATGCTCAAACTACTGCACAATTGCACTCATCTCACATGCTAGTAAAGTAATGCTCAAAATTCTCCAAGCCAGGCTTCAGCAATACGTGAACTGTGAACTTCCTGATGTTCAAGCTGGTTTTAGAAAAGGCAAAGGAACCAGAGATCAAAGTGCCAACATCCGCTGGATAGATGGAACACATCCATCATGGAAAAAGCAAGAGAGTTCCAGAAAAACATCTATTTCTGCTTTATTGACTATGCCAAAGCCTTTGACTGTGTGGATCACAACAAACTGTGGAAAATTCTGAAAGAGATGGGAATACCAGACCACCTGACCTGCCTCTTGAGAAATCTGTATGCAGGTCAGGAAGCAACAGTTAGAACTGGACATGGAACAACAGACTGGTTCCAAATAGGAAAAAGAAGTACGTCAAGGCTGTATATTGTCACCCTGTTTATTTAACTTCTATGCAGAGTACATCATGAGAAATGCTGGACTGGAAGAAACACAAGCTGGAATCAAGGTTGCCGGGAGAAATATCAATAACCTCAGATATGCAGATGACACCACCCTTATGGGAGAAAGTGAAGAGGAACTCAAAAGCCTCTTGATGAAAGTGAAAGTGGAGAGTGAAAAAGTTGGCTTAAAGCTCCACATTCAGAAAACAAAGATCATGGCATCCTGTCCCACCACTTAATGGGAAATAGATGGGGAAACACTGGAAACAGTGTCAGACTTTATTTTTCTGGGCTCCAAAATCACTACAGATGGTGACTGCAGCCATGAAATTAAAAGACGCTTACTCCTTGGAAGGAAAGTTATGACCAACCTAGATAGCATATTGAAAAGCAGAGACATTCTTTGCCAACAAAGGTTCGTCTAGTCAAGGCTATGGTTTTTCCTGTGGTCATGTATGGATGTGAGAGTTGGACTGTGAAGAAGGCTGAGTGCCGAAGAATGGATGCTTTTGAAGTGTGGTGTTGGAGAAGACTCTTGAGAGTCCCTTGGACTGCAAGGAGATCCAGCCAGTCCATTCTGAAGGAGATCAGCCCTGGGATTTCTTTGGAAGGAATGATGCTAAAGCTGAAACTCCAGTACTCTGGCCACCTCATGGGAAGAGTTGACTCATTGGAAAAGACTCTGATGCTGGGAGGGATTGGGGGCAGGAGGAGAAGGGGACGACAGAGGATGAGATGGCTGGATGGCATCACTGACTCGATGGACGTGAGTCTGAGTGAACTCCGGGAGTTGGTGATGGACAGGGAGGCCTGGCGTGCTGCGATTCATGGGCTCACAAAGAGTGGGACACGACTGAGTGACTGAACTGAACTGAACTGATGGACAGAGGAGCCTGGTGGGCTACAGTGCATGGGGTCTCATAGTCAGACAGTTCATATAAATAAAATCATATAATATGTGGTTTGTGTGACCAGTATCTTTCCCAACTTCTTTGCTTTAAGATGATGTTGTCAAGGTTCATCTGTGCTGTAGCATGTATCAGCATTTCCTTTTGCATGTCTAATATTTCACTGCATGAATATCACATTTTCTTTATTTATTCATCTATCGATGAACATTGAGGCTATTTCAACCATTTGGCTATGATGAATAATGGTGCTTCGCACACTTACATAAAGTTTTTGTGTGAGAGTATTTTTCCCAGATGGTTCAGAGGTAAAGAATCTGCCTGCCAGTGCGGGAGAGTCAGGAGACACAGGTTCAATCCCTGTCGGGAGGATCCCCTGGAGAACAAAATGGCAACGCACTCCAATATTCTTTCCTGGGAGAGCTCATGGACAGAGGAGCCTGGCGGGATACAGTCCATGAAGTTGCATAGGGTTGGACATGAATGAGAGACTGAAAACACAACAACCATCTATATTTCCCTTTTGTCAACTATTTGCTTAAATTCATATTTCTCAACAATTTTTCATTATCAACTCCATAAGGAGAAAAATTTAATTAACTGTATTAGTTAATTTAAAAACTGTCTTAAGGAATAAGGTTTATTTCTTAGAGGTGAGCTTTGGAGGGTCACAAACCATTGTAATATCCAAGATATTTTACCTCCCAAGAATCCATTTTTGGCCCCTGAAGGCCTGTTAACACCCACTGAGAATGTGCACTTTTGAGACTTTGCACATTTTCCCCTCTGGGATTCTTGTTCTTATTTTTTCCATTTTTTAGGATTGTTTTGTATGTTACAGAACCTAGCTCTTTGTGATATGAGTAGCATATAATTCCACTCAGTCTGCAATTTCTTCGGATTTGGCTTCTGGTGGTTTTTTGCCTTACAGATTTTTTAAAAGATAGTTGAATTTATCAATCTTTCTATGGCTTCTGGGCTTTTGTCATACTTACTAAGGCCTTTGCTATTCCAAGATTATAAAAACATTCTTCTGCAACTTATGGTTTCAATTTCCAAGTTTAAATCTCTAACTCACCTGAAATTTATTTGGTATAAAGTACAAACTAGGGATCTGACTTTTTCCCCAAGATGACTATGCAGTTACCTCAGGGCTGACTACTGAAAGATCTTTTCCACATGGACTGAAATGCCACCTCTGTTGCACACTAAACCACTGTGCAATTGGGTCTAATTCTGAATTTTGGTCTGAACTACTGACCCGTTTATACATGCAGGTACTGTCACTGCACTGCTGTACTTAATGTAGTTCAAATATTTTATTATCTGGCGCCCTCTTTCCTTCTAATTTCTTGACACTTAAAAATTGGTTTCCTATTTTGGTTTCTTTTTATCTGAACTTTAAAATCAGTTGGTTTCATTAAATAATACTGTTGGGATCTCATCATATTGTAAATGAATTTTAAAAGAACTGACACCTAAATTTGAGCGTTCTGTTCAAAAACTTTTCATTTTTAAAGTCATCATTTGTGATCTTTAGTATTTCAAAGTTTTATTTATATAAATATCACATATTTCTCATTATGATAAAATACCATTTTAAGTACCAAGAATGTATACACATACAACTCTTGACTCTTAATTTTGTACCCAACATTGAGCTATGTTATTTTTATAAGTTTTGCAGTTTAGTCTCTCGGGTTTTACAGCTATACAATCATATAAACTTATCATATCATCTGCAAATAAAGATAATGTCCCATTTTCTTATTTTCATACCTCTAATGTCTTTCCTTAATTACATTGATTACTTCGTACAGAACAATGCTAAATAATAGTCCAATAAGATATTGAACACTTTTGTTTTATCCTGACTTTAATGGGAATGCTGTTAGTGTTTTTTCCCACTAAGTATAACGCTGGCTTATGGGGTGAAATGAGTCTACTTGATATGTTAAAGAAATAATTATCTCTTCCTATTTTATTAAATGTTTTAAAAATTAAGAACAGATATTGAATTTTGTCAAATGCCTTTCAATGTTCATAGAGATGGTCTTATGATTTTTCTCTTTAGACCTATTAATATGATGAATTATATTAATAGATATTTTCCCATTTTATTATGAACATTTTCAAACAAATACCAAAGATGAAAGAATCTTACATTGCGAACAATCAACCACCTACATTCCTCCATTACATGCTGCTATATGTGCTTTATTACATAATAGGTAATAATATTAAATATTGATTTGAATAAATTTTAAGTAACTCTATTAGGTTTTACAATATTGAATTATTCATATAGTAATACTTGGTATTCACTATACTAATACATTAGTATAGTAAATACTTGGTCATAGTGTATTAGTTTTGTTTTGAAGCACTGTTGTTATTTTATTTGCTACAATTTTAATTTGGACCTTTATATCAATATTCAGAGATATATGTACATGAGTATGTACATTTGTATATCTTTGCTTGACAAAATCAATTTGAACATTAAACATTTTTTTCTTTTAGGCACTGAAACAGTTTAAGTATCATTAGAATTATCTGTCCCTTAAAACACTGGTAGAAATACCCTGTAAAACTGTTCAGGATGAATTATTTTTCAAAAAAGTGAGTAAATACTTAACACCATTTTCTCTTTCCTCTATGGCAATTTGTTTATTATTTCTTTCTCTTCTGGGGTCAATTTTGACAAATTATTTTTTCCTAATAGAAGTATCAATTTCTTCTAGTTGTCAAAAGTTTATGTACAAAGTAAAGTGTCTCTTCAGTTCAGTTCAGTCACTCAGTCATGTCCGACTCTTTGCAACCCCATGGACTGCAGCATGCCAGGCCTCCCTGTCCATCACCAACTTCCAGAGTTTACTCAAACTCATGTCCATTGAGTCGTCGATGCCATCCAACCATCTCATCCTCTGTCACTCCCTTCTCTTGCCTTAAATCTTTCCCAGCATCAGGGTCTTTTCAAATGAGTCAGTTCTTCGCATCAGGTGGCCAAAGTATTGAAGCTTCAGCTTTAACATCAGTCCTTCCAATGAACACCCAGGTCTGGTCTCCTTTAGGATGGACTGGTTGGATCTCCTTGCAGTCCAAGGGACTCTCAAGAGTCTTCTCCAACACCACAATTCAAAAGCATCAATTCTTCAGTGCTCAGATTTCTTTATAGTCCAATTCTCACATCCATACATGACTACTGGAAAAACCATAGCCTTGACTAGATGGACCTTTGTTGGCAAAGTACTGTCTCTGCTTTTTAATATGCTGTCTAGGTTGGTCATGACTTTCCTTCCAAGGATTAAGTAAGTGTTAGGTGTTCAGTCGTGCCCGACTCTTTGAGACCCCATGGATTGCAGCCCACCAGGCTTCTCTGTCCATGGGATTTTCCAAGCAAGAACACTGGAGTGGGTTGCCATTTCCTTCTCCAGGGGATCTTCCTGACCCAGGGATCAAACCCGGATCTCCTGCACTGCAGGCAAATTCTTCACTGACTGAGCTATAAGGGAAGCCCAAGAATACTAGAGGGGGTTCCCATTTCCTACTCCAGGGGATCTTCCTGACCCAGGGATCGAGCCTGCATTGCCTGTGGCTCCAGCATTGCAGGCAGATTCTTTACCACTGGGCCACCAGGTAAGCCTTTCCAAGGATTAAGAGTCTTTGAATTTCATGGCTGCAGTCACCATCTGCAGTGATTTTGGAGCCCCCCAAAATAAAATCTGCTACTGTTTCCATTGTTTCCCCATCGATTTGCCATGAAGTGATGGGACCGGATGCCATGAGCTTAGTTTTCTGAATGTTGAGCTTTAAGCCAACTTTTTCACTCTCCTCTTTCACTTTCATCAAGAGGCTCTTTAGTTCTTCACTTTCTGCCATAAGGGTGGTGTCATCTGCATATCTGAGGTTATTGGTATTTCTCCTGGCAATCTTGATCCCAGCTTGCGATTCATCTAGCCCAGCGTTTCTCATGATGTACTCTGCTGCTGCTAAGTCACTTCAGTGGTGTCCAACTCTGTGCGACCCCATAGATGGCAACCCACCAAGCTCCCCCATCCCTGGGATTCTCTAGGCAAGAACACTGGAGTGGGTTGCCATTTCTTTCTCCGGTGCATGAAAGTGAAAAGTGAAAGTGTACTCTGCATATAAGTTAAATGAGCAGGGTGACAATATACAGCCTTGATGTATCCCTTTTCCTATTTGGAACCAGTCTGTTGTTCCATGTTCTGTTCTAACTGTTGCTTCCTGACCTGCATACAGATTTCTCAAGAGGCAGGTCAGGTGGTCTGGTATTCCCATCTCTTTCAGAATTTTCCAGTTTTTTGTGATTCACACAGTCAAAGGCTTTGGCATAGTCAATAAAGCAGAAGTAGATGTTTTTCTGGAACTCTCTTGCTTTTTTGATGATCGAGCAGATGTTGGCAATTTGATCTCTGGTTCCTCTGCCTTTTCTAAATCCAGCTTGAACATCTGGAAGTTCACGGTTCCCGTATTGTTGAAGTCTGGCTTGGAGAATTTTGAGCATTACTTTACTAGTGTGTGAGATGAGTGCAATTGTGCAATAGTTTGAGCATTCTTTGGCATTGCCTTTTTTTGGGATTGGAATGAAAACTGACCTTTTCCAGTCCTGTGGCCACTGCTGAGTTTTCCAAATTTGCTGGCATATTGAGTGCTTACAATGCTTATAGTTATTTATTTGTATTTATTTTCCACTTGGTATGATTACATTTGTACAAATTTTGTACATTTTTACTTTCTCATTTTTTATTAGGTCACCAAACCACTGATATATTATTGTTTTTGCCCTAAAGAACTAGCACCTGGATTTAGCAGTGTTAAATATTTTCTTTTCTAATTCATTGTTTTGTTTTTGTTTTCTTTAAGATTCCTTCCTTCTGATTTTTTAAGACCATGAGTTTTCCTTTGTTTTACCACGGTCCTACCTCTATCTTATAGGCCTAATATTCAGGGTATTCACTGTCACTATTTTCTACATGGGCTTCCCGGGTGGCGCAGTGGTAAAGAATTCACCTGCCAGTGCAGGAGACACAAGCGATACCGTTTCCATCCCTGAGTTGGGAAGATTCCTTGGAGTAGGAAATGCAACCCCTCCAGTATTCTTGCCTGGAAAACTCCATGGACAAAGGAGGGAGCCTGGCAGGCTGCAGTCCATGGCGTTGCAGAGAGTAGGGCTTGACTGGGCACATACACACTTTCTAAACACTTTGAAATTTGGAATTTGATTTCTTCTTGACTCAAGACTTGTTTGAACATTCTAAATTTTATAAGCAGGAAAATATTTTTTGCATCTTATTAATTTTGGGTTATGTTGCGTTGTGATCAGAGAACGTTGTCTCCCTATTCCTACCTTTGTTTTCTTTTTGAATGAATACATTGTCAGTTTTGTAAACTAATAGGGCCACTTGAAAGGAACGTGCAGTCATTGTTTTTAAGGGTAAGTCGATGTGATTATATTTTAGACCTACCTCATTAATTATGTTTTTAGGTGTTTTATATTATTACTCTTTAATGTAAATGTCATGAACTTAGAGAGGTGAATTAAAGCCTCCGGATACTAATTTGTCTGTCTTTGTCTCTTCTTCTATCTCCTGTTGAACAATTATGTATAAGCACATGGATATACATAATTGGGCTTTCATTATGAATTGTAGCGTTTGACATTATTAATTGCTCACCTTTGTAAATCACCTTTTTTTTATGGCTAAGAATACCACTGAATCACAATTTATTTAGTTACACTGTATTGTCAGATATTGAGGTTTTCCTAATTTTTCTTTAGTGTGAAAGAATCCTATTAATTTGAAAAGTGCTAAATAGTATTGTTGTTTTGATCTGCATTTCTTGGCTAGCATTAAGATTTAATATTTCATCATCTTTTTCATTTATCTATTAATGAATCATTAATGTTTATAATAGATGTTTATATAATGTTTATAATAGATGTTCAACAATAGGAAGCTAGGTAAATAAACTTTCAGTATATTAATAGAATGGAATGATAGTAGTTACCATTTATCATGCTTTATACACATTATATCATCTTATCTCTATAACAGTCCTGTAAGGTCATTATTACCATTTTCAAGTGATTCTAAGATTAAATTTTTATATATCAACATACCTAAAATTAATTGCTTGTGTGTCATAGTTTAATTGGCAGTGTTTTTTTTTTCTTTCTTTTTTAGTGGCAAAAAAGGTAATTCTTACAATTGATGGCATACTAGTTTCAGTGAAATATGTTATTTCCCCAGTTTCATAGATTATGGTACTGAATCTCAAAGATGTTAAGTAATTTGCTCAAGGTCAGCCAACTTAAAAATGCCTGGAAGCCTATAGATCAAAATGTTAAAATGGTTCTCTCTGGGTGTAAGGATTATAATTAGTTTTTTCTCTTTTGCTCTTCCATACTGTATGTTTTCTTCAATATATACATATAACTTTTATAATATGAAAAAGAGGAATTGCTCTTTTTAAAAAGGAAAAAATAAAGTTAGATCCCCCAATTCATGCTGTTCATCAAAATTAATCCCAGATAGACTAAATAATTATTTATATAAAAAAATGAGGGAAGTCTAGTCATCCTGAGACTGTGGCATCTGTGTAGTTTTTTCAATGATCCCTAAAATGTTCCCTGAAAATCAATACAGCAGCAAAAGGGGAAAAAAATCTATACTCAATTTCTTCAATAAAATTAGGTGATAGGGACTTCCCTGGAAACCTAGAGGTTAAGATTTCATGTTCCCAATGCAAGGGGCACAGGTTTGATCCCTGGTTAGGGAACTAATATCCTGTATGCCACACAGCAGGGCACAAAGGAAGGAAGGACAGGAGGGAGAGAGAGGGAGGGGTGAACCAGCTGAGCACTAAAGATTCTCCGTGGACGCCAGTGTACGAGCAGATGTGGCCCAACCACTGAGAGCTGGGGAAGTACATGAGAGCCGGGGAAGTACATGAGAGCCGGGGATCAGGGGCACCAGGGACTGAAAGTGGACCACCGCTGGCACAGAGCCCCAAAGATCTCTAAAATACTTGCATACCCAAAAGGAGAATAATCCATCCTGAGCAGATGGACATGCCATCCTCTGAGCAAGGCGATCTGAGAGTCACTGAATAATCTGGGATGTGTTCTCCCGAAATGCAAGCTATAGGTGAGGACAGAAAAGGTGATACAGAAAGGTGAATTCTATGATGGGTCTAAGTTCTCAAGGATTTAATAAATATCCAGAAAAAACACACTCCAAGGTGTTAAAGCCTGAAAGGAAATTGCTAGAAACCAAAATTGAACTAAACAAGGAAAGAACGGTAAGAGGAAGTAAGAGCAAAGGTTCAAATAATAGGAAGGAAGTAGTCCGGATGAAGCAAATTCTGCAGTTATTGCAACAGCAAAGTGTGAAGTCTACAGCAGTACTGTTTAATAGGAACATGACATGAGCCACCAACGCAAGCCACTTTTGTGATTTTATATATTCTAGGGGTCGTGGTGTAGTCACTAAGTCGTGTCCGACTCTTGTGATCCCATGGACTGCAGCCTACCAGTCTCCTCTGTCCATGGGATTTCCTAGGCAAGAATACTGGAGTGAGTTGTCATTTCCTTCTGCAGGGAATCTTCCCAAACCACGGATCAAACCTGTGTCTCCTGTATTGCAGACAGATTCTTTACCAACTGAGCCACCAGGGAAGCCTATATATTCTAGTATCCATATTCAAAAGTAAATGAAATTAATTTTAATCGTGTATTTTATTTAATCCAATGTTCTCAAAATATTATTTTAACATGTAATCAATACAAAATTATTAATGTGTTATTTTGTTTTTTTCATACTAAGCTGTATTTTACATCTTAAAGTGGACTTAGACTCATTTCAAGAGTGGTTACCACATTTGACAGTAAGAGTCTAAAGATTAGAGAACAAGGCCCATAGAACAATAAGAAACCCGGGAAAAAATTCAGGCTAACTTCTGAGAATCAGGGGCTTCCCATAGCTTAGTTGGTAAAGAATCCACCTGCAATACAGGAGACTCTGGTTCGGTTCCTGGGTCGGGAAGATTTGCTGGAAAAGGGATAGGCTACCCAGTATTCTTGGGCTTCCCTGGTGGCTCAGTTGGTAAAGAATCCACGTGCAATGCAGGAGACCTGGGTTGAGAGGATCCCCTGGAGAAGGAAAAGGCTACCGACTCCAGTATTCTGGCCTGGAGAATTCCATGGACTGTATAGTCCATGAGGTTGCAAAGAGTTGTGTAAGGTAAGGGAGTTAGAGAAGGTGAGGTTCAGAATAAGAATGAGACCGGCACTTTACAAGAACAGATCACCTTTAATGAGGTGAGAAGGGGCAGCAGTCAGATTAGTGAGCTGCTGCACTTATCCAAGAAAAGAGTAAGTATATATAAGCATGTATGTGGAAAGCTACTGTCGAAAGGGGGCCTGTTATTCTCCAGGGTTGTTGGGAGTAGTTATCTCTTAAACGGCTGGGGCAAGAAACTTTGGAGATCGGCCAGAGGCTGGACCGGCTGGGAGCTGGTGAGAGAGTTCTTTGTTTTGCATAGAATGCTGGGGAGGACCTGGAGGGAAATTTTAACTCCAGGCTATTTTGACCCATGTAACTTTCCTTCAGTGAGACAGGACTGAGCAACTTTCACTTCACTTCACTTCTGAGAATTAAAAAAAAAATAGTTACACAGAGAGACTACCATTTGAGTTGTTAACAGTAACAACAAAAAATGTAGGGAAAGACACCTGGCCCATTTCTGCCACTTCCATAGTAACCTTCTTTTAAAACCTAGGAAAAAAACCCACCTTTTAAATTGAAGAAACAGAAGAAAAATAAAACTCCACAGAAAGGTTTTTACAAGGGAGAAAAATAGAAATGGAAACAAACCGACTACTAGTCTGGCAGACAAAGAGAACATATGTGGACGCTAAGCTAAATGAGTTGAAAGCAATTAAGAAAATGTGAGAAGCTTTAAGAGAACAGCACATATGAGAAATAGAAGCACTCAGAAATGAGATGGCTGGACAACAGGAGGATTTTAAACAATCTGAGAAAATCAGAAAATAAAGAGGGGGGGAATCACATGAAGTTAAATTAGAAGGAACACAAGGGTAGTAAAGAATACAAAATAGAAGTGAAGAAAATAAAACAGAAGTAAAAGAGCTAAAAAGGATTTGAGAGAAAGTGACAAATGCAAAAGGCAAATGAGATCCAACAAACGCATAATTGAAGGCCCTAAAAGTAACACAGAAGCAGAATAAGTATTTAAAACTGAATTAAAATATTAAAAAAAAGATTGAATCTAAATATTGAAAGGGCATACTCAGTCCTATGAGAATTAATCTACAATGGTCAATACCCACACTTAGCTTAGTGATACCGTTGTTCCTTAAAGTAAAAATCTTTTAGGCATTCAAGTTAAAAGTCCAAGTTACTTTTTTAAGTCCTTGAATGGTTTCCTATGGCCAAGAAATGGATTTTATTTCTTTATTAGTAACCACCAGGTCTTGGTCGAGGCATGGGATCTTCATTGCTTTGTTTGGGATCTTTCCTTGCCGTGCTTGGACTCGAGTCGTAGCGCATAGGCTCAGTACTCAGTTGCGGCACGTGGGATCTTATTTCCCTGACCAGCGCTTGAACCCATGTCCCCTGCATCGCAAGGCAGATTCTTTACCACTGGACCACCAGGGAAGTCCCCAAAGTTACTTTTAAGGAAAAGAAAATCTATATGGCATCAAGATTCTAGACAGTAACATTTTATGTTTTAAAAATGGATCAACATTTTAAAGATATTTCAGTTCAGTTCAGTCGCTCAGTCATGTCTGACTCTTTGCGACCCCATGAATCACAGCACGCCAGGCCTCCCTGTCCATCACCATCTCCCAGAGTTCACTCAAACTCACGTCCATCGGGTCGGTGATGCCATCCAGCCATCTTATCCTCAGTTGTCCCCTTCTCCTCCTGCCCCCAATCCCTCCCAGCATCAGAGTCTTTTCCAAGGGGTCAACTCTTGGAATGAGGTGGCCAAAGTACTGGAGTTTCAGCTTTAGCATCATTCCTTCCAAAGAACATCCAGGGCTGATCTCCTTTAGGATGGACTGGTTGGATCTCCTTGCAGTCCAAGGGACTCTCAAGATATTTAAGGGAGGGGGAAATGGCCAAAGACTTTAGATTAGGGCAAATTCTCCTTCATACATAAAGAATACCAATCAAATAGTTATGAATGTGCAAGACCCCATGGATTGTGGGTCTACTAAGACTCTGTGCTCATGGACATCACGAGGACCAGTGGCAGATGGACATACTGGGCAAGTCTCCTTCGCTCATGCACAGGCTCAAGTCCCATCAGACTTGACTTACAAAACGCAGATCCAAAGAGAAAAATCATTAAGAATCTTAGGATAGCAAAAGCAGAGCATTAAGCCAAATGTGGTCCCCTTTGCAATGTAGGACCCTCTGTGATCGCACAGGTTATACAAGCACATGAAACCATCTCTGGGTGATGCCCAGTGTCTGGTGAACCATCCACCTTATCTCCCTCCTCTGCTTTCTCTGCAACACCCCACTCTCAATATTGGAGTCAATGTATTCCTAAAACACAGAATTAACCATGCCCACTTCTTCTTAACACCACCCCTTCCCCTTCCCATCATTGTCCTATAATAAGACAGGTTACCTCGGCCGGCCCACTTTTCTCCTCTCTCATCTCTTTCTCTCCTGCTCCACGTCCTTATCCCAGGCCCTGGCCAACCCAAACCCTAGCATGTCCCAAACAAAACCCCAGTTCCGCACTCACCTCCTCCTAGTCTCCCTTCTCAGGGGTCAGCACTCCTGTCTGCTCGGCTGTAGAAATCTGGGGTCGTTCTTGTCTCTTCTCCCTCAAGGCCCACATTTAGTTTGCTGTATCTTTCATGAATCACCTCTTGAACCTTTTCTTGTCAGGATCCTTGACATTCCTGTTCATTTGTTGTTCCATTTCATCTACTTTGCAGTATTCCACCCTGGGAGCAACCTGTCTTCTTCCTGCTTGTTGTTTAGTCACTAAGTTGTGTCCAACATTTTTGCAACCCTGTGGACTGTAGCCCGCCAGGCTCCTCTGACCATGGGATTTCCCAGGCAAGTATACTGGGGTAGGTTGCCATTTCCTACTCCAGGGGATCTCCCCAGCCCAGGGATCGAATCTGTGCCTCCTGCATTGGCAGGTGGATTCTTTATTGCTGAGCCACCAGGGAAGCCCGCCTTCCTGCAAACACCCAACAAAAAAGCCTTCGGGGGAGAATGCGACAACCACAAGGACTGAGCCTCTGGAAGATCAACGTCTCCTGTACACCTCCAGGTCCACAGTTTCTCTCTTCTGTCTTTCTTAGAGGAATTAGGAAAGTGTCCTCTGTCTAGGATTACTATCCCAGTGGAACAATTAAAGGAAGGCTAAAATGTCCACTTGCTATATGCAGGCATGTTCTACGGTGGCCCTTACATGAGTTAGTACTCATGTAAATATTACCATTATAGAAATGAAAAAAAGTGAAGCATGGGGCTTCCCTGGTGGTACAGTGGATAAAAATCCATCTGCCAAAGCAGGGGACACAGGTTTGATCCCTGGTCTGGGAAGATTCCGCATGCCGTGGAGCAACTAAGCCCGTGCACCCCGACTACTGAGCCTGAGCTCTACAGCCTGTGAGCCACAAGTACTGAGGCCCATGCACCTACAGCCTGTGCTATACAACAGAGGAGCCACCGCAATGAGAAGCCTGCCCACCACACCAAGGAGTAGCCCCTACTCGCCGAAACTATGGAGAGCCTGTGCGCAGCAACGAAGACCCAGCACAACCAAAAATTAATTAATTACTTTATTTTTTTTTAAGTGAGGCACTGAGAGGTTAAGTGATTTTCTCAAGGTCAAACATCCAGTGAAGTGCAGGAGGGATTCAAACCCAGGTGGACAGGCTCCAGGGCCCCTGAATTTTAGCCGCTATAACACAGTCCTGAAAGGATTGAAGACGTGCTCAGAAGTAAATGAAAATGGAAGCAGGGCTTGTTAAAACCATGGACACAGCTAAGTACAATAGTTAGTGGGAAATTTATGGCAGCAAATAAATTATGTTTAATTATCAAGAAATAAGAAAATGAATAAGAACAAACCAGCACAAATCAAAAAAGGAAAAAACAGTAGAGATACTAGTCATGAAATAGTTAAGAGAAAATAGAGAGGAGTAACAAAACCAAAATGTTCTAGAAAAAAATAATTAAAAGAGAGAGAAGTTAGTAATAATAAAAGAGTATTATGAAGAGCTAGATGCTAACAAATACTTAGGTATATAGGAAAACTACTTAGCTATATAGGAAAACATAAAGTGCCAAAATTTGTTCAAAAGGAAGCAAACCTGAAGAGGTATATTAAACTTGAACAGATAAACATTAAGCAAATTGAATGGGCAGTCAGATATCTTCTCTTTCTACCCTTCCACCCAACAAAAAACCTAGGTCCAGAAGATTTTAAATGCATGCACATAAGAATTTTCCTAAACCTCTAAGAAACTATCTTCTATTTTATTCAAGTTGCTCCAGAAGACAGAAAAATAGAGAACTTGGCCCAGCTGATTTTTTTGGGGGGTAATACAATGCTACTTCCAAAATCAGATGGGAAAAAAGCAAAAAAGAAAAATCACAGGCCTATTTCACTTATAGGCAGATCAAAAGTCCAAAACAAATTACTTGCTAACTAAATCCAGCAATGTATTAAAAGTAATCATCACATTCAAGGAATACAAGGACAATGCAGCATCAGAAAAAGTTACCATTTAATTCAACATTAATAGGGGGAGAAAAACAATATATGATAATCTCAAATAATACAGAAAAGGCATTTGATAACTTACGGGGCTCTTTTATGATTCGAAAAACAACTCCTACAACACTTGGAGTAGAAGACTTCCCTGGTAGTCCAGGAAAGAATGTGTCTGACAAAGCAGAGGACATGGGTTCAATCCCTGCTTTGGGAAGATTCCACATGCCTTAGGGCAATTAAGACTTCGTGCCCCAGAATACGTAGGCTCTTCACAAGAGCAGCCACCACAATGAGAAGCCCAAGCACCACAGCTAGAGAGTAGTCTCTGCTCACTGCAACTAGAAAAAGCCTGCACACATCAGTCAAGACCCAGCAGCAAAAAACAGATACATTTTTTTTAACTTAGAGCAGAAAAAAATCTACTTAATTTGATAAAGTTTATACATCCCCAAACAAGTAATATACATAATATAGTATACATCTTTATGTACTAGTTATTCAGTTGAGTTCAGTTCACTTGCTCAGTCGTGTCCGACTCTTTGTGACCCCATGAATTGCATGCAGCACGCCAGGCCTCCCTGTTCATCAACTCCCGGAGTTCACTCAAACTCGCGTCCATCGAGTCAGTGATGCCATCCAGCCATCTCATCCTCTGTCGTCCCCTGCTCCTCCTGCCCCCAATCCCTCCCAGCATCAGGGTCTTTTCCAATGAGTCAACTCTTCTCATGAGGTGGCCAAAGTACTGGAGTTTCAGCTTTAGCATCATTCCTGCCAAAGAAATCCCAGGGCTGATCTCCTTTAGGATGGACTGGCTGGATCACCTCGCAGTCCAAGGGACTCTCAGGAGTCTTCTCCAACACCACAGTTCAAAAGCATCCGTTCTTCGGTGCTCAGCCTTCTTCACAGCCCAACAGTGCCAACTTTGTTGGCAAAATAGCGTCTCTGCTTTTTTATATGCTATCTAGGTTGGTCATAACTTTAGGAAGTCCCTAATAACTGAGATCATTTGACTAGTATTCATATTAGGAATTCTAAATAATACTATAAGGCAGTAAGATTGTGAGGTTTGAAAGGGAAGCCACAAGACTGTCATTATTTGTAGATATGATTACCCATCTAAGGTACCAATAATGAACAGATCAGTTATTAGAACTAATATGAAAGCTCAGTTAAGATTGCTCAGACCCAAGGTTTACCTAGCCAAAATAAAAATCCCAGAATTTTCTATACCAGAAATTGCCAACTAGTAAAATATAAAAAGTGAAAGACCAAAAAACATAATAAATGTAATATGTAATGAAATCATAAATGTAAGAGGATGCAATTAAAAATAAAATACATCACAATCGCAACAAAAATTATTTAGTATCTGAGAATTAATCTAAGAATCTATAAGAACTCTGTGACTTGAACTTTAAAACTTGAGTAATTGACCACCTGGATAGGATGACTTAACATTATAATCAAGTCAGCTTTTCCCAGATTAATTCATAAATTCACCACAATCCCAATCATAATTACAGTTACATATATATACGTGCTCAGTCATGTCTGACTCTTTACAGCTGCATGGACAGTAACCTACCAAACTCCTCTGTTCATGGAATTTTCCAGGCAAAAATACTGGAGTGGGTTGCCACCTCCTACTTTGTGGGATCTTCCTGACCCAGGGAGCAAACCTGAGTTTCTTGTGTCTCCTGCATTGGTAGGCAGATTCTTTACCACTAGCACCATCTGAGAAGCCCCATATATATATTAATATATGTATGTGTGTATATGTGTGTGTGTTTGCTTTAAAAACTTGGTAAATCTGCTCCAAAAAATTACATGCAGTAATGGAAGGTACATGAAGAACTAAGTGAACTTAAAAAAGAGGGGGGAGGAATAAGGGGGTACACCTTCCTACAAAATAGTAAAGTGAAAGTGTTAATCGCTCAGTCACTCTTTGCGACCCCATGGACTGTAGCCCACCTGGCTCCTCTGTCCATGGAATTCTCCAGGCAAGAAGACTGAAGTGGGTATTCCCTTCTCCAGGGGATCTTCGTGACCCAAGGATCAAACCCAGGTCTCCTGCGCTGCAGGCAGATTCTTCACCATCTGAGCCACCAGGGAATAAGATCAGGGATAAAGTCATTGTAATAATAATAATAAAAAATCCGTAGTGTTGGCACAAGAACAGATAAATAAATCAACAGAAATAAATGGAGACCTCAAAGACCCACCTCTGTATATATAGGAACTTAAGAGGGCAAAAAGAGGTGACGCTGCACACCAATGGGAAAAGGATGGATTGTTTTGCATACAGAGTAGCAAAAACAAACTCAATCTATTAAGAAAATCATAACTAGGTTCCTGCTCAGTCTCACATGCTAAGTGGCCTCTAGGTGAACTAAAGATCTCAGTGTGAAAGTTAAAAATCATAGGGTTAACATAAACATATGTGGGAGGATACCTTTGGGCTTATGGAAAGGTAAGGAAGCTTATTTTACAAAATTTTTAAAGCACAAACCATATACTGCACAAATTTGCTGAATTTGATTACGTCAAAATTAAGATGTTGTGTTCAAAAAAAAAAATAATAATAACTTGGACCAATTAAGAGTCAGACAATAGGACTGAGATTTTTTTCAGAGTCTGAAACTGACAAGGGATTAACATCTAGAATCTACAAGGAAATCTGTAAAGCAACAAGAAGAGGACATCAACTCCAATAGAAGAATGGGCAAATGATATGACAGGCAATTTACAGAAAAGGAAACCCCAAAAGCTAATAAGCACATGAAGCGATGCTCAAACTCATTAGTAGTCAAAGAAATGCAAATTAAAACAAGATAGCACTTTACACCTTTAGACTGGCAAAGGCTACAAAGCTGAGTAATACCAATTAATGGCAGAAATGAGGAAGATAGGATCCCTCACACATGGCCGATGGGAGTGTAAATTGGTAAAGCCTTTCTGGAGAGAGATCCCAAACTACTTATGCAAATTCACACACACACACACACACACACACACCCCCCAAAGAAATGCTAACACGTGTGCACAATGGGAAATCTACAAGGATGTTTGCTGCAGGTTTTCAGAGGGAAAGAATAGCAATCTGGGTTGGCCCTCACTATTATTAAGAAGCAAAGGAACAAATGTACAGATAACAACACAGATGGATCCTAAAAAACAGTGCCAATTGGAAAAATAAGAGAACAGTAATAAGATAGGATACCACTTACATAAATTATAAATACCTGCACACCCTGTGGTATGCATGTATCCTCCCTAAACCTCCAGTGAGCCGGCCACTTTCTGCTTGTCTGTATCAGCATGATGTCATTGATGTAATAGATCAATGAGATGTTTTGTGCAATCAAGAAGAAGGCTGGAACTCCTTGGACTATTTGATGACAGAGGATGGGAGACTTAATATTACCCTGGGGCAAAACTATAAATTACTATGTTTGCTGTTCTGTTTCAGATCCTCTTTTTGGATTGGAGTAGAAAAGAAGTTCACCAAGTCAATGGCCGCACATCACGAACCTGAGGCTTTAATAATCTGCTCCAGTGATACCACCCTTGACATGACAGCTGCAATCAGGACCACAGTGACTGACAGGTGGAATGAGATTCTTCTGGGGGTGGGGGGTGGGAAGAGGCTGCCTCAAAGAGAAGGGGCAGCTCCTCTGTTCAACCTGGTGGGAAAGAAGAGAGTACAGATCCTGTAACCAAGATGTTGGGTGACTGAGCGGAGCGGCTATGCATCTGATGGTTTCTCTTTCCTTTATGAAGACTTGCCATTTACATTTATCGTTACTGGGGGAGAATTTTCTTGAAGATGCCATTTTTGAAGGCAATCTCATATTTCATCTCATCCCAGTCAATTGACCAATCCCCTGTTTTGACACACGGGCACCACCTGGTACAGCGGTGCTCAGCCCACATCCCTGGGAGGCCCACCACTTTCGGCACCTCCTTCTCCTTGAGGTGCGGCATGAATGGGTTCTCCCTGCCCTGGGGTCTTGCTTCCATGAGCTTCTTGAGCACATCCCTGCCTATGAAACTCACTTCCATTCCACCCACCCATGACAAGCCCTTTGGCAGGGAGGCTGGCTTCTCCAGCAATATCCCTCCAACGATGTGCATCTACAGGTAGATACCCACTCAGGATCTTAAGGACAAAAATATTTATCCATAGACTTACAAAAACGCCAGACCCATTTGTGCCCACAGTGCATCCAAATATACAAGCTGACATTCACACAGACTTACTCATACACACTCACCTTACTCACCTACACGCTCATATACAGCATTTGCTCCTATACACATGCCCACATGAACATACCACCTACACACATGCTTAGACTTTCAGGCCCTGCCCTACTGCTGCTACTGCTAAGTCGCTTCAGTCGTGTCCAACTCTGTGTGACCCCATAGGCGGCAGCCCACCAGGCTCCCCGTCCCTGGGAATCTCCAGGCAAGAACACTGGAGTGGGCTGCCATTTCCTTCTCCAATGCATGAAAGTGAAAAGTGAAAGTGAAGTCGCTCAGTCGTGTCCAACTCCTAGCGACCCCATGGACTGCAGCCTAACAGGCTCCTCCGTCCATGGGATTTTCCAGGCAAGAGTACTGGAGTGGGGTGCCATCGCCTTCTCCGAGACCCTGCCCTAGGAACGTCTATTCTGAGACACTGGGACACATGTACACACTCAGTACATACGTGCATGTGACACATACATATTATTCTGGTTATCTACGGTTGCACAGCAAGACTACCCTAAACTTGGTGGCAAGAAGCAATAACCATTTTAGTAGGCTCTCAAGGGACAGCTTGTTTTGCTCCACTATGACCAAGACCTTAGCTGGGAAGAATCCCACGACTGGAAGCATCTTTGCTCACATCTCTGACACCTGGAACCACTTGAATGGCTGAGTGCTCATCAGGCATCTCTCTCTCTGAGATCTCAGAGCCTGTCCATGTGGCCTCTGCAGCGTGGTGGCCTGGGAGTAGTTGGGGTTCTTAAATAGCAGCTCAGGACTCCAAGAGGGAGTGCTCAAGGTGAACACGGTGTGACCTTTTATAACCTAGCCTTGGAAATCACAAAGCATCACGTCTGTCCCCCTATTTAGTCAAAACAGTCACAAGTCCTCCCAGATTCATGGGAGAAAACAGACCCCCCCTCTCTTGATGGGAGAAATGTGAAATAATGTGCAACCATGTTTTAAAAGGCCACACATCTGCACACACACTTATACACACACACATCCACGTCTTCCCAGGGGGTGCAGCGGTAAAGTAGGTGCTTGCCAATGCAGGAGATGCAAGAGACGAGGGTTCGATTCCTGGGTCAGGAAGAGAGGAGGAAATGGCAACCCACTCCAGTAGTCTTGCCTGGAGAATCCCATGGACAGAGGAGCCTGGTGGGCTACATACAGCCCATGGGTAGCAAAGAGTCAGACTCGACTGAGCGACTGAGCACACACATATGTGTATATATATACACACAATACACATCTACACATGAACACACACACTCAGGCCTTGTCCTCAGAAGCTCTGAGAGCAGACTTAGATAAACACATACATGTATACAAATACACATGGGATGCAGACACATCCACCCACAGTCGCGCCTGGCACACCAACGCACACACACACAAGCTCACAGCCAGAAATTCTGTCCCAGAGGTGCTCACTCCAACACCTGCAGCCATAGCTGCCTGCTCCCTGCCTCATTCCTGGCTGAGCTGGGAGCCAGGATGGGCCGGAATGGCTTGGCTGGTATGGCTTGGGCCCTCTCTCCTCACCACTCTTCCCTGGTGGCAGGGGCCTGGCAAGAAGGAAAACAAATAACCTTGCGGTGTTTAAATAAGCAAAGTTTTGTGCAAAGCAGAGGTTAATGTACTTTATTGTTCAATGTCATGTTTATAGTGGATTGGTGGAGGGAAAAATGTGATTAATTGCCCTGAAGCCCATGGATCTACAATTATTTGGTTGTTGTGAACAAATAAAGGACTACAGTATTCATCATATTCAAATGAGGCAGCAGAATAAATGATGGCGGGCCGGGTAGGAACAAAACCCAGGCGTGTTCCCGCACAATCGGAAGGCGACTGGCGCCTTGTCAACCAGACGCAGGGTGGTGGCGGGAGCCGAACCCGTTTGTCTCTGTACCGCCAGCAAGGGCTAGGCTGACCCTGCAGGTGCCAGCGTTAATTCATGTCACACCTCGCGCCTCCATCCTTTCTGGGATGAAAACCAGGCGCCAATTTCATAATAAAGACTTGTTTCTGACGAGGCCCGGTTTGGGGCGGGGGCACCGATCTTCATTAGGGCCCCTTTCCCGGGCGCACTCGTTACAGAACACAGGTACTGGCTAAATGTGTCCGATCATTCATCATGATTTTGCCCTCCACTTTGTCACAGCGTGGGGATTTAAGGAAGATAGATGGTACAAGATGTTGTCTCCTCCACAGACGCTTTCTGCTCTGGTAAGTGTGTCCGATGCAGAATTATTTTGCCACTTTATTATTTCCTAGTGAGTGTTTGTCAGAGCTTCGCCTCTTGGAAGGAGCGAGTTGTTTCCTGTCACTCAGGGATGTCGCGGGAGCCGTGATGCTTGGCTGGGCTCGCCAGCCAGCTGGAACCCGGGCAGGGTCCCCAGGCAGGGCTGCGGGGGGGTCTGGGGAGTCTGGGCCACAGGGCGAATGTCAAATCCAACAGAAATGGGGGTGGGGGGGCTGGCTCTGGGAGCAGGAGGGGCCTGGGGTGTTTGGACACAGTGGGCTGGGGGGGTTAAGGGGGCATATTTCAGGACCTGGACTGGCCATAGGCCAGCTGGCTGCACGGGGAGCTGTTCAAACCCGTGTCCAAAGGGCTGGAAGAGCTTGGCCTTGAGATGATCCAGCTGGAGAGAGTATGGGCAAGATTGGGGCCCTGTGGGGATGCTGATGGCCTTAAGGCAGCATGGCCAAATTCTCGTGCCTGCTCCTGGCACCAGATGAGCTTCCTTCCCTGATCAGGACAGCCGAGGGGGCATGGGGTGACCAGCAGGGATACCAGGTAGGTGAAGACCACAAGAATCTGAAGATGGGGATGCCTTCAGCTGGAAGCGCAAAGTCCAGCCCAAGAGCCCTGGAAATACTAGAACATCATTCCAGGCAGTGCTGGCCCTCCAGGTGGGGGCCCTGGAATCCAAAGGTAAATCTAATGTTGGGGAGAAGGTGGGGTATCCAGGAGCCACCAGCCCGTTCCATGGTCCTTCTTCACTTGCGTCTGCTCTGCCGGGGTCTCTCCATTGGCCCCATCCTCCGGGGCTCCTGCTTCCCACTGCCACAGCTGGCTGGACCAGTGACACTCAGCTGTCCCAGTCTTAGGCTCACAGAAGAGAAATCTACTTTTGCTTTGATCTCCCCTTCAGTGTAGGCTGGCTGGAGCCGTGAATCCAAAAGGAATACTCCTTGGAGGTTCAGGGGAAACTTACGGAAACCAGCTTAGGAGGAGCCCATGCAGAGGTGCCTGGGCGCAGGGACCTAGGAGAGGGCACCCTGCCTTCCTCTGGCCCCAAGATGCCCCTGCTGGGGTCCAACTTGTCGATGCATCCTCCTCCTCCGTGTCTCTCCAGAGGCAGGGCACGTAGGATAAAGAGCACAGTTTGGGAATCACACAGGCCTAGGTTCAAGGCACGGACTAGGTGCAATGTGTTTGGTCCTCCGTTTGCCCGTCTGTAAAATAGGGACACTGAAATGGCAGCCTCCTTGGAAGAAGGCTGTGTGGCGGTTCCTGACACATCGCAGGCTTTCTGCCAACTCAGAAATGCCCTCCCTGCCTCCTCTCTCTGGTTTCTGGCCACTGGGAGTCCCTCATTCACCCCTGACCTGAATCCCGTGGGTCCAGGTGGCTCTCCCATGTGGCCTCTGTGGCTCCCCAGGCATCCTGACTAGCATTCAGAAGGGTCTGCATAAGACAGAGCTGCCTTTCTGCCCATGCACAACACCGCCTTCCTTTTGTGGCAAAGTCCAGTAAGGAATCTTGACAGCTCGTAGCAACTAACTCCCCGGGCCTCTCCCCAGCCCTCCTCCTGCCCGGCTCTAGCTGAGCCCTGGGATACAGGCCCTGCTCATAGGAGTAGGGTGGCAGGAGAGAAGTGTAAGTAGACATTCACTCCAGACACATGTCACTCTGCGGGTGCAGCTCCCAGGTCAGAAGTCCCCAGGTGATGGGTATTCACTTCCTGAGCCCCCGTTCCAGCTGGACCCATTGCTGGTGCTTTTCCCACAGCTGAGTCGGTGAAGCAAAACTGATCAAGAGGCACCAGTCTCACTCCCACTCTGCAGCTGAGAAAACTGAGTCTGTGGACGGAAACAAGGCTCCCTAGATCTGGCCGGAGTCAGTTGTGGAGAAGGGAGGGATTTGAATTTCGAAGCTCCTGTTTTTGTGCATCCCTTGCAGACCAGCTGATTGGCTCACTGATGGAGCAGCCACAATTATTGACACCTACCTCCCTGGTGGCTCAGACGGTAAAGCGTCTGCCTACAATGTAAGAGACCCAGGTTCAATCCCTGGCTCGGGAAAGATCCTCTGGAGAAGGAAATGTCAACCCACTCCAGTACTCTTGCCTGGAAAATCCCATGGACAATGAGCATGGTAGGCTACAGTCCATGGGGTTGCAAAGAGTTGGATACAACTGAGCGACTTCACTTCACTGTATCCAATCAGAATTCAGTCCCAGCTGGGCTTTTTTTGTTTCCTATTCCAGATGGTGTGACTGCAGCCATGACATTAAAAGATGCTTGCACCTTGGAAGAAAAGTTATGACCAACCTAGACAGCATATTAAAAAGCAAAGACATTACTTTGCCAACAAAGGTCTGTCTAGTCAAGGCTATGGTTTTTCCAGTAGTCATGTACGGATGTGAGAGTTGGACCATAAACAAAGCTGAGCGCTGAAGAATTGATGCTTTTGAACTGTGATGTTGGAGAAGATTCTTGAGAGACCCTTGGACAGCAAGGAGATCCAACCAGTCCATCCTAAAGGAAATCAGTCCTGAATACTCATTGGAAGGACTGATGCTGAAACTCCAATACATTGGCCACCTGATGCAAAGAACTGACTCATTTGAAAAGTCTCCGATGCTGGGAAAGATTGAAGGCAGGAGTAGAAGGGGACAACAGAGGATGAGATGGCTGGATGGCATCACCGACTCAATGGACTTGAGTTTGAGTAAACTCTGGGAGTTGGTGATGGACAGGGAGGCCTGGCATACTGCAGTCCATGGGGTCGCAAAGAGTTGGACGCGACTGAGTGATTGAACCGAACTGAACTGATTCCACCCACTTCTGGAGGCCTCTCAAACTCCTCCCGGCTCCTCGATTCCTGCCAGGGTTTCCGGTTAGAAACCCTATATCTGCGATTCTGTGCAGTTTTATATTTAGGGTATACCCCCCTCCCTTTTTTTAAACTCTGGTTACTGGGATTTTCTTTATGGCTTGTCTCCATTCATTCATTCACTCATTCATTTGTTCATTGGGCAACACCAAGGGCTTCCCAGGCAGGTGCTGATGGTAAAAACACACCTGCCAATGCAGGAGACAGAAGAGATGCAGATTCCTTCCCTGGGTTGGGAAGATCTTCTGGAGAAGGAAATGCAACCCACTCCAATATTCTTGCCTGGAGAATGCTATAGACAGAGGAGCCTGGCAGGGTACAGTCCATAGGGTTGCAGAGTCGGACACAACTGAAGTGACTTAGCACACACACACACAGGGACAGTGAGATCAAATCAGCATGTGGTGACAGCCAGTGAGATGGGCTGGCAGGGCCCCAGCCTCTGTGGAGAGGCTGGCAGAACCACCTGCAAGGTATCTAGTGAGGCAGTGGATCTTAGAGGAACCAAGGGATCACCTGGTCCATGGAAGGGTGGGATGGGCACTGTTCACCACTCAGAGGCCCTCGGGCAGCAGAGCAGCAGCCAGGCCCTTCCCTCCATCCCCTAAGCGCTGCCCTGGGTTGGGCTGCATCCCTGCTCAGCAGGACTGTGGCCCTCGCCTCCTCACAGCCTTCAAACTCTCCTCCTCTCTTCCTCTTTCTATTCTGCAGCCAGGGGGATTCTCCTTAAACACAGATCTAATGATGGCACCCTCTCTGCTTCAAAAACCTCAGTGGTTTCCCATTGCCCACCTACTACAAAGCTAAACCTTAAACTTGGCATTCAAAGCTTTTCATGATCCAGCACAAACCTACCCAATGTCACCATAAGATCACAAGCTTGATCTTAGCCTATCACTTAAATTCTTTTTCTTCTTGTGTTTCCGGAATTGTAAAGTAGGAACAATAATAGTACCTACTATGAAGTGAAAGTCGCTCTGTTGTGTCCGACTCTTTGTGACCCTATGGACTATACATTCCATGGAATTCTCTAGGCTAGAATACTGGAGTGGGTAGCCATTTCCTTCTCCAGGGGATCTTCCCAACCCAGGGACTGAACCCAGGTCTCCCGCATTGCAGGCAGATTCTTTACCAGTGGAGCCACAAGGGAGCAGATTGCATTTTCCTAAGATATCAGCCACAACGCACATTCTGTCCAACGAGCTTTTTTTATAAGAACTATTGACTCTTTGCAGGGAATAGTGGGGATGGTGTTCTCTCTCCTTGAACCTGGGTAGACTTTTATGACTACCTTGACAGATATGATAAAAGTGATCTTGCATGACTCCCAGGACTAGATCATAAAAACACCAGGTCCTTCTGTCTTGTTCCCTTGGGATGCTCACGCTTGGAATCTGGCTGCCATGGTGTGGAAGCCAGGTGGCCGCCTGGAGAGGTCACTGCAGGTGTTCCGGCTGACAGTCAGCGCTAACCGGCCAGCCATCCTGAAAGCCATCTGCCCCAGCTGATACCGTACGGAGCTGAGATGGGCTGACCCTGCCAAGTCCTGGAGCAAAATAAATGATAATTGTTCTTCTCAGCCATTAAGTTTTAGGGCGGCTTGTTACACAGCAAAAGATAATGGGAAACACCTACTTCTGTAGGATTGTGGTGGGGTAGATGAACGTGTTGGTTGGCTAGGGCTGCCAGAGCAAAACGCCATGGACTGGGTGACTCAAGAGAAATTGATTCTCCCCCCGAGTTCTGGAGGTTGGAAGTCTGAGATCAAGGTGTCAGTAGGGTTGGTTCCTTCTGAGACCACTCTCCTTGGCTTGGAGATGGTGGTCTTCCTCTGCACATCTGTGTGCTAATCTCTTCTTCTAAGGATACCAGTCATACTAGATGAGGGCCCACCCTACTGACCTCGTTTTAAAAATTTGGCCCATAAGTCAATACACATGAAATACTTAGAACCTCACACAGAATAAGCCCTCAATAAATGATAGCTGTGTTATTATTCCAGCTATGACCCGTACCTCCACTACTGTCATCTCTGTGGCCTCAAGTCACACGCACTCCCTTCCTCCAGCCCCAGGAGCTCCAGGCCTCCTCTTGGGCTGTCTCCTCATCGGCCTGCTGCACTCAAACCTGTGGTCCGCCTGCCCCAGTCCTTCCTGTCTCAGGAGGCTCAGCTCCTTACCACCGCTGCCAGGGCTTCTCTGCCTTCCCCTCTTTCTCCTTTAAGTTTCTGCAGCTTACCCTGGGGGCTCTTCCTGCTGATCATCCTGGTCTGCTGTGTCTGAGAAGCCTTGTCTTTTTTGAACTGTACCTCTGTTATGTTTTCTAATATAGAAATAGTGGGGTTTTTTTCCCCCTGATTATAGAAATAAGTTGTGCTCAGTTTATAAAATTCAGACAGTACAGAAAGGTTTAAAAAGAAAGTGAAAATCACCTAGAGTTAATGACTTAGTAGTCTCATTTGTATCTTTCTGAATTTTTCATATGTGTATATATATATATGTGTGTGTGTGAATATGTTTCGTGTATGTATTTTTCTTGCTTCTAGAACAATACTGTAGGGTGTATCATTGATTTAATTGCATACCTTTTAGGGAAAAAAGAATTACCGCATTAAACATTTGTGGTCATTGTTATCACACACTGATTTCATACTGTTGAAATGTGAAAAACATGTACATCTTAGATTCAAGAAAATATTATATAAACATATATCTATGCTTTTTGAAAAATGGAAATCTATGAATACTATTTTATGGTCTACTTAAAAAAAATCTAAACAACAAAGCTGGAGTCATCTTTCCTCATCAATAAAGTGATACCACGGTCATCAGTTTAAATGGCTGCATAGCAATCCATTAAATCGCTGTATGATAATACATTCATTCCTCATTGAAAGGCATGAATTTTTGTTATCATTCTGATACAAACACATTTATAGATCCTTGCTCTTATTTTCCTCTAAGATAAATTCTTCCAATCAGCACTTCTGGGTGGGAGAGTTGAAGCTCTTTGTCCAAGACTTTGCTGCCACCAGCCACGGGCTCTCCAAGGACAGGGACTGTCCCTGAATCACCTGTGGGTCCTCAAGCACAGGGTTCTGCCACAATGGGGACCTAAGAACAGTCAACATATATCAGTTTCCTAGTAATAACAAGTCAAGTAGGAGACAGACCTCACGTGAATACCTTGACTGGAACCGATATGTGATTAAGTGAACTTGCTGCACTTGAGATTTAAAAAAATCAAGAGCATAATTTTGGGGGTTTCAAATTCCAGCATGGCTACTAAGTGTGTGACTTCATCTCCTGGAGCCTCAGTGTCCCCATCTGTATAGGGGAGATAATGCTACCTTCTTGGCAGGCCTGTATGGCTGGGTCTCTGCCCTGACTCTGCATGGTGTCTCGGAGGATGGAGAACCTGGGCACGGCCCCTCCCAGCCACTGCTCTCCAGAGGGAGTCCACCCCTGGGGAGATCTAGAGTTTAAGGTGGGGTAGGGAGGAGGATGCCTAAGGGCTCCAGAGCCTCCAAGAACCAGAGTGAGAACAACTATGCCTCAGTGGGCTCTGGGATCCACTGGTGAACTTGGTCCCAAGAGGCATGCAAAACTGCTATGGAGGTGGGGATGGGGGTCCTTTGAATTTCTAAGAAGATAAGGACTCAGAGCTGCTATTTGCTGAGACTCATTTTGTGCCAAGCACTTACATGCTTTATATACATTTTCTTATTGTATCCTTTTTAAAAGATAGAAATTACAGCCCCACTTTACAGGACAAAGCTTGGATGTGGAGAATGACTGGACCAAGATCTCACCCAATCCTTCTACAATGAGCTAATTGTTACATTCTTCTGCTTACGAACGTCTTCAGGGAGCGTCTCCCCAGGGCTCTTGGGAAAAAGTCCAAAGTCCTAACCATGGCAACCTGGGGTCCTGCATGAAAAGTCTGGTTCTCTAGACCCCTCCAGCTTCACTCACACCCCTTACCTCTTAGTTCTTGGCTCTAAGTGCTTGGTTTTCACAAAACACAAACTCCCTCCTGCCTCAGGGCCTTTGCACAGCTCTTCCACTGTCTTTAGCTGCTTAGAATCTACTCATCCTTCCAAGTTCAGCTCAGATTCACCTTCTCAAGGAAGCCTTTCATAACAGTCCTCATCCATCCTACTTTGTAACACATACACTTATCATCGTTAGGGTGGATCATAGGAAATTGCCCATAGTTGTCCACTTTGGACTTTTACTAATGGCAATTTCCTATTCAAACTGATAAACATTTACTGTGTGGTCCCTTCAGTGTCCAGCTCCCTGGCACCTAGGAAATGCTCACCACTAATACAGGGCTCAGCTCTGTGTCATCCCAGCACCATTCTTGGACACAGAATAATCTCAAGACATTTTGGTAAATGAATGAATAATGAAGTTGCAGTTGGGATTGAGTGTGGTCTTTCTGCTGCGTTTAAGTAACTTGGTACCCAACCTACACTAACATGGGGGCTCCTGCCCACCACTTGGCACTGGTAACAGGTCACAGAAACACAGGCCAAGGGAGGCAGCCCAGGACCTACTGGGTGGACAGCACTAGCTCATAGTAGCTGGCTCCAGCTGCCACCCAATCTGACCCCAGTTCTCCACGACCGTGTCTGGTCTCACTGGGAAGTGGCCAGAACGGCAGTCAAGCTCATCTGGACAAAGAGACCCAGGTTTGGGGGCAAGACCTCAGAGCTCCCCAGTTTCATCCCCACTGGCCGGCACTCCAGCCTGCGGCCGGTGCACTGTGCCCCTGTAGCCACATGGTGGCAGTGTTGGCACCAACTGGGCTCCAATGCTGCCGGAGCCTCAGCCTGGCTCCTGCAAGATGCCCTTAGAGGTCGCATTGCCCGAAGAGGGGCTGCACAAGATGGGCTGCGAGTGTATGTTTGTTTCAGCATGTGTGAGTGCCTGTGTGTGTTGGGGGGAAGTCAGGGGGACCCGGTACCTAGGTACAAAGCTGTATTAGTATTTCTGTATGTCGATGCGTCTGTGTGCCTGGCCGCACCCATGTTCACTGGGGGTCTTTGTGTCTCTGGCTCTGTACCGGTGTCCCTGTGTGTGTGTGTGATTGTGCCTAACAAGGTGCGTGTCTGACTGCGTGTGGTCTCTTTCTGCCTCCACGCACTTCTCAGTGTGTCTGTCTTTGCTTTGTGATGGCGTTGATCGATCTGAGGGATGTGTGTGAATATGTGTGTGTGTTTCCCTGGGCCTCTGGGCATAATGAAGAGAGAGAATAGTTGAGGTGTGCATGCACGCACACCTGTGTATGTCTAGGTACCAGGACACACCAAGGTCAGGGGCTTCCCAGAGACACCCCCCGCCCCTGGCCCCTGTCCCTGCCCCTGCCCCTGTTACTTGCGTGGACAGCTGCTGATTCTGACTCCTCAGCCCCTCGCCTCAGGCCCCATCAGTTGGGCACCCCCTTGAAGTACCCTGCCCACCCCCTACCCCACCCTTACAGCTTTCTCTCTGGTGTTTCTTCCACCTAACACCAGCTCCCGGAGGCTCAGACATCCATCCAGGGGCACCGGGCGTGTGTGCATTGGTATAGCGGTGAGCATAGCTGCCTTCCAGATGCAGGGCCCAGGTCACCTCCTCACCCCATTACCCCCACAGAACAAGCCCGATCTGCCTGCAGCCAGGCAGGCTGGGGTCCTACCACAGCTCCCCTCCCTGGGATGCTGCACCTTATCTCTAGGCCCCAGGTGGGTCCCAAAGGAATAGACTTCAGGCTTTAGTGGGTCTCCATCCTCAGACTAGAGGTGCCTGGAGCCGGGGAGCTGCCTCTCCCCTCTGACCTCAGGGAGGAACCATGACTGATTCTCTGTTCCTGGAGGGAATGTGGACACCCCGGTTCCTTTGCCAGACTCCACTTCTTGCCCTACCTAGGCATGGATGCCAGCTCCCTCCCAGGACTCCCTCCCTCCAGCCAGGCAAGGGCCCAGGGTGCCACGTCTGGCCACCCTTCCCCCGTGGTTATTAATAATTGGGTATTAGGCGAGAGGCGACTATTGATTCTGGCGCAGGCGGCTCTGGGTCGGGGTAATTTATGGAAACACTGGCGTCCCTGGTGATAAATAATGAGGTGATCGCAGAGACGGGTCACTAGTGAGTGGCCTCCAGCCCACTGCCCTGTCCACTAATACACAGGCTCACAAATGCAGGAGAGAGGGAGAGAGACCCCGGGTGGGCCATAAAGACAAAGAACACGTGGGGAGAGGCGCCAGGAAGACAGGAGAAGCAGAAGCACAAGGCCGAGGGGGCCGTGGGGAGGGGCTGGCAGGAAAGGGGCCGGGATTCACTGAGAGAAGGACAGAATGACAGACAAGGACAGGGACACAGACCGAGAGCCAAGGCAGGGGAGAGAGGAGCCAGAGGTGAGGACATGGAGATGGGCAGGGACAGAGAAGAAAAGACAGACAAAGCCAGAGAGACTGAGAAACGGAGAGAACAGGGCTGGGCAGGGCAGGGACAGCAAGGCGGAGGCACGGGGACAGTGGCAGACAGACAGATCGCAGTATGAAAGGCTGATTGCACCGAGTGCCTGCTATACGCTGGATCTGCTCAGGGTTCTCACTGCATCGTCCTGCCAGCCGCAGGACTGATTCAGAGTAGGGACCCCAGAGCCAGCCTGCCAGGGTTCAAATCCCAGTTACGGCAGGTCAGTTCACTCACAGGTGTTCAGTACAACCATCTGGAATGTGGAGCCAACATCCCCATGCCAATGGCGGTGGAGGAAAGATGAGACCAGTCAACATCTGTGCCCTGGGGGACCAGTGGCTGGCCCTGATGGGTGCTCCAAAAGCATGTTGTCCTGGCTCCTGTCAGTTTAACACAATTCTGTGAGATTTCACTCTCTTCCATTTTATGGGGTGTCGGGTTTACCATGAATGAATCGGGGGAAATGAGATCGGTCTGAAGCTTTGGTAAGACTCCCCGCAACGAGCAGGGTTTCTTTTGGGCACCGAGGTAGAATTTGAAGACAAGGTATTCCAGGTGACAGTTCGTGCAAAACCATCACAAGGTTCAAGGTGGAAAGAACCCTTGATGGCCTAGAGCAGCAGTCCCCAAGCTTTTGGGCACTGGGGTCCCGTTTCATGGAAGACAGCTTTTCCACCAACTGGCAGTGGAAAGATGGCTTCAGGATGATTCAAGCAGATAACATTTACTGTGTACTTTTTTTCTATTATTATTACATCAGCTCCACCTCAGATCATCAGGCCTTAGAGCCCCAAGGTCTGGGACCCCTGACCTAGAGCATCCTCTAATACCCGATGCCCTCCTGAATATTTCCCCCAGTGTCACCACCCAGCTTTAACTTGTCACCTACAGGGATAGGGGACTCACTACCATCCTTGGGGAACTCTGATTCTGAGAAGGTCCTACTTCAAAAATCAGCCATCCTCTGCTGCCCCCCACCGCCCCCACCCTCTTGCCCACCCCAGATCAGCTCCCCAGAGGTTTGAGTCAGTAACTAGGAGCTCTTCACAGCCCTCCTCCACACCCCACTTTCTGATCATCAGAGGCAACCACTCTCAGCTGCTCCAAATATTCCCCCTGGGCCTGCCAGCCAGTCCCCTCCCAGAGCTGGGTGCTCCGGGGGCTGAGCCAGGGACCTGCTATAGGCTGAGCAGGGCAGACGGGTCTGGACTATTCCCTCCACGCTGGTGCACGGTGTTCAGACCCTGATCTGAGGTTTCTTGGAGAGTACCGGGGGCTGCCTCTCCTCTTCCACCTCCTCTGTGATTTGTCCCATGTAGTAAAAAGCGTGAAAAACCCGAGGCTCCAGGCTGTTGAGGCTGCTGCTCCGACAAGCAGCAGCTTAGAGCAGCTGGCGCTACTGCCGTGTGTTCCGCGTTGGTGTCCTGGCCCTGCCGCCCTGTGGTCAGGTGACCATGCTAGGTCCTTTGACCTGCTGGAAACCCCACTTTCTTCCAGCATAAGCCTGTGTGTGAGGGGCTTAATACCAGAGAGAAGCCCCTTCAGCGATCACTGTGCTATTATCAGCCTCCCCTTCCCTGCCACCCCTCTTCCACGCATACTGGGTAGGTTGGGACTCTCTCCTGTAAGTTATTTCCAAACAAGCAGTCTCAGGGGCCCTGGCACATGGTTTTGCCCTGGTTCTGGAGCCAGCATAGCTCTCTTCCTCCAGCAAAGCCACCTCTACCTTCACGCACTAGGGACTGAGACCACCGCTGAACAGCACTGAGCCCTGAAGCCACCAAGGGTTCGCCTGTGTGGACACGGCCTGCCACCTTGGTAGTCATTCACTCAGTTCTTGTCCATCTCGTGTTTTTGTGTTTCCCCATCACTTCTACAAGTATGTCCCAAGAGGCCTCATCAACCACCTTTTAGGCATCTAGACCCCTTTGCTCAGAGCCTCCCTTCTCTAACCGACTGGAGCAGCTAACCTACAGACAAGAACATGGGCCAATCCAATGTGGCCTTTTCCTAGCACACCCACCACCCTCCTGGGTTTACACACCTCCTCCTCTTAGGTGCTCACAGATCTTTCCTTTCTATTCCATTCTAATTTTAGCTGAAATGTTGAAACTTATACAAAACCACTATTAATGAAACGAGCTTATTTACCAAACAGAAACAGGCTCACAGACTTAGAAAACAAACTTCTGGTTACCAAAGGGGAAAGGTGGGCAGGGAGGAATAAATTAGGAGGTTGGGATTAACATATACAGCCCACCAGACTCCTCCGTCCATGGGATTCTCCAGGCAAGAATACTGGAGTGGGTTGCCATTTCCTTCTCCAGGGGAATCTTCCCGACCCAGGGATCGAACCCAGGTCTCCCATGTTGCAGGCAGACGCTTGAACCTCTGAGCCACCAGGGAAGCCCCTAACATATACACAGGACTATATATAAAAACAGATAATCATATAAGGACTTACTCTGACAAGGAACTTACTCAATATTCTGTGATAACCTATATGGGAAAAAGAATGCATTTACATGTACATGTACCTGAACCACTCTGCTGTACACCTGAAACTAACATGACATTGTGAATCAACTACACCCCAGTATAAAATAAAAGTTAAAGAATGATTTAAAAAGCTATTTAAAATGTTGCTGTTTTCCCATTTTATAGATGAGGAAGCTCATAAAGGTTAAACAGCCCATTCCAAGAGACGTAGTTTGTACTTTTCTTCTGTACTCAGTACTTCTCTTCTACCATCTTCTGTCTTAAAAAATATATATATATATATATATATATTCACAGGACATAGCTGAAGATGGGTAACTAGGCGTGTGTGTGTGTGTGTGTGTGTGTGTGTGTGTGTGTGTGTGTACATGCACACAGAAGGAACTACGTTTAGAATAACAGGTCAAGAGCAGCTGTTGGGTGAGAAGAGCACTGAATGTCAGGTTATGGAGCCTGACATTCTGTGGGCAGTGGAGAGCCACGGAAGCTGTCTGAGGTTACACCTGAGTGGTTGGCAGATTAATCTCACAGTGGATGTAAGATGAATGAGGCTGGGGGGGAGAGAAGACATGGGAAGACCTGTGAAGGGTCTGGGGAAATAGGCCAAGTGACAGAGAGGGGAGGCCAGAGCCAGGGCAGTGGGAGCAGGTGGAGAGGAGAGGAAAGATTGGAGAACCAGCTGAGACGCAGGACTGGCTGAATTTCAGTGGAGTGGATGGGGCTGGGGGTGGGAGAGGGAGAAATCACACCATCTGACCCCATCAGCGGAGGGGTGATGCTGAGCGCCGGAAGAAGAAAGCTGTTCCAGTTGAGAGTAAAGGCCAAAGGGCAGCGGGGAGATTCAGTGCTGACCCTGCGGAGTCGAAGAGCCTGGGAGACTAGGGAGCGCTTGGAGCCTTAGTCTGATGCTCAGATGAGTGGTCTGGGCTGGAAATCTGGCAGGCTAGGGTTAGTGGTTCAAGCTGCTGGAGGGAATGAGATGCCAGCAGGACCAGTGCCCTCTGCCTCCCCTACAGGATGAGGAAGACTGGCAGCCAGGGCAGAGCTCCTCGATTCTACCCAGTCCAGAGCCGGGTGTTCAGCACAGCCTGGTGCCAGGTGGGGAGGCAAGGAGGATGCAGCAATGAAGCCAAGGGAGGCACAGTCCAGAGAAGGGAGAGCTGTGGCCAGCGGTGCAATGGGGGTGGGACATCCTGGACTAGTACCCAGAGACCATCCCCTGGAACCCGGAGGGAGAGGGGAGGGGGGCTGGTCGCAAGGGGAAGTGAGTAAGCTCCCACTATAATTCTTTTAACTCACAATGTTTCCTCAACCAGAGAGTTGTTGGAACCCGTGAGCACACAGTCAATGACTCTGCTTGCATAGATGGTGATGGAGCCAAGATTCGAGTGTAGATACTGGCTGAGAGAAGAGGATGGATACAGGTGGGCCCCTACTTTGGGTCTCAGGTCCACAGATTCCTTGCTCTTTCTGCTCGGGGGTGACTCTCTTGCTTCCCTACCCCCTACCCTCTCAACCCCGCAAGCCCCAGCAGTTTCCTGCACAGAGACCTCCTCTCCTGGCCTGTCCCTTGTCTCCTCTGGACCAGGGACAGCAAGGAGGCAGCCCAAAGGCCACGTGGCTGGTGGCTGAAGTGGGTTTACTTCGGGTCTGTCTGACCCCAGGGTGCCCTGTGCCAATAGTCCCTTCTACCCAAAGTGCTTGCCTTGCTCATTGCGGGATGACAGAGGACTCAGAGGCAAGGTCTCCTTCTGTGAAGTCTTCCCAGCCTCCCCTCCTCCCAGCAACTGGGTGTTTTGTGCATCACTTTGTTCCTGCACCGGTGGCTCCCAAGGACAACAGTTTGTTGAGGGGTCTGTCTGTCCCATACCCATGCCTGAGGGCCCCTCAGGGCAGGAACAGGATCCCACCGATTTACGTTTGTGTCCCAGTGTGCAGGGCTCATCTCCGGAGGAGCCCTTTGGACGTGTGCTGAAAGAATGAATGAACAACCAGCGATGGATGGGTCCCCTCCAGGGCCCTCTGGGGGGCGCAGGCTGAGCTCCTGCCGTCGGGTCTGCCCCGCCCCCCAGGTCCCCCAGTCCCTGCCACAAGCCTGGGAGGGGGGACTCTTTGTTCCCGACCTCCAACCACAGGGAGAATAAAAGTTTGTGAAATATTAGTTTAATAAGACATGCGACTACTATTAAGGATCCGAGCGGTCCTTATTTATTATTCATGCAGCCGCTTGATTTAGGGGCAAGCAGCCCACGGAGGCTCCAACTCGGCCGCCTCTCTGCATCACCACTTCCCCTCCTCCAGGTGCCCCCCACCCCACCCCACCCCACCCCCGTGCTCCTTTCTCGCCTTCTGGTGCCTCACCGCCCCCCACCCACAACCTGCTCCTCCACCCCTCCAGCCCGCACTGCGCAGGCGCATGCTCAGGCCCCATGCTGGGTAGGGGGAGGACTGAGACCACCGCCTTTAGGCCCCTCCCATACTCTGCAGTCATCTTGGATTCCCTTTAATGCTAGAGGAAAGGTCCCAAGCTGCCCAAGTCCAGCGTGCAGAGGCCTCTTCAAGGCCTTGTGGACAGCCATTATGGGATGGGCCGGGGCAGGGGAGCGGTTCCTCTTTTACTCCATCCCTTTTTTCTGTCTTCCTGCCCCCTTCTCTTTCCCAGGTCCGGGGAGGGTAGAGCAGTTGGACAGATTGAGAGGGCGCTGGATTCCAGCACTTCCTCCAGTCCCAACTTGCTGTGTGACCCTAGGCGGGTCCTTTGCCTTCTCTGGGCCTTAGGATCCCTATACATCTAGAGATGGGAGTGAATGATCTGAAAGTTTCCCAGCTTTTGGCGGAAGTGGCGATTACATACAGTCCTTGAATACTGACAAATGTATATATCCATGAAATCACCACTTGCGTCAAGATACAAAGCACTTCCGGGTAAAATTAAAAGTTTTTCTTGCTCCTTTGCAGTCAGCTCTTTCCCTCTGCTTTCAAAGGTAACCACTGTTCTGATTTCTTTTGCAGCAAATTACTTTCGTTCCTTCTTGAACATTGTATCAGTGAAATCCTGTAGTATGTACTCTAGTGATTTATTCACATATCAGTAATTTGTGCGTTTTTATCGCTCAACAATACTCTGCTGTATGACGCTGCCCTAGTTTGTGGATCCATCTGCCAATCATTGGACTTGTTTCCAGTGTTTGGCTTATATGAATAATAGCCTTCTTAAATATTTGTATACAAATCTTTTCACAGAAATACATTTTCATTTCTCTTGACTAAATACTTAGGAGCGAAATTGCTAAGTAGAGTGATAAGGGTATGTTTACCTTTTCAAATAACTTTCAAACTGTTTTCCAAAAGGCTGTACTGTTTTACACTCCCTCCAGCAAGGTTAGAGTTTTCTGGTTGCCCACATCCTGGCCAGCTCTCAATATTGTCCGTCTTTTTAATTTTCACCATTCTGTTGGATGTAGTAGCGTTTCCTTGTTATTTTAATTTCTATTTTTCATGTGATTGTTAGCCATTTATATATTTTCTTTTGTGAAATGTTTAAATGTTTCGCTCAATTTTATTGAGATTGTTTTTACTATTGATTTGTAGGACATTTGTATACTAGGAATACAAGTCCTCTGCTAGACATATGTATTGCTAATATTTTCTCCCAATCCACTTTGCCTTTTTATTTTCTCATCGAAGTCTCTTGATAAGTTTTTAACTTTGATAATATCCCATTTATCAACTTTTTCTTTAGTGCATGGTTTTTGTGTCCTCTTGATAAATCTTTGTCTACCTTAAAGTTGTGGATGTATTTCCCCTATATATTCCTTATTGTTGCTGTCGATGTTTAGTCACTAAGTTATGTCCAACTCTTTTGCAGCCTCATGTACTGTAGCCTGCCAGACTCCTCTGTCCATGGAATTTCCTGGGCAAGATAACTAGAGTGGGTTCCCATTTCCCTCTCCAGGGGATCTAGCCAACCCAGGGATCAAACCCACATCTCCTGCATTAGCAAGCAGATTCTTTACCACTGAGCTACCAGGGAAGCCCATTTCCTTTATAGTTGTAAGCTTTTATGATCTATCTTGAATTAATCTTTGTGTGTGGTATGAGGGATACCTATATATATTCCTATATATTTGTCCAGTCGTTTCAGCACTATTTCTTTAATGTGAAAGTTGCTCAGAGGTATGAAAGTCACTCTTTGCGACCCCTTGGACTATACACTCCATGGAATTCTCCAGGCCAGAATACTGAAGTGGGTAGCCTTTCCCTTCTCAACCAACCCAGATCTTCCCAACCCAGAGATTGAACCTAGGTCTCATGCATTGCAGGTGGATTCTTTACCAGCTGAGCTACCAGGGAATATGTATACCTGTGGCTAATTCATGTTGATGTATAGCTGAGCCACAAGGGAAGCCAAAGAATAGTGGAGTGGATAGCCTATCCCTTCTCCAGTAGATCTTCCCAACTCAGAAATCAACACGGGGTTCCCTGAATTGCAGGCGGATTCTTTACCAACTGAACTATCAGGGTGTTGTCCCCTTCTCCTCCTGCCTTCAATCTTTCCCAGCATCAGGGTCTTTTCAAATGAGCCAGTTCTTCACATCAATTCTTTGGCGTTCAGCTTTCTTTATGGTCCAGCACTCACATCCATACATGACTACTGGAAAAACCATAACTTTGACTTTGAAACTTTGTCAGCAAAGTAATGTCTCTGCTTTTTAATATGGAGTCTAGGTTCGTCATAGCTTTTCTTCCAAGGAGCAAACGTCTTTTAATTCCATGGCTGCAGTCACCATCTGCAGTGATTTTGGAGCCCAAGAAAATAAAGTCTGTCACTGTTTCTACTGTTTCCCCATCTACTTGCTATGAAGTGATGGGACCGGATGCCATGATCTTAGTCTTTTGAATGTTCGGTTTAAGCCAGCTTTTTCACTCTCCTCTTTAACTTTCATCAAGAGCCTCTTTTTCTTGATAGCTTGATTTCTTGAGCCCTGATTTGTTGAAAAGACTTTTTCTATTCACACTGAATAGCCTTGCTGCTTTTGTTTTAAAATAAATTTTTTTTCAATTGACTCTGTAGCTATGGCTCTGATTCTGGACTCTATTTTGTTCTTTTGATCCATTTAATTTATTCTTTGCTGGGTCTCAGTGTCTTGATTAGTAAACCTTCACAGTGAGTTTTTAAATCAGGTAGAATAAATCCTCCAACATTTTTTCCTTTCATCAATTTAAGATTGTTTTGACTATTGTAGGTCCTTTTCTTTTCCATAAATATTTTATAATCCATTTGTCAGTTTCTACTAGAAAGCCTGTTGGGATTTTGATGGGGATCTAAGTTTTTCTCTAAGTCATTTTGGAAAAGGTCTCAGGGCCATCTGGCCCCCCACCCCTAGCTTCTGTGCCCTGCTGCTGCTAAGTCGCTTCAGTCGTGTCCGACTCTGTGCTACTCCGTAGACCGAAGCCCACCAGGCTCCCCCATCCCTGGGATTTTCCAGGCAAGAACACTGGAGTGGGTTGCCATTTCCTTCTCCAATGCATGAAAGTGAAAAGTGAAAGGGAAGTCGCTCAGTCGTGTCCGACTCTTAGCGACCCCATGGACTGCAGCCTACCAGGCTCCTCCACCTATGGGATTTTCCAGGCAAGAGTACTGGAGTGGGGTGCCATTGCCAGCTAGTTTGACCTAAGCTCCAAGTGTGGCATTCTGAAAGTCCTCTCCCCAAGCAGCCACCCTCAGCTGCCCTCTTTGTCAACCTCATTTCCTGAATGATCAGCATTCCACTTAAGACACTGCCCTTTTTTGGAAGCCCAGCCCAGAGAGTAAAGGCTGGGGCATCCAAGGGCCAGAACCCCAAATCCAACATGGAGCCTGGACAGAGAGGTGAGAACCAGAGCTTAGAGCCCACTCTGGTCCTGGAAGGAAACATAAGTCATTGCCTAGCCCATAGGGGGAAGCTCTGGATGAAATTGAAACCCCATATGCCATGGAGATATTTAAAGTTAAAATGTTATTGTGTCTGGGATTGGCTTCAAAATAATTGAGGGGGAGTAAATGGTAACAGAGATGAAACAAAGCTGGTCATGGGTTGATAATTGCTGAAACTGGGTGATCAGTGCAGAGTGTTCATTATCCCTTGCTGTTTTGAACGCGGACCGTTTTTTATGATAAAAATACACCCACTCCAGCGAAGCAGTCCCTCCCCCATCATTTTCCCCATGCCAGGGCCTGAGCCCTGCTGCTCTCCGGCTAATGACAACCCCTTTGCCATCTGCAGCGTCCCCAGTGGCGGCTCCACTCCCCCACGGCCTGAGCATCGTGGCGCAGACGCTGGCCCGGTGGGAGCATGACCTGGCTGTGCAGTTGGCCGTATCCAGGCCTCTCCTGATGTGGTGTTGGCAGGTGGGTTTCCACATCCCCTCAAATGAGTTTTAAGATGATTGAACTACAACAGCTGCCACCCACAACCCGAAGCAGGGCCTGAGGCCAGCCCTGAGCAGTGACAGGCAGGGCGACTGGGCAGAGCAAGTGGGGAGAGAGGTGGGTGAGGGCGGTGATGTTACCCACGGGGGCAGGGAGGGGTGTGGAGAGCAGACCGTGCAGGGCTTCCCAGGCCAGGGCTGGACTCCGAGATGGGGACGGGGGTGGGGGTGGCGCTGGAGGAGGGCTAGGAGCCAAGAGGTGATATTTTCTGGTCTTTGCTTGAAAAGGATGCCTCTGGCTGCTGAGTGAACTGTCTAGAGGAGACTGATGGAAGCATAGAGACAGGTTGAAGCAAAGAAGTAAAGTCGCTTAATCATGTCCGACTCTTTGCAACCCCATGGACTGTAGCCTACCAGGCTCCTCCATCCATGGGATTCTCCAGGCTAGAATACTGGAGTGGGTTGCCATTTCCTTCTCCAGGAGATCTTCCCCACCCAGGGATTGAACCTGGGTCTCCGACATTGTAGGCAGACACTTTACCGTCTGAGCCACCAGGGAAGTCCAGGTTAGGAGGCCACTTCAATAACCCACTGGCCTTGAACAGGGCAACATGGAGGTCCCAGGTCACCTTGACAGGCTGTTTTAGGGACATGGCAGAGTAAAGGCCTGGTAAGAGAGGGTCTAAGGGATAAGGTTGGTCTCTTCCACTCCCTTGGCACTTATTCCAGTTTTTCACTCTGTCCTCAAGCCTCCTCCTGTCTCACCCCTCCACTCATTCCAGGAATCCTTCCTGTCTCACGGCTGATGGAAAGAACAGAACCTTGGATCAGAGCCCCCCCAGCTTCCATCTACCGAACACACACAATCTCTTGGCCTTTCCTTCTCCTACCTCCCTGTATCCCTCCTGCCAGGGTGGTGACCCGGACCCCTTCCATCTCCCCTTCCCAGAGGCCTCACCCCACAAACACCCCTCCTTTCCTGGTGTCCCCTTCCATCCTCTCTGCTCACTGGCATGTCCCAGCAGTGAATGTTATGCTCCAGTCTGTACTCTCTTAAAAAATGTTTCCCTTGAGTGTATTTCTCTTTCCATCAAAGCTCTCAATTTCCTTTCTCTGTCAGTTTTCTTAAAATAGTCTACCTAGGATATACCCTTGTGGGCTCACCTTCTGGTCAGGGGCACGTCGGGCGAGCGCAGCAGGGGGCGCAGGTGCTGGCCTTGAGTTCATTCTCACAAAGGGGCACCTTTTCAGGCAGGAGATGTATAGACAAGGTGCCAAAGGGTGATGCCCCCCTCAGTGGGGTCTGCTCACTCAGGTGTGGCTCCTGGCACCCCGCTGTGTCCTTCCCCCACTGCCATCTGACTGTGATTTCCACTTCTGCATGAAGACAGCTAGAAAGATGCCTCCTTGCTCCCTCAGAGATGTGTGTGTGTGTGGTGGGGGGAGAGACACTGCACTAAAGAGAGAGGCTGCACAGGATGAGGCAGGTAGTGGTATTTACCTCGGACGTCCCAGCAGAGACCAGAAGCCCACCTCAGTCATGGCCGAGACCTGGAGTCTGGCTCAAGTTAAGTTGAAAAAAGGTGCGGGTCAAGGTTAGAGGTTTAGAAATGAGGCAGCCAAAGGGACAAAGGAGGTGGAGGCCTTTCACGTGGTACATGATGAGACTAAATGTCCAGGTTTAACTGAGACGCATGCAGGACTGACAGTTTGTACCTAAGAAAGAAGTCGAGTGTCAGCCTTGGGCGTGTTCAGGGATTTAAAGCCAAGCCTTGAACCTGAGCCCCGGGGTCCCTGTCCCCAGATATACCACGGAGGAATCAGCTAGAGGTGGAAGTCTGGTGCCCTGGCCCCCAGCCCCCACTTCTCATACCCACCAATTCGGGGCCTCCTCCCCTTCCGTGGACATTATCTCTGCACCCCCAGCTCCACGGTTGGAGAGGGGAGCTGAATATTCAGTGTCTGGGGAGACAATAAAAATCCCAGGAAGAACCTGGCTAAGGCAATTACCTCTGCATAAATGCATATATTATTCATCCGTGGCTTTGAATATATAAATAATACTGATACAATTTGCATGCGTTAAAAGGAGATGTAATTACCCACTGATGCCTGTGAGCGCCTGGTACCCACCGGCCACATCCTGAGCCGGCTGCCCCGCTCCCAGAGCCCACCTTTGCCCTCTCTGGAGGCAGAATATATCACACATGGGTTTCCTGCACTGGTAAGGAAGCCAATCTTTGATGTCCTTGGGCTTTGGTTTCAGAGTGTGTTTTTTTTTTTAATGAACGTGTGGGCTGCTGTGGGTCCCAACTCTATTCTTAAAACTTTGGCCTATTTTAATATTATTATTATTACTTTTTTAAAAAAATGCATTTTTTTACACAAATAATACATGGTTCATTTTATAAAATTTGGAAAATAACAAAAGTTTGAAAGACTCATTCTACATACTGCCCAGACATCAACACACCCTATATTTGTCATATTTTTTCCCAGTCTTATTTTTCTTTGCATAGATAAGTTTTTTTTTAAAACAAACTCAAGATTATACATGTTTTGTAACCTGCTTTTATCTTTTGCAACATGTCATGAACAAATGAAGAAATATAAAAGGCTAATAAATATGAAAAGATACTCAACCTCACTAGTAATTAAGGAAAATACAAATGACAATAACATTGAGATATAAATTTTCATCTATCACATTGTTAAAGATTTAAAATAATAATACCCGCTGCTGGTGTTTGCATGTAGAAACAGGCTCTCCCAAACCATTGTCACTGGGAGGGGTATAAATTGGAAGGGTAATTTAGCAATATGGTTAAAAATACACGTGCCTCTCTTTCTCTGAAAATCTGCTTTTTCGAATTTAAATAATCACACAGGAGAAGATAACAACGTAAATTATAGTGTTTTATCATAACAAAATATTAGAAACAACTTTAATAGTCCAGTGTTGAGGATGAGTGTAATAAGTTATCATCTGTCTATATAGTAAAATTCCATACAGTTACAATAACACACAGAAATGGACAAACACCCTATACAATCAAGGGTAAAGAGTTGTTCCCAAAATATTATGTTGGGACTTGTGGCTAAATGTGATAGGCTGAGAAAAAAAGTTTTTATTTCTACTTCTTCCTGAAACCCACCAAAAGAAAAGGAATGGAAGTGACATAAACCACGAGGACAAGGAAATGTAAGAAAAGATGAGAGATGTAAGTACACTGTTTGGAAATGGAATGAGGATGAGGAATTAGAAATGCTGGGAAAGACAAACATCATGAGTTGTAAGAGAGGATGCCAACAAAGAGCTCCCCAAAGCACAGTGCAGCACCCCAGAAAGATGCAGGGACTGGGGGCATCAGCCTTCAGGGAAGATGGGGCTGAGGTGTGGGGCTGAAGACACTCATTCAACAAATATTGGGCATCGCTATGCTAGATTTCTGCGTTCATGGAGCCTGAATTCTAGGTGGGGAGAGAGATTATGAATCAGCCAAAACACAGGGCATATTAGACAGTAATAAGAGCACAGGAGGAAAATGAGAGAGAGTAACCAATAGAGAATATGACATGAGGAGGGGGTGCCGTTTTAGAGAGGCCTCCCTGAGAAGGTTATATGTGAGTCAAGACTTATAGGAAGAAAGGAGCCCCCTGGCTTCCTTGCCATCACTCTAAATCAACTCTCCAACCCTCCACTGAAGCGTTAGATTCTACCCCTTTTGCTACTCCAGTGAATTGCCCAGGTGGTCCAGTGGTTAAGAATCCACCACCAATGCAGGCGACACAGGTTCCATCCCTGGTCTGGGAAGAGTCCACATGCCTCGGGGCAACTAAACCTGTACAACACAACTACTGAGCCCATGGGCCACAGCTGCTGAAGTCCACGCACCCTAAAGCCCATGTTCTGCAACCAGAGAAGCCCACACACGGCAACTAGAGAGCAGCCTCCGCTTGCTGCAACTAGAGAAAACCCACATGTAGCAATGAAGGCCCAGCGCAGGCAAAAATAATAAATACATTAAAAAAAAAATCTGCCTTGCAATGCAGGGGGCACAGGTTCAATCCCTGATCAGGGAACTAAGATTCCACATGCTGCAGAACAACTAAGCCCGCACAGCCCAGCACTGAGCCCAAAAGCCACAACTGGAGTCTGTCTGCAACAACAGCTCCTACATGAAACAACACATATCCTGCGTGAGGCAATTAAGACCCAGGGCAGTCAAATAAATAAATGAATAAATAAATATATAGGGAACTGCCCAGTAATTCTTCCCCCCTCTCTCCTACATCACCAAATTTTCCTCCCATCTGATCATTCTCATCATCCCATGAACATGCTGACACTTCTTCCATCTTACAGAAAACAACGATTGATTCCACCTCCCCCTCCAGCTACTGCCCTATTTCTCAACTCCCTTTTGTAGCAAAATGCTTCAAAGTGTTATTTATATCCATGTTTTCCACTTTCCCCCTTCTATCTCTCCTAAACCCACCACTTCTTGGAAACCACTCACATCCAAGCCACCAGCGATCTCCATGCTGCTAATTCTGGGGGTCAGCTCTTGGTCCTTACCTGCCCTGGCCTCTCAGCAGCATTCAGCACAACTGCTTGTCCCCTTGGAAACATGTTCTTCACTTGGCTCCAGGACAGCACATTCCTGGCTTTCCTCCCACCTCGCAGCTGCTCACCAGTTTTACCGAGACGTCTGCCTAACTGCTCTGTGCTTCCAGTCTCATTCCCCCATCTGTTCTCCTCTCACATCCAGAAAGACCTTCCCCAACCCCAAATCTCATTCCTATAGGTCCCAGTGAGCACAAACCTTCTTAAACCAGTGCATGGTACAAATATTGTCACTGTATTTTTGTGCCACCAGATGAAAAAGGTTAGAAAGAACTGAGCTGGAAATTTTCTTATGTTTTCAGAATGAGCCTAAGGATATAGACCTGCCAAGTCTTTTCCTGTTTGTGAAAGCACATCGGCTGCTTTCATGCCGGAAAACACAGGTGTAAAATCTTATGCCACCAAATTTTTTCTTCATAATTCTATAGGCTCTGCTTCATTGTGCTGTCTTTAGCATATTGGATCAGTCTGGGTAATCTAATTTTGGTTCTCCAGAGATAACTTTCATCTGCCTATATCCCTATGGGGTTTTATTCCTATAGCAAAAAACATGGACCGTGTCTGTGTGCATTATCTCTCAAAAGTAATTTGTACTTTTTAATCTTTGAGTTTACTAATTTTTTCATTTTTGAAAAATTTTCTTCCATTATATCTTTCATATTACTTCTGGTCTTTCCATCTTCTCCCTGGCTCATTCAAGAATACCAATTAATTCAGCAGTATCTATTAAGCAATTATAGATTACCAATTAATTAGTTCTCTCTTCTCTGTCACTTCTATCAATCATTTTTAAAAAACTTTCGTCCTTTCCCAGGTTTACAGAAAAGCTTCTCAACTTTTCCTCTAAAACACAGATTCCATTTTCTTCAGTGTTGATTTTTTTAAAAAACAGTTTCTAATGTTAATTTTAACTGTGATTTTATTTTTATTTCCTTTTACAGTATTTCTAGATCTGATGCTATTCTACCATTATTTCTGCTCACCTCATTGCTATATTCCTTTGTAACTCCATCCTTGGTCTTATCATCTTCTGTTTTTATAATGCTCATGTTTTTCCTCACCTTTTTTCTTGAAAGAGCAAAGCAAATAAATACTTTCAAAACTTTGCTTCGTGTGGCAAGATTTCTCTAAAAATGTGTGTTTTCCATACCGACTCCACATTTCACAGTGCAGTCTTTTTATAACCCAATGCAGCCCACACTTTCCCTGGTTATTCATGTTTACTCTTGACTTTACGGTGAACAAGCTGGGGCACCTCCCTGCTTCCTATCATATCTCACACAGGAAGGCCGGTGCTTGTGAATGGCTCCAGGTATCATTCTGATGGGTTTCTTTCTTAATTTCATTATTTACGTGGATGTCGTGACTTGAGAAGGACTCTCATGGTGGACCTGCCAGGTCATTAGGAGTACTGTGTATTTCTGGGTACTCTGAACCCTCTGTAGTTTTTTCCTTGCAGGAAATAATTAGTGAACAATTACAATCCCCAGAATGCACCTCTCTCCTCCCTGGTCTTTCTGGTTAGTTTCCTCCAGAGCCTTTCAAACCCCACAGTGATGGCACTCAGCACTTCACTTTTGGGAAATGTACTTCAGGGCGGCCTTACTTCTGGAGATGAGAGAATGATACAGGGGGAAGGGCAGGATGCCTCATGTTGGCTACTGGAAAGCGTATCCTTGAGCTGGCAGATTTTTGTAAACAAAAATTCTGGTCAAAGCACTGTCCTTCTATCCTGTGTCAGATTTGGGATGGTAGGTGATTCTAAGGAACATCCAGGACGTCCTTTGGCTTATTTTACAAACTAGCAGAGTTACTATTGGGCTTCCTGGTGGTTCAGTGGTAAAGAATCCACCTGCCAATGCAGGAGACATGGGTTTGATCCCTGGGTGGGGAAGATCCCCTGAAGAAGGAAATGGCAACCCATTCCTGTATTCTTGCCTGGGAAATCCCATGGACAGGGGAGCCTGGTGGGCTACAGTCCATAGGGTTGCAAAAGAGTCAGGCATGACTAAATCACAACAAGAAAGAGTTTCTATCATGTTTTAGGTACTCTTAAATCCATTTCATCATTTTATCTGGAACAATATGTTAGGTAAGTACTAGTATTATCTCATTTTACAGATGGACCAGTGAAACTCAGAGAAGACATAAAAATGTTTCCAAGGTCACCTAGCTGTGAGGGACAGAACTGGAATTCAAAGGCAGGTACATAAAACTAAATGCCCATGCTTCTTTGTTTCTCTCTTCCTCTCTTCAAATATAAGTGAAATTCACATAATATAAAACCAACCACTTCCTTCATACTTTAGTTGGTAAAGAATCCACCTGCAATGCAGGAGACCCTGGTTCTATTCCTGGGTCAGGAAGATCCGCTGGAGAAGGGAAAGGCTACCTACTTTAGTATTCTTGGGCTTCCCTTGTAGCTCAGCTGGTAAAGAATCTGCCTGCAATGTGGGAGACATGAGTTAGATCCCTGGGGTGGGAAGATCCCCTGGAGAAGGGAAAGGCTACCCACTCCAGTATTCTGGCCTGGAGAATTCCATGGACTAAGTCCATGGGGTCACAAAGAGTCAGACACAACTGAGCAACTTTCACTTAAGTATATAATTCAGTGACATTTCGTACATTCACAATGCTGTGTAATCATGGGCTTGATCTCATTCCCAAACATATCATCCCCCAGAATACAATCCCAGACCCGTTAAGCAATCACTCTGAGTTCCCTGTGCCCACTCTCTTAATCAGTCCCTCTCAGCTCTGCTGGCAACTCCATCTCTGCTGGTGGCCCTGCTGCCACCGGGGGTGGGGGAGAGGTAGGATGAGCCCTGTCACCTGTGCCTGCCTTCAGCCCTTCCCTTGATGCTGCCCAGCAGCCAGGCCCAGGCCAGTTACCTCACCAGTAGGAAGTCCTGCCCAGGCCAGCCCTGCTCCCTGCATGCGTGCTGCAGCCTGGAGCCCTTCCAGGACGTCCTGCCCTGACTGCTACTTGCCTGCCTCACTTTCCTACCCAGGTCCAGCACTGCTCTTTCATGAGAGCTCGGGAGTCCTGCTTTGGTGGTTTCAGGCTCTCTGCCCTTCCTGCCACCTCCAGATTAAAATGAGGAGTCAGAGGCTCCCTGAGGTCACACCTTGGAGCGCAGAGGTCACTTCCCAGTCCTGGTCCCCCACAGCCCGCGTCTTCCCTCCCTTCTTGACCTGTGGTCCTCCACAGCCCCCCTCAGGGGTGGCACTGTGTGAGAGGACAGCTGTCAGCCCTGTGACATCCTTCTGTTACCCAGAGCTCCTCGGAGTCAGAAGCTCTGAGTGGTCACTGAGCCACACACCTAGACTCAACACAAGTCCACCTACTTGACCACGCACACTTGGCAGCAATACACATGGCACTTTGGGACCCTTTGTCTCCACACAGAGAAGTTTCTGGACCTGAACCATTTTCAATCTGACTTTGCTGCAGCTAGGGAGAAACCCTGTGTTACAAGCCTCCAGACTGCTCACCCTCTTGTCTGGATGAAGTCCACATTAATGGCCAAACAACAGCCTGAAAGTGATAAGGTGACCTGAAAATCTCTCCCATTGGCGGGCTTGATGCCAGCGTGGCTGATGGGGGTCTCTCTGCCTTTCCCTTCCTGGCTGAGGCAGCCAGGTCTGGACCACCACTTCCATAGGGTCTGTGTCAACAGGACCGCAGGTTGGGAGAGGAATGCCTGCCCAGGGTTTCAGATGCTTGGCGTGTGCTGGCAGGTGTTGGCATCACCACAAACACCCCATGCAGTGCCCTAGCCAGTGGCTAAAGGTGGGGCTTGGGCTCAGCCAGGTCCCTGAGGTCTCTCGGTTCCCTCTGTGGAGTGTCTGTGCTTTTCAGAGCTGTGAAGGCAAAACCGAGACGATGTATGGGGGACGTCTGGCAGAGTGCCTGGCTCATAATAAACTCAATAAATGTCAGCTGCATCTAGTTAGGGGGAGCTGGCCTTGGAGGCATTATTTATTATTACTATTGATTCTAGAACTCTATACACACTGTCTGTGGGACTGCAGGGTATGAAAGTCCTCATACGTGCATCTACAGGTTTATGTTCCCATAGGGCACACTCGTGTCTACATCCGCTTGCCTTCCCTCCCTTCCTCGGTCACCAGCCTGTCCGTGAGCATCTCCTTAGGGCTAGGGGTGAATGCAGGGCGATGCTGCTCGGGTCTAACAAGGTCAGTATGTCGCTGTGCGCCTGTGTCTCAGTGGTTTGTGTGAATGGGCACAGAGTGGGGGGTGCGTGTCTGCAGTGATGTCTCCACGTGTCTGTGTTTCTGTACCTGAGTGTGTCCATGTGTCGCTGCATCTGCTGGGGCTGCCGTAACAAAATTCCATGGGCTGAATTGATTAAACAGCAGACATTTATTTTCTCACAATTCTGGAGGCTAGAAGTCCATGATCAAGGTGCTAGCAAATTTGGTTTCTTCATGAGAACTCTCTTCCTGGCTTGGAGACGGCCACCCTCTCACGTGGCCTTTCCTCTGCACATGCAGAGACACACACACAGAGAGAGAAAGGCAGATATCTCTTTCGTTTCTTATAAGGGCACCAGTCCTCTTAGATTAGGGCCCCATCCTTATGACTTCATTCAACCTTAATTACCTCCGTAGAAGTCCTATGTCCAAAAAGAGCTACATTGGGGGTTAAGATTTTAACACATGAATTTGAGTGGAGGACACAATTTAGTCCAATGCAATGTAAGACGTGTGTGTGTGTGTGTGTGTGTGTGTGTGTGCACGTTTGCTTATGTGCGTGTATATGCATATGTCCTGGGTTAATGCCCATGTGTCTATCTGCACGTGTGTTTGTGTCTCTTCATGCAGCTGGTCGGGGTGGGGATGGTGAGGAGCCGCACCTGCCAATCACCCCTCCCACCTGAGGCCAGGGCGCCAACGGAATCCAGCGTGGGCTCCTCTCTGCCGATCAAGATCTATAAATAAAGTTGTCTCCCTGGCATGTTCCACACCACACACAGCTCTTTAATAAAATTGGCTGAGATTTGTGGATAAGCCTGAAGCAAAGTCAATGCTCGGTGTCAATCCCACGCTAAGAGGGGCCTTCAGGGGTCAAGCTGCTTCCTGTATATGATTCCATATCAAAGATATGTCAGCTGGGTGCTAACCAGCTCCTGGAGTGCGGGGGGACGCCGAGCCCTGGCCAGGTGCACTCTGGAGCCCCTGGACTGGGGTGCCAGTGAGTGAGTGGGGAGGGGGTGAGGGGACAACAGACAAAGTCAGTTTCTGCATGGAACTCAGCTATGCACAGCCTTTGGGACTAACTCCATCTTCCCTCTCTGAGCTGTGGAAGGGAGGAGGGGGTGGCAGCCACTTCCCAGCTATACCTCCAGCTTCCTGGTCTGGAAGGGCATGTGTTGAGGGGTGCTACTCCCCAAGTCTCCAAGAAGCATCTTTCCAAAGTCCCATGCGCAGTCTTCTGAGGGCACATAGGAGTCCCCTGGCTTCCCCCAGCTCCTGGCCAATGGAGGAACCAGGGTGTGAGGAGTCCTCAGGGACTCTGCCTGCTCTGGGCCACTTGGGGAGGAAGAACATCTAATAGGCATGCCGGCCACACTCGGTGAGGCAGAAAGAGGGGAAATCAAAAGAAGTTTGGTTTAATTAAGTATCATGGAAGATTTATGCAACTTCCTCTCCTTGTCATAAATATTAATGAGGGCAGCGAGCAGTGGGCTCCGGCAGCATCCAGAACTCACCAGCTGGCTCGGGGGAGTGGAGAAGGATAAGGCTGGAGGTGAGGGGGGCAACAGCTGCCTCGCAACACACACACACACACACACACACACACATTCAGTGGGTCTAGCAGCTCTTAGCTGGCGCAGATGTTGGGATGAGTCCCTTTCCAAGTATTTGGCCACTTGGCTGGTAGGTCCAGGAAAAGGAATGGCCTCCTTCCTGACCCCAGGTCAGGCTGGAGTTTGGGGCAGGGCTCCCTTAGCAGCCTGTCCTTGCCCCCTGCTTGGGACCAAGTCAGCTCTGGCCTGAGGCGAGGCATGAGTGTGACCACAATGATGGGGTGGGAGGGCTTGAGGGAACAAGAGGCAGCTCATTAGGGTCTGAGAGCAGAGTAGCAGGTAGCGTGTGAAAGTGGAAGTAAGATGGTAAGAAGAGGACATAGGGTTCCCATGAAAGAGCTGCATTAGGTGGAAAATGGCGGGGGGGGGGGGGGGCAGGGCAGATTGCAGCCGGGCAGGAAGGAGGGGACCAAGCCAGCTATGATAGGGAGCAAGGTGCCCCAAGGGCAACTGCTGGCAGGGCTCAAACAGAATGAACAGTGGTTGATTCCAAGGAATCGGCTCTAGGATTATGGAGGCTGACAAGTCCCAAGCCTTGTAGTCAACAAGCTGGAGAGCCAGGAGAGACTACAGTCTTGTTCTAGCCAGAAGCCAGCAGGTTGAAGGGCCCATGTTTCAGTCTGAGACTGAAAGCAAGGAAAGTTAATGACCTAGCTTAGCAACCAGGCAAACCAGTCTCCTTCCTACTTACAATAGAGTTGGCCTTACTTTTTTTCTAGCCAGGCCTTCAACTGGTGAGACGAGGCTCACCCACTTATCCACACCAGGGAGGACAATCTGCTTTACTAAGTCTACCGATTTGAATGCTACTCTCATCCACAGTGTTCTCACAGACACACCCAGAAAAATGTTTGACTGAAGATCCTGGTACTCCCAGGCTCAGACAAGTTTACAAACAAAATTAACCATCACAGCAACCTTAGTTCCATCCAGTGAAGGAGCTCGGGACAGACAGGCCACACCTGGTGTCCTGATCAGAGCAAGGCCACCAGAGCACTCACACCAAGGCCCAGCACCCTTGGTCACTGGGTAAGGGGCTCGGTGCTCCAGGTGTAACACCAGGCAGGGGCTGCTGTCTAGAGCAGATGCTCCGAGGGCCAGTGCACTGGGAGTGGCGAAGGGACCTGAGGGGCTGGGAGCCCCAGCAGTCCTACTCAGCATGGCCCTGTCCCTGTGTGGGGTCAGGGTGGCGTGAAAATTGAGAAAGAAGCCAAGGGGAGAAGAACTAGGCTCAGGCTTCTCTGGCGGTCCAGTGTAGGGGACACCAGTTCGATCCCTGTTCTGTGAACTAGATCACACAGGCCACAGAGTAACTAAGCCTCTATGCCACAACTACTGAGCCCGCGGCCTAGAGCCCACGAGCTGCAGTGACTAAGCCCATGTCCTGCAACTACTGAAACCCATGCACCTAAAGCCTGTGCTCTGCAACAGGTGAAGCAACAAGGAGAAGCTTGAACATCGCAGTGAAGAGTAGCCCCCACTCATCTAGAGAAACTGGAGAAAGCCTGCATGCAGCAATGAAGACCCAGCCAGCACAGGCAGAAAGAAATCATTTTTTTAAAAAAAAGGACTTAAAAAAAAAAAGAATTGATGCTTTTGAACTGTGGTGTTGGAGAAGACTCTTGAGAGTCCCTTGGACTACAAGGAGATCCAACCTGTCCATCCTAAAGGAGATCAGTCCTGAATATTCATTGGAAGGACTGGTATTGAAGCTGAAACTCCAATCCTTCGGCCACCCAATGTGAAGAACTGACTCGTTGGAAAAGACCCTGATACTGAGAAAGATTGAAGGCAGGAAGAGAAGTGGACAACAGAGGATGAGATGGTTGGGTGGCATCACCAACTCGATGGACCTGAGTTTGAATAAACTCCATGAGTTGATGATGGACAGGGAGGCCTGGCGTGCTGCAGTCCATGGGGTCACAAAGAATTGGACATGACTGAGCGACTGAACTGAACTGAAAAAGGACTAGGCTACCCATTATTCATCAGGCAGATTTCAACAGCACCACACTGTGCCAGACATGACTTCTCCTGAGCCCTTTTGCAGTCGTGCCCTGCGCACTCAGGAACATGGCCTTGGGAGCCCACAGCAGCTTGCCAACAGAACTGCTGTAGTCTTGCTGTTATAGGTAACAGGGGAGGCCCAGAAGGGTTTCCAAATGTGCCTAAGGAGTGCATGGGGGTTGGGACTAGAACCCAGGTCTGCCTGGCTCCAGTCATGGGAGTGGCCACCTCAGCTGAGGACCACGTTCCCTGGGGATCTGTGTGTCTGATTTGCATCTCTCTAACTCTGTTGTTGGAAACTGGGAAGATCAGGCTTCTAGATCCCAACCCGTGACTGCAGGGAGCTGGGGGTGGAAGATGAAATTTAAGACACACTCACCAATCCACTGACTCCCTCCGTCTCTACCCCCCATCCCAGACCAGACCAGTATCTCCCCTTCTGTCATCCCCCAAGGTCAGTCAAGTCCAGACTGAAACCTTTCCTATGGACGCCAGAGTCCCTGAAGACTGACAACAATCACTCATAAATTTTGGAGGGCTCCTCTAATGCGAAGCACATTACATGCATTCTTTCACGTCATTCCCAGTATAAGCTTTTAAAGGAAGATGATAATTATCCCCATTTATTGATGAGCAGTCAAGGCTCAGAGATGTTATGTGACTTTCCCAGGGTCACACGGACATAAACAATGATTAAAATAGAGCTTTGGAGTCCATGATGGCAACTCCCTACATTGAGCCATAGATTGAAGGATGATGTCAGCTTAGCATCAGCATCATCTGGGAACTTGTTAGAAACGTAGATCCTCACGTCCCTCCCCAGACCTCCTGCATCAGAGCTCTGAGGGTGATTCTGGGGCCCACGCAAGTTTGAAAACCATTGACCCATTTTAAGCTAAGCCATCTGCTGGGCGAGGCCACTCGGCTCACCCAACAACATTCGGGGCCCCAGACCTGGAAGAAGGTCACCGTCTCAGGGTCCTGCTCTTCTCTGAGCCCCCAGGGAAGGCAGGAAAGGATCAGACCCTCACCCTCCACCAGACAGTGTCTACTCCTAAGGTTCATTTCCCCAGCTTCCCACCCCAATTCCTACTCAACCTTCTACTCTATCCACATCCCTCGTCTCTTTCTCTAGAAGAAAATGTCCTTGGCTCCCATCTTTCCTCCTTATCAACAGAGACAAAGGTGGCCTCATTCCTGGGTCCTCTAACCCAGGCTTCACTCTGGACTTGAGCCAGCCCTTCACAGCTCCCTCTGACTCCCCTAGTCCTCTGGGCCCCACTCTAAGGGCCCTCTCTGATGAGAAAGCCTTCTGTGTGCCAGCCCCAGGGCCAGTGGGGAGCCAGCAGGTCTGAACTGTGGATCACTCCCACCTTCCTGTCCCCAAGCCTCTTCCTGGCATCAGATGTGAGCCAGTCTCTAGTGATACACAGGGAGGCAGCCTGAGTCACCTCTTGGCACCTCTTCGTATCAGTTAGCTATGCTATGTGACAAATCACCCCAAATCTTAGTGACTCAAAGTAACCACCATTTACCAGGGCACACTCATCTTCAGGTGGGCCGGGCTTGGCTGATCCAGGCTGGTTTCCCTCCTGCATCTCCAGTCAGAAGTGTGGATGAAGGTTGGCTGGGGCGCCGACTAGCCTAGGGACAGCCTCAGACACACCTGGTACAACTGCTGTCAGCGGCAATGGTGCACCCAGGAGGCCAGCCCAGGCTTCCCTCGTGGCCAAAGCAAGGTTCTGAGAGAGCACGCAGGAGAGGGCAAAGCCTCTTGAGGCCCAGGCTTGGCACTGGCACGGCACAGCTTCTTCTGTATTCTATTGGCCAAAGCGAGTTGCAGGCCAGCCTGGATTTAATGAGCAGGCAAGTAAGGGCTACCTCCTGAGGGAAGGAGCTGTGTCAAAGGGCATGGAGGCATGCATACAGCAAGGAGTGGATAAAATTGGATGCATTTTTTGCAATCTCACTAAAGCTCATCCTCAAAACTTTCAGATTTTTCAGACCCCACTTTGGCTTGAGGGCTTGACCCACCAGATGTATTTACAACAGAGACTGATCAGGTCCCCAGCATTTGGCCAGGTCACTGTATTAGTAGCTCCCATAGTCCAGCCCCCTCTCCCTTCCAACCCCATCCCCTTAGCCATTCCCCATTGCTGCTCTCCCTCAGTGGACTCCCAGCTGCCACATGGACCATGAGAGAGGGGCGAGAGATTGGCAAACACATGTTAAGGTCCAGCGCTAAGCCCAGATAGGACAGGGAGGTCGATATCTCCTTTCTGTATCCCCAACCTACAGCACTTGGGCAACCTTCCAAGTTCTGGCAACTTCTATGCCAGATTCACTTGGTATTTGGAGCAAGAATGGGCAAGAGACCCATGCCAAGCCACCTGCCGAATATACCCTGGTGCTGTCAGCTGAGGGTAGGGGGTACACAGCCACTGCCCTGCCTGACCCACGACTCTGCAGTGTGCACCTGACCCCCGGCCTGTCTCATGTGCTGAGAGTCAGGGAGCAGGCAGGCCGCAGCCCGAACAGCTTTTGCACAGAAAAGAAATCATAAACAAAAAGACTACAGAATGGGAGAAAACACTTGCAAATGATGCGACTGACAAGGAATTAATTTCCAAAATACACAAACAGCTCATAGAGCTTGGTGTCAGTGTCTTTTCCGTGTATCAGATAGCTGGAATCATATAGAATGCGGCTTTTTAGATTGGCCTCTTTCACTTAGTCATAGGCATTTAATGTTCCTTCAAGTCTTTCCATGGCTTGTGATCTCACTTCTTTTTATCACTGAATAATACTCCACTGTCTGGATGTCGCACTGTTCATTTATCTGTTCACCTACTGAAGGACATCTTAGTTGCTGCCATGTTTTAATCTTTACAGCAGATTAAAGCTGCTGTAAAGATTCAGGTGTGGGTTTTTGTGTGAACATAAAGTTTCAGCTCCTCTGAGGAGATATTGAGGAGTATAATTGCTGGATTGTATGGTATGTTTAGTTTTGTAAGAAACCAGCAAACTGTCTTTCAAAGTGGCTGTGCCATTTGGTACTCCTACCAGCAATGAATGAGAGTTTCTGTTGTTCCACATCACTGCCAGCATTTGACATTGTCAATGACCCAGATTGTTTTGCCCCACCTCGCTTTGGCCAATAGAATACAGGAGAAGCTGCTGCTGCTGCTGCTAAGTCGCTTCAGTAGTGTCCAACTCTGTGCGACCCCATAGATGGCAGCCCACCAGGCTCCCCTGTCCCTGGGATTCTCCAGGCAAGAACACTGCTGAGGCCATCCTAATAGGTATATAGTGGTGTATCTAATAGGTGTAATAGGTGTATTTCACTCTTGTTTTTAAATCTGTATTTCCCTGACAATGTATGCTGCAGAGCAGGTGTGTACATTTCTAACTTTGAAACATTTTGCCAAATTACATCCCATAGATATTTTATGCATTTACATGTTTTCTCACACCTACGTCAAGATTGTGTGTTATCAAGATTTTGATGTCTGACAATTTGATAGATTAAAAGGGTATTTTGCCATAGATTCCATTTCTGTTGTTGTGAATAGGATTGAGTGTCTTCTCATTTGCTTAAGAGCCATTTGAATTTGCCTTTTTAGAAAACTGCCTCTTAAAGCCTTCTGTCCTTAGCTCTTCTAATGAGTTGTTGTATTTTTAAAATTTTATTTGTAAGCATTTTTTATATTAAAATGCAATCATCTACTGATCAATATGTTACACATATTTCTAGTGTGTTATCTGTCTTCTCACACTATTTTTCTCACACATTAAATTTTTTTGTTTATTTTAATCCAATACTATAATTGTTTATGTATTTCCTAGGTTCTGTGTCTTGTTTAGAAAGCTCTCTCAAGATAAGACTATTGTTTTTGAATCTTTTTTTTAATGACTTTATGTTTTCCAACTTTTTGTATTTAAACATTTGAGATGTATAGAACTTATTTTGATATAAGGAATAAGGTACGAATCCAAGCTGTGTGTTCGTGTGTGTGTAAGTTTCTCAGTCGTGTCTGACTCTTTGTGACCCCACGGACCATAGCCAGCCAGGCTTCTCTATCCATGGAATTCTCTAGGCAAGAATACTGCAGTGGATAGCCACGCCCTTCTCCAAGGGACCTTCCTCGACCCAGGGATTGAACCCACGTCCCCTGCATTGCAGGCAGATTCTTTACCATCTGAGCTACCAGGAATGCCCATGGAATTAATTTTGATATAAGGAACAGGATACAAACCCAAGCTACTTTTTTCCAAATGGTTACCCAGTTGTCTCATTGCCATTTATTCAACACTCATTTTCCCCCTTTGATAAGAAATGCTGCCTTTATCATGTTAAATTCTCATTTCTTACAGGATAAATTTCTGGATTTTACTTGATTAATCATCCAGGTTTTCTGTTCTTGCCCCATGACCAGTTGCCACTATGTCCTAACAACAAGCAAAAGAGCTGAACACACTGAGAATTCAATGCCTTGGGGTGGATGTCGGGGGTCATAACTTACCAGAGCAGAGATCTAAGTGTGGAAGCCATAGCAGGAACCAGTGCCGAGAAGGAAATCGTGGACTGTAATTAACAAATTGCTGGAGGCTCCATGTGGACATGTCTGAGAGGCTAGAACATGGTAGCAACCTAGATGTCCATTGACAGATGAATGGATAAAGAAGTTGTGGCATACATACACAATGGAATATTACTCAGCCATAAAAAGGAATGCATTTGAGTCAATTCTAATGAGGTGGATGAACCTAGAACCTATTATACAGAGTGAAGTGAGTCAGAAAGATAAATACCATATTCTAACACATATATACGGAATCTAGAAAAATGGTACTGAAAAATTTATTTACAGGGCAACAGTGGAGAAACAGACATAGAGATTAGACTTACGGACGGGGGATGGGGAGGAGAGGGTGATATGTACGGAAAGAGTAACACGGAAACTTACATTACCATATGCAAAATAGACAACAGGAATTTTCTGTCTGGTTCAGGAAACTCAAACAGGGGCTGTATCAACCTAGAGGGGTGGGATGGGGAGGGAGATGGGAGGGAGTTTCAAAAGGGAGAGGATATATGTATACCTATGGCTGCTTCATGTTGAGGTTTGACAAAACAGCAGAATTCTGTAAAGCAATTATCCTTCAGTAAAAAGTAAGTTTAAAAAAAAAAAAAAAAAACCTCCATGGAGGACTCCCCCAGTTTTGTAGACTCCATGAGGTCGACCAGGTTCTCACAGTCAACCTCAGGGGCAAATCCCCTCGTATTTCGGGCAGGGAAAAGAGAAGGGGAGCCATTTTGAAACACACCAGAGTTCTCTGATCTAAAGGAGGCATGTCCTCCCTTAGGAGAAGCTAGTTCAGTTCAGTTCAGTTCAGTCACTTAGTCGTGTCCGACTCTTTGCGACCCCATGAATCACAGCACGCCAGGCCTCCCTGTCCATCACCAACTCCCAGAGTTCACTCAGACTCACGTCCATTGAGTCAGTGATGCCATCCAGCCATCTCATCTTCTGTCATGCCCTTCTCCTCCTGCCCCCAATCCCTCCCAGCATCAAAGTCTTTTCCAATGAGTCAACTCTTCGCATGAGGTGGCCAAAGTACTGGAGTTTCAGCTTTAGCATCATTCCTTCCAAAGAAATCCCAGGGCTGATCTCCTTCAGAAAGGACTGGTTGGATCTCCTTGCAGTCCAAGGGACTCTGAAGAGTCTTCTCCAACACCACAGTTCAAAAGCATCAATTCTTCAGTGCTCAGCCTTCTTCACAGTCCAACTCTCACATCCATACATGACCACAGGAAAACCATAGCCTTGACTAGACGGACCTTTGTTGGCAAAGTAATGTCTCTGACCTGGAGGGAGGGAAATACCCAATTCTAGTCCACTGTAGTCAACCTGTCTCACTTGAGCAGGAGAAAAAAAATTGAGAAACACTCATGAATTTCACAGTCCAGAGGCACAGGCTCAGAAAATGATTGAGACTGATCGGAGGATTAAATAACACATCCCCTGCCCGCACTCCTCACCATCACATCACTAAAAGCCTATTTACAGCAGTTTCTTTTACCCAGTATATCATGTTTGGCTCTCAAGGGAAAAAAAAAATCGCCAGGCATACTAAAAGGCCAAAAACACAATTTGAAGAGACAGAGCGAGAGTCAGAACCAAAATTGGCAAGAAGGTTGAGGTGATCAGACCAAGAATTTAAAACAACTATAATTAATATGCTAAGGGCTCTAATAGATAAAATAAACAGCATTCAACAACAAATGGTCAAGGTAAGCAAAGAGATGAAAATTCTAACAAAGAACAGAAAAGGAAGTCTAGAGATCAAAAACATTGTAACAGAAATAGAGAATACCTTTGATGGGCTTATAAGTAGAGTGGGCACAGCTGAGCAAAGAACCTTTGTCTGTGAGGATCTATGAAAAGAAACCTCTAAAACTGAATAGGAAAGGGAATAAAGATGGGAAAGAGCAGAAGATAACATCCAAGGAACGTGGGATGGCGACAAGAGGCACAGCACACGCATAATGGAAATACCAGAAGGAGAGAGAGAGGAAGGACCAGAAGAAATGCTCGAAACCATAATTACCAAGACTTTCCCTAAATCAGTGTCAGGCACCAAACCACAGACCCAGGAAGCTCAGAGAACACCAAGTGTTCCCAAAAGACTCTACATAGGCATATTCCTTTCAAACTACAGAGAATCAAAGATAAAAAGAAATCCTCAGAGAAGCCAGAGGTGGGGGGGGGGGGGGGTGGGGGTGGGAATGCCTTGCCAACAGAGGAACAGAAATAAGAATTACATCCAATTTCTCCTTCAGAAACCATGCCAGCAAGAAGAGAAAGCTGTGAAACATTTAAAGTGTTAAGATAAAAAATCATCAACATAGAATTACATGCCCTTTGAAAGTATCCTTTAAAAATGAAGGAGAAACAGTGTTTTCTGTTTTTGTTTTTGTTTTTAATATATATATGCCCAGGAGTGGAACTGTTGGGTCATGTGGTAGTTCTATTTTTAGTTTCTGGAAACCACTGCACTGTTTCCTACACTGGTGGACCAATGCACATTCCTATCAAAGGTGTATGGGCGGAGGGTTCCCTTTTCTTCACATCCTTGCCAACATGTGTTACTTGTGTTCTTTTTGATGATAGCCATTCGGACAGGGGTGAGGTGATATCTCACTGTGGTTTTGATTTGTGGACTCATAGATAGAATAAACTAGTGGTTACCAGTGGGGTGAGGGGAAGGGGGAAGGGCAATGTAGGGCTAGGAGAGTAAGAGGCACAAACTACTGGGCACAAGGTAAGCTACAAGGATACACTGTACAACATGGGAAATAGAGCCAATATTTTATAATAACTATAAATACAGTATAGAGATGGGAATACCAGACCATGACCTGCCTCTTGAGAAACCTACATGCAGGTCAGGAAGCAACAGTTAGAACTGGACATGGAACAACAGACTGGTTCCAAATAGGAAAAGGAGTACGTCAAGGCTGTATATTGTCACCCTACTTATTTAACTTATATGCAGAGTACATCATGAGAAACGCTGGGCTGGAAGAAGCACAAGCTGGAATCTAGATTGCCAGGAGAAATATCAATAACCGCAGCTATGCAGATGACACCACCCTTATGGCAGAAAGTGAAGAGGAACTAAAAAGCCTCTTGATGAAAGTGAAAGTGAAGAGTGAAAAAGTTGGCTTAAAGCTCAACATTCAGAAAACGAAGATCATGCCATCTGGTCCCATCACTTCATGGCAAATAGATGGGGAAACAGTGGAAACAGTGTCAGACTTTTATTTTTCTGGGCTCCAACATCACTACAGATGGTGACTGCAGCCATGAAATTAAAAGACGCTTACTCCTTGGAAGGAAAGTTATGACCAACCTAGATAGCATATTGAAAAGCAGAGACATTACTTTGCCAACAAAGGTCCGTCTAGTCAAGGCTATGGTTTTTCCAGTAGTCACATATGGATGTGACAGTTGGACTGTGAAGAAAGCTGAGTGTCGAAGAATTAATGCTTTTGAACTGTGGTGTTGGAGAAGACTCTTGAGAGTCCCTTGGACTGCAAGGAGATCCAACCAGTCCATTCTGAAGGAGATCAGCCCTGGGATTTCTTTGGAAGGAATGATGCTAAAGCTGAAGCTTCAGTACTTTGGCCACCTCATGCGAAGAGTTGACTCATTGGAAAAGACTCTGATGCTGGGAGGGATTGGGGGCAGGAGGAGAAGGGGACGACAGAGGATGAGATGGCTGGATGGCATCACTGACTCGATGATGGACGTGAGTCTGAGTGAACTCTGGGAGTTGGTGATGGACAGGGAGGCCTGGCGTGCTGAGATTCATGGGGTTGCAAAGAGTTGGACACGACTGAGCAACTTAACAGAACTGAACTGAACCTTTAAACATTGTGAATCACTGTATTGTACACTTGTAACATATAATATTGTACAGCAACTAGATGTCAATAAATTTTTGTTTAAGTGAAAGCGAAATACTTTTTCAGGCATCCAAAAATTGAGTTTGTTGCCAGTGACCCACCTTAAAAGAAATGTTAAAAGAAGTTCTTAAGTGAGAAGGAAAACAATATCGGCCAGAAAAGGTGGAAAGTAATATATCAGTCAGCTCTTGTCAAAATAATCATATGTAACAGTTCAGTTCAGTTGCTCATCGTGTCCAACTCTTTGCAACCCCATGAACTGCAGCATGCCAGGCCTCGCTGTCCATCACCCGCTCCCGGAGTCCACCAAAACCCATGTCCATTGAGTCGGTGATGCCATCTAACTATCTCATCCTCTGTCATCCCCTTCTCCTCCTGCCCTCAATCTTTCCCAGCATCGGGGTCTTTTCAAATACATGTAACAAACCACCCCGAAAACTACATGTTTTAAAACAACAATCATCTATTCTTTCTTATGTGTCTGTAGGCCATCTGGGCATCAGGTGACATCATCTGGACTTGGCTGAACTTGGGACCAAGCTGCAGCAACAGGCGTGTTCTGTGCATTTCTCCTCTTGTTTTCTCATGGCGATGTCAGAATCACGTGAAGGCAGGCATGCTGCATAGCACATTTCAGACTTCTGCTCTTAAACATCCCCTCACATTCCACTGGCCAAAGCAAGTCATATGTCCGAACCCAATGCCAAGGGCAAGACACATTCTGTCTACTATGAGGACATGTCTAACTGTCCCACAGAGGAGTAAAGACTGGAGTCCATAATTCAACCTAATTCAATTTACCTTACCTATTTTCATTATATAGAGCTAATGAAACCTTGAAGCCAGCACTAAAGATGAATCTAATTACAAAGTTAGATGTGAAAAACCCTTTAAAATTAGTAAATTAAAACCAGCATATGACCTTCCTAAAATCAGCTTTCACAACCAAGTCTGATTTATCCCAGAATTTAAAAGATTACTTATATGTAAGGAACCCAACAACATAACACTCTATCAGAAGAAGTAATTTAAAAAAGAGAGATAACCTCAATCAATGCAGAAAAGAATAAAATTTGACATTCCCTACTAATTTATATAAACTCTTTAGAGCCAGGAATAGGAGAATATTTATTAACATAAAAAATATGTATCTTAAAACAATAGAATTGTATTTGTGGGGACACAACAGAGATTCTGTAAAATTAAGAGCAAAATAAGCATGACTCTTTCCATTTTTATTCAATATTTTTCTGCTCCATGCAGTAAAATTTGTAAACAGAGATGAGGTCTATTAGAAATGTGAAGATGAGATCATCATTATTTACAGATTATACAATTATATACCTAGAAAATCATTATTTACAGATTATACAATTATATACATAGAAAACATAAAAGTATCAACAGAAAAACTCTTAGGATGAATGAGCAGTCAAATACAAGATAAATATCTAAAAATCAATTTTTTTCCATATGCTAGCAATAACCAGTTACAAGATATAATAGAAAATAGATTCTATTTATAATAGCAATAAAAGCATAAAATATTTAGCAGTAACCATAAAAAGAATTGTGCAGAAATTATATGTGAAGAATGCTACAAACCTTTATTCACAGATATAGAGCCCTGGAAAAACAGAAAGGTATACCATACCCAAGAACGGAAAGATGAAGTGTTAAAGAGATATGAATTCTTACCAGATTACTATACAGGTTTAATACAGTTCCATTCAAAGATAAAATGCATTTGACCAACTTGAGAAGTAATTCTAGAGCTCATTGGGAAGAAAAAAATTTTTGAGTATAGATAGGATGTTTTGAAAAAGTGAGGTGATGAGGGGGCACCTGTTTAGTCACTAAGTCGTGTCCAACTCTTTGCGACCCCATGGACTGTAGCCTGTCAGGCTCCTCTGTCCATGGGATTTTCCAGGCAAGAATACTGGAGTGGGTTGCCATTTCCTTCTCTAGGGGATCTTCCCGACCCAGGGATCGAACCTGGTTCTCCTACATTGCAGGCAGACTCTTTACCTTCTGAGCCACCAGGGAATTCCTATAGTTTGCTGTAATTCATGTCAATTGAGCTAGTGATACTATCTAACCGTCTCATCCTCAGCTGTCCCCTTCTTTTGTCTTCAATCTTTCCCAGCATCAGGTCTTTTTCAATGAGTAGGCTCTTCACATCAGGTGGCCCAAGTATTGCAGCTTCAGCTTCAGCATCAGTCCTTCCAATGAATATTCAGGGTTGATGTCCTTTAGGATTGACTGGTTTGATCTCCTTGCAGTCCAAGGGACTCTCAATAGTCTTCTCCAGGACCACAATTCGAAAGCATCAATTTTTTGGCACTCAGCTCTCTTTATGGTCCAACTCTCACATCCATACATGACTACTGGAAAAACTGTAGTTTTGACTACAGGGACCTTTGTCTACAAAGTGGTGTTTCTGCTTTTTAATATGCTGTCTAGGTTTGTCACAGCTTTTCTTCCAAGGAGCAAGTGTCTCTTAATTTCATGGCTGCAGTCACCATCCACAGAGATTTTGGAGCCCAAGGGGCACTCAGTTCAGTTCAGTTTAGTTGCTCAGTCGTGTCCGACTCTTTGCGACCCCATGAATCACAGCACGCACTAGCCCCACCCAATAACAAGGCTCATTGCAGAGCTTTAAACTTTAAAAGTTTTTGCACCCTCTTAAAGGGTGAATTGTTACTGTACTTGGCATACATCTCAACTAAATATGATAAACAGTTTAGAAACAGACTTTAAGTATAAGAAGTTACATACAAGATATTGTATTAACATGTAAGTCCCATTAACATACAAGTTGCATTTTGTTGCATATAAGAGAAACCTGACACTTGGTGTATAATCACTGCCTGAGGGCATTGTTCATCTTATGAAACAAGCTGGCTGGGGGTGGACAGGTCAAGAACGATGCAGCTACATCAGGAGTAGAGCTTCTTCCTTCTTCCTCTGCCCTGCCTGGTGTGATCTTGCAATCTGAGGCTGCAAAAATGGCAGCTCCACCTTAAGACAGCCCATCCACATTACAGACCTAATAAGAAGGAAGACAAGAAAAGAGGGCAGGAAGGGGAAAGAAGAGAACGAAAGAAAAAAGAAGGAACAATACCTATATAGTATCTATACTGCGAAGCAGAATTCCCCCTAGAAGTTTCCAGCTGACTTCCACTTAACAGTGCCTTGACCAGTGGAGTCGTGCTACCACCCCAAACGGTGAGGGAGGCTGAGAGAAAGGCTTCTAAAAAAATAGATGGGCACAATACTTTCCCAAAGTTAATATCCTGTTGATAAATGTTGTGTGTGTATTTACAATAGCCAAGACATGGAAACAACCTAAATGGCCCTCACCAGATGAATAGATCGACAGATGAATGGAACAGCAATGGAATGCTGCTCAGCCATGAAAAAAAAGAATGAAATAATGCCATTTGCAGCAACATGGATGGAAACTAGAGTTTATCCTACTAAACAAAGCCAGAAAGAGGAAGGCAAACACCGTATGCTATCGCTTACATGCGGAATCTAAAATACAGCACAAGTGAACTTATCTATGAAATGGAAACAGACTCACAGAACAGGCCTGTGGTCGCCGAGGGGGAGGACGTGAGGGAGGGAAGGATTGGGAGTTTGGGGTTAGCAGGTGCAAACTAGCATATATAGGATGGATAAACAAGGCCCTACTATATGGCCCAGGGAACTGTATCAATATCCTATGATAAGCCATAATGGAAAAGAATATGAAAAAGAATGTACGTATAACTGAATCATTTTGTTGTACAGCAGAAATTAACACAACATTGTAAATTAGTTAACTTCAATAAAATGTGGAAAAAAAAAAAAGAAAAGAAAGGAACGTTGTCTTGTAGGTAAGCAGCAATGTCCGCCACAGAAGACATCAAACGATGGTGAGATGGAGGGACAGAAAGGAACAATGATTTGACTAATGAGATTAGGAATGTGGCATAGTCACGTCCAACTCTTTGCAACACTACTGACCTTAGTCCACCAGGCTCCTCTGTCCATGAAAATTTTCAGGCAAGAATACTGGGGTGGGTTGCCATTTCCTTCTCCAGAGGATCTTCCCAACCCGGGGATCAAAAATTGTCTAATGTGTTTTCATTTAAAAAAAAAAGAACAAAACGAAACCACTCTTATACTATACCGATATTTACCTTACACTAAATACCAATAGAATGTCCATAGTACTGGCAATAAATACGTGTCAATGTCATGGACACCTCTACATGTCACGGGCCTGCTTTAAGGTCAAGTTGGAGCCATATGGTGCTCCCACATTTGATATTATTCTTTTTATTGTTTTATGTAATAAATGTTTACTGAGATATACCCATATGTTCACCATTTCTTTTGCTCATAATTCCTCATATATACGTCTCAAACCTTCCTTTTACAGTCACATTTCTTTTTGGAGTATAGTTTTTAGAAGTCCTTTAGTGAGAGACTGTTAATATAAAGTCTCTGGGTTTTTAAATTTGCTTTAAAATGCCTGTATTTGATATTTCTCCAGATATTACCTCTCTCTCCAGTCTCTTTACTATCTCCTTATATAGTTTTTTAAAAAATATTTATTTATCTGGCTGCATTGGGTCTTAGCTGTGGCACATCAGGGTCTAGATCCCTCACCAGGGATCGAACCCAGGCCCCCTACACTGGGAGTGTGGAGTCTAAGCCACTGGACCACAGGGAAGTCCTTTTTTCGGTACTCTGAATACATGCCTTTTTAGATTTGATTTGGGATGTTAAGATGAACAAGAGTTTGGGTGCTGTCACCTTGGTCACACATGAGAGAGTGTCCTACCAATTTGACTTTGATCTTGGTGAGTTTTCTCTCAGAAGTCTAGCTCAGAGGTTTAATATCCTGCCTACTTGCTCTTCCATCCAGGTTTCAGCACTTCTCTGCTGTGGTCTGGATCAAGGCAGAGCGGGGGCTGACCCATTCAGGCTGCATTTCCCACCCTCCTCTGTCAGCGGGATTCTAGCTGGATAAGCCCAGGAAGGCACTGGCAGGAGACTGGAAGGCTGAAGGAGGGTGGCATTCCTCCCACACTCCTTCACATGCATTCAGCATCACCTGCCTGTTTTGCCTGGCTCTATGGGGACCACAATCCTGTCCTCTTCCTGGTGGCCTCTGCCCATGGTCTCCGGCAACACATCTCTTCCCTTTGCCACTGTCTGAGTGGCCTCAATGGCCACTGTTTGGCTTCTCGGCTATTCCATCACATGGGCAACCAATTCCCATTTTAAATTCCCTCTGTTTGACCCACTCAGACTGAATTCTTTTTCCTTCTTGGACCTTGACAAATATTATCCTGGTTTTGTTTTTTAAAAGGAAAAAGGAAGTTTTCCTTCTTTATGTATGCTCCAAAAGAATTTTAAAGCGTCAATATTATTTGGTCTTAGCAGGTTTGAATGAACTCACCTTTGAAGTTGTCTGGACCTCAAGTTTTTTGAAGTAGGAAGCTAGAAAATGTTCTGTTTCTCCCATGGTTGTAGATCTATGTAGATTTTAGGTTATTTTTAAAGCAGAAAAACAGACTAAATCTCAAATCATCCTTTAAAAGCTAAGATACAGATGACAGGTTTTAAGGTAGATAGTAAAAAAAAGAGAGGTTTTTTGTTTTGCTTTTAACAGTAGATTTGCCTTTTTTTTTTGTTTTAACAGTAGATTGGCCTGCCTCTAGGTTTGGCTTAAGCTCAAAGAGTCTTTCATATTAACTAGAGTGATTGTCTCAGGATTAAAAACTGGCATTAAAGACTCACAATCAGGAGTTGATTCAACTAAGTCACAGCAGCTGATGGAACTTAAGATGTGAATTGCATTGGCATTGAGACTGATAGAAGACAGTTCTCTTCACCTGCACGATTTCTGACTTCTTCTCTCCAAAACATTTCCTCACACTTTCAACTGCTAAATGCATTTCTAGAATTCCAGGAGTAATTGTTAAGAGTGTACAATTTAATCTTGCTTCACAGTTTTATGTGCGTAAACCATCATGCTAACTTTGACCAGTATACAATCTCCTTTTAGATCATTAATTTATTCATGAATTCATTACACATTTAGTGAGCAATGGCAGTGCCAGGCAATATTCTGGACACTGGGGCTGTGATGACAACAACCACAGACCCTGCCCTCGTGGAATTTATGATCTCAAAGAGAAAAGAGGACTTGGCTGCGTTATTGCAATTTTTGGTTAGTGCTTGGCAAAGTCCCGGGCGCTGGGGTTGGGAAGCAGGTCAAGGAAGGCTTCCTGAAGAAAATGACACTGATGCTGAAACTTAAGGGTGAGCAGGAGTTGACCAGGCTAGGTTATGTGTATGAAGGTTACTTCAAGGAGAAATGAGAGCTCGAGGTGAGTGCTGTGCCAGGTTTCTCAGTCATGTTTGACTCTGTGCGACCCCATGGGCTGTAGCCTGCCAGGTTCCTCTGTCCATGGAATTCTCCAGGCAAGGATACTGGCGTGGGTTGCCATGCCCTCCTCCAGGGGATCTTCCCAACCCAGGGACCAAACCCTGGTCTCCCACACTGTAGGTAGATTCTTTACCATCTGAGCCACCAGGAAAGGTGAGTGGAGGGCGTGCTAAACAGGAACCCTGGTTTTCTCACTGCAAGCCCTCTTTTTTTCCCCAGAACTTTAAACTTATTTTATATTGGCGTATAGCCGATTAACAATGTTGGGGGGATAGTTTCAGGTTAACAGTAAAGCGACTCAGTGGTACATATACAGGTATCCATTCTCTCCTAAATCCCTCTCCCATCCAGGCTGACAAATAACATTGAGCAGAATTCCTTGTGCTATATAATAGGTTATCCATTTTAAATCTAGCAGTGTATACATGACCTTCCCAAAGTCCCTAACTATCCTTTCCCCACTGCAAGTCCTCTTTTATTGAAACTTTTTTTTTTTTAATGAAAAATGTCTTAAGGGAAAAAATCAGGAAGGAAGGAAAGGAGAGATGGAGGGGAGGAGGGAGAGAGGAAGAAAGAGAGAGGAAGGAAGGAAAGAAAGAGGGAGGAAGGAAAGCAAGATAGAGAAGAATAAATACCAAGAGCATCCTCCCTTCCTTAGCATTCTCGCCATCATACAGCTGTGTGCCTTTGGCCAGGTGAGACTTCTCTGAGCTTCACTTTCCCACTAGCCATGAGAGGTTCATGTTATACCCTGCAGGGCTGTCTGGAGCAGGGAACAAGAGCAAGTTTGTGAAAGCATCTTCTAGCTGAGATGCATCATCTCCTTGTGGAGTGTTTTTCTTTTATTGTGATTTACATTTGTTAACCCGGTTCTCATGAAGAACTACTTGGGAACTACAGCCAGAGAGCTGATGATCTAAGGCTCCTAGAGGCCAAAAATCCAGAGACATGGGCCCAAGTAGGGGAGACCCCGTGCCCAGGGCTCCCTGTCCAGCCTACCCCACCCCCCAGCATTCGGGAGCATTCCCCCGCTCCTGTATATGAATGAGGTGATCTTTCAGCTGCCCTTTGTCTTGGAAAAAAATTAATTCTCATTTGCATTACCTCGTCTAAATGTCACCCACCGATATTTTGTTAGACATTAGTGGCGCTGGCAGGGAGGGCCGCGGGGTAATTGTGTTCTGGCTGGTGCTGGGATTTACATAATTTCAGACAGCAATTAAAGAATCCTGGGGAATTTTTTTTTCTCTCTTCCAACCTCTCCTACAAAGAAAGTGTTCGTTTACATTAAGCACTCAGCTCCTCGCTGTTCATTTGCATAAAATTAAAGGTTTTTGTGTTCCCGAACAGCAGGGTAACATTTAAAATTCCGTTTTAAAAAGCTCACCTTACAATAATAAAATGTTAATATCATTTCATAGGCAATGCGAGGTTGCCAGATGCCTTTCACTTCCAACTTGGATCCATTGCTAACTGTTTTTCCCTCCCTTTCTCTCTTTCCTCTTCTCTTTGTCCATCCCTATCCTTCCCCGAAGTCTCCTCCTTGGCCTCACCCTCTCACCCTGTCTTTTTGATCTCTCCTTCTTCTCTTTCCCACTTATTCTTTTTCTAAATGGAATCCAAATGTTCTCAACACTCACCAGCCTGAGGCCATGAAACAAAGTCAAGTTTCCCTGTCATCTCATGAATGATAACTCTAAGCTCAGCTGCCAGGTCCCCAACAGGTCCTGTTTCTACATCGATCTCCAAATCACCACCCACCTAGTCCCACAACCGGTATGTCCCCTGGTCCCCAAAGCCAGAGTCAACCCTGGTTACTGTCCACCTCCCCTGGGAAATACTGCCCTGGTCACTGTGGATGTCCGTGATGCCTCACAAGTGGTCACTCCTCAACCATGACTGCAGAACTGCAGTGTGATGTGGTTGGGCTCCCAGGCCCATTCACTCTTTCTCTATGTCAAATAGCAGCAGGTGGTCATGTCAGAAGATGCTGCCAGCAAAGACCCCTGCCCCAATCCCCTCTTTCCTCTCACTGCCCAGTCCTACGGCTGAGTCTAGACTATTGGACACACTCCCTGACCCTGTTCCCAGGGCAAGCCTCGCCTCAGGCCCTCTTGGCTTCATCTGCCACTTGGACTCCCTCAATCCATCATGAGACATGGCTTAAGAACCTCAAAATTCCAAGGGGAGAAGCAAAGGGTGTCCTTGATTCCACCTTCCTGGGAGTATCCTGGAATATTGTGTCAATTTTGTTCAAACTGTATGTTATGGTGATCAATGATCACTGATGTTACTATTGCAAAAAGATTATGATTCAGTGAAGGCTCAGATGATTGTTAATATATTTTTTAGCAATAAAGTATTTCAAGTTATGGTATGCATGTTGTTTTTTTAGATATAATGCTATTAACACACTTAATAGATTATACTACAGTGTAAGCATAACTTTTATATGCACTGGGAAACAAAAAATTCATATGGTTTGCTTTATTGTAATATTTGCTTTATTGTTATGGTCTTCAGTATCTCTGAGGTATGCCTGTATATGAAAATTAACTCAAAATATGTTAAAGATCTAAATGTAATAGCAAAAGTAAGAAAACTCTTAGAGGAAAATATAGATGTAAATCTTCAAGACTTCATGGATTAGACAATGGCTTCTTAAATATGACACAAAAGCACCAAAAAAAGAAAAAAATAGATAACTTGGACCTCACCAATATTAAAATCTTTTGTGTCTCAAAGGATACTATCAAGAAAGTGAAAAGAAAACCCACAGAATGGTAGAAATATTTACAAATCATGTATCTAAGAGAAGTTTAGTATCCAGACTACATAAAGAATTCTCATAACCCAACAACAAAAAGATAAACAATCCAACTTAAAAATAAGCAAAGGACTTGAATTAACATTTCCCCAAAAAAGATAAATAAGTGCACAATAAGTCTGATACTCAACATCATTAATCACTGGGAATTTGAAAATCAAAGCTCTGATCTTGAGAAAGAAAAATGGAGCTGGAGGAATCAGGCTCCCTTACTTCAGACTATACTACAAAGCTATAGTCATCAAAACAATATGGTATTGACACAAAAAGAAAAATATAGATGAATAGAACAGGATAGGAAGCCCAAAAATAAACCCACAAAGCTATAGGCAATTAATCTATGACAGAGGAGGCAAGACTATATAATGGAAGACAGTTTCTTCAATAAATAGTGCTGGAAAAACTGGACAGCTACATGTAAAAAATGAAATCAGAACATTCTTTAGCACCATACACAAAAATAAACTCAAAATGGATTAAAAACCTAAATGTGAGACCAGACACCATAAATTAAATGACCATCAGAAGGAACCTGGGGCCTGGGAGAAATAAGGGGCTCTGTATATCTGGGAAGAAAGAAGTCAGAATGAGATGGAGAAGAGAGAAAGGGGTGAGAGAGGTGGGAGGAGGCAGGTGATCCTGGGCCTGGTTACTGCTCTGTGAAATAGGTACAGTTTAGCACACACATCCATGAGTTTGTGCAAGGATTCAGTGAGATGCAACAGGTGCAGTGCTAGGCCTGGAGCCCAGCATGTAGTTAAGAACTCAACAAATAAGTGTAGTCATCATGACAGTTACATAATTCTTATACAGCACTTAGACATGCCCAGCACTATTCTAAACATTTTCTAAGTGCCAGTTCATTTAATCACCGCCAAAAAAATTTTCTGAGAAAGGAACCACTATTCTCAACATCCCCATTTTATGATGAAGAAACTTGGACACAGAGTAAGTAACAACTTGCCCGAGGTCACAGAGCTTGTAAATGGTGAGACCAGCACTTGAGCTCAGGTGGTATAGTTTAAGAGGCCTCTATACAATGTACTGATGCTTCCATAAAGTGCCTGTGCAGCTTTGAGAATTACTACAGCTTTATAGTCAGGATTATATTTGGCTAGACTCCCAAGGGCTTCCTAGGTGGCCCAGAGGTTAAAGAATTCATCTGCCAATGCAGGAGATGTGGGTTCAATCCCTGGGTTGGGAAGATCCCCTGGAGGAGGAAGTGGCAACCTACTCCAGTATTCTTGCTGGAAAATTCCATGAACATAGGAGCCTGGAGGGCTACAATCCATGGGATTTCAAAGAGTCAGACATGACTGAGTGACTGAGTGTGTGTGGCACGCACACACACACACACACACACACACGCACGCACACAGACTCCTGAATTCCTCAAATCCTCCACTTTAGAATCCCATGCTATAGTCTCTGAGATCTCACCTCTCTGTTCAGAGGGAACAACAGTGCTGAGCAGGGAAACTGAAGCAGAGGGCATCTCATGGGGATGGAGCCTAGGGGGGCTGAGGAGGCTGAGACTCTGCTGGGAACATGCAGGCAAGTGCCTCCTACCAGAGGCACTGGGAGCATGAAGGGTGATCATCATTCCCCCAGCCTGGTTAGGGTTTGGGAGGGATGGGCAGGGGCAGGGCAGTGCTATGGTGGGCTAGCTGGGTGCTATGTTCTGAATGCCTGTGTCCCTCCAAAATTCATATGTTGAAACCCAGCCCCCAAGGTGATGCCATTAGGAGGTGGGGCCTTTGGGAGGTGACTAGGTCATGGGGGCGGGGCCTTCATGAATGGGATTAGTGCCCTTATAAAAGCAGCACAAGAGAGATCCCTGGCATCTTACACCATGTGAGAATACATGGAGAAGTTAGCAGTCTGTAACCTGGAAGAGGGTCTTCACCAGAGCCCGACGACCAGGCTGGCACTTTGATCATGGACTTCCAGCCTCTAGAGTTGTGAGCAGTAAGTTTCTGCTGTTTACAAGTCACCCAGGCTATGGTGTTCTGTTATAGATGCCAGAACAGCCTAAGCTAGTGGGCTAACCTGAGCTGGGCTGGGCCAGCTGGGCTGGTGGGCTGGGAGGTCAAGGGCTGATACAACCTGAACACAATAGTCACCAATTTTTGAGTATTTACTCAGTGCCCAGATCCATATTAAGGGCCTTTCCTGTATCATCTTATTTAATCTCTCAAAAACCCTTTGGGGAGGCATTATGATGGCCATTTTACAGCTAAGAATGGTGATGCTCAAGCTGGCTACCTGGTTTGCCCAGAGTGGTTAGGTGCACAAGAGGCCAAGTGGGGTGGACCCAGGCTCCTGACTCTCCTCCCTGTTCCCTGCCTGGTTGAGCACAGAGCCGAGGCTGGCTGATCCACTAACCACGTGCTGATGGGAGTGTTTGAGGGTTATTACTGAGGTTATTATTCAGGGCTCAGATCTCCCGGCCTCAGCCCAGGGCTCTGCCCTAGAAGTCCCCATGGAGGTTGGAAAGGCCTGAGGGTGATATAAAAGCCAGGAGGCCCTACAGAAGCTGCCCCTTTGCCCCAGTCTGGCTGCAGAACAGCGAGATGAGGGCTTCTCCACCCCTTGGTGGAGGGTGGCAGCCTTGCGCCTGTGCTCACATAGTTAAGGTGGGCTGGCTGGGCCCTGCCCTTCATCAGCTGCCTGTGCACATGCTCGAGGTGGCTCCACACACCTCCTGGCTCAAAACAAACAGCCCCCTCATTAGCCCCATTAAGGGCTCACTTTAGCCACGTGGTTCTGAGAAGGAAGTGTGCACATGGAATGCACACAGGGGGTTTATTACATTTGCTGCAATATTACTCAGTCATGTCCAACTCTTTGCAATCCCACAAACTGTAGCCTGCCAGACTCCTCTGTCCGTGGAATTCTCCAGGCAAGAATACTGGAGTGGGTAACCATTTCCTTCTCCAGGGGATCTTCCTGACTGAGGGATTGAACCCAAGTCTCCTGCATTGCAGGCAGATTCCTTACCATCTGAGCCACCAGGGGAGCCCTGTGGTGATAACACTTAGGTAGACAAAAGAGGCGAGCAGCGCAGGGAAGACTTGAAGGCACAGGGAGGCTGTCATACACCTGGCCTACCTCCCTGCCCCGGCATGCCCTCCTCCTTCCCATGACTGAGCTCTCACCAGGAACACTGCCTCTGCAGGAAGGCCCTTCCCGTTCCCTCTCCTTGATGTCCTTGTCTTTGCTGGCCTCTTCCAGACACAGCCCTTGAAGCCCCTACCCTGAGGGGTCAGTCATGCCAGCCAAGGCCAAGGTCGGGGGCCTTGTGCCCCCAGTAAAGGCGTAACTGTGCTGCTCCAGGTGCAGCTTTCAGCCTGCAGAGCGCTGATCACCCCCAGGCCCCACTTCCCATGAAGCTTGCTGGTTCTCAGGTTTGAGAAACCTGTCTGTGAAATCCACTGATATGTGTGTAGGGTCACGTTCACATCTTTCAAGCAAGACACTTTCTCTGCCTTCAAACACAGCCCAGGCAACCAGCACTGCCATCCTGACTTTTGCCGCTCCACAGCCAAGCCACCTCCTTCTAGCACTCAGTGGTCCTTACCCAGAAGCCAGAGAATCCTGCCCTCCTCTCTCCCAGCAAGACCCCCAAACCAAGGGACTGGATATAGCATTTACCAATGGGCTAGTTTCACAAAAGCTGTATGTGTTGTGTTAGTCGCTCAGTTGTGTCCAACTCTCTGCAACCCTATGGACTGTAGCCCACCAGGCTCCTCTGTCCACAGAATTCTCCAGGTAAGAACACTGGAGTGGGTTGCCATTCCCTTCTCCACGAGATTTTCCCGACTCAGGGAGCGAATCCGGGTCTCCTACAGCAGAGGCAGACTCTTTACCGAATGAGCAACCAGGGAAGCCCAGTTTCACAAAAGCCGATCCAAAATTGACTCCTGGACTACCTGAAAGAGAGTTCCCAAGAGCCAAAGCTGGAAGAATCTGAGCAGCAAAACAAAGCAGTGCTGGATTATAACCCGAAGTATACAGTTAATATCCATGAGTCCATTCTCATATAAATAAATGATTGAACTAATAAATAAATGAGGGAGAAGAGACAAATTTCCCATAGAGAAGAATTCCAAATAATTTTTGGATGATTATTTTGGATAAATAATTCCAAATAATTCCATCTAATTTCCAAATTGATGACCTGCCCTTGAGGAGGTGGAGCAAAACTCCCCCTCCTTAGATGTGGGCTGTGCAGTGACTCCTTCCCAAGAGGACAGTGTAGAAAGAAGGAAGAAGGGTAACTGCAGTGGAGAAACCTGACAGTCACCCCCTAGCCAAGTGACCAAGGTCAGCAGTCATGTGGATAATACGTACCCCGATAGAATGTGATGCAAAAATGGCACTTGATCTCTGTGCTCTTTCTCCCCAAAAGCCACAACCCCAGTCTAACCTTGAGGATAACAGCTGGCAAATTCCAGTAGAGGGACATTCTACACGAATGAGCAGTGCTCCTCCAAACTGTCAAGGTCATCAAAACCAAGGAAGCTCTGAGAAACTGCCAAAACCAAGACAAGCCTAAAGAGACAATGATAACTTAATGGGATCCTAGATGGGATCTTGGAATAGGAAAAGGGCATGTGTACAAACCAAGGAAGTCTAAATAAAGTAGGCACTTTAGTTAATAATTATGGATCAATAGTGGTTCATTAATTGTGACAAATGTACCATATTAACCCAGGATGCCAAGGACAGGAAAAACTGAGTATGGGGTATACGGGAACTTGGGACTCTCTCAATTTTTCTGTGAATCTAAAATAAAACATTTACTAGAAACACGATCAGAGGCCCCTGGAGCCTCTGTGAGCTGGCTCCTCTCCCTCCTCCACCCCTGCTTCCCAGCTGCCTTGAAAGTCCTCATATTAGCTCTCCACTGACATTCTCATGCCAGTCCATGGAGCTCTTCTGTTCATCTTCACAGCCTTCTGTGTTTGACTCTGCTCCCAGTTCCCTGCCTTCCTGACTCTCCTACATTTGGCCATGGCATGGAGTACTCCTGGTTCTCTTGCTGTAATACTATTTGGCCTATCCCATCATTCCTATGCATCCTTTTCTGGCTTCCACACCACACCGGTGCTCCAAGAATTCCTCCTGGTCCCTCTTCTCTCACATTCTCCACATGGAGGCTGGGGGCCTAGGTGTGCCTCTCCAGCAAGGATGGCTTCATGGTGACTCAGAGCCACTGTCCATCTCCTTCTTTCGGCCATCTCCATGTGGAGGCCAACTGTGCATCTTACCAACTGTCCCAAACCTGTAAATGTTCCTCTTCCCCTAAGCCCTTGCCCCTCTGTCCTTCATGCCAGTGAGTGAGCATAACCACCCACCTGGGGGCACAAGGCTGAATCCTGTATGTGGTCCTGGGCTCTTTCCACCCCTCTTCTGTGATAGCCCCTCTGTTCCTGGATCTTGAAGCAAGTTCCTTAATGCTAGCATCAGATGGTTTATCTACCTCTTTGTCACCATCCTGCTGTTGCCACTTCTATCACTTGCCTGTGTGGCTACTCCAGCCTCCTGGCTGTCTCCCTGACTTGAGCTTCTTCCACTGAATCTGTTCTCTACACAGTAGCCAGGCTGGTGGCTGTAAACTGCCCATCTGACCCCGTGATCAACTGCTTGCAACGCCGCTGCTACTGCTGCTGCTAAGTCGCTTCACTCGTGTCTGACTCTGTGTGACCCCATAGACGGCAGCCCACCAGGCTCCCCCATCCTTGGGATTCTCCAGGCAAGAACACTGGAGTGGGTTGCCATTTCCTTCTCCAATGCATGAAAGTGAAAAGTGAAGGGGAAGTCACTCAGTCATGCCCAACTCTTAGCAACCCCATGGGCTGCAACCTACCAGGTTCCTCTGTCCATGGGATTTTCCAGGCAAGAGTACTAGAGTGGGTTGCCATTGCCTTCTCCCCAAAAGGGGTGAGGGAGATTTTGGTACGATCAGAAACTTGTGTGAAAATAACACAGAATCCCAGTTACAACATAAAGAATAACTGAAATAATACCTTTGGCTCATCCAGACAGTCCCATTACGGAAGCGGATCGGGAAGAAAGTGGGCCAGGGGCTTCAGTAAGCACAGAGTAAGTTGCCCCAGTATCTAAAAGGAAATCGACAGACTGCCCCCCACCACAGTGATTAAATCAGTCTTTAGATAATCTGTTACAACTGGCTCAGACAGTCTATTATGGTAGGGAATATGAGGGAAAAAAAAGAAAGGCAGAAAAAGACAAAGGAACAGGTGGAAGCCTTCACAATGGCTATGAAAACTGTTCTTAAACAGCCTGAGAAAACTGCCCAGAGGGACCCAGGTGAAAAGGGATGGGCTTGCTATTACTGTGGAAAGGAGGGGCACCTCAAGCGGGATTGCCCTCAGGTATCTAAGCTGCCCCCGGCTCCATGTCCGGTCTGCAAAGGACCACAGTGGAAGAGAGACTTTCCCCAGAGGCGTAGGTCTCAGGAGTCAGACTCTCAAGGCAATCAGGACTGAAAGTGCCCCGGGGTCCCCACACAAGTTGCCTAATTACACCTGAGAAACCCCGGGTATCAATAACTGTGGGGGGCCTGCAACGCTAATGGATCTCAAATGCCTCAACTTGGCACCATCCCTCTCCCCTTTCTCTCCATCCTCATCTCCTATCTCTACCGTAACACCGTCTCCACTCCCGCACAGCCGGTCTACTTGCCACTGGTCCACGCTGTGCCCTTGGCCTAGAACGCTCTTCCCTCCCTTGTTGTCTGGCTAATACTTGATGGATCTTCAGAACTTGGGGGGTAAGGGTGGGGAAGCTCTTACCTGCTGGCTGGCCCAGTGCCTCCTCTGTTCCCAAAACACCACGTCCTTCCCCGGTTACAGAACCTATCCCCCTAAGCAGACATCATCTGCTCATAGCCAGCATCAACCTCTCCCTCATTCCCTCCCAGCCCGTGGGCATCTCCAAGGCAAAGACTGCATCCCACACATCACTGTACCTCCAGGGCTCCCTGGAGACACTCAGTAAAAGCTATGATAACAGTGAACATTTATGAGCACCTACTGGACTTCCCCGGTGGTCCAGGGGTTGAGAGTCCATCTGCCAGTGCAAGGATGCGGTTCCATCTCTGGTCTGGGAAGATTCTACATGCTGTGGGGTAACTGGGCATCACGACCACTGAGCCTGCAGGCCCTAGAACCCATGCTCCTCAATAAGAGAAGCCACCACAATCAGAAGCCCGCATACTGTAGCCAGAGAGCAGACTCTGCTCGTCGCAACTAGAGAAAGCCTGCATGTGGCAACAAGGGCCCAAGGCAGCCCCAAAGAAATGTAGATAAATAAATACGGAGCACCTACTATGCACCAGGCACAACGCTCTTGAAATGCATTTTCTCATACTGTATCTGTCTTTCACGATAACAGATGAGGGTAGGTGGGAAATGGTGAAGGACAGGGAAGCCTGGCGTGCTTCAGTCCATGGGGTTGCAAAGGGTTGGACACAACTGAGCAACTGAACAGCAACATCAAAGAGGAAACTGAGGCACAAATGGCATGCAGCTTAAGGTCACACAGCTGAAGTCTTACAGCTGAACTGGGAACGGAAAGGTCACCTGTCTTCATCACTCGTCCTTCTAACCACATTGTTATTTTGTCCTGTTCCCTTCTCCACCTCACAGTCAGTGACCCGTGCCAACAGGCAGCATCCATTACATCGTTTTATGTGTCCACAGCATTCCATCACACTGATACAACGTAATCTGTTTAACCGATCCTGTTATTAGTATATGTCCAATTGTCTGAGTGTACTTTTTCAAATAGGTAACCGATTATCCCGACACTATTTTAAAATAATTCATGGCTTTTCTTCCTAATTCAAAATGCCATCTTTATTGTATAATAAATAGTCATATGTACTTGAGTTCTTTCCTTGTCTCATTTGTTTAATTGTGCTAATTCACACAGTTGTGAATGGTTATACCTTTATCATGCGTTCCCATTCATGCATTTATTCCTTCACTCAGTCAACAAATATGTATTGTGTTGTTCTGTGGACCATGTGCCATTCTAGAGACAATGGTGGACCATTGTGGAAGCAGTGGGCAACATCACCCTCCCATGCTGCTGCTAAGTCGCTTCAGTCGTGTCCGACTCTGTGCGACCCCATAGATGGCAGCCCACCAGGCTCCCCCGTCCCTGGGATTCTCCAGGCAAGAACACTGGAGTGGGCCATACTTGCATTTTAATTTCTGACCTTGGAAGTGGTTCCCACCTCAATCAATTTTATTTATTAAGCTGTTCTTAGATGTTCTTGACTATTATAACTCCCAGCATACTGATGCTGGCAAGTAAGAAAATACATTTGGTGTTTAATTGGCACTGAATTAAATGTATGGATTAATCTTAATGGAATTGACCATTTTTAATCTTCTTTCCCATGAACACAGCAGGCGTTTCCATACAGTCAATTCTTATTTTTAAGTTAAGTTTAGTCTCACACATTTATTGCTAAGTTTGTTGCTAAGTATTTTATATTTTTGTTGCCATTGTGAATGTCATCTTTTTTCCATCATATATTCTCAATGATTAATGCTGGTACATAGGAAATGTATTGATTTCTTGAATATTTCTTTTAAGTCAGCTTTTACTGAATTCTCTGATTAATTATAATAGTTTTTAGTTGATTTTTCAGATTTCCTAGGTAAATAAGCATATAATATGTAAAAAATAATTTCTCCCCTTTCTTTCTTGTAGCTTTATCATTCATTTATTTTTCTTTTATTTTTCTGTTGTATTGCTTAGTGCTAAGATTTCCAAGGAGTGCTAGTAAACATTTAACAACCAGTTGTCCAGGGAAAATAACTCTAATGTGTACCATTCGCCAATTTCTATGGTGTAAATATTCCCACCATGACCAATCTCAAGCTACCAACATGATGTCCCTGGACCTGTGGGGAAGAGATGCACACCTCTCTTGATGTCATCCAATTCCAGATGGTTGCACATCAATTCTTTTTTAAATATTTATTTATTTGACAGTACCAGGTCTTAGCTGTGGCATGTGGGATCTTACTTCCCTGACCAGGGATTGAACCTGGGCTGCCTGCATCTGAGAGTGTGGAGTTTTAATCACTGGACCACCAGGGAAGTCCCGTGAACATTAATTGTCCCCAATTTCCTTGACCAACACACACTCCTAGTCTCCACTCTTGCCAACTTTCTCCAGTCTCTTTGAACCACTCACCTTACTGCCCTCCCCTGCACTTACCTGGTGATGTCGCAGCTTTTCCCCATTGAACCTACTCGCTTGTCTCCATTAGCACCCGTCATTGCCTCCTTCCCTCCCGGATGATGGAAGGGCCTGGGGCTCCCTTCAGAAATTCATCCCTCGCCAGTCCCAGTGCCCTCGTCCCTGGCTGCTTCCACCACTGATTTCAGCCCAATGATGACCCTATTCCTTCCCCCTTTATGAGAGCTGTTTCATCGTCATTAAACATGCTCAAATCTCCCTGATCCTAACAAACAAGCAGACCCTTCTCTCTCTCATACTTTACGGACAATATTCTCCAAAGGACCGTGTGATCTGCTTTCTCTTTTATTCCACGGATTTCTAGACCACTGGCTTCTTCTTCTGCCTCTTTATAGAAACAACCCCCATCAGTACCACCAATGATGCCACTGTTGCTAAATCCAATAGATGCCTCTTTGCCCTTATCTTCCTGACATTGTAGCCATTTTTGACTCCACACATGACTCACTCCCCTGCTGAAAGTGGTGACTCCACCCTCCTGGATTTCTTCCTGCTTCTCACACTATTGGGCTCCTTCACGGCTTCTTCCTCCAGCGCTCTCTGGACAGCCCTCAGGATCCCGCCTGGTCTCCCTTCCCCACTGACCTACACTCCGTCTTCCTTAATATCAACCTCCACCTCTACGCTCTGGGCTCCCATGTTTCCCCAAGCCCAGGCCAGATATTTGACAGTGGCACCTGGTGGGCCTCTGGGAAGTAATCATTATGATAACAATGGTGACATGGTCACTGGAACAGTCAGCCAAAGTTTAAAGCAATGAAATGATGGTTCTGGAATGAGAGCAGGGCCCCTCGCCGCCCACATAATGCTGCCTGGCCTCCACCCTAAGGCTGCAGGTTGGTGGAAAGAGGCTCTCTGGGGTGTGAAGCAAGGACGACACTCAATTATTCTCTGACTCATCAGCCAGGAGCTGACCCCATTTCACTGGTGCACATTGCCACATTTTAGGGTCCCAATGGGAGAATTCTCTTCCCTCCACATCAGTGACAGCAGCTGAGAGAGGAGCAACACAGTGGAGAAGGTGCAGGATGGGTGCTGGGGGCTGCAAGGACGATCAGAAAAAACCATGCAGTAGCTGGTTTATGGGCCTGCGCTCATATCATGAGACCTGCTTCCTGAGGGTGGCCCTTGTGCTCAGACTCCCTCCTGGGCAAGCTCTGATAAGGGTCCTGTCAAGGGGTGGGGGTTCCCAGCATTTCCACTGGGTTAAAAGCTCAGACACAAAAAGGATTTCATATTCTGTTGTAATTGACATCTCTAATTATTAACTGATGTCCTTGAGTATGCCAGTTAACCTCTGGGAAGCTCCACTTTCTAACCTGTGAAATGGGAATATGAATATGAGTACCTTATGGGTTGTTATTAGGGCTCAGTAACATCATGGGGACAGACGCTCCCTGCACGGTATCTGACAGGCTGAAAGAGCTCAGTACGTGGCAGCAGGTTCTTCGCATCATTGTTAGTTGCCTGGAGAAGCCTAGAGAAAAGGGGTCCCGAGAAGAGACAGAGAGAGAAGCCAGCAAGTGTGTGCAGATTTGTGGATCCGATGAAAGTCGCCCCCTCCTCAATGACTGGGGGAGAGAGGGACCCCGTATTCACAGATGGGGGTGAAGCACTCCCTCCCCGGCAGTGTGGGAATTCTGTGCCCCCTTTCCTCTGTCACCCAGGCCTATATTAAGAACATTGAATGTCAGTGCAGACGCTTTAACTGCTAATGTGAGGGTGAAAGGCAGGTGGAGCGCAGGTGTGTTGGAGGGAAGAGAGGAGTCAGGAGGTAGAGAAAAGCAAGGAGGAGGCACAGCAGGGTTGGGGTGGGGGAAAGAGAAAAGCAAGATTAAATTAATTAAGATCTGTGGCAGGAGGAAGCTGGAGAAATGGGAGGACCAACCAGCGGGACATTCGTGAACAGTCCAAGAAAGCTAGGGGCAGCCCGAGTTCCCAAGGGTCAGGAAGAGACTGCTACATGGCTTGGCTTCAGACCCCTGCAAAGATCTCCGCTTGAAGCGTGGATGAGGCTGGGGAAGGAAGCCTCCCGGAAAGCAGACTGTCTGTGACTGCGGCTGTCAAAGCAAGCGCTGTTGCTAAGGGAACCGCCTGGGAAGAGCCTCGTGTGGAGATGAAGTCAGCCCACCTCAAGCAGCCGCCAGGTTTGGGAGGGGACCCAGTGCTTCCTCCAGGTCTCCCCTCCAGGTTTTGGACCCTGGAGGACAAAGACTCTGCCTCCTCTGACCATGCCCAGATCAGGCTGCTCATTAGCCAGACAGGGCCACGTTGATGACAGTCACCAACAGTGATGCCCAGAGAAATGTCCCCTGGATAAAGGATCCCTGGAGCAAAGGAGCCTGGGAGGGACAGGGGAACAGTACCCCCACCTTCCAAAGGTCCTCTGATGCTCAAGGGGTTCCAGAACCCCAGGCCATAACCTTACAGGAGGACATCTGTGGCTCACAGGGTTATCAATTAAATTGGGATGAGCATTTCAGTTAAATAGGGGAGGGGGTAGTGCAAAAGCGTGCACAGGCTCTTTGAGGCCTGAGCTTGGAACTAGCACAGGATCTCTTCCCTCACTTTCCAGTGCTCAAGTCACAAGGCAAGCCCAGACTCAACACGTGGGGACTGGACCCTCCACTCAGGGACACCGGGGTCGGTGTGAAGAACTTGGGCCATTTTTGCCACCCATCTACTGCGGTGGCAACTAAGAATGTGGGTTCGACTCAAATTCTGACTCACCCCATTTGCTGGGTAATCTTTAGCAAGTTCCTTTCCTTCTCTGACTCTCCATTTCCTCACCCCCAAAATGGTCAAAACAGGCTTCCCTGGTCGTTCCGTGGTAAAGAATCCATCTGTCAATGCAGGAGACACGGGTTCGATCGCCGGTTGGGGAAGACCCCACACATCGTGGAGCAATTAAACCCATGCACCACAACCACTGAGCCTGTGCTCTAGAGTCCGGGAACCACAACTCCTGAAGTCCATGCACCCCAGAGCCTGGCTTTGCAACGAGAGAGGCCACCTCAGTGAGAAGCTCAAGCAACACAACTAAAAAATAGCCCCCACTTGCCACAACCAGAGAAAAGCCTGTGCAACAGTGAAGACCCAGAACAGCCATAAATAAATTATTTTTTTTTAATGGTCAAAGCAAATTTCTCCTCCCCCAAGAATTTAGACACAATTCAGAGAAGTCACACACTGGAATTGTCTGGCCTGGCGCCTGGGATGTAGCGGCCGTGGGCAAGTATGAGTCCCTCCCTTTATTCCAGGAGACTGGGGCTTCACTGACCCAGCCAGTGCATGAGGCTCTGATTGCTTCCCGCTGTGCAAGAAAAGGCTGGGAGCCCAGCTGGGGGTCTGTTCCACCCCCACGCCCTCCCCACCCTTCATCTTGCCCCCTCTGGAGCCCTCCTGCTGAGAATTAGAAGCACCCTGGGTCTTAAGGATAGTTAAGTAGCAAACTATGTGTTCATAATAAAATTTGCCTGCTTCTCACAGACATCCAATTTGCTTACTATCCAAAGAGAAGAATTGGGTGCCTGCTTCCGAAATTGTTTTAATCTCTGCCACAGAATGCTTCTGGCAGGGTTTTTCAACTGGAAAATAGGAAATGAGTTAGAAACAATGGAAGAACGTGAATAATCTCACTTAAGATGTTTGATCTTGAGATGAGATGAAGTTGAAATCGATTTCCCGGTTCACAGCCAGACAACCGCGGGTGCGGGGGGAGAGGGCTTGGGGGTGGAAGGCTGTCCAGGCCTGACTGGGCCCCAGATCCGGCCAAGACTAGGGCCCTCCTGTCCATTTGGCCCTATGTTCCCTACAAAGTACTAGCAAACTATATTCTGAGTGGGAGACAACTTCGGCCCCATAACCCGAAAGGTAGGTGTGAAGAAAGCCTTTGCCTCTCTTGTGTACTCGTACCAAGCCATGCATCTATTTAGGAGATATTTGCTGTATACTGACTACGTGTCCCAGCCTGTCCTAGTCCTGGACCTCCAGGCTTGAATCAAACCTATTCTATATCCTCAAGGGTCTCCTGAGAGTTGGCTGGGACCAGGACAGAGCTTTAAGAGCTAATGTTGATGGAGTCCTGAACCAAAGATCCTGCCTTTATAAACTTGCTACTCCTCATAGAACCTGTGGGTTGGGGATTCTTGTGCTCCCTTTCTAGATGGGAAAATGAGCTCAGAGGTGAGTGAGTTTTCCTAGGATGGGATCCATGTGACTGTGGAGTCCATGCCGTTTGCCAGGGGGAATACTCCGTCCAGGCTGGTGGCCTGCAGAGGGGTGCAAAAGGCAGAGCTCAGGGAACAGTGAGGAAGGGCAGGTAGCCAGAACCCTGGGGAGGGAGGTCTGGGCAGCAAGGGGAATACTCTGGCCCCGTTCACTGTGGGGAACCTGCCCTGCCCTTAGGTCTGGAAAGGAACACACCCTCAAAGCTAAGTGAGGCAGGTGAGGGGGGTACCCACCCCCTAATGATCACACAGACGCACTCACCCATCACCCAGACATGCAGATCTAGAGCAACACACACATTTATACACACATACACAATAGCTCTCATCACCCAGATGTGTCTGCCTGCACCCACGCTCACATCCCCCTTTAAGAGACTGAAAACTCTGTGGGTCAGGGACCACCTGGGTCTTGCTCACCACTCTGTCCCCAGCACAGATCCTGGTTCATATGGGGCCCTGTAAATCACGATGAAGTTGAACTCAACCCCCGCACATGTGGAACACAGACTGACACACGTACATGTCATTCGAGTGCCTGGCGGCTGATGCGGGGGGAGGGGTGGCTAAGTCTCCAATGGGCTTGAGCCTTTGCAGGTAGAAACCAGAGGGTGGGCTGGGTCTTGGGGGGCTCGCAGCTCTCTGTCACTGCTCCTCCTGCCTGGCTAGGCTGAGGGACCCAGCCCATCCAAAGGTCTCGGTCCAGCCTTCCTGCTCTCAAGGCTCCATGGGGTGACTGAACCCCCCCATAACAGCTTCCACCCAGGCCTGGCCTCTCGGGGTCCTAGGTTGGGGGTTTAATGCATTATTGATTTCCCCAAGAAGGGAAAGTGCTGCAGCCATGGGTCCAGGTAGCTTATTTTGTGCGTCGATGACATTCAGGTACTAGTGAAAAATTATACCAATTATTAAATCAGCCATTATTACTTCAAAGTGCAATCAGTTGTCACAGGGGAGAGCGCTTGCTCGGCGCGTTATTAGTCGGGCTGTGTGCACAGGGAAAGTGCTGAGAGGGGAGACTTTAACCAAAGGGCAAATGCATGAAATTTACTTAGAAATAGCGATTTATCACCCCTGGGTTTCCTACTGCTCAAATCTAGGCAGACACTTGGCTGGCAGGAGACAGGCTCCGCGGCCGCCCCTGCCTCCTGCAGCTCCCACCCTGACAGGAAATGAAAAATTGAGAAGTCGTTGTAACAGCTTAAAGATGCATTATCCTTTTTGATGTGCAATTTGAGCTTCATATCTAAAGGCAGATGAAATCACCGGCACCCACGCCAGCCAGAGAGGAGAGAACCACCCTTCTGAGTTCCGGGAGGGCTGGGTGGGGTGAGAGTGCACCCCCCTACACACACAGCCTGGCCCCCTACCGGCCCAGCCGCCCGCCTCTAGGCCCAGGAGACCAAGGTGGGCAGGACCGGGCAAGGAGGAGAAACCTTGGACTGAGGTGGAAGGGGAAGATGGAAGAAAGAGACGCAGAGCAAAGAGAGGAAAAATGTAAGACAGACTCACAGAGAGGGAGAAAGAGACACAAGGGGGTGAAAGGGAAGGAGAACCAGAAATAGAGAAATAAAAGATGAGGCGAGGTTACATCCAAAGACCCAGAGAGGAGAGAGATGGACCAACAGAAACCAAGCGTGAGCAGTGGCCGCTCACTGTAGGGAAAGGAGTGTGTGTGTGTGTGTGTGTGTGTGTGTCTGCCTGCCTGCCTGCCTGCCTGTCTGTCTGTCTGTCTGTCTGTCTATAGCTGCTGGCAGGGGAAGACCACGCCGAAGACTCCCCAGCCCCAGGCCAGGCATATGCAGGAGGAAGTAGAAAGCTTTCTTTGATTTTCATGGCAACTATGAACCTATCCCCCGTTAGCACATGGGACAGTGACGCTCCAGAACCACCCCCATCACCATCATCTGCCAACCACTCCCTACTTACAGCACCATGCCAAGCATGGCCCCCTCACCTCCTGACAGACCCAGGTTAAGGATCACCTAGAGCTGAGGGTTGACTAAAGCCCCCACCTGAGCTGACAGTGGAGACTCTTGCCTCCATGGCTGTGTGACCTTTAGCAAGTGACAGAATCTCTCTGAGCCTCTTTTCTTATTTGGCACAAGGGCTCACAGGGCTGTGAGGAGAGCGGAGGCCCTGGGTGGGCACTCACCTGAAAGACGAGCTGGTCCTGAGGTCCTAGGGCTCTGGCCAACTTCAGAGAGAAGCCACAGCTCCCTGGGGCCCCAAGACAACCCCCGTGCTTCCATTCACCAGGAAGACCCCAGACCCATTTGTCTGATGCTGCTCCATGACCTTGGGGCTTGCCAGCTGGTGTTAGTGGTAAAGAATCCACCTGCTAATGCAGGAGATGTTAGAGAAATGAGTTCGATCCCTGGGTCGGAAAGAGCGCCTAGAGTAGGAAATGGCAACTCGTTCCAGTATTCTTGCCTGGGAAATCCCACGGACAGAAGAGCCTGGTGGGCTACAGTCCAAGGGGCCACAAAGAGTCAGACACAACTGAGAGACTGAGCCCGCACACACATAGCCCATGACCTTGAAAGCAACCTCCTTATCTGAGACTATTAGATGGCTGAGCAGGCTCATGGAAGAGCGTCTCTTGGACGACACATCCCAGCCTCGCTGCATGTGCGCCCTTAAAAAGTTGCACGCGAATCTCCCAGAGCTGTATAGTGCGTAGCAAAGAGCACTGGGTCTGCGTCTGACAGGTCTGGGAGGCGTCTGTCCACCTGAATGTAAACTCCCCAAGGGCAGAGATTTCTGTTCATCTTGCCCATCACTCCAGTATTTGTTGAATGGATAAATGTCACTCAAGCGGGGTGACCTTAGCAGGGTACCTCATCTCTCTGACCCTTTGCTTTATATTAACAACAGAGTTCCTGCTTCATGAATGACAAGGTAGGTATAATCATCTGACAAGAAAGAAAGGATAGTGGCTATGTTTGCTGTTACCAATAGGAAGAAAAAAGGAAAGAGAGATGTATGTTAAGGGGAGTTATCTCCAGGTGATGGGATTAAGGAAAATGTTTACTTTCTTCTTTTCATGGGGGTGGGTATTTATCAAGCCCAATAACCAAAAAAAAAAAAAAAAAAAGGTAGTAAATTTGTTTTAAAATAAATAAGAAAATTGCATCCTAAAATTCTCAAGAGGTTGAGAACGTGGCCACTGAGCTTGGGGTTACCCCACCTGAGTCTGTGTCCTGGGGCTCCAGGCTGTCCTTAGGTTCAAGTGTCCAGGGATACATGTGGGGCCTCAGCGTCCCTGACTACATCTGGGTGGTGGAGGGTCTCCCTGGCACATACACCAGTTAGATCTACCTGTTCCTACCAGGCAGGTTCATAGAGGCTCTGAAGCTAGTTTTGGAATACTGAGTTTGACCCTCTATGGGTACATGGACACCAACTTGGGGCAGGATGTCATGGGTCCTTTCACTGCCTTCCCAGCAGATGGAGAGACAGACATTGCCAAACTGACAGGCCTCCCCCAAGATGGTCTTGCCTTTGCTGTGCCCACCTTCCTGGCTCTTCCAATCCCCACCAACTCTTACAGCAAAACCATGAGGCAGTAGTATTGCTCCCATTTTCAAGGTGAAAAAAACTGAGGCCCAGGGGCTGGGGCTGGGGATGAGATTTGCTCCAAGTGTATCTCGGATGAGGCAGGATTCACTCAGCATGCCCAAACCCAGGCCTATGCCCTTCCTGCAACACCATCTTCTTCTAATGGATGGCAGAGAGAAAGGACTAATCAACTCCTCTATTGATTCCAACTCTTCCCAAGAAGAGATTGATCCTCCCATTAGAAAGGGGCGAGCGGACAGCATTAGGGGGAATTGGGAGATTCCGCTCAGTGAGGCAGCTTGCTGTACTGTGAACGCTGTCCTGAGCTCAGGTCGCCAAGGCCCTGGACCAACAGGCTGCAGAGCACCTTGGAGGCGCCTGACACCTGGCCAGGGAGAAGGTGGGCCCTGCCATCCACTGCAGTCATGACAGGCCACAGCACTCTGCCCTAGTTCATCTGTCAGTCCATCCATCTCTCTATCCCAGTATCTATCCTTCCACCTCTTTCGTCACCTAACTTTTTATGAGTTCCTCCCCTGTGCCAAGTGCAGTGGAAGATGCTAGTCTTCCTAGCAGGTCTCAGCACATCCACAGGGCAATCAAGGAACAGGGACAGGTTGCAGTGTATCCTGTCCACATCTTTACCAGTGAATTGACTGTCCTGCAGGGGACTAGCAGGTCACTGAGCTGATGAGCTAAGCTCCAGGCCACAAAGTGGGAGATGAAATCCTCCTATGGGGATGCAGATAAAGACAACAGACTTGTAAGTATAGTGGGGGAAGGAAAGAGTGGGACGAATGGAGAAAGTAGCACCAACATGTATACACTGCTATGTGTAACACAGATAGCTGGTGAGAGGCTGCTATATAACACAGGGGGCCCAGCCTGGCACTCTGTGATGACCTAGAGGGGTGGAATAGGGGGGGAGGAGGGAGGCTCGAGAGGGAAGTTATGTATGTATAATTATGGCTGATTCGCGTTGTTGTACAGCAGAAAGCCAACACAACATTGTAAAGCAATTTTCTTCCAATGAAAAAATAAATTGAAAACAAAAGAAAGAAAATCTTTCTAGGAGATTGTCTTTCTCCTGTCAGAAGGCTCATCAGCTTTTCCTTTTCCTCCCTTTTCTTTTTTTTAACTTTTCCTCCCTTTGAATGGACACTTGACAAGGGCAGGGACCACGGCTGTATTTCTCATCATTGTTCCTCCAGCACTTGACATGGTATCTTGCACATGGCTGGGGCTCAGTAACTATTTATGGGATGGATGGATAGATGGATGGATGAATGATGGATAGATGACTGAAGTGGCTGTAGCTCAGAGAGGCTCCCAGGCTCACATCTGAAAGAGTTTAGAAGCCTATCTCTTCCATATAGTTGTTTCTGCCTCATTTTGATTTGCTCACCTCCAGTGAAGGGAGTTCAGTACCTACCCAGGCAGCCCACTCCATGGCTGGATGGTTCTTGCTGGTGAGTCCCTGCCTGGGCCAGGCAGAAACTGGGAAGCTACCCACCATGAAGTTTAATCCCTCATGAAAGAAGTTAGATCATACAGTGAAAGGCAGTGACCCTTTCCATCCGTGGACAATGTGTCATTACAGCCTTCATCTGTTCTCCACATTACATGGTGTCGCTTTGCACCTGGTTGGTTCTGAGCCCACTCAGAATTATCAATATGTTTCTTAAAGTGGGGCTCCCTGAGCAGGAAACACACTGGGGGAACACTCTGGGTAAATTCCCGCTAGTGCAGAAATGATCAGCTTCCTTTATTCTAGACTATACATCTATTAATATAACCTGACATCTGAGGTTATGCAGAGATGCTCTGTACTGTGTCTGGCACAATGTTACCCAAATTTGTGCTAGGGGTCTCAAAAATCACTCAGAGCCAAACAAAATTCAAGGTCAAAACAAGCATGGGATAGTCATAGTGCAGAAATAACCATTAATTAAATAAATGAGATTAAAGGGGTGTTAATACAGCAGAGTATTAAGGATCTCCCTTCTCAGGGTGGGTCACACTTTAGGCACATACTCAATCTGACTTCCACTTAAACACCCAGATCTTTAGCTCATGAACCAGATCACAGATTCACCCTTGTGCTGCCCTCCTGGTGCTGGTAATGGCCCTCGAGTTTACAGAGCACCTACTGCTCACTGAGAGGCCAGCTCAGTGCCTTTCTGACATCATCTCTCGCTAAATTTCATCTTGGTATCAGGAGCGTTTCATTCCTTTTATTTACCAGTGTTTACTGAGACCTGCTGTGAGCCAGGCCAAGAGCTAAGGATGGCGAGATGATGGTGAGCAGGACATCCTTGGTTCCTGCCCCCACACAGCCCACAGCTCAGCTGAAGCTGGCAGGGGGAAAGGAGCTTGAAGTCTTTGCTGGGTTGTGCCCAGGAGTTTATCTCCCAAGGAGATAGGGAGGAGGCTCTAATCCCTGAGGAGGGTGAGGAGAGTGAGGCAGCTGAGTTAAGGAGGCACCTATTCTCAAGGGCATGCAAGTGCATGATCAGCACCATAGAGTGAGTGCCTCCTTAAATTTTGCTTTGGCACCCCCACTAGCCTCACCCTAGTCTCAGCCCCAGTGCTGGGGATCCAGCCCTGGAGGGAGGAACTGGCTCTCCCTCCTGGGGCAGCCTGGTGGGAGGGGCCGAGCCCTGGCAGGGGTGCTCAGCTGGCTGCAGCAGAGGGGTGGAGATGAGGTCAGGGGCAGAGAGGCAGTTGGGCAGGCAGTGAGGTGGAGAGAGGGCAAGCACTTATCTTTCAAACAGACACAAGTTGCTCAGTCATTCTGCAGCAGAATCTGCTATTACTCATAATCGCACAGAACCAAAGGTGCCTTCCCCGGAGAGAAGAGGTTCTCATTGCTTCCCTGGCAAGGGGGCTTCAGGGATTGTCCCTCCACCTCCCAGCCCACCCTTCCCCCAGCCTGTCAGCAGCTGCAGAGGGAGGCCCAGAGCAGGCAAAGCTTGGGAGGTGGGAGAGGGAAGGAGTAGCCTGACTCCTAGGGCCGAGGAGATGGCCCCAGAAGGCCTCCGGGGCCGGGGGAGGGGGCTCCCAATTACAACCTCAATCAGGCCTTGGAAGGCTGCACCGAGAAATGAGAGCCGGAGCAGGCAATTGCCTCTGGCACATGGAAAACTCCAGATCTATAACTTCCTGGAACATAATTAGCTGCTAACTTCAAAGATGCATTGGGGTTTGTGTAATAGGCACCGGGGCACTCAAGAACTGCAGAAACTGGGAGAAAAATGGGGCCGTCTGGCTTGGAAATGGAACGAGACAAAAGGCTTTCAATTCAGGGCTTCCTTCAACAGAGACCTGAGGAAAATAATAATTATTATGATAACTCCCTTTTATGGAGTGTTTACTGGGTGCAGAGCGCTCCGCTAAGTGCTTCACATCCGAGCTCTTTTAATGATCACATACCTCTAGGATGCAGGCTTTATTATCAGAAATGACAGTGATCATCCAAGGTCACAGACACACACAGCTGTCTATTTTCAGAGTCCCAACTGCCATCCACCGTCTCTCCTGCGTGGCCACTGCTCACTCCAGAACCTCTGGGTCCTCGAGCCGCTCACACCTTCCCAGGAGAGGGTGGGTCTGGGGAACCAGTGCTTAAAAACGAATTCCTCCCTCTTCCCCCTGGACACTCCCCTGGCCCATTCTAATGGAGGGTGGCAACCAGACAGGGACTCTGAAAGCAGAGACAGGAGGCAACCTGGTTCCTGTGGGGCCTCCATCACAGGGGATGTATCAGTTAGGGTGAGTTACAGCTCACTGCTGTAACAGATAAGCTCCCGCGTATCAGCAGCTTCACACAATAGAAGCATATTTCCCAGGATAAAGTGATCAGGACCATTGGCATGGGGAGGGCTACATGCTTTCCACATAATAGTCATTCAGTGAACCAGGAACCTTTGCATCTGCAGCTCTGCTGTCCCCAAGGGCCTCAGAGTTCTCTGTGGGATTCTCTACACCTGACAGCAGATAGAAGAGGAACATAGAAGCCGTCACAGATAAGCCCCTGAAGAATCTCACTTCCAGGGGTACCTACCTCACTTCCAGCCACACTCAATTGTCCAGACTCTGTCATCTGGCCATGTCTGCTTGTGAAGAAAACTGGGAATGCAAGAGGAAAGGGAAATGGCACATGTTGAAATAACACAAGCAATGAAGCCTGTCCATCCATCCATCCATCCATTTAAGATGTAATGATATCTGTAGTCTGCTGGATACTGCACAGTATTTTGGATAGAACAATGAATGAAACAGACCATGACCTTGTCCCTGTAGAGTTTAGAACCCAGAGGGAAAGGGAAACATAAAATCACAGCGACGACATAAATTATTCTCACTAAAATTACAAGTGCCACCAAGAAGCAGAGGGGGCTTCCCCAGTGGCTCAGCAGTAAAGAATTCACTTGCAGAGCAGGAGACACAGATGTGTGTTCAATTCCTGAGTCAGGAAGATCCCCTGGAGGAGGGAATGGCAACCCACTCCAGTATTCTTTTCTGGAGAATCCCATGGACAGAGCCTGGCAGACTAGAGCCCATTGCGTCACAAAGAGACAAGACTGAAGTGACTGAGCGCGTATGCACATGAGAAGCACAAGGGGCCATGGCAGCTTGTGACACTGGAGCCTGAGAAAGACTGAGGAATCCAGGAGGGCTTCCCTAAAGAAGTGACTTTTACACTGAGTTCTGAAGGATGAGTAGGAGTTAGTTGAATGTGTTGCTTGAGAGTTTTCTAGGCAGAGGAAATGGCATATATAAAGGTCCTGAGATGTTTTGCTCCTGCTCACTGTGGGGGGTCACAGCTTTCCCAGGCCTGCCTAGATGTGATTCTATAGGAGGTTCCTCCCCAGACCCCCAGGGAGGACTCTGGACAGCTGGGGCTCTCCCTGCAGCCTCCATACGTCACTCCTCTGGGACACTGCTCCCATTCCATAGGCTTGCCCCGTTGAGTTCCCCATGACAAAATGCTGCCCTGGACCGGCTCCATACTCTACTCCATCCAGCCTGAAAGCCTGTGAAGCTTGAGTTTAGGCCAGTCTTGGGAGCTGGATCTCAAGTCAGACATAGCCTTCAGGCCTGAAGATTTAAACAGTCTCCAAAGAAACTGGACCCTGCTGATCTGCCTTGGGCCAAGCCCTGACCACAGCATCCTTTGGCTAATGCCCCTCACCCCACATCACACCAGCGTGATGGGGTGGGCAGTTCTTGACCAACACTTCCACGACCTTCAGGGCCTAAGCCACCGTCCAAAGCACAACTCGATGGTTTGTCTATGACACTAATGGAAATAATTCCATCACCTAGACTAATAATAGTGTTTATGGTTGGCTAGTGCTTTTATCTGGGGACTCGTGGAGGAGCTGAACCCTGCAACCGGGTTGGCATGGGGCTCAAAGCAGAGAGGCAGCACATGTCTACTGGGGGCTCAGATGGAAGGGACGGCCACACTGGGATATCTGGCTTGGTGGGTGGTCCTTTCAATGCAGTACCTGATTGGCTCCAGGGACTTGAATGTCAGGCTTCCTCGGTGGGTTTAGGTGGGCAGATGTGGTAGGCGTGCCAGGGCCTCACCCACCTGCCCAAGGCATTCACACTAGTGCTGAATGTGGTTACCACCAGACAAGGTGTGCAAATCAACAGGGTGCCATGCAGCCAGTATAAAATTGGCTAGATCTGCTAGATCACACTTCATTTCTGCACCCAGATCTTGGGGTCTGCACCTTTCTGCAAAGGAACAGCTGTTCTGCAGAGCGGCCGAGACGTCCCCTCCCCACTCCCCACCGAGGAAGTGGTTCTAAGTTAGCTTTCTAAGATGGAAGAAAAGCAGCTGTCGCTGAAGCCATGTCAATCTGAGCGGTAAAAGGTTTGGGCAAAAACATATTTTATTGTTCTTGCTGTCAGAAACATAAAGATTTAAGGGGCATGTGACTCGGTAATTGCTGTGGACTTTTTTTTCCCCTTGACAATAAACATAAAACTTAAAACTGTATTAAAATCATTTGACAATTTTTATGCTCAAAGAGCCCAGAATGAATAATGGGTTTTTTTGCATCTAAAATGCACTCTCTCGTCAACCTATAAAACTGTCAGAAATAAATTCATCAAAAGCAGATTATATAATTAAAAGTCGCTATTTGTGTCTCTGCCTGGTTGGGATTGGAGTTGTTTGTCTCTCTCTCTCTTTTTCTCACCCTCCTTTTTAAATTTTTAATTTTTTTAAGTTCTAGATGATGGCAAACTCAAGCTGGCCTACTTTGTCTGGGGGAGATGATAAAATAAGGGTTTCCTTCAACAAAGTCCTATTTCCTGCTCCAGCCAGTCCCACCAAATGCTGTCTCAGCAAATTATATGACTTATCCCAACCAGGACAGTTTTGCGGTAAAGAATCCACCTGCCAATGCAGGAGACATGGGTTTGATCCCTGGGTCCGAAAGAGTCCCAGGTGTAGAAAATAGCAACCTACTATTAGCAAATACTAAATTCCAGGGACAGAGGAGCTATAGTCTAGGGGGTCAGAAAGAGTCGGACACAACTGAGCACACATACATGTGAGAGGGGAACATCCCACACCAGGGGTGGACTCCCCTCCCTGATGGGGTGACATGGAAGAGAGGGTGCAGCAGAGACTTCTAGCATGCATTCATCTATTTTCTCCTTCTGCTCACCCTGGAGGATTCCACCCCTCTGCCCCCTGCAGTCAGCTGGCCTATGACATCACTTGTTCTGTGCTTATGCTGTGAACACAACGGGTGTGTGTTACTTCTCAGCTGAAGCTTTTTAATTTTTAAAACAATTTTTTAAAATATTTATTTAGCTGTGTTAGGTAATAGTTATGGGCATGTGGGATCCTCAGTCTTCTTTGCAGTATCTGAGATCTTTAGCTGCAGCCTGTGGGATCTAGTTCCCTGACCAGGGATCAAACCTGGACCCCCGGAGTTGGGAGCCCAGATCCTTGGCCACTGGACTACCAGGGGAGTCCCGGGGAAGAAGTCTTTAAGTGCAGGTTTTACCCCTTCCAGCACTTTCCTGCCCTCCACGGTGACTGCAGATGAGCAGCTACTGGAAGGTGGAGCCTTGGGCAGCCTGGATTATGAGGCAGCCCACAGATGACACTGCCCTGGGGAGTCACCTAGACCAACAGCAAGCTTCCTGGGTTAAGCCACCAAGACTGGGAGGTCTACCTGTTACCTCGGCATAGCCAAGCCTACCCTCACACTTTTTAAATGTAGGTTTTACTGTTACTGGGGAAGGTGAGGCCAGTGGCCAGGAGATGATTGCCCTAAGAAGACTTCTAAGAGCTTCTCTGGTGGCTCAGATGGTAAAGAATCTGCCTGCAATGTGGGAGACCCGGCTTTGATCCCTGGGTCAGGAAGATCCCTTGGAGAAGGGCCTGGCAACCCACTCCAGTATTCTTACCTGGAAAATCTCATGGACAGAGGAGCCTGTCGGGCTACAGTCCATGAGGGTTGCAAAGGGTTGGCCCCGACTGAGCACACACACACAAGAAGACTGTTATATTCAGGTCTGGGTGGATCACAGTAAACTGAGGAAAATTCTTAGAGAGATGGGAACACCAGACAACATTATCTGCCTCCTGAGACCTGAATGCAGGTCAAGAAGCAACAGTTTGAACTGGACATGAAACAATCAGTTTAGTCACTCAGTCACGTCTGACTCTTTGCGACCCCATGAACCGAAGCACACCAGCCTCCCTGTCCATCACCAACTCCTGGAGCCTACCCAAACTCATGTCCATTGAGTCGGTGATGCCATCCAACCATCTCATCCTCTGTCGTCCCCTTCTCCTCCTGCCCTCAATCTTTTCCAGCATCAGGGTCTTTTCAAATGAGTCAGCTCTTCACATCAGGTGGCCAAAGTATTGGAGTTTCAGCTTCAGCATCAGCTTCAGCATCAGTCCTTCCAATGAACATCCAGGACTGATCTCCTTTAGGATGGACTGGTTTGATTTCCTTGCAGTCCAAGGGACTCTCAAGAGTCTTCCCCAACACTACAGTTCAAAAGCATCAATTCTTCAGCACTCAGCTTTATAGTCCAACTCTCACATCCATACATGACTACTGGAAAAACCATAGCCTTGACTAGACGGACCTTTGTTGGCAAAGTAATGGCTCTGCTTTTTAATATGCTGCCTAGGTTGGTCATAACTTTACTTCCAAGGAGTAAGCGTCTTTTAATTTCATGGCTGCAATCACCATCTGCAGTGATTTGGGAGCCCAAAAAAATAAAGTCAGCCACTGTTTCCACTGTTTCCCCATCTATTTGTCATGAAGTGATGGGACCGGATGCCATGATCTTAGTGTACTGAATGCTGAGCTTTAAGCCAACTTCTTCACTCTCCTCTTTCACTTTCATTAAGAGGCTTTTTAGTTCCTCTTCACTTTCTGCTATAAGGGTGGTGTCACCTGCATATCTGAGGTTATTGATATTTCTCCCAGAAATCTTGATTCCAGTTTGTGCTTCTTTCAGCCCAGCGTTTCTCATGATGTACTCTGCATATAAGTTAAACAAGCAGGTGACAATATACAGCCTTGACATACTCCTTTTCCTATTTGGAACCAGTCTGTTGTTCCATGCCCAGTTCTGACTGTTGCTTCCTGACCTGCATGTAAGTTTCTCAAGAGGCAGGTCAGGTGGTCTGGTATTCCCATCTCTTTCAGAATTTTCCACAGTTTATTGTGATCCACACAGTCAAAGGCTTTGGCATAGTCAATGAAGCAGAAATAGATGTTTTTCTGGAACTCTCTTGCTTTTTCAATGATCCAGCAAATGAACTGGTCCAAATTGGAAAGGAGTACGTCAAGGCTGTATATTGTCACCCTGCTTATTTAACTTCTATGCAGAGTACATCATGCAAAATGTTGGGCTGGATGAAGCTCAAGCTGGAATCAAGATTACTGGGAGAAATATCAATAACCTCAGATATGCAGATGGCACCAACCTTATGGCAGAAAGCAAAGAAGAACTAAAGAGCCTCTTGATGAAGGGAAAGAGGAAAGTGGAAAAGCTGGCTTTAAACTCAGTATTCAGAAAACTAAGATCATGGCATCCGGTCCCATCACTTCATGATAAATAGATGGGGAAAAAAATGGAAACATTGACAGACTTTATTTTCTTAAGCACCAAAATCACTTCGGATGGTGACTGCAACCATGAAATTAAAAGACACTCCTTGGAACAAAAAGTATGACAAACTTAGACAGCATATTAAAAAGCAGAGACATCACTTTGCCAGCAAAGGTCTATAGAGTCAAAATGAAGTTCTTGGTGGCTCAGACAGTAAAGAGTCTGCCTGCAATGCTGGAAACCCAGGTTTGATCCCTGGGTTGGAAAGATTCTCTGGAGAAGGAAATGGCTACACATTCCCGTATTCTTGCTTAGGAAATCCCATAGACAGAGCAGTCTGGCAGGCTACGGTCCATGGGGTCGCAAGCAATCGGACATGACTGGACAACTTTCACATGGTTTTTCCAGTAGTCATGTATGGATGTGAGAGTTGGACCATAAAGAAGCCTGAGCCCCAAAGAACTGATGCTTTCAAATTGTGGTGTTTGAGAAGACTCCTGAGGGTCCCTTGGACAGCAAGGAGATCCAACCAGTCAATCCTAAAGGAAATCAACCCTGAATATTCATTGAAAGGACTGATGTTGAAGCTGAAGCTCCAATACTTTGGCCACCCGATGTGAAGAGCTGACTCATTTGAAAAGACCCTGAAGCTGGGAAAGACAGAGGGCAGGAGGAGAAGGGGATGACAGAAGATGAGATGGTTGGATAACATCACTGACTCAATGGACATGAATTTGAGCAAACTCTGAGAGAGAGTAGAGGACAGGGAAGCCCAGCGTCCTGCAGTCCATGGGGTCAAAAAGAGTCAGACACAACTGAGCGACTGAACAACCACAAAGAGGAGGTGAGTCACACCATAAGGGGTCACACGGGGTGGGTTAGGAGGCAGAAGGAGTGAGTAGAAATGTGGAGCCTAGACTTTATTGTGGCTTCCACAAGAAGGACAGGTGAGGCAAGGTAAGCAGGTAGCAGGTTTAGGATTGGCTGGTTTGAATAATTCCAGCAGGCTCTGAGTCTGAGGGGTTGTCACTAGCCTGGTACCTGCCCTGGGGTGATTAGGGCAGGGGAATGGGGGCCCAGAGTGTTGAAGTCCTATAAAGGAAAAGGCTGGAGGTATGGGTCTTGGATTGGTTGGTTTGCATTTGAAAGGCATGCTCCCTGGAAAGTCAGGGACTACCTCCAAGAGTTAGCTAAGGCTAGGAGGGGCAGTCCCTCCAGCGTTGACAAGGCTCCAAGATGTCAGAGCATCAGGATACAGAGAACAACAGGCGTGGTTAATACACTGACTAATACAGGCGACAGTTGTGATGTTCTAGCAGGTAAAGGACTAAATGCTGACTCTGATGGGCACATGAGGGCAGAGGTGTGATGGAGCTTAGGGGCCCGGTGGAAGAGAAGCAGGGTGCAGCCGCAGAGACCTGAAGGTGGAGGCCTGGAGACCAAGGTCTGGCTTTAGTCCTCCTCAGAATGGCTAAGGGGCAGTGACTCCAGACTCTGTCCCTGGGGAGGAACCCAAAAGGAAGAAGGAATTAGCAGGAGGCTGACTTCCCAGAGGAACACAGAGTTTTCTTCTCCAAGCTGTTGTCCACTCACCCCCTTGTTAGGCCAGCTATCCAGATGGACCTCATTGCCTAGAGATCTCCAGGACTCACTAACCTGGTTGAGTCCCCCAAGCCAGCACTCAAGCAGGCCCAAAGCAGCTACCTTCCTGTCCTTGAATGCTAACTCTGGGGTCTCCCCAAATTCCTCTATCTAGAGGGCTTAGTTGGGGAAAGGAGACTAAGCAGAGCAGATGTGGGAGCACGGAGATATGAAAAAGGAGAGGAGATTCTGGGAAGGGAAGATGAGGAGAAATAACAAAAGAGAGCTAGGAAGGAAGGAAGTATCAGGTAAGAAATATTCTTCGAGATGAACGCACCCTAGTGTTCACTGCAGCACTGTTTACCATAGCCAAGATATGGGAGCAACCTAAGTGTCCATCCACAGATGAATGGATAAAGATGTGTCACTCACACACACAGACACACACACACACAGACACACACACACACACACTGGAATACTACTTAGCCATTAAAAAGATTGAAATAATGCTATTTGCAGCAATATGGGTGGGCCTGCTGCTGCTAAGTCACCTCAGTCGCGTCCGACTCTGTGCGACCCCATAGACGGCAGCCCACCAGGCTCCCCCGTTCCTGGGATTCTCCAGGCAAGAACACTGGAGTGGATTGCCATTTCCTTCTCCAATGCATGAAAGTGAAAAGTGAAAGTGAAGTCACTCAGTCGTGTCCGACTCTTAGTGACCCCATGGACTGCAGCCCACCAGGCTCCTCCATCCATGGGATTTTCCAGGCAAGAGTACTGGAGTGGGGTGCCATTGCCTTCTCCGATGGGTGGGCCTAGAGATTGCCGTATTAAGTGCAAGTCAGACAGAGAGAGAGAAATATCATATGATACCACTTATAAGTGGAATCTAAAAAAGTTATACAAATGAACTTATTTACAAAACAGAAATAGACTCACAGACATAACAAACTTATGGTTACCAAAGGGGAAAGGGGTGCAGGAATAATTTAGGAGTTTGGGATTAGCAGATGCAAACTACTTTATATAAAATAGAAAAGTAACAAGGTCTTATTGTATAGCACAGGGAACTATCTCCAATATCATGTAATAACCTGTAATGGAAAGAATCTGAAAAGCTATATATATATATAAAATATACATATATAAAACTGAATCACTTTGCTGTATACCAGAAACTAAAACATTGAAAATCACCTATATTTCAATTTAAAAAGAGAAATATTCTTTGAGCTTTTGTTAAACAACAAAAGAGAACGGAACAGAGAATCTTAATCCCATTTCACAGATGAGAAAATCGAGGCTTGGAGAAGCTCAGCTACTGGCAGAAGCTTGTGCAATGTGACACAGCCATTCTAGTTTATCCGGGTCCTAAGTGTGTGCCTGGGAACCAAAATATCCAGGGCTTCACAGAGTGAGTGGAATGCTTTCCCTCAACTCAGTCAGAGAAGTGGGGACATGGAGATTCCCTTTCAACTTGGGGGCAGAGGAGACAGGTGACTGGAAGATACCTTCTCTGATTTCAGAAGGTCCCTAGGCTGTCCTGCCTTCCCTTTGAAGAATGGGAGGTTTCTGTAAGCCTGTCTTACCATTTTAAAGATGAATTCTATTTTTATTTTGCCAAGATATGTTTTTTTATGAAATGGATGCTGAATATTATCAAATGCCTTTTTATCATCCTTGGTTTTTCCCTTTTGGCCTATTAATATGATGAATTATATTAATAGAGTTCCTAAAATAGAACTGTCCTTGCTTTCCAATAATATACCTTACCTGGTCATTGCGGAATATTCATTTTCTATATTGCTAGATTCAATTTGCTAATATTTTATTTAAGATGTTTGCATCTATATTTGTAAATGAGATTAGCCTGCAGCCTTCTTCTTTGTGCTATTTTTGCTGGGTTTATTTAGCTTTGTAAATGAGTTGGAGGGGCCTCTGGTTCTGGAAATACTGTGGACCAAATATCTCCCAAATCTTCCTGCCATAAATACCTAGAAATGATCGATACAATGTAACAAATACTTGAGCTTACAGAAATGCAGAGGACTTTTCCAGGAGCAAGAAATAAAGTGGAAACTGAAAACCAAAGAGGTAAGCAGAGGAGCTGTCACAGCAGGTGGCCAGGGAGAGGGGAAGAGTGGACTTGAAAAAAAAAAAATACATCCTCTGGCCCATAGAAATCAAACATCGAGATTTTTAATAATTCGATTTTTTATCATGGTAAAAAAATATAGTAAAAACATGATTTTAAAAACCCACCTTAACCCTTCTCAAATGTACAGTTCAGTATGTTGGTTATATTCACATTATGGTGCAAGAGATCTTCAGAATTTTTCCATCCTGCAAAATTGAAACACTTGGAAAATCCCATGGACGGAGGAGCCTGGTAGGCTGTAGTCCATGGGGTCATGAAGAGTCGGACACTTACTGAGTGACTTCACTTTCACTTTTCACTTTCATGCACTGGAGAAGGAAATGGCAACCCACTCCAGTGTTTTGCCTGGAGAATCCCAGGGACGGCAGAGTCTGGTGGGCTGCCATCTGCGGGGTCGCACAGAGTCGGACATGACTGAAGCGACTTAGCAGCAGCAGCAGCACCCATTAAACAACTCCTCACCTACCCTTTCCCCAGGCCCTGGCAACTACCATTCTACTTTCTGTCTCCATGAGTTTGAGTACTCTAAGTACCTTACGTAAGTGGAATCACACAGTATTTGTCTTTTTGTGACTGGCTTATTTCATTTAGCATAATGTCCTCAAGGTTCATCCTTGCTGTGGATGTCAGAGTGTGTCAGAATTTCCTTCCTTTTTAAGACTGAATAGTATTCCCCGGTATGGATTTGCCACACTTTGTTTATCATTCATCTCTCAGCGGATACTTGGATTGCTTCCAACTCTTGGCTATTGTGAATAATGCTGCTATAAACATGGGTGCAAATATCTCTTCAGGATTCTCTTTTCAATTCTTTTGGATCTATTCCAGAAGTGGGATTGCAGAATCATATGGTAATTCTGTTTTTAATTTTTTGATAAACTGCCATACTGTTTCCATAATGGCTGTATTCCTTTACATTCCTACCAGTGGGGCATAGGGTTCCAATTTTATCACATCCTTGCCAGTGCTTATTACTTTCTGGGCTTTTTTTTTTTTTAGTGTGTGTGTGTGTTTTGATAGTAGCCTTCTTAATGGGTGTGAAGTGGTCTCATCATGGCTTGCTTTTGTTGTTTTTGTTTCTTAATATTTATTTATTGATTTGGCTCCATCAGGTCTTTGTTGTAGCTCTCCAGCTTCTCTCTAGTTGAGGCCTGTGGGCCTAGTTGCCCTGGGGTATGTGGGATCTTAGTTTTCCCAACTGGGAACAAACCCATGTCCCCTGCATTGCAAGGAGGATTCTTAACCACCGGAGAACCAAGGAAGACCCTCATTATGGTTTGATTTGCAGGCATCAGAGGGCAGACACACTGAAACCATACTCACAGAAAACTAGTCAATCTAATCACACTAGGACCACAGCCTTGTCTAACTCAATGAAACTAAGCCATGCCCGTGGGGCAACCCAAGATGGGTGGGCCATGGTGGAGAGGTCTGACAGAATGTGGTCCACTGGAGAAGGGAATGGCAAACCACTTCAGTATTCTTGCCTTGAGAACCCCATGAACAGTATGAAAAGGCAAAATGATAGGACACTGAAAGAGGAACTCCCCAGGTCAGTAGGTACCCTATATGCTACTGGAGATCAGTGGAGAAATAACTCCAGAAAGAATGAAGGGATGGAGCCAAAGCAAAAAGAATACCCAGCTGTGGATGTGACTGGTGATAGAAGCAAGGTCTGATGCTGTAAAGAGCAATATTGCATAGGAACCTGGAATGTCAGGTCCATGAATCAAGGCAAATTGGAAGTGGTCAAACAAGAGATGGCAAGAGTGAATGTCAACATTCTAGGAATCAGCAAATTCAAATGGACTGGAATGGGTGAATTTAACTCAGATGACTATTATATCTACTACTGCAGGCAGGAATCCCTCAGAAGAAATGGAGTGGCCACCATGGTCAACAAAAGAGTCCGAAATGCAGTACTTGGATGCAATCTCAAAAATGACAGAATGATCTCTGTTCGTTTCCAAGGCAAACCATTCAGTATCAAAGTAATCCAAGTCTATGCCCCAACCAGTAATGCTGAAGAAGCTGAGGTTGAACGGTTCTATGAAGACCTACAAGACCTTTTAGAACTAACACCCAAAAAAGATGTCCTTTTCATTACAGGGGCCTGGAATGCAAAAGCAGGAAGTCAAGAAACACCTGGAGTAACAGGCAAATTTGGCCTTGGAATACGGAATGAAGCAGGGCAAAGACTAATAGAGTTTTGCCAAGAAAATGCACTGGTCATAACAAACACCCTTTTCCAACAACACAAGAGAAGACTCTATACATGGACATCACCAGATGGTCAACACCGAAATCAGATTGATTATATTCTTTGCAGCCAAAGATGGAGAAGCTCTATACAGTCAGCAAAAACAAGACTGGGAGCTGACTGTGGCTCAGATCATGAACTCCTTATTGACAAATTCAGACTTAAATTGAAGAAAGTAGGGAAAACCACTAGACCATTCAGGTATGACCTAAATCAAATCCCTTATGACTATACAGTGGAAGTGAGAAATAGATTTAAGGGCCTAGATCTGATAGAGTGCCTGATGAACTATGGAATGAGGTTCATGACATTGTACAGGAGACAGGGATCAAGACCATCCGCATGGAAAAGAAATGCAAAAAAAGCAAAATGGCTGTCTGGGGAGGCCTTACAAGTAGCTGTGAAAAAAAGAGAAGCAAAAAGCAGAGGAGAAAGGAAAGATATAAGCATCTGAATGCAGAGTTCCAAAGAATAGCAAAAAGAGATAAGAAAGCCTTCTTCAGTGACCAATGCAAAGAAATAGGGGAAAACAACAGAATGGGAAAGACTAGAGATCTCTTCAAGAAAATTAGAGATACCAAGGGAACATTTCATGCAAAGATGGGCTCTATAAAGGACAGAAATGGTATGGACCTAAGAGAAGCAGAAGATATTAGGAAGAGGTGGCAGGAATACACAGAAGAACTGTACAAAAAAGATCTTCATCACCCAGATAATCATGATGGTGTGATCACTCACCTAGAGCCAGACATCCTGGAATGTGAAGTCAAGTGGGCCTTAGAAAGCATCACTATGAACAAAGCTAGTGGAGGTGATGGAATTCCAGTTGAGCTATTTCAAATTCTGAAAGATGATGCTGTGAAAGTGCTGCACTCAATATGCCAGCAAATTTGGAAAACTCAGCAGTGGCCAGAGGACTGGAAAAGGTCAGTTTTCATTCCAATCCCAAAGACAGGCAATGCCAAAGAATGCTCAAACTACCGCACAATTGCACTCATCTCACACGCTAGTAAAGTAATGCTCAAAATTCTCCAAGCCAGGCTTCAGCAATATGTGAACTGTGAACTTCCTGATGTTCAAGCTGGTTTTAGAAAAGGCAGAGGAACCAGAGATCAAATTGTCAACATCCGCTGGATCATGGAAAAAGCAAGAGAGTTCCAGAAAAACATCTATTTCTGCTTTATTGACTATGCCAAAGCCTTTGACTGTGTGGATCACAATAAACTGTGGAAAATTCTGAAAGAGATGGGAATACCAGAACACCTGACCTGCCTCTTGAGAAATTTGTATGCAGGTCAGGAAGCAACAGTTAGAACTGGACGTGGAACAACAGACTGGTTCCAAATAGGAAAAGGAGTATGTCAAGGCTGTATATTGTCACCCTGCTTATTTAACTTCTATGCAGAGTACATCATGAGAAATGCTGGGCTGGAAGAAGCGCAAGCTGGAATCAAGATTGCCAGGAGAAATATCAATAACCTCAGACATGCAGTGGAGAGGCAATGGCACCCCACTCCAGTACTCTTGCCTGGAAAATCCCATGGAGAGAGGAGCCTGGTAGGCTGAAGTCCATGGGGTCGCTAAGAGTCGGACACGACTGAGCGACTTCCCTTTCACTTTTCACTTTCACGCATTGGAGAAGGAAATGGCAACCCACTCCAGTGTTCTTGCCTGGAGAATCCCAGGGAGCCTGGTGGGCTGCCGTCTATGGGGTCGCACAGAGTCAGACACGACTGAAGTAACTTAGCAGCAGCAGCAGCAGATATGCAGAGACACCACCCTTATGGCAGAAAGTGAAGAGGAACTCAAAAGCCTCTTGATGAAAGTGAAAGTGGAGAGTGAAAAAGTTGGCTTAAAGCTCAACATTCAGAAAACGAAGATCATGGCATCTGGTCCCATCACTTCATGGGAAATAGATGGGGAAACAGTGGAAACAGTGTCAGACTTTATTTTGGGGGGCTCCAAAATCACTGCAGATGGTGACTGCAGCCATGAAATTAAAAGACGCTTACTCCTTGGAAGGAAAGTTACGACCAACCTAGATAGCATATTCAAAAGTAGAGACATTACTTTGCCAACAAATGTCCGTCTAGTCAAGGCTATGGTTTTTCCTGTGGTCATGTATGGATGTGAGTGTTGGACTGTGAAGAAGGCTGAGCTCCAAAGAATTGATGCTTTTGAACTGTGGTGTTGGAGAAGACTCTTGAGAGTCCCTTAGACTGCGAGGAGATCCAACCAGTCCATTCTGAAGGAGATCAGCCCTGGGATTTCTTTGGAGGGACTGACGCTAAAGCTGAAACTCCAGTACTTTGGCCACCTCATGTGAAGAGTTGACTCATTGGAAAAGACTTGATGCTGGGAGGGATTGGGGGCAAGAGGAGAAGGGGACGACAGAAGATGAGATGGCTGGATGGCATCACTGACTCGATGGACGTGAGTCTGAGTGAACTCTGGGAGTTGGTGATGGACAGGGAGGCCTGACGTGCTACGATTCATGGGGTCGCAAAGAGTCGGACACAACTGAGCGACTGAACTGAACTGAACTGAACTGAATGATGGCTGGATGGCATCACTGACTCAATGGACATGAGTTTTAGAAAACTCCAAGAGTTGGTGATGGACAGGGAGGCCTGGCGTGCTGTGATTCATGGGGTCACAAAGAGTTGGACACGACTGAGAAACTGAACTGAACTGATTAATTTCGGTGTTGGCCATCTGGTGATGTCCATGTGTAGAATCTTCTCTTGTGTTGTAGGAAGAGGGTGTTTGCTATGACCACTGCATTCTCTTGGCAAAATTCTATTAGCCTTTGCCCTGCTTCATTCTGTATTCCAAGGCCAAATTTGCCTGTTACTCCAGGTGTTTCTTGACTTCCTACTTTTGCATTCCAGTCTCCTTTAATGAAAAGGACATCTTTCGGGGGTGTTAATTCTAGAGGGTCTGGTAGGTCTTCATAGAACCATTCAACTTCAGCTTCTTCAGCGTTATGGTCAGGGCATAGACTTGGATTATTGTGATATTGAATAGTTTGCCTTGGAAACAAACAGAGATCATTCTGTTGTTTTTGAGATTGCATCCAAGTACTGCATTTCGAACTCTTTTGTTGACTGTGATGGCTACTCCATTTCTTCTCAGGGATTCTTGCCCACAGTAGTAGATACAATGATCATCTGAGTAAAAGTAATTCATTCCAGTCCATTTTAGTTAGCTGATTTTTAAAATGTCGACATTCACTCTGCCATCTCCTGTTTGATCACTTCCAATTTGCCTTGATTCATGAAACTAACATTCCAGGTTCCTATGCAATATTGCTCTTTACAGCATCAGACCTGCTTCCATCACCAGTCACATCCACAACTGGGTGTTGTTTTTGCTTTGGCTCCGTCTCTTCATTATTTCTGGAGTTATTTCTCCACTGATCTCCAGTAGCATATTGGGCACCTACTGACCTGGGGAGTTCATCTTTCAGCGTCCTATCTTTCTGCCTTTTCATACTGTTCATGGATTTCTCAAGGCAAGAATACTGAAGTGATTTGCCATTCCCTTCTCCAGTGGGCCACGTTTTGTCAGACCTCTCCACCATGACTCGTCCGTCTTGGGTGGCCCTACGCGGCACGGCTCATAGTTTCATTGAGTTAGACAAGGCTGAGATCCATGTGATTAGATTGGTTAGTTTTCTGTGATTGTGGTTTCAGTCTGTCTGCCCTCTGATGGAGAAGGATGAGAGGCTTATGGAAGCTTCCTGATGGGAGAGACTGAGGGGGAAATGGTCTGAGATCTATTACTACAATGAATTTCATTCATTTATTTCCTTCTATTGAACAGTTTGTAGATTCATGAAATAAACCACATTTGGTCATTATGTAATATACTGTTAGATTTGGTTTACTTAAGATTTACTTAGAATTTTTTGCATTGTTTTTCCTAAAGTGACTATGGTTCTCTTTTTCATGTGAAATCTTTCTTACATTTGGGTATTAATGTTCCACTTGACTTATTAAAATAATTAGAAAAAATCCTCTTTTAAAAAGTCTACAACAGTCTAAATAATATTGTTATTTATCATCTGCTCATTAGAAGTTTAAAAGAATTTCCCTGAAAGACCATCTGGGCCTGGTATATTTTAGGGAGCTAACTCTTTATCTACTTTTTTATATAAAACAATTTCTATATGAAAATGTTTAGCTTTTCTATCTCTTCTTGAATTGAGTTTGCTCATTTGCATTTTGGAAAAAATTACCAAATTCATCCAGGTTTTTAAACATATTTATATAAAGTTGAACAAAGCTGTTTCATGATTCTTTCCTTTCTTTCTGTGGCTCATTTTCTTTCATCATTTCTTCTTTTGTGTTTTTAGGCTTTCTTGCCCTTTATCTTAATTAGGTTAGCTTACGGTTTATTAGTTTCCTTATAAACTGAATTCTATTTTTCTGCTTATTAACTCACAAGTTCTCCTTTTATCATCATGAGTTTCTTACCCTTGCTTTCCTATGGTTTGGCTTCTTGCTCTTTTCCTAACTTCTTAGATTAGACGTTTAATTTTCTCATTTTCATCTTTCTTGTTTATTGATATCAATACTGAAGGCTCTTCCTCTGAGTATTACCATAACTATTTCCCACAGATTCTGATAGACAGTTAATTTCTTTATTTTCTAGGTTTTCTACAGATTCTGCTTATATTCCTCTTTGGCCCAAGTGCTAGTTAATAGGGAGTTTAAAAAATTTCTAGGTGGTAAAGAATCATTGAGTTTGGTGGTTTTTTTCTCATTTTATCCTTAATTTCTAGTTTTAGTATGTTGGGGTACGAGTTCTCCAATAACTCTCTGGTAATAATAAAACCCTAATGTTTAGCCAGGCACATGGCTTCTCAGAATAAAAACTACATTTCCCAGCCACTCTTGCAATTAAAAGCCATCATGTGATGAAGTTCTGGCCAATGGGATGGGAATCAGATCAGATCAGATCAGATCAGTCGCTCAGTCCTGTCCGGCTCTTTTCAACCCCATGAATCACAGCACGCCAGGCCTCCCTGTCCATCACCAACTCCCAGAGTTCACTCAGACTAACGTCCATCGAGTCAGTGATGCCATCCAGCCACCTCATCCTCTGTCATCCCCTTCTCCTCCTGCCCCCAATCCCTCCCAGCATCAGAGTCTTTTCCAATGAGTCAACTCTTCGCACGAGGTGGCCAAAGTACTGGAGTTTCAGCTTTAGCATCATTCCCTCCAAAGAAATCCCAGGGCTGATCTCCTTCAGAATGGACTGCTTGGATCTCCTTGCAGTCTAAGGGACTCTCAAGAGTCTTCTCCAACACCACAGTTCAAAAGCATCAATTCTTTGGAGCTCAGCCTTCTTCACAGTCCAACTCTCACATCCATACATGACCACAGGAAAAACCATAGCCTTGACTAGACGAACCTTTGTTGCAAAGTAATGTCTCTACTTTTGAATATGCTATCTAGGTTGGTCATAACTTTCCTTCCAAGGAGTAAACGTCTTTTAATTTCATGGCTGTAGTCACCATCTGCAGTGATTTGGGAGCCCAGAAAAATAAAGTCTGACACTGTTTCCACTGTTTCCCCATCTATTTCGCACCAAGTGGTGGGACCGGATGCCATGATCTTCGTTTTCTGAATGTTGAGCTTTAAGCCAACTTTTTCACTCTCCGCTTTCACTTTCATCAAGAGGCTTTTGAGTTCCTCTTCACTTTCTGCCATAAGGGTGGTGTCATCTGCATATCTGAGGTGATTGATATTTCTCCCGGCAATCTTGATTCCAGCTTGTGCTTCTTCCAGCCCAGCGTTTCTCATGATGTACTCTGCATAGAAGTTAAACAGGGTGACAATATACAGCCTTGACGAACTCCTTTTCCTATTTGGAACCAGTCTGTTGTTCCATGTCCAGTTCTAACTGTTGCTTCCTGACCTGCATACAAATTTCTCAAGAGGCAGATCAGGTGTTCTGGTATTCCCATCTCTTTTAGAATTTTCCACAGTTTAGCTGGAGATTTTGAAAGGAGGTTGATGAGTATGCCCTGATTTTATTGTTACTTCATTCTGCTGTTTGGAAAAAGGATCCTTGCAGATGAAGTTAGCATCCTGAGAATAACAGAGCAACAAAAGAGAAGTCTATGCTCTTCTACTTCAGCGCAGTGGGAAGCCACATAGAGCAGTCCCCATGCTAACCTTGAATCACATACTTTTGTACTATTACGTGAAAGAAAAATATTTCACGCTGTTCTAGCCATTATTATTTTGGCACTCTGTATCACTGACTCGATGGATGTGAGTCTAGGTGAACTCCGGGAGTTGGTGAGGGACAGGGAGGCCTGACGTGCTGCGATTCATGGGGTTGCAAAGAGTCAGACACGACTGAGCGACTGAACTGAACTGAACTGATACATTATCAAGTCTCTTCTACAACTAATACAGTTGGTTTATTTTTTTTTTCTCCTGCCTGTATATTGATAGGAGTTTCCTCTTTAATCCTTGAAATTCAATGATCTCACCTGCCTATAGGTCTCTTTTCATTAGCTTTACCTAATGTTCAAAGAGAAGCTTTGTTTAATTATTCCTTTGATTATTGCTCGTTTTATTCTATCTGTAGCATCTTTATTCAAGGTGTCTTTTCACTAATCATTCCCTTTCCTTTATTCTTTTATTCTGAATTATGGAAAGTTTTTTGTTTTTTTTTTGAGACTCATCCTTTAAACCATGACCTGTGTTTTTCTGCAGTATTCAACCTGCTATTTCCCACCTTCGTTGCCTTTATAAATGCAGCAGTTGCACTTTTTAGCTGAAAACAATCTTTTCTAGTCTCAGAGGATACTATTTTCAGATATGCGAAGTCCCTTTGAATCTTGTTGGGCCCACAAACTGGAGGTTTTCTAAAAACTTCTGCTGATCCTGGCAGGAGGTTTATCTCAGAGGGACACATCCGCGTGGGCTCCTTCCTTATGAACGGCTGTCTTTTCACACGGCCGCAGTCTCCCTCTGGTCACTCATCCTCACAGTGAGCATTTCTCCATCCCGGGGCTTGAGAGCATTCTAATTGTCCAGATCCGGATGAGGAAGTATTGGGTTTGCTGAGGGTTTAGTTTGCTACATCTAGGTTTTGTTGTCTGAGGGGAGTAAGACAGATGATATACTAAGGCACGCACATCATGGCAACATCTGCGCTCTGCCAGTGAGCCTCCTTTCTGAAGCTAGGGATGCACCTCCAACTTGGTGGGGTGTCCTCTGTCTTCCTCTGGCATGGCCAGGCACCCCAGGACCCAGCTGCGCTCACAAACCAGTCTTCAAAGCCAGCCTCCGAGCAAAGCTATGGACTGGCCCCTCAGTTCGCTGCCCAAGGCACTCACAGAAACTCTTACCTACTGTCCCCAGCCCACCTCATTTTCACGCTCTGCCTCCCTGTGCTTAGGTGGATTATGGGGTTCTGATGGGGACCCCTTACACAGGGCAGCCATCTAGTCTGGTAGTTAAGACTATATGGGCTAAGGGGTTGGTTGGAAGGGTGTGGCTTCAAGTCCCAGTTCAGCTGTTTAGTAGCTAGCTGAGTTGCTACAAATGACAGACAGACTCTCTGGGCCTCAGTTGCTTCTTGGACAAAACGAGGTCAGTGATAGCAACTCATCCCTGTGCTGTGATAAGGGCTTACTATGCGTGGGACTTTCTTGACCCAGGATCTGGAACACAGTAGATACATCATCAGGGGCTTCCCAGTCAGCCCTAGTGGTAAAGACCCTGCCTTTCAATGCAAGAGATGGAAGAGACGAAGTTTCGATCCCTGGGTCAGGAAGATCCCCTGGAGAAGGAAACAGCAACCCACTCCACTATTCTTGCCTGAAGAATCCCCTGGACAGAGGAGCCTGGCGGGCTACAGTCCATGGGGTCCCATAGAGTCGGACATGACTGAAGTGACTTAGCACAGCCCAGCACAGGTTCACCATCACTGGAAACTCTAATAACTCCTGAGAGGGCACCTCCTTCTCGTGCTATGCGTCCAACAGATGACCAGCCCTTTCCCCAGACAGATTCCTCAAGTATTGGGAGAAATATTGCCAGTTTCTAATCCATCAGCGTCACTCTCTTTTGTGTGCCTGGGGAGGGGGGGGTGGGACCTGTCCTCTGTGCTCCCCTAATTTTATATCCCTATATAAATATCACTCTGTAATCATTTCAGAAGGAATGGGAGGAGGGGAGGAAGCAGTCAAGCAAAAGTCTCAGTTCCCTGTCTCGTTCACCATCTGACTGTCCACGTTCCTTACAATCTTCCTAACCTACAGGACTTCGCTTCCCATCCACCCTGTGGATGCAACGGGCTCCTCAGGTTTGAGACCACACAGCTAAAGGGAGAGAACCCTTCTCCTTGTAAGCCTGGCCCTACAGCACCCCACCAACTGGGCCATCCCTGCCTTCCTTCCTTCCATCCTAGCCAAGCCAAGAGAGGATTCCCATTTGGTCATTAGGATTTTGCTTCACCACCAAGAAGATATTTTGGAGAGAGGCAGAACAAAGAAGTGATGGGCAAAGAATTACCCACTACCTTCTTTGGGTAGGAAGTACTGGGAAAAAGCATCAGGGTAAGAGTTACAGGGGCATAGAGAGACGGGACCCAGATCAAGCCACCCAGAGGAAAAACAACCAATGATAGTCAACCACCAGGAGCTGCTGAGTGCACATGCCTTCCACCCACTTGTTCTCAGTTCTGTGAAATAGGACTTTTATTATACCCATTCGACAGATGATAGACCTGAGACCCAGAGAGGAGACATGCCTCGTCTGGGGTCACACAGCCAGCAAGTGGCTGATCTGGGGCTCTCCTCCACATCTGTTGGATTCCCAAGTTCATGCATGTAACCACTCCTCTGGACTGACTCATTCTAATCACAAAACTTTGCCCCAAATCTGTTTCTCACATTTGCCCCCCAACCATCTTTGGGGCACTGAGAGACTCAGCATACCATCCCAGCTCTGTAGACCCTGCCAGAACCTCTAGCCCCACCTCTTCTCTCCCTGAAACCAAATCTGGAATTCACGGGTGGCCAAAGAATCTGCCTGCAATGCAGGACACCTGGGTTCGACCCCTGAGTTGGGAAGATGCCCTGGAGAAAGGAAAGGCTACCCACTTCAGTATTCTGGCCTGGAGAATTCCATGGACTGTACAGTCCATGCGGTTGGTAACAGTCAGACTGAGCAACTTTCACTTTCACTTTTCAGCCCAGGATCACTCACACCCTCTTTGGGCTACTCTGCTCCAGCCACAGCTGCAAGGGGCAACGTTTCTCAGAGCTGGAGCACACACTGGTGGGTTTTCCAATAACATATGACTTGGCTTTTAATTATCGGGAAGTGATTGTTGATTTACACAGCAATATTTATCCAGCAAATTGCTAATTAATGCACTGAAAAATGCCAAGTGGTGTCAAATATTTGCAGTACCAAAATATTTTTATTTTCAGTAAGGAGTAGAATCGATGCGAAGGTACTAAAGTGTTTAAACAAGGTATGCAAAGTTTAAGCTCAATATTAAACAAAAAGGAAGGCTGGATGGGCTTCATGGCTGGGGCTCTGGGGTGTTCTATAGACTGGGGGATGTTCAGAGATAGTCCTGAGAGCTGTGAGCCCCAGATCTCTTCTCAGAATGTGACACCCTTGAGATGCCAAGGGCACCAGCTAGCCACAGACAAGGACATCTGAGTGACTAGGAACATCATAAGTACACTCTCATCTTACCTTCATTATGTCTCCCAGGAGCCATCGCCCCCACCACCGTTCTGTCCACCACTGTTCACTCATTCATTCATCATATTTTATATTTTAAATATTTGCTATGTGCTGGACATTATTCTGTTGCTGGGGAGATAAGATCCTTTGCTCATGGAGCTTGTGCTGAATTTCAACACCCAGTAAGAAAGAAAATAAGTAAGTGAACAAAAACAATTTTTTTTCAGAGGATGTTAAGTGCCACAAGAAATGAATCCAGGGAAGCAATAAGGAGTCATTACTTTAGATTGCTTGCTCAGGGTAGGTCTTTGTTGAGGGGGAAAAAATGCCATTTTAGCTGAAAGAGCTAAGCCAGACATATAAAGATATGGGGACATGGAGCATGAACAGAAAGTGCAAAGGCCCTCAGACAGGAAGGGATCTGGGCTAGGGGAACCAACATGCATGGAGCAGAGGGGCTGGGAGCCAGGTAAGAGGTGATATTGACAAGGAAGAGGTATCCCATGGCGCAGGAGTGAAGGAGTCAGAGGGTTTTATTCTCATCGCCTTAGGGAGCCATCAGACAACCCTGAGAGAAGTGTGCTGGGGCGCTGGTCTACTCTGTCAAAGCGCCTCTGGGTGTAGAGTGGAGAACTGGTCAGGGGCCAAGTATGGAAGCGGCAGGACCCTGGCAACCGTGATTCCTCAAGCAGGATCCAGATGAGAGGGAGGGAGCGCAGAGCAGGGTGGGGACCGAGAGAAGGAGGAGTCAGGGGGCGTGGGGGTGGGGCCTACAGTCTTGCCAGGGGATGGAATATGGGGTGTTTGGTGCCTAGAAAGAGGGTTCACGGCCTCACCTTCACCCCTGAATCTCCTTCACAGCCTTTTCATCATCCCAAACCACAGCGGCTACTGTTTATTGAGGATTTACACGAGGATATTTACTTTATGAGCTGGTCTGTCTCAACAATGCCACGCGGGAGGTGTTGTTATGCCTTGTGTAATTTACCTGGCCTTGCCGATCCACTGAGAAGACTGAAGGTGGAGCTGGAAATGGCCACTAGTCGCTCATTTCATCAAGAGCGCGGCAGGTGCCTACAGCCCAGCTAGGCCAGGGACCTGCTGGCCCCGCCTCCCCGCTTCATCCCACCCTTCCATCAGGAAACCCACCTCCTGAACAGGAGCAAAGCGCTTCCAACCTGGCTCCACCTCCATGAGGTCAGCGTTATTACCCCATTTTACAGATGAGTAAATGGTCTCCCCGCATTTAACTTTGTCCAATCCACAGTTCACCAACTAGAACAGTCCTTCTGAATCCTACATCTGACCACTCCTACCCTTGCCCCTACCTGGGGAGGTTCCTGTCTGCCACCCTTCCCTCCACCTTCTCTGTAAGGGAGCTCTGGGGAATGGGGTGGTGGGAGGGAGGGCTTTGCCTTGCCACACACCTACTCTGTGGCCTCCCTTCCTTCATCTGTTAGCCAAAGGTGCCCCTGGGACCCTGGACCAGTTACAGCCTTCTCCCAAACCAGGCTCTAGGACTAAGGGGGTCAGAACTGGGGCATTTTGGAGTTCTGAGCTTTGGCCCGGTAGGGGCCGGATGCCCACTAAAGCCTGAATGCTGAAGGTGGTTAAACGCCACAAACAAGGGGTCTCCCAAAACAAAGGGCAGAGGTGAGAAGTCACAAGTTCTCCTACTGATGGGTCCCCTCTCCTTCCTTTGTTGGGGGGAGTGGAAAGTACTGTGGTTTTACAGGGAGTGGGGTGGGGGTATCTAAGCTGGTGATATAAGCCTCTCTCCATTACCCCACACCTTTGTATCATTTGTTGTTTTTTAGTTGTTAAGTCCTGTCCAACTGTTTTACGACCCCATGGACTGTAGCCCGCCAGGCTCAGCTGTCCATGGGATTCTCCAGGCAAGAATTCTAGAGTGGGTTGCCATTTCATTCTCCAGGGGATACTCCCAACCCAGGGATCGAACCCTTGTCTCCCGCACTGCAGGCAGCTTCTTTAGCACTGAGCCGCCTGAGAACCAGTAGCATGCACAAAAATATGGTATCAGCACACACACAATGGAATAGTACACAGCCATGAAAAATGAACTAGCAGTGCACACTGCCGTATGGATCAAGCTCACAGACAACGTAATGCCACAGAAGCCAGACACAAAAGAGTGTAGCGTGTGTGATTCCACTTATGTAAAGCTCAAGAACAGGCAAGATGAACCTAGTTTATGTTGTAACCAGGAAAGTTGGGGTAATAACCAGAGGGAAACTTCTGGGTGCTGGAGATGTTCCGCATTTTTATGGGTGGTGACATGAGTGTTGTTGACTCCACACTTAAGACTGTGCACTTTTCTAGAAGTTTTACCCCAATAAAATAAAACTATGTGTAAATTTAGGCTGAGTTGACAAAGCCCTTGACTCTAGCTGGAGGAAATAAAGTGTGAACTGGAATTTAAAGAATTAGTGAGAACATTTATCAGCAGCTCCTCAAAAGAGATCATACCTAGGAGAATACCTTTCTTAAATGGCTTTCCAACTCTGTATATTAAAATCAGAATAGCAATAGTAGATAAAGGGATTGTGTGTTCATACATATTTAAGATTTTATAATATTTAATTATCTAAATATAATTTATGGACATTTTACTCTTGATTTTTATTTGTTAAAAAAAAATGTTATTAAAACAAAAAGGAAAAACATCTCCCTGAACATATTATTATGTTCTTCTTAATATTATAATATTATTATTATCCTTCATGGTTCTTGCTCCCATGAAAATATTTTACTTAGTCATCATATCTGTATACAAGTTTCATTGTATGTATATACTTTACATTTTATATAATTTATTATGTTGTCTCTTTAAAATTCATATTCCCAAGATCTAATAAATACTCAGATCCATTCTCTTCTAGCTTTTTCAGTATTCAATTTTTTTTAATGAATTTTAGCTTTTATGCAGAGAGAGTTGTATCTAAGGTGTATGTAAATTACAAATTATTTTTTCAAGTTGCTAATCAGTTTTTTCAGCAGTATTTGCTAAATTATTCATCATTTACTCATTGTTTTGGAGTGATTTATCATATTTAATTTTTACATGTGATCTCGTCTATTTCCAGACATTCTCTTCTAATCCATTTGCATCTATTTCTTTTTATCCAGCAATATTCTCACTGTTCTAATTATTGCTACTTTATATGTTTTAACATTCAGTAAGGCTCTACATCAATGTTCTCCTTTTACAGAATATTCTTTGATATTCTGACCAATATTTTTTCCAGATGAATTTTAGAATCATTTCATCAAGTTCCTTTCACAGGATTGTTTGGTATTGCATTAAATCTGCAAATTAACATGGAGGTAGCTTGACATTTTTACAATATTCGGTCTTCCCATGCAGAAACATAGTATGCGTCTCCATTTATTCTGGTCTTCTTTTATTTCACCAATAAAATTTTGTAGTTGTCTTTATATAGGTCACATGCATTTCTCATTAAGTTTATTCCTAAGTATTTTTCCATTGCTTCTGGGAATGGCATCTCTTTCTTTCATTACAGTTGCTGGCGGACTGTGGCTGGAACACAGGAGAGCATTGACTGGGGTAAATAGGTCTTGTCTCTGGCCACTTTACTAAATGGTTATTTGTTTATATACATTTGAGTTGCTTCCTTTGGATTTCTGGTCCCAAATCACATTGACAGTGAATATTATTTGTTATGTTGGCACTGGATGGGACTCAAGGCTGGCATCTGATGGGCCTGGGGGAGCCAGTCACCATCTGCCCACTGAGCCACAATCTCACCCCAGCTGAGACTAGAAACCAGCCCTGAACCCCAAGCCCTTGCTAAAGTCCCTGACATTCGTCCTTTTCCCCCATCTAGCGGCCATCTGCCCCAGCTCTCCTAGAGGTCTCTTCTCAACTCTAATGGACTCCCCATGGACCCAAAGGGCAGCCATCCTATTAATCAAAGCCATAGCTACCAAATATCAGGATGAGTCCAGGCCCTTGGTCAAGTCATACATAACATCTTTTTTTAAGTTCCTGAAAGGTATATATGATTAACCAGAGAGGTGAAGGGCTTTCTGAGATCACACAGCTGTCAAGCGGCAGATCTGGGATTCAAACCTTTGTTCCTTCTACCACATTGCTTCCCAGTGCAGTGGCCCCTATACTTACCCATCAGGCAGGCCCCAGAGAATTAATGCATGCCAGTCTGGACCCTTCAGAGTTCACCAGGTCACCCTGGGCATTGCGGTGTGAATCCAGGAGCCTAGCCAGCTCCCCTCAACCTAGTCCCACCTGCTCCAGAATCAGGCCCAAGTCTCTTGTGTTACAAGAGTTTGATGACCATATGGCACCTTTCCTTATTAAAGAATGTGGTCATCACAGCTACCCAAGTCCCAAGGTCTTTTGAGCAAATGCTCTACCTGAATATTTATCATATTATAGGGCAATTTCGGTTGTAGTCATTGTGGCAACAGTAGCAGTGAACATTTACTTGGCTCTCACCATGGGCCACACACTGTTTAGTACATTATGTACATGATCAGGAGAGTGGAAAACCTGGCTTAAAATTCAGCATTCAAAAAACAAAGATCATGGCATCAGATCCCATTGCTTCGTGGCAAACAGATGGGGGAAAAGTGGAAACAGTGACAGACTTTATTTTCTTGGGCTCCAAAATCACTTCAGACAGTGAATGCAGCCATGAAATTAAAAGATGCTTGATCCTTGGAAGAAAGGTTATAACAAACCTAGACAGTGTATTAAAAAGCCGAGATATCATTTTGCTGACAAAGGTCTATGTAGTCAAAGCTATGGTTTTTCCAATAGTCCTGGATGGTTATGAGAGTTGGACCATAAAAAAGGCTGAGCACCAAAGAATTGATGCTTTCAAATTGTGATGCTGGAGAAGACTCTTGAGAATCCCTTGGACTGCAAGGAGATCCAACCGGTCCATCCTAAAGGATATCAACCCTGAATATTCATTGGAAGGACTGATGCTGAAGCTGAAGCTGAATCTTCAATACTTTGGCCACCTGATATGAAGAGCCAACTCATTGGAAAAGACCCTGATGCTGAGAAAGATTGAAGGCAGGAGGAGAAGGAGATGACAGAGGATGAGATGGTTGGATGGCATCACCAACTCAGTGGACATGAGTTTGAGCAAGCTCCAGAAGTCCATGATGGACAGGGAGGCCTGGAGTGCTGCAGTTCATGGAGTCACAAAGAGTTGGACATGACTGAGCGACTGAACAACAACAATACATGATCTCATTTATCTATGAGTTTGAAACTTTGGTATTCATTTTACAGATGAGAAAACTGAGGCTCAGGGAGATAAGTTATTTGTCCGAGGACACTCAACTTCTAAATGGCAGAGTCAGCATATGAAACTTGAAAGCTAGCTCAGGAGTCTTATTATGTTTGAATGTTTATTTCTGCACTTCTTACTTCCTTTATTGTTCAGAGAAATAGTGTTATAAACCAGTGGTCCCCACAAGCTGCTCCACAAACTGGTGTGTCTTCAACATGAGCAGAGGGGCTTTGTAGAATGCAGAGACCCAGAAAGTTTGCAAGAAATCTGCACTACAATCAGATGCAGGATTCACACTGAGAACTCAGGGCCTGGGCCCCCTACAGTAGCACGTCAGGCCCGTCCCATTCCACAGCACACGGAGGAGTCAGGCAGCCCAGAGTCTGTCTGGGTCTGCAAGTCCCTTACTGGGTCTAGTGTTCAGCCAGGTTTGAGGAGAGGATGTCTGTCTCAAGAAGCCCTTCTTTGCCATCTAATGATGTGGACGTTGGTTTATTTTGTAATGAATCCTAATAGTAATAGATGTTAGTACAAAAGAAATAAATGATTCAGCCATCATCACTGAAGCATTTTTCTATGTTTGGCAAGGGGAGAGGAATTTCCCAATGAAGATGCCAAAATCATAGTCACCGTTCAGGAAGCATATCTTTATGCGCTAAAGAGTCATCACAAACTGTAAGAAAGACGTCAAATACTAATAGATTTCCTGAAGGACATGCATCAAGGCCAAGAATTTGAATAGGTCACTCATCCAGGAGGCAAAACCACTAGTAAATCAAAGCACAGGAATTCCACTTCATAAATGATTTTTTTAAAAAGATTAAATAGTGAGACGCCCTTTAAAGTCTGCCAAAGAAGTAAAACGCATGGCCTTTGGAATTAACCCCACCTGGGTTTGCTATCAACCTCCATACTCCCCCACCCCCCACGTGTGACCTTGGGCAGGTGAGGCCCGTCTCCTCATCTGAAAGATGGGGACCTTTTGGGGCCATTGTATTAACTGAGATGGAGAATGAAAGCACAGGCCATGGCGCACAGGGGGCCTGGTACATCTGAGCTGGGTCAACCACTGTACCGTAAGTCCCCTAATACGAACAGGTTCCATTCCAAGAGCACATTCCTAAATCCAGTTTGTTGGTAAGGCCAACAAAGTCAGCCTAGGCACCCAGCTAACACAATCAGCTTGATAGGACTGTACTGTAATAGGCTTATAATAGTTTTCACACAATACATACACAAGAAAACAAGCACGAAAAATAAACATTTTTAATCTGACAGTACAGTACCTTGAAAAGCACAGTAGTACAGTACCACAGCTGGCACACAGGGCTGGCATGCACATTCGCATCTTGGAAAGTTCGCGACCTGAAGTTTCGTATGTAGGGAACATTCTGTATGGCAGTGTTAAACTGCGGTGAAACCGTTCTGCGCGAACACTGCCCGCCTTTTGCAAGAAATCTGTGCTACAATCAGATGCGGGACTCACACTGAGAACCCAGGGCCTGGGCGCCCCCCACAGCTGCAGGTCAGGCCCACCCCAGCCCCACAGCCCCCCACCCTTGGTACCCTCCTCACTTCTGTCCTCGTTGCTGCCTCTCTGGTTGCCATTCCTGCTGCTTCCTTCAAAACAGGGCTCCTAAACCTGGACTGACTCGCCTGTAGCTGAAATCTAGCCTTTCCTTCCATTAAGAATGTCATGTTACCAATACCGATGACTCTGTCACCAGTGGAAATCACAGATGTTTTCATATTACATCACAATTGCTGCCAATTTCTCAGAATATCCTTTACAATTATCACCACCTTGAAATCAGGACAGTGATTAGAACTGCCACCAGACCCTGCTGTTTAATGTGTTCATAAAGAAGCATATGTATTGATATATCACAAGTTTTTATATTTTGATCATTGTATTTTAAGAAATCAGTTTCTGTGGTAATCCTGTATGCATGATTTTATGCATTTAGAAACACTTGCCCTGGGAAGGGACCCACAGCCTTCCCCAGACTGCTGAAGGGGTCCATGGCATAAAAAGGGTTAAGAACCCCTGCCTTAGAACCTCTGCAGTGGCTTCCATCATTCTCTGCATTTCGCAGATGAAAAAACGGAAGCTTGAAGAGGTTAGTCGCTTGTCCAGGGGCACCCAACTAGTGAATGATGCTGCTGCTGCTAAGTCGCATCAATTGTGTCCAACTCTATGCAACCCCATAGATGGCAGCCCACCAGGCTCCCCCGTCCCTGGGATTCTCCAGGCAAGAACACTGAAGTAGGGTGCCTTTCCTTCTCCAATGCATGAAAGTGAAAAGTGAAAGTGAAGTCACTCAGTCATGTCTAACTCTTTGGAACCATGGACTGCAGCCCACCAGGCTCCTCCATCCATGGGATTTTCCAGGCAAGAGTACTGGAGTGGGGTGCCATTGCCTTCTCCAACTAGTGAATGACAAAGCTTCAACTTAACCTTGGCATTTGCTGGAGCCACTGCCCAACCCATATGCTTCCCCTGTTTAGTCTTGCTCTGGGGCTGAGGACACGATACAGCTCTGGCATGGCCCCCGCACCCCAGGAGGTCCCCAAGCATTGGGGAGGCAGATTCCTGTGTAATCCTAACCCATGATTATAAGCCCTTTTCCTTATCAGCTCCAGGAGATGCCCTGATCTGATTCCTCTTTGGGGAATGGGGTACCCAGAGTGAGTCAAAGCTGGCTAGGGTGGATCTGAGACCTCAGTTGGGGTATCCTGACTTCGGAGATGGACAGTGGATGGAGCCAGTGATGAGTTCCTGAAAGCGGGCCCAAAAGCAGCTCCACCTGTCCAGCCAGCAAAAGTAAGGCTATGTCCAGGCCTGAGGGCGGAGACACCAGGAGAGAATGGGGGTAACCAGCTCCTAGCTCCGTGCCACTTCACACAGCTGTTAGAGATCAGAAAATATTCGTTGATGAACTGAATGAGTAATTGAATAGATAAACAGGTTCATCCTGGACCAAGCCAAGGCTGGATTGGCCAGGGGTGTCCTGTGGGGACAGAGCAACGACCAGCACTCTGCCAGTCTGTCATGACATCTTTGTTTTGTCCCTTCCGGCAGCACCTGGCCTCATTCACTGGTCTTCACCCCTGCAGAGAAGCTGCATCTCTTGCCATCAGAAAACCTGATCCCTGGAGACTTTCCCTGGGGATGGTGGTGGATGGGAAACCAGAGCTGGAAAAGCCTAGCCCTCAGGTCTGGGTGAGGACAGAAATGTGAGCCCCTTTGCACCTCCAAGAGCTACTTGCCTCCCCAAGAGAATATCCCTCATATGGAAGCCAGGTCTAGGTTCTGACGTCCAGACTGCCCAGGACCCCATTATTAATGCATTCATTCATTCATCCCACAAATGTTTAAGAGCTTCCCGCATGCCAGAAAGTTCTAGCACTGGGGATACAGCAGTGAACCAGAGAGACATGGTCTCCATTCTCATGGGTTCTTGAGGGGTTCTGGGAGACAGGGTGGGAGCAGACAGTAGAAAGATAGGTGAATGAACGAAAGAAGAAGAGAGTTTTTTAGACGGTGGCAAGTTCTGAGAAGCCAGTTCACGCAGGGTGGTGAGTTCACATGACCCCTGCGCTAAGGTTCACTTCTCTATTACAAGGAATACAGTTCTGCAAGGCATTTCAATCACATCTGAGGCCACTTCTCCCAAAGTTTGCAGAGATTAATAGCATTAAATTCATCACCTTTCACTAATGCAAACAACCATTCTCTGCCTGGATAATCGTAGCAGAGAAGGAAACTAAAAACGATATCCAGGTCAGACCCCAAAAAAGGAAAGACCTTGAATTGCACTGTTCTTAAAAGCACTTAAAAGGGATTGAATTAGAACTGAGACAAAAAAAAAAAAAAAAAAATTGGCCCCTGAATCCAACTCCCGCTGACACCAAGATAGAAAAATAGCTGAAGGAAAAGGATGTAGCATGTCAATCAAGTTATGATCATTTTCTTTTTAAAAAATGAGAAGCCCTTTGTTTTAAGAGGAGCAGGCTGGTAATTTGGCGGTGCGGAGGCAGCGTCAGAGAGAAAAGCTTTCATATTTCCAGACAGAAAGGATTTGGCTGCTGATAGAGAAGTGGAGGGTTGCATAATGAGATCCAACTCTGTTGAGGGTCTCCTTCCCAAAGAGAAGAGGGGGGTCCCAGCCGTCTGGCTGATTGATGGAAATCCAGGTAGGGCATGCCGAAACAGGTATGTACAAACTCCCTTTTGTTAGTAATCAAAGTCGGCTGAATGGGACTCCATCCTTTCTTTCTGATTCCTATGTACCAATCTGAGAGGCTCAGATGAAATGTGTTGCCTTACATTGGCACCAATAAGTCACACTATCTATGTTGTGACACACCGAATATTACTAATTGTCAATCATAAACCACAAGTCTTGTCAAGACGCTCCCTTCTCGACGGGCTGGTTCAAACCTGAAGTGATTTTTAATCAAGTGTTAATAATACAGCATCTGTCGGTGGACGGTGCGTTTATCAGGCAATCAGAAAAGTGAACCCATGACACGGCAGATTTTAACGTTTGCATTTTCCGTTCTTCCCAATTATCGGTGGGATTTCTGTCAGCGCTGAAAAGTGCACTGACATTATTTTTGCACGCGAACTTCACCAGGGAAGAGGGGGAAAGTGGCTGGCAGGCCTCCTGTGGCAGGGTGCCCCGCCCCGCCCTACAGGAGAGAGGCTCCCCACCCTTTAGGAGAGGGGCTCCCCACCTTTCAGGAAGCCTGCGATGGCCCCCGGGGGGAGAGGGAGGCTTTGGGTCTGGGGCAGAGGGGCTCCCACCACTGCAAGCATACCAGGATACTAGGAACGGTGGTGCTTCTTCCCATCACGTGGGTAGAAGTGGTCTGAGGAAGGCAGCTAGGTGGATCCCCTTGAAGACCCCTACCCATCAACTACATATACGCTTCCCTACCTAGCCAGGCAGCCAGGCCCTCCTGTGCCCAGGCACAGTCTGGATCACCATGCTCAGACATGAGCAAGAATTAGCCAGAGTTCTCATCTGTTTGTCTTTTTTCCGAGATTTCCCATGGTATGTGCTAGGGACTGCCATTCCACTGAACATGGAAGGAAGGGGCAAGGGAATAGGGGAGAGTGTCAGAGACACCTTATTCCTCCCCAAGGTGGGCACGACCCCCCTCCTTTCCTGCTGAAGCCCTGTCTGTGACCCCCTGTGGGCTCAGTAGCTGAGGTCTGTTTGCTGGCTTTGGCCTCCTTCCTATCCTGCTCTACAGCTCAGAGCCAGAAGGAACACTGATGGATGTCTAATCCAGTTCACTGCCTGGAATTCTGACGTTTAGCCATGCAACTTCTTCTTGCATGCCCCCAGCAACAGGACACTCATTACTCAGCAGATAGCCCCATTCCACTGTTACTCAGCTCTGGTTGTTAGGACCTTGTTTGTAACTTCCTCCTAGCTCCAAGTGAGATGTGTGGACAGTGTCTTGTCCCCCAGAGGAGCTGACTTGTTGCCCTCTAATGGGTTTGGGAGGCAACCCGTGGGCCTGGGGCTGTTGCTGAATTGGCCTGCTGGGTATGCCTGTTGAAGAGGGCTTCATCCCTTCACCCTTGGATTTCTCCCCAGCATCTGGCAGTGCCACCCCCTGGTCCATCTTGAAGCTCCCTCCACAGCTGGCCTCCAGGTTACCACAAGTAACTCCTTCCCCTGTCTGCCCCTGGCTGATGGTTCTCAGTCTCCATTTCTGCCCATCTCTTTAATGTAAGAGTTCTAGGCCTGGCTGGCTTCTCTCCTGACATCACATACATTCTGGGCAATTGTAACCACTCCCATGACCTCTCTCTCTCTCTCTTTTTTTTTTTTAACATTCACAAGTTGAGGACCTAATCCAGATTTTTTCCTCTGAACTCCATCTGGATAGCATATCACCTGGACATCCCATAGGCACCTAAAATCCAGTCTCAACAGAACGTCTTTTGGGGGAATCCCAGCTTAAGTGAAAAGCACCACCACTGTGTCCCCTATCCCCACATCAGGGGCTATGAGCCAGGCCTCCCCTACCTCCCAGGGCTGCTCCAGCCCTGTTGCCTTCCTAGCTTCACCCCTCACCATCCCCAAGGCCCTGCCTAAGCTCGATGCTCAGGGCTATTCTCCTGGGTGGAAAGAGTCCCCACCTCCTGCCATTTTCCTCTGGCCCATCCTTTACCCGGATGGTTGGAGTCATCTTTCCAAAACCCAGCTCAATACCCTTCCAGGGGCCCTCATGTCTGTAGAATTCAAAGCCCTGATCCTTGGGCTCCAACTAAATAGTGAGGATGGTAACGGTCACTCTCTAGCGCTGGAAGAGAGTAAATGAAGTGACGGACACGCAATGGACAGAGGACACGGAAAGCACCAGTTTCCTTCCTTGATCACCCAGAGGGACGATTTCTCCATGAAGACAATGCATTAGTTTTCCTGTCATTTTGCCAACAGATGGTAAGAACTTGTCATGTCTATGTGATCCAGCCTAGGACAAGACTCACAGTCTGGCTCCACAAATCCTCTTGACCAGAACGGGGCAAACCTGTCCTTCAATCTGTGGCATTTCTGAATCATTTCGAATTTTGCCTTCGCTCCCCCAAATCTGGGGAATCTGAGGCTGATCGAAATTTCCAGCCCCATTTTGCTAACAACAAAACATTACATTACATTACAACAACAAAACCCCATAGTTATCTATCACTGTGTAACCAGAGACTCTAAAACGTAGTGACTTAAAACAACAAACATTTGTTATCGCTCGGTTTCTTAGGCTACCCGGGCATGGCTCAGCTGGGTGATTGAGGCTCGGGGTCAGACTGCTGGCTGGGGCTGCGGTCCACAGACAGAGCTGGAGGCTCCCGTGTTTGCCTCAGTTCCTTTCCGATGGGCTGCTTTGTATGCTGCCTCAATGTCCTTGTGACATGGCAGCTGGCTTCTCCCACAGCAAGTGATGAGGGAGAGAAACCAAGATGGAAGCCACAGTCTTTCCCAACTTACTCTTGGACGCAGCAAACCATCATTTCCACCATAATCTACTGGTCACACAGACTGGTTACAATGTGGGCGAGCACTACCCAGCAGAGTGAATACCAGGAGACAGAGGTTCCTGAGGGCCATCTTGGAGGCCGGGTACCATGTCCTGCTCGATCCCCATGCCTGCTTCCAAGTGACACCCCACTATTTGCAAAATTCAGACAAGCACAGCCTTGAAAGGAAAGAACTTACACAGTGAAAAATAAGGCCAAAGGAGGGAGAAGCCCACAGAACAGGGAGACCAGAAGTCCAGATGAGAATGCCTCCAACTCAGTACCCAGCCCAGGGCAACTCACTGCCCCTCCAGGCCTCAGTGGCCCCATTTGGACAGTGGGGGGTGAGCCAGATGATGCTGAGATCTGTGAGATGCTGTGGTCCCACATGTCTGAGCTCTGGGATGGTGCTTCCTGAGGCCTTACATGTGCCCCGGGTATTGGCAACATCATTAGATGAACCTCTCCCCTGCAGGGGACCACTTTGCAGGGGTCAGTGTGCTGCCCAGTCTGGCCTGGTGGTTGCTCTCCATCACTTGGTTTCAGAGCCCCTAGGACTACAGTTTTCACATCTCTTTCCCACGTGTGACCGGCTGATCGGGGGCTGGAGAGGTGAACAAAAGGTCCTGTGGGTTGGGGAGGAGACTGGAAAGTCATCCCTGTTGTCGCCCAGGCCCTTCTCAGTTGGGTTGGCCAACTCCTTGGAGAGGACCTGCCCCTCTAAACCCTGGCCTGATAGCACAGGGGTCCCCAGAAGGGGCTGAGAGAAAGCCTGGCCCCCATGGCTCCTGCCTGTTTGTCTGTTGGGTCAGACCATGTTGCTGAGTCTGGAGAAGGAAATGGCAACCCACTCCAGTATTCCTGCCTGGGAGATCCCACGGATAGAGGAGCCTGGTGGGCTACACTCCATGGGGTCGCAAAGACTGGACATGATGGAGTAACTAAGCACTCGTGTTGCTGAGCATCTGTCTTGGCGTCCAACTGCGGCTGCCCAGCTGTGCTCCAGTCCCCACCCCACAAGGCCTCTCTCCTAGCATCAGCAGAGACAGACAGACAGAGAATTCCACCTTAGGGGGAGCCCATGGTGCCTCTCCAGGCTACCACACCTGGTTTCCTGCACACACAGATGCACAAGTCTATGAGCACGTGTGGACACAGACACACACATGAGTGGCACCCTCCTGGGACACCCCCAGACCCACAGAGGACCCCGTACTCCAGGGAGGCCTCTGGGTAGGTGAGAAGCACTGGGTCACCTCATGGGCATGGTAAGTTCAAGCTTAGTGGCCCACCGAAGGAGCAATACTTTACAATAAGAGGGAGGAAAACAGAAGAATTTTTAATAAAATAAAATAAATAAACCATCATGGGAAAAACCAGAGCTTGGTTGGACTTGTTACACTAGTCTTACAGTTTAGTGTTGCTTTTATTTTTAATCTTGTATGCACCCTCCCTCCACCCTTTTTGGCCCTCAGGGCCTCTATGAGTCCTAATCAGGTCTGCAGTGTGGGTTAAAGAGGGGCAATGCCTCAGCCCAGCCTGCTACCCTCTCTGTCCTCAATTCCACACTGCCCCAGCTCCATCGAGGTGATCCTGGCTGCAGAACAGCCTTGGGCTCTGCTCCCAGGGTTCCCCACTCCACAATGGTCACCCACTCTGAAGGCACCACTGCCACCTCTGAAGACAATACAAGTGGATCCGTTTTACTATACACAGTTTGACCATCTGACCTTGGAGGTGATCCATTATTACTAAGTTGAACCCAGATGTCCCGTCCTTCTGCTCATTTGAATGAACCCTAAAAGCTTTGAGTCTGTTGGTTGAGTTGGGAGAGAGAGATTAACTGAAGCACAGAAGCCTTCCAGGCATACATGGGGATGGACCAGTGGGACCCACTTGGTCGGGATGGGTGCCGAACCAAATGCCGCAGCTCGGTCCTCAGGGTCCTCTGCTAAGTCCATTGCCACCATCACTGGGGTTGTCCTTCCTCTAATACTCTGGTCTTGTGAGATCCCACCCTTCCCTCTAGTCCCCCAGAGCAGAGCTGAGCCAGGCACCTCTAAATAGAGTTGGAGGCATAATGACTAAAAAATAAATACAGGTAGCAACGAGCCTGAAAAAAAAAAACAACAAAACCAAGTTTCCAAAGATTAGCTTTCTGGTACTAAACTAAATTCATCCATTGCTGAAGTTCCTTGCTCTTGCTGCCTGTCCCCTAGGGCGCTTCCATCTGCTGCATACCACATCCTCCAAAACAAGCCCCCACACACTGAGCATTCCACCTCTCAGACCCAGCGAGGTCTTTGTCCTCTGTTCTGTACCAAGGGCCGGGGCAGCTGTCAGTCCTCCCTGGCCAGGTCAATAGCTCCACCCTGCTTGGTGCTGGCTATGAGGTCTTGCTCAGGCAAGTGACTCCCACATTCAAGGAAGCTGTACTTGTTGGGTCTTTTTGGTTGAAAGTAACAGAAACATAAATGTGAGCTTAAGTAGGAAAAGGAGATACAGTTTTAGGATAGGCTATCTCATAGAACCCAAAGGTTTCCGAGAGGATCTGAAACTGGGAGCTGGGCTTTCTCTGCTTCCTGTCTCTGCTTCTTCCTTCTCCCGGTCTGCCCATTAGTCTTGCTCAATCTCCAGGTTATATGGGAGAAGATAACTGTCTCACTCTTCTTGAGCACCCACACTGTAGATCCAGTTATCCTCCAACACTATCAGACCTCTGTTAATCTGATTCCAGAGTCACAAAGGGGAAGACTCTGACCTGCTGAGCTGTGGTCTGGTCAACTATGGCCAGAGGGTGGCCCGAAGTAGCATCACTATGGCTCTGGGGACCCACTCCTGTGCCTCAGAGAGCAGATCTCCAAGAACAGTGATCACTGTTATCAGAGCAAAAGATTCTGCTGACATTACCCCCTGCCAGCATGGAGCCCAGGACACCATATTGCTGCCACCCCCATGAACATCCCACACCTACAGGGAGAGAAATACACTTCGGGGAACAGGAAGACTATTCTTTTGTGAGCTCTGATCAGGTTGCCACCTCAAGACACAGAGCCACCATCTCTACCATTCCCCAGAAGATGTAAAATAAATACCATCTCAAAGGCCTAAGCTGAAAAATACCCGTAAAAGTTATGTGGATGGTGCCAGAAAAGCATGACTTGTTCAAGGTCACAGAATGAGAAAGTAACTAAGGTAGGACTAGGACTTTGCCTCTCAGTCTAGTACTCTGTCCACTATGAGATGAGCTGCCTCAGCAAGAAGGATTCTCTGTGACAAAAGAGAGCTCAAAAGGCTTGTCAGGGGCCACCAAGGATCACTGGAGGCAAACTAATAGTCATGCTTCTCTGGTGATGGAAACATGTAAGGACATTTTCATGGACCGCTGGAGAAATTTAGCAGGGACAAGAGGTATACCTGAGCCTTGATTCCAGGATGAGCCCTCTCTTGCCCCTCTGAGCCATGCAGCAAAAAGAGGGATTGTACACACACACACACACACACACACACACACACACACTCATTCACTCACTCACTCTCTCATTCACCAATTAATCTGGTTTATCAGCCCACTAAGTTTCAAAGCATCCTATGGATGGATACTCCAGGTGGAATAGAAAACTTAGGGTCTCCTCTGAACTAAAAACCCATGAAAAAGTGAGAATGACTGGATTCAGAGAAGTCAATCTGACCCCCAAGAGTCAGTAATTTCCAAAGCAAAGTAGACCATCAAAATTGATCTAAAACCCTCAGAACCCTCCCAGCTTTCCTTAGGGATGGCCAAGTGCTGGGAGCTGTCCAATGTGCTGACCTGGCTGGCCCTTTCTCTAGACCTTAAGGCTCTCTCACCATCTATCCTGAAATTTGCCCTATGAACTTGATCAGAGGAGTCTTGGTTCAACAGTAACCCTGCAGGGGGTTGAATGGAATGGTGTAGACAATGGGCCCACGTAGCCCCTAGTCACCAAAACCAGGCTTTGGGCCAAGGGAACTCTCTCACCCCTGACTCCTTCCAGGCTTCCTTGCAGAACCATCCCCAACCTCCCCAGAACAATGTCATGAATTTTTCCTCCTTGATGAACTTCAAAGTCTTTTAATGACTCTTCATAAAGGAACAGTGGGGCCAAAAGTTGAGCAAAGGAGATGATTAAAGTACCTTATTAAAAGCAGCCTTGTAGAATTCTCCACATGAAAGCAAGCACCATTATGAGGGCTTATCCTTATAAATGACGCTTCGCTTTTGCGAACATGCTGAAACCTGATTAGAGTGACAAGCACTGACTGATACTGCAAACCTGTTAATAACATGAAAATTAGAAGAGGCTCATGCAAAGAAGGGAGATTAATTTAGCCGGAGTACATCTCGCGCAAATTGCAAAGTTGTGAATATGTTCTCAGATAATGAGCCTTCCCAGTCATCAGCTCACTTGTCATTTTCTGTAATTAATGTTAAGGAAGACGCCTTCCTGATGGTTCGTATTACTCATATACCAAGAAAATTTCTTCAGAGAAATAATTTACATTTATTATCATCGGTCTGTTTGTGTGGTTTATTTCGTGCTGGAGTAATTTATTGCAGGACCGTTTGCCATGCCTTGATTAGTCGCTCGTCAGGACGGGATGTAATTTTTTTTGCTTGATGGCGACGTCTACACTTGACAGTAGTGTAACACTTCTTCTTGTCTCTGGGTGGGTTTTTTTCACTTAAATAAACTTTGGGGCTGAGTGCCCCAGGCTGTCTTCCCACCGGCCGCAGCCTCAACACACAGCTTGCCTGCCTGCCTCCAGATCAGCAAGGAATTCAACACTGAGACTGCTTGGAATGTTCCAGGCCATCCGCCTCATCTATCCCTGGTTACAGCTTAAATCTGAGAGTTTATTTCACCCTTTCTCATTCCATTCCTGCTCGGGATGAAGAGAGGTTTGCTCTCTGCTCTCAACTCCACACTTTCTAAGCTATTTCTCTTCTCCCTCAGGCTACATTCTATTGGAAATTTCTCTGCAATTGCTTTTTACCCCCCATACCTGGTTGTATATTTCTTTCAAAAGCCTAAAAATAAGAGGAAACGCTACAGATGAGGCTTTGTTTCCAAGGCCAGGCAAATCTTTAATTCCATGTTGAATTTCATTGCCTGGCAACATAGCACCGAGGAATATGTCTAGTGAATTCAGCTACCCCACCCCCATCTCTTTTTCAGGTCCCACAGGACCCAGAATCTCAGGAGGAGGGGATCAGAAAAGAGATCCTTGTAGAACAGATCTGAATGCGTCTCAGCGTGACATCTTGAGCTGCCTTTTGCTCTGGGCTCACCTGCTATGCATCCTGAGTCCTCATGGAACAAGGATGCTAAAGAAGTGACTCTCTGGGATGATTCCTTCACTGTTCTCTCTGTCCGGCTTCCACTGAGCTTAAACAAAATGGCCCTCCTGGGTGCTTTGGGTGCATATCTAATGCACTGAGCTCTTTGGGTGGGTCAGTTCATTGGATCTTCAGAACCACTGGATGTCAGTATTATTGGACTGTTCTATAGGTGGGGAACCTAGGGATCAGGAAAGTCAAGCAATTTGCTTAAGGGCCCAAGGCTGTCAAAAAGAACCACCACCATCGTCATCATCGCTGACACTGACTGTGCTGAATATCTCATAGAGAGATATGACTGTGGTTCCCATTTTACCTATGAGAAAACTGAGACCCAGAGAGTTTAACTCACTTGCTCAAGGTCTCAAAGCCAGTAAGTAGTGGAGCTGGGTCTGACATGCTCCAAAACTTCATAGCAGGTGCCCACTCCACTCCACCATCTCTCCAGAAACACAGCCTTCTCGATGGGATCTTCTCTCTCCTTCCCCCAGTCACCTCATTTCCTTCCCCAGGTCCGAACTTGAGAAGCATCCTGCCAATCTCCCCAGCAGGGGTGGCCAGGCCGTGAAATGCACAAACAGAGGCAGTTAGCGTGAGTTACTGACCCCTGCACTGCAAATGAGGCAGACGATACAGATCAGGGTTTGCAGACAGAGATAATGATTTTTTTTATTGGACGTCTTCATCCCGAACCAGTGGCGTGGCGCTGGGTCGGCCAGCAGCGCACTGCTGGTGTCGGTTAATGATAATCTATATTTATAAAACGATAGTCCATCAAAGTGGGATGAATATTTTAGAAGCCACGGACAAATCAAATTGTCTTTGTCAAATGGGTGCGTGCTCTGGCACTGAGCGTGTTTTATGGCTCTTTCTGGGGTGAGAACTAAAGGGTTCTTCTCGCTGGCTGGAGCGCAGGCTGCCCCTCATCGTGGCTGGGAGATGAGGGCTGTGTTTCTACTATTTTAAAAAACCCAATGAGCTGTGGAGATTGACATTAGTGCCAGAGAATTGTACTTTGTTTGATGAAGTTAACAAATAACGAATGAAATGGCATATGTGGTGTCTTTGTGGGAAAGAGTCCATTTATACTTGGAGAAATAAATTAGTTCCTTTGGAAGTCTGGATAGGGAGGGAGGCAAGGAGGCAGGAGACAGGCTGGGGGCCCTGGACTTCAGAGAGGAGATGGAGCGGTGGCAGGATCTGGGGAGGACAAGGGGAAGAGGAGACAAGGGGCGTGTGCTAGGTCTGCACATCGCCTCCAGGCCGAGCAGAGGTACTGGGGCAGAACCCCAGTCCCCAGAGTCAAGAACTCCTGCCCTGTCACAAAACCAGCTGGGCAAGTCACATCACCTTTCCAAGCCTCAGTTTTCCCATCTGCCCAATGGGAAGAATAATATCTCCTCCACAAGTCATTAAATGAATGGCTGGCCCAAGTAAAACCCCTCCTAGTCAGCAGCACACAGTTGCTTAACTGCATGTGAGTTCCTTTCTTCTGCCCCATAAAGTGGGGTCCATGCTGTAGGAACTCAGCCACTGGCCTGCCAGCATCGGTGCTCTGTCCTGTAGGACAATGTTTACAAAAATAATAGGTACCATTCACTTAAAGTCTTTCATGTGCCAGGTGCTATACTAAGCACTTTATACACATTTAATTTTCTGAAGACTCTACATTTAATTTTCTGAAGACTCTACATCAGCTCTGTCCAATACTTGTTGGTGTTGTTGTTTAGTTGCTCGGTCATGTCTGACTTTGCAACCCCATGGACTGTAACCTGCCAGGCTCCTCTGTCTATGGGATTTCCCAGGCAAGAATACTGGAGTGGGTTGCCATTTCCTTCTCCATGGAATCTTCCTAATCCCGGGAATGAACCTGCATCTCCTGCATGGCAGGCAGATTATTTACCTCTGAGCCACCAGGGAAGCCTAATAAAATATTGGATTGGCCAAAGAGTTCTTTCAGGTTTTTCCATAAGGTGATGCAGAAAAACCCAAACAAAAACCCAATATTGGCTAACCTAATATAATGTGAACCACATACATAATTTTTTAAGTAAAAATAGGGGAAATTAATTTGAATAATGTTTTCTAACCCAAATAATACAAACTACTGTTTCAATGTGCAGTTAATATTGAAAGTATTGATGAGGCCATTTCACATTCTTTGTTCATACAAATCTGTGCATTTCATGTTTACAGAACCTCTTGATTGGGCTCATTGCATTTCAAATGTCCAATAGCCTCATGTGAGTAGTGGCTACTGAATTTGAAAGCACAAAAACAGTACATTTCCACCATTATCCGAAAGTCCTACTGGAGAGTGCAGCTCTAGGAGATGTGTATAATTTGTTGTTCTGTTGCTAAGTCATATCCAACTCTTTGTGACTCCATGAACTGCAGCACACCAGGCTTCCCTGTCTTTCACCATCTCCCAGAGTTTGCTCAAATTCAACTGTATACAATTATTATCCATGTTTTCAGATGAGGAAGGAAATGCAGTGAGGCCCAAGGCCACACAGCTGGGAAGTGGCAGAGCTGGGAAGTTGAGTCTGTCTGTCACCAAAGGCCAGGCTCGCTTAGATACACCATCTCCAGAAATCCTGATGGCCATCTGCCTCCCTCAGGGCCCCAAGTGCTGGCCAGCTGACCTCTGATCGCAACTGCTTAAGACATCCTAACTTACCTCAAGAGGCCTGGAGACAGAGCATAAAATAACCTATATCTGGATCACCCATCACGACATACCAAACCACCCAATACTTAGTGGCTTAAAGCAACCACCAGTTCATTTCTCACAATTCCGGGTGGGTGAGGAATCAAACTACCGCACAATGGCGCTCATCTCACACACTAGTAAAGTAATGCTCAAAATTCTCCAAGCCAGGCTTCAGTAGTACGTGAACTGTGAGCTTCCAGATGTTCAAGCTGGTTTTAGGAAAGGCAGAGGAACCAGAAATCAAATTGCCAACATCCACTCGATCATCGAAAAAGCAAGAGAGTTTCAGAAAAACATCTACTTCTGCTTTATTGACTACACCAAAGCTTTTGACTGTGTGGATCACAAAAAACTGGAAAATTCTGAAAGAGATGAGAAAACCAGACCACCTTACCTGCCTCCTGAGAAAGCTGTATGCAGGTCAAGAAGCAACAGTTAGAAATGAACATGGAACAACAGACTGGTTCGAAATCAATAAAGGAGTATGTCAAGGCTGTATTTTGTCACCCTGGTTATTTAACTTCTATGCAGAGTACATCATGCAAAATGCCAGGCTGGAGGAAGCACAAGCTGGAATCAAGATTGCCAGGAGAAATATCAATAATCTCAGATTTGCAGATGACACCACCCTTATAGCTGAAGAACTAAAGAGCCTCTTGATGAAAGTGAAAGAGGAGAGTGAAAAAGTTGGCTTAAACTCAACATTCAGAAATCTAAGATCATGGCATCTGGTCCCATAACTGAATATATAATTGAATCCCTGTCCATCAGCAACTCCCAGAGTTTACCCAAACTCATGTCCATTGAGTCAGTTATACCATCCAGCCATCTCATCCTCTGTCATCCCCTTCTCCTCCTGCCCACAATCCCTCCGAGCGTCAGGGTCTTTTCCAATGAGTCAACTTCTTCTCATGAGGTGGCCAAAGTATTGGAGTTTCAGCTTCAGCATCAGTCCTTCCAATGAACACCCAGGACTGATCTCCTTTAGAATAGACCGGTTGGATCTCCTTGCAGTCCAAGGGACTCTCAAGAGTCTTCTCCACACCACAGTTCAAAAGCATCAATTCTTTGGCGCTCAGCTTTCTTCACAGTCCAACTCTCACATCCACACATTAAGTACCTTGGTCTTAAGGACAAAACATTCTTAATATTTAACCATTTCTTTGTTTCCTCCATTTAAGATGTGGTTAAACATAATCATTTCCTTTAAACTCATTGCATCCCTCTAAATGTTTGCCTTCTGAGCCCAGCACTGCCCACGTCTAGAATGATACGGCTGGAACAGAGGAAACTGAAATGCAGATCTGAAACCAGAAGCAGCCTGGGTCCAAATCACGTCCTGAACTTTAAGACCTGGGAGGCTGGTAATGAGACTTCAGCCTAGCGTAAGCCTGTAGCTCCCAGCCACTGGGCGGAGCCCTGGATCTGACGGAGGACCGCCTTCTCTCCCCTAGCTCTGCACACACACCCCTGGCTACTTCTTTTACATTGCAGCCTGGTTCCTGCACTAGAAGTCACTTGATAACCATATTCATCCTCTCCTGACCATAGCTTTTCAGGCAATGGAGTTTCTGGGTCCACAGACCCCCCTGAAAGACTCCTGGTTCTTACCAGTTGCCCCCGTCTGGATTCCACGCCAGCTGCATTTCCTGACTCTTAACCTCCCCACCTCCCAGGGCCTGGGCAGTGGCCCTGTGGCTCCCATGGCTGACCACATTCACCACTCAACACCCACTGCCTTTTTGGCTGAGAAGTCTCCCCAAACACACCAGTGGATATCCAAGCTCCCTGCTCCATGCCTGAGGCAGAATGGTCTATCAGTTATGAGAATGGCTGTTGATATAAATCTTTTTAGTAAGGATAGATGGTAGTAAGGATAAAATGCACAGCCAGTGCTCAGCAAGGTGCCTGGCATAGAGTAACTACTCAATAATTTTACTGATTTTCACAGGAGCCCCTCACTCTTGGAAGTCTAGCACATTGATTAGCAAGTAGCTCAGCAGGGCGGTGTCCACCTGGGTGGGTGGTCAGTAAAGGAAAGAATAAATGAAGGTGTTTGGAAATGTATGAAGGTTTTTCACAAGACATTTAGAAGTCATATTGGGGTCAGTTTTCATTCCAATCCCAGAGAAAGGCAATGCCAAAGAATGCTCAAACTACCACACAATTGCACTCATCTCACACGCTAGTAAAGTAATACTCAAAATTCTCCAAGCCAGGCTTCAGCAATACATGAACCGTGAATTTCCAGATGTTCAAGCTGGTTTTAGAAAAGGCAGAGGAACCAAAGACCAAATTGCCAACATCTGCTGGATCATGGAAAAAGCAAGAGAGTTCCAGAAAAACATCTATTTCTGCTTTATTGATTATGCCAAAGACTTTGACTGTGTGGATCACAATAAACTGTGGAAAATTCTGAAAGAGATGGGAATACCAGACCCCCTGATCTGCCTCTTGAGAAATTTGTATGCAGGTCAGGAAGCAATAGTTAGAACTGGACGTGGAAAAAACAGACTGGTTCCAAATAGGAAAAGGAGTTCGTCAAGGCTGTATATTGTCACCCTGCTTATTTAACTTCTATGCAGAGTACATCATGAGAAACGCTGGGCTGGAAGAAGCACAAGCTGGAATCAAGATTGCCGGGAGAAATATCAATAACCTCAGATATGCAGATGACACCATTCTTATGGCAGAAAGTGAAGAAGAACTAAAAAGCTTCTTGATGAAGGTGAAAGAGGAGAGTGAAAAAGTTGGCTTAAAACTCTACACTCAGAAAATGAAGATCATGGCATCTGGTCCCATCACTTCATGGCAAATAGATGGGGAAACAGTGGAAACAGTGTCAGACTTTATTTTTCTGGGCTCCAAAATCACTACAGATGGTGACTGCAGCCATGAAATTAAAAGATGCTTACTTCTTGGAAGGAAAGTTATGACCAACCTAGATAGCATATTGAAAACCAGAGACATCACTTTGCCAACAAACGTCCGTCTAGTCAAGGCTATGGTTTTTCCAGTGGTCATGTATGGATTTGAGAGTTGGACTGTGAAGAAAACTGAGCCCCAAAGAATTGATGCTTTTGAACTGTGGTGTTGGAGAAGACTCTTGAGAGTCCCTTGGACTGCAAGGAGATCCAACCAGTCCATTCTGAAGGAGATCAGCCCTGGGATTTCTTTGGAAGGAATGATGCTAAAGCTGAAACTCCAGTACTTTGGCCACCTCATGCGAAGAGTTGACTCATTGGAAAAGACTCTGATGCTGGGAAGGATTGGGGGCAGGAGGAGAAGGGGATGACAGAGGATGAGATGGCTGGATGGCATCACTGACTTGATGGACATGAGTCTGAGTGAACTCCGGGAGTTGGTAATGGACAGGGAGGCCTGGGGTGCTGCGATTCATGGGGTCGCAAAGAGTTGGACATGACTGAGCGACTGAACTGAACTGAACTGAGGCATCCTGAATGCAGCCTGCCAGGTTGAGAGACAGAGAACCAGGAATTACTTGAGTTGTTCAGTTTAAAACTTAAAAAAAAATTGTTTTAACTCAAGTTCATTATAGAAAAATCCATTTTTCCATTTTTAACATAGCAAATGTTACTGTACAAAATTACACTAAAGTAAACAGCATAATCATCCCCAGCTGCAACAATTCTCAACTTATGGGCAGTCTTTTTTTTTTTTTTTGGTCGTTGATGGTTTTATCTCTTAAATCTTTTTTTTTTTAATTTAATTTTATTTTTTAAACTTTACATAATTGTATTAGTTTTGCCAAATATCAAAATGAATCCGCCACAGGTATACATGTGTTCCCCATCCTGAACCCTCCTCCCTCCTCCCTCCCCATACCATCCCTCTGGGTCGTCCCAGTGCACTAGCCCCAAGCATCCAGTCAACTTATGGACAGTCTTATTTCATCTATAATTCCCACTCTTGATTCCTAGTTAAGTTTGAATCAAATACCAGACAAGCTATCAACTCGTTTGTTCTTTCAGCTGTATTTCTACAAAACTTTTTAATGACCAAATACTATTATCATACCTAAAAATTAATAATAGTTTTAACCATGATAAAGTCTAATCAGTTTATATTCATCAAATTGCTTTATACATTTTTCATACAGTTTGCTTGAATTACAAACTGATATATGGGGGCTTCCCTAGTGGCTCCACAGTACAGAATCCACCTACCTGCCAATGCAGAAGCTGTGGGTTCAATCCCTGGGACAGGAAGATTCCCTGGAGAAGGCAATGACAACCTACTCCAGTATTCTTGTCTGGAAAATTCATGGACAGAGAAGCCTGCCGGGCTACAGTCCATGGGGGTCACAGAGAGTCGGAAACGACCGAGCAACTAACAACAGCAACAAAGTCTATACATAGGGGCTTCCCAGGGGGCTCATTGGTAAGGAACCCGCCTGCCAATGCAGGAAATGCAGGTTCAATCCCTGGGTCAGGAAGATCCCTTGGAGTAGGAAATGGCAACCCACTCCAGTATTCTTGCCTGGGAAATTCCATGGACAGAGGAGCCTGGTGGGCTATAGTCCATGGGGTCACAAAGAGTTGGACATGACTTAGCAACTGAGCATGCGCACAAAGACTGTGTATTTGAACTGATGGGCACATCTCTTTGGTTGCTTTCACTTTGTAGCTTCTGCTCTGTTCTTTCATGTCTTTCTAATGCTTCATTGAAAAAACCAGATCATTTGTCCTATAGAATATCCCACTAGTCTGGATTTTGCTGATTACATCCCCGTAGTCTCATGCAGCGTGTTCCACCACTCCCTACATTTCCTATCAGTTGGTAGTTGCTCTAGAGGCTTGATTAGATTTTATTTTTTGGCAGCACTATTTTATGAGTGGTGTTGCTCCTCCCATCAAGATATATATATATATACATATACATATACACACACACCTAGTTATATTCTTTCCTTTTGGAAGTGTTTGCAGCTATTGAAACTTGTTGCCTAGATCCATTATTTTCTTAGAGGTTACAAAATAATGACATTCTAGTTTATTACTCCTTCTTCACTTATTATCTGGGTACTTCTATAAAGAGGAATTTCCTTTCATCAATTAACTGGTTACCTGAGGAAATACTATGTTAATGGCAAGATGAATACTTGATTCTGTCCTTTATTTACCACTTTTCAAAATAATGCTAACTTCTTCCAAAAGTGACCTATTAATATGAGTTGGTTTTTTAAAAGTCATTATGAACTGATGGATTTAAACATATTTTTTTCTGTTTCAGCCCATTGCAGCTATTATCCTTATTTGTGTTCAAACTGACCGATTAATGGCCATGGGAGCCTTTTCCAGATTTGCTTCAAAGTCCTTTTGAATAATCTTAGGAGCATTTGATATGCCTTTGCTTTCTGGAAAGACAAACTAGTCCAGTCTCATCTTGTACACTTCTTACCCTAATCCTGGGATCAATCATTTATCCAATAAACCCTGCTTTCTTTTAGGGGAAACTGGCATTTAGAGACCATACTCTGAATACTAGGAATGTTCATAGCTACTCAGTTGTTCACCATTTTCAATGCTTTTCAGGGGGCAGAGATGAACAATGTGGAGTTTTTTTTAAAGAGAATTTAAAAAATAGTTTTATTTCTTTTTGGCTGTGCTGGGTCTTTGTTACTGTGCTGGCTTTTCTCTAGTTGTGGTGAGCAGGGTTATTTCCAGTTGTAATGCGCAGGCTTCTCATTGCAGTGGCTTCTCTCCTTGCAGAGCACAGGCTCAGGGCACACAGGTTCAGTGGCTGAGGCTCCTGGGCTCCAAGCACTGGCTCGATAGTTGTGGTACACGGGCTTGGTTGTTCCACTGCATGTGGGATCTTCCCAGATCAGGGATTGAACTGTGTCTCCTGCATTGGCAGGTGGATTCTTGACCACTGAGCCACCAGGGAAGCAAGGAAACATGGTTTTTTGTTTTTAATTTCTAGATAAAATGCATCCTGAATTTTTTTATCACTTCCAATTCAAATTCAGGACTGCGAGGTCTTTAACTTCATACATCTTACATCTGCTTTCCTTTCTCCCATGCAAAAATTTCTAGTCCTCAGACAGTGACATAATTCTCCACTTGCTTTATCTTACCATATGCACACAATGGCCTCAGAATGACAGGAATAACACTTTACCAACAATGTGATTACTGAAATCAATTTTAATACAAAAAATATACAGCCAAAATCCCATATTTTAAAGTCACTTGAGATTGCTCCTCTTTCTGTGATCATGCTACCAACTGGATACATATGTAGGTTCTCTTCGGCAAGTCATTTCAGCTCCCACAGCCTCACTTTCCTCATCTATAAAATGGGGATAGGGCTTCCCAGGTGGCTCAGTGGTAAAGAATCCACCTGCCAATGCAGGAGATGTGGGTTTGATCCCTGGGTCAGGAAGATCCCCTGGAGGAGGAAATGATAACCTTCTCCAGTATTCTTGCCTGGGAAATCCCATGGACAGAGGAGCCTAGCAGGCTACAGTCCATGGGGTCCCAAAGACTCAGACACAACATAGCGACTAAACAACAACCAAAAATGGGGATAAAAGAAACTCCCTAGCAGAACTGGTGCATTAAGAGATGTCCCAAACAGCCCAGGTACCACCAGTATGAGGACAAACGCGGCCCTGCCAACACAGATGTTAGACTGACACTAAGCACTCACCTGCCGTTGCAGGGTGCCCCCCACCCAGCGTACACACGCACGCACACACACACACATACACACACACACACACGCCAGAGTGAGTAATATAACACACGTGCATTGCTTGCTGCAGCCACTCAAGGGGCACTTTGTAGGTATCATCTGGTTTCATTCCCACAGCAGCCCCATGAGGCAGGTATTCTTAATACCCCTACTTTGCAGAAGAGGAAATGAGGGGCAGAATTGAGAAATAATTTGTCTAAGACCACACAGCTAAGAAATGGTGGTGCCAGACCTGGGCACTCTGGTTCCAACATCCGTGGTCCTGATCTCTAGGCTTGCCTGTCTCAATAGTGAGACCCTCAACCTCCGGGGTGTCCCACAAGTGTGAGAGCCAGTCCTCTCGAGGCTTCTACCTTCTCGCTTCCTCTAAACAAGGGAGGTATCCCCTGCAGGTCTCCTCTGCTGCCCCTCTGCCCACGACCTCTGGCATGAGGTCCCCACTCTAGCACATGGCATCCTCCAATGTGGCAGCTGCCAGAGCCCTCAGGGGGCAGACACTGCCCTGGGGTCTCTGGTGGGGACGGGGGGCATGGAAAGCCACCTCCTATGTGGTGGGTACTCCATCAGTGGAAGCCACGTCCTTATTGCTTTGCAATCCCCCAAAAAGACTAGTGAGTGTCAGGACTTGGATTTGAACCCTAAAGCCTGTGGCCTGGAAGCTCACACCCTGACCTAGCCTGGGGTGAAGACAGCAGGCTTTCCTTTCTACCAAGACACTGAGGAGGGTGTGGTCCCTTGTCTCCAAGATGCTGTCACCAAGTCCTTCCCTGGCTAGACCTGCACACCACTCTCCCACCAAGAGCCAGCGCCCAACACCCCCACCCCCACCTTGAGCCTGGGTTGATCTGTGACAACTGCAACCAGCAGAAACTGGCAGAGGTGATGTTCAGCCAAGTCCAGGCCTAGACTTCAGAGGACAGGCAGGTTCCAATGAAATGCTCACTCTGGGAAGCGAACACCATGCAGGAAGGTGCACTATGTACCCCAAGATGACCATCTTCTAAGAAAGCCCAAAAAGCAACAGATAGCATGCTGGCCCAGCTCCCTGTCTGGCCATCTCGGCTCAGGTGCCCACCATGTGAGTAAGGCAACCACCTGGGCCTCTCAGCCCTCATAGATGCCATGCAGAGATGATGTGAGGCTTCAGATGTGCGGTCCCAGCCGAATCATTCCAGCATCTCCAGCCCCGGACACAGGGACCAGAGGAGAGTCACTTCCTCCGTTCCCTGCCTGACCCACGGGTGTCTGCCTGAGCTCCCAATCTGCAGAACCATGAACAACATAAAACGGTTATTTTACTATTTTACACCCCTCTGTTTTGAGGTCATTGGTTATGTAGCAGGGTGACCAGAGCAGGGGGAAAGAGGCCTGACCAGCCATGCAGCTGGGATGATGGGAGCCCTAGGGAGCAGCCCCAAGTGGTTGGAGACCTGCCCCAGGGGTGGCAGGACGCTGAAGTGGTTGGAGAAGAGAGGCCCGCCCCAAGCATGTGGTTCTATCAGCACCACTGCCAAGGACCATTTCCCAGGGAGTGGCAGGAGGCCCTAATCCAATGCAACGAGCTTGTTCAAAGTGCCAGCACCCCTTTCTCAGGCTCCCCAGCGAAGGTCTCCACTTGGTGGCTTCTACTCGCCTGAAGACAAAACTGAGAAGGCCTCCCGGCTAAGGGGGCCCATTGGAATCTCCAGTGTGTTGGTGTGGGGGTGGACCCCGGGCCCGCTTCCCCAGCGTTCCTTAGGCAAATGCTCAGAGCCCGGGAGGCCCCTCCTTCACAACCACATGGGGGCCTCACACGTCCCGATCCAAGCACACAGGACCCTCTCACCGCCATGTGAGACTTCCCCAGAAAGAGACAGAGATGTAAAGAGCCAGAGATGGAGAGAGAACCTGAGCAAGACAAACACAGAGGCAGAGGTAGAGACAGAGACACAAAGAGAGAGACAGAGAAAAGAGACAGAGAGAGACAGAAAAAGAAGAAAAAAGAGTCAGAGAAAGAGACAGAAATGCAGAGGAAGGAAAAGGGAAAGAGAGACGATGAGAGGAAGAGAGAGACAGAAGGGCAGAAACAGCCAACGAATGAAGGAGGAGATGCCCGGTGAGATAAAACCCCAGAGAGATGAAACATCAGCAGAGGCCGAGGCGGGGGTGGGGGGCGGGGGTGGGGGCAGGCTGGTGGTCCAGCTCCCCCGACACGGGCTTTACCACTGACTGCCCCCCACCCCACTCTGAGTTGTTCGTGTTCCCCCAGCGCTCCCTGCACCTCAGCCCCCCAGCTGTGCCAGCTCCCCCATGCGGGGCAGATGGGCCCCGTTCCCAGGAGGACCAGGCAGGACCCCAAGCCTCCATGTGTGCCCTCTCGTCACCCAACCCACATCTCCAAGCCCTTCAAACCCCAGAAAAGCCACCACCTCCAGGATGCCCTAGCAAGCTGCCCCCACCCCTGGTTCACCTCTCCCCACAAGGTCGAGTCCCAGGGTAGGGACCAGCCCCAGCTGTCACCCAATGCCCCCTCTGTGGCCCTGGGGAAAGTTCCCTGGGGCACCATAGTAAGGGACAGCAGCAGGTTCAGGCCAGAGGTCCAGAGGGCCCAGAAAGCCACTTCCTAGGGAGGGTCTCCCCCGTCACCCTCCTCCCCCGCTCCCCTCCCTGCAGTGGATGGCGGTGTAAAACCAAGAGGGCCCCCCTGAGCAGGCTCCATAACTCAGCCAGCCAGCAGAGGCCGATATTTAAATCATAGCTTACTTTGCTTTGTGTGAGGGAATTTATTAGCCTACCACATAAATGTTTTATTCATTAGGCCACGTAAATAATGCATGCCTGTTTCCATGGAGACGTAACCCTTCCGCTCCCAGAGCCCAGGCCTGCCCCAGCCTCCCCACCTTTGTGTTATCTGGCCAGCCCCTGGTTCTGAATCTGCACAACAGCAACAAGACCACCAACAAAGCACAACCATAATCAATACTATTATTATTATCATCCATCACTTCCTCAGCCTCTGGGAGCCAGACTCTGTGCCCAGTTCTTTTCTTCCCCTCTGCCCTGTGTGGCTGTGATGTCACGGCCACACACACTGCCATCTCCCCCGTGCTACCGATGAGAAGACTGAAGCTCAGGATGGAGGAGACACGTGTCCAGGGCCACACAAGGCTTAATGTGGCGCCAGGATTCATACTAGGTGTGATTGACACCAAAATCCAGCTGTCTGGATGCTTGTCTCCTCTTCTCTGCCTAGCCCAGAGCCCCCTAGACCATGCAGGAAGGCGGCTTAGAGGCACCTTCCAGGCAGGAATTCCTCTCTGCTCAGCTTTGCTCTGCCTCACTGCTCTCTGTCTGCAGTCCACAGAATCCCAGGCCCCCAAAGGCTGAAGTTGTGGGGATCATCCAGACCAACCCCTGAGAACCAACATGTAAACTGGGACCCAGAGTGACACAGGACTCGCCCAAGGTCACAAGGCAAACCCCAGGAGAGCCAGCCCGTGAACCCAGGTTCTCTCCTCGCACCCTGAGCTGCCTCCTGAGGTCTGAAGGTGACAGGGCCTCCCCTCACTTTAGTGATGGAGAGTCTGAGGCACTGGGGTTAAGAGCCGGGTGCAGGGTCAAAAGCAAATTGGCAAGGAGAGTGCACTGGGCAGCCTAGGCAGGCCCCGCGATCCTCCTGGTCACGTCTCACTGCTCTGCTCAGTGAGCGTGGCAGTGCCCAGGCCACCTCTGCCACCTCAGCCACTTGTTAGGCAGCTTCCACAGGTGCCCACGTGGCCCTTCAGTGATGGCGGAGAACAGAGGCCACCATGGTATCCTGACTCCCTCCACCGGCTTACTTAGGCTTTGAAAACAGCAGAATCATAGGTGAACCCAGAGCTGTCTGTGGAGATGGAACCTGACCCACGGGTGTCTGCAAATGACACCCTCAAATGCTGCCTCCCGGCTTGTCTCCCACCTGGAAGTGGTCCTGAGTCCTCTCTGACCCACTGAAGGTGACACAGAGCCTGGGAGTTTGGCCGGGATCATGGGAAGCCCTGCAGCTCTTCATCTCTTGGCTGCTCCAGCATCCCTAGGATGGGCACTTGGTTTGCCTTCCTTTCAGGCAAGCTGCTTAAGGCTCAGGGAGGTGGAGAAACATGCCCAGGCCACACAGCTGGCAAACAGCAAAACCCTGGAACTGAGCCCAGGTTGGAGTGTCTGTCTGTCCTGCTTGCCCAGCCCTGACCACCACCATGATGCCTCCCAAGGCAGCACATGGGCCACTGGTAAGCAGTAAAACTCCCTGCATTTTTGGCAGGGAAGTGGTTTTCCTTTTAACTGTCCAGAAGTCAGTCAGTCTGGTCCTGGCTTGTGGACCGCCTCTCCAACACCACAAATCACCATTTTATGAACAGAGACTGCAGGGCCCAGGCTACGAGCCCTCTGCAGGTTGCAGGAACTGGCTGGAATTTAATAATTCTGTTGCATTTTCATTATATTTATTTTTACAGCTGCCTCCATTCATAGCAAGAAATGCCGGCTTTCCACTTAACAGCAATGATAATAATGTAGCTTAGATATAGACAGCACTTACAGTGGGTCTGGTATTGTTCTGAGCTTTGCATATCTTAACTTATTGAACCTCAGAAAACCCTATGGGGCACCAAGGTTATCAGCCCTGATGAAGAGACAAGGAAGCCGAGGCATAGAGTGATTAGGACTGGTCCCCCGTCACACAGCTTGTTGTGTGTCCAGGGCCAGGCGTGGAATCCTTTATGATCAGAGTGTCTCCCATAGAGAGGTGAATTTTTCTCTTAATTTATTTTAAGAGAGGAAAGAAAAAAGGTAAAGAAAAAAGGTCAACTTGTAATATGTACTAAGAAAATAATCCTATAGGGAGGACCTGGATATGCCAGAAGTCGTGAAGTTATCTATGAACTCAGCATGGCCTGGGCATCCACAGGATGTCACCTCCACCCCAAGTTCCACCCCCTGGGCTTGGAGCCAATGAGAACAAGGCCTGGCTTGGGACTGACTCTGTGGGACCCTGGAGTGGCCAGCTATCCTGAGTTTAATCCGAAGAGGCCAAGGGGGACAGCATCTCAGGGACTCCTTAGATGTGCCTGCATTTCCCTGCACACCCCCTCCAACCCCTGCACAAGCACACTGGCAGCTCTGGAGTCCCTCAGGGTGGGGGCTTTATGTGTGAGGTCACCCACAGCACTCTCCTGCACTACCCTGGTCCAATTTGTGTCTCTACCAAGGGGCTGCCTTGATGTCAACAAGGCTGCTTCCCCAGAGGCCTTCGATGAGCAAATGCCATGCAGAGTTCATGCAGACTTGGGGGAGAAGCGCCTCTTTGAGCCCACAGAAGCTCAGACAACGGCTTGAGCCACCAGTGTCCCCAGTGAAAATGTTCCTTCAGCTCCTGCCTGGACACCGTCTCTCCGTGGCTCAGATGTGAGTCCCTGGGATCAGGAGGTGACAGATAAGATTCTTGCTCTCACCCTCAACCTCTTCATACCAACCTCCTCCTTTCCCTCAAGGCCACTGATGTAGGCTCTAGGGCTTCAGACACCCCTCAACATGTTAGTTTAGTTCAGTTCATTTCAGTCACTCAGTCCTGTCCAACTCTTTGCAACCCCATGGAATGCAGCATGCCAGGCTTCCCTGTCCATCACCAACTCCTGGAGTTTACTCAATCTCACGTCCATTGAGTCAGTGATGCCATCCAACCATCTCACCCTCTGTCGTCCCCTTCTCCTCCCACCTCAATCCTTCCCAGCATCAGGGTCTTTTCAAATGAGTTAGTTCTTCACATGAGATGACCAAAGTATTGGAGCTTCAGCCTCAGCAAAGTCCTTCCAATGAATAGTCAGGACTGATTTCCTTTAGGATGGACTGGTTGGATCTCCTTGCAGTCCAAGGGACTCTCAAGAGTCTTTTCCAACACCACAGTTCAAAAGCATCAATTCTTTGGCCCTCAGCTTTCTTTATAGTCCGACTCTCACATCCATACATGACTCATGACTCCTGGAAAAACCATAGCTTTGACTAGATAGAGCTTTGTTGGCAAAGTAATGTCTCTGCTTTTTAATATGCTGTCTAAGTTGGCCATAACTTTTCTTCCAAGGAGCAAGCATCTTTTAATTTCATGGCTGCAGTCGCCATCTGCAGTGATTTCAGAGCCCCCCAAAATAAAATCTGTCACTGTTTCCACTGTTTCCCCTTCTGTTTGCCATGAAGTGATGGGACCAGATGCCATGATCTTAGTTTTCTGAATGTTGAGTTTTAAGCCAACTTTTTCACTCTCCTCTTTCACTTTCATCAAGAGGCTCTTTAGTTCTTCTTTGCTTTCTGCCATAAGAGTGGTGTCATCTGCATATCTGAGGTTATTGATATTTCTCCCAGCAATCTTGATTCCAGGTTGTGCTTCATCCAGCCCAACATTTCTCATGATGTACTCTGCATATAAGTTAAATAAGCCTGTGCCCCAGGTCACACAGCATCTAAGCAGGAAAGCCCAGCGTAATCCAAACCTGACTCCATTGTACTACGTATGATCAAGGAGAATGGGAACCTTCCTGACCCCCAGGTTCCAGGGTGAGTGGTGCAGAGCCATGCCCCTCTCTCAGTGTGTAGGAATCCCCAAGCCCTCTGAGGCAGCAGAATCCAGGGCCTCCCACAGCCCTGTGTGATGCTTCAGCCCCACTGAATCTTCTTGCCCCACACACACCCCTTCAACCCCTCTTCCCCTCCCAGGAGGCTCTGTGGTTTCCCACCAGCTCAATTCTAGTCTCTGGCCCAAGTCCTCAGCCCCTTCATGGAGTTGGGATAACCAGGTCATGTGGAGCCCAGTGGTCACACAGCCCCGCAGGGAGGGTCACAGTCCCACCTCTCAAGCCCACTGTGCAACCCCTGCTCTTGCTGTCCCTTTCAACTTCAGGGATTTTACAGATTCAGCCCCATGCAGACTCTGTGCGGAACCTGGTCAGGGCAGTAGATCTGTGGGCTCAAGGGATCCAAGCTACTTTACCCAGGAGGTCTTGGTGGGAGGGGCATCTTGAAGCCCTCCCTTCCCCACTGAATCAGCCTCCTGGTTATCCCAGGTCCCCTTCTGCCTCGGCCCGCCCAGCCCCCCAGCTTTCTGCCAGCCACAGCAGCCTCTCTGATTTCAGGGCAGCCATGAGCTCTGGGTCCTGAGTAGACAGATCTCCAGACTTGTCAACGTGAAAGGAACAGGGTTGAGGGACTGAGCACCAGTCCCCGCTCGGTGTTTCCGCCCTCCTTGGACAGTGACCTGGCTCAAAGCGGGACAGAGTCCCTGTCTCTGGAGTAACTCTGTTGATGGGTCCCTGGTCACACTCTCAGGCTCACTATCACATGACAATTTCTTCAGACCTTTGTCACCTACCTGGAGATTCCATAATGGATGCAGCCCCATCTCAAACGACCTCTCCTCACCTCACCCTGGTGTCTAAGACAGTAAAGAATCCGCCTGCAATTTGGGAGATCCCGGTTCCATCCCTAGGTTGGGAAGAGCCCCTAGAGGAAGGCATCCCACTCCAGTATTCTTGCCTGGTGAATCCCATGGACAGAGGAGCCTGGTGGGCTATAGTCCATGGGGTCGCAAAGAGTTTGACATGACTAAGCACACACACGCTAGAGTACTTTGTCCCACCTTCCCTTCCCTACCTGCCTGCTTCTTTCTTAATCCCTTAGGTCTCTGCTTAAGTTCCTTGAACCCATAATCAAAATCAGGCCTCCCTATTAGGTATTCTGTTAGACACACACATACACACACACCACACACACACCCCCCCACACACACACACATGAGTTATCACTGGTTAGCAGTGGGCACTGCAGCGGCTGATTGAGTCCCACTCCATGAGGCCATCTCCCGTGCTAGTGGCAACTCCTGGCATTGGAATGTTTGATGAAGGAATGAGTGGGGAGCTGTCCAGAGGACCTCAGTCCCAGGAGTAGTCTCATAATTGTACCCCAAAGTCATCCCAAGAAACCCCACCAGGAATACTCAAGCCAAGGTCTTAGATGAAGTCACCACCTCTGCATAAAGACTTTTCTAAGACAGAAGGGGCAGCTTTATTCTAGCTTTGGGACTGACAGTTCTAATCATTCCTCCTGCAATGGGACTCAGACCCCAGAGCTGAAATGGTTTGGGGGGTAATGGTCACTCTCTCACCTTCCTAACCCAACTCCTGCTTCTCAAGGTGCAAAGTTACCCCTTTGTCCTTGTCTCCCTCTGACCAGAGCCCCTGTCCTCAGTATGACACTCTCAGGGTCTCAGGGACCCCATAGAAGGTGCTATGGGTAAAATTGTGTCCCTCAAAATGGTATGATAAAGTGTTAATACCACTTAACACCAGTGGTACTTGTGAACATGACCTTATACGAAACTAGAGCCTTTGTGGGTATAATCAAGTTAAGATGGGGCCATACTGGATTAGAGAGGACCCTTAACCCAATTTCACTAGCGTCTTTATAAGAAGAGGAGAGACAAATGCCAAGTGATGACAGAGGCGGAGACTGGAGTGATGCAGCTGTGAGTCAGAGGGTGTCAAGGATTGCCAACAACCTCCAGGAGCAAGAAGAGGCCAGGAAGGATTCTTCTCAAGAGACTTTGGGGGAGCCTGGCCCTCCTGACACCCTTGATTTCAGACTTCCAGCCTCCAGAATTGAGAGAATAAACTTTGTCATTTTAAGCCACCAACTTTGTGGTACTCGATACAGCAGCTCCAGAAAACTAAAACAGGCAACTGTGGGCTCAGGGGCCAGAAGCCGATGTGGAGAAAGGCCCTGTGCTTTGCCTGGAGCCAGGTGTGCGAGCCCCTCCCATCAGAGGATGGTGGGGTGCTGCTGGGTCTGAAATGGGAGGATAATGCAGCCGTCTGGAGGCTGTCCGGGTGCAGGGCTGCTCAGGACGCATTCTCATTGTGCATTGGGAATGGGCTGGGGCCAGCTTGTCTGAGGACCGTGACAGTCTCTGGAGAGTGTGCTGTGAGCCTGTCTCTCCAGAGACCACGCCATCTAGAAGGGACACCAACTTCTTCCCCACAAAGCCCCTTTGCTCAGCATCTCATGAAAGACTTGAGCCAATGCCAGTCACATAGAGCAGAGAAGTCGACAAGAGGCATGTTTCTGTGAATGAAAGGGGCACAACTTAAGCTCTGGACAAAAGGATTGATTTCAATATCATTATTGTTGTTGTTCAGTGGCTAAGTCGTGTCCAATTCTTTGCAACTCCATGAACTGGAGCATGCCAGGCTTCCCTGTCCTTCACTATCATCCCAGTGTTTGCTCAAACTCACTGGCAATGTCCATTGTGTCAATGATGCCATTCAACTGTCTCATCCTCTGTCATCCCCGTGTCCTCCTGCCCTCAGTCTTTCCCAGCATCAGGATCTTTTCCAATGAGTTGGCTCTTTGCATCAGGTGGCCAAAGTATTGGAGTTTCAGCACCAGTCCTTCCAATGAATATTCAGAGTTGATTTCCTTTACATATATATTGAGCATTTACTCTATGGCAGGCACTTGACATACATTATCTAGTCCCTTCTCCCATGAATATGTCTCATCCTCCCCACATCATACCTGAGCAAAGAGGGCCCAGAAGGAATTGATTTAAGTTTTCTCCCCTAGCTAGTGGTGATAGAACCAGAATTCAAGTCTAGGTCTTTTTGACTCCAAGCCCATCATGTTGTCCTGACTCCTCAGGGGTGACAAGGGCACCCCGAGGACATCCAAAGAAGACACGCATCCACACGCGTGGACTGAGATAGGACAGTAAGTTGGAACAAGGGGTCAGCCTTGGGGCTGTGTTCAGGAGACCATGGGGTGGACCAGGGGTCGAGCTGCCTGCAGTGTCAGCTTTCCTGGGGGCTCCACCCCACCCAGGCCTAAGCCAGCGAGTGCCTGACCGAGAGGCAGACCCAGGGCCTCCCAAGCCTGGAGTGCTGCTGGGAGGTCAAGGAAGCGCCATGAATCTCATACCCTACTCCACTCCAGGGTGTACCCGTGAGTTTCTGCCTGTAGCCTCCAGGTCCAAGCCTGACACCCCCCGTTTGCCAGGCTTGTCTCTTTCCGGAGTCTCGGGCTGGAGCCTGCCCAATTTTCTGTAATCCCAATCAATACCAGGGGACATCCTGCTTCAGACACCCTCCCATGTCTCTTTGATCTTTGCTGTCTTTGAACTTGAGTGTAGCAGACAACTCTAGAGTTATCTGTCCCGACTCCTCTTATTCTAAAACTTGTCCTTTCAAGGGACTTCCCTGGTGGTCCAGTGGCTAAGATTCCGCACTCCCAAAGCAGGGGGTCCAATCTCTGGTCAGGGAACTAGATCTCACGTGCTACAACTAAAGATCCCACATGCCACAACTAAGACCAGGCTCGGCCAAATAAGTAAATATGTAAAGAATAAAAATAAAAGTTGCCCTTCCAGGGATGGGCCTGGCTGCCATGTTCAAGAGGCAGTACAGTACGGCAGCCAGGCTCACAAATGTCAGGATCAGACTCCTGGGTTCCAAGTCCAACTCAGCCACACTCTAGATGTGTGACCTTGAGTGTGCCTCTTCAACTCTGTGTCTCACCTGGAAGCGCGGCTGATAATTACACTGCTTACCTCATCATCATCATCATTATCCTTTTTGCCATTAGTATTACTATTAACATGTTACTCCTTCCATAGCTGACTGGACCAGAGGTGAACGCCTGATCCAGCCTGGGCCACTCAGGTTCTCAGTCTCAGGAATGTGGGATGTGTACTCAGGACACAAGGCTCACCCAGGTGATGTGAAAGCAGAGTTCAGGACACAGCCCCATTTGTCCACAGGCTTGGAGAAGCAGGGAGAGCCAAGTTCAGACAGAAGAATGAGATGGATGTACACGGAGATGCTCAACCAACAGGCCATCTGGCTCCAGACACAGAGCGAGATGGAGGGTGAGGCTGCCTGAGACCCCCAGGGTTCTCTGACCCTGTTCTTAGGCTGTGTTCCCTGTCCTTGAAAATAAATCCCCTTTGAGCTTAAGCCAAATAGAGTGGGTTTGGTTATTTGAGTCTGAAAGGGGAGACATCATCTCAGCCCTAGAAAGCCAAAAAGGGGAAAGTGGATGAAAGAATCTGAGTCCCATCGGTGTGGCCACGTGTGTGTGCTTACTTGTCACGTTTCCAGCAGAAGCAGAGCCCTGACACATCACCCATCCTCCCTGGTTGACTTTTCTAGTGAATGTAGGTCCACGCTTTCCCCAAAATGGCATGGGGAGCAGTCCCCTGCTGAAGGGAGGGAGTTGGATGTCCAGCAGCCTACCACTTCCAGCCTAGCTGGGGAAGACCATCTGTCCTCTCCAAGTAGCCCTGGTCTCTGCCCTGCACTGGCTGGTGGTGTGACCCCAGCTGGGTCACCTGTCCTCCCACCACCCCGAGTGTCTCATGTTCACTGTGAACAGGTGTGCCCTGCCTGCCTCTCTCACAAAGGAGGCTCCAGGGGAGGGGGAGGGACTCAGATCTCTCAGCCCAGAGAAGGGGCCAAGCCTCACGAATGAGGGAGGCGGGGACAGGTCATCCACCAGGAGAGAGACCCTCCCCCGACACACAGAACCATCTCTTGGGTGCTGCCACCTTCCTCAAGGCCCCCTACCTTCACCCAAGGAGCCGTGAGCCCCCCGGAGGAAACAGCAGAACCTGTGAACCCATTAGGGTCCCAAGGTCTGAGGTAGAAGCCCCTCCCTCACGTGCCTCCACCTCTGAGGGTCACCGAGAGACACCAGGAAGGCTCCACACTGTATTCCCGCAGGCAAAGGCAGGGCCCAGTGGACCAGAACAAAGCCAGCCTGCATCTCTGATCCCGGTGGAGAGACTCTAGGAGGTCTGCAGGCTCACCCCTCTGCGTTTCAGTAAACGGAGCCAGAGGGAATGGTTTCCTCAGGGACCTTCTCTTCGGGAAGAGGGGCTCTGCCTGCGAGGGTACCTACCTCTCCATCTCACTTCCTTCTCCCTCCTCCCTCAGAATTGTCCCCAGTACCTCCATGTTGCCATCAACATTTATCAGCGCCTAACTGGTTTTCTGGATCATTTCACTTTACCCACCACTTCCCTTTTTGTGAAACCCTCTCCCCTCTGGAGCTCCATGACATCACACCTTCCTCTCCTCCCCAGCCACTCCTCTGTCTCCTGCTGGGACCTTCTCGACAGACAGTTGTCCTCAAGGTACTGTCTTTGGGACTCTCCTCTTTCCACACACTCCCTGGATTGTCTCATCCACTCCCTGGCTTCTCCTCTGACCTGAGGGCCAAAGACACCTGGATCTGTCTCTCCAGCCCAAACCCTCTCAGAGACCACAGATCCAGGAGTCCAGCAGCTTCTCTGCAGCCACTTTGGTTAACCCAGAGGCTCCCCAAACAGTGAACTCATCACTGAGCTCTTCTCTCCCACTAAAGAAGGACTGTCTGTTCCATACTTCAGTGAATCATGTCCTCTAACCTCTAGTTCCCCACTAGACAGCATATTAAAAAGCAGAAACATCACTTTGCTGACAAAGGTGCATATAGTCAAAGCTATGGATTTTCCAGTACTCATGTATGGATGTGAGAGTTGGACCATAAAGAAGGCTGAGTGCCAAAGAATTGATGCTTTTGAACTGTGGTGTTGGAGAAGACTCTTGTGAATCTCTTGGACAGCTAGGAAATCAAACCAGTCAATCCTAAAGGAGATCAGTCCTGAATGTTCATTGGGAGGACTGATGCTGAAACTCCAATATTTTGGCCACCTGATGCAAAGATCTGACGCATAGGAAAAGACCTTGATGCTGAGAAAGATTGAAGGCAGGAGGAGAAGGGGATGACAGAGGATTAGATGGTTGGATGGCATCACCAACTCAATGGACATGAGTTTAAGCAAGCTCTGGGAGTTGGTGATAGACAGGGAAGCCTGGCGTGCTGCAGTCAATGGGGTCGCAAAGAGTCAGACACAGCTGGGCAACTGAACAACAACTTCTAGTCACTTCCACAATTAACATCATACCTCACTCTCTCTACTTCATATAAAACCCACTAGCTAATCCTGTCTTTTCTACCTTTAAGGCATCTTTCTAATTTGCCTGGTCTCCCCATCCCCTTGGTCACTGCCTCAGCTCAGATACACATAATGGTCCACCTGGGCCTTCCCATCAGATGCAGATGTATAATAAATCTTTCTAAATAAATTAACCTACTTTAAAGTACAAGGACTAAGCCCCACCTGACCTGACTCAGACCAATTCAACCAGAATCCAAATCTCAACTCAGAGCTCAGAAAGTAGGGCTGATGTCTAGAGTCTAGAGCAAAATTCTCTCTCAAAATTAGGAGGTCAAAGCTAGCGTCCCACACCCAGCTCACTTTTCTGTCCGAAGAGTCACATGTGGGGATTTCTCTGGTGGTCCAGCAGTTAAGAAGATGCCTTGCAATGCAGGGGATTCAGGTTGGATCTCTGGTCAGGGAACTAAGATCCCACAACCTGTGGGGAGGGCACTACACCTGCTCATTACAAATAGAGAGTCCATGGGCCACAGTGGCGGAATCCACTTGCCCCAACAGAGGCTCGATGCAGCCAGATAAAGAAATATTTTTAAAGAAAATAAAGAGTCACATATGGCTCAATCTCTTCTACTAAGAGCTCTTATTGTATTTTTCTCAAAGAAAAACAAGTGTCGATGGGGAGAGGGTTAACAGTTTATTCTATTTTTTCTGAGTGATTTTATCACTGTCGTTAGAACATTCATTGAAGTAAGTGAGGAATCCATCACAGGCTGACAGCAGTGTGCAGACTAATGGCTGTTAGATGGTAATAATTTTTAATATGATTTTTATTTCACTTAATTTCATATGTGCTTGACAAAAGGTCCCCAGTCACTGGGGAGCAGTGCGGAACTGGGAATATGCTCACAGGAAGGTCTATTAAGCCAGGTGCTGGAAGCGTTTCAAAGAAACAACTTTGCCATTCCAGGGGAAAAGTCGGCAACTTGGTTCGGTGAAGGGAACTGGTTTCTGGCAGGATGTCAGGATCACATCCCCACAGACACTGGCGTATGCTCGCTGCATGAGACGGAGAGGCAGAGAGACAGGAACCTAAATGATGGGCACGGCCCCCATGTACACACACACTTGCCACGGCCCGTGTACATGGATATAGCTTATGTTGGGAGAGGACACACAGCCACACCCAGCACATTGCACTCCGAGCTTTTAGGAAAACAGATGATATGCATAAATGTGTATTCACAAAGCAGAGAGAGAGGAAAAGGAGAGAAAGAGACTAAGACTTATTTCTTGACATGATCTTATCTCACCCAAGGAGATAGCTCTCTTTCTCTTGCACACACATGCGTGCACGCGTCGTGCACATGCACACACACAACCACAGAGAAAGAACATACAGATTTAGCCCCATATGGAGTCACATCTCACATACATAAAAATAACCGTATATCAAGCGTCTCTCACAGTCACCAAAACAGACACACGCATCCTATTGGGTCTGTCCTATAGCCTGCTAATGGATCATGAAGTCTTTTGGGGGGTTTTCTAAAAATTGTTTTTTAACTATTAGAGAAAGTGTGGGGGAAATGAACCCCATCCCCGAAGGCAAGTATCCCAATGTGAGATGAGGATGAGAGAACCATGGCAATGGGGAAAGAGAAGAGTTTATTTTGTGTAGCCTCAGCTTTCCAGCAATCAAGAAGCTCCCAGCAGGAATCAGGGACAGATGGGCACAGGAATAGCTAAGAATGAAACAAATGTGACTACAGCGTATGTCTAAAGTGATCTCAGGTGGGATGGCAGGGTCTCAGAGTTGCTGGTTTGGGGCATTGAGTGCTTTCCCAGACATACACCAGATCAGAGTGACCCAGCCCGATTCCCAGATCCTGGGGAAATGCTGGCAACCCCCAGTGAGGGGGTCCTAGCCACAGGAAGGCAGGCTAGTCTGGGGACCTGCTCCCACATCACCAGGGACTTGAATTAAATCAGGGGGCCCAGCCCACAAACCAAGTTTCTCCAGAAGGGGAAGGAAGAGAAGCTATAGTCTTTAGCCCTGAAGTTAGACACAGAGACAGGAGACAGATCACAAATCTCGTGGGCAGGTGAAGAAAGCCCTGATGTCACACCCTGCCGACCCTCACTTGCTCCAAGACAAGGCCCAGAGGACACTGCTAAGAGCTGATGGGGCTCCATCTCTCATTTGGTCCCTGACCAGAGGAAGACTGGGCTTCCCTGGTGGCTCAGATGGTAAAGAATCTGCCTGCAATGCAGGAGACCTGGGTTTGATCCCTGGGTCAAGAAGCTCCCCTAGAGAAGGGAATGGCTACCCACTCCAGTATTCTTGCCAGGAGAATTCCATGGATCGAGGAGCCTGGTGGGCTATAGTCCCTGAGGTCGCAGAGTCAGACACTACTGAACAACTAACACTAGAGAAGACTAGAGCAGTGTCCCCTACAACCTGCTATAATAAGGCACTGTATGGTCCCAACCACTGAAAAGACTGGGAATTGGCTTTTCTCAGGTTCTCTTAGCATAGAGAGGAATTCCTAGAAGGTTGGGGCAGTTACTCTTCCTCCAGCCAACCTCTATTCATCCTGGCTCAGGGTCTCCATTGCCTGCAGGATTGAAGGAGGAGTCCTAAGTCGCCTTGCTGTTGTTCAGTTGCTCAGTCCTGTCTGACTCTTTCCAACCCCATGGACTGCAGCACATCAGGCTTCCCTGTCCTTCACTGTCCCCCAGAATTTGCCCAAATTCATTTCCAGAGTCGACTCTTCACATCTGGTGGCTAAAGTATTGGAGCTTCAGCATCAGTCCTTCCAATGAATATTCAGGGTTGATTTCCTTTAGGATTGACTGGTTTGCACTCCTTGCTGTCCAAGAGACTCTCAAGAGTCTTCTCCATCACCACAATTTGAAAGCATCAGTTCTTCAGTGCTCAGCCTTCTTTATGGTCCAACTCTCACATATGTGCATGACTACTGGAAAAATCATAGCTTTGACTACACAGACCTTTGTCAGCAAAGTGATGTCTGTTTTTTAATATGCTGTGTAGGTCTGTCATAGCTTTTCTTCCAAGGAGCATGTGTCTTTTAATTTCATGGCTATAGTCACCACCTGTAGTGATTTGGGAGCCCAAGAAAATAAAATCTGTCACTGTTTTCTCTTTCTCCCCATCTATTTGTCATGAAGTGATGGGACTGGATGCCATGATCTTAGTTTTTTGAATGTTGAGTTTTAAGCCAGCTTTTGGACTCCCCTCTTTCACCTTCATTACGAGGCTCTTTAGTTCCTCTTTACTTTCTGCCATTAGAGTGATATCATCTGCATATCTGAGGTTGTTGATATTTCTCCTGGCAATCTTGATTCCATCTTGCGATTCATCCAGCCTGACATTTCACATGATGTACTCTGCCATATAAGTTAAATAAGCAAGGTGACAATATGCAACCTTGACATACTCTTCCCCAATTTTGAATCAGTCCATTGTTCCATGTCTGGTTCTTACTGTTGCTTTTTGTCCTGCAAAGAGGTTTCTCAGGATTCAGGTAAGGTGATCTGGTATTCCCATATCTTTAAGAATTTTCCAGTTTGTTTTAATCCACATAGTGAAAGGCTTTAGCATAGTCAATGAATCAGAAATAGATGTTTCTCTGGCATTCCCTTGTTGTTTCCCGCCCCCACCCCCTGTGGTCCAATGGATGTTGGCAGCTTGATATCTGCTTCCTCTGCCTTTTCTAAATCCAGCTTGTACATCTGGAAGTTCTCGGTTCATGTACTGCTGAAGTCTAACCTGAGGATTTTGAACATTACCTTTCTAGCAAGTAAAATGAGCAAAATTGTAAGGCAGTTTGAACATTCTTTGACCTTATGGAGGTCAATTGCTATCTGATCCACGTCCCTCCCACCCCACACATGTGTGCACAAGCCTGCGTGCACACATGCACACACACACACACACACACACGTAAACACACTCCCATGCATTCACACACACACAAAGCTTTCAGACATTCCCTCTAGTCCCTGAGTAGCCACATCTCCACGGTGAGCAGCAGGCCTGAAAGCTATCAGCACCACGGACAGCAGCAAGTCTCTGTTCAGGGTGCTGGCTGGGGCTCATCCACACCACACACTTGACCCTTTCACAGTCTAACCAGGAGATGCAAGAGGACATTTATCTGGAGACTGAGACTACATGGGATCAGAATTATTGATTTATCGGTAAGTTCTAGATCTCAAGAAATTGTTTTATAGAACAGACTGTTGAGAAGTGGAAAGGCAGACCTACTCCTTTGCCCTGAGGGCATCTTCAAGCTCCCTGTCCCTGGACTATCTCAGACTAGGATCCACAGTGAACTGAGAAATGGTCCAAAAATGAAGTCGTAATCCCTGGCATAGACTGTATGCCAGGGTCTGTGCTCTACATACATTATCCCAGTTGATTTTCCAACAAAACCAATGAGGTAGGTGCTATTATCACTTCCATTTTGTAGATAAAATTCTTGATATTAGAGAAGCAGTTGGCTCACCCAGGGTCAGACATTTACAGGCAGAGGACTCACACATAGGTTTAGACTGTAAACCCCAGAAATTCTGTCTGTGTATGCTATGTGTTCAGTCGTGTCTGACTCTTTGTGACCCTATGGACATAGCCTGCCAGGCTCCTCTGTCCATGGGATTCTCCAGGCAAGAATACTGGAGTATATAGCCATTTCTTCCTCCAGGGATCTTCCCAATCCAGGGATCAAACCCATGTCTCCTGTGCCTCCTGCATTGCAGGCAGACTCTTCACCTACTGAGCCATTGGGGAAGCCCCTTCTATTTACCTTGTAAATATACTAAAATCCACTAGGACTTCTCTGGTGATCCAGTGGCTAAGACTCCACTCTCCCAATGCAGGGGGCCTGGATTCAATCCCTGTTAAGGGAACTAGATCCTACACATCTCGTGCATGTTGCAACTAAAAGTTCGTGCATGCCCCAACTAAAACAAGATCCCGCATGCCTCAAGGATGACTGACACTCCCACGTGCCACAGCTAAGACCTGATGCAGCCAAATAAATAATAAAAATTTTTTAAGTAAAAATAATAAATTTTAAAAACCACTGAATGCCCATGTTTAAAAGGTGAATTTTACAGTGTGAGAATTATGTCTTTAAAAAAAAGAAAAAGACAATGATTTTGGTGGAAGAGAGTCTAAGCCCTAGTCAGTGCCCTAAAATTCTTCTTCACAAACCACAAGAGCCCTACAGCGACCTCAGAAAGCTCCAGACCTTAAAAGAAAAGTGGTCGACCACTGTTGAGGGCCAGGTATGGGGCCGGTGCTGGAATGGGCACCCCTGAGAAGCACAGACAGCCGTTGAGAGCACAGCCTGGGAATAACGCAGACCCACACTGAAATCCTCCCCTGACAAGTTACGATCTTCTGACCTTGGGCATATGCTTTAACTCTGAGTCTTAGTTTCCACGTCTGCAAAATGGCAGATGAACAGATTAACTATTTCACAAAGTTCTTGTGAAAATGAATTAAGACCACCAGGTAAATTTCCTGGCAGGGTGCTCATGCTCAGTCTCTTCAGTTGTATCCAGCTCTTTGTAACCCCATGGACTCTAGCCTGCCAGGCTCCTCTGTCCATGGGATTTCCCAGGCAAGAATACTGGAGTATGTTGCTATTCCCTCCTCCAGGGGATCTTCCTGACCCAAGGATCGAATCCCCCACCTCCTGTGTCTCCAACATGGCAGGTTTATTATTGCTGAGCCATCACGGAAGCCCAGCAGGGCTCTAGACACACAGCAAAAGCTTAATACATGTTGGCCGCTAAAAATCACTGAGCTCTCATTAACTCCTACCAACCTCCCTAAGAGGCGAGAGTTACTATCCCCATTTTACAGATCTGCCTGTGTTCCCCTCTGAGGTTCAGGATATCTGGATAAATTCCAGGGCTTACGGGGCATGCTCCTGGGCTGAGGGGCCAATGGAGAGGCTGCTGAAGACAAACCAGGGAGAAGTGTCTGTGGCTGACTGAGACAGTGACAGGAAGAGAAAAGAACAGTGTGGAAGCATTGGAAGAGAACTTGACAGGCCTGGGTGACTCCCTGCTGCTGCTGCTAAGTCACTTCAGTCATTTCCAACTCTGTGCGACCCCATAGACGGCAGCCCACCAGGCTCCCCCGTCCCTGGGATTCTCCAGGCAAGAACACTGGAGTGGGTTGCCATTTCCTTCTCCAATGCATGAAAGTGAAAAGTGAAAGTGAAGTCGCTCAGCCGTGTCCGACTCTTAGCGACCCCATGGACTGCAGCCTACTAGGCTCCTCCGTCCATGTGATTTTCCAGGCAAGAGTACTGGAGTGGGGTGCCATTGCCTTCTCCAGGGTGACTCCCTAGCTGGGGGCAAAGTAGAAGGTCTCATAAAGGATGACCAACCACCCCCAGGGTCTAGCTTGATGGTCAGTGGGGTGTTGGGGCTGGCTGGACCCAGAGTTGAGGGCCACAGCGGGATGAAGAGCCTAGAAAACCCAGGTCTATGGGAGAGCTTGGGGCTTGAGGCAGAGATGGGGATCTCTATGGTGCTGGGGGGACGAGGCTGGGTGGGTGGATGCTCTGATGGGAGGAAGGAGCTCCTACAGGTAAGGAGAGACAGCAGGGCAGGGGCTAGAGAACTGGCCCCAGGGGACAGCTTCAGTTAAGAAGCCAGCTGAACAAGAGGGACCCAAGGGAGCTGGGGAGACTCATTCAGAGGGGATGGAGCCCAGTCCAGGGGCTGCTGGGCCATGGAAAGCTCAAGAAGTCACAAAGGGAAGGGAGTCCAGGGGTACCCAGGGGGCTGAGAGGTGGGAAGGACAAATGTCCATTACAGCATCTCCAGGGGCAACTGGATCTACTGGGCACCAAAGAAGGGATTGAGGGTAGTGGTCCAAATCTGCACAAGTGAAGAACACTATGATGGTGGGGAGATGAGGTGGGTATCCTAGGGAGGGGTTGGGGTTTTGTGTTCAAGATAGGGGAGCCCTGAGGAAAGATGCTGAAAAAGACAAGGGAGAGAAAGAGGAAGCCGCTACTGGCCAGCGCCCACAGGGGCCTCCTTGACCTTCCAGCAGAGATAGCACTTTCCTCCCTGAGACCCCACGGTGCTCTCCCCACCAATCCCACTGATCACCAGCATGGGTATCACTGTCTCTCCAGGTAGAACATCAGCAACTCGAGCTGTGGCATCTTCCAAGGTGCTTCTGCAGCCCCGGGGCTGGTATACAGGGAAGGGCAGAGTGCCAGGCAGGAAGGCCAGCAAGGGGCCAGACAGACAAGCTGGCTGAGACACATCTAGACAGACAAGCAACTGAAAAAAAAAAAAAAACCAGCCACGGGGACAGGCAGACAAGGCCACCTAGATGTCTCGCCTTCCCCAGCTGCTGTCCCTACCCCCATGGCTGACACCGTCAGGCCTGGAGCACAGATTTAGCTCCAAATGCTGCCACAATCCCACTATTGGATTTGTAATCACAGGCTCCAATGTTCACGGGATAAATATACTAACAAACTAATTGTCTGTTAGCTCTGAGGTTGGAGCAATCAACACGTCCAGCGTGAGATATGGGCGGCTCGCCTGCTCGCGTTCAGGCCAACCCAAGGCTCGGGGCCTGGTGCCACGGGCACCGCGTGGACCCAGTTGGGCCCAGCCCGTCTTGGGCACAGAGGCCTGCACCTCAGGGCCGGGGGGTGGCGCGGGCGGGAGGGCCCCGTGCGCACTGGCATGTAGCCGTCGCTGCCCCTGCCTGCGCCTCAGCAGTGGCAGACATAAACTAACTTGGATCCTGGGGACCCCAGAGGAGCAGCAGGAACTGTTTGGTAGAGAATTATAGCTGTGGGTGAAATTAGATGTACTCTGAGCCCCAAGGCTGAGAGAAATAAAAAGCATTTTAAATGGAGTGTAGAATTCATATTCCTCAGTCACCTTCCAATAAATAAATCTTGTACCATTTTTTTTTTCTGTAAACAGTGGTTACACTCAGCTTCTATTGTCTCCACATTCCATATGCCAATTGGCAAGGAGGGGCAGGGTCGTACTGGGGTGGGAAGGAAGAAACCAGGGTGTGCCTGAGGTTGGGGGGGCAGGGGCTGGAACCATGGTGGCTGCCCTGGAGGTGTCCTCAGCTTTAAGGAAGCGTGAGGAGTGTCTCCTGGTCATAGACCCACCCTGGACATCCCTCAGTGGATGCCTGAGGCGAGGGGCCTGAGCTGGAAATACCAGTGAACTGAACTGAAAGTGCTGAGACCCAGGGGCCCAGGGGTCCAGGGCCTTCAGTCATGGAGGACAGGGCAGCTCTCGGTCCCCTTCTCCTGGAAGATGAGCACCCTCTGCCGGGGCACTGGGTAGGGGAGGGCCCCGCTGGCCTGGCTGCGGCAGCTTCTGTTGGTTCTGGTTTTCCAGGTGCAAAAATGACATCTCCTTGTGGCTAAAGATGCAGAAAACACAGAAAAATCACACAAAAGAAAAATACGAGCTGAAATCCTGGGGGTAGAGGGAAATCGCTGTTGGCATTTTGGTAATTCTCCTCCCAGACTTTGTTCAGTGTGTATATGCACCTAAATAAATATATGTTTTACAAGAAAGAAATAAGCTCTATGTTTGTGAAGCACCCAGTGCATACCAGGTGATTGTCTAGGCATTTTGAATATATTATCTCTGATTCATACAATACAATACAATTCATACAAGCCCAAATTCATACAATAATCCTGCAAAAAAAAAAAAAAAAAGACTTTGTATTAATGTGGGAGACCTGGGTGTGATCCCTGGCTTGGGAAGATCCCCTGGAGAAGGGAAAGGCTACCCACTCCAGTAATCTGGCCTGGAGAATTCCAAGGACTGTATAGTCCATGAGGTCACAAAGAGTCGGACATGACTGAGCGACTTTCACTTTTACTTTCTGTAGAATATTGATACTCAGTTCAGTTCAGTTCAGTCACTCAGTTGTGTCCGACTCTTTGCGACTCCATGGACCGCAGCACACCAGTCCTCCCTGTCCATCAGCAACTCCCGGAGATTACTCAGACTCATGTCCATTGAGTTGGTGATGCCATCCAACCATCTCATCTTCTGTCATCCCCTTCTCCTTCTGCCTTCAATCTTTCCAAACATCAGGGTCTTTTCAAATGAGTCGGCTCTTCGCATCAGGTGGCCAAAATATTGGAGTTTCAGCTTCAGCATCAGTCCTTCCAGTGAACACCCAGGACTGATCTCCTTCAGAATGGACTGGTTGGATCTCCTTGCAGTCCAGGGGACTCTCAGGAGTCTTCTCCACACCACAGTTCAGAAGCATCCGTTCTTCGGCGCTCAGCCTTCTTCACAGTCTTGACACTAGAGAAACATTCGGCGCTCAGCCTTCTTCACAGTCTTGACACTAGAGAAACAATATTGGCTCTCGTTCACTTGGCACTTGTTGTGTATCTGGCATGTTCTGCTGAGCACAGACCTGAATGATCTCATGTAATCCCCTCCCCAACCTTGGAAGGTGGGCCCCACTGTGATCCCTCACCCAAGGGAGGGGACTTGTCCAGGGCCACAAAGAAAGTGGGCAGAAGAGTCATGGCACAAAGCCAGATTGTCTCACACAGAACACACCCCCAACCAAAGCTTTGGTGCAGCCAAAGCCAGACTACAGTGGGCGGCCCCCACCTTCTCCATCTGACCCATCTTCTTTCCCACTCACACTATCCCTTCTTCTTGAACCTGCAGGAATTGTCCATTTCCCAGGGTCAAAGGCTGCCCTGACCCTGCCAGTTCACAAACAGGAAAACAGCAAATAAAGCGGACAAAGAACATGGGTTTGGGCTCAGACAAACATGACTTCAGTCCCAGGTGGGCCACTTAATGAGCTGTGTGTCCTTGGGGATGTCACTGCCCCTCTCTGGGCCTTACAAGCCTAAGCTGGAAAATGGAGATACTAAGACTACTCACTCTACAGGGCTGTTGTGAAGACCAAATGAGATCATTACATGCAACTCTTCTCTGGTACATGCAAAGGGCTCCAAAATGTTAGCTACCTTTCAAGTTAAGAACAAGGCACTGAAAAAAAAAATACCCAAAGAAATGATAAAAACAACAAAAAAGAAACAGAAAAAGAAAAAAGCCAGAACAACAAAATCAGGACACTAGGGCATGTATCCTGGCTTCTTCTCCTCTCTGTTCCCACTTTCTTCTCCGCCCTCTATTTAATTAGCTGCATGTACCCATTATACAGAAGGCTGGGGAGGAGTGACTGAAAGTCAGGGGCTGACCCCTAAGAAACAAAGAAAGAAAAACAAAAGCTGGCCCTTTGCAGAGCTCCTTCACACACACACACACACACACACACACACACACTCACTCACTGAGACTTTTCTGTTTGCTCCTGGGGCCAGTCCTCCCATCGCCCTATGACTCTTTTTTTTCCCACCAAGGGAGCAAATTTATATAGAAATTACACTTGGAGATATGGGTTGGTGTTGTCTTTAATTGAAAAAATTCTCCACCCATGCAGGTCGAAGAGAGGCAAGGAAGGCTTGGGACCAAGCTCTGCCCCAGCTTCCCAAGATCTGGGGTCACTCGGTGGCACCTAGGGCAACAGCAGCCCAGGAGGCCTTCCTGGGCAAGGAGGGCAACAGAAGGATCTAGACAGAAGGACAGATCTAGACAAGGAGAAGGACTGTGGGCTGCACCCCTGGGTTCAGCAGCCACAAGATCAAATCCCAGGTCACTTACTGACTCCCTTGGAACTCTCAGCAAATCCATTCCTCTCTCTGGGCCTCAGCTTCCCGTCTGCAAGATGGGTATGATAACATTCCATTGGAACAGCAAAGGCTGTGCCCATGGGAATGAATGATGCAAATGAATGAATGAATGAATGATGAGCAAGTGAATGGTTCCACGCCAAGCCCACAGCAGCATCTGACTCCACAGTGGCCAGGACTCCCTTCTTCTGAGGGCCCTTGGTCATTTATTTTTGGTTAATTAAATGGTAAGATTTCATGTCTGATTATTTACTGCCAGCCAGCTTCATTACCAGCTCCCCCATAAATCACAGCAGGGGAGCCGGGCTCCAGCTCCCTGCCCCCATGCCCACCTCCATCCCTGTACCCAAGTAGATCTGGGCTTTAGAGGATCCCAGAAGAGGGGGAGTTGTGACATGTTCTGTCCCAGAAGGCTGTACATAGACTCCTCCTGACCCGAAGGCATGCCACAGCCTCCTAACAAGCAGAGTCTCAGAAAGGACTTGTTCATTGCCAACAGCCACATCCAGAAGATTCGACCCTGGTAGGTTGCCACTCCACACCCTTCACAAGTCAGAGCTCACTGCCATGATTAGACCCACTCTCACGGAGGAGGGTACCAAGGCTGGTGGGGGCAGGAGCAAGATTAGAACCCAGGTCTGGCCCCAGGGTCTGTGCCCCAACCACCCTGCCTCAGTGACAGGGAAAGCACAGACTTCAGAGTCACACAGACCCAGATTCAGATCCCAGCTCTAATGTCTACACCTGTATGAGCTTGAGTACATGCCTTCACGTCTCTGGGCCTCTTTCCCTAGTTAGGAGGTGAGGACAGTTCCCACATGGGCATGGTGGGTGCTCTGGAAACGCTGAGTATAGGAAGACCCCAAGGGACAAAGGCACCTCAGTGTCCCTCTGCTCCAGCCTTTGCCACTGGACCCGGGAGACAGGGAAGGGGGGTGGAGCAGAACAAAGGCAGCCAGCTCCCTTATCTGACCGTGACTCCAGGAGGTGGGCAGGGGCCACGCACCTGGTCCAAAGGCCCACCCCAACCACGGCAACAGCCACTCACAGAGTGAGTGCTCCGTTCATAGCTGCTGGGTGACTGAACAAATCAGTGAAGGAGCAAACCAACAAATTGAAGACTAAATACAAGAGTGGATGAATGAATGAACAATCAAATGACAGACAAATATATGAAGGAACGAACAGAAATCCAAAGAGTCACTGAACAAATGAATGAAACATTGGATGGAGGGAGGGATGGAGGGGAAAATATGAGAGCAAACAAATGATCAGATGAACAACTAAGTGAATGAAAGAGTGAATAAACAGAAAGGAAGCGGGGGTTGGGGGGGAAGGAAAGAGGGAGGAGAGAGGGGAGGGAGGGGAAGACAAGGACAGGCAGTGAGAGCAGGCCTACGCGCAGCAGCTCCCCCAAAACAGTGGGCCCCTGCCGGTCCCCCTCAGTCCCCGCCTCTGCATCACAGCCCAAGACAACCACAGCACAGCCTCCCCAGCAGGTCTAGAGCCCAGGGGGCCCCTCGCTGGCAGCCTTGAGAGCCGGCTGGGGGCAGATGGGCTTTGCCAAGCCCCCGGCCTCGTCTTTAACTATTACATTAAGCATCTGCTTTGCCATTCACGGCTCGGATAGCATTTTACCCCTGAGATATTTGATTTTATTACCTTCCAGGGAGAGGGCCAAGCAAGTGTTCTTATTGATTTGCACATTAAATATATTAGTAATAAAACAACATCTCCGTAAACCAATTGTAAAATCAATATTAATTGGTACCAAAATATCACAAGTAGTTGAATTACAATTAAGAGAGGGGGTGAGCTGGGCCTCAGGGCACAGGGTGCTGGGGACCCAGGAGTGAGAGGGGTCGGGGGGCCAGATGTCAGTGTCAGGCTGCCCTGGGTTCCTCTCTCTAAGCCTCAGTTTCCTCATCCACTCAGTGGGGATAATCCCTCTCACAGCCAACCTTTGGTGTGGACAAAATGAGGTCATGTGTGCGCAATGCCTGGCAGCAGCAGGTGCCTGAGAAACATTCTTCTCCCCCACTTGTCTTTGCCTCTGCTGTAGACAAGAGTAAGTCATTCCCACTATAGTAAGAACAGGCAGTATTGGCAGCGGTGGGGAGAGAGAGAGGCATGTGGAGGGAAGGGAATAGCAGGAAAGGCAGGGAACTGTGAGGTGTATGCTAGTCTATGGGGATCTGGGACAACTTCCACAGGAAGTCACTTAAAACTAAGACCTGGGAGCTGGGAGAAGAGCTGAGGGAGGGCGCTCGGCACATTGGAGGGAGGCCAGGGGCCACGATGCTCTTTTTATTATTCAAATATGAAAAAGCATGCCAATCAGGGGCACAGCTAATCCCCTGCAAAGGTCTGAGGTGCTGGCATAGGAGTTTGGGGTGAGCAGGGGACCCTGGGTGCCAGGCTGGACCGGGCACTTCAAGTGACCCCTGAAGGCCAGGCAGGCCAGGCTGTGTTGGCTGCACCAGGATTGGGGTGCGTGTGTACTGGGGAGATCTCTGCCTGCCAGGGCCAGATTCAGGGGCATTGGCTAACTCTCCCAGACCTGAAGGAAACCATCCCGAGGGTCATGGTGGAGTCACCACCACAGCCACAGAAGGGCCATTCTCTCTAGCCCCAGCCTGTACCACTCACAGGCCCCAGTTCTCCCAAAGTGCCCGGGTGACCCCTGGAGCACTGCACATGGGCTCCAAGGACAAGTCCTCTTGGCTCCCTAGTCTGTGAACATAGGTATGTATGTATGTATGTTTTTGGTTGGTTGGTTGCTAAGCCTCCTCAGTAACAATCGCATTTAATCCTCATGACAGTCCTACAAGGAAACTTTGACCTTCACTCCTATTTAACAGATGAGAAAACTGAGGCTCAGAAAGAGGGAACTGCCCCAAGTGTACAGCCAGCAAGCCAGCAACCAAGATCTGACTCCTGAGCGCATGCTTCTCTCCTGCTCCTCATCCCCATGGGGACACTGAATCGGGTGGAGACCGCTCAGACATCTCAGCCACCAGCGCGTAACTCTGGCTGTGCTCCAAAATCCAGATAGGAGCCATAGTGCCCCTAGGGCCCTTCCTCCAGTACTGCAGACAACGGCCCTACCAGCAGCCCATGATGCTTTGGGTTTCCTTGGCTCTTTACAGATGGCAATAATGAGAATACAAATATTAATGTTGTTACATATAACTATTGATGAAGGGCCTTGCACCCTGCCAAAAACTTCACCTACGTTTTCTGATTTGATAGACTGCAGAGCATAAGGGTTCAATTTACATTTTCTGGTCAGAACCACTTCAGTTTAAATCTCAGCTCGGTCACTACTGATCATGCAACTGGATTGGTCAGCTATGGCCACAGAAATGCTGCATAACAAAGTACTTCAAAACGCAGTAACTTACAGTCATACATGTGTATTGCCACACTCATGGGTCTGCAGGTTGGCCGTGGTTTAGGCAGTCAAAGCAGGGCTTGGCTAAGAGCCTCTGCTTCAGGCTGAGAGTCAGATTCAAGCCTGCTCTTTGGGTCTCTTTGCATTCTAAAACCAGCGTCTACACAGAGCATGTTCCCATGGAAATGACAGGAGAGTACGAGCCAAGTGAAACCAATCAGCACCTTCAAACCACTGCTCACGTCACATCCATAACATTGCACCGGCCACAATGAGTTACATGGCCAAGTTCAACATCAACAGGTCAGGGAAATACACCTCACCCATGCTGGGAGTGGAATCAAAGATCTGCTGAATAAGCACCCAAACTATCACAATAAAATTGGGCCTCTGTTTATTCATCTGTAAAATGGGGATATTACCAGTTTCTATCTTATTGAGTAGCTGGGTGGCATCACTGAGGTCATATATGCCGTGGTCCCCAACCCTTTTGGCACCAGGGACCAGTTTCAAGGAAGACAATTTTTCCATGGACCTGGCTGAGGGATGGTTTCAGGATGATTCAAGCGTGTTAGACTTACTGTCTAACATTTACTGGTCAGACTTACTGTCTAACATTTACTCTTCATTTCTATTATTACTACATTAGCTGCACCTCAGATTATCAGGCATTAGATCCGGAGTTTGGGAACTCCTGACATACACAGAGCTCTTAGCACACTGCCTGCTATGTAGCAAGTTCCCAAAAGAGGGTAGCTCTTATGAGTAGTAATGGTAACAATTCTCTCAGATTTGAAGCCAGAGATGGTGTCACCCCTTCTCCTACTCCAACACCCCCAGCCTACGTCATCCCACGGGCTTGGGGAAGTAACCTGTGCCATGTGTTCCAACCAGATTGCGCCACTGACACAGCCTCATCCTCCACGGACTCAGCCAGCAAAACCAAGGCCATGTGGGCAGTGACGCTCGTACTCGCCTAGTTTAAATCAGGCGCTGAATCAGCAGTAAAGCACTCAAATTGAGCACAGGACATCCCCTGGTCTAAGCCTTGGCCTCACCAAGCCTTCCAAGGACCAAGGCTTCCTCATGCTGCGGTGCTCTGCTCTCCGGCCCCAGGGTGTTGGCAGCCTCAGGGGGTGGAAGAAGCTGGTGTCCTGGGTCCCTCACTTCATCTGGGCCATTTCCTGGCTGACTGACTGGCAGCCGGTCAAATGCTGTGTCCATGCCCAGAGCTCACCCCAGGAGACTCGTGAGAGCCCTTCCCTGACCAGCTCCCACACAACCAGGCCAGGCTCGTTCAGTCTCACTACACACAGCGCTTGGATCAACCATGACTCAAGGATTGGACACGTGTTCAAATCCTGCCGCCCTGCTCAGAAGGCGGGACCAGGTCTGTCTTGTCACTGCTGGCCCCCAGCGCTGTGCCTGCAGGTGTGAACCGCCATGGCTGTGCTCAGGTATCCCTTGGTTACAAGAACACAGCCCTTACACCCTGAGGATGGGGAAAAGGGGACTGGTATTGCCAGGACCGTGAAAGTGGTGGGACAGGCAGCCGGACCCCACGAGGCAGCAGGGCCTCAACAGACGGGCACTGGTTCAGAGAACAAGCCTACTCCCTGACTTCACTTGGGCTTTCTGCTTCATTCTCCTCTCTCTGCGTGCCACCTGGCCTTAACCCTACCTACCCTCAGACACCCAACAGAAGCCGGCCATATTCTGTGACTCAAATGCAAACTTCCAGTTCCTGCAAAGAGACTCTGGTTGGCTCCAGATGCCAACACTCAGGAGTCCTCTGGCTCCATCACTGCCCAGGCCACCCCTGGGACCCAGAAGCACGTGTGCATGCTCAGTCACTCAGTCATGTAAGAGTCTGTGTGACCCCGTGGACTGTAGCCCACCAGGCTCCTCTGTCCATGGGATTCTCCAGGCAAGAATACTGGAGTTTCCTACTTCAGAGGATCTTCCCAATCCAAGGATTGAACCCCGCATCTCCTGCATTGGCAGGTGGATTCTTTCCCACTGAGCCACTAGGGAAGTTCAGGGACTGAGGAGACCGATCTCAAAAGGGAGTGAGCTTAACAAACACCCAAAAGATGGCACCCCCTCAGCCTCAGAATCCTCCTTTGTGAAATGGGGTTGTTGTGAATGTCAAGTACTCTAGTAGAGAGCAATAATTCTTATTATTGTCACAGAAGCCAACAAGTCCCAGAGTTTCTCTGTGCCTGGCACTGTGCTGGGTCCTTTCGCTGCACGATCTGATTGAATCCTCAAAACAGTCCTTCGAGCTTGGTGCCTCCATTGCTGCCACTTTACACAGAAGAATACTAGGAAAGTAAAGGACAAGGGATCGTGCAAGGTCACACAGGACTGGGATTCCAAAGTATGTGTCTCTGCCTCCCCAGGCCTGCATTTTCCCTCCCCACTTGGCTCCCTCTTTGCTAAGGTGGAGGTGGGAGCCGACCGACCCCAGGAGAGCCAATGAGAAAGCACTTTGCAAACGCCAGGAAGAGCCACGTTTGTCACACTTGTTGAGGACTCTCATCACCCAGACTCCTTATCACTCCAAGTAACTCCCATTCTTGTACACTCTCCAGCTTCCCGTTCTCCTGGCTCCCCTCCGGTGGCTGCCTGCCTGGGCAGCACACACACTCGAAAAGCACCCATTTCTCAGAGCAAATGGCCACCACCTGCCTCAGTGAATGGCTCCTCACCCCCAAACATCCCACCTGGAGGAAGCATAGCTGCCGCTTGAAACCTGGGGCCCAAATGGCCCCACCATGGAAAGGTGCCCACCGGAAGCTTTGGTTTCCATCCCAAAGAACCATGGGGAGTGGTCAGCTCTTCTTTTCCTCATTTAATTGGTCCGCAGATATCCATTTTCTCTGCTGGCAGCCCATGTTGGGGAGGGCAGGCCGTGGGGAAAGGGGCACAGGAGGGTCACTGAAGTTCAGAGCCGGGGCGATGACCATGGGCGAGCTGTGCGGGATACACCTGACTTCTTAGCTGTGAAGTAGAGGAGTCAGGGGCCCGAGAACTCAGAGCATTACTGAGCTCCAGCCTCAGGCTCAGGACGCTCCACCTCCCCTCCTGGCTGAGAACAGCCCAATGCAGCCAAGCCTCAGGGCCCACAATATGAAGGCTCCCACAGAGACCTCAGCTCCTAGAGTGCTGGAACTTGCGAGAATGCAAAGAGTGGAGTAAGGATGCACCCTCGGCCAGCACGGCCCACAGTCCCTACCTGGGCCTGCCTGTGTGTGCACGCCTGTGCATGGATAAATAGGAGTGCATTTATCTGCGGGCCTCGGAGGTGTGCCTGCCCATGCCTAGGCACATGGAGTGCACGCTCAAGTTCACAGACGTGTGTGCATGTTTGCAGATGCTTGTGTGTATATACAAGCATGGCATGGCACACGTGTGTCTTTGGGTGTGTGCCACCCAGGACTGCCTTTGTGCATCTGTATGCTCTCGTGTGTTTGAGACACGTGCATCTGACAGTAAATGAAGGTGCTTGTTTGCCTGGGTGTGCACATAGGGGAAGCCTAGAAGCTGACCTCTGCTGCCTTGGTCCAGCTAATCCTGCCCCCTGCCCAATTTCAAGCTTTCTCTACATTGAAAAGGCTTAATGCAGTGACTTGCTATTAATTATTGTTTAAGTTTTGCATTTTTTTTTTTCTTTGAGAACTGTCACCTCTGCAGCAGTTCCCAGCTGCGCTTTGATAAATCATTCCAGCTACTGGGATTCAAGGAATCTTAAGAAAACAGGAGCACAGAACACCCCACTCCTGCCCACTCCCTCCTTCCCTCCCCATCTCAGCCCTATGGCCAGCAAGGCCCAGGGAAGAGAAGGCAGAGGGTCGGTGGTCTCACCCCGGTCTCCCCAGTCCTGCAGCCTCTCTCTGGGGGTCTGGGGTCTGGAGCCCACCCCCCACACCCCACCAAGAAGACAGCAACTGTGGAAGAGACCCAGGCCTCTCCTTGGGGGCTGCCGTGAGGGTGTCAGGCATCTCCCTCCCAACACCCCCGCGTTGTAAATAATGCTGAAAATGAGTAGTTTTTAAAGAGTGTCCAGTGGGATTCTGGAGCCTTGTTTTAATTATACAAAAGCAGCATGGGTGCTTGGGCAGATGTTAGCACTAATTGTTTTGAAAGCGAGCCCTCTTGGCTTCACAGAATCCCTTGCTTGGGCACATTTTTATGCAATTCCCCAGGCAAGCAGGTGAGGTCACCCCCTCCGCTGAGCAGGCGGGAGTCAGCGCCCGCATGCACCCATATCGCCCCCACCTCCACCCACACACTTCATCTAGACCCCAAGCGGCCCTGCAGAGGAGCAGGGGGTGTTGGGGTGAAAGGGAAATTGGGGTGGGACAGACAGGGAGCGTGCACTCAGGACCTCTTTCATCCCAACCTCACCCCTAACCCCTGGCCTCTAGGGACCCTCAAAGCAGTGAGATAAGAGGACACTTTGAAGCTGGCAACAGTGGGAGAAGGAAGAGGCAGTGCATACAGACAAAAGAAGCCAAAGAGGGTGGGGTTCACCTTACATCCCTACTGTGCGCCCTGCCATCTGCACACAGGATCCAGTTGCATTGTGGCCAACAGTTCTGCTCCATCGGCATCATTCCCCCCATTTGGTGGGTGAGGCTATGAAGGCTCAGCCACACAGCCAGCCAAGGTCACCCAGCTCCAGGGCCTCGGGGTCAAGATTGCACGCTCGGTTCTTCCTCCTGCACGTGGAGGCTGGAAGGGCCACAAGGAACAGAGATGGGCGGGGGAATGTCAAGGGATGGATGAGTGGACAGTCGGCTAGATGAATGTACGGTGGAGGGGTAGACCAGAGGGAGAAATGGCTGGCTGTGGCGTGTGCTGGGTGAAGAGGTGGGGGTGCAGGGGGCAACTGTTGCCCCTGACTAGCAGATGGGCTTCAAGTAGGCGGACGGATTCCTTCCAAGACAGCTTGACTCGGGGGCTATGGGAGATGGCCGTGGAGGCTCCCACCCCCCAGAGGAGAGTCAGGCAGAAATCTAACAGATACAGAGAGCGCCGGGTGGGGGGAGCTCGGAAATAAACACAAGAAGAAACACACAGAGAAAGTGGGACAAAAAGAGCCAGAGCCATCGAGGGATAGAGACAAGGCACCAGGGAGCAAGGCGGGGCACGGGGGGCTGGCGGGCCCTGCGGAGGACAGGCCTGGACACGGGAGGAGGTGATGGATGGCGCGCCCATCAATTTCTGAAGGCCAAGGCTCGGAGAGCAGCAGAGTCAGTGAAATTTACATTATTAATCTCTTGTAATAATCTATGACTCAAGCAGGCTGAGAAAATAGCAGCGGCTACGCAGTGACCAGCCTATATAAATAACGGCTCCGCGCTCAATTTAATTGCACTCTAGTGAAAGTGCTCCTCTTGTATCTTTCTAATTACTTTAGTTTCATTAGGTCTAGCAGAGAGAGAGAGAGAGGACCAGAGAGAGGGCGGGAGGGAGAGAGCGCGACTCCACTGAGCGTCGCAACAATGAAAAATTCATATTCCGATTTTTTTTTTTGTTCTGTGAAATATTTAAATGTTAATAGCCATTCAGTCCCTGACATGCTATCTCACCAGTGTGGAGTTAAACAGAAAATCTATTTAATCTAAGGAATCTCATTAAATGGTCGTGGCAAGGCAGTGGCTCGAAGGTAGTCGATAGTGGGGGAGAGAGGGGAGAAAGAGGGAGAGAGAGGGAGGGGAAAGAAAGAGCTCGCTAAGATTCTTTAATTTAATTTATTGTCGTGCATGAGACACCAGGAGAGGCGGAGAGATGCTGGTTCCTGTGCCTCCATTTGAGTGGATAATGATTAAATGTTTTCTATTGTGTTACAGCTGGTATGTATTATCACAGAGAGAGTGAAAAACACAAACTCTCAGCAATTTTGACTGCTTTCCAAATATTAGCTCCTTTTAAAGCCATTAAAAGATTATCACTGATTTAACCAAATGTCTGTTTGGAGCATTAGCAACAGTCTGTTCTCCGAATCCCCAGAATGCCATTCCTCTCTCCTCTCTTCCGATTATCTCATCCACCCAGCAGTATTTAATTTCATTCCCATGAATATGCAATGAATTTAATTTTGAACACTATTTTCATCTGCTCCTGTAATCACAAAAAATGCTGGTGTAATTAGTTTCTAATTACTTGCTTTAATTGTTGTAGTAATCATTTTAATTACCCAAATGCACAGACATCAAATGCTAAAAGGAAAATAATCCTCTTGTACCTCCTACCTTGTCTTTTTACACTTGGTGTTTGATATCTCGATTTTGACACGGGCAACCTTCACCCAGCTGGGGGGGTGCTCGGGGGAGGGGGGTTCCGAGGAAAGGGACCTCCGGGGCCCAGAGAGGCTGCTCCAAGCCCGGGCCTCAGTGCAATCTGCTCGCTGAAATTTGCATGCCCCCCAAAAAACCATTAAGTTAAAATATACAGTTATTGTACCTTTCTGGGCCGGGCGCCATGCACGAGCTTATTGCCGAAGCCCAAACCGGCGCGAGCAGATGGTAAATCATGAAATTTTATGAAATTATTACGCCGGCGAGGTGTTTTGAATAGGAGCAGCTGTGAAGGAGATGGGACGTTATAAACACTCACAGGTGTTACCATCTCCCCCACTGCCAGCCGCAACATAAAAAAAAAATTAAATTATAAACAAACCGGCAAATGTTGTAATCTCTCTCCTCGACACACTCCTTACAGGGAAATTGCTTAAACTAAGCAAAGAATTCAATTTTAATTTGCATAAAATATTTATCAAGGCTTACGCAAATTTCCGCGCGGCTCCCTTCCTGCCAAGTTTAAAATTGCTCAGACGTACAGAGGTGCAATAGCGGCGTGCGAGCGGACCAACTGGGCCGGCCCTCCCGGCCACTTGAGCTTGCACAGACGGACACGCGCCACCATTAGCAGCCAGCCGGGCCCTGCCAATTTTTCCTTTTTTTTTTCTTCTTTTTTTTTTTTTTTTTCGCAAACAGATTGTTTTTCTCATTATGTTTTTATATCTACCTAAACTGTTAATTAGGCACTTAGAAAATTTTTTATTGGGGCCTAAGTGTAACAAGCTGCTTTGTTCGCAGGCACATACCTTGCTGCTGTTCTGTAAACACAAGATTTTTTTTTCTTTTTTGCTCCCCAAGCCACATTGTCAGCGGATCATGGGGATAGTGGGATGTTCTGGGAGGAGGTGGTCCTGACCCAGGCTGAGAACTTTGGCCTCGGACTGGCCACAGGGGAGAAGAGAGAGGAGGTGGAGCAAGTGGAGGCCAGGGAAGCTCTGGTGGGCACAGAGGGAAGGTAAGTCTGACCTGGCCTCAGGGGACGCCAGCCCCCCTGAGCCCATCAGCCCTTAAGGTCCAACTCCGGAAGGCAGAATCTTAGCGGCTGCACTTGAGCTTCCACTGTCTTCCCACTAATGGGGCCCTCACCATCCAGACATCGGCCTTTCAGTCCTTGGTCTCAGTCAAGTTCATTTCCACCTCAGGGCCTTTGCACTAACTGTTCCCTCCTCCAGGAATGCTCTCCCCTGAAATCTTCGCAGTTCCAAAAACAACTCTCAAGAGAGCCAGCCCTGACACCCCAGTCGCTCACGGCCCTGGAGACTTTCGGAGTCGACCCTGTTGAGGTGTTTGTCTATCATGTGTTTCCCCAACCAGGAGAGATGCTCTGTGAGGGTACAGATCTATCTACACGTAGTCTATGCTCCACAAATGAGTCAGTGAATGAATATAAACAAATTCCGTATGCAGACACAGGCACACAGCTGTAGCCAGGCGGCCTTTTCATAGGGGAATGCACTGCACGAGGCCTGGCACTCTGCAGGTGCTCCATCACTATCTGTGGAAAGAATGGGTGACTATTTGGGGTGGGGGGTTCCAGTGATGCTGCCAGATGGGTCACTGTTTGCCAGGTAAAACGAGGATGCCACCCACACCAGGCCTGCACAGACCATGGCCTTTGCCACCCACACAACCTGCCCTCTTGCAACCAACTGAACCTCAGCAAGTTCAACCAGATCCCCACCTGGCACTCTCAGAGGTGCCCATCAGCATCGGGGTGGCCCTTAGAGACGGAGGGGGGCACCCTTCCAGAGGAGTTGGGATCAATGGGAAGAGTGAATTAGCTATGGTGAGTGATTAATCGGGAAATAATCAGGTTATACCCATCACAAAAATGTCTGCACATCAGACAGAGAATCGGCTTTACAGGAAGACAGGGGAAGCTTTGTGATTTGTATTGTGGTGGGAGCGGGGTCCCTGGGGCGAGTAACCAAACCCCACCCCTGCCTCTTAGCAGCTGTGTCTGGTGATATTAATAGGAGCAGCCTCATGGGGTTGCTGGAGGATATGGGGAGACCACGCATGGAAAATCCTCAACACTCCATAAACCTCAGCTCTTAAAACAGTCATTAAGACACCTTGCCCCTAGGACCTGATCCTGAGGTCCCAGTGGCTGTGGCGACCACTCTGCTGAGCACCCTGCCCCCATCACCAACACCACCACCTTCCCTAGGCCCTGAATGTGAGCCTGGTAGGTACAATTGTTCCCATTTAACAGAGAGAGGACCGAGGCTCAAAGTCCTACAGGGATGGAGGCCCTGGAATCCGGAGCCATCAGTAGAACAATGGGAGGGACCAAGGGACTATTCCCATCGAGTCTGGTTTAGAACCATCTCAAGTCACGGTTGGTCTGGACAGAGGTCAGCCCAAAGCCGAGAGGGTCAAAGTGTGAGGTTGGACCAGGTGCGGGGGTGAGACTTGAAGGTCCAGGCTCCTTAGGAGGTCAGCCTCATTTTTGAGCACAGCTCAGAGGTTAGGGGGACCAGGTAGGGTCTGGACGGCATTGAGAAAAGAGGGAAGAACAGCCATCCCATACAGAGCCCTTATGCTGGGCAATGTTCAGCACTAACAGGCTTACAGATCTCCCTGGATTCTGGCCCCAGCCCAGGGGAAGGGGATCTGAGGACACTGAGGCTCTGAGAATTGATGTCACCTGTCCCCATCACATGGTGCATATGCAGGAAGCAGCGCTGGGTTTTGAACCCAGATCTGAGGGACCCCAGGCCTTTTGCCTTTGCTATTACAGGACCCTGGTGATGCAGAGGCCAGTGTCAGGCAGGTCTGACTCAAAGCACACACTCCAGAAATTACTTTCACGTGACTTTGGACATGCCAGTTTCCTGGTCTGAAGGTCCAGGTGGACTTCCTGGGTTCGGCAGTCCTCACATGAGAAGGCTGATGTGGAAACACCAAACATTAAAAGTCAAACACGCCTTAGGTACGCAGGAAACATCCTTTGTCATCACCATCCTTTCTTTCCTTTTACCTCCAACCAGTACAAGCTGGGGGCGGCTCCAGGTTCCAGTTCTAGTGGTAGGGGAACGGAGGCAGGCAGCAGTTACTGCATGAGGCAGGGTCCCCCCACAGGGTTAAGTGGGGGCTGGGAGTAGGGGCCCAGCTGAGTTATGCCTCCTCCTCCCTCCTCAGGCTTCCCAGGTGGCACAGTGGTAAAGAGTCTGCCTGCCAATGCAGGAGACCTAGGAGACACGAGTTCAATCCCTAGGTCAGGAAGATCTCCTGGAGTAGGAAATAGCAACCCACTCCAGTATTCTTGCCTGGAAATTTCCTCTGTAGCCTACCACAGGAGCCTGGTGGGCTACAGTCCATGGGGTCACAAAGAGTCGGACACGACTGAGTGATTGAGCACCCTCCTTCTCCCCCAGTCACCTGCTCACCCTTATCCGAGACCACTTCTCAGATTCTTCCTCCTGCCTCCTCAGTGTCTGGCCCCAGGCTGGACACTAGGACAGACGAGAATCAGATGCAGACCCCCACCTGAAGGAAGCCCCAGACTGGTGGGAGAGGCATGCCAGACCTCGACGATTCTAACCCAGCCTGGCCAGCGCTCCAGAGGAGAACCAGGTGTCCTCCTGGACACAGGGTGGGCTTCATCCCTGCCGACGGCCCTCAGGGGTGGGATGGGTATGCACACAGGCTCAAATCCCAGCCCCTCAACTTACCAGCAGTGTGACCTGAGTCAGGGCAGTTCCTTCGCCTCTCTATGTCTCATCTTCCTCCTGGAAAAATGAGGAAGGCATCAGTATCTCCTCGTAGGTAAGAGCATTCAGCCAGCTGACACCAGCCCACACCAGCCTCGGTCCTGCTCCCAGGGGCAGGGGTGACCACGATTTGGATTGTTCTGACCCACTGCACAAAGAGGGCACCGAGGGCTGCAGGAGCACGGTGACTGCCCAAGCCCACCCAGCTCCTGGTGACCCAGCTGGCTCTGAGCCTGGGCCCCCAACTGCAAGCTGCCTGAGGACAGGGGCCTGCCTGTCTTCCTATTGTTGAACCCCGTATACCCAGCCCAGGCCTTGCAGAGGGACACGAAGAGAAAGGAAATCGAGCAGGGTCATCAAGGATCTCCCCATGGAGGAAAGGATGGGGAGGTCATTCCAGACAGAGGGGACAGCACGGCCAAGGCAGGGAGCTGGGAAGGAAATCACTGTGTTCAGAAAGCTGGTGCGAAGTCACTTCAGTCCCCGTGGACTGCAGCCCGCCAGGCTCCTCTGTCCATGGGATTCTCTAGGCAAGAAAAATGGAGTGTGTTGCCATGCCCTCCTCCAAGGGATCTTCCCAAAGTTCAGAAAGCTAGAGGCACCCAGTGTTCCTGGGTAGGAATGAGAGGCGGGCGACAGAGTCTGGGGCAGTGGTGTGCTGGTAAAGCTTAAGAACAGGCTCTCTTTCACAATTGGGATGAAAGGAGAGAGACCCTGAGTGGTGCTAAGTCACTTCAGTTGTGTCCAACTCTTTGCGACCCCATGGTCTGTAGCCCACCAGGCTCTGGGACAGCCTGTTGATGGGATTCTCCAGGCAAGAATACTGGAGTGGGTTGCCATTTCCTTCTCCAGGGCATCTTTCTGACCCAGGGATCGAACCCGGGTCTCTCATGTCTCCTGCATTGGCAGACAGGTTCTTTACCACTGGCGCCACCCAGGAGGCCCTCTGAGTGGTTGCATTTGCCAATTTACATGGTATAAATTCTCCCACCATGGTTGATTTCAAGCTACCAGTGTGACATCAACAAGCTCCCAAAACTGAAAATGTAACAGTCAGTGATTGTGCGCCAGTCTGAGCAGAGGAGCCTGGGGGAGGGCGGGGCTGCCCCCTGGACCATGCGGGCAGCTCATGCCTGGCACTGATGCCTCTGTGCGTCTCCGTGGGGCAACAGACCAACAGTTCATGGGCAGAGGCAGGTCCGACAAGGTGGTTCCATGTCCAAGTCTAGTGACATCTCCATCTGTGCTCCCCTCCTCATCTCCATTAAGGGCAGAAGTAGGATGATGGCTATCAGAGGGAAGCCAGAGCCCTGTTCAGGACCCCTCTCCACCCGCTGTCCCCCAGCCCAGCTGGGAAGCCATGGGGCCCAGCACAGGGTGGGGTGGCAGGGTCACCTTGGGGAGAGTTATTGGGGCCTGGGTGGAAGCAGGGAGATATTATGCACTGAAGGCCACAGCCAAGGACACTAATCTGAACAGACAAGGAATCAATGGGAATTTCTATTTAGGGAGGAAATCAATAGGAATTTCAAGGTAGGAAAAAGGGGAATTACCTTTAATTGGAGTTCTCGTCCAATTGGGTCTCTGGTGAGGCCAGGGCTCACCAGGCCTCTGAGGGACAGCCAGACCAGACCCCCACCCTGCCATGGCCCCGCCTGGTGTACCTCCCACCAGTAACAGACTCCTCCTGTGGCCTCTGGTTAGGAGGCTGGGTTGAGTAAGCAGAGGCCTCTGGAATCAGGCAGTGAGACCACCGTTTCCTCCTCTGTTGGGTGGGGACAGTGGGGCAATTACCTCATCAGTGGGGGGCAAATTTTAGGTGTGTGAGGTACAGACAGGTTAAGCAATTTACCCAAGATCACACAGCTTGGAAACAGGAGCTGGGATTTGAACCCCAGCCAACCCAGCACCAGAAGCTAGGCTCCAACCACTGCACTCTGTTGCTTCATAGGACGCGATCAGTCTTACTAGATGAGTCCTAGATAGTCCGAGTCCCATCAGGTGGTGGGGGGTGACTGACTGGGGTCTGGAAGCCTGCCCGGGAGAGGGCAGGGTAGGTGCAAGCCACGTGGGAGGGCCCTGAGACAGGCTGTCCCCACACTGCCTCCCCAAAGGTGAGCACATACAGACATCCCCTGGGGCTACATCCCCATAAGCAAAGGGACACTCTTGGGAGGAGGTCTGGGACCACCCAGGTCCTCAGTAGACCCCACCAGAGGGCAGATCTGGCTGCTGGACGGTGCCTGGAAAAGAAGCTGCAGTGGAATCAGGGAGTCCACCCCTCATGCAAAGCTGGAGGCCATCTTGGGGGGGAGCCTGGGCTGGGGTCAGAGCAAGGGAATTCCCCTGAGCCAAGGGCCTACTATGTGCCAGGCCCTTTTCTAGGGGCTTTTCTGGGTCTCACTAGGTCCTCCCACACACCCTGTGGGAAAGTAGGGACTGTCTGTCACATCATAAGCAGAGCTGAGGGAGCAAGAGAGAGGAGGGCCAGCCCCGTCCCACCCAAAGGGAGCGCTTCAGTAGTGTCTGATTCTTTGCAATCCTATGGACTGTAGCCTGCCAGACTCCTCTGTCCATGGGATTCTCAGGCCAGCCCCCTCAAAGTGGGATCTCTTCCACGTTCTTAAGGCAATGCATTGGTCTGAGGACTGCTCAGACTTTGATTTAAGGAAAAAAAAAAAAAAAGACTTGAAGTTAGTGGGCGAAGGAGCAATTGACAAGGTGGGAGAGAGGAGGGAGGAGTCTGGGGGGATGGCCCCTTGGTGTGTTCACTGCTTTCACCCCCCATGGAGACCCTCACTGGCCCTGCTGTTTAGAAAACAAAAGCTGGGGGGAAGAGGGGAGGGGCAGAAGAAAGGAACAGAGAGTGCTCAAAAACCGAGTCAGATTCAGAGCCGAATCTGGCCCCCATGGAGACCTGGAGTGCTGGGCAGGGAAGCTGAGGTTGAGTTGTAATGGCTGAGCCAGGCAGGAGCAGATACCTAATGCTTGGGAAGTCCCCCAACCCCCACTTCCCTTCTATTCCAGCCCAAACCTGCAGGGGGCGCCAAGGACACAGGGCACTGGATGGGGTGGACTTCTACATCCGCCCCTTACTCAGTCAAGGGGCTTGGCCCCTCTGGCCTCAGGTTCCTTGTCTGCACAGAGTGTCATAAAGATTGGAAAAAACACAGATTGTAAGGGGCTGTCCCTGAGGAAGTGCCAAGGGACATTTGCTGACAGAGGTCCCTGGACAGATGGACAGAGAGATGAGCATGGCTGAGTGGAAGGACCATGTCCTGTCCTGACCAGCCAGCCTGGCAGAAGGTCCCCAGAGAGACTCTGGCACTCCACCCAGGCGGCGGGGTGCGTAGTCTGAGCGTAGGCCCTGCCACCGTCTGCCCTCCTCCACCCCTCACATTCCTCTCCATTCTTGAAGACAAGCAGCACAGCCTCTGCTCACCCCCCAGCTCAGGCGCACTGCACCCCAGTTCATTTTGGGGAGCAGAGGCCCAAACGCAAACGAACCTCGGCTGAGGGACCAAGCGGGGAGTACCCTGAGGACCTAAGCTATCAACACTTTACTGGGGCCCTGGCTCTGGGCACCAGGCTCACTCATTCTTCTCCTCAAATCTCAGGACAATCCACAGATGTGGATTCTAATCGCTGCATCACGGAAGAGGAAACAGGCCCAGGACAAGAACTGGCTTGTCCAAGACCCCACGGGCCCTGGGTCTGTCTGATTCTGCACCCATGACGCCCCAGCTGGGCAGGGAGGGCTTGGGGTCTGTGTCCAGTGCTCCTGCACCCCAGAATGTGGGGCGTGGGCCTCTTTGTCCCCCTCTTCCGTACCCTCACCCTAACCTGCCGGGTCTCAGGGCAGAGCTGAGGCCTGTCCCTGCCCCGTGTCGGGTCAGCTGGGCTCAGCTGGAGTTGCAGGTTATTGGAGGCTACCACGGCCCTGTTCATCTCATTAAGTCCAGGAGCGGGGTCAGCAGCTTTTACAGGCCCCATAAAGCATCACTCACGGCCACTTCCACACACAGCTCACCCTGGCACCCTGTCCCTCCCCAGGCCAGGGAGGATGAGATTCTTCTCAGAGCAGCTAATCTCCCAGACTCATAAACTCACCAGAAATACCATGGGGGTCTGTGCCCCGAAAGATAATTACAGGGTGACACCTCTGGCCTGGAGGTTGGTGCAGAGGGAGTACAGTCCACTCGACAGAGGCTTCAGGCTTGTCTGTCCTCCCTGGCAGGCCCTGTTCTAATGAGCACTTTGAACCGATTATCTCATTAAGGCCTCAAAACAGTCCTCTCGGGCAGGGGTCCCCAACCTCCGGGATCTAATGCCTGATGATCTGAGATGGAACTGATGTAATAATAATAGAAATGAAGTGCACAATAACTGTAATGTGCTTGAAGCATCTTGAAATCACCCTTCTACACCCCTACCTGTGGAAAAACTCTGCCACAAAACTGGTCCCTGGTGTCAAAAATCTTGGGGACTGCTGCTATAGGGGAGATGGTATTATTAGCCCCATTTTACAGATGTGGAAACTGAGGCTGAGAGTGGTTGGTGAGGCATACTTGGCCAAGGTGGGGGAGGCAGAGCTGGAATTTGAACCCAGAGTCAAGTTCCCAAGGGGCTTGTTCTGACTGTGGCACCCCCTTTTCCTCCAGCCTGAGTGAGGAACCCCCAAATGCCCCAGCACCCCTGCTTGTGTGCATAAATGAGGTCACAGTAGCCACAATATATGATTCTTGCTGGTTCCCCACCTCACCTGCATGTTGCAGTATTTCACCAACCCCCAGAGACACTCAAGTCTGTCTGGGCGTCCCCAGAGGGTGTCTCGGGTAGGCTCGGAAGCCTGTCCACTCAGGCCCCTCTCACTGGCCCCTGTATGGGTGTCCCCAGTGGCTATCGCCACCCAAGCAGGTCAAATTCTCTCCCTTCACATGTCTCTGATGCTCTGTTTCAGAGCTACCCCCTGGGGCTCTGAAGGGGCCACCCCATCCCTCACCCCAACCTCTTAGTCCAGGACCTCACCTCTGAGTACGGGAAATGTCCTGTCCCTTCGGCTGGGGCCGTGGTCCAGCCCTGGGTCTGTGGCCTGGCCGTTCTGGTCTGGGCTGACCAGCGGGATGAAGCTCCACGAGCCTGACTTGCCTCATCTGTAAATTGGAGTCAGTTGTGAAGAACAGGTGCAAGAAAGTTGCACGAACCCAAGTCTCGCGGTGCACAGGGCCTTGTGGCTCCTGCTCTCCAGGCCTCCCTGATCGCCCCTTCCCTGCACTAACTGCCTCCCTCCTTGCCAGCCCCTCCCACCCAGAACTCCTCCCCAAAAGGGGGTCCCCAGCCCTGCTCACCCCTCAGACCCTGCTCCATGAGTGGCACCCTGGGCCTTTTCTTAAGCCCCACAGCTGCCACTGCCCTGCCAGATATCTCCTACACCACCTACCTGCCCACCACTCAGTATACTCATCCCCCACTTCACCTCTCCCCAGCCTGGGCTTGGGGGAGGTGAGGAAGAAGAGGAGGCCACTGCCTGGGACCTTAAGTTCTTAAAAACCAGGGTACCCCTGAGGTGGGGCTTCCCAGGTGGGCCTAGTGATAAAGAACCTGCCTGCCGATGCAGAAGACGTAAGAGATGTAGGTTCGATCCCTGGGTCAGGAAGATCCCTGGAGGAGGGCATGGCAACCCACTCCAGTATTCTTGCCTGGAGAATCCCATGGACAGAGGAGTCTGGCGGACGACAGCCCATAAGGTCACACAGAGTCAGACACGAGCGAGATAACTTAGTATGCAGGTACCCCAGGGGTAGAGGGTGGGAGGAGAGAGGTGACCCCCCGCGTTTCTTCAGTGTGGAAAACTTGCTGGGCAGCAGTAGTTGGCTGTTTGCCATATTGGAGCACGGGGGTGAAGGACAGGAACCACAGTGTTTCAGGAACTCAGTTACGGTGGTGTGGCACGCACACCTGTCCTCTGGCCACACGTGTTCACGCGCAGAGTCCTTGTGGTCCAGGTTTGCCCCACATTTTACTTCCTAATCTGCAACCTCAGGCACACCCGTTACCAGGGAAAACCTGACCCAGAACATCCTGAAAGTTCAGACTTTGCCCCTGTACCTCTGCCACGTGTGTGCTGACTTTCGTGTACACAGTCGAACAGTGACATACAAGACCACAAACAGGTGGTCATGGGGAGGCACAGGTCAAAACACACATCCTCTTGTAGTCATGGACAGACACATACACACACATGCAGGCACACACACACAATTCAGAGGCCTGCACACCTGTGAACTGCCGTGTACACACAATCCGTGTACACACAATCCATGCACACACAGTGAACCCGGGCACACATGCACTTGCAAAGGAATATACACATCCATTCAGGAATTCACTCACATGCAGATTCAGAGGGCTGCTGGAAGCAGCACGCATGCGTGTGCAGTCCTTGTGTGGGGGTGCTGCTCATAGGGAGGAGCAGCCTGCCCCTCCCAGGTGAGTTATCCAGATGCTGCTATTCACCCTCATCCCCATGCCCTGGGGAGTCCTTCAGTTCAGGGCAGGGCCTTTGTGAGCCCATGGCAGTCCCTCAGGCTGTGTCTGGCAGATAAGTGGGGCACAAAGGAAGCGGCACCCCGCATCATGGCAACAGAGATTGCCCACGCCCAGCACTGTGCCTCCCCAGGGCTAGAATGAGCCCCAGCCCACCCCAGCAGCCATCCTTGTGCCCTTTCAGTGAGGACCCAGCAGATGGCCACCGCAGATGGCAGTGGGGTGATTTCCCAAACAGAAAGGGAGGAAGAGGGGTGATGGGGAAAAGTGGCAGGAAAGGGGGAACAGGCGAGGGACCGCCAGGGAGGGGCTGGTTCCATCTTTAGGAATAGGGCATCTCTGCCATTCCTAAGAAGTCCCTAAGGAACTGTGTAATATACTCATTCCTTGTCTCTGTTGTTCACTGTCTGTCACCCTTTCTGTTTAGAACCTAGATCAAGGTAGCACATAGTAGGTGCTTAATCAATGTCTGTTGAATGAATGAATGCATGAATGTCCAGCTCTGAGCACTGTCCCCCACCCCTATCCAGCTACCACTTCTGGCTGGTAGTTAGTCTCCTCCCCAAACCTGGCAGAAAGATCTATCTCATGCCCTGACCACCGCCCACTGATGGTCTCATGGGGCTGCCCTCTGGAGGAGGAGACAGGCTCTGGCTTGAAGAGAGCAGCCCCCCAACCAGGCAGTCCTTCCCCAGGGTCCTCCCAGGGCACACACTGTCCTGGGCAGTGGATCCTCTCTCAGGGTGCAGTTATCGCCCAGGAACTGCCAGCTCCCAAATCCTGACCTCTTGCCACCTGCCACATGACCTTCAGCCATCCTTCAGGTCCTAATTCCCTTTCCCTTAAACCTGCTCCCTCACCCAGCAACCCTCACTGCCCTAACACCAGGAACAAGATAAGAATGTCTTTCCCCCTACTTTATTTAGCACTGTACTGGAAGTTCTAGCCAGAGCAGTCAGGCAAGAAAAAGGAATAAAAAGCGTCCATGTTGGAAAGAAAGAAAACTGTCTCATATGTAGATGAGAATGAGAAAATTCTTGCATATATAAAAATGTCAAGAAATCCACACACAAAAAAAACTATTAGGGTTAATAAAAAGTTAAGCAAGGTTGCAAGATATAAGATCAATATACAAATATCAACTGTAGTTCTATATATTAGCAATGAACAAATAAAAAATGAAGTTAAGAAAATCCCATTTACAACAGAATCAAAAAGAGTTAAATACTAAGGAGTAAATTTAACAAAGGAAATGCAATACTCTGAAAACTATAAAATGTTTAAAGAAAGTAGATAAGATCTAGATAAAAGAAGAGATAGCCTATATTCATGGATGGGAAGGCAATATTTCAAAAATGGCAATATCTCCCAAATGATGTGCATGTTAAATGCAATCTTTAACAAACTCCCAGCTTCATTCTTGCATAATGGACAAGTTGATCCTGAAATTTGTATGGAAATGCAAGGGAACAAGAAGAGTCAAAACAAATTTGAAAGAGAGCAAAGTTGAAGGACTCACACTATCTGATTTCAACACTTACTACAAAGTAATAGAAATCAACACTGTATGGTACTAGTGTGAGTTCTGACACACAATCGGTGGAATAGAACTGAGAGTCCAGAAACAAACCCTTAATCCTAAAGGAGATCAGTCCTGAATATTCACTGGAAGGACTGATGCTGAAGCTGAGGCTCCAATACTTTGGCCACCTGATGCAAAGAACTGACTCATTGGAAAAGACCCTGATGCTGGGAAAGACTGAAGCAGGAGGAGAAGGGGACGACAGAGGATGAGATGGTTGGATGGCATCACTGACTTTATGGATGTGAGTTTGAGCAAGCTCCTGGAGTTGGTGATGGACAGGGAAGGCTGGCGTGCTGCAGTCTGTGGGGTCGAAAAGAGTTGGATATGACTGAGCAACTGAACTGAATTGAAACAAACTCTCATATTTAAGGTTAACTGGCATTTGACAATAGTACCAACACAATTCAATGGAAGAAGAATATTCTTTTCAAAAATAAATGGTGCTGAGAAAATGGAGATCCACATGTAAAAGAATGAAGGTAGACCCTTATCTCACATCATATGCAAAAATTAATTCAAAATAGATCAAACACCATAAAAGTTAAAATTAAAACTCCTAAAATAAAAAGTGAAAGTCTCTCAGTTGTGTCCAGCTCTTTACAACCCCGTGGACTATAGCCCACCAGGCCCCTCTGTCCAGGGGGATTCTCCAGGCCCAAATACTGGAGTGGGTTGCCATGCCCTCCTCCAGGGGATCTTCCCAACCCAGGGATCGCACCCAGGCCTCCCACATTGAAGGTAGATTCTTTACCATCTGAACCACCAGGGAAGCCCCCTTAGAATGCTTAGAAGAAAAGCATTCATGCAAATCTTGGATCAGGCAATGGTTTGTTAGATACAACGTCGAAAGCACAGTAACCAAATGAAAAATAAATAAGGAGGACATCATATTTTGATGATAGCTTTTGAGAGGTGATTTCTGAGGAGTTTCTGTTCTAGGTACCATGGTCAACAGAATGTCACTAGCAACTTCCTGGAGCAGTGTGGTTAATGTCGATAGCTTTTCTCTCCATTAGTCAGAGCGATACAGTACCTGGAACATACTGTGGGAAAAGAGTCTGCTTGCTTCCTGGAATTACGGTGCTGGTTACACAGCCCTGGTGGTGGCTGTAGTGACAAGGAAGCTAGAACTAAAAATCAAATAAATAAGTAAATAAATAAATTTGGACTTCAAAATACACTGTGAAGAAAGGGAAAATCAGGAGTTCCCTGGTGGTCCAGTGGCTAAAACTCCATGCTCCCGATGCAGGGGGCCCAGGTTCAATCCCTGGTCAGGGTAGTAGATCCCACCTGCTGCAACTAAAGATCCCTCACCTGGCAACCAAGATCGAAGATCCCTGCACCGCCACTAAGACCCAACACAGCCAAATAAATATATGTCTGAAAAGAAAGGGAAGGGCAACCACAAAATGGGAAAAACATTTGCAAGCCATATATCGGATAAGGGTCTGGTATCCAGAAAGATAGAGGGCAGTAGGAGAAGGGGGTGAAAGAAGTTGGATGATACCACCAACCCAATGGACATGAGTTTGAGTGAACTCCAGGGGATAGTGAAGGACAGGGAAGCCTGGTGTGCTCCAGTCCATGGGGTCGCAAAGAGTCAGACACAACTGAGTAAGTGAACAGCAACAACAATCCAGAGTATATAAAGAACTCTTACAACTCAACCACACAAAGACAACCCACCTTTAAATTGGACCAAAAAAATATCTGAGTAGCCAGTATACAAATGGCCAATAAGCCTGCGAAAAAAAATGCTCAGCCTTACTAGCCATTGCTGCTGCTGCTGCTGCTGCTGCTGCTAAGTCGCTTCAGTCGTGTCCGACTCTGTGCGACCCCATAGACAGCAGCCCACCAGGCTCCTCCGCCCATGGGATTTTCCAGGCAAGAGTACTGGAGTGGGGTGCCATTGCCTTCTCCGTACTAGCCATTAGGGAAATGCAAATCAATGCCACAATAAAACGCAAGGTCACTCCCACATAGAGTACCATCAAAAAGACAGATAACAAGTGTTGGCAAAGATTTGGAAAAACTGGAGCCCTCATACTCCGCTGATGGGGATGCAAAATGGTGCAGCCACTTTGGGAAACAGAATGGCAGTTCTTCAAAAGGTTAAACACAGGATGACCATGTAACTCAGCAATTATACTCCTAAGTAGATACCCAGTAGAAATGAAAACATATGTCCACACAAAAATTTGTATATGAGTGTTCATAGCAGTGTTATTCATGATAAACAGAAAGTGGAAAGATCCAAATGTCCATCAAACTGATGAATGAATAAACAGAAGATGATATATCCAATGATGGAGTATTACTCAACAATAAAGAGGAATGAAGTTCTGATACATGTGACAACACGGGTGAACCTTGAAAACATTAAATAGAGTGAAAGAACGCAGTTTCCGATGGCCACATGTTAGATGACTCCGTTTACATGAAGTGTCCACAGTGGGCAATCCACGGAGACGGAAAGTAAGTTCACGGTTGTCAGCGGCTGAGAGGGATGGGGACGGCTAATAGGCACAGAGTTTGTTTTTGAGGTGATGAAACTGATCGTGGTAATGGTTGTACAAGCCTTTGAATACACTCAAAACCACTGACTTTAATACTTCAAGTGGGGGGATTGTTTGGTTGCTGTTGTTCAGTGGCTAAGTCATGTGACTCCATGAACTGCAGCACACCAGGCTCCTCTGTCCTTCAGTATCTCCCAGAGTTTGCTGAAATTCATGTCCGTTGATTCGGTGCTGCTGTCTAACCATCTCATCTTCTGTTGCCCTCTTCTCCTTTTGCTTCAGTCTTTCCCAGCATCAGGGTCTTTTCCAATAAGTCGGCTCTTTTCATCAGGGTTGCAAAACTATTAGAGCTTCAGCTTCAGCATCAATCCTTCCAATGAATATTCAGGGTTGATTTCCTTTAGGATTGATGGTATGATCTCCTTACTGTCCAAGGGACTCTCAAGTCTTCTCCAGCACTACAATTCAAAAGTGCTCAGCCTTCTTTATGATCCAACTCCCACATCCATACATGATTACTGGAAAAACCATAGCTTTGACTATGCAGACCTTTGTTGGCGAAGTGATGGCTCTGCTTTTTAATATGCTGTCTAGATTTGTCATAGTTTTTCTTCCAAAGAGCAAGCAATGTCATGGGTGCACTCACTATCAGCAGTGATTTTGGAGCCCAAGAAAATAGTCTGTCACTGTTTCCATTTTTCCCCATCTATTTGCCATGAAGTGATGGGACTGGATGTCATGATCTTAGTTTTCTGAATGTTGAGTTTTAAGCCAGTTTTTTTCACTCTCATCTTTCATCTTCATCAAGAGGCGCTTAGTTCCTCTTCACTTTCTACCTTTAGAATGGTACCATCTGCATATCTGAGGTTATTGATATTTCTCCCAGCAGTCTTGATTCTGGCTTGTGATTCATCCAGCCTGGCATTTCACATGATGTACTCTGCGTAGAAGTTAAATAGCAAGGTGACAATATACAGCCTTGACGTACTCCTTTCCAAATTTTGAACCAGTCCATTGTTCCATGTCTGGTTCTGTTTCTTCTTGAGTCACGTACAGGTTTCTCAGGAGACAGGTAAGGTGATCTGGTATTCCCATCTCTTTATGAATTTTCCACAGTTTGTTGTGATCCACATAGTCAAAGGCTTTAGTGTAGTCAATGAAGCAGTAGAAGATTATTTTCTGGAATCCCCTTGCTTTCTCCTTGATCTAATAGGTGTTGGCAATTTGATCTCTGGTTCCTCTGCCTTTTCTAAATCCAGTTTGTACATCTGCAAGTTCTCTGTTCACATACTGCTGAAACCTAGCTTGAAGGATTTTAAGCATAATCTTACTAGCATGTGAAATGGGCACGATTGTATGGTAGTTTGAACATTCTTTGGCATTGTGCTTCTTGGGATTGGAATGAAAACTGACGTTTTCCAGTCCTGTGGCCACTGCCGAGTTTTCCAAATTTGCTGACATATTGAGTGCAATACTCTAACAACATCGTCTTTTAGTATCTGATACAGCACAGCTGGAATTCCATCACTTACACTAGGTTTGTTTGTAGTCATCCTAAGACCCTCTTGACTTCACACTCCAGGATATCTGGCTCTAGGTGAGTGACCCCGCCATCATGGTTATCTGGGTCATTAAGATCTTTTTTATACTGTTCTGTGTATTCTTGCCACCTCTTCTTAATCTCTGCTGCTTCTGTTAGGTCCTTACCGATTCTATCCTTTACTGTATCTATGCTTGCATGAAATGTTCCTTAAATAGCAAATTTTCTTGAAGAGATCTCTACTCTTCCACATTCTATTGTTTTCCTCTATATCCAAAAAGCTCTTATAAAACAAAAAATAGGGCACCACCAGGTGAAAGAGCTGGCAAGTTTTCAGGCTGAGGGATGTCAGGTCAGTGGAATGCATGACAACAATTTCCCACATGTGTCGTGGCTGACATGCCAAGTATCAGAGCATCCTGCTCCTAGAGGCTCAACGGGACTCCAGGACACCATCCCACTGATGGCTCTTAATGTCCATCACTGTCTGCTTCTGACTTTGGCAGTTCTCTGGTTCCTGACATTATTCCATAATCTGGTTACTGACTTCAGTCTTTAGCTAATTTCTGATCTCAGCCACTTGCTGGTTTCTGACTTAACTTTCTCCCTGGCTCCTGACCTCAGCTCAGCACCCAGTGTCTGAACTTACCTTATCAAGGAAATAAATGCACAATTCGTTCTACCATGGTCTGCACCCACGACTGTGGCAGGCATCACTAATGGATCACCACATTCTTTCCCAATGAGCCTACATGTGGCCTTGGAGCTCTTCTTAATATTATGCCCAATCACAATCATTTGGAGCTGGAAAATGAAATGAAACCAAATTGCTGACTCCTTCCTAGTCAGCAGTCAAGCCCTGACACAGTCGAGCTCAGACACTCAGACGTCTGACCTGTGTCTGGTTAGGGAGCCTGCTCTGGACAAAGTGGAATGCTAGGACTTTGCTTGAAAACATGCTGAGTGACAAGCCACACAGAAACACATCCTGGGAGCAGTCCTAGGCACCTCAATCCTGGCTGAACCACAGGTTTGACTTCAAAAGGGATTTGACTCTGTATGAGCCATGGCTCGGTGGCTTCCACTGGCCCCCAAACCACTGGACCTCCGCACTAGACAAGGCAGTCTAAGCATCCCTGGCCCAGGCCTCGGGTGCTCTTTGACATCTGCCCACCTCACAAGCCTGCTGCCCCAGGTGTTCTCATCACCCTCCATGGAAATGCCCTCCTGAGTGTGTCTGGGATTCACACCCCTGCTTTGGTGGGAGAATCCATGACCACCTGATGCTAACTGCTTGTCCACACTCCTTTCACACCCATCGGTCATTCATTCATTCAGCAGACTGTCACTAAACAGCTGTGTCTGGGCCAGCTGTGTTCCAGGCACTTGGAGTACGGAGTGAACCAGACAGAGGGGACCCTGTCTTTGGGGAAACTGTGCCATCCCTGAACCCCTTCCTTGTGCCTGCTGAACCCCTTAACTCCCTGCTTAAAACCCTCAGTCAGACACAGAAAGACAAATACCCTGTGAACTCACTTACATGTGGAAACTAACATAGCCAAACTCATGGAACAGAGAGTGCCCTGTGGCCATCCCCTCCCACTGTACCCAGCCCCTGGCAACCACCATCCTACTGTCTGTTCCATGAGTTTGAACCCCCTACCCAGGCTTCTCCCAGCCTGTATCTCACTGTGAGTCCCCATTTCCACCTCACCTGCTGCCTCCAGCCCAGCGCACATCCCTGACTCGGACCTTCTTCCCTCTGACCCACCCCTCAGTCCCTAGGGCTCAGTCACTCCACCTTCTCATCCCATACCCTGACCTCTCTCTGCTGTATCCCCAAACCCTTCACCATGGTCTCCTGAGTCACCCTCATAGTGAGCTGGGGCTTTAATTCAACCCCAGACTAAGCACCCTGGCACCTGGAACAAATCATGACATCTCCCTGAGCCTCAGTTTTCACCTCTGTGAAATGGGGATCATCAGGTTGCATGAGAAGAAAATTCAATGTGAATGAGCTTAAGCTAAAGGGGGATTTTATCGGAAGGATGCTGGAATCAAGGACATCGTAGCATGGAAGGATGGGTAGAATGTTCAGGCCACAGGAGGGGAGGGATGGAGCCAGGCCTGGGGGCTGCTGGACTGGAAATGAGGAAGGTGGCAGGATTCTTTTTCTCTCTCTCAGAACAGGGATTTCACTTCCTTCATTTGCTGGAGTCTGGCTTTTGTCCAGAGTGAAAAACATGACCAACAGTAGCCTTTTAGTTCTACATTTAGAGCTTTACCTTTGGACTCCATTAAAATTAAAGAGCTCCTGGCAATCAAAGCACCTTTAAGAGAGTAAAAAAGCAGAATATATAAAGAACACCGAGAAAGAAATAAGAAAAAAGCAGACACCCTATTTTTTTTTTAATGGCCAAAAGCCTCGAACAGGCACTTCACAGAAGAGGCCATCCAAGGGGCAAGAAAGCCTAGAAGAGCTGTTAATGTCATCGGCATCATTAGTCATCAGGAGAATTCAAAGTGGTACACGATGCCCCTGCCCAGATGGCTAAATATAAAGGAACTGGCAACAGAAAGTGTCAGAACGTGGAGACACTTGAACTCTCCGAGGTTGGTAAGAGGAGCAGAGAGCAGCAGGACCGCTTTGGGAGACAGTGCGGCCGCATTTTCTAAAGCTTGAGAAAGACAAGTGTACAGAACCAAGGAATCTCCTGGCGTACACTCAAGAGAGTGAGTATTCATCCCTCCAGAAAACAAGGATGAGAATGACCATGGTTGCACCAACCCGGAGACAACATGAATGTCTATCAACAAGAAAATGAATTAGCAAATGGTAGTGAGTCCACACAACGGATCCTACACAGCGAGGTAAAGGGACAAACTGCGAAACTACGGCAACATAACGCCAACCTGGATGATTTTCTAAACATAATGTGGAACAAAAGAAGCCAGACATCAAACAGGTGCTATTAGATTTTTGCACAAAGCCCAGAAAGAGCAAAACTAGCCAATGGTCTTAGTTTTGGGGGAGGCATTGACTGGAAAGAAGAGTTGAGGGAGCCTTCCAGGGAGCTTGTTCTTGGGCGATGGTAACATGGGTGCAAAACGTACGTGAAATTGCATTCAGCTATCCTCTTCAGATGTGTGCCCCAACCTGAACGGAAGTTAAATTAGATAGGAAAGAAAAGCAACTTTTATCCTTCAGCCATCAAAGGCGCCTGACTCTCTCACGCCCCAGTTTAAAAATCCCTGGAAATGGTGTCACTGGCCCAACCCAGTGCTGCTCGGCGTCAAGACTATGGAACAACACGGCAGTGCCATTGGATAGAGTTGGGGGAGGAGGAGCTGTAAAGACGGAGCTGATGTTTCCAGAACAAGGAGGGAATGGGGAGAAAGATCAAAGTACAGTCATCTATTCCTTCGTTTCTCCGAGCCTTCCTTTCCTCACCTGTAAAGTGGAAACCACAGAGCTTCCTGCCAAGAAGGGTTGAGAAGTAACTGGCCCCAACCACCTCTGCTTGACCCAGGGTCCCCTTCCCTCTGTCCCTCTTCCCCACCCAGCCCTGCTCCCTGGCCACCCCTGCCCCTCTGTTCCCCCCACCCTCAGCTCCCCTTCTCTGCCCCCTGTGATCCCCAAAGTGAGGCCCCATCACCATATAATTTCAAATTACTTGTAGCTTTAGTTAATTAAATGTAAAATCATCGGAATAAAATTATACCTTCATTAGAAATTAACTCCCATTTCAGGCCGGGGATAATGACCGGGCTCTCTCTCCCCCCTTCTTCCAAACCACACACAAAATGGTCAGTTAAACTGAATGGGAAAAAAGTTTAACGACTGCACGGCAATCAAGCTTATTATTATTTAAGCACAAGCTATTACCATGTGCAATGAGGTATCGGCCAATAAATTATCTTTGAAAGAGTCAGTCCTTGTCTGAGCCCAGACAGGCTGAGGGCTTCTGCCAGGCAGGCTGTGCAGGCCTCTTCCCTCTCCAGGTGAGCGGCCCAGGCCCAGGGTGGTGGGTGGGGCTGGATAATGGACCCTCCTGGTCCCGTCCCTCTTGCGGACCCGGAACTGGCTCTCAGGACCCTCCGCGCAGTCTCAGGGCCTTGGGCAGGCTCTCAGGGTCACTCACTGTGAAGGGAGCCTGGGGCCTCCACCTGACTCTTCAGCCCACGGTCAGGAGCGGATGCTCTCACGCAGGACAGAGATTGGGGGCCTGACCCTGAGAACCAGGAGGAGGGCAGAGAATGGAGAAGTGGGGTATACAGGACAGGGACGGGGCTGGGATGAAGCAGAGAGAGACGGTTGGGGGGGTGGAGAAGAATGTTCGAGCGACATGAGGAAGAGGTTGATATGGAGACGAGGACATCAGGGAACCGTCAGAGAGCCAGGGAGTGACACTTGGAGCAAACACGGTGGAAACACAGGAACGGAGACCAGAGGATCCAAGAAGGCCCACGAGAGACACAGATTCAGGCAGGGGTGCGTGTTCACAGAGGCTGCTGTGTGCTGGGCACTTGAAGGCTCAGGTCATTCTTTCTCCCAGAGTGACCACTCTCCCGATTTGTCAGGCACTGGGGGTTTTGTGGGGCTTCTCAGGTGGCTCAGTTCAGTTCAGTCACTCAGTCATGTCCGCCTCTTTGTGACCCCATGAACTGCAGCACGCCAGGCCTCCCTGTCCATCACTGACTCTCAGAGTTTACTCAAACTCATGTCCATTGAGTCAGTGATGCCATCCAAGCATCTCATCCTCTGTCGTCCCCTTCTCCTCCTGCCTTCAATCTTTCCCAGCATCAGGGTCTTTTCCAATGAGTCAGTTCTTCACATCAGGTGGCCAAAGTATTGGCGTTTCAGCTTCAACATCAGTCCTTCCAATTTGCCTGCCAAGGAGATGCAGGAGACGCAGGTTCAATCCCTGGGTCGGGAAGATCCCCTGGAGTAGGAAATGGCAACCCACTCCCGTATTCTTGCCTGGAAAATCCCTGTAGTCCTGGTAATCATGGGCTACTGTCCACAGGGTCACAGAAGAGTCAGACACGACTGAGTGACTGAGCACTCATGCACAGTGGAGTTTGCAGGATGGGGGACTTTGGGTGCTGACTTCAGCAAAATCTCGGGAGAACCAGGACAAGTTGGTCAGCCTGCTCTTAGTCCTCAAAGCAACTGGTTCTATAATCCCCACTTCACAGGTGAGGAGACTGAGGCTCAGCGGGTGATGTCATTTGCCCAAGATCATGGAGACAGATGGGCTACCCAGGTGGCACTAGTGGTAAAGAACCTGCCTGCCAATGCAGGAAACAAGGCAGGGGTTCAATCCCTGGGTCGGGAAGATGCCCTGGAGGAGGGCATGGCAACTCACTCCAGTATTCTTGCCTGGAGAACCCCATGGGCAGAGGAGCCTGGTGGGCTGCAGTCCACAGCATCACAAAGACTCAGACATGGCTAAAGCGACTTAGCACGCAAGCATGAAGACAGATGAGAGAAGAAAAGACACAAAAGTTTGAAGACAAAGTGTCCACCATCTCCGAGTCTGTCTGAACACCTGCCTTCCCTGTCTCCTCCCTGCCCTTGACACCTTACTTCTCCTCTCCCTGCCCTTCTCCTAAGTTCGGAGGACCTGTTTCTGTCTCCCATCTCTGTCCTCTGCCCAAGTATCCCCTTTATCAGGAACTGGATGGAAGGGTGGACTGGAGGGTCAGGTGAGACCCCACACCCAGATGTCAGTGGCTGGTGGATGGGATACAAGTGCCCCCCTCTCAGGGTCCTCAGACACCCCTCCCAGACTGCAGGCAGCAGCCAGAATCCTCCTCCCAGGGGCTTTAGGGGCTTACTGACTTGGGTTGAAGCCCAAGTTCTAGCTTCAAGTCACCAGATGACCTTGGAAGTTTCCTTAACTTCACCTATAAAATGCGGTGATATGGTCCCCATGTCACAGGGTTGCAGGGTTTGATGAGACTGGGTGAGTAAGTGCCTGTTGCAGAGCCTGGCATGGAGCAGTTGTCCCAGGGAAGATAACTCCCCACCAGAGAGGACAGCGGCCCCTCTCCTGGGCAGTCTCCTCTTCCATTACCCACAGCAAGCTTCTTGGTCCCAGACAGAACAACAGGGTGAGCTGGCATGGAACTCAAGCTAGGGCAAGGAGACAAAGGACCATAGAGCGGGGATCACAGGAGGCTGACTCTGGGACCTCTTCAGCCCCATAAAACCAAGACCCTCATTTTGTATCTTTCAAGAAACCCAAAATGCACACCCTCATCACTGATGCTCAATAATAAAGTTTCATGGAGTGAAAACATAAATAAATGTGTACATGAACTAACCAGAAGGTCCCACCCTCGGGGAAACCCGACCTGCCGTTAACTTCTAGTCCAAGTTGGCCTGCAGATGGACTCCCTTGAAAGTCACCTCCATCTCTCTCCCAAGTCAGGCTGAGATTTAGAGATCGGGGCCGCGTGTGTGCCTCCATCTGCTATCTGCACGTGAGTGATGGGAGACACGTTCCCGGGACATGTTTACGGTCACCCCGCGCCCCCGGCCCGCGCTCCCCACCACACCATCCCCTGATAATTCACGGCCCGGCTCCGGTTGGCAAATGACTGATACGGCCTTCACAGCGGGACCTGCTGGTCACTTGTCTCAAGGAGACTGGGAAGGAAACTCAGGCACAATATAAATGGGGCCCGTGGCAGCCTCAAACACCTTGGAAAATTCCCCAGCCCGGACACCGTGCCGATTTTAAGTAATAAAACCACAGAGAGATTGCACGGCCGCCTGACAGCCTGCGACGGATGGCCGCCCGCGTGAACTTTTTACCTTCGGGATGGGGACAGAGAGAAGAGGGAGGGAAAAGAGAGCCGCCCGGCCAGCCTGCTGCTTCCTGGCTCACAAGCTGTTGCCCAAAGCACAGGCAGGAGCTGCACTGGACGTGCCTCCAGCTCAGGTGCCCGGGGGGTGGGGAAGGGGTGGACTCCATCCTCACTAGGGGCCTCAGACTTTGTTTCCCCATCTGGCAAATGGGAACACTCGTGGCCAGTGTATCACTTTTCCAAAGTCCAGAAACAGCCCAAAAATAAACCGTCCCACTGATAGAAACATAATCCTCACTCTCATTCATTCATTTATTCTTTGACTCCACAAGAATTTGTCCCCATACCAGTTTAGCAGTGGGTATGGAGACAAGGAGATGACAGTGTGGGGAGATATGAGGTGACCTCCAGGAAACAACTGATGACCCTCAGAGTACCACTCATCAGCCTTGTGACCTTGGGCTTGTCACTCCAGCCCCCAGAGCCTCAGTTGTCTCATCTGTAAAATGGGGATGCTAACGGCACCTCCTTCAAAGGGTAGGGAAATCCCATGTGTCATCCTCAACCCAGTGTGTGACTCATAGTAGGTACACACCAGGCCTGGTCTTCTGTCCCCAGGTCCTTCTGCCTGCAGCTGGAGAGTCCTTGTGCAAATCTGGGAGGCCACCCTAAAGACCCAGAGCTCCTAAGTTGGGTGTGAAGCCATGAGCCTATCTGGACTGGAAGGTACACAGATCCTGTCTCTATCTCTTGGGGCCAAGGGCACATCTCGGATCCAATCAGCCTAGGGTGGGAGTGGAGGGCAGGGGGAACATGGGATAAAGCTAACTGACAATGGTTCACCCCAGAGACCGCTAGAAGGTCCTGGAGAAGAGGAGGCACGCCACTCATGCTGGGTGGCCACCCCACAGATGGAGCCCTCTTTGCTGTGCCTCCTAGCCCCTCCCCGGACGGAGACGAGAGCAGACAGGAGAGAGGAGTGGCCAGTCCCTTCCCTCCCCCAACTTCTTGCACTTGAGGAGCTTGGCTTTTTCCTCCCAAGTCTAAGGGAATCTTTCCTCCAGCCCAGGTGCCTGCGAGGAGGGGAAACGCTTTTCCAGCCCAGAGCTAACCCACAGCACTGGCCTGTCCTTGTGCCCACGGAGCCCAGGCAAAGGGCTCACTGACTGAGAGGGTGGGGCTTGCCTAAGTGGTCTCTAGGACCACCACCCGAGGGCCCAGGGCCCCAGGCTCTGAACCTGGCTCAGCAGGTGCCCACAACCCCGTAACCGAATGTCACCAGGGAAGACAAGTTCGAGGGCTACCAGCTGCAAGGAGTCACACATCAGAAGGGCTCAGCTGGAGGCCACAGCTGGGGCTGGCCTCAAGATGCAGCGGAATCGCAGGGTGGTGGGCGGTGGGGGTGGGGTGACCAGCAAGCCCTGGGAGTGACAACAGGAGGACTCCCTCCCTCCCCAGGAAGAACCTTAAGAGTGGCCGTCCACCCACGGACAAGTTACATCAGTGGGCAGAACCCTACACAAGGCTATGTGAACCCCATCTCCCCAGGCCAACCTGGAGCCAGGCACTGCCAGGGCGGGTGGTAGGGTGAAGGGGTTACAGTTGAGAAGATCCCACGGCCAAACCCAGTGGTGGGGGAGAGGACAAGCCTTGAACACTAAATGGGCTTAGAGTTTGAAACAACACAGGACCTAGTCTTGGGTACCAGCATGAGCCAGGCTGAATACCCAAGAGTGGAAAGTAACGGAGTTGGACTGAGATGTCATTTATGGACCTGCCACCCAGCAGGCAGAGGGAGGCGGTTTAGAGAGAGCCGAGCGGTGGCCATTATTGGAAAAATAAAACCATTTCATGTTTATACCCCTAATGAGTAGAGATGCTTCTAAACTGGTTACACTTGATTTTTTTTTTTCTTTATGCTTTTCTGTATTTTCTAATTTTCCTGCAATGAACATGTATTACTTGGGTAATAGAGAAATAATAAAAGCTTAAAAAGAGTCAGGTGGTGAGAGTTCATGGGTCCCTGAGGACCATACAGCCACGGGTTTCTGGGCACAGGTTCTGCTGGCCCAGGGTCCCAGGGTCCCAGGAAGCCCCAGGGGAGGGGTCGGGGAGCTGAGGGCAAAACAGACATCCTACAGCTGCCAAGGCCTCCAGGAGAGGCTGAGAAGGAGGAAACCCAGGCAGCTCTTGCTTCTGTATCCATCAGCTCCCACGTGCTCGGAGCAGGGAGGGGAGGTGGGGGGAAGGTTTGTGAGAGCCCTGGGCGCAGCCACCAGTGGAGGGCTGAGCTAAGAGGGAGCCCCTGTGGTCAGTTCGGGGTCACAGCACTGGGAAGCTCTGAATCAGGACCTTGTTTCAAATCCTGACTGCACCCTCACCAGCCGGAGAAGCCAGGTGTCCCCTCACAGAACAGAGCAAGTATTAGACAAGGGCGGGGGAGCATCTGACTCCGAGCAGTGATCTGCGCCTTTCCCAGAGTCCACTCTTGGTCTGGTAGGAACTGGAGTGAATGGGGGACCACCAGGAACCCTCAGCAGGCGGGCCCCACCATGTGTCTGGAGTCACAGCTATCTGGGTCCTGATGAACCGCCCCTGTTCAGGGTGAGCAGAGCTCGGACACTGAACTGCATAATGAGAAAGGGGTCGCTGGGGTCTCAGGCACCTGCTGAGCTCTGAATCCCAGCTCCCAGCGCTGTGTGACCCTGGGGAAGCCATTTTTCCTCTCTGGCCCTCATTTTCCTCATCTATAAAGTGGGGGTAATAAGGATGGTACCTGTGGCAGATTGCACTGTTGGTTCCAAGTCTGCAGTGTCTCCCACTAAGAGGCAAGACAGTGTTCACCTGTGACTTTGAGCTTGGCACTGTGACTGGCTTTGGCAACAGAAGGAGGAAGGAGGAACGGAAGCCACTCTGGGGGCCAAGACTTCAAGAGGCCTCGGGCATTTCCAGTTGCTCTCTGTGACACCGCCATCCACAAGAAGAATAAGCCCAGGCTGGGACCTGAAAGATGGAGCATGTGGAGCAGAGCTAATCGCCCCAGCCCAGCCCAGACAATACCAGAGAACTCCTAAGTAACCCTCTGACTTGTGAGAATAAATGATCATTGTTTTCAAGCAACTGCATTCTGGGCTCATTTGTTACGCAGCAACTTTGTGGTAATTACTGAATGATACATTTCCACAAAGGGTCAATGTAAGGATTCAGTGAAACAATGCCTGGTGCATAGTAAATGCTCATTAAATACTCAGCTGCTCATATTAATATTGTTATCATTGTCATTATTACCATCTATTGTAAGGGCCAGAGGTCAGGAGATGGGAGCTCACAGAATCCCCACATTCATCACATCTGCCCAGACATGCTCCAAGCGACAAGTGCCCCCATCCAGGCAGCTGCTTTTATTGCACTTTAGAAACCTATTCCAATTAGAGGGTGCAATTGTGGCTCCTGCTACCCTAGACAGGGGTGAGACGAGCAGGGTGCAGGCTCCCCAGGCAGGGGCTTAAGCATTCTGTAATAACCATATTTCTTATGAGGCTTTAGTTTCACTTCCTTCAGATTAAGTCTTGGCAATAAAGCAATCAATTCCCACTCCCTGGGAAGCAGGGCTGAATTCTACCTGGCACAAGTGAAGCTCTTGGTGCCCCTCGGCTGGAGCCTCCCTCTCCCAGCCTGGAGATGGCAGCTTGGGGGCACTGTCTGGTGGTCAACTGACCCCTTGGGGAGTTTTCACTCCAGTTGCCACTCCGTCTCCAAGCCTCTAGGCCAGTTTCAGAAGCATCCAGCCAGGTGCACTGGGCACCTAGAGGGGCATGACGTCATAGAGGGGGGAGCTCACCTCCATACTCCCTGCTTCCTGCGGCTGCCCTCCCCTCCCCATCATTAGGGCACCCAGCCGGGAGGGCCCTACAGAACTTAAAGAAACTGAAGAACCAAGATGCCACAGTCCCGGCTTTGGCATCAAATTCTGATGCAGGGAATCAGCAGGGTAGATGGGAAAGATGTGTGAGAGAAGGAGAAACCTTTCCTCCTCACCCTGCAGCACCCATCCCAACTCCCCACGCCCATCTCCAGGGACAGACCAGAGAGGCTGGTCACTTTCACCCTCTGCTTCCCCAGCTCAGTTTCCTCTGAGAAGATGCCCAAGCAAAGAAAAGAAAAGAGGGTGACTGATGACCCCTGCAAGATGGGTTTGGGGGTCCCAAAGCAGAGAAGCCCTGCTCCTCCCAGGTCCCACCCAGGATGCCCATTTCCAGCAGCCTCTTATGAGAATAGGGGGCCAAAGGAGGTCACAACAGCATCAGGGCAGAGTGGGGGCCCGAGGAGGAGCTTGGAGTCAGTGCTGGCCTGGGGTAGGGTGAGGCAAGAGAGGAACTTGCCTTGGATGCAAAATTTAAGTGGCACCAAAAACTCAGTGATCAACAGAGACAGTTTTGGTGCTTTTTTTTTTTTTTTTTTTTTCATTTCTTGGCTGAGCCATGTGGCATCAAACCCTCACCCTCCTGCAGTGGAAGTGTGACATCTTAGCCACTGCAACACCAGGGAAGTCCCAGAAATAGTATTTTTAAAAATCAAAATGACTACAGGAAAACCACAATGAACAAAATATCAACTCTGAAATAGACTGGCTGTTATGTTTAAGAACTTGCATTATTGGGCACTGGGAAGGGTTGCTTGATTCCAATCAACCTGGGGCCCTGCAGGGCAGGTATATCAGGGTTGGTAATGGTGTGCAAACAGACTGGGCTTTATGGGGTTTACATACAGTTATGGTCTTTGTGGAGTTTTTATGAATCTTTTCCACTTGGTTTAGAATATGGGTCGGGGAGGGGGTCCTGTGGGCTCCCCTGGTAGCTCAATGGTAAGGACTCTGCCTGCAATGCAGGAGACTTGGGTTCAGTTCCTGGTTCGGGAAGATGCCATGGAGAAGGGGATCAACTCAATCCAGTGTTCTTGCCTGGAAAATTCCACGGACAGAGGAGTCTGGTGGGCTACAGTCCTTGGGGGTCACAAAAGAGTCAGACTAAACAGCAATGTTGATAAATGTACACTGGGCACAGGACTTTTCCCCTTTGCCTCAGGCTCCTCCTCTCACACTGTTTGGGGAATCAGGGGAGATAGAGACTCAAGGAGAAGCCAGCAGGGAGCCAGGCAGGCAAGGGCTTTGTGAAAGCTCTGGAGCTTAGCGCCAACTCTCAGAAGACAAGGGCAGGGAACAAACAAAAGCATTACCATGACGAATTGTTCAACCCAAGTGAGAAATCCCCAGTTTGGCCAACTCTGCCTGGATTTCATGTTTAGCATTGGGAATATGGGGTCTTGCAGTTCAAAACAAAGTATTAGCGAAAATAAAGCGATCAAAGTTGCTGACATTTATTCAGCACAAGCTCTGCCATTCCCAGTCTATGAGCTCTATACACAGTATCTCATTTAAAGCCCAGGAGCTCCCCATGAGAAAGGAGCACTCTCCGTCCCCACCCCCCACTCCCCGTTTCCCAAGGGAATGCCTGGGTCATAAACCAGAGAGGTTAAGGTACTTGTTGAGGTCACACAGCTGTGAAGGGTAAAGCCTGGGTTCAATGTCAAGACCTCACCCTTAACCTCTTCTCCACATGGCTTCAAGTGAAATTTTTTTCATCTGAGCTTGTGACTGTGAAATGTATCCCTATGTCACAAACCTGGATGGGGGACCCGGAGGTGCAGCCCTGTCTGATGACAGAAAAACAGGAGAACAGATGATTTTAATGATAATACGGTACAGACTGTGACCTCAGAGAGAGGAATGGGGATGGATCCTATCATTACAACCTGTACCGAGGACTCCAGTGACACAGGACGGAGTGCTGGGAGAGCACTTCAGGGGTCCTGACCCGGGGATGGGACCAGAGGCAGAGACCAGGTGAGGGGAGGTGAGAGTTGAGGGGCCAGGGGCCCCACAGGGCACTGTGAGGACTTGGTCTACCCTGTGAAGGACAGTCAGCCCCTCTGTGGTCACAGCAAACCAGTGGCCAAGCTGCTCCCAGCCACTGGCCTCCGCTCCCTGCTCTCATCCAGATGGTCCAGGCCCCAGGCAGTCCCTCCAGGGACAGAAGGGTCTCTTGGACCATCCTGGGCAACGTGTCCATCTGTGCGTGGCCTCATAGTGCCTGACCCCACTGGACAAATCTACCCACTCTCACTCTCTCTCTGGAGCCCCTGCCCATCCCCACTGCCTCCTCCAGGCTGGGAAGCCACCCAGGAAGTTACCAGGCAGCTCCTGGGGGACACAGACCCCACCCACCCAGATCTGCTCATTCCCTGCTTCCCACCACCCCATACACTGCAGACAGGAGGGGAGAACAGGGGGTGTCCAAGTATGGGTGGCTGGAGGGGGCTCATGGCAGCCGGGCACCTGCGGCCCCCACCAGAGAGGGCTACAGACTCCCTGCCCCGGGCAGGGCTTCCCATCCCTGCTGGAACAGAACCAACCTCACTGCCTCAGTGAGGGGATCTCCAAGCCAAGGATGTGAGTGCATTAATTAATGAATTAGCCATTTAATTAACATAATTAGGCCTCATTATTTTCCTTGCGCCTATCGTCAATTTTTGAGCAATTAAAAGGAACGCTGGAGGAGAATGGGGGATCTGGGTTGTCACTGCGGGTATAGGATGGAAAGCCAGGCCTGGAGTGACCCTTAGGCCACCAGTGCAGCCTTGGGGCAGGGAATGCAGAGGAAAAGGAGACTCATGGGAGCTCACACACATGAATAAGCACACACCCCAAGATGTAGTGTCCCCGAGTCTGGGTTTGCAGATCACTCTCCACTCACTTATTAAAGTCCTAATAGGTGCCAGGCTCTATACCAGGACACAGTTGGACCAGGACAGGCAGTTTTCCTCCAGGCGGATGGAGGGAAGTTGTTGGTGAGTGCCAGAGTCAGCCCCCCACCTCCGTGAGCCTTTGAGGTAGACCATCTTTCCCTAGCTGTGTGACCTAAGGCAAGTTCCTTAGCCTCTCTGAGCTGTTTCTTTAGCTGAAAGACGGGTATCCGGTAGATATCTGCCCCCCAGTATTATTGTAAGGATGCCCAGAGACGCTGCACACCAAGCCCCTGGCCCGCAGTCAACTAGCAGGAAGCAGCAAGGATTTGGATTTGTTGGGATTGGAAGGTCTGAGCTGAGAAGCGACCTGGTGAAAGTTTAGAAAGCTCCCTGGTTGCCCGAGTGGACACTGGACAGTGGAGAGGTGAGGGTGGAGGCAGCGCCCAGCCACGAGGTCCAAGCAGAGGTGTGTCTTAGCCAGGGGTCTTCACCCTGAGCCCGGGCCTGATCCCCCAGGAGCCAGAGAAGACAAGGGCGTCAGGGGCGTGGCTCTGGGTCTCACTGACACCAGAGAAGGAGCCAGTAGAGAATCCTGGAAAAGAACAGCCAACACGATGAAGAAAAATTAGCAGCAAGTCTTCCCAGGAACCAAGTGAAGAGAAGGCTTCAAGGAGGAAGGAGTAGCCAGGCACATCAAATGCAAATGCCCATATTTGCTGGTCGCTGGTCACATGCCGCCTGATTTCAGGGGAGGGCTGACGGCCTGTGTGCAGAGATTGGAGAATGAACCGGGGCTGGAGGCAGCAAAGGGTGAAGACCACTCTCCCGGGCATTTTGCTTCAAGGGAGCAGGGACACGGGTGTTGGCAGGAGAACAGGGCCCTGGGGACAATTTGTTTACAAGACGGGAGATGTCAAAACATATCTGGGGCTGATAGATGGTCCAACCCCAGGAAATAAGACCCATGGTTTGGATGATGCAGACTGTTCCATTTTTCTAATTTGTATTTTCAAAACATCCCCTCGCATACCATTTTTTTAAAACTGCATTTTACTCAACTAATCTTTCCAACTTTTCATATCACCTGACTGGGGACACTTGCCACCCTCAGGCCACAGGGCCTAGCTTGTTCTGATGGTGTCCCTCGGAGTCCTCCTTGAATTTTATCGGGAAAAATGCAAAATACAGGTTCAAACCCTTGCAAACTCATAAGCTGCTTTTTTTTTTTTTTTGCATTTTGCCCTTGTAATTTTTTATTTAGCTCAAGTCTTAATATTTTTAATGAGTGTGCCAACCTAGGGGGAAGGAACATATGCATCTGAGACACAGATGAAGATTCCAGGCTGTCAAAGTGGTCCATCAGCCACCCCAGCATAGAGCCAGACATCGGGCATCAATCATGAAGGCGAAGAAACGAGAAATGGGTAAGAACAAAATTCTAGAAATGCAACATCAGAGTCTGCGTGTAGAAGGGAAGCACGGTTTAGCATTTCATGATATTCATTAGTCTGCAGCAAGCTGAACTATCTTCTTTATAAAGTTCAACATTCATGCGTGAGAATATTTTTGAAGTATAGGTGCTGTAAAATATTATAGGAAGTTACAGTTGTACGATGTAGTGATTCACAATTTTAGAGGTTATATTCCATTTATAGCCACTATACAATATTGGCTAATTCCCTGTGTTGCACAGTATATCCTTGAAGCTTATTTTATACCTAGTAGCTTGTCCTTCCTCCTCTCCTACCCCTATCTGCCCTTTCCTCCTTCCCTCTCCTCACTTGCAACCACTGGTTTGTTCATTATACCTGTAAGTCTGCTTCTTTTTAGTTATATTCTCCAGTTCGCTGTATTTTTTAGATTCCACATATAAGTGATATCATATGATATTTGTCCTTCTCTGTCTGGCTGATTTCACTGAACATAATCCCTTCCAAGTCTGTCCATGTTGCTGCAAAAGGCAAAATGTCATCCTTTTTGTGGTTGAGCAATGTTCCATTGTATGGATTTCCCCGGTGGCTCAGACGGTAAAGAATCTGCCCGCCATGCAAGAGACTCAGGATTGATCCTTGGGTCAGGAAGACCCCCTGGAGAAAGGAATGGCTACCCACTCCAGTATTCTTGCCTGGAGAATTCTGTGGACAGAGGAGCCTGCTGCTGCTGCTAATAAGTTGCTTCAGTCGTGTCCAACTCTGTGCAACCCCAGAGACGGCGGCCCACCAGGCTCCCCCATCCCTGGGATTCTCCAGGCAACACCACTGGAGTGGGTTGCCATTTCCTTCTCCAATGCATGAAAGTGAAAAGTGAAAGTGAAGTCGCTCAGTTGTGTGTGACCCTCAGCGACCCCATGGACTGCAGGCTTCCAGGCTCCTCCGTCCATGGGATTTTCCAGGCAAGAGTACTGGAGTGGGGTGACATTGCCTTCTCCAACAGAGGAGCCTAGCGGGCTACAATCCATGGGGTTGCAAAGAGTCGAACACAAATGAGCAACTAACACTATCACTTTTGAATATTCCATTGTGTGTGTGTGTGTGTGTGTGTGTGTGTATCTTTTTATCCATTCTTCTGCTGATAGACATTTGTGTGGCTTTCCTGTCTTGGGTATTGTAAATAGTGCTGCTATGAACATTGGGGTCCGTGGATCTTTTCAAATCAGTGTTTTTGTTGTTTTTGGATATATACCCAGGAGTGGAATTGCTGGGTCATATGGTAGAGACCAAGTAATTGTTTTGTTGCGTATTTGTCTGTTTTTAAGGTAGTGTTCTTATTTTTTTCAGTATACTTTCTATTTCAGCATCACACACATACGGGAAAAATGCACAAATCTTCAGTGTTCAGCCCAAAGAGTTTGAACAGAGTCAACACAGTCTGCAAACCAGCACTCAGATGGACATCGATTGAGAAGCATATTACCACCCCTCAAGGGCTGGGGAACACCAAGGGGAGCCACTATCCTGCCTTCCGGCGCCATAGATCTTTCCATAAATGGGCTTTCACAATCCGCATCGCCAGGGTCTGGCTGCTTCTCTCACCTGTGAGATTCATTCCTAACGCTGCCTGTACAGCAGGCCGTGCTGCCCAGTGTCCCCTGAGTGAATAACCATAGTTTTCATTCATTCTAGTACAAACAGGCATTTAGTCCAGTGTGGGGACTGACTATGGACGTTCTTGTATGTCTCATGGTTTGTGTACTTTTAGGAACATATTTGTACAAAAGTTGAGAACCTCTGTACTGGGGAAGCACTAGATGTTAATAGTCTCAAAACTCACACCCAAAATAGCATTAGGCCTGTCAGTCCGTGGTCAGAATTTGGAATCCTCACTGCTCAATTGGTTTTCTAATGTTTCTCATCTCTCTTGAAAGCAATAGTTTTCGACAGAGGATGGTTTTGCTCCTCTCCCCCAGGGGACTTCTGGCAATGTCTCAAGGCCTTTTTGGTATCACAACAGGGGAAGCTGGTGGCATCGAGTGGATAGAGGCCAGGGATGCTGCTAACATCCAACAAAGAATGCTCTGCTCCCAATGTCAATGGTGCTGAGGTTGAGAAACCCTGCTTGGAAGGAATAAGTGGTTCACAATGCCTGAGTGAGGTTGCAGCCTAGTGTTGGCAATTGCAATTCCCAGAAGTAGACTGAAGGAGGCAGAGCCATGGTTGCCAAAAGTCATACAAAGTGCAGCAGGGCTCCAAGAAAGAAGCAACCAGAAGCAAGACAAATCAAGAGGGAGAGATGGGGATTGCTCTGGACTTTTAAGGCTAAATAGGAGCTCGTCTGGGTTCAAGGAAGGAAGGGCATTTGGCAGAGGGAACAGCACCAGGAAAGTTACAAAGATATGGTGGATCTCAGAGCGCGGAAGCCCATGCACCCAGGAACAGAGAAGGCTCCTTGGGGAAGGGGCAGCATAAGGTGGTCTTGGAAGATGAGCCATTGTCTGGAGGAAGGAGCAACCTGTGGGGACTGGTGCATGAGTGGGCTTGAGTGTCCCAGGAGCCTGACAAGCTGGGGGGCAGGAAGATGGGGTACCACCCAAAGCAGTTTAAGGGGAGTTGGAACAACGCAATAGCAACTGAGTCTGAAAGGTAGGTGAGGTACTAGTAACCCAGAACATGGCAGAAACTTCCTGTCCTCCAAACATGCTCCATGTTCCCCATCCCAACCAGAGCTTCCTGGAGATGGAATAATAGCCCTTGACCCTGGGCCCTCACTCCACCATACACGATCCATCAGCAAGTTCCGCAGCCTCCAGCCCCCAAGAGCCCTCTGCCTCCTCTGCCGCCACCTTGTCCCAGTCACCATTCTCTCCTGCCTGGACCATGGCCCCAGCCTCCTCAATGGGGTCTCTGCCTCCATTGGGCACCTCCCAGATTCTCCTCCACATGAAAGCTGCTAGAGAGATTTCAGCAAAACATAAATGAGCAAATCACTTGGCTGTTGGAAACCCACCAAGCTCATACTCCCATGGTTTAGGTGGTGCCACTCTTGGCATGGAGTTGGGTCTCAGCTCCAATTTGGGCCTCTTTCCAGGGGCCTCTGGAGCAGCAGAAGACTTGGTGCCAGACCCGGGCTCTGCTCTGTTCCAGCTCCCCCCGCAGCCCAGGGCCACCTGGCTCATGGGCTGTGGGTGGAACTTGCATTTCCACCAGGCTGGCCCCCAGCAGAGGGGGTGATGGAGACTGTCTGCCTGCCAGCTTTCCCATCTCAGCCTGTCGAAGCTTGCCTATGCAGGACCCAGGCTCCCAGGAGGGCTGGGTCCCCCAGGGCCTCCACCTGCCTAGTTCACCACTGTGCGAGCTCAGGGCTCCTCCGGGTGGAGCCAGGCCCCCTGGGCATCCAGAGAGCTCGTTATCTCGTCAGCCCTGAAGCTGCACCTGCTCTCCTGGTCTCCTGTGATCTCAATTAATCCGTCCTGCCCTGATTAATTAGCAGGGTTAATTATGACGGCTGCTGCTCTGAAGCTTGGGGAGGAAAGCCTAGCCAAGTGGCAGAGGAGAGACCCAGTCTGGGGTGGGGCGGGGTTCCTCACTCTGCTTGATCCCCTGGCCATCCCTGCCCAGTGCCTGGTGCCCACCCTTCCCAGGGCCAAGGTCAGGGGCCTCAGGAAGCCACCGGGGGGCTGTGATTCCCAAGGACCAGGCCTATCAGGGTCAGGCCAACACCCTCAGAGATCACCAGAGACAAGGGCACAAGACCCAGAACTGTGGGTTTAGCTCCTCTGACCTGACCTGTTATGTCACATCTAAGTCCCAGCCCCACCCATCATCATGACTACATATGAAAGGACTCCAGACTCGATTCTGGCAGGAACCCCTTGATTCACACTTGCCTTTGAGGGTGAGCCTACCACCCACTTCCCTATATGCCTGCCCCCTCTGGACTCAAAGACCACTGTGCATGGAGACAGATCTAGAAAGAGGTCAAGGTCACGAATGGGGTTGCAGTGGTCAGGCCTATGGCTGGGGCCATTGCACAGTCTGTCCTGCTCTCTGAACCCCGTGAATGAATTGCCTCATGGGCTCAGAGATTTCCCCATCCTCCTCTCCTCCTCCAAGCCAAGCCTTCAGCTGAACATCAAAGCATCAGAAATGGGCTCAGGGTGACACAGGCAACTCCAGCCTCTGCCCGAAGACCTGGAGCCCCAAGCCCTTCCCATCCCAGCTCAGCCCCAACAAGGAACCTCTTTGTTCCACTCCTCTTCTGGGCTCCAGGCCTTCGTTGCGCGGACAGTCACCCATCAAGGATGAAAGCTTGACTCAGCACAGGGTCCCCACCCAAGCTGGGCCACCACCACCAAAGTCCTGCATATACCTCCTCCCGACACGCATCCATTATCCTGCTCGCCAAAAACGTGATCCATTATCACCGCCTGCGCCTGGCAAAATGTATCATTACCTGCACCCTCGGCACTTCCCAGATCAATCCACTTCTTAAATGTAGTAATAGAGAAGAGGATTAGGTACTAGAAAACTCATTATGAAAATGGCGTACTCAAATTCTTTAAAGGTGATATTTCATAAAATATACCCGGCCTGCCGCGTGCCTCAATCATTCTTTTTAATAGCTCCGTAGCAGCCAGAAAATAAAGTATTCATGAAGATTGAAGAAGATGATCCCATGAACTTCAATTTAATTGGTGCAAATTAAAACAATCCATCTTTCCGTGCTGTCCGTCTATCTCCAATCATCCCCACGTTGCACGTCCGGCACCCTGATTACAATTATCTTTTAATAGGAAAACTTGTCAGTTTTTGTGTGATTTACATAAGCTTGAGCAAACTTATGGGCATCAGATAGGGGCCTTGGTGTGTGATTTCCTGCTCCCAGCTCCCTGGCTCTAGGGAAGGCTGGGTGGCAGGTAGGGGAGGCAGGGTCCAGGCCAGGTGGAGGAGGGGCTGGCGTGGATCTGTGACATCCCTGAGTTTGCAACACCCATCAGAGATGACGCTGCATAAGACATAAATGGACGGTGCATCACTCCCAGTCTCTGGCCATGTCCTTCCTCTGGGACCACAGCAGCTGGACATGGAACCAGACAGGCCCTCTTCTCAGTGGCCATGGTCACTCACAGCCATTAATGCACACCGACATCCCATCTAATGAGCTCTATTCACTCTTTTCTCATCATTCAACGCATGTGTGTGTGTGTGTGTGCTGTCTTGTCCGACTCTTTGCGACCCCATGGACTAAAGACCGCCAGGCTTCCCTGTCTATGGGATTTTCCAGGCAAGAATACTTGAGTGGGTTTCTATGCCCTTTTCCAGGGGATCTTCCTGACCCAGGGATCGAACCCACATCTCTTGTGTCTCTTGCATTGGCAGGCAGATTCTTTACCACTAAAGCACCATCTGGGAAGCCCCATTATTCAATCTGCACCCCCAATTCACACACGGTCCATACTGCTGCCAGTGCTTCATTGAAGAGCCCATGCACTCACACTTGCTAAATTGCTTCAGTCGTGTCCAACTCTTTGCGATGCTAGACACTGTAGCCCACCAGGCTCCTCTGTCCTTGGGATTCTCCAGGCAAGGTTACTGGAGTGGGTTGCCAAGCCCTTCTCCAGGGGATCTTTCTGACCCACTGTCGATTTTCTGAAGTTTTCATCTTCAACCTGCATTGGTAGGTGGGTTCTTTACCACTAGCGCCATCAGGGAAGACCCTTGAAGAGCCCATGGAAACAAACAAATGAGGTTTTCTAGGGATGAGAAGCAAGGGGAGAAAGTCAACAATGGTCTGAGCATAACAACAAATTTGAACAAGGAGGAAAGATGGGTGCTTGGGTCCTACAAGGAGTGTGTGATGGGGAAGTTGTGGATTTTAATTCAACGGAAACCAGCCTACTGAGACCCAAGCAAGGTACAGGCACCAATAAGCCAGTGCCGTCTCAGGCTATATCAATAGAGATATGATGGCTAGAAAGAAGGAGGTGATCATTCCCCCCACAGCCATGCCATTTAGATCACCTCTGACCTGTTTGTTCTTTCACTTATTCATTTATTCAGATAAACATTTGTTGAGTGTCCTGCCAAGTGTCAGGTGCTGGAGATCGAGCAGGAAATGCGGCCAGCCCAACTCCCAGCCTCACGGGTTTTACAATCCACTGCGATACAGACGGACAAGAAGGCGAGACGATTATACAGGCTGATAAAAATCTGCAGTCGGGGAAATGAAGCTAGAGGAGGGACCCCTGTCAAAGCTGTAGGACCCTACAGCTGCTGATGCCAGGCTGAAGACCTATTAGGTGAAATGGGGGCCGGGAGGGAGAATGCTCCAGAGGGACCAACCTATACAAAAGCCCAAGGCAAGAAAGCACAAGTGTTGACACAGAACGTGTGACGGAGCAGAGGGTGAGGACGCGTGAACAAAGGCAGGCCACACGTGTGGCCTGAGTGTGGTCTGCGTGCTTTTACCCTTTAAAATCTGTAATGAATTCTTAGCTATATGGGTCATATACGAACACAGTCTCACTCAAAACAAAAATTTAAGCATCACAGATGAAATCTCCCTAGACCACCTCCACTTTCTCCCCTGTACCTCTCTGCAACTTACCAGTCTGGTGTGCAGCCTTCCAGATTTTTCTCTACGCCTTCACATGTGGGAATCTATAGAAGCTTTTAGTTTTATTTCTTATAAAAAATGCCCCTGTACTGTCATGATTTTCTGAAGTTTGCATCTTCATCTTGGCCTTGTCTGCCACTGTCCTCATCACCCTCTCAAAGGGCACGTCCAGCAGACTTGGCAGGGAGGGAGTGTCCATAGCGAGTATGCTCCTGACCATCTGGGCAGCAGCAGGACAGGGCGTGGTGGATGACAGTGGGCACTCTACAGCCAGCTCTGCCTCTGCAACCCCGGCCAAGCCCCTCCCTATCTCGGAGCCTGGGTTTCCTGGTCCTAAAGATGGAGAGTAACAGACCCTGCCTGCTGAGATGTGTGGAATCTAAGTTAAAGCTCATAAAGTGGTCAGCTTGGGTCTTGGTCCATGGAAGGGTCTCTGCACACGTGTTGACATTGACAGCAATGTCTGTGTCATCTGAGAACAGGCCTGGGTGTCCCCAACACAGGGTGTTCCTGTGGCTCCAGCCCCAGCCTGCAAGTGCCACACCCTGGGAGACAGAGCCCTTCTTCACCCTGGAGCTCCTCGTGGTCAGGATTGGGGGTGGAGGGAGGCTGTTAACAGCCTGATCCTGCAGGCCCCTCTCCCTGTGGCCCCTGTCAGGCTCCATCTGCCACTTCTGCCAGCAGCCCTCCACCAGAGGATCACATAGCTGGTACAATAAATATCGTTTGCTGAAGTAGCAAACAAGCAAAGTCATCCTTTACATGGGAGGAAAAGCCCTTTCCAAGTGGGGGCTGGAAATTGAACTCACCAGAAATTCTGTCTCTTTAAGGAATGGTAAGAGGTTTCCCAAGTGGCGCTAATGGTAAAGAGCCTGCCTGCCAGGGCAGGTAGACAGAAGAGATGAAGGTTCGATCCCTGGGTCGGGAAGATCCCCTGGGGAAGGGCATAGCAACCCACTCCAGTGTTCTTGCCTAGAGAATCCCATGGACAGAGGAGCCTGGGGGGCTATAGTCCACAGGGTCGCAAAGAGTCGGACTTTACTTAAGAGACATCACGTATGCACGCACAAGGAATGGTAGGAACAATGATTATCTTCTGAGCATGTGTGGACACCCGCTAGATATGACCCACTCCAGCTTGTGGAAACTTCACAAAGCCCTAGTTGGCCAGCTCCGTTACCAGCACATGGACATGTTAACTCACAGAGTCCTCGTGAGCATCTCCACTTACTGAGGTGAGTATGACTTCGATTCGTCCGGACTGGACGACTATGCTGCAGTAACGAAGCAACCCCCTATCTCAGGGCTTATCACAGTAAGTGTATTTTTCTCACTCGCATGAAGCCCAGTGCAGGTCACTGGGCTTCCTCTGTCTTGTGGCTGTGCCACGTGGACGTGTGGCCTCTAAGGTCACCAGGGCAGGAAAGGAAAGTGGTGACAAACACACGAGGTCTTAACTGCCTCAGACCTGAAGTGACAGGTGCTGCTCTATTCATTGGCCAGAACTAGTCACGTGGGCCCCACTCAGCTGCAAAGCAGGCTGGGTAATGCAGGGGCTCACTGCGTGTCAGGAGCCCAGATACCCTGCCAGTCTGCATTTGTGAAATGAGGGCATGGAGACACAAACTGACTAAGTAATTTGCTCAAAGTCACCCAACCAGTGACGGTTAGAGTCGGTTATTCACACACGTGGACATGTATGAAGGCTCACATGCTCATCTATGCTTGCGGATATGCGTGACAAGGCCCACATACATACATACTCTGGCGACCCCCACAGGCTGACCTCTCACTTGCTGGGCGGAGGGGTCATGCAGACCCCAGAACTCTGAGTGAGAGTGTGAAAAACTTGACCAGTGGTCATGGCACAGGCTCCCTCCTCTGTCCAACCTCCAGCACGGGGGCCTTGACTGCCAATCTGGGGGACCCTGTGCCCCCAGCTTAAGCAAAGGCCCAGACGTCACCCACTCTGATATGGCACTAACCCCAGATCACGCCAAAAACCCCTGCTTTCCCCTTTAGAATAAAAACTTTCTTCAGGCTGCCAATGAGGCAGGATTCTGGGGCAAGTTTTTTTCCCAAAAATATAAAAAATTATAATAAATACACTGAGTGAACATTCTCATGTCCAAATATTTACATACATCCCACACACAAATATACTTAAAGAACATAGATAGGTATGTGGAGATGTGCTTGTAACTATAAATCTGAATTTATTCATGGAAATGATGGCATATTCACATTTGTTTACATGACTAGAGTAGTTGACATAAAAATAAGTGGTGAACTGTGTTCAAAAATGTCAAGATCATGAAAGATAAGGAAAGACTGTCACAGAGTTGGAGGAATTAAAGAGATAATGACTAAGTGCAATGTGGCATCTTGGATTGGCTCCTAGAACAGAAAAAGGACACCCATGGAAAAGCTAGAGAAATCCATAAATCAAATAAATATCAAATATCAAATAAAGTCTCTAGTTTAGTTACTAATACTGTTCCAGTGTTGGTTTCTTAGTTTTAATAAGTGCCCTGTGGTCTCTGGTGGCTCAGTGGTAAAGAATCCACCTGCCAAAGCAGGAGAAGTGGGTTCAATACCATGGTTGGGAAGATGCCCTAAAGAAGGAAATGGTGACCCACTCCAGTACTCTTGCCTGGGAAATCCCACAGACAGAGGAGCCCGGAATGATACAGTCCAACTATAGTCTAAGTTGTTCAAAAAAGTCAGACACAACTCAGTAACTAAACAACAACAAAAAATGTGGTCACGTAAAGCAAGCTCATGGGAGGGTGTGCGGGAACTCTCTGTAACACATTTAGAATTCTTCTAAAGTTTTTTTTTAAGTGATGAAAGAAAATGCCCCAAACCAAGAGTTCAGATGCCCCTAGATTTCAATACAGCTCTATTAATGACTTGATATGTGACCTCAGATGAGTTTCTCATCTTTTCTGAAGCTCAGTCCACAAACACCACCAGAAGTTCAATTAGATAATCTTCAAAGTCCCATTTGGTTTTCTCATTGTGCAATTCACTCCAGATTCAAAACACATCCCTATTCAGAATACATATGCACAATCATACATACCTACCATATACCCCATCTCACACAGACATAATCAGTATGATACATTTTTGTTAATTCATGTGGTAAATAAGATCAAATTTCTTTTCTCCTTCCCATTAATACTTTGAATTTCCACGTGACCTATTAATAAAACATTTAGCCTCTTTCAGTTGAAGGATTTTCTGCTGCACATACACACAGAGATCTAAGACCCCTTTCAGTTCAGTTCAGTCGCTCAGTCATGTCCAACTCTTTGCAACCCCATGGACTGCAGCATGCCAGGCCTTCCTGTCCATCACCAACTCCCAGAGTTTACTCAAACTCATGTCCATTGAGTCAGTGATGCCATCCAACCATCTCATCCTCTGTTGTCCCCTTCTCCTCCCACCTTCAATTTTTCTCAGCATCAGGGTCTTTTCAAATCAGTCAGTTCTTTGCATCAGGTGGCCAAAGTATTGGAGTTTCAGCTTCAGCATCAGTCCTTCCAATGAATATTCAGGACTGATTTCCTTTAGGATGGACTGATTTGATCCCCTTGCAGTCCAAGGGACTCTCAAGAGTCTTCTCCAACTCCATAGTTCAAAAGCATCAATTCTTTGGCCCTCAGCTTTCTTTATAGTCCAACTCTCACATCCATACATGATTACCAGAAAAACTATAGCCTTAACTAGACAGACATTTGTTGGCAAAGTAATATCTCTGCTTTTTAATATGCTGTCTAGGTTGGTCAAAACTGTTCTTCCAAGGAGTAAGCATCTTTTAATTTCATGACTGCAGTCACCATCTGCAGTGATTTCGGAGCCTAAAAATATAATGTCTGTCACTGTTTCCACTGTTTCCCCATCTATTTGCCAAGAAGTGATGGGACCAGATGCCATGATCTTAGTTTTCAGAATGTTGAGCTTTAAGCCAACTTTTTCACTCTCCTCTTTCACTTTCATCAAGAGATGTTCTTCTTCATTTTCTGCCATAAGGGTGGTGTCATCTGCATATCTGAGATTATTGATATTTCTCCTGGCAATCTTGATTCCAGCTTGTGCTTCATCCAGCCCAGTGTTTCTCATGATGTACTCTGCATATAAGTTAAATAAACAGGGTGACAATATACAGCCTTGATGTACTCCTTTCCCAATTTGGAACCAGTCTATCATTCCATGTCCAGTTCTAACTGTTGCTTCCTGACCTACATACAGATTTCTCAAGAGGAAGGTCAGGTGGTCTGGTATTCCCATCTCTTGAAGAACTTTTCACAGTCTGTTGTGATCCACACAGTCAAAGGCTTTGGCATAGTCAATAAAGCAGAAGTAGATGTTTTTCTGGAACTCTCTTGCTTTTGCGATGATCCAGCGGATGTTAGCAATTTGATCTCTGGTTCCTCTGCCTTTTCTAAAACCAGCTTGAACATCTGGAAGTTCACGGTTCATGTTCTGTTGAAGCCAGGCTGGGAGAATTTTGAGCATTACTTTGCTAGCATGTGAGATGAGTGCAATTGTGTGGTAGTTTGAGCATTCTTTGGCATTGCCTTTCTTTGGGATTGGAATGAAAACTGACCATTTCCAGTCCTGTGACCATTGCTGAGTTTTCCAAATTTGCTGGCGTATTCAGTTAAGCACTTTCACAGCATCGTCTTTTCCACTAGCTTTGTTCCTTTTCATACTCTTCATGGGGTTCTCAAGGCAAGAATACTGAAGTGGTTTGCCATTCCCTTCTCCAGTGGACCACATCTTGTCAGAACTCTCCACCATGACCCGTCCATCTTGGAGGGCCCTACATGGCATGGCTCATAATTTCATTGAGTTAGACAAGGCTGTGGTCAAGACCCCTTTGGAATAGTTCGATCTAGAGAAAAGAAAACCAATCTCAGCGTCAATGCCAGCTGCTTCTCTAGGCCACACGGTGGCGCTGTTGAAGACTGGAACTGCATAGCCTGGTGACTCTGCTTGCCTTGACGCTTCAGTGGCTCTTGCTGCTGCTTCAGGTCTCTTGACTCAGCCAAGCAGGCACCCAGTAAGAGGTCTTTTTCCTTCTCATGCCCAGGCTCATCCACCATCCCCCAAAGCTTAACACCATGCCATGCTGGCTGGGACCAGACACAGTTCCAACACAGCTACAAGCTATGCCCAACTAGCTCTCCCCCAAGGCCATGGTGAGTCCTTTGTGTTGATACAGAGTCAGAGGCTAGGTCCTCCCTTTCCTGAGAGTCATTGCATTTCAAGGGCTTGGTTGCCTTGCCCAGCTCTCTGGTCTCATTCTGAAATGTCTCCCCAGTTGAGACTCTTGGGGAGCAGAGGCTGGGATCTTGGTCCCATCTCATCCATACAGTCTTGGTCTCCTGCCTGTTGGTGGGGCAAGGATAGGGGTCTTGAGATAGACCCGAAATGCATGTGCATGCTAAATTGTTTCAGTCTTGTCCAACTCTGTGCGACCCTATGGACTGTATCCTGCCAGGCTCCTCTGTCCATGGGACTCTCCAGGCAAGAATACTAGGAAAGTTTAATATGCATTGAGCATTTAAAATGTATCAGGCACCTTTCTGAGCATTTTAAAGACAATAATTCACCTGATCCCCCCAACAACTCTATAAGGCAAGTATGATTTTTTTTCATTCTCCATTTTACCATGAGGGAACTCTGAAAGATGAAGTGACTTGCCCAAGGTCACTACCTGAGTATGGACATAATTACCATAGTGGCAGCAAGGGGCAATGGCAGCCTGCATCTCAAGAATCCTATCCTGAAGTTCTGCCTCCTAGCACCTCTCTAACCACTCCACCTCCAAGCTTCTCCACTACATCCATGCTACCTTAGATTATGTTCTACTGAAGCCAAGACTAAGTTAGGGACTCAGGGTCACATGGTTTATTGAGGGCAAGCTCTCAGGAGAAAGGGAACAAGCAGGTCCCCATGTCCCTATGGTTGGGATAGATGGACAGACAACAGGAGTGTTCCCAGGGATGAAATAGAACCTGGTGTTCCTAGAGTGAAATGGATGGGCAGCCAACAGGGGTGTTCCTTACTCTAAATAATCAAAAAAGAACAAGAATGGGAAATCACAATCCTTTGCCCAGGAGAAGGATCCTGTAACACCACAGCAAGGGTTCACCATGCTGATTCCTGGGCCCTTTCCCCAAAGGGACCTACAGCCACTTGGTCAAGTAACTGGAGAAAGAGAACCTCGGGGCTGGAGGATACAGGACCCAAGGTGACACTTGTACTTGAGACCCCAGTGAGCCAGCACAATCTCCCTATAAAAGTGGGGACACATGGGGGAAGGGGAAGGTCACAAATAGAACCCTGGCTGAAGTCATTCCATAGTGGGACCCTTGGGTTCACAGGCCACTCAAGGAGCACTTTATCAGTTCTCAAATATCATTGGAGTGGACATATTTGGTGGACCTGTTTAGCAGTTGGCAGAATGTTTGTCCCTTGATCTTCAGAGTAAGAGCTAATGATGGAGGAAAGAAGAAGTAGAAGGCTCTGGAAGTGGCACACCCACTCCCTAGCCAAGAGAAAACCAAAAATCATTTGATCGTGGGGGAAAAGACAAAGATTAGTGAGTGCTGGAAGATAATGAAGGACAGGGAAGCCTGGCGTGCTGCAGTCCATGGGGTCACAAAGAATCAGACACAACTGAGCACCTGAACAAGTGAGTGCCATTTCAAAATCTTAAAAGATACAGGGGCCATCATCACCACCAAATTTCTATTTAATTCACAGGTCTGGGGAAGAGGTATGTGGATGGACCCATGGGATCAGGCACCAAGTGTAAGGATCTCTGCACCCATGAGAAGGCCACCAGAGGACATCCACTGAGGACAGATACTGGACAATGACATGGACAAGATGACCTGGCCGGCAGATGTCAGCTAGTCTCTAGCCTCCCACCCCCTGAACCTGTGCAATGAACCCATGAATGGAATTGCCATAATGGCAGGATGGGGACTCTGCATGGACCCAAGGCATGGGCTCCCCCTCCCAAGGATGACCTAGCTGAATGCCAAACATCAGAACTGCCAGCAGCAGAAATGAACACAAAACAACTCTTATTGCGTTATCCTTTGATGTGGCCAGTTGACTGTATCAGACCATCCTGACAAGGGCAACAAATCCCCCAGGACTGGGCTGACCCACACCCCAGGTGCGACCTCTGTATTCCCCAGGTGCGACCTCTGTATTCCAGCACCACTCTTGTAAGCCTCATAGAGCATCTTGATCTGTTTTCGTGGGATTCTCAATAACACAGCCTTGGACCAAGAGACCCGCTTCATGGCAAAGAAGATGCCCTTGACCCTGGGATCAGCCAAACATCGCACCTTCCAGAGGCTGCGAGCCTACCAGAAGTTGAACAAAAGGACAGCCCACAAGGTGTTCTGAAGAATGGGATAGAGCCTGGTGTCCCTAGGGACAGGTAGGCGTGCCTGGTGGAGATGTCATCTCAGATAAGCCACCTGTGAGGCTGGACGCTGGGTACACCTGAACCAACAGCCATTATTTGGTTCAATGTCCCCAACAGGTAGAACACTTGGGTCTGGGAACAGACGGGTCGAGGTGGCCGGCTCCCCATCACTCCCAGCCTTCTGATCTCACCACTTTGGGCTCTGTGGCCCTAGAGGTCTGGGTGATTCATTGTGTGGAGCCTTTATTTTCCATCTACAAAATGGGAATTAAAACATCTTGCAGTGAGAGTTGAGACAATGTCAAGTTCACACCCAATGGCAACTGCACTGAAGTCATTATTTTGAAAGACAGTCAGGGTCAAGACAGACTGGGAGCGGGGAGGTCTGCCAAGTCTGAGCCCCATTTCTGGCCTCAATCTCACGGATCTTCAGGAAGTATTTCTGCCTGTCTACCTCGGCTTCCTTGTGCTGCCGATGAAGCCTATTTTTATTCTCAGGGATAAGAATAAAGGCTTTCCCCAAAAGCCCTCATTTGACCAGAAGAACATTTTTAGATTTTCCCCACCCTGCACACTCTCCTTGCCCCGCCTGAGCTGGGCTCTAAAAACTTGGAGGACCCCAAAGCCACATCCCCTTTTCTAACCTGGGGAAGTTTCTCCTTTCCAGGCCTTCAATTTACTATCAGCAAAAGATTCCACTAGCACCGCCAAGAACTGATACTCAGAAATAAGTATGTAAATCCTTTGTAAATGTATGCTAATTACTTATTTTTAATTATAATGTAAATAAGTAATTACTGAATAATTTTAAAGTATTTACATGGGGGTGTGTGATTTAGACACTAACTTGTTATAAGATATAAAAACTATAAATTATACAGTAATTATGGCCCAATTTACATGCTAAGGCCAAACACAATTACGTAGCAAGAAAAATATAAACAATCAGGTAATTCTGCTGTAGTTACTGTGTAATAACCAAGCTGTTTTCTTCCCGTGGTTGATGAAGTAGGTCTGTGTGTTCACTCTAGGCTTGGAGAGGCCAAGGGGAGGGTGTGTCAGGAAGTTAAAATCATCTTTAAGGGAAAACAAAAATTAAAAAATAAGAAAAAAATGGCACAATCAAAAGCTATTGAGTCTTACCTGGGTGGGTTGCAGGGTTCAGAGAAATGCCGAGCCACAAAGTGCAGCTCTGTGGCCCCAGCCATCCTCTCCTGCCTCGTCCACAGCAGCGTAGCCTACCACCCCCACCCCACCCCCTGACACGCTATTTCTCAGGCAAGCAAGAGTTCCTCAAGCTCCCATCTCCAGGCCTTCATGCCCCTGTGCCTTCAGACTTGACCTTCTTCCCACACTTTCTTGCCTGGACCAACCCCATCTCATCTTCAAGTCTCACCTAGAATGTCTCTTCCTCCAGGAAGTCTTCCCTGACCACCACAAAATTTGGCCAGGATCCCCCCACCATGGGCTCCCACAGCTTCCCAACCTCCCCCATCCCAGCTCAGCACTGTTTTGAGATGGCCTGTTTGACAGCAAAATGCATCTCCCCCATCAGACTGGGAGCCCCAAGAGGTCAGAGCCCAGTCCTGCTTTATTCTTTGCTGAGTCCCCAGTTAGGGGCACCTGGGCTTGAGAACATGGCATCTGGGGTCAGTGTGATCAGATCTCAAGCCTGGTACGGACACTCCAGAATCCTTCCAGGATTATCTCAGCAGCCCGGCCTGGCTTTAGGATGGGGAGCAGTAGGCTTGACAAGAGTCCTGGGTTCCACATCTTCACATTGCCCCTGACTGACACAGCCCTCTGAAGGGGGTCTCATTCTCCCCATTTTGCAGGCAAGGAAACTGAGGCTTAGGGAGACCAAGTAACTAATGGAGGCGTAGAGGTGGGCTGTGAAATCAGGGCCATCAGTCCCAACCCAGAGCTCCTCCGCCTTCTCCTCTCCACCTGGGCTTACAGACCCTGACTTGGGGAAGGATGGGGCAAATCCCAAAGACAGCTGTGCAAGGAGAGCGACCAGGGCAGCACCGGGGGAGGGGGCACCTCCTGCTGCCCCTGTGGCCCCTGAGAAGGGAGATCACAGCACCATTGGCCTGGGAGCCCCTAAGATGGTACTTTTAAGCTTCTCTCTGAGTCCCCTGGATAAGAATCTCCTGAAGCAGCAGTCCCCAACCTTTTTGGCACCAGGGCCCTGTTGAGTAAAAGACAATTGTCTCTTGGAGCAGAGGGCGGGGAGTTGGTTATGGATGATTCAAGAATAGTACATTTATTGTGCACTTTATTATTGTGTGCACAATACTGGGCTTCCCTGGTGGCTCAGCTGGTAAAGAATCCGCCTGCAATGCGGGAGACCTGGGTTTGATCCCTGGGTTGGGAAGATCCCCTGGAGAAGGGAAAGGCTACCCGCTCCAGTATTCTGGCCTGGAGAATTCCAGGGACTGTACAGTCCGTGGAGTCGCAAAGAGTCGGACACGACTGAGCGACTTCCACTTTCACTTATTATTATTATATCAGCTCCACCTCAGACGATCAGGCATTAGATCCTGGAATTTGGAGACCCCTGTCCTGGAGGGTTTATGAAAATGAAAATTCCTGGGCCCCTGGAAAGGACCAGCATTCTGCAGGGGGAGCCCAGGCTGCTTGTTTTTAGCCCTTGCCCACTGATGCCCCTTGAATTCTGAGGCCCCTGTGGGAGGAAAAAGACCACTTGAGCTTGAAGCTCTCTCTGAACCGGCCACCCTGCCTGTAAAGGGGCCAGAAGAAACCAGGCAGCGGGCTGTGCAGCACCCCCAGAACTGGGCTGAGCGAGGGGGTACTCGTGGGACTGGTGGTCCCTCCCTTCAAGGCCTCCTGTGCACCCCCTGCTGCCGCCCAGCCCACCCTGAGGCCAGCAAGATGACCAGGCTGGGGGGTACTCCCAGGGTGGGGGCCAGGCAGCTAGGGGCACTCGGCCCTGCTCTTTGTCAGGCCAAACCACCGTAATAGAGAACCCCACATCCTCACCCCTGGGAGGTCCCCCGAGAGCGCCAGCCCACCCAGCCACGCTTCCATCACAAACATGTTGCCCCACCCACCACCTACTGTCCCACAATCTAAGAGCCAGGGAGATGGAGGAATCCATATATGGATTCCATTTATCCTTTTTCTTCTGCCCCAAGGCGTTGCTGTTCATTAAGCACAGTCATTAGCAAGGATTTAGGGGCACCAGAGATCAAATTGCCAACATCTGCTGGATCATGGAAAAAGCAAGAGAGTTCCAGAAAAACATCTATTTCTGCTTTATTGACTATGCCAAAGCCTTTGACTGTGTGGATCACAATAAACTCTGGAAAATTCTTCAAGAGATGGGAATACCAGACCACCTGATCTGCCTCTTGAGAAATTTGTATGCAGGTCAGGAAGCAACAGTTAGAACTGGACATGGAACAACAGACTGGTTCCAAATAGGAAAAGGAGTTCGTCAAGGCTGTATATTGTCACCCTGTTTATTTAACTTATATGCAGAGTACATCATGAGAAACGCTGGACTGGGAGAAACACAAGTTGGAATCAAGATTGCCGGGAGAAATATCAATAATCTCAGATATGCATATGACACCACCCTTATGGCAGAAAGTGAAGAGGAACTCAAAAGCCTCTTGATGACAATGAAAGTGGAGAGTGAAAAAGTTGGCTTAAAGCTCAACATTCAGAAAACGAAGATCATGGCATCCGGTCCCACCACTTCATGGGAAATAGATGGGGAAACAGTGGGAACAGTGTCAGACTTTATTTTTCTGGGCTCCAAAATCACTACAGATGGTGACTGCAGCCATGAAATTAAAAGACGCTTACTCCTTGGAAGGAAAGTTATGACCAACCTAGATAGCATATTCAAAAGCAGAGACATTACTTTGCCAACAAAGGTTCATCTAGTCAAGGCTATGGTTTTTCCAGTGGTCATGTATGGATGTGAGAGTTGGACTGTGAAGAAGGCTGAGCTCCGAAGAATTGATGCTTTTGAACTGTGGTGTTGGAGAAGACTCTTGAGAGTCCTTTGGACTGCAAGGAGATCCAACCTGTCCATTCTGAAGGAGATCAGCCCTCTGATTTCTTTGGAAGGAATGATGCTAAAGCTGAAACTCCAGTACTTTGGCCACCTCATGCGAAGAGTTGACTCATTGGAAAAGACTCTGATGCTGGGAGGGATAGGGGGCAGGAGGAGAAGGGGACGATAGAGGATGAGATGGCTGGATGGCATCACTGACTCGATAGATGTGAGTCTGGGTGAACTCCGGGAGTTGGTGATGGACAGGGAGGCCTGGCGTGCTGTGATTCATGGGGTCGAAAAGAGTCGGACACGACTGAGCAACTGATCTGATCTGATCTGATCTGATCTGAAGTGGGACCCTGGGGATGGAGGGCACTGCTGACCAGGCCCAGACCATCGGTTCTACAGGAGACGAGTTTATCTCAGCCATCACCCTGCCTCCTTACCAGCTGGCTGAGCACCAGAGAATCACACAGGAAGGACTATCCTCTCTAACAATAAGGAGCGTAATAACCCTGCCACCATTCATAAGCAGTTACGACTTGAACCTCGGGAAGGACGTGCTCTCACCAATCCTCATCAGGAGGCAGGCACAGAGAGGGTCCGTGATTTTTGAAGGTCACACAGCCCCAAGAGCATGGACTTAAATTCAGTCTCCCAGACTCTGCAGTCTTACTTCAAGCCACTTCTGTTTACATCTCTCACAGCTCACATGAAAAAGGACTCAGCCAGCGGCAGCCAACTCAGTCTGATGTGGCCAAAGCCAGTGCCAGCATGCAGGAGCCTTGGCTCTGGCCAAATCCATGGAGATGGAAACTGCCATCATTCCAGCGCTGCGACCCCTCGTGCAGCTACTTCACAACCCAGGAAATTCCCCGGTCCCCTGGGTAATATTTTTTTACGGCCATTGCCGGGTGCTATTCATTTTATTACACTTTTGCCTGTTATTTTTGTTGTTGGCGCATAAGCAATGTGGTCAATTCCATTTTACGTGCCTGGGCGTTTCAGATTCATCGCCAGCCAGCGTGGCGCTGAGTGGTTACACGGTAAAGTGTTTGGCTAATAAAATGCATAAAGCAGAGATAGGAAAATCAATGCCTTTGTTACAACATTTCACCATCTTTCACGCGGTCTGTCAGGCAGGGCTGCCCGCTGAAGCTGGCGCCAGAGGCACCACATGGGGTGTCTGCCACCAGGCCACATGCCAGCTGGCCCAGAAGCTATACTCTTTGCCCCTTGCCCTCCTGGAGCAGGAGCCAGTCAGGGAACCCTGACAGATGCTCTTCTGGTGCCTGAGCTGGAGACAGAGTGTTGGAAGAAAGAGGTAATTCCAGGTTCTTGAGCAAGTCACTGTACCAGTCTGACCCTCAGTTTTTTCATCTATAAAATGGGAATAATAATAGTCCCCCCCAACCCAAGGGCTTTTGTGAGAATGCAGGGAGAGAGCCCAGGTCACCCACATGGCGCATGACATACATGGGCTAGGTAAAGTGATACTGCTGTCCCCCTCCTCGGGTCATAGCACCCTGGCCACTCTTGGGTACCCCTCCCTCCTCAGCCCCTGAGAGGAGAACGGTCTCTCGCTGGACTGAACCCTAACATGAGACGTGTCCCATCTCTACTCAGACTTAGGGGGCAGCCACCCTGGTCCTCTTGTGTGCGTGTGTGTTTGTCATTCAATCCTGTCTGACTCTGTGACACTATGCATTGTAGCCCACCAGGCTCCCGTCCACGGGATTCTCCAGGCAAGAATACTGGTGTGGGTAGCCAGGCCCTCCTCTAGGGGATCTTCCCAACCCAGGATCGAACTCGCATCTCTTAAGTCTCCTGCATTAGTGGCAGGTTCTCTACCACTACTGCCACCTGAAAGCCCCATTGTCCTCATTTCCTTGGCCGAACATTTATCTCAATTCCCAGGATCATTCCTGCGAGGGCACCCCAGGGTCCATGTCAAGCCCTGGTTCAAAGGCAAGACTGGCTGATGTGAGAGGTAGAGCCCCAGTCCTAGCACAGGGCACAGAGCCACACTGGCTGGGAAAAGGCTGGTGATGGGGATATGAAAAGGACATTCCCCATCCTTTTCACCCCTCTCCGCCCTGTCTCTGGGCCTTGGACACATGATTTTGCCTCTCTGAGCTTGTTGCCCTAACTCCAAACTGAGAATTATAATCATAGACCTTCGTCCCTGAGGACTGAGTGAGGTGACATAAACTTTGTCAAACCAAAGGCCTCTCCTGTGGCCCCAGAGGGCCTGGGAAACATGGAGATACACACACAGCCCTAGGAGGAAGGGGTGTCCAGAGGGCAGGAAAAGGACATTCTAGATGGAGGGTCACCCTGTGTCATGATGGCATAGAGAGGAAATCAGCCTGCTTCTGCTCAGCCACTCGGTGCCCTCACCGCCCAAGCCTCAGTTTCCCTCTCTGGAGAATGGGCACAGTATTCCTCACTTCCCCTAGGCGGCTAGGGGGAGGAGGTGGGTTAAACGAAATACTCTAGGAACATCCGGGGGCTTCCCAGATGGTGCTAGGAGTGAAGAACCCTCCTGCCACTGCAAGGGACGCAAGTAATGGAGTTCTTCCCAATTCCAGGGGTTGAGAAGATCCCCTGGAGGAGGGCATGGCAACCCACTCCAGTATTCTTGCCTGGAGAATCCCATAGACAGAGGAGCCTGGCGGGCTACAGTCCATGGGGTTGCAAAGAGTTGCACACGACAGAGCACACACACAGCACACGGCCCATGAACGTCTCAGAGCCAGGCCCAGCACACAAAAAACTGAAAGGCCTTGAGTGCTGGCATAAGGGGCTGAGACGTGGCCTGGGAGGCGGAGGGGGGCTTTGGGAGGAGCCTGGATTCTGCAGGGGCAATCCTCCCAGGCCCAGGCCATTGCCCTCCCCACCAGCCCACACTGGGCTAGTGGGGGTGGCAGAGAGCCCACCTTGGGGATAAACAGGGTGTTGCCTCTGGAGACCCCGTCCCTCCAGCTGGCCCCAGTGCCCCTCCTCTCACACTGGGAGGAAGCACAAACACAGACTTAATCCCCTGAGCCTTCCAGCATACCCAGGCCTGGCGCACGGCTTGGCAAATATTGGACTTTATTAATTTAATTTAATTAAACTTTATTAACCTTTATTAAAAATAAACCCTTATTAAAATTCTCATTCCTGTCTCCAGCAAAGGCAGGGGCGGGGCTCTGCCTGCTCTCCAGGCTTTTTAAAATGTCACCCAAAGGGAGGCAGTGGCGTCCAGGGGGGCCAGAGTCTGGGACAGGGACTGGAGGTGAAAGGGCCCAGAGAGGGATGCAGGGGTGTGTATGTGTGTGTGTGTGTGTCTGTGTGTGTGTGTCTCTGTGTGTGTGTGCACGCACGCACATGTGTGTGCTGAGGGGGTGATGGCAGCTGAAAGCCAGGCTCTGGGTGAACAACATGGATGGTTAGCTCAGACCCTGGGCAGGCCAGTCGGGAGGGAAGACGAGTCTGAGGGCCCAGGGAGCCCTCGGGATCCAGCCCCCAAGAAGGGCAGATTTGGACAGGCTGTGGTGCCAGGCTTCACTCCACAAAGCACCCAGTTCCCGGCAGGTCTAGGAGGAGGGGAGCACTTGTCTCTTCCGTGTGTTGTTTTTTGTAGGAGCCATCCTTACTCCTTTCAGAAAATACGGAAAATATAGAAAAGCACCTGAGAACAGGAAATTCTCTATGAAGCCAGATGGACTCTTGTCCCTCCAAGCTGGGTGACCATATTTATCATCCAGCTGGGGACACTTTTAAAGGGTAAGAGACATGTAGAATTGTGCCTTGTTACACTCATAAGCAGGTCTTGTCCTGGAAAGTGGGGACCACATGTCACTTCTCAGAGCACCGCTGGTGAGCAGGAAGCAGCTTTCCTTCCCATGGAAACAAACCCATTATCTATATTCACGGGAACAGGCCCTCTGTTAGGGAATGGCAGGGCCCCCACCCCTCAACACCTGGCCCAGGCCTGAGTCCTGAGCCAATTTGGAACTGGTAGTCCCAAAAACCTTCAATGGTTGGGCCCTGCCCTGAGCTTTGTGTAAATTGCTTCATCTTCTCCCCCCAGCAGTCTGGAAGAGATGAATAACACTATACCCATTGTACAGAGGAGGAAACTGAGGCTGGGGAGGCGAAGGGCCTTACCCAGGGCCACCTGGCTAAGGGTCAGAGCTGGACAGCTCCCTGAGCATGCCCTAGGGGAGCAGGGGAAGGCAGGGCTGCACAGTCTAGGGGAGGGCTGACCCTGGAGGGTGGCCAGGCAGGCAGACCACCTGCTCCCAGTTATCTGAAGAGCTGTTGCCGAGGGAGGTGCCTCGGGCAGGGCCCCAGAGGGGAAGGCGGAGGCACTGGACCGACAGGCAGAGCTGTCCAGCTCCACTCACAACCATTGCCCGGGAGGGTCTGGCCTCAAAACTGCCTGCACACATTTGCACTGGGACCCTCTGCTCTGCACAGGGGTCAAGCCCCCTTCTCAGTCACCCTCCTTGGTCCAGGGGAAGGCCTATGGAAAGACAAAAAACAGGGGGGCCCCTCCAGATGCCTCCAAAAGATGCTTCTCAAAGTTCGCATGCTCAATAAAAATATACTAAACACACAACATCACTACAAACAAAGCTAGTAGAAGTGATGGAATTCCAGCTGAGTTATTTCAAATCCTGAAAAATGATGCTGTGAAAGTGCTGCACTCAACATGCCAGCAAATTTGGGAAACTCAGCAGTGGCCACAGGACTGGAAAAGGTCAGTTTTCACTCCAGTCCCAAAGAAAGGCAATGCCAAGAATGTTCAAACTACTGCACAATTACACTCATCTCATACGCTAGCAAAGTAATGTTCAAAATTCTCCAAGCTAGGCTTCAACAGTACATGAACTGAGAACTTCCAGATGTTCAAGCAGGATTTAGAAAAGGCAGAGGAACCAGAGATCAACTTGCCAACATCCACTGGATCATAGAAAAAGCAAGAGAATTCCAGAAAAACATCTATTTCTCCTTCATTGACTATGCTAAAGCCTTTGACTGTGTGGATCAAAACAATGTGTGGAAAATTCTGAAAGAGATGGGAATACCAGACCACCTTACCTACCTCCTGAGAAATCTGTATACAGATCAAGAAGCAACAGTTAGAACTGGACCTGAAACAATGGACTGGTTCCAAATTGGGAAAGGAGTACATCAAGGCTGTTTATGTTCACCCTGCTAATTTAACTTATATGCAGAGTACATCAAGGGAAATGCTGGGCTGGATGAAACACAAACTGGAATCAAGATTGCTGGGAGAAATATCAACAACCTCAGATATGCAGATGACATCACCCTTATGGCAGAAAGTGAAGAGGAACTAAAGAGCGTCTTGATGAAAGTGAAAGAGGAGAAGGAAAAACTTGGCTTAAAACTCAACATTCAGAAAACTAAGATCATGGCATCCGGTCCCATCACTTCCTGGCAAATAGATGGGGAAACAATGGAAGCAGTGACAGACTTCATTTTCTTGGGCCGCAAAATCACTGCAGATGGTGACTGCAGCTAAGAAATTAAAAAATGCTTGCTCCTTGGAAGGAAAGCTTTGACAAACCTAGACAGCATATTAAAAAGCAGAGACATTACTTTGCCAACAAAGTTCTTTATAGTCAAAGCTATGGTTTTTCCTATAGTCGTGTATGGATGTGAGAGTTGGACCATAAAGAAAGCCGAATACTGAAGAATTGATGCTTTTGAACTGTGATGATGGAGAAGACTCTTGAGAGTCCCTTGGACTGCAAGGAGATCCAACCAGTCCATTCTAAAGGAGATCAGTCCTGAATATTCATTGGAAGGACTGATGCTGAAGCTGAAGCTCCAATACTTTGGCCACGTGATATGAAGACCTGACTCATTGGAAAAGACCCTGATGCTGGGAAAGATTGAGGGCAGGAGGAGAAGGGGATGACAGAAGATGAGATGGCTGGATGGCATCACCGACTCAACAGACATGAGTTTGAGCAAGCTCTGGGAGATGGTGAAGGACAGGGAAGGCTGGAGTGCTGCAGTTCATGAGGTCAGAAAGTCAGACATGACTGAGTGACTGAATAACAGCAACATCAAACACACAGCAGGTGAGGAGCGTCCTGGGTTCAGATCCTGACGCACTGCTTGGTGTGGTTTGGTGACTTTGCCCAAGTTCATTCACTGCTTCAAGAAACCTTGAAGGTGTGGCACTGGGTGGGTTATGCTGGCCTCCCTCACGGACAGGGCCCTCGGGGGCTTGCAGGCCAGTGAGAGGCAAACTCAGTAATAATAACCAGCAGGCGTGTTATTGCAAACTGTGCTGAGCACCATGAGGGGAAAGAAGAGCAAACACGGGACACCGATCAGGAGTGGGGAGGTGACACGAAGCAGGATGCGGAGGAGCGGAGCAGGGACACAGAGGAGGGACAGGTCAGCCTGGGGAGGAGCTGCGGGGAGGCTGCAGGGAGCATCGAGGGCCGGAGGAGGACAGGCCTGCAGATCCACGGGAGGGCTGTAGGCAGAGGGCTGCCACAGGGTTGCCCGGCGAGGTTCACTACCGCCTTGCCCAGGAGGGCAGGCAATGGGACTGGAAGAAGGGAGCCAAAACCCTTCAGATGGGAAGAGTTGCCCACAGCTTCCGCCAGGAGGGCAGACGGGACCAAAGGTCAGCAACCTGAGAGATGCTTTACAGGAGGATCAACCACACGATGTGTTTGTTCACTTGTTCATTCACTCACTCGCCACTTCTCTTATTCATCCAGCAAGCTCACTGCCAGGCACTAGGAGAGGATTCTAAACAAGACCAAGATGGTCCCTGCCCTCAAGGAACTTACAGTCTCATGGGAGAAATAACCCACCGATAAAGGAGTAAAAATCATTGGCAATCATGACAAGTTGCAGAAGGAAACAAGCAGGGTGATGTGACAGATGACGGTGAAGGGGGATGGGGCCCCCCACAACCAGAGGGTAGCTCGTAGCTCCTCCGAGGGAGAGACCTGAAGCTCTGGAAAGATCCTGCAAAGGCCTGAAGTGGCCGTGGTGGGGCCACCTGGTGCCCCTAAGGATCCAGCACCCCTGGCCCCCCGCTGTGCTCGGTCATCACACAAGTGCTGGGCTGCTGTCCTCAGAGTTATCCCCCCTTCCCCACACTCCACCCAGTCTCGGTTGGCACTCAGAGTTAAACAGAAAAATGTTGAAGGATTTGCTTAACAGAGAGAAGGTGGAGAGCATGTCATGGTGGATGTCTTGGGCAGGGCTGTCAGGGGGTGGGGGGTCGGATTCCCCAAACCTCTGACAGAGAAGAGGAAGTTATTTGGGGGGAAGACCACCCCCAGACAACCCTCCACTCACTCAGGGGTGTCCTTGTCTTCACAGTATGTGACTAGTTCTCAGAACAGGGCATCTTCCAGCACCTTCCAGCACTGGGAGCCTCCATCTTCCAGATAAGAGACCTCAAGTGCACTCCACAACCGCTGCCATGGCTCCAGAGGGCAGGCCAGCTCCTCGCCACTCTGGGAGTGGCCTAGAAAAGCCCCTCTGGGAGCAGAGACCTAAGCCCCTGACACTGCTTCCCAGGGAAGGCAGGAGGCCTTGGCAGGGCCCAGCAAGGGCAGATGGAGGAGCAGCCTGCTCTCCGCCTGGTTTTCTCTCTGACTCTCCACTGTCCTCGTCCAAATCCCCCAGAGAGAACCAGAGTGCCCCGGGTGGGATTAGATGCCCAGTCCTGGTCCAGTCAGGGCTCAGTGGTAAAGAATCCACCTTCAGTGCAGGAGCCACAGGAGACTCAGGTTTGATCCCTGGGTTGGGAAGATCCCCTGGAGGAGGAGATAGCAACCCACTTTAGCGCTCTTGTCTGGAGAATCCCATGGACAGAGAAGCCTGGCAGGCTACAGTCCATGGGGTCAGAGTTGGACACGACTGAAGTGACTTATCCTGGACCAATGAGCTAAGGCCTGGAGCAAGGTCACCACCCAGAACCAGCATGGCCGGCGGGAGCCACCTGGAAGGGGATGAACGTGGTTTTCTGAGGGGCTCCCTAATCATGTTCCTGAAGTTTAACAATCGAGGTCCTGCCTAAGGAGGGCGCGCCCTGCCCCTGAAAGGGTGAGAGCACGTGAATGACCTCTGAGCCAAATTTTAGGAGAACATCTCTGTTTTGGACGCCTATCCCCTTCCCCTCTCTGGGTTGCCCCTGGGGTCCACAAGGAAGGGGGCAGTGGCTGGTGAGGGGGCACTTTTCACTGTTGGCTCCCAAAGGCCCTCTGAGCATCAGCCAGAAAGCAAGGTCCCTGAGAGGCAGCAGGCAGAGGCCAGGCTGCTCCCGTCCAGGCGGGGAGCTGGACAGCCTCAAGCATCACCCTCACATACGCCTGTGGGCCCACATGGAGCCATACACAGGGGCCCTGTCACAGGTGTGTGCCACACGCAGGGGCCCTGTCACGGGTGTGAGCCGCAGGCAGGGGCCCTGTCACGTGTCTGTGCCACACGCAGAGGCCCTGTCATGTGTGTGTGTGCCACACGCAGGGGCCCGGTCACGTGTGTGTGGGCAAACGCAGACACCTGGGTCACGCCGTGTGCCTGAGCCCAGGAGCACAGCCAGGCAGCCGCTGCACAGCGCCCCAGGGAGAGAGCCCCACCTCCCAACCACCTTTCTCCCTAGAGAGAAGTGCATTCTCCAGGCAGACAGGCCACTCATTCCTCCAGCTCCTGTAGGAGGAGCTAGGAACCTGGGCTGAGCCATCTTCTGTTCTCGGGCCTCTTTCCTCACCTGCTCATGCCAGAGCTGAGGACAGGATGGGGGTCATAAGGGTAGGCCCTCATCGTGCTCCCCTTGAATCACACCTGGACACATGGAGGGGTAGGGATTTCAGGCCAGAAGAAGAGCTGGAGGCCAGAGTAGCTTCCTGCCAGTAGCCCCCTTAAGAATTCAGCTTTCGGAGGGCCAGGCTCCAGAATCGCCCCATAATTCTGGCAGAGATATAAAATAGGTCATTGGCGTAATCCTGGCCAAATTGGCCTCTCACAGATCAGCTAGGCCGCGCTCCTCGGGCCTAATTATCCCATATTTGGTCAATAAGCCATTAACACGGCGCCTTGGATGTTAATAACCATTTCATGAAAAAGTCGGTGTAATTTATGAGATCAACACTGGTTAGCAAAATTAATAAATATTTCATTCGGTGAGATTTATCCCGGTGTGCTCCCGACAGGTGGGTGGAGGGCCCTGGGGCAGCCCTGGGGAGCAGGTAGTCAGGGGAGAGGCAGGCCCGGTTCTCACTTGGGCCAATAAACATTTACCTCAAATTCTATCGCCATAAATCCACAGGCTGGATGAGGGAGTCCAGTAAAACCTGACTTAACATTATGTTCTGGCCATTAACAATATTTATATAGATGTCACTTCTGGAGGCTTAGAGTCGCCAGGCAGGGCCCAGCAGCCGTGACAGGAGTCAGCTCAGAATCCTCTGGAAAGGTTTGTGCCTGGGGAGGCCTTGGGGCAGTGGGATAAGCCCCAGATTGGCTCTCAGACACCTCTGTGTGACCTGGGGCAAGGGTCTCTGCCTTTCAGAGCCTCAGTTTCCTCATCTTTAAAATGGGAGTGTTAACAAAAGCCATTTGGGGACTTTCCTGGCAGTCCAGCCAGCGGTTAAAACTTCATCTTTCAATGCATGGGGTTCAGGGTCGATCCCTGGTCAGGAAGTTACGATCACACATGCCCTGCTGCCAAAAAAATAAAAAATAAAACAGAAACAATATTGTAACAAACTCGAAAAAGACTTTTAAAATGGTCCACATCAAACAGGGGCTCTGTAACAACCTAGAGGGGTGGGAAAGGTGGAAGGCTGGAGGGAGGTTTAAGAGGAGGGGATGTATCTATGTGTGCTATGCTTAGTCGCTCAGTCGTGTTCAACTTTTTACTAACCCGTGGACTGTAGCCTGCCAAGCTCCTCTGTCCATTGGATTCTCCACACAAGAATATGGGAATGGGTAGCCTATCTCTTCTCCAGGGGATCTTCTCAACCCAGGAATTGAACCCAGGTCTCCTGCATTGCAGGTGTGTTCTTTACCAGCTGGGCTACCAGGGAATATGTATACCTATGGCTAATTCATGTTGATATACAGCAGAAACCAAACCAATATTGTAAAACAATTATCCTTCAATTAAAAATAATTCTTTTTTTTTTAATGGTCCACATCAAAAAAGAAAAAAAATCTTTAAAAAAAAAAAAAAAAAGCCATTTTATGGGCAGCCAAGAGGATTAAGTCCTATAACACAGAGTAAGCCCCTGGTACCTAGTGAGCACCCTGTATATGGACTCTGCTCACATTAGATTATCAGCAGAGGCAGCCAGAGGACTCTGCCCTTCGCTCTGACTGGGAGAAGCGCTGTTGGGGACACTCAGCCTTTTTAAACTGGAGTCTAATATTGGCCAGATGCTGTGCGCCTAGTATTCATGTTCCCACAATCATCCTGCAGGCTGAGCACTCTTGATATCCTCGCCTTTGAAAAGGGGATACTGAAGCTCAGAAAGGCCAAGTGACCTGCCCAGGGATATGCAGCAGGAAGTGCTTATTATTATTGTCATTTAGTCACTAAGTCAGGTCCAACTCTTTGCGACCCCATCAACTGTAGCCCTCCAGGCTCCTGTGTCAGTGAGATTTTCCAGGCAAGAATACTTCAGTGGGTTGCCATTCCCTTCTCCAAGGGATCTTTCTGATTCAGGGATCAAACTCACTTCTCCTGTCTCCTGCATTGGCAGGCCAATTCTTTACTGCTGAGCCACCAGGGAAGCTGGGAAATACTAGAGTCAGACTACTCAAATCTGGATCTGAGATGTCAAGCCTCAACCCTTGCACCTCTGTGTCCTCCAGCCTGGGAGTGCCCTGGCCGGGCGTGGTTATTGCCCGGGCCCTCAGGGAACACCCAGCAAACACCACCCTGCTCCTCTGAGCCTTCCTGGCAGCCAGACTGGAGCCTTGGGCAAACTGACAGGCCCCGGGTGGATGTCGGAGCCCGTGGTGGTTAAAGAACTTTCCAGGAGAACCAATTAGTTTTCCACAGGGAACTTTCCACCAGCATCGATTTTCACTCTCCTCGCCTGGGGTAGATTTGATTTGCGAGGAGAAGCTCTTCCAGCAGGCAGAAGCAATTGTGTGAAATAAAAGCTCCAAATGGGACAGGCTCATCGGCTGTGGAGGCCAGAGCCGGGACTGAGGGAGGCTGGGAATGGGGTGGGGGGGTCCCTCAGTGACTATGGCAGAATCACCCTTTCACACCTGCAGCCTTGAGGCAGCAGCCCGCCCAGCTCTTCTCTGGCTCCCCCTAGAGGCAGCCGGGCTGGTGGACTTGCCCCTTGCCTGCAAGGCTTCATGCAAGTGTGAGCATGAAAGTGTTAGTTCTCAGTCATGTCCAACTCTTCGCAGCCCCACGGGTGGTAGCCCGTCAGACTCCTCTGTCCATGGGATTCTCCACTGGACAGTCCCTTATCCAGGGGATCTGCAATGCAGGAGACCCAGGTTTAATCCCTGGGTCAGGAAGATGCCCGGGAGAAGGAAATGGCAACCCACTCCTGGAGAATTCCATGGACAGAGGAGCCTGGTGGGCTACAGTCCAAGGGGTCAGAGAGTTGGACACAACTGAGCGGCTAACACTAAGTTACTAATCCGGTGCCCAAGGGTGATGATAGGTTGCAGAGGGAGAGGGCTTGTGGGCCTGGCGGGCACAGGGTTGACCAGGGGGTCGAGATGGAGTGGAGAGCCATCTCCAGGAGGGAAGGAAGTGAACGCTGCAGAGGCGCTGGGAAGGGAGTTCTGGGCAGAGGTCAAGGAGGAAGTCAAGGAGGCTGGTGGGCTGGGGAGAGGGGGAGGTCCCAGTGGGACCAACGAAATAAAGGGCTGTGGATTTTCCCTCCAGTGACAGGGAGGGTGGGGACAGGGTTCAGGTTTTAGAGGGAGCTCTGGCTGCTGAGTGGAGAGTGAAAGGGGTCGAAGGCCAAAGCTGGGAGCTGGAACAAGCATGGAGGAGGCTCTTGCGTCCCAGCAATGGCCACTGTCCCTTGGTCCAGGGTGGAAGCAGGGGGAGAGGTGAGAAGCAGTTTCTTATGACACATTTGCTTCCCTGGTGGCTTGATGTGGCGTGTGAGAGAAAGTGGAGTCCAGGCTGTTAGTTTTGTGGCCTGAGCATCTGCTAAGTGAGGGGCCGGACCAGAAACAAATAAAGAGCCAATAAAACACGGGGAACTGGGAAGGGTCAGGAGGGTGGACACAGGATGTGGCAGGGAGTTCTGTCGGTCAGCAGGAAGGCATCTGGATGGGGGAGGCCACATGGCAGCGGGAGGAGGGGCTGGGAGCCAACCAAGCAGAGAGACGGAGAGGGAGCACGCAATGAGGAGGAGCCACTGCCTCCAGGGCCAGGCTGAGAGGAGAGGCCAGCAAGGCGGCAGGCCGGGCTGGGCCGGACCTTTGGGACTGGAACACTCAGAGACCAGGGCGGGAAGACAGCTTGGATGCCCTGGCAATGATTTTGCAATGGGCCCTGTGCCAGGTTCTTCACTCACGATCCCATCCTGCGAGGGCGGTGTTGACTCTGTTCCCGTTTTGTGGATAAGGAAATGGGGGCCGAGAAGCCAAGTGACTGCCAGTAGAGAGTAGCACCGATGCATTTCAAAGCCGGGGCTGTCTCTCCCTGCACCTCCAACCTCTCCCCACGCCAGCAGCTGGAAGGCTGGGGGCTATGAAGGGGAGACCCCTGGAGGCTGGGCAGGCAATGAAATACCCCTCCATAAAGAGATGCCTGCAGGGAGGGCCCTCTAGGGCTGCAGCCATGCACGTGGGTGCTTAGGTGTTTTAGGGGAGCTGGGCTGGGCCTGATGCAAGCTGGGGCAGCGGTGGCTCCCCAGCACAGGCGGGACCTCCACGGGCATCCAGACATGCCAGGGGGCTCTGCCTTGACCTGGAGGGAAGCAGGAGAAAAGGCAGGATGGGGAGAGAGACCAAGCAGCCAGGGTGCAGGAAGCACAGGGCACCTGGGAAGGGTGCAGAGCGGCCCACAGCAGCCCGAGGGGCAGACAAAGCGGGTCCTCACCCTCCCTCTGAGACCCCGGCTGAGTGGCCTGACCATCTGTGGGGTGCTCCCCTGCACTGTGTCATCGCCACGGCCCCTAATCCTGAGAGGGAGCAAGGCGCCTTGCCTCCACTTTGCAGATGAAGAGCTGGGGAGAGGCAGAGTCCCCGCCTGTGGTCACATAGCCCGAGGCGGCAGAGCCGGGATGGAAACTGGGTTCAAGGGTTTTAGGCTTCCCTGGTGGCTCAGCTGGTGACCTGGGTTCGATCCCTGGGTTGGGAAGTTCCCCTGGAGAAGGGAAAGGCTACCCCCTCTGGTATTCTGGCCTGGAGAAGTCCATGGACTGTATAGTCCATGGGGTTGCAAAGAGTCAGACACAACTGAGCGACTTTCACTTTCACACTTCACACACCCTGCACTGGGCCAGCAAGGAGGGGCAGGCAGGTGGGCTCTGGAAGGGCACAGGGCAGAGTTGCCAGGCCTCTGTCATTCCTGCCCCGAAATCACACTAGCATGACATTGGTGGGGGAGCCCGCCTCTCTGACCTCAGTCAGGGCTGATGAGAGTGCAGGCCCGTGAGGTGGGTGTGAACCCGGAGTGGGACCAGGCACAGGGGGCCTGTCTGTGCCTCGCACGGAGCCCTGCTCACTCTTGACCTGGCCCTGACCTGTCATGAGCCTCCCTCCAGAGTTTGATGCCCCTAGTACAGTGAGGACCTGGGGCAGCCCTTCGGGGGATGCAAACATGAAGGACGGCTTTGGCTGTGTGGCCTTGGGCCAGTGACTGTCCCTCTCTGAGCCCCAGTTTCCTCCTTGTGAAATGGTCTTATACCTGTTCCACTGTTTATTGACTAAGTACCTACATTAGGCCTGTTTGTGGGCTTTTGACGAAGTTGTCAATCCTCACCAAGCTGACATCCTAACAGGGAAGAGGGAACATAAACAAACTTAAGAGGAGAGAATGATGACCACGGTGGATAAACTGCTTGGGGAAAAGGGGAAGGAGAGCAGGATGAGGGTGGGGGCAGGTTACAGGATTAAAAAGGTGTCAAAGTGCAGCCCCAGCAAAGCGGCGAGATTCCAGCAAAGATATGACAGAGGTGAGGGAAGGAGCCAGGCAGGTACCTGTGGAAGATTGATCCAAACTGAGGGAAAGGCACATGCAAAGGCCTGGGGCAGGCCTGTGCCCCAGCAGGTGTCGGAGGAGCAGGAGGAAAGCCCGCATGGCTGGGAGAGCTTGGGTGGGGCTTACTCTGGAACAGAGAAGAAGTAGGTGGCAGAGTGTGTTGGACTTCGGTTTAGCAAAGGAACAGCGGTGAAACCGGGAGTGGCAGTGAGGAGTCAGAATGTCAGGCGTAGATGGCAAGTCGGCACATAGTAAGTGCTCAGTTAATGCATTGCAATTATCGCTGCCTCTAATTAGATGATTTGCAAAGAGTCAGACACGGCTTAGTGACTAAACAACAGCAATACTTTATAAGGGGTGGGGGTGACTCAGGGTCTCGCCCTTTGGGCAGGAGCTGGATTTAAGTGGCCCAGGCTGTCCCTCACTTCACCTCCCTCCTTTCACCATGGGCTGGGGGCTGCTCCCTCTCTCAGCCTCTTGAGAATTTTCTGAGGTCTCTCTGGCCCTCAGGCCTCGGGAAGTTTGCAGAGTGAGGGGGTGGAACCACAGCCACAGTGGCATTAAATCAGCCCCCGGCTCCGGAAGAAATCACACCAAGAAGTTGTTAATACCTTTATTATGGGCTGAAATGTATTCACGATATTAAAAGACATCCCATTTCTGCCCCCTGTGTCACATCTGAGATGTAGCGTAGATAAATGATATATCACCGCACGAGATCTACCGAAACCATTAGTAACCATGACATTTTGACGTCAGATTTTAAAAAATTCCTAAGTAATCTTTTTGATTTATGAAATGCTGTCTGGGTTCATCGAGAGAGATCTCAGATTTATCACCGCCTGGTTAGAATTATTAATGATTTTCAATTTGTAAATCTGAAGTCAAGAAAGTCTGTGGGCTCTAGATGAAAACTCCCGCCAATGAAGTTTAGCCCACGGAGAGATGGGCCTTCTCTCCTTCTTTCTGGACGCTTGACATCATCTCCCCACAAACCCTGTGTATGCAGCAGGCAGGATGGAGCGGGGATCAGCGGCAGGACTCGCTCTAGGCAAAAGAGCTGTCCCACTTCACAGCCCATGCCCACTCCCCTCCCAGCTAGACACGCACAGGCTTGGAAAACTGCTCAGGTCAATTTAGGCGGGGGTGGTCAGAAGGGATGCAGCCAGGGAGGCACACAGCTCCTGTCCTCCCTGAGTCTAGCTCAGGCCTCAACTCAGGCCCAGGCCCCTCACACCACGGAGACACCTGGACCAACCCCTCCTTGTCCAAGGCAGCAGCCACACAGATCACACTGGTAGCAGACCCCCGCTTCCAGGAGTGCCCCTGGATGAGAGGCTACCTGCCTGATGGTCTCTTCACCTCCATCCCCATCAAGGCCTCCATCTGTCCCCCAGTCTCAGAAACTACCTTGACCTGGGCTGGGGGTCCGCTGGAGGTAGAGCCAACCACTGTTGAACCCCCAGACCTACCATCTGGTCCCCCTGGGGTCCCCCCAGACCTGAGTCAGGCTTATCACCCCAGCATGTGCCCCACACCACGCTGGACCCAAAGCCCAAGGTTCATGGCTTTCACCCACCTGAGTGCTGTTAGATCATCAGGGGAGATCCAATGCCCAGGCATCACCCTGGACCCACTGACTCAGAACTCTCAGGTGGTTCCAACACGCAGTCAAGTCAGAGACCCAGTCCCCCGCATCGCTACCAACTGTCTCCTTTCCTTCCCACTGACCACCACTGCCTGAGACATCACTCCTCTCCAGGGCCAAGGAAGCCTTCAGCCTTTGTTCTCCCCTTCTCTGACCCCTCCTCCCCTGACCCTCCAAGTCCTCCAGGCTGTATCATTCCCCTGCCCACACCCTCAGTGGCTCCCATAGGCCCCGGGAGGAACGTGACCCTCCTTCTTGGCTCCCGCTGGGGCCTGGAGGGGGCCAGGGACTGCGTGAGGCCATGCAGGGAGCCACCTGCAGGACAGAGCCAGACCCAGAGTGCCCCTCCTGGGCCCAATTCCCAGGAATCCCCACCCTCCAGCTTCCCCACTGGACTCAGAGTCTGGCTCCAGAACCACCCTTCTACCCGGGCAGGAGGAAGGCCCCATGGGGTGGGGGTGGGGGTGGAGGCGATCCCTGGAGAGCCAAGTTCACCTACCACTAAATAGGGGTCCAGGAGTCTGCTCTCTCACCCCTGCAACCCAGGCGTAAGAGGAGTGAGTAAGTCTCAGATTCCTGATCTATAAAATGGCAATCATGGAATTCCCAATCCCTGGAGTTCAATAGAATTTAAGCCACGTTTGCGTGGCCAAGCTCAAGACCAGCCCACAGGGAGCCACCAGGAACAGACAGCTGCTGTCAGAACTGTGGTTAATTGTGAGACTCGAGCGAGGCCCTGTCTGAAAGTATTTTCCTGCACTGGGTTCAAGTTCTTGATGCGCTATTTGCTGAACTGTAGCCTTGGCCTCTCTGAGCCTCAGTTTCCCTAATACTAGGGCTCATTCCTCCCATATTCCTGTCTGGCCCAGCCCCACTCCCACCCCTCTCTGTGTGGACATGAGATCACTTTGGCAGTGACCTGGCAGCAAACACTCCTCCTAATAATAACCACCCCAGCTGTCGACCTCAGAGTGAATGATGCTTTGACAGAGAAAATATATATCAGCCTCATTTTTTTTTTCTCTTGATCCACAATTCTAAGGGAAAATTGAAATCCCATTTCTGTGAGTTTCACAGACAGGAAGATGAATTTTCAGTAAACGCAGGAGATAGGTCTTGTAGCCCCTGCCTTTTCCTCCGATGTCAGGGAGGGTTCAGGGGGCAGCAGAGAGGCCAGGAGACCAAGGCAGGAAGTGAGTGGACAGAGGGAGGGAGACAAAGGGTGGAGTCCCTGCATGGACACAGAGGCAGGGACACAGGGGAACCAGGCCAGCACCAGGCTGGCCTGTTCTAGTGGCTCCTGGGGGGCGATGGGGAGGATGCTGCAGAGAGGGGCCAGGCTGCCCTGTGCCTGGTTCCTGGCACAGAGGAGCTTCTGGCAAGTAGGTCCTGAATGAACGCACACATTAATAAATCAACCAACCCAGGTGGCATGTCACCTAACGCCAGGCTCTCACATGGTGATCTCATCTAATCCTCCAGTACACCTGTGAGGGTGACACCACTGTGCCCTTTTCACAGATGAGGAAGTGATGATGAGGAATGATGGTGGTGGTGGTGATGGTGGTGGTGATGGTGGTGGTGGTGACTACTAATGATGGTAAGGATGGTGGTGGTAGTGGTGGTGGTGGTGGTGGTGGTGGTGTTGGTGATGGTGGTGGTGATGGTGACGATGGTGGTGACTACTAATGATGGTAAGGATGGTGGTGGTGGTGGTGGTGATGGTGGTGGTGGTGGTGGTGACTACTAATGATGGTGAGGATGGTGGTGGTGGTGGTGATGGTGGTGATGGTGACGATGGTGGTGACTACTAATGATGGTAAGGATGGTGATGGTGGTGGTGGTGATGGTGGTGGTGGTGGTGATGGTGATGGTGACGATGGTGGTGACTACTAATGATGGTAAGGATGGTGGTGGTGGTGGTGGTGATGGTGGTGATGGTGGTGGTGATGGTGATGATGGTGGTGACTACCAATGATGGTGAGGATGGCGGTGGTGGTGGTGATGATGGTGGTGACTACTAACGATGGTGAGGGTGGTGGTGGTGGTGACGATGGTGGTGACTACTAATGATGGTGAGGATGGTGATGGTGGTGGTGGTGATGGTGGTGGTGATGGTGGCGGTGATGGTGATGATGGTGGTGACTACTAATGATGGTGAGGATGGTGGTGGTGGTGGTGACGATGGTGGTGACTACTAATGATGGTGAGGATGGTGATGGTGGTGGTGGTGATGGTGGTGGTGATGGTGGCGGTGATGGTGATGATGGTGGTGACTACTAATGATGGTGAGGATGGTGGTGGTGGTGGTGACGATGGTGGTGACTACTAATGATAGTGAGGATGGTGATGGTGGTGGTGGTGATGGTGGTGGTGATGGTGGCGGTGATGGTGATGATGGTGGTGACTACTAATGATGGTGAGGATGGTGGTGGTGGTGGTGACGATGGTGGTGACTACTAATGATGGTGAGGATGGTGATGGTGGTGGTGGTGATGGTGGTGGTGATGGTGATGATGGTGGTGACTACTAATGATGGTGAGGATGGTGGTGGTGGTGGTGACGATGGTGGTGACTACTAACGATGGTGAGGGTGGTAGTGGTGGTGACGATGGTGGTGACTACTAATGATGGTGGTGGTGGTGATGGTGATGGTGACGATGGTGGTGACTACTAACGATGGTGAGGGTGGTAGTGGTGGTGACGATGGTGGTGACTACTAATGATGGTGGTGGTGGTGATGGTGATGGTGACGATGGTGGTGACTACTAATGATGGTAAGGATGGTGATGGTGGTGGTGGTGGTGATGATGGTGATGGTGGTGGTGATGGTGATGATGGTTGTGACTACTAATGATGGTGAGGATGGTGGTGGTGGTGGTGACGATGGTGGTGACTACTAATGATGGTGAGGATGGTGGTGGTGGTGGTGGTGACGATGGTGGTGACTACTAATGATGGTGAGGATGGTGATGGTGGTGGTGATGGTGAGGATGGTGATAGTGGTGATGATAGTAAGGATACTGATGGTGGTAGTGATGATGGTGGTGATGATGGTGGTGATGATGGAAGGACGGTGATGGTGCATCTTCTGAACTTCTGCTGGTGACTGGCAGGACTCAGCATCCCTCGGCTTGTAGACACATCACTCCAATCTCCTCTGGTGATTGGTCCTCCTCTTGGTCTTTACATGCCCTCCTCCTTGTGTCTGTGTATCTTTGTTTTCTTTTCAAGACATAGTCACATAGGATTGAGAGCCCACCCTAACCAGAAAGATCTCATCTGAACTTGATTTTACCTGCAACCACTGTATTTCTAAGGCAGGTCGTCTTCACAGGCTCTGGGTATCAGGACTCCACCCTCTCTTTCAAAGGGACCTCATTCAATCCATCACACACTTCTCAGAGTTTCCATCTAGAATGTCAGGGGCTGGGGTGTATTTTACTCTCTGCTGCATCCTCAGTGCCTAGAAGAAACATCTGGCACAAAGTAGGTGCTCAGCAAATATTATTGAGGAAGGAAATAAATCTCAAAGGGCCTTCCCACTCCCGAGATGTGGACACACCGGCGACACCCTTATACATACCCTGTGATAAACACGTGGGCCAAGCATGTCAGCGCCACACCCAGACCAACCACCCCCCAAACACACAGGTCACCCCCTGGCACCCAGGCTGGTGCAACGTAGCAAAGAGCCCCAAGTGACCCCTGCTCAGAAACACACAGAAGTCACCATCCTCGGAGGGACAAGCACACGACAGAGCACACTTGCAAGCTTCACAAAGACCTTCAGAGGCTCGCCGCTCACTGTGACGGGTGCCAGGGGTCATCAGAATGTCAGATGTCGGCTCTGATTTTGTGACCCATCAAGGGCTTGGAGGAACATCCTGGGAGTCCTTGTTTGATCCTACATCCATCGCTGAAGGCTTCAAAACTCTAATTTCATTATAAGGTGTAAATTAATCAAATGCCAGTGGGCCAGGTAGGCAGAGGGGCGATGGGGAGAAACCTGTGAGGAGGGGAAAGGGGGAGGGGTGGGGAGGGGAAGCCTAGGGACTCTGAACAGCCGTCCACCTGGACAAGACACAGAACTAACTGCTCCTGTGGTTACGAATGCTTCCCCAAGGAGGTGCCTGGACTGGATGTCACAGCCACTCTGAACCAGGAGCGCTGATTGATGAGTACCTACTGTGTGCAAGGCCATTGGTCCAGCCATGCATAAGCAAGATCTCATCCAGCCCTCACACAGCCCTGTGAGGGAACATCCCCATTTTACAAATGGGAAGCTGAAGCTCAGAGACCATCTCCATTTTACAGATGGGAAGCTGAGGCTCAGAGAGGAGAAGGGCACCCCAGAGCTGTGCAGCGCTGGACTCCAAGGGTACATTCCTCCCATGCATCCGACAGCCACCGCCAGGTTTGGCACACCCATCACAGGCTGCCGTGATGTGAGGGGCAACCTCCTGGGACAAGTCCTGCAAACCTGTGTTAGACATCCCCCTTTGTGAGGTCAACATCCCCTGAGCCAACATCTAGCCCCAGACCACACACTGTGGGGGTCTTGCTGGTGAAGACAGACAACTCCAGACTGAATCTGAACACTGGCCTTAGTCCCTGACCCTGGTTATGTTTACATGCATCTGAAAGCTCCAAAGACTCTTCTTCCTCTTCTGGTCCTCATCCTATGATGGAGACAAGGTCATTATCCTTGACCCCTGGCCACAGCTGCAGTTCAGAGAAGGTGTGATGGTGGACTGGTCAGGCTCACCAGCTGACAGCTGGGCTCACCAGAACTGATCTTGACTGGGGAGCTTGGGCGGGAAGCTTCTGTTCTCAGGGCGCAGTTTTCTCAAATGCAACTTGGAGCTCGTAAGTCCAAAGAGATGATATTCACCAAACATTTAACCCAGAATCTGGCCATTAGGAAGCATTACTGAGTCACTGCCTGCTATTATTTCTCCACTCGTTATCGTTAGAGGAAAAGTGCCCCGAGTTTTAAGCAAATCAACATCTTGGAAGATACTCCCACCCAGGTTCAGGTTGAAGTGAAGGAGGAACCAGGAAACTTGTCAGTAATTTGAGGCAAGACTCCAGACATGAGGAGTCTCTGAGCTGACTTGGGGAGTGGGCAGTCTGTGGGGGAGTCATGGCTCTAATACCCTAGCTTCTCGACTCTGTTGCATTAAATAGCAAGATTGCCTGAAATAGACACAATGCAGGCTAGCCTTTCAGGGGAGAGTCCAGTGTTTCTCTCAAAACTTAAAATGCATATGCCTTGAATCTGACTGAGCAACTCCACTTTTGCAAATGTATCCTACAAAAATGATCAGCTGTGTCCCCAGTAATTCATGTTCAATGCTGTTTATGGAGCACTGTGATAAACCATGTCTGTAGGAGATCAGTTAGATGAAGACTTCTCTGCCATGCAGAACCAGGATGCCAACACCAAAGACCGCCTAAGTGTCTAGGAAGAAAAAGGAAGATGTCTAGTATGTTTTTTCTTTACAGAAAATGAAAAAAAAGGAGGGATTTCCCCGGTAGTCCAGTGGTTAAGAATCCACCTTCCAATGCAGGGGAAGCGAGTTCGATCTGTGGTCGGGAAACTCAGATTCCACTTGCCACAGAGCAGCTAAGCCCATATGCTGCAACTGCTGAGCCTGCACACCACAGCTAGGGAGCCCAGGAGCTCTGCAGGCCACACGCTGGATGAAGATCCAACATGCCGCAACCAAGGCCTGAGGCAGCCAAAGATAAATAAATAAATCAGGGAGTGTGTGTGTGTGCGCGCGCGCGCGCGCGCGCACACGCGCATAAGGGAAAGTAAGGAAGCCGGGAGGGACTTTCTGCTTCCAATTCTGCGTGTAAAGAGCTTAGGGAAACAAACAAACCAAAACAAACAAAAAAGAGCTTAGGAATTGCCACTTCATCCAAACAACAAATAAAAAGCTGAACAAACTGAAAAAGCAGCAACTTGGTCACAGGGCACACAGCTGCCCCCACTTCTCAAACTGGAGAGACAGACAGGTGAACACAGAGAATCGTAACTCCCCAGAGCAGAAACCCAAGAGCAGACACCTCTGTGGGTCTTTTAGACACAACAAAGGCACGATCCATGAAAGAAATAGTTGATAAGCTGGATTTCACTAAAGTTTAAAATGTCTGCTCTGGGGAGGGAGGCCTCCCAGGGAGGGGACCTATGTATACCTATGGCAGACCCACGTTGACGTACGGCAGAAACCAACACAATATTGTAATTCTCCTTCAATTAAAAATAAATTTTAAAAAATTTAAAAAATAAAATGTCTGCTCTGAAAGACAATGTCAAGAGAACAAAAAGATAAGCCACAGATTGTGAGAAAATATTTGCAAAAGCGAAGCCTGATAAAAGACTGTTATCCAAAATATACAAAAATCTCTTAAAGTCTAACAATAAGAAAAAGAACAACTAGATTAAAAAATGAGCAAAAGACCTGAGCAGACAATCCACCAAAGACACACAGATGGCAAATAAGGGAGCAAAAGATGTTCTACATCATACAGCACTGGGGACTCACAAATTAAAACGATACCACAGTATACTTACTAGAACAGCCAAAATCTAGAACACGGACAACAAATGCAGCAGGAACTCGCATTCGTTGCTGATGGGAATGCTAATGGTACAGCCGTTTTGGAAGACAGTTGGGCAGTTTCCTACCACAGAAAAGTGAAAGTGAAGTTGCTCAGTCGTGTCCAACTCTTTGCAACCCCATGGACTGTAACCTGCCAGGCTCCTCCATCCATGGGATTTTTGAGGCAAGATTACTGGAGTGGGTTGCCATTTTCTTCTCCAGGGGATCTTCCTGACGTAGGGATCGAACCCAGGTGTCCCACATTGCAGGCAGATTCCTTACCATCTGAGGCACGAGTAGTCTAAACACACTAAACACACTTTTATCCTATTGCTCAGCAATCACATTCCTTGATATTCACTCAAAGGAGTTGAGCATGTATGTCCACACCAAAAGCTGCATGTGGATGTGTACAGCAGCTTTACTCATAATTTCCAACACTTGGAAGCAACCAAGATGCTCTTCATTAAGTGAATGCATAAATAAACTGTGGTACAAACAAAGGAATATTATTCAGCTCTAAAAAGAAATGAGTTTGCTTGCAGCTCAGTGGGCTCTGTCCTGAGGATCATCCCCTCCTGGGATGCATTGCCGTAATGAGGCTAATAAAATGTCTCTTTGTTTAAAACAATAATAAATAAATAAAAAGAAAGGAGGTGCCAAGCCATGAAAAGACATGGAAGAACCTTAAATGCATATGATTAAGTGGAAGAAGTCAATCACACCTGAAAATACTATATGCATACGATTCCAACTATATGGCATCCTAGAAAAGGCAAAACTACGGAGACAGTAAGAGAGTCTGTGATTGCCAGGGGTTAGGGAAGATGGCAGGATGAAGAGGCAGAGCACAGAGTTTTCAGGAAAGTGAAACCATTCTGTGTGATATTATTCAGTGCAGTGTAGAGACATGCCATTACACACGCATCCAAACCCACGGAGGGCACACCACCAAGAGTGAGCCCTAACATAAACTATGACCTTTGGGTGATAAGGATGTATCATCAATTGCAACTAAAGTACACCATGGTTCAGGATGTAGGTCATGGGGGCCGTTGTGGGCGTGTTGGGGAGAGGGAGTATATGGGAACTCTCCATACATTCCAATTTTACTGTAGAAACTGGTCTAAAAAATTAAATCCAGGGCTTCCTCAGTGACCCATTGGTAAAGAATCTGCCTGCCAATGCAGGAGACACAGGTTCGATCCCTGGGCTGGGAAGATCCCACATGCCGTGGATCAACTAAGCCCGTGCACCACAACTATTGAGCCTGTGCCCTAGAGCCCAGGAGCTGCAACTGCTGAGCCCACGCACCCTAGAGCCCTTGCTCTAAAACAAGAGAAGCCACCGCAATGAGAAGCCTGCACATCGCAACTAGAGAGGAGCCCCTGCTTGCCACAACTAAAGAAAAGCCCGCACAGCAGCAAAAACCCAACACAGCCAAAAATAAATAAAACTTAAAATTTTTAAAAATTAAATCCATTAGTTGTTTTAAAGACCACGAGGAAGAAGGAAGGAAGGGGGAAAGGGGAGAGGGAAGGAGAGAGAAGGATGGAGGGAGAGGAGATGTTGCCTGGTTTCACAGTTCCAGTGAGAGGACCTAGCTTCTCAGGGGTGACACTGCATCTGGACGGACCTCTTCGCCGGGGAAGGCCAGACCCCTGGCCGTGGTTCAGAGGGAGAAAGTTTAGACAAAGAGAAATTTGAGGGACCCAGCACAAGCGAGTGGGAGCCTGAGCATTTGGGTGGAGAAACTCATAAAACTTTATTGACAGACTCTAAACAAGATCTAAAGAAATGAAGACGGAGATTTGGCTCATGGATTCAAAGATTCAATATTTTAGAGATATCAGTTCTCCTGATGTGAGCCAAATCCAAATCCCAAGAGAAATTTTTTGTGACAGGTGACAAGCTGATACTAAAACTTATGGAGAAATATAAAGGGCCGAGAATGGTCAGAATATTGCTGAAACAGAACAAGGTGAGAGAACTTGCTCTATAAGCGCCCAAGATCAACCCCAAAGCCCTGAGAGTTAAGCCAGTATGCCACCAGCACGAAGGCAGACATTCAGTTTAGCAGCAGAAACTATACACATCGGTGGGCACTTGATGGGTAATGGGGATGACACTGCAGATCACTGGGGGAAAGACAAACTTCCCAATAAATGATGCTGGAACAACTAGACCCCCTACCTCACACCATACACAAAAGCAGTCACTAAAAAGGAAAAAAAAAATTGCTTTATTCATTAAAATTAAGCATTGTAATGCTGTTCATTAAAACACTACAAATCAGTAAGAAAAAGACAAACAAAAAATGGAAAACAGCTTCAATAGGCGCTTTGCAGAAGAGAGAACTCAAATTAATCAGTAAACACCAGAAAAAATGGTGCAACCTCATTAGTAAGCATGGAAGTTTGCATTAAAATCACAACGACATATCATCTTCAAACCAGCAGATTGGGAATAAATTTGAAATACCAGAAGTGGGCAAGGACTTTGAAGTGTAAATTGGTATGACCAAAACAATTTGGTCTTGCCCAGTAAAGTTCACGAGAAGCACATACTCAAGTTCAAGAGAAGCACATACCTACAGACTTCCTTGGTGGTCCAATGGCTAAGACGTTGAGCTCCCAGTGCAGGGGGCCTGGGTTCGATCCCTGGTCAAGGAACTGGATCCCACATGCCGAAACTAAGAGTTTCAGTGCCGCAGCTAAAGATCCAACATGCCTCAACTGAGACCCTGTGTAGCCCCAAAAATTAAAAAATAAATAATTTTTAAAGTATAGAAGCATATACCCAGTGCCAGCAGGTCCCCTCTGGAGAAACCCCCACATGTGTGAGCCAGAGGGAGTAGTGCCTCGCTTTTCCCAGGGGGCCTTCGTGAGCTTCTTGGGCTTCTACTTCCCCAGGTCAGGCTGGGCGAAGTTCCTCCTGAGCCAGTGCTTGGGGAAGCAGTTGCTTTTTCACCACCCACGGTTTTTCCTTCTGTAAATGGCTTCCCAAAGGCTCCCCAAATCCCTACCTTCCCCCACACATTGGGGCAACCCGACCCCGCTACTCTATTTGGCAGATGTTACCTCCCCTCTCCCACCTCTTCAGAGAAGGCCTGAACTTCAGCCCCAACCCAGAGGCAACTTTCTTCCCTCTTGGACCTGTGCCTCCCCCTCTATAAAACGGGGCAACGACAGCTCGTGTCCCATAGGGCGTCTAGGGGACTCAGCCGGGCTGGGGCAGTCACTCCCTGACCTCAGGTGGTACCCTCCTTTCTGTCTTACCTGGACCTCTACATCCCCCATGTGTCCAACTCTTTGCAACCCCATGGACTATACAGTCCATGGAATTCTCCATGCCAGAATACTGGAGTGAGTACCCTTTCCCTTCTCCAGGGGATCTTCCGAACCCAGGGATTGAACTCAGGTCTCCCACGTTGGAGGTGGATTCTTTACCAGCTGAGCCACCAGGGAAGCCCAAGAATACTGGAGTGGGTAGCCTATCCCTTCTCCAGCGCATCTTCCCAACGAATCGAACCAGGGTCTCCTGCACTGCAGGCAGATTCTTCACCAACTGAGCTATCAGAGAAACCCTTCCATACCTCCCAGGGTCCCCCATCCCATCTGTGCCTTCCTCCTGGCTGAGCACATGTCATCTTCGCAGAAGCCCTTTCCCACCTCCAGCCCGTGAACATCTCTCCCTTCCCAAACTTTCGGTTCACCCACACATCAACCCATATTTCCCAAGACTTCCCCATCAGGAGGCATCATTTTTGGTGCTGGGGGAACTGTGGGGAACTTGGCAACCCCAGCCCCTGGTGGGGAGATTGTGCAGGCAGGTGGGTGGAAGACAAAAGCAGGGAGATCACCCTGTAACCATCTCCCCCTCAGTAACCAGCATGGTGCCTGGCACACAGTAGGTGCTCAATCAAGAGTGGGTGACCATCAAAATGAACAATTGCGATGCATTGAGACTGCCCATACTCAAAAATCTAGGCTGCCATGCATGTGTTTTGGTAGACACACAAATCTAAGCACACACACGTGTGCCTGTGAGCGTGGACACTTTAAGCCCACCTGCACACACAGACAGTCCCAAAGCATGCACCCAGCCCAGCCAGCATCCTCACACACGTGAATGCTGCCTCCTGCACAAAGCTCATTTATTTTGATTTATGAATATTACAAAAATAAACCTGAGTGTCTTCTTGGGGATTCTGTGATCCTGACATGGGTCCCCACGATATTGCTTTTCGCTCCTGGTTACCTGAAATTAGCAGAGTAATTCGGAATCTGCATCTTTATTTAAAAGAAAAAACTGTAGATGCAGAATTATAAAAATTTAATATGCTCCCAGGAAAATGAAAAATGAGAGGTTGTGATCTCGTCTAACACTTTCAAATGTGTTTATTAATTCATGTTTTAAATCATAAGTTTCATTCGGTGAGAGCCATGCACAGCAATAAGCCCGTTTTAAAATATTAATGAATAAACAATATTTCTCTATTGAAATATAACATGCTTCTTTGAACAATGGACCACCAGTAATAAATCAAAACCAGGAGAAAATTGCATTTCATATTTAATACAAGTTGAACTCTGCCTTTTTATAAATGATATCTTTTTTGTTTAATTGGCGTCAGTTCAGATCTAGCAGATTGCTAATAAAATTCTGGATTTCCATATTTAATGATGCGTACACTTTCTGCTGAAATTTTACCAGGAAAAAAGAATCAGCCTTTTATTATCTCCTGCGATGGTGGTGAGAGGTGAGGCCAAGGTCTGAGTCCAGTCTTGAGGGCTGGGAGTGAGCGGGCCAGAGTAGGTGGATTGAAGAGGCCAAATCTCCCCCAGGATTCTCACTAAGCAGGTGACATCCCCTGGCCATCTCTCTGCTGACCGGAACTGATCATTCTAGCCAGGGGAGGCAGAGATGACCAGACATTCCCGTATCACCTGGAGCACCATGTAACCATAACAGCAATGAGAAGGGAACCCACCCCATCCCACGGGCCAGGCACCGTGAGTGCAACTCATTCATCGTTAAGACATCCCTACCAGGAAGGTGGGAACACATTCTCCCCATTTCACAGAGGAGGAAACTGAGGTCACACAGAGAGCATGGAGACACACCCAAGGTCACACAAAGCTAGAAAGTGGCCGAACTCGGCCTGACTCTTCACACCATCTCATGCTGATTGGAAAGTGATGAGCCTGCCTGGTGGCAGAAGAACTGGGTTTTGTTAATAGCGAGTGAAGGGGGACACAAGCTGGAATTTGGGTGCAAATGATCAGCACAAGGCAAGCTGTGGGCTAACAGACAGTAAGAGCAGCCAGCCTCAGCCCCTGCAACACGCAGGACCCTGCACTGGTACCAACTTGCTTGACCCTCCCCACGATGCTGGGAGGCAAGTGCTTGACAGCAAAGGAAACAGGCACAGAGAGGTTATAGAACTTGCACAAGGACACACAGCAGATGCGAAGCAGGGCCGGGATCCCCCCACAGGGGTCTCACCCGGAGCCCCCATTCATGAGCGCTAAGTCACGGTGCTTTCCTCTCCACAGGGCCACACAGAACCCTGGGCGTCTGTTGTCATCTCTGTGGTGAGGCCAGTACCTGCTTGGCTGGGTGGTGACTCCTGGCAACGCACTTAACGGGGCCCAGCTGGAAGGAGGCTCTGTGAACACCGGCTGAGCCTGGAACAGCTGAGTGACCAAGACCGCGGGGAGGTGGGCTCATTGTGCACGGGGCGGGGCCCCCAGGCCCAGCGGGGACATGTTATTCCTCGGCCTGAAGCGCCTGTGGACGTGGCCACCTCCTGAGGGGCTCCCTGGGGTCCCAGGCGCCTGGGGAGAAGAGCCGATGGCTCTGTGTTGAGGGGAAAGGCCAGTACCCATCCCCGTCTCTCTCTGTTCCCACCTCTGAGCCTGTCCAGCATGACAAGAAAGAGACACCATGAGACAACCAGACACAAACAGTGGAAAACGTGGGTTTTCGCACAGTCTCATAAAGAGCCCGCCTGTCAATGCAGGAGATATAAGAGATAAACGTTCGATACCTGGGTTGGGAAGATCCCCTGGAGGAGGGCATGGCAACCCACTCCAGTTTTCTTGCCTGTAGAGTCCCATGGACAGAGGAGCCTGGAGGGCTACAGCCCATGGGGTCACATAGGGTTGGACACGACTGAGCAACTTAGCACACACATATCCCATCAGACTCATATATCATCTCTGTGTGTATCTGGCCAAGTAGCTTCAGTTTTCCCATCTGTAAAATGGAGCAAATGCTAGAACCTTCCTCCCAAGGCCACTGTATTTGGAGAGAGCTGGGACAGAGGAACAAGCATCCACGTTGGCACCCATGACCTTTCTGCTCACCGTGCCCCCCACCCCGGCCTGTGCCCAGGCCCTTCTCCTTGCCTGGTTCACCCCCTCTGGCCTCTACTCCCCACCTCCTCCCACCCCTGGCTCATTCCTTGTCTTCCTGAACCTCCTCCTATAGGTTTCTGGTTGGATGTCCTGGAAGGGTAATAAAGTGGTACCCGAGGGAAAAAGAAGGGCCTGGCTCCGTGGGAGGGCACGGTTGCCTGGGCCCAGCCTCAAAGGACAGGCGTTCACCAGGGAGACGGGTACAGAAGCACAGGTCCGAGAAGAGAGAGTGAGGAGGCTCAGGGAGGTTCAGTCCCTCACCCGAGGTCACACAGCCAGGAGGAGGCAAAGCCAAGATTCAAGCCTGCACCTGGGGGACTTCCCTGGCGGCCCAGGGGTTAAGAGTCTGCCTGCCAATGCAGGGAACACGGGTTCCATCCCTGGTCAGGGAAGATCCCACAGGCCGTGGGCCAGCTAAGCCCGTGCACCACAACGACTGAGCCTACCACAGCTACTGAGTCCATGTGACGCAACTACTGAGCCCACACACCCTAGAGCCTGTGCTCTGCAAACAGAGAAGCCTCTGCAATGAGAAGCCCCTGCAATGAAGGGTAGCCGCCACTCACAAGCAGAGAAAGCCTGTGCGCAGCAAGGACGGCCCAGTGCAGTCAAAAATAACTAAATAAAATGGTCCATCTTTAAACAAACAACAAAAACCAAATCCGTGCCTGGGGGTGGGATCTGCTCCCACACAGAGGAGGGGCCATGTGGGCAGTGGGCAGAGGGCCCAGGAGCCAGGGCTAAGCTGCACACGGCCTGAACAGGCCGCCACGGGGCACAGGTCCTTGTGTGCGGCATTACGACACACACCACGACAGCTACCGTCCCCGCTCTGTTTTCCTCCTTTAGCCCCCAGGCCCGCCCAAGCAGAGGGTCTTCCTTGTCCCCTCGGCCCGCACTGTCTGTGACACACCTCCCGTCCGCCCCACAGGACGCTGTCCTCAGGGGGGCCCAGGCGACGAGACAGAGTTAGGAGGGCTGTAAGCTCTAAGGAATTTGGGGTGGGGAATGGTTCCTCTGGTCACGTCGCCCAGCAAGGGACCTTCCTTTTCTCCCCTGCTAGCTCATAGGGGCCTCTCTCTGTCCCACTCCAAGTGGTGGCTCACAATGTCACAGGGGGCCTCTGCGGGGCATTCGCCAGCTCTGTGGGAAAACTTGGACAGGTGATATCACCGCTTTGAGCTTCAAAGCGCCATCTGAAGATGGGCGGCTAGCACCCACAGCATGGGACTCCATGGGAGATACTAAGTAATATACAGAGTTTACTTGGCGGAGATGCTGGTGAACTGGAGCTGTCAGCCCAGGCGGGGAAGGTCCCTTTCCCTCAGCACCAACGTGTATCTTACACCCCAAACACCTCCCCATCTGGGAGACTTAGCCCCTTGCCACCTCCTCTACTCAGTAAGGTGCTGGAGGGAGCTCTCTAACCCCGTCCTGCCCTCCCTGGCTTCTGGCCGGGACTGGCACCAGACCAATGCCCAGTCAGCACTGCAGAGAAGTTCTAACCCAGCTGGCAAGCCCACCTGGTCCGCTGTCCTTAGAGGCTTCCACGCCACCCGCGCACCTCCTGTCCAGCGGAGCTCCTCAGACACGAGCTCCAGAAATTCCTGAAAGTGTAATGGAGCAGGATCCTGCGGGGTCTTCCTGGGACAGACCCCCTCCCTGTAGCCTCTGCTGTAGCTCCTCTCCAAAGGCCCTGGCCTGAGGCACACTTCCTGAACTGTTTTGCAGACGCTAAAACCACCACCAAATGGAAGAAATTAACTACCTGATGATCACCAGCATGTAGCCTATAGCCCTCAGACCTACTGGCGCCTGAGGATTGATAACGTTAACCCCTGTGACAACCTGTTACCATCAGCCAGAGGATTGTGTGGGAGTTGATCTCTCACCCTGGGACGCCCCTCCCTCACCTGGCCTTTAAAAATGCTTTGCTGAAACCCATCAGGGAGTTCAGGCTTTTTAAGTACTTGCTGTCCTGAGCTTCTTGCTTGGCGCCCTGCAATAAACGCTGTCCTTTCCTTTCCCCACAACCCGGAGTCAGTCGATTGGCTTTACTGTGTGTCGGCAAGTGGACGCAAGTACACAGTGTCAGTAACAAAAGCACGCGTCGTGTCATAGAAGCCCCCACGTACCCTTGTGCATCTGGCTGGATGCATGGACAGGCCCCCTAATCTGCAATGGGGTGTTTCCGGTGGTTTCCTGCTGCTGTGTTCTTTGAACTTGTGAGTGGGTTGTGGGGTCCTCACTTCTCCTGTCTTGGGGTTCAGACACCTACCAGTCTCTCCAGCACCCTGTCTGCTTTCTGAACAAGGGCTAGGTCCAGGATCTTGGCCCCTTGAGGGTAGGGGCCTGATTTCACTGTGCTCTGGATTGAGAGCCTAACCCATTTCTTACCCCAGAAAAAGTACCTAGTGAAATCTATCAGATCAATACATTTCACCCACTCTGGAGGGAGACCTAAGAGCCTTGGAGCCCAAGCCTTGCCCCCGTTTCCTTATCTATGAAGCCAGGGTGCTTCTGGCCTCCGCTAGAGGGGTACTGAAGAGCAGAGAGGGAGTTATGTACAAGTGCCTCCGAAACTAGCTTCTGGGAAAGCAACTGCTGTTTTCATTGAGGCCTCCCCAGAATACAGACTCATATCCTTCCCTCCTTAAGTGTTGGCAGTCATCATGTGAATCTCCAACACCGCTATGTGCTTTTCTCACTAGGCTGGCCCGAGAGGAGACCTGGGGTGGTTCTCAGGAAATGTGTGTTTCTAGACTCTGAAGAAGATGTATTTGTGTGTGCGTGTGTGTCTGGTTTCCACAGGATATTTTTGCAAAACCACACAGCATAGCGATGGTTTTATGTACAAAGATAAGAAAGGCTGACCCATAAGCTAATTGAATCATGCAAATAACTGCTTAGCCAGGGGAGAGATTCCTACAGGCAGGCGAGAGCCTGCTCAAGGGAGGACAGCTTTGAGGACAATCTATTTTATAAAGTTTACTCTCACAGTGTAACTGCCTCAAGATTAATGCGAACGGTGGCCCTAGCCCTTGTTTTGCCTGGCTTGACCAACTGAAATAGTAAAACAGTTGTATTTATCAGAGACAATTTGCTGCAACTGATTAACATTAATCTGATTTCCTGTAAGTCGATTTCCTCAAGATATAGTAAACAGGCCAATTACCTGCTATCGACTTCTTTTACTACAAAGCTTTAGATATTATAGACAGATGGACATGTAAATACATGGAGTTTCTGACAATGTGAACAAAACAATGTTTAATCCGGCTAAAGGATTTCTAGTTGGTCTTATATCTTATCAGTTTAGTTTTCAAAGGTATGCTAAGACAGGTTGTGGTTTTTTTTCTGAAGCTCACTCTTTTTGGACAAACTTTCGTCTGTTCTAAACTGGTATCTCACCGAAGTTATGAAAGCAAAGAAGTGAATGTGACAAGACTGATTATTTATTTTAAAATTACCAAACAAGGGACTTCCCTGGTGATCTAGTGATTAAGAATTCACCTTGCAATGCAGGGGACGCAGGTTTGATTCCCAGTCAGGGAACTAAGTGGAGAAGGAAATGGCAACCCACTCCAGTATTCCTGCCTGGAGAATCTCGTGGACAGAGGAGCCTTGGTGAGCTGCCGTTCATGGGGTCACACAGAGTTGGACATGACTGAAGCAACTTAGCATGCATGCATGCATTGGAGAAGGAAATGGCAACCCACTCCAGTATTCTTGCATGGGGAATCCCAGGGACAGAGGAGCCTGGTGGGCTGCCATCTATGCGGTTGCACAGAGTTGGACATGACTGAAGTGACTTAGCAGCAGCAGCAGCAGCAGCAGGGAACTAAGCTCCTACACACCATGGAGCAACTGAGCTAATGCATCACAATTTGAGAGTCCTCGTGCAACAAAAAAAAGAAAGAAAGAAAGATACAATGTGCCCCAAGACCCCATGAAGCCAAATAAATAAAAATAAATATTAAAAACAATCACCGAACAGGTCTTTGCATCCAGCAGGTGCCAGATGCATCATTAGGTCAGGAGAGAGTGAGCTACAAGAATACACACAGACCTGGGTTCCAAGCATGGCCCTTGTTGGCCTAGGCCTTTGACTTGGCGGCATCTGCTTAACTTTTATGAACTACAGTTTCTTCATCTGTGAAATGGGGATGGTATTTTCCTCGTGGTATTCTTAGAGCATAAGTGTCAAGTGAGGACACCTCACAGTGGTCTGGCAGCCGACCTAGAGCCTGCAGAGTGTGGTCAGCCTCTCCAGCCCCATCTGGATTCACCTCGAGTCCCTCTCTCTGACAGGTCACGCATTTACATGCTCAGGCCGGCTTCTAGGTGGGTTTTCTCCTCTGCCTGCACAGACTGACTCACGTGGAGGGGTAAGAAACTTGCATCAACATTTAATCATGAAAGCAAAAAGTTTATTCATGTTTGAAACTACATATAACTACCACGAGGAAGACTTTTTCAATCCAGGGCGTAATCCAGTTAGAAAGGAACACGAAACGTTTTTAATACATTAGAATCACCGCCACAAATTATTTTCATGACTCAATCAGTTTCAGAATCGCATACAATACAAAAAGAGAGAAAGGAGAGGGGGCCCTATTACACAGGGTGAAATATACAGTACTGAATACTGAAATCTGAATGCATCACAATTAGTCATCGCTTTTTTTTTTCTTTTTCTTTTTTGAATGGATTAGTAACAAGATGAAGAACATTCAAAATGCTTCTCAGTATTTACAACAGTTTTACTGATCCTGTGTTAATTTAAGACCCAATGTTTCCACTCTCAGTTTTTTAAAAGTTGCGAATGCAACCCTGATTTTTCTTTTAAAAGATTACAATGTACATTACATTTTATGAAGAGAAACAAAGAGTTAATTACAAGATGCAAAAAGATAAGAAAGAGACAAACTACAGCGTGAGTATTGTTCAGAGGTAGTAAGTGAGCACTCTAAGCTACAGAACATGTTGAAATTCTATTGGTTCGTATGAGTTCGCATGAGGTAATAAAGCTGTGTTTTGATTGGTGAGATGTATAAATACTCTTTTGCTACACTATATACAACACTCCAGAGAGCAGGGCCTTTGTGTGGATGCCCAGAGGACGTAGCAAACCTTGACAAGTCTGTGCAGCACCCAGCGCACACCGTAACCCCCCAGACGGATCTCGTGGTCACCTGTATCAGCAGCAAGGATCTTCATCTCTCAAAACAATCTGGATCCATAATGTCATTACCGAGCAGACTCTGGGCACTGGTGCTTTCAGAGAGAGAAAAGATGCTACCGGTCTCTGATCTAATTATAACATAAGAAATCGAAACACAAGTGTGACGAGGAAGATTCTTAAACACAACCATCATTAACAGTTAGCCAAACAGCTCCTTTATTCCAACTCCATTAGTGATATGAAAGAAGGACAATCCAAGTCTGCGATGGAAATATGCAAGAAGTTCAATTTAGGTGAGGTGAGTCTTTGTATCTGCTTTAACGATTGAGGTTTAGCATATATGGTACTTTTTTACCCTTAAGGCCAAGTAATTGGCAAGTGAGAAACCATTCATGTAAAATATTGATAATAAATTATGATAAAATAGCTACAGGACTGTCAACAATGTTAAACCTTGGCCTAATTGGATAAAGTGCTTTTTTAACATTGTGTGTTTTTTAAGTATAAATACAAATGATTATGATTCCTTAAAAAACAGATTTACCAAGTTCTCTAATAAGACAAGGTTTTACAGTAAAGCTGTAGATGGTGGGCTACAAAAAGCGCTTTCCTTTTCCTCCTATTGCTCTGAATGCACGGATCAAGGCATGTCAGCTCAGGGAAAAGTGTTGCCGGAGATTAGTTAGAGGTATCGGAGTGCACACTTCCTGGGCCTTCGGTAGGAGAAGTCACAGAAGATGGAGTTGTTGCGTCCTGCCAGCCTCCATTAGCCTGAAAGGGAAGCACAGTTCATCGGTGCACGTCTCCATATTAATTCTACTCCCCGACTGAAAATACCCTGATGACAACATGAGAGCAAAGATGCATTAGCAAAATGTATTTTCTAAACCCACTTTGGCAGGAGTTTGAAGCATGTGTTAAAGTGGGATTAAATGCATGTAAAACAAATCCATCCTACCAAGTAAAGACTTGGCAATAAGTCAGCACGCTGAAGGAGGGCTTCAGCTGGTCTGGAGCTGGCACCTCGCTCGGTCTTTGATTTGCTGGTAAAAATCAAATGACTCAAAAAAAAAATCTTGTAAGAAAGGAGCGGTGGAGAAGCTCAATGCAATGCTTTGGCAAGACCTTGAGCTCCACAAAGTAGAAACCTCAACCCAGCTTAATCCTCGTTTCCACAGAGAAGAAGTCCCCCCTACCTTTTTCTATACATGCCTGACAGCCAGCTCCTATAACCCTTGGAAAATGAAGGCCAGAAATTCCTTCCAAATAGGATTGTGTAGAATGAAAATGCATGAACTGTGGAGGCGCACACACTATTCAAATCCGGATTCCAATTATCTGTAAGTGGGGCTCCTACTCGGGCTGTTGCTAGCACTCCTCACAGGCTGCCGGCCCTTCCTGCCTCAGACCTGCACCGGCAGTAACAGTGCTCAGAAACAAATTTGCCTTGTCTCGGCCTATAGAGGCAATTGCTGAAATCAATGTCTGATCAGATTTCTGCTGTGGCAGACAGCTTGTCGCTACATATTTTTATGTCAGTCAAGAAGAGGGAGGTGCTGGACTGGTGAGCTGGGGAACACTGAGTGGAAGTGATGGGGCGGGCCTTTCTGGAGAGACGGCGAGGGGAGCTGGCTGACACCCAGAGCCTGCGGCAGAGCCCGGCCTCCTGCTGCACGGCCCCGAGACCCGGAGCCCCCGTACCAGTGAGGGTGCGGGCCGGGGGGCCTCCTCCTGCCTCCTGCACATCCACCTGCCTCGCTCATATCCACCTGCAACTTGTTTCGTGAGTCCACCCAAAACGTCTTCTTTTTAGGCCTGTGCCGCTAGGATGACTAGGAACTCTGTCTAGATTCCTTACCCAGCCCTAGGCTGGGAATTTCTCCTTCGCCCCACATGTTGTTTATAGGGAGCCTCTAAGTCTTCAGGTTAAATGCAGGGTCCAGCATATAAAGCACCTTTCCTCCCCGTAGGTCCACAGAGAAATGGCGAGGAGAGGGTAAAGAGAGGAACCAAACTACCTCACAGAGCTGACCAGAGTCAAAGGGAAAAGGGTTTTCCAGGCTGGAGGTGCATTCAATCCAGGTTAGGAAGATAAATAAACAAAGCTATGGCGGTCTATCTTCAGAGCCTCAGCTGTGTAGGTTGGATGCTGACAAGCACGTGTGTGTGTGTGTGGACGCAAAGAAATCTTCTGTCTCAAAGGTAAGCTGCTCTCACCCCTCAGGTATGAAAATCTACTTAGAAAAAGAAAAACTCTTACGCAGACACAAGTCTAAAGATATTCCATCTGAAGTAAACATCATTCCTCTTTTATCCAAATTTATAAACAACAAATGTACAATATTTTTACCCAGCGTGGCAGCTGGAGGAGAGGTTGTCAGCAAGCATTCTTTTTTTCAAAATAAATTAATCCTTACTCTGGTGGTTTGAGATTATGCACTGTATTATACAACAGCGCCTTATCAAGCCTCATCAGCGAAGATGGAATTCATGTCTGTAAAATGCTGCAGGCAATCACAGTTTCATATTTTATCATGTTGATAAGGATATCGCACATTCTCTGAAGCATTTCAAAACACTTAAATGAAAAAGGAGAAATGCAACTAAAAGGCTTTTTATATGGTTTGTTGTGGGTTATTATGAGTTATTTATAAACCTAAAAAGAAAGATTTGACATTTCCAATGTAAAAGATTTGAGTATTTAATGGTCCTTTTTTCCTTTTACAATTGAACATCCTCAATCACTTTTTAAATCATTAATATTTACTCTCAGAGCAAGCTAGGCCCTAAGAGGGGAGAGTTTTATCTGTTTTATTTCTGACTCTGTGTGTTGGGCAGCTCATTTCCTCCCTAGTCCGAAACCCTAGATTCTGTCTCTACCCTGGGGACCCAGTCTCCCCCTCTCCCACCCCCATCTACTGCCTTTCAGGTGCTCTGTTTGCTATTTTCAATCCATGTCAGGGTGGGAGGGAAAAGTAAAGTTTTGGTCAATTGGTTACAAAAGTTTAAATTATTCCCTCCATACCTGATAACTGAGAGGCCATTAAAAAGGCTGAGCATGTTCCCGAGGACACTGACAATGTAGCAAGTTGCTCATAAGAACAGGAGTCTTTGTTTAGCTTGGTGTGTCAATATGTTTGGGGCCCTCATCCCCTTCACCTGAGCTGTGTTTGGGAATTTTTCCTACTGCTGGAGTCTAACATAAATGACCTGTTTTCACCATCTCCCGGGAACACAGCACGGCCGGTAGAAGATGGCACCTTAATGGGCTAATGCTTAAGTCTCTATTGATGACAGAAGGCCAGCCACCCTGGGCCTCTGTGAGGACTTCTAATGGTATGAAGGTAACATCAGTGTTTAGGTTCATAAAAGTACAGTAAAGCTGTTGCCTTCCCCCACTTGCCAGAAAGATGAGAAGCCAAGTCAAATGGCCATTAATTTATTTACTAGTCACTATTTACCTGACACTGTTCCTACAGCTCTTCAAATCTTGCTCCCCAGAGTACTCACATTTAAATTATGTGGACTGTACAGTGAATTTCCTCCAAGGCCATCACTGTAGCCTCCCGTCTGATTGATAACATGACGGAGGGTATCCACCTAGAAGTGAGACAAAACAAAATTCATCATCCCCAAACTATTAAAACATCATCACTTACAAAAGGAAACAATTTGAATTATGTGTGCCACGAGGGTTTAGCATCTTGAATGAGAGACAAATTTATCAATCAAATGTGACTGGCAGAATTTCAACAATTCTTTGCATATTTAAACTCATACATCTGTTTTTCATGCCAGCTAAACAATAACAGCTTCATGGCAATGCAAACTTTTCATCTATACCAACCAAATGTGTGTGGCTGTGGGTGAAAACTACTTATAAATATATATACTGGCTCTCTCTCTCTCACACACACCCCCCCGAAATATGCATAACAACAAGTAGTTGCTTTCCATTAAGAGGATTAGAAAAACAGCTGAACCTGGAATATACTTTAAGAACTCAGGTTTCTGTATTCTGACTTTAAAAAATGTATAGAAATGAAACAGAGTAATATGTTTTAGAACCATACACACACTGGCACACACGATTTTTCTGTTCTATTTTGTTACAGAAGTTAGATGCACCCAACCCCTCTCCATGAGCTCAAGCCAGAGCCGAATGCATTCACAAAGTGTATCAAGTTTGAATCATCCAAAGTCACTGTTCACTTGACTTCTCATTCAATTAAATGGTGGGGCAGATGGGTCACATCTGGAAGCACCCAGCACAGGCTCTGCACGATGTGCAGACCACTTCCGTGGGGCGAGAGGAAGGAGTTTTGAGCCCAAACCCTACCCTGCTAGAAAGGCCCCAGCTGGGGCATTTCTCCTACCTGTGATTGCACATTGGCTCCGACTTGGGACCCTTGGTAAGAATCCCCATTCAGACTCTGCATGTTCATGAACATGTCCCCAGAATTTGGGAGGTTAAAAGAACCAGAAGAACCTGGAAAGGAAAGAGTTAAGTAGCTGAATAACAGAGAGCTACACACATAATCCTCAAAGACCCAGAGGCAGGGAAAGGAGAAGAGGTAAAGAAGGGAAAGGTTGTGTACAACATAAAGCATTTCTAGATCTAAGAGGATGGAGAATAACTGCAAGAAGTGAATTTTGCATCTAGAAAAGTCTTAGTGATGGGGAAACCCAACTATGAAACAAAGGAAGAATCAAAACAGAGAAACACCCAGCAGCTGGCTTGGAACTATCCCCTTGTTTTCATTTATCTCCAGGACTTGTCATTAAGTGAGCTCTTCACCATCATTAGCTGTCATGGTGGACAATTACCCAGAGAAGAAACATTTTTCTGAAGCTTTAAAAAAAAATTCCTCCAGACTTTTTATTATTTATTTTTATTTTAAAAAGGTATTTATTATTTACTTGACCATGCCAAGCAGCATGTGGGATCTTAGTTCCCCAACCAGGGATTGACCCATGCCCCTTAGTCTTAACCACTAGCCCTCCAGAAAGTCCCTGAAGCTCTTTCTTAGCCATTCACTCTGCCTAACTTTCATCAGTTTCCACGTTCCATTAAAAAGAACCTGGGGGGGGTTGGGGTGGGATGGAGGGAAAAAGAAGACATCAAAACAAACAAAAAACCCTCCCTTTCTGAATTTTTAAAGATTATATTTAAATTATCTCCTTAGAAAAGCCCCTTGAATTGCTTCTCAAGCCCATCTGTTTGGGCTAGCTGCACATCTTTCGTTGCTACTCAAGTTCCCTATAATTTTAACGTTTCCAATTCCATCAAACATGCCACAAAAAATTTGGCCAAAATGTATTGTATAAGGAGCCAAGATACTGCATCCATGTACTAACTACCATATCTCTCACAGCTAACCATGTCCTGATCAGCTAACCACGTGCTGAGCCTACCAAGTCAGCACAGGTACTGAGGAAGGACCGCAGACTCGAGTCTGCAGCCACATCAGGGAGAAAGCACTGTGGTACTAACCCCAGCATTCCAGTCTCATTACTCACAGCAATAGGTCAATCTCCCACTTCTGCTATTTCACTCGTTCTTTGACAGACCACTACGGATTTTAAAATGGCACATGGAACAATATAGTTCATTAGGGATAGCACTGGGCCTCACTGCTGAATTAAAAACCACTTCTAAGTGTGTAAGTTCCAGGTTCTCCTGGTAGTGAGTGGCGCTCACTATGAACAGTGGGTTTACAGGCCCTCTGGTCAACCACTCATTCACTGATTCGAGGAAGAAGCCTGCATTTTAATAGAAATCTTTATGAGTCCACTGTATTCTCAGTATGGTTCTTGTGTCCTGGCCCATGAGGTGGGGATGTGTGGCCTCGGGCTTCCTGAGCCGAGGAGGGAGTGAGCACCCATACGCACCAGAATTCGGCGTGGTGGGCGAGTTGGTCTGGTTGTTCTGCACGGCTGCGGCCACTGCGTGCGCGGCTGTCACGGCTGTCTTTGCAGCATAGAGGTTGGCTTCTTCCTGAAACTTGCCAATATTCTTCTTGTACCTGATTCGTTTGTTGCCAAACCAGTTGGACACCTATAAATCACAAGGACGTGAGTAAGGGGAAGCGAGAGTCAAAGGAGGAAACAAACAAAAATCAAATATCCGATACTAACTGTAGGACCCCCGGGGGAGACCTTGGGAGACACTTGATTCTAGCCTGTGATCACATCTCGGGGATAAAGAAGAATGGTGCTGAGGCTCACTCACTCTTTTGGCAAACCTCTCAACACTCTTGGAATAAGACCATTTCTTGGAGTTACTAAAATGGTAAATAAAAATATTTAAATATATCAAAAATATTCAGTTGGTGTATACCAATTCATATATAAATGATTAGTCCTCCCCCCATCCCCAAAGGAGCTGAAAAACGAAAGGAAACGTTTGTTAAGTTAGGTAAATAATAAGAAACACTTGTGAAAGAATGACTTGTTCTTTTGGGGTCTGGAACAATTTTGGCATCTGTACAGTAGAATCATGTTTGGTCTGCTGAAAAGAGTAACATCAATTAATAATGGATGAAAAACCCCTTTGTCTCCTGCCTTAGAAGATACTGTATGTCTGCCAAGATGGCTGCTCAAGTTCTGCCAGTTAACATGTGAGAAGGTCACAATGTGAAAACTCAAGCAATTCAATAAGGTCAAATGCAAATACAGAATCAGCAGCTGATTTCATCAGGTGGAATATACTTATTTCTTTTGCAAACTACTTATGATGTCAACCAGCACAAATGGAAGAGATTTCTTAGGAGGAACTTGGCAACAGGCAGATTTCATCACACTTCACTGACAACAAAACTTCAGCCCAAGATGCACTGCTTATAGTTACAATGAGTGTTCAGGCACCTGGGAGCTGAGCTATATAAAGAAGAAGCTAAAACCCACACAGCAATGTATGAATAGGTACCCACTTTGCTATGTAAAAGGCTCTGACCTCTCTCTTGTTAAAGTAACAGTTTAAAAATACTTCTTAATAATTTCTTAATCATCTTTCAAAAGAGCATGCTGCAGTGGTATCAGGCGGAGTGGGTCACAGTTTCATCCTGAATAGTTATTTAGGGACTCTGAGAAAAGGATAAGGAGTGAGTGATATGAGCCCTCCAACCCAATTTATACCAGTGGGCACGCTGGTTGACCATCTCTGCCAAGCCTTTAATTGCTTTGGAAATAGACCTCTCATTCTTCAAACCATGGTGCTCATCCTTCCAGGGAAAGCTAGAGAGCCCTGGCAAGGGAGCCACACGAGGAAGACAATGTTGGGTTGCTGCTGCCCACATGCAGTCCCATCCTGGGGGGTCACTGTGCACACATACGTGCGTGCACACACGCCAGCACATTCGCTGAAGACCTGTACAGTTACCATGAGTGCAGGTTCAGACAGAAACAAGCCAAAACTCGTCGGGAAGCAAATATGCTGCAGTTCAGGGCTTCCTAGCCATTTCTGTTCCACTGTCGTCTCCCTCACCAGCAAGGAAGGATTATGTGTCCCTTCTTTTCTTCAAACAGTGGTGGTAATAGTAACTATTTAACAAGCATCTCCTTTGCACCAAGCATTACACATAGCCTTTTGCACACATTTTCCCAAGTAGCATCTTAACAATCTCAAGGGCTAGGTGGTTGATTGTCATCACACAGGCCTCACACCTGTTCCAAATCTAATGACCTTCTCTCTCTCAACTTGTTTTGCCACTCAGCAGCATCTGACACTTGTAATTATCACCTGTGACATTATGCTTCTGCTTCTCCTTCCCTGATACACTATGGTGTGTGTGTGTGTGTGCACATACACACTTTCTCCAAGACTCAAGCTCTTAGCTCTCTTCTTTCTCCTTAAGCAATCTTATCTCTATTAACAATTCTAACTACGGTCTCTGTGAACCAGACTTCCACTTCTATCCCTAACTTCTATGAAGAATTTCAGTTCTTGATTTTTAAGACATTTTCTTATAAATGTTCTGCCACAACCTGCAGCTCAACAGATCTCAAATGGAACTTGGGTGTTCTTTAAACCTGCACCTCCTTCTCTATTTTCTATTTGTGTCATGGCATCTCCACCACCAGCGACATGGTACTCACTTCGAATCTGATTCCACTGTAGGCAGCTCCAATGGATACACAGTTCTTTACTCAGAACTAAGATCTGGTTCCCTTCCAATTCCACGTACGGGCCTTAGTTCCAGTATCTAGGCTGTCACAATATTAGGCTCTCAAACAGACCTGAGGGACCCAACTCCACTCTGCCTTCTTTCAGCCCCGGATGCTTGGGGCAGGTGCTTGGCACAAGAGTGTAGGGCATGCTACTGGGTGGCAGAGTTAGGTAGGTAGGTACACAGGTGATGAAGCGGAACAGGAGCTGTGGAAAGGGCAGAGGTCAGGGAAGACAAATAGGCAGAATTTGGCCACTGACTCACAGTGTAGGCCAGGGGAGAGGGAGAGGGCTGACGTGATGCTAACCTGGGGCCCAGGCCTCCAGGAGGATGGACGCAGATGTTCTGGGAGGGATTTTTGCACCAGGAGAAGGCGGCCTCAGTGACTATGAGATTCATTCCCATACCAGAATTATGTCTCTAAAAATAAAGGTTCTGAATTAAGATTGAAAACAACTCTGGTGGTATTTGTTCTGGTTATGCTTGTTAAAGCAAGTTCTCATAGCCCTTACTTTCACAAGCCTACCCTACCTTTCACAAGCACGTCCTCAGCTCAGAAGGCAGACCTAGAGAGCTGCCATACAAAAACTCCCTTCAATATACAACATCACTCTAGCTTGTCTGATTAAGACTGTCAGGCCTTTGAAAGAGTTAAATATTGAATATATAGTGGAAAGGGAGATATTCCTGGCTGAGAGGGAATTTGGCATTTCTTAAGCATAATTAATGAAAATTCCCCAACTCTGAATTTAGCAACAAAGGCCCATTTTAGAATTCTCTTCTTCTAAACAATTCTCTGTTGGATTCCATACTTTGTAGTTAATATTACCTTGACAATCAGAGAAGCTATAATACATTAATGAAACCTAGCCAGGAAAATCAGATTACAGCTTTATTAACAGTTTCATAATTGAGGAATCTCCATACCATTGAAGGTCTCATCTCCAGATATGTAAGAATCCTGTGTTTATGCATACCCCTGGACCAATCAAACAACAGTCATCACTAATAAAGGTTTATTTAATTCTCATAGTAAAATTTTAATATCACCAGCAGCCTGGGGAAGCTTTAGCAAGTGGATTTGCTTGACATCAGATCGTTTCTATTCTGCTAGTCCCAATACTTCTTAATCTTTAATATCAAGGCAATTAAAATTAATGGCCACTCATCCGAAGCTACTGTGGGCAGTGTTTCCTTGACATCAATTGTTTGATGGGATTACCTAGAGGTTAAACTAACAAGCAAGGTTTAATTGGAAGCAGTGAAAGAAGCAGTGATCATACGTTATGTTTAACCTGCATAACCACATCTAAATGAATATCTAGAAATGTTAAACTATTTCTCAAATTAAAATATGCATGTCACATTCTGATATCACAGATTTGGGTATTGCAGCTATCAGCTATTAAGACCACACTGCTGCAACTGGGATCAGTGTAATTAATGTAGAAATCAACACCTAAATTCAGGAGTTTTTTTTTTCACCTTTTAAAGACACCTAAATTCAGGAGTTCTTTTTCACCTTTTAAAAACAGATGGATACAATTAGTTGCAAAAGTCAGCCAGTAGGAAGCACCAAAAGCTACAGAGCACATGCAGGCCCCTCCTACACAGGGCTCACAATGGAGTCAGGCTGTACACACGTGCTGGAAGGAGAGCAGAGCTTACTCTGTCTTTGACCAATGGTCTGTACATTGGTCCCAGAATAGAAACATGGGCAGGAAATTGGTGAAGAGAAAAGGAATATTTTGTCCCATGCTTCTCTTTTGAGCCACATATCAAGGATTCATGACTCTGGACTGTGCAGAAGGTAAAGGGCTGGGCAAGAATTTTAAGATCAATTAAATATGAGAATAAAAACACAAGTACTCTCCTCCTCCTACTGATGTTCATCACTACCAGCTCCCAGGCTGAATGCCTTTGGCAATCAGGGGAATGAGTAGTGAGCATTTTTCAGAGTGTTTATTTTCTGGAGCCCTTTTGCAAGGCCAACAAGTGACTGGAAAAGCTTCTGTTCCCTCTCATTTACTATAGCCATGCATTCCCCCGACTCTATTCACCTGCAGACTGCCAACTGCCTTTAAAAAGTACAATGTTTTCCTTTTAAAAAAATGTTTTATCTAAGTATAGTTGGTTTAGTGTTAATTTCTGCTGAACAGCAAAGTGATTCAGTTATACATTTGTGTGTGTACTAAGTTGCTTCAGTCGTGTCCGACTCTGCGACCCATGGACTGTAGCCCACCAGGCTCCTCTGTCCATGGGATTCTCCAGGCAAGAATACTGGAGTGGGTTGCTGTGCCCTCCTCCAGGGGATCTTCCCGACTGAGGGATTGAACTGGAGTCTCTTATGTCCAGCTGCACTGGCAGGCGGGTTCTTTACCACTCGCGCCACCTGGGAAGCCACATATATATTTGTTCATATTCATTTCTATGATGGTTTATCACAGAATACTGAATATACTTCCCTGTACTATACAGCAGGACCTTGTTGTTTATATATACTAGTTTGCATCTTCTAAACCCAAACTCTCAATCCTTCTTCCCCCAAGCCTTCCTCCCCCTTGACGACCACAAGTCTGTTCTCTTCATCTCTGAGCATGTTTCTGTTTCTTAGATATGTTCATCTGTGTCATATTTTAGACTCCACATATAAGTGATATCATATGGTATTTGTCTTTGACTTACTTCGCTTAGTATGACTATCTCTAGACCCATCCATGTTCCTGCATATGGCATTATTTCATTCTTTCTTATAGCTGAGTAATATTTCAATCTGTGCACCACCACACACACCACATCTTCTTTATCCATTCATCTGTTGATGGACATCTAGTTTGTTTCCATGTCTTAGCTATTGTAAATAGTGAGGCCATAAACCTAAGGGTGCATGTTTCTTTTTGAATTACAGCTTTGTCTGGGTATATGCCTAGAAAAGGGATTGCTAGGTCATATGGTAACTCTATTTTTAGTTTTTTGAGGAACCTCAATACTGTTTTCCATAGTGGCTACACCAATTTACATTCCCACCAATGGTGTAAGAGGATTCTCTTTTTTCCACACCTTCTCCAACATCTGTTATTTATAAGCTTTTTAATCATGGTCATTCTGAGCAGTGTGAGGTGGTACCTCTTTATAGTTTTGATTGGCATGTCTCTAATAATTAGAAACAATGAGCCTCCTTTCATGTGCCTATTGGCCATCTGTATGTCTTCTTTGGAGAAATGTCTGTTTAGGTCTTTTGCCCATTTTTTTATTGGGTTGTTTGTTTTTTTGGTTATGAGTTGTATGAGCTGTTTGTATATTTTGGAAATTAAGCCTTTGTTGGTCATATCATACACTAAAAAGGAAACACTAGAAATGGACTGTAAACAAACAATCCCTTTTAAATCACATCAAAAAATATTTAGGAGTAAACCTGACAAAGGAGGTAAAAGATTTATATGCTAAGAACCACAAACATTAATAAAAGAAACTGAGGATGACTCAAAGATGGAAAGATATTCCATGCTCTTGGATTGGAAGAATTAATATTGTTAAAATGGCCAAACTACCCAAACAATCTATAGATTTAATGTGATTCCTATCAAATTACCCATGACATTTTTCACAGAACTAGAACAAATAATTTGAAAATTTACATGGTACGATAAAAGGCATAGAATTGCCAAAGCAATTCACAGAAAAAAGAACAAAGCAGGAGGCATACCCCTCTCAGACTTCAGATAACACTACAAAGCTATGGTAATCAAAACAGCATGGTACTGGCACAAAAACAGACATATGGATCAATGAAACAGAACAGAAAGCCCAGAAATAAACCCACACACCTATGGACAATTAATCTTTGACCAAGGATGCAAGAACACATAACAGGGAGAAGACAGTCTCTTCAGCAAGTGTTGTTGGGAAAGTTGGACAGCCACATGTAAATCAATGAAATCAGAACACATCCTTACATCGGATACAAAAAGAGACTCAAATGACTTGAAAATTTAAATATAAGACATGATACCATCAGACTCCTAAAAGAGAACATAAGAAAAGCATTCTCTGACATAAATTGTACCAATGCTTTCCTAGGTCAGTCTCCTAGGGCAATAAAAAGAAAAGCAAAAAATAAACAAATGGGATTTAATCAAACTTATAAGCTTTTGTACAGCAAAGGAAACCATAAATGAAAAGATAACCTACGAACTGCAAAAAATTAAAATGTTTTTAAATGTGGAATCTAAAAAAGACAGACTCAAAGAAACAGAGTAGAGTGGAAGTTACCAGGGATTGAGTATAGCTAATAATACTGTATCACATACTTGAATGCTAAAAGAGTATATCCTAAGTGTTCTCACCAGGAAAAACAAATGGTAACTATGTCATGGGATGGAGGTGGTGTAGCTAACACTGTGTAGTAATTATTTTGCAATTTTTAAATGTATTGTGTCAATCTGCTGCACACTTTGAACAGTGTTATGTTTCAGTTATACCTCAATACAGCTGGGGAGAAAAGTAAAAATGCTTTCCAAATACAGTAACTAAATTCAACTTTTGTACCACTTTTTTACTTTTTTTTTTCTCAAAAATATACCCAGTGCCTTCTACTCACTTAGAATCTTTAAAGATTTAAGATTAATCTTTAATCTTAATTCTCAGATTCACTTAGAATCTTTAACTCTGAGGTAGATACATCAGATGTGGGCAGTATCACATGTTGAATAAATACTTGGGACTTGGTCTGGTTTCAAATCCACACTGTTATTTACTATGAGTGGCCCTGGACAGATTATTTTAGTATTCCTCTCATATACAATGAGAACAATAATAAGAAGGTTAATACATTTCTCATAGAATGTTAGGTACATTAATGGTTTGGGCCCATAGTGATTACCTAATACTATTAATTATCACTGTCACCCATGTTTTATCCACGAAGAATCAAGAGATGCAGACTGTACACAAATGGCCCTAAATCATACAGTGAAGCATGACAAATCCAGATTTCAACCCCATAACTCCCTATCAGTTTTCCCCCCTTTTTTACAATTAACTGTGGTGTATTTATTGAATATGTGTTACAGTCAGTGCTGTACTAGGTGCCATGGGGGAGACAAAAAAATAAACAGGAACTTCTACTTGCCTAGAACTTACAATCTGGTCATAAAAACAATGCTGCATATTCAAATAATTAACAAAAATTGCATGATGGTGATGATAACACACTAAACTACAGAAAACAGACTCTAAAAGGAATCTGGAGGAAGATAAGCCCCAGCAGGTATGGGAAATCAAAGGAGAATTCAAAGGTAAGGTGAAATTTGAACTGGACTTCAGCTTCAATTCAATTCAATAGTATTTCTACTGAGACTCCATATTTCAGAGGTACAAACCTCTAGAAGCCCTGTTCAAACAAAGAAGCCAAAAATATAAGCTGCCTCCATCTACCTGGACCTCTCCAAGATCCCAGAGACTTTTTCTACTTTCTGACTTGACTCCCCTTTCCCTTAATTTCTTAACTTCTCTTTTATAACGAAAGGGGAAGGAGACACCATTCTAAAGGAAAATAGGAAAGGAGAATCAAGGAGTGTTTCTGCAAGGAGTGTTTCTGGAAGAAGTGAGGTCTAACAAGTGAGGAATACTTTCATCGTGGAGAACAAGGGAGCCGAGAGAGAGCGAGAAGCCATGGGTACCAGGGTGAAGCACCTGATGGACCAGCAGCCTCTGGCTAAGAAACAGGAGAGGAGAGAGTGCTCCAGACCAGGGAAAGCCTGAAGAGGAGCTCTGCTGGTGCTCTCATCACCCACACCACCCCAGGGCTCACTAAGTGGAAGGGAGACTGAGATTTCGGGGAACAGTTCCTGTGAGACCACCTGAAGCCAGGTGAGGCAGCCTTTTGTCTAGGCGCCTATCCCATATTAGTAGTCTGCACACCTTTTCTTGGAATACTGCCAAAAAAAAGGTGAAAAATCAGGTACTTGCTCGTACATTTTTTTCTCCTTTGTACATTTTTTAAGTTGGCATCTACAATTTTTCATTATGAGCTTACAGTTATAAACAATGTTATTTTAGTATGCCATAAATGTTGACATTTTAAAATAAAACTGTAACACTGTTCTTTAAAATGCATCCAACCAAATATAAATAGAAAATTGATACCCACTATCCATTTTAAAAACATATAAACTTGTTTTTCTTTAATAGTCAAAATTTTTGTGTTCTCTTTTGTTTTTGGAACTGTATTTCCATTTCATTTCCCTCCCATATTATACTAATGCAATATACTTTTATGTTTTACAAGTAATATATGGAAATTGAATATTTTAAACTCTTTTTTATTTCCTGTAATTATAAGGCTCTACATGCTTAACATGTTCTGGATTAAGCTATCAGTACACTGAATCTAAAATTAATCAAAGCAATACAAATACTTATTTTGATAAATAATACTTACTTTGACCATCAAAAGTAAGGTTTTATCACACATTCATTTATTTTTTTAATAGCTGAAAAAAACCCACTTTATTGTTAAAAATTCTATCTTTATCAGCATTGAAATTCCCCCTTATGAAGTCAGAGTTCTTCAGAGGGGAACATTGGTTAGATTCTGATTCACTAACTTATTTGTAAACCACTGAATACTTTGAACACATTTTTCAATTCAGAATCAACACATGTATTAAGCAGAAGGGTGCTGGATTATAAAGTGCTGACTGAAGGAGGTTTGGTTATCACCAATATTTCACACAATCCTTTGTTGAGCACCAGAAAGGGTCTCACACTCTGGGGCAATGAGTGGGAGTACCTATTTCATAAAGTGGGAAAAGAACAGGTGGAAAGGGGAAGAGGAAAAAGGACAACCACATGAACTTCCACCCTAGCAGCTTTCTGAGGCAAGTGGGTTTTGGGAAGGAGTATGTATATATACTGGAGAAGGCAATGGCACCCACCTCCAGTACTCTTGCCTGGAAAATCCCATGGACAGGGGAGCCTGGTGGGCTACAGTCCATGGGGTCACTAAGAGTCAGACACGACTGAGCAACTTCACTTTCACTTTTCACTTTCATGCATTGGAGAAGGAAAGGGCAATCCACTCCAGTGTTTTTGCCTGGAGAATCCCAGGGACGGGGGAGCCTGGTGGGCTGCCGTCTATGGGGTCGCACAGAGTCAGACACGACTGAAGCAATTTAGCAGCAGCAGCAGCAGCAGCATGTATATATACATTTATATATATATACATACACACACACATATATATACACACACACACACAAAGGAAAGCTGACCAGTGAAACCCTTTTAAAACCATGCATGCCCTTGTACCCTCTGGAAAACCTTCACCTACTCTGTGAAGCATGTGCACCCGCGTTTAAGACTGCTGCCTCAAGTGAGCAGGCACACTCTGTTTGCATTAACTTCTTTTATTTATTTATTTATCTTACTTAGTTAGTTTATTTTTCGGCTGCACGGTGCAGTATGCGGGATCCTAGTTCCTCAACCAGGGAGAGAACCCATATTCCCAACAGTGGAAGCCTGGAGTCCCAACCACAGGACCACCAGGAAAGCCCCACGGATGCACTAATTTCTCTGTGTGAGGACATGTGGAAGTCCCTTGGACAGGATGCATCCAGGGAAGACCTTGAGCTGTAAAAACAAAGCTCACTCAGGCAGTCACTTAGATGTGTCACAGTGACCTTTCAGAGCTCAACAAAGAACAAATTTGTTAGCATCAGGAAATCAAAAACATTTAAAGAAATAAACTGAGAGCAGTAGACACATTTTACTTATTATTTAGCATAGCCTTTCTGTAAAGTAAGCCAGCAAATATGGATAGACATATGTTTGGATTCAGCATTACTTAGAATTTATCTTGAGTAAATATTTAGAGATACATATGAAAGAGATTTGTTACAGTCTTATTTAAAGTAGTAAAAAGAGAGGAGATATTAATTTATAGCACATCTGTATAATGGAATATGATCACTGATTAAACATGTTGAAGACAAATATTTATTGACATGGGGTTACTATTCACAATGTATTGTAAAGAGGAGGAAAGGGCTTTTTCTTCCTTCTCATAGAGAATAAGAATTTGAGGTGGGGTAAAAATACACATAGACATACATAGGTGTGTACATGCAAACATACACATACATGTATGCATACAAAAAGTACTAGGACATGTGTCTTTTATCGTTTGGAATGGGTTTACAAGTAAATTCTAATTTTGTGTTTTTCTATGTGTTTTCAAATATTCAAATTGATTTCAGATGAGTAATTTCTGATATTTTTTTTTTCATTAGAAAAAAAGACTTTCAAAAAACATGCACTTTTCAATGAAAACTGTAACCAATCTTCTTTTTTAAAAAAAGTCACTTAGAAGTCATTTAATAATCCTGAAGAGTGTAACTGCCAGGCACTGTGCTGGCTCACACAGCTACAGGACTCAACAATCCCATTCCTGTATTCTATCTGAAGGATGGGGTTGGCAGGTCTGAGAATTCTTGAAATAATTAAAATCAGATACTTTGTAATTCTCAAACCACTAAAGTTCCCCAGATTGCTTTGCCTTTAAGAAAAATGTCATTCAAATTTAAAAAGCTAGACCATCTAAAATGTCTCTATAGTCACTGAAAGCCAATTTATTAATTAGCATTAATTGTACCTTACATTTCAAATTCTATCACTCCATTTATTTACCATTTTAATAACAATGTTAAATAAAAGAGAAAAAATATTACTTAATGACTTAATCTTCAATAGGGAGAAGTACAGAACTTTAGAGTTCATCCTCAGTTTGGCTTCCTTAAAGACTTAAGGGAGAGAATCAGCACTTGTTTGGAAAAAGCAGCTGACACCAAAACATAATTACTGAGATTAGCAAACTGAAAGTTTATGAAGCACAGATCTTAGAAAAATTTGCCATTGTGTTTCCAATGTTTACTTGTGATGCATACTTTATGTACTGTGCCTAATTAAATGCAACAGATTATGAAATGTTGAAAGGCCAAGTCGTGTATAATGGAACATGTAGCTTATTTACACTGTAAACAATTTTACCTCTAATAAATAGTTTCTCTCTAATCAATATGTTTTCATCCCCATTATGTGGTTCGATTTGAAATGAGGGATGGAAGCCAGATCCTGTTCAATTTTTAAAGTTAATGGTGTTAATAAACTAAATCTCATTCCATTCCTCTCCTTCCCAAGGGCACACAACCAGTAAAGTTTATAAAAAGACAGAAAGCCTGGACACACTGTAGATGACCACACGTGTGCATTCCCTTGAGAACCCAGAGGGCGCCTGAGAGCTGACAGACCTGCGTGTGAATCCCTGCTCTGTAATTTCCTAGCTGTGTCACCTTCGTGCAGTCACATCATCTAAGTTCTCCTTTCCTGGTCTACAAGATGGGGTAATGATGCCTGTTCCCCATAGGGCTGCCTTGAACGCTAAATGAGATAATATGTTAAAAGGCACAGGATTGCGCCTGGGATGTGCTAGGCACCAGGTAAGTGTTAGCTCTTCCTGTTCTTAAAACAAACAAGCAACAAGAGCAACAACAAAAAACCCTCTGCAGGTCACACTTCCTCTTGTCACAAGGTCAGGTCACCCTTTCTGGAGAGTTCTGGATTCTGAGAGACCCTGTCTCTGCCCCCAGTACTGGCAGGGTCCTGGCAGTGGAGACTAGGGAGCAGTGAGCGAAGGGGAAAGGGGCTGCTCCCTTGTACACCTGAGCGTGATAAGCCTTCTCCCAGGAAGGTGACATCTGACCAAGAGCTCCTGTCTGCCACGTCTGTGGGGCGTGGTTCCACACAAACTGACAGCTCTATCCTGGCCTCCCGGTCCCTCCATTGCTCCTGTCCCAACACAGCCACTTGCCAGACAAGACAGTGGACCTGGAATTTGTAGGAAACCTGGGTTTGGATCCTACCTGTACCTATATTTTAACAGCAACCATTTATGGAGAGCTCATTTAAAGCCAGTCATTTTACCAGGAATTTTACATTATTATCTCATGTAGTACCACAAAGACCCAGTTTAACTGATGTGAAAACTGAAGTCAGAGAGTTTATCTAGCTTGCCTGAGGGCCACAGCTTTTCCTGTGCTTTTCCCGCTATACCTTGTGTAATAAGACTTGCTTTTCCTTAATATTCTTCATAAAACAAAAAGAATTCTTTCAATTTTTATTTTCTATTATATTAAGTGGTTAGGGCTACCAAAGCAGGGAATCCCATGGAGGCTATAGAGGAACCTATTCAATTGTACACCTACCTGACACATTTTTAATTTTTTTAATGAGAGAAATAATTTTTTCTCTCAAATATTCAGCCTACTTTTTCAGTGTAAAATATTTCATTTCCTTTACGGTTAAAATGTGAGCTAGCCCAAGAATCCAGACCATTTCATTTTCTTTTTAGAAAGTAAGTTCCAAACTCTGAACAACTGACTTGAAAACCAGCTTTTGGAAACACAATTCACTTCTAATGGGAGAACTGAACAAACAGAAATTCTGTTTCCATAGTATCTGAAATAATTTAAAACAGATGCACTTGTCAAGTACTGTATTTTTTTATTTGAGGCTGCAAAAAATTTTATTGCCATAACGTACTGACACCCTTACAGTTTGGCTCTGCCCTTTCTACTCAGTGCATGATAGACTGGTAACTGCTCGTGACATTCACAGAGAGGTGCATCTGCAAAAGTATATAAAACGTCAGCCTTGCGGCCACAGTACATGAAGAACAGATGACACCGTTCATCTCTCTAAAACACACGCTGAGGGGTGGTTCTAAATTACCAGACAATGTTTTCAGTTAAAGATTCCTTTAAAATTATTTCTTTCATTAAAAAATAAAAAATGTATCAGGTAGGTGTACAATTGAATAGGTTCCTCTATAGCCTCCATGGGATTCCCTGGTAACTCAGCTGGTAAAGAATCTGCCTGCAACGCAAGAGAGACCCTGGGTTGGGATGACCCACTGGAGAAGGGATACCCTACTTATTCCAGTATTCTTGGGCTTCTCTGGTGGCTCAGCTGGTAAAGAAACTGCCTGCAGTGTAGGAGACCTGGATTTGATCCCTAGGTTGGGAAGATCCCCTGGAGAAGGGAATGGCTCCCCACTCCAGTATTCTGGCCTGGAGAATTCCATGGACTGTATAGTCCACGGGGTCGCAAAGAGTCAGACACAACTGAGCGACTTTCACTTTCACAGCCTCCATGGAAACTCTTTGACAGATTTTGGATTTTTTTTAGTTTGCTTGTTCTTAAAGAGTTTTTTTCTTTTTAGATGTGGGCCATTTTAAAAAAGTCTTTTTGAATTTGTTGCAATATTGCTTCTGGTTTTTGTTTTGATTTTTTGGCTTCAAGGCATGTGGGATCTTAGCTCCGGGACTAGGGATCAAACCTGGGTGCCCTGCACTGGAAGGCAAAGCCTTAACCACTGGACCACCAGGGAAGTCCTTCTTTGACAGACTTTCGAAGCACTGACATCACAGCTGTGAAACTGACTCCCATCAGCTGCAATGAGAGGCAGGGCCGTCTCCCAAGGCAACACATCAGCATTCCAGAATTAAAACTCAAGAGCATTTTTAAACAACAGTGGACCATATTTCTGTCCAGATAACTTTCATGTAAATCTAATTCATTTTAAAAAAATTTTTTTTATTTTTAATTCGTGGAAAATTTCCCTATAGTGTGTTGGTTTCTGCCATACAACAATGTGAATCGGTCATAATTATAATCTAATTTCTGTAATTAAAAACATCAAAATGTATTCCGTGTCCTATGTAAGAAATCTGATAGTCGAGCCTTTTGTTTCATGGGAACCAGTATTTATTCAAATGCCTCTCCCTACCAAATAATACATACCCCAGTATGTATTTTCTGGATTTTCTTTTAAAAAATCCAGAAAATTTCATTGAATTTGTGTAAAATATAAATACTTATCCTCAAAAGATAGCCTACCCTTTCAACATACATAATTAATTCTCATTAAAAATGAACCACGTGCATTTTTAAAGAATACACTTAGGGTAGATCTATTCAGAGAATAAGAATAGACACAACAACCTCACTCGACCTCCAACTCCCCACCCCGTGCCCACTCTAGCTCTCATCTCTATGAAGCCTGTGAAAACCTAGGAGCTGAGGGCTTCTAGCAACTAGTTTGCCAGTGGCCAGGGCATCTTTTCTCTCTTTATTTTGGGAACTTTATGAGGTTCTACATATACAACCTACCCGGAAAGAAAACCCTGGTTGAATAGATGACAAATGAGCATTTAAGGAGCATTCACCACATACCAGCCCTGTATTAGGCAGTCAACATGTATGATCTCATTTAGCCCTCAAACTTCTGAGGAAACTATCACAATCCTAATTTTACGAGTCACAAAACGGGAACTTCAGGTTAAACAATTTGCTTAATGTCACACTGCTACTTAATAATGGTAGGGTGAAGTCTGTTTCTGTACCTTCACAATTTCTCAAAACAAGTGATATGAAAGAAAAGTTGTTGTTTTTTAGTTGCTAAGTCGTGTTTGATGCTTTTACAACCCCATGGACTGTAGCCCACCAGACTCCTCTGTCCATGTGACTTTCCCAGGCAAGAATACTGGAGTGGGTTGCCATTTCCTTTTCCAAGGAACCTTTCCAACCCAGAAATCAAACCTGCGTCTCCTGCATTGGTAGGCAGAGTCTTTACCACTGGGCCACAAGGGAAGCCCAAAAGAATAGTATCATTGCCTAAATGCAACACAAGTAACAACACAGGTTTGGTAGAGAATCTGGTGTACCTGAAGGGCAATGGGCTAAGTATCTAACTTTAGGAAGTCAGGAGGGAGAAAGGGAAACTATTTATATCAGTATTTGAGAATCTCCCCTGTTTTGGAGGATGGGAAGGTGGGGCAGCTATGCTGCATGGCTTGTGGGATCTTAGTTCTCCCATCAGACTGAACAAGGGCCCTTGGCAGTTAAAGTGTGGAGTTCTAACCACTGGACCACCAGGGAATTCCTATCCCATGACTCTTGATAGTTGTGTTTTCATTATCATTCAGTTAGTTTTTGATTTATGTTTTTTGAGCTTTGTTATTAAGTACATACAAATATAGAAGAGCTGTGTCATTAATATTTAGTGTCTTTTTATCTGCAGTAACATTTTTTGTCTTCAAGCGTTCTTCCAATATTAATAAAGAAATGCCAACTTTTTTTTGGTTATTGTTTGCATGTTGTATTTTTTCCCCCACACTGTTATTTTCATTCTTTCTGTGTCATTATACTTTAGATATCTCTATTAGACAATATAAGAAATTAGCTTTTATTTTTATATCTTATTCAACAATATTTGCCAATTAGATTTCATTTGTGTTTAATGTAACTACTGAAATATCTGGGTTTAAATCTATCATCTTACTAAGCGCTCCCTATTTGTCCCACTTACTGGGTTCTTTTTCTAATCCTTTCTTGCCTTCTTTTAGACTGCTTATTTTCAAAAATTATTCTACATTTCCTTCTTTATTTGGAAGTTATACACTCCTTTAGTATTCTTTAGGTGATTCCCTAGAGATTATACATTCTTAACTATCAAAGTCTAACATTAACTGGTACTTTTATGTTAATTGGTATTCTTACCATCTTTTGCAAAAAAATTAAGAGCATTAAATAACTTAACAGGCATTATTACTGTGTATTTTAATTCTATATGTATTATAAACAAATAAGATATTATTATTAAACACTCAATATTTATTTAGACTCACATACACATTTACCCTTTTCTTTGCTTTCCACTCCTTCCTGTATCTTCTGCCTTCTATATGAAATATTTTTACTTCTGCCATATTTTTTGTGCTTCCTTTAGAGAAAAAATGGGACAAATTCTCTCAATTTTTTACCGAGAATGTCTCCATTTCACCTCTACTATGAAAGATCATTTTTGGCAGATACAGAATTCTAGGCTGACATTTAATTTATTTCATCTTTTTATCATTCTACAGTATTATGGCTTTATTGTTTTCATTAAGAAATCAGCAGTCAGCCTACTGGCTATGCCTTTGAAGTCACTCTTATTTTTCCCACTGGTGGCTTTTGTTTTACTGTGTTCAGTGCGGATTCCTATTTATCTATCTTCTTTTGGAATTGTACCTTTTGGTAAATCTAGGGCTTAGAGTCTTTCATCAGTTTTGGAAAGTTAGAAGCCTTTACATTTCAAATATTGCTTCTGACACACTATTATGTTTGCTTCTGGGACTGAAATGACTTTTATGTTAGACTTCTTACTATACCTTCAGAGTCCCTTACTCTTTCTCCTGATTTTCTATCCTATTGTCTCTCCATTCTTCAGCATGGTTATTTTCTTATGACCCATCTTCCAGTTCACTAATTCTCTCTTCAGCTATGTTTAACCTGCTTTAAAATCCATACACTGAATTCTTAATTTTGGTTACTTTATTTTTGTTTCTAAAACTTCCATACAATGTTTTTTATGGTTTCCAGCTCTCTGACAAAATTCTCCATTTTGCTTACTGTGCTAAATATATACAGCATACTATTTTACACTCCATATCAGATCCTTTTATTTTCTAAAGTTCTTTGGATCCATTTCTATTGTCTGTTATTTCTGCTGGTTTCAATATATATTGTTATGTCTTCTTCTATGTCTGTTTTTCCCCCCCCGATTGTGTCCCCAATGTTGTATTTGTTTTGTTTAGAAACAACTTGAAGTCTAGAATGGTGCTATCTTTCTCCACACAAAAAATTATACTTGCTTGTCCAGGCACCGATGAGGACTAGCAATCCAAGTCAAGGACTGAGGTATTCTGAAACAGAATTCCAGGCTCCGTGAGGGTCTATGTACACTTCCAATGGACCCCTGCTACTAAGATGTAGCTCTGGTAGTATAAGCCCTAACACAATGCAAGGGAAGCAAAGTATCCTCCCCCTTCATAGGTCCCAGATACCCTTACACCAAATCCTGCCTTCTCAGCCCTTCAAAGTTGTCAGAAGCATAGCTTAACCTCTTAATCATCCTCTCAGAGCTGACAAACAACCCATGGAAAAGTCATTACTTGTGGCCTTATTTTCTTCTTACCTGCAAGTTCCCTCACCAACATCATCCATTCAACTATGAATTTAAGTGAATGATTCTCAAGCTGAATCTTTAAACTTGATCTTTCCCCTAAATTATATTTCCAAATTGAACATATCCCAACTGGGATACTGATGGCAAGGCAAATCTGGCATAGTTATTATAGATCTATACTCTCCCCTCCATCAAACCAGCATTTCCTAAAAAGAACATAAATAAATAAATAAGGGAAAAAAAAAAAGCCCTTAGCATTTCCTTATGTGTTTCCTATATCAGTTAATAATATCACCATCTTCAATCATGTAGGCTAAAAACCTCCACTAATTTCTACTCTTTCCTTCTTATATGCATATCCAATTGTTAACCCAACCTCCATAATACCAGTTCTATCCCCAAAATACTTTAAAAATGTATCCCTGTTTTCTGCTTTCAGTGGCCTAATTTGAATCCCTACCACCTCTTTCCTAAACTATGCCACTAATCCCCTACATAGTTGCTCTCATTCTAGGGTTTTCCCTTTCAAACTGACCTTACACATTAGTGCTAGATTTATCTTTCATAAATCTGATCACATCACCCCAACCCATAAATCTATATTGCCCTTATTTTACTTCATAGCACTTATTCACCATAGGGCATTATATATAGTATTTATATTTAAAATATAAGATATACAACATATATAATTATACATTATTTATATATAGGGCTTCCCAGGTGGTGCTAGTGGTAAAGAAAAGTGAAAAGTGAAAGTCACTCAGTCATGTCTGACTCTTTGTGACCCCATGGACTGTACAGCCTATGGAATTCTCCAGGCCAGAATACTGGAGTGCATAGCCAATCCCTTCCCCAGTGGATCTTCCCACCCCAGGTCTCCCACATTGCAGGCAGATTCTTTACCAGCTGAGCCACCAGGGAAGCCCAAGAATCCTGGAGTGGGTAGCCTATCCCCTCTCCAGTGGATCTTCCTGACCCAGGAATCGAACTGAGGTTTCCTGCATTGCAGGCAGATTCTTTACCAGCTGAGCCACCAGGGAAGCCCAAGAATCCTGGAGTGGGTAGCCTATCCCCTCTCCAGTGGATCTTCCTGACCCAGGAATCAAACTGAGGTCTCCTGCATTGCAGGCAGATTCTTTAGCAGCTGAGCTAGTGGTAAAGAACTGCCTGCCAATGAAGGAGATGCAAGAGACTTGGGTTTGATCCCTGGATTGGGAAGATCCCCTGGAGACAGAAATGGCAACCCACTCCAGTGTTCTTGCCTGGAAAAATTCCAAAAATAGAGGAGACGAGGGGGTTTTGGTTCCTTAGATTCCAAAGAGGTGGACAAACTGAGCATACACAAACACATACATTATTTATGTATATATATATATATATATATATATATGTATGTATGAATTATCCTTCTCTCCTCATTAGAATGTAAGCTCCACAAGGACAGACTAGCACAGTGACCAAACATCACTTATTGAATGAATAATGTATAACTAATTAATTAATGCAAAACAAATCTAAACTGGTCAACCATATAATTATAGGCATAATTACAGACATCTAAACGTCATAACTGTAGACCTTCCCCAATCAGGCTCCAGCTTGGCTTTCTATCTAAATCATTTCTTCAACGAATACTCACTGAGTGTCTAAGTGCTGTACACTCTTCTAGGCATTCAGGATATAGTGCTGAATAAGATCACAATCTCAATCAACAGGGAATTCACCAGCTATCAGAAGAATAGCATTAAACAATTCATTAGTTACTTACAATTGTGGTAAGTGTTATCAAGGAAAAGAATGAGAAGCTATGAAAGTATATAATAGAGGATATGAACTGGAAGTTCAAGCAAAACTTTCTTGAAGAATTGATATTTGAAGTAAGCTTTGAAAGAGCAGTAATTAAAATATTTATGCGTATGTGTAGGAAGTTCAGGGTTAGACCATCTCAGGCAGGAGAAACAGCATAATAATAACTATTATTATAATTTTTCTAACTCTTTGATAAGGACTCTGCTCGGAGATTTATATATCTTCTCACTGAAACTCACTGTAGCTTTATTTAGCTATTTTTATTCAAATTATACACAAGGAAATGAGGCACAGTAAGTTTAAATCACTTGCCCAAGGTCACAGAGCTTTAAGTTGAGGGTACTTTCCTAATCCTCACTAAACCCCTCCTGGTACCATATTCATTGGCACCCATATGCATTGGTACATTCCCTCGGATAACTCTGGTATCCTGTCAGCAACACAATTGTCTGTCTCCCTCAAGGAATTTGACATTTCTCAGAGAAAAGAACATTATCTTATTCACCTTTCTTTGCCACAGTGATCATAGGAGGCACTCACTGCCTGCTGAGAGAATCACGAAAACAGTCCAAACTCCTGGTATGTACATTTGGATGGATCAAATTAACTTACTTATACTATGTAGCTTCTACTCTCAAAAATCCATACTTGTTTTAGAAAAATAATATGCTCTCCACATAAACTGACAGAAGAAGGAAGAGAAGCCAGAAGACAAGAACAAAGGAAGCACAAGAGCATCTCTAGAGAAGCCCAGATCTCCTGGGTGAGGTTACCACTCAGAGCTGGTTCTGATCGTCTTTGCCCTTCAGGCTACACTGTATTTCCTCTTTTCACTCTTCCCTATCTATATCTACTCTCACCCTACTCTGGGCGCCAAGAGGCTGACCTATATGCCTCGAGGCTTCTGGCCAAAGGAAGTCACTGGTAGGAGATGAGAAGAGATGAAAAGTAAGGTCAGAGTATTTGTTCCCCAGACTCCCTCATTGTAATACTGCTTTTACTTAAGATCTCAGTTACTGGCCTTCTCCACAGAGCTTCTAGGTCGTGGGTTCCTATAATCTTCCTTATCTCTTTAGGCCAAGGGGTAGTAAAAGAACCAAGCAGGACCAGCATTATCCTTTGTGGTTTCCCTACACTCTGCCCACACTTGTGTAAACAGTCACTTTACTAAGATATCCTCAAATTATTCTAATTTGAGTGTGCCATCTGTTTTCTCCTGGGACCCTGACTGATACTTTGGCTTGTTGGTCTGACCACAGAAGTGAAGCAGTGGAAAGATGAGATGCAATGATGACGGACTGGAATGCTCAAAGGGAAAGGACAGACAAGGTGGTGAAGGGGAGAAACACTGGAGGGACTATGATTCTGGTTATGGCTTCTTCTTGATAGGAAAACTCAAAAAACACTACATCTAAGCTGGAAATCGTCTCTCTATCCTTAGTTGGGTGTCACATCAAACAAGTATTACAGAGTCCCTTAAAGAAGATTCTCTAAGATGAATATAATACCTGACATCCCTAGAGCAAGCTTTAGGCACCAAGTTAATCACGGTGCTGATTGTTTGCAGAGAAGAACAACAATTAAAAATCAGTGCCTTCCCTGTTTTCTTGAAATTGTGCAGATATGCCTTATCTGTATTTGGAGTTATAACATCATCAAAGGTCTCATCTTTTTACAACCTGTTCCTTTATTCTTTGCACAGTGTTTAATGACATCACATCTCCAAGAGGACACAAAATCAGAGACTTCACAGAACAGGGGGTTTGCAGCCTTCTTTTAAGACAGTGTGAAAGATCCACTTCAACAAAATAGCTGCCATTTTCCTTCAACTTGTCTCCAGTTCACCAACTGCATACTTAGAGTAGAAATCTGCTTCTGCCTTCTCTCTACCGCCAAAATCACTGAAAAGGCTTTTATGGATAGCTGCAAAAGATACTGTAATTTGATAGTCATCTTTTTTTTTTCTGCTCTAATTATTATTTTAACGGGCTTCTTCTTATTTTAATAGATTTTTTTAATAAAGAAATCTTACTTACAAATTTTAATTAGCTTACTGAATATTCACTGCTTTGGAATAAGTAGTTTAATGAGTAAGGAGACCTCAGACTACTAACTAGCCTGGAGTCTCTAAGTAGCTTAGGGGGAAATGATGCAGCCCCAGTGATATAAGCCCAGCCTGTACCTCACAAACCAGGACTCTGAGCCAGGGCCCAGGGGAAAGAGGAATCACATTGCCTCTTGCAGGAAAAAAAGTAAAAATCTGTTTTATTTCTTTTTATCAAGAACTTCTATGTAAGAACTTTCAGCTCTCCCACTCACCAAGACTTGTGACTCTTCTCAATTCATTTAACTTCTCTGAACATGCCTCCTCATCAGTAAGGGTTATGTAATTTTTTCCACACTAGACAGTTACAGAAATGGGTCTTCTGTACTGCTTTAAAAAGCTACATTAGTTAGATATCTAAGTTGGATGAATGAATGAATGAACTTAATGCTGCAAATTAAGCACTCTATTATTTCAGGTTCTCATCTGCTAAAAAAGAAAATCAATCTTTTCTTCACAGTACACTTCAATTACAGTAGCAGTGAAGAATAAGTTAACATTTTTCATTCTAAAAACACCTGGCAGAGAAAGGAGGGCCTGAGTTATTTAAATTCAAAATTGGAATCAGGAGAACAATGGAGTTTTTTGTGACTTACTAACTTGAATAATCAATGCAAGTTAGCTCTATTCCAAAAAGTAAAAGCATATTAATATCTGCCCCACTGATTAAGAATATATGACAATTTTAACTATGATTCTCGGCGCTCATGAAATTTCTTTCTTTGTGAACTTTCAGAGTGTTATGTAAAAGGGGAACTCCAGCTTACTAAATCACACTGTGCACTCTTTGCGATCCCATGGACTGTAGCCCACCAGGCTCTTCTGTCCATGGAATTTCCCAGGCAAGAATACTGGAGAGGGTGGCCATTCCCTTCTCCAGGGGGTCTTCCCGACCAAGGGGTCAAACCCGGGTCTCCTGTACTGCAGGCAGATTCTTTACAATCTGAGCCATCTATAATACAAATTAATTTAATATGATCCAAACCAAACTCTTGATCTTATGCCAGTACCTATTCCTTCCAAATCCTTCCCCAACACACTTAATGACAACTTCACACTTCCACTGCTCAGGCCAAATATATTAAAGTTACCCTATCAGTAAACCCTCAGCTGTACCTTCTCAATTACCTGGAATGCAGTCATCTCTCAGCCTCTACTACTATCATCCTGGTCCAAGCCACCGTCATCTTCTGCCTGGATTATCGCAGTGGCATCTTAACTGGCATCTCTGCTTCCCCTTGCCTCCCATCGTCTAATGTCAATACAGCACCCATGGTGACCCTGTTAAAACTTAAGTCAGATCATGCCACTCCTCAGTATTCTATCTCACTTTGAGTAGAAGGCCAAGTCATTACCATGGTCTCTACGGCCCCTGTACCATTTGGACCTCACAGTCTCTTTGACTTCATTTCCTACCACTTTCCCCACTTGCTCAGGCTACTTTTACCACAGAGCCTTTGCGCTTACTGTCCTTTCTGCCTGGAATGTTCTTCACCAATTAGCCACATGGCTTGGTCATTCATCGCCTTCAATTTTTACCAAAAGCCATTTTCTCAGGAGGAGTTTTCCTTACCACTCTATTGAAAACCACAGCCTTTACCTTCCTATTCTCCTTCCTTCCTTTTGCTCCATAATGCCTATCCTTTTCTAACTTATAATTTCATTTACTTACTTTACCTGTTTGTATCCTACCAGGAAAATCCAAGTTCCATAGGGGCAGATTTGTTGCTATTGTATAAGTAACCCTTTAGTCAATTTAAAAATATATATACAAAAAAAGGGGCACACATTATAAGTACAGTGCTTGGTAAATTTCCATAAAGTAAATACACCCATGGAAGCATCATTTAGATTGAAAAACACTCCCCTTTCCAATTCTAATTTCTAACACTAAGATTAATTTTGCTTGCTTTTGAACTCTGTAATAAACTATACATTAAGTGCCTGACTTCTTTCAATCAGCATTATGTAATTACATATAGTTTAGTTCATTCATTCTCATTGTTACATAATATCCCAAATATATACAAATATATCACTTTTATTTATCCATTTTCCTACTGAAGGATCTTTCCGTTGTTTCTAGTTTGGCTATTATACTCTTGATAAGGATATTCATATTTATATATATCTTTCAGTGACATGTGTACACAATTCTATCAGGCAGGGCAGGGGATTCAGCCTGTAAAGTTCACAGATGTCTCTTCCATCCCTAGCAAAGTATCTGACACATAATAGGTGTTATAATAAACTTTATTTGCTTTTGGGTGGTTTTTTTTTTTTTTGGCCACACTGCACGGAATGCAAAATCTTAGTTCCCTGACCATGGATTGAACCTAAGCCTCCTGCAGTGGAAGCACAGAGTCTTAACCACCGGATTGACAGCAAAGTCCCAAGAAGAAAATTTTTGTTAACAAATGAATGGAACTATTCTTTTAAGAATTCTGCTACTTAGATTTAATAATTCACATATGACTTCCTAGGCTTATATGTGTAGGTTTATAATGCATAAAAATTAAATTAACCTCTACAAATCTATAAAAATAAATCTACAACTTAATAAATACACTACCACAATGACAAACCCAGACAGCATATTAAAAAGCAGAGACATTACTTTGCCAGTAAAGGTCTGTCTACTCAAAGCTATGGTTTTCCCAGTAGTCATGTATGGATGTGAGAGTTGGACCATAAAGAAAGCTGAGCGTGGAAGAATTGATGCCTTTGAATTGTGGTGTTGGAGAAGACTCTTGAGAGTTCCTCAGACTGGAGGGAGAGCAAGCCAGTCAATCCTAAAGGAAATCAGTCCTGAATATTCATTGGAAGGACTGATGCTGAAGCTGAAACTCCAGTATTGGCCACCTGATGTGAAGAACTGACTCATTTGAAAAGACCCTGATGCTGGGAAAGATTGAATGCAAGAGGAGAAGAGGATGACAGAAGATGAGATGGTTGAATGGCATCACCAACTCAATGGACATAAGTTTGAGCAAGCTCCAGGAGTTGGTGATGGACAGGGAAGCCTGGCATGCTGCAGTCCATGGGGTCGCAAAGAGTAGGACATGACTGAGTGACTGAACTGAACTGAAACAACAATACCACTATAACTCTTTGAATATTTCTTCCCAATCCCATTCTAATCAACAATATTTTTTATCATTTCATTTCTTTCTTTATATTTAACCATGTACCCCCTAAATAATATGCTGTTTATTTGGTTTTTAACTTTATAAAAATATCATACTATATATAGTCCGCAATTCACATTTTCACTTCAGTATTAGAATTCACACAAATTAATGTGTATAGTGTATAGCTATAAATCATTCTTTTTCATAGCTATACAGTAATCCATTGTAGGAGTATATCACAGTGGGTATATCCTCTTCTTCAGTCAATGAAAAATTGGCTTATTTCAATATTTTTGTCATTTCAATGCTACTATGAACACTTCCACAAGTCTCCTAATATATACAACAAGGTTTTCCAGGGCAATTTCCTTTAAAGGTGAAATTATGGATTGAATAATATGTGTATATTCAAAGGTATAACATAATGCCAAGTTTTCCAAAGTGGCTATACCAATTTATATTTCTACCAATGATGTTTAAAGGTTCCTGCTGCCATATATACGTACCAACCAATGTGCAGGACTCTACATAGTAAGTGTTAGGATTTTTTTTGCCAACCTAGTAAGTATAAATGTTACTTTAATGCAGTTTTGAAATCATGGATTCCTGATAACTATCTTCTATGAAATCCTTGTGTTTTTGCCTATTTTTCAACTACGACATCTTTTTCTTATTAACTTATAGGAGTTCTATATATTTTGGATTTTAATCCTCTTGCTTATACACTTACAAATATCTTCTTACAGTTTGTAGACTGTCTTCACATTTTAAAAAGGCTTTATCTAAAATAATTTCAAACTTGCAATGGAAGTTGCAAGAATAAAAATTGTAAAGAATATGTATGCATCCCCTTGACCCAGATTCATCTATTATTAACATTTTACCCCATTTGTTTTATCATTGTTGGGCTCTCAAGCACATACACTCTCTCATGCTGTGTGTGGGTATGTGTGTATATATATATTTGTATGTGTTTGTATACATAAATACGAAGGACAAACTTTGGGAGATGGTGAGGGACAGGGAGGCATGGTGTGCTGCTGTCCATGGGGTCGCAAGGAGTCAGACATGACTGAGAGACTGAACAATACAATACAATATACATACACACACACAGATGCACATGTGTGTGTGTGTATAAACACACATTTTTCCCCTGAACCATGAGCGTAAATTATTGAATATATACACCATGGCCCCTTACCATACACCTTACCCCTACGTGAGTCACTGTGTATTTAGTAAGACTAGAGATGTTCTCTTGTATAACCACAGTACAATGACAAATTATAGTTTACTTTAGTAATATAATTTGTAGATAATTATAAATAATTTATAAATATTTATAATATTTATACATAATTCCTTTATGGTATTTTCCCCTCCAGTAGAGGATCCAGTCTAGGGTCAAACATTGCATTTACACATGATGTCTCTTTAGCCTCTCTTAATCTAGAATATTTCCATGGTGTGTCTTTGATATTTTTAAAGAATATTACTCCTTCCTCACTTTTTTCCAACTAGAACATTCCTCATAATGGGTTTGGCTGATGTTTTGATGTTTCTAGTGATTAGACTCAGATTACATTTCAGGGCAAAATACTATATAAATGTCCATATGTCCCTCTTTGATCATGTTGATTCTAATCACCTGGTCAAGGTTTTATTCCATTTTTCCACTCTATTATGGCCTTTCTAAAAAATATCCCTTATAACTAAAAAAAGCCTATGGAGAGGACAGATACTTTAATACCATATTCTTCATACAAATATCCTCCTAGGTTTAATGTCTATTGATAATTTTTGCCTGATATAATCTTTACTAAAATGGTTGCATCATGTTGATGTTTCACAATCTTTATTAAGTACTTTGATAGACGTCCTACCACTGAATTTATCAACCTTTTCCCTTGTTGCTTACACATTTTATCTTTTTAAAGACTATTCTCAAAGTACTAAAGATATTGCCTTACATTTTCTTCTGAGAATTCCTTTCTTATTCCTAATTATTGAGTATTTTAAGCAGTATTTTAAGTATTTCAAACAGTAAAGAATAAACCAATTTCATCACTTTAAATCTAGCAAAAAGTATTGCTATAGTTGCCAATTTTCAGTGGGTTTCAATATTTTAAAGTTAGCTTTGTATATTTACACCCTCTGGATTCTAATTTTAATTGTACTTTAGTATGATGCATATTTAAAACACTGTTTTTTCTCTTTAGAAATCAGTTCACCTGTCAGGTCTGGAATATTCTCTGCTTTCAGAGAGAAATTAAACAACTTAAAAGGATACTAATTAAAAAGGCTAGCAACTGGACTTTCCAGGCAGTCCAGTGGTTAAGACTCTGCTTCCAATGCAAGGGGCACAGGTTCAATTCCTGGTTGGGCAACTAAGACCCTGCATGCCACACAAGCGGGGGGAGGAGGAGAAAGGCTAGCAACTTATGTCTTTAATAGTGAAAATAACACTGTTTCCATGTCAGAGATGTGGGAAGAAGGGAATGGTGGAGGGAAACAAACACGTTTAAGTGTGAAAAAGTAAAAAGGAGAGGAAATTGTCACAATTTACACTGAATCTTACACTGATTGCTGAAATTCTCCATTTGAAAGGCTGATTGGGGAGGGAAAAAGGTCATAAAGTCTGCTTTTTAGACAAAGAAATATATCTATGTCTATATTATTTCTAATTGATGCAATTACTAAAAAATTCCCAAAACTTAAGCTATTTTTCTATGAAAAATCAACAGAATGAATATAGCAGTGAATGATTTTTTTTTTTTTTTTTAGAAAAATAAAAGGTAAATGGGATCCTAATCTATTTTATGGGAGAAAGCAATGGCAACCCACTCCAGTACTCTTGGCTGGAGAATCCCATGGATGGAGGAACCTGGTGGGCTACAGTCCATGGGGTTGCGAAGAGTCAGATACAACTGAGCTACTTCACTTTCACTTTTCACTTTAATGCATTGGAGAAGGACATGGCAACCCACTCCAGTGTTCTTGCCTGGAGAATCCCAGGGACGGGGGAGCCTGGTGGGCTGCCGTCTATGGGGTCGCACAGAGTTGGACACAACTGAAGTGACTTAGCAGCAGCAGCAGCAGCCTATTTTAGAAGTACAGCAAAACTTCCCTAGTTCAGACTAGTCAGAAGAAAACTTCTCACTTGTTACACAAGCCTGTGTTAACAAATCCTACATTATACACACAAGAAGCAAGTACAACCAGTGAAAAACCAGGATTATACTGATTTTTGAAAAATGTATATAATGTGTTAACCTCCAGTGGTGAATATGTTATAGAAGTAAAAAAGAAAGCAAGAAAGGGAGTAGAAGCATGAAACACCTTAATCTGAACTGGACCCACAAACATCTGAATTCTAAGTCAGAGAGAGCTACTGGGATTAGCAGGTGTAAACTATTATGAACAGGGTGAATAAACAGCAAGTACTACTGTATAACACAGGGAACTACATATATTCAATATCCTGTGATAAACCATAATGGAAAAGAATACTAAAAAAGGAATGCCTTGTCACTTTGCTGTACAGTAGAGATTGGCACAACACTATAAATCAACTCTACTTCAATAAAAATAAAACACCGATATGAAACTTTTATTAGAATGTGAAAGGGATCTTTAGAATCTTGAACTTCAGACCTATGTGAGTATTTATTTAGAGGCTACATCACAATTTGTGTCACATGACTTCCAGGCACCACTGAAATTTCTGCCAAGAGTGAGCTTTTCCGTAAGTGCCACTGCAAGAACTGGCTGTTGACTACGGCATTTGTTTGCTATAAAGAAATGTTATTCAAGTTATAATCTATAAACAGTAATATGAGAATTTAAGTAAAATTATATTTTAGAACTAATGCCAATAGAATACACTTATTTTTTAAGGAGGTACAGTTACTTGGTTATTTATTTGTCTCCAACCCTCAGTCTAAAAAGCAAGTCTGGGATTTCCCTGGTGGGTCCAGTGGTTAAGAATCTGCCTTCCAGTGCAGGGGAAGTGGGTTCAATCCCTGGTTGGGGAACTAAGATCCCACATGCTGGTGGAGCAATGGGGCCCATGTGCCGCAACCACTGAGCGCATGCCACAGCTGGTGAGTCCGTGTGTCACAAGCAAAGTTCCTTCATGACGTAATGAAGATCCCACTTGCTGCAACTAACACCTGACGCAGCCAAATACATTAAAAATAAAACAAGTCTATCTGCCTAAAATTAAGTGTGTTTGTGTTAGAAGATGAAAGCTAACTTCCAGGGCACGATTTATTACAGACAGACATTTAAAAAAATAACAACAAAAGCAGGGATAGACATGAATTTCATTCTTCTATTTCATGGATAACAAAAAAGCAAAGAAACCTTTGAAACCCAAATATCATGGCACGGTTATCAAGAAAGGACTTGGAGAACTCCTCAAAGCTTTCATCACAGAGCTATACGAAACTTCCTTTTGACAACAAATACGTTGGTTTCTCACTGGTAGAAGATTAGACCAGTCATCTAAATCAGGAAAGCGAAACTCAATGCTGTTTACCGAAGAGTCATCTGAGTGTAAACCACGTCTCTCCCCGAAGTATGTTTCTGTTCTTTCTAGAGATGTACGCTAGGGAAGTGGGGATCATTTTGATTCTTTGACATTAAGGGTGAAAAGAAATTATCTAAGCTTTAAAAGCTTGCATAAAAATGTGGAAGTATCTATGTTTTTCTTATATCTTCTTTGATGATGAAACATTTGGATATGAAATTTGATAAAAACACCCTGAGGAGAAGAGCAGGGCTCCTACAATCCACGGAGGAACAAGCCGCACCTATGGCACTCCCCCTTACCTGGGACACTGTGATGCTGCACTTCTTGGCCAGCTCCTCTTTGGCTTCTTCACTGGGGTAGGGGTTGCTGAGGTGTGAGTAAAAATATTCATTCAAGATTTCTGTGGCCTGTTTACTGAAGTTACGCCTTTTTCGTCTATGAAGGAACCAAAAAGAGAATAGTAGTTATAATCCACATTAACCAGAGAGGGATATATTACTTAGGATTATACAAAAAAAAGTTAGATTTCTATTTTTTAACATTCTCAGGGTCTCATGTATCATCATGATATTGTAAATTACACTCTTGGCATTCTCCAGAGAACTATCCAATTCACATTAAGATGTAGGATAACTAAGAAAAACTCTAGAATGTGAAGCACAATTCACTTCACTATTTAATTTATTCAACAAATACTTATTAAGGATCTAATGTGTTCTAGATATTCAATAAGGATACAGTTGGAACAAAACAGATAAGGGCTTCGATGGAAGTTTATAGGAGATTAGAGAGTTAGGAAAAGAAAGACATTAGATAAGCACCACAGAAATAAATACTTATAAATTATGGTGATCATGTCAAGTACCATGAAGAAAAAGTATAAGGTATAATGAAAGTGTCTAAGAAGGAAACCTAACACAGATTATGAAGTCGGGAAGGGTGTCCTTGAAGGAGTGACATTTAATCTGAGACCTGGAGAGTGTGTATGAGTTAGTCAGACAAAGAGTAGAAGGAAGAGAAATAAGCAGAGGCAATGGTCTTCAAACAGGAAAAAAGCTTGGCCGGTCTAAAGGGCTAGGGGAGGCTGGAGCACAGTGAAAAATCAGGAGATACGTGAGATGAGTCTGGAAGGATGGACTGGGGCCAGATTACACAGGTTTAGTGGACCCTCTATGGATTTTTGAATTTTATTTTAAGTACAATAGGAAGCTATTAAAGGTTTTAAGTTTTACATTTTAAAAAGATCATTGTGACTACTGAGAATAGCTGGAGGAGGGCATGAAAGGAAATGTAGAGATATTTAAAGAGACAACAGCAATGGTCAAATTGAGAGATGATTGTAACCTGGCAACAGGGTGAGAGTAATGGAAATAAAAAGATTCAAGCTCTGTTTGAAAAGTAAAAGCAATAGGACTTGATAATAAATTGGATGGGGGGAATAAATGGGGGAATACAGAGAAGGAAGGTGAGGGAAAAAAAATACATCAAGGATTTCTGGATTTTTCTTCTTAAGTAACTGCCTGGTCCCAGGTATGATTTGCTCACCAGGGGAAAACTAAGGGAGGACAAGTTCTTTATTTTTATTGGGAGGGGGTGGCAGAATGTCAGAAGATCAAGTATTTGCTGACAAGGTATTTCAAATAGCAAAAATGTCATTTATATTTGGGTCTTATTATTAAGATTTTAAAGAATTCCAGTGTGAAAATAAGCATCTTTCAGATTTCACTTTAAATTAAATTCTCCAGTAACTGGAAAACACTTTCCCCAAATAATTTTCCTAATATTGTCTTACAAATAATGTTAATGATCTTGTGATAGCATGTACTCAGGAAAGACAGCATCAGTAGGCAGTTGTAAATGTGCATACCGTACAAGATTCTTCTAGTTAAAATGATGTCACTAACATGGCAGGTTAAGTATGTGATCTCTGTTTCAACATTAAGGGAGAGTCAAGGGAGCGAGAAATCTAGGTCTGATCAAAACATCTCAAGTTATGAGACCTGAAATTTCTTAATTTCAATAATTTTTTGGAAGGTTAAACCACTGTATCCTGAGGGATGAAGAAGAGAGTCAAAATCTATTTGGGGATTAAAGTCAACAGGATTTGATGATGAGCTGGATGGGGGAGGCGGTGAGGGAAGACACAGGTGAAAAGAAACGTACACCAAGAAGAGCAATCAGCATTTTTACAGGAGTCGTGCATTGTTGACAAGAAAAACAAAGCCCTTTCCTGGGGCTTTCAAGAGGCACAGTCTGAGGAGTGGGTGAGTGGGTGTGTAGGGTAGAAAAGGTCTAGAATAGATACTTAAACTGTCAAACCTACAAGTAATTACCTGGCCCACAGATAATGCTTGTTGAGACAGTACAGTAATGACCTGCTTGTAAAGGTTTCTGGCTGCCTATGAAAACTTGGAAGATCAGTCACACCAGGCTCACATTCTCAGGAGGCAGCCAGCTAAGTGGTGGCTGTGTACCCATTTGCTCTAATCCTCACTGCCCCTGATCCAGCCACTCCACTCAATTCCATAACATGTAAATATGTGAGCTTGTGACTCTGTAAAACATGGAATCCAGCAGCAAGACTGGGTACGGTGGAGGGAATCACACAAGGGCATTTCTTTGGGAAATGAAGACTTATGAAAGGAGGAATGAGCAGAAACATACTGGGGGAGCAAAGATAAGTTTGGCTCGTTTATTGACATCGCCTAGGAGTGGTTGGTTTCAGAAAACACGAAGAAACCTCAGAGAACAAATTTATGGGCAGAATAGAATAACTCACCCCAGACGGTCTGGCTGCATCCAAAGTATAGCCCTTCTACTAGAAGAGTAGAGGGACTGACACAAATTTATTCCTAACTGTTCTACGCCGGTACATGCGTCGGCTTGTCCAATTACCAAGAAAATGTGAGTATGGCTTTACAAAAAGCCAGGGTGAGCAAGGGGATCATATATCTGAATGAGCATGTTTGCCTGGAGCAGAAAAACCTTGCCTTCTCAGTGCAGAGGGCTTGCTGAGAGGCACTACAAGAATAGATGGAAGCAAAGCTCAGTATTTGCATTCACTCGAAGGCGTAAGAGAGAACTCGGTCTTATACTTCATTTATTTTTTAGAAAAACATTCTTTAGAAAATTCCCATTAAGCTGTTCCCCTAAGTTTCGTTCCCCCCAGGCTTCACCACTCTCTAAATGGCTGCGCCTCAGGCCAGTGTGCAGCTATGCCTCCGTCCCAGGTCTGTGTCCCACAGGCCTTACAACATTCCTAAAGGCAATCTCTGTGGGAGAAGGGACTCCGCTTCAAGCTCTGCCACGGCCTCACCCTGGCTCTGCTCACTCTGGCTTGTTAACTTCCTTTCTCTTCTTGGAAGAAGTATAAATCATTTAGGTGTATACATTATGAATGCAGTTATGTGAAGTAAAAAAAAGCATGCATGTTGACAAGAATGGGAAACTATCTGTAGAAGTAAGAACAGCAGCTGTGTTAGGAAAGCTTTCTTTCTGAAGAGAGTACTTTTTAAAAAAATTTTATTTTTAATTAGAGGATAATTACAATATTGTATTGGTTTCTGCTGTACATCAACATGAATCAGCTATAGGTGCCTATATACGTCTCCTTCCCCTGAAGAAAGTACTTTTAAATATCTTTGTTACAAAATACTTTTCCTTAAAATGCTCAATGTTGACAATTTAAGAATGGTTTTGGTTTCCTAATGCTACTTCCTTAATGCTTTGAGCTATTATAAGTAGTAAGTGGAATTATTCATTCATCTGGTTAGTCAATAAAGAATTTTTTGCAGTCTGTTACACTATAAGACACTAGAATTGTGGGGAATGGATATGTGTAAGTCTTGGCCATTGCTGTCAGTAACAACGTAACTTACTCGGGAAGAAAAGAAATGATCCTGAAAAGCTACAGTAAAGGCAGTCTGAATGAAGTTTGGTCTGGAGAATGGTATCAACACAGTATCAGTGTTCACGAGAAGGCATGGACCAGTCCAGTGGAGGGATTAAAGTGGGCTTCCTAAAAGGGACCATTTAGGCCAGGCCTGGAAGGATGAGCAAGGTCTCGCTAAATCAACAAACATGAGTGTTGTCTCCATTCCAGGCTCCATGCTAGACACCCTCACAGATGACAACTCATTACTGGTGACCAAGTTGGGGAAATGGTTGCAAAGAATATGACTTGTTGTGGAAGGCTGGGGATAGGAGTTGAGGGGTGGTAGTGGAAGAGGTGGTTAGGCAGAGAAGAATTCTAGTCAGAGGAAATGGCTGAGACCAAGAGGTATTTCATTTTGGATTAAACAGAGGAAAGAACAATTTAGTGATATATTAAGAGCACTAAAAATGTTCACATTTTGATCTAATAATACCATTTCTGAGAATTAATCCTTAGGAAATAATTCTAAAGATCACAAAGGTTGAAAGCATAAAGATTTTTACTGAAAGACTAATTTCAATAAAAATCTATCTAAAACAGTACCTTCTCTCCATCATTTTCTCTCCCTTTACCTTGCTTTTCTTTTTCCTCATAGCATTTACCATTCTATCATATTTCACTACATTACTGAGCAAAATACTACAGCATATTTGTTTACTTGTTTATTGCTTATTTCCCCAGGTAGAATGTAAACTCAGCTGGGGCAAGTAAGTTAACCAATCTTGTTTACCTTTACATATCCTCAGCACAATAAATATTTATAGAAGGAAAGAAGAAAGGAATTGGAAGGAAGAGGTTATCATGGAAATTAACAGGAACAACTTAAATGCTCAAAAATGAAAACATGTCTACGTTAATTATTTATCATATATCCATCTGGTAGACTTCAACAATTAACATTTAAAACAGTTTATATTATATGAAAAATGTTTACCTATTCATGGTAAGTTTTTAAAAAAGCCAACTAAATTATGCGTACTGTACCATCACAAGAACATGAAACTAAAACAGTACCACAAACCAGAAAGGAATACATTAGAACATTTACAGTGACTTTTTTTCCCCATTGGGTACTAAAAAAGTGATTGTCTTTAATCACTCATCCTTCTAGTCTACATGTTTTCCAAATTTTTCATAGTGAGCTTGGTATTTGTTAAATAGGAAAAATAAGAAATAAAACTTAAATCGTAACAACAACAAAAAAAGTAATCTGGGCCGGGACAGGTCACATAAGGCCTCAAATGCCAGGTTAAGTTGTGTGCATGTGTTTCCCAACAGTGAAAAACTACTGTGGTTTTCAAGTAAAGCAATGAGTCCATCATAAAAGGGCTATGGAGGATGAGCAGAAGAAAAGTACAGTGGGAGTACTGTGCTAGCCCAGGGATGAAAGGATGAACGTGAACTGCGCAGTGCAAGTTTGGATGGAAAAAAAGAGCTAATACAAGGAACACTGAAAACAAAGCACTGGTGAGTCCCAGTGACTAATTCAGTATAGACGAAGGAACCAAAGATGATAGAACAGGAGCATAATCAGGCGGCATGTTTCCTATCTGGCTCCAGGGAAGAGCTCTGGCATGAAGACTATTCCTCACATTTTATTTTCCATTCGAGATACTAATTTAGCTATTTTCTTTAATACTGTGAAATTTGGACAATATTTATCACCTCTGTGAGATTCCAAGGGAGAGAAAGCAAAATAAAATAGAAACCCCTTTACAATGTTGAAGACTGATTGCAAGCTTTAGCAATGACCAAGAGGGCTTTCCTGTCTAGGCAGCATAGAGTAGGAACTTGACAGTTCCTCTGTTATGTCACCCAGTAGGTCTAACACATCATATGCAATTTATTGCATATGCAACCTAACTCCTGTGAAAATTGGTGAAAGCTTCAGATCAAAGGGAAATATGTATCCCTAAAGGAGAAACTCAGAAGCTTTCCTCTAGATTTGGAAAAACAGAGTTTGGGGTTTTGTGGTAACTAAAATACCACTTCCTCCTTAGAAATATCTGTATCTTGAAGGATTTTCTTCTAATATGCACAAGCAACATAATATTAAGAAATTCTTAGAAAACAAACCTGCATTAAAACAAAGTTACATACTGAATGTTATCCTTAAAAATACTTTTTAGCATCAGAATTAAAAGGCTACATATTACTAAGTCATTATTAGCAGCACTAACACTATTTGTTTCCTGAGACACCAGAAAGTGAAGTGTTAGTCATGTTCAACTCTTTGCGACCCCATGGACTGTAGCCTGCCAGGTTTCTCTGTCCATGGAATTCTCCAGGCAAGAATACTGGAGTGGGTAGCCATTCCTTTCTCCAGGGGATCTTCCCAATCCAGGGATCGAGCCCAGGTCTCCTGCATTGCAGGTAGACTCTTTATCATCTGAGGGAAGTCCAAATTGAGTCACCAAATTGGCAGCTAATATCACTACCACCTCCAGACAAGAAGAGGCTTGACACTGCAGGCATCATGAGGTGAATTACCTATCCATTGTAGAGAAGGGCTCTCATAGCCAAATTAAAGAAGAATCTAAGAACAACTGGCCAGAATTACATAAAATAATATACAAAGAGTGAAAAGGAAAAAAAAAAAAAAGCCATGCAATGGATTTGTGGCCTCACATACCTGGCATCAAGGAACCTTGATCTTAAAATCATAACTGCTTCACAAGTACTTTGTTTGAGCTGCATCTGAATGGAACTAAATTTTCGATGAATGATGCCCACCATTCTTTCAATCTCTTTTGGGGAAATGGGACGTGTTCTACTCTGTTCTCGGAGAAGGTTCATCACGTGTGTAGTGAATTCATTACATGCCTGTAAGGGGAAAAAAAAAATCACTCCTTAGGAATCTGGTATTTTTTATTATCACACCCAGACATTAACTCACCTGAATTTCTATCTCATTTGTAACCGCCAATGGCATTATGTAGTAGGTAAAATGAAAACTAAGACACTTGTGAAATGGCAGTGATAACTAGATAGGGACACGAGAACTCTGGAACTATGAAAGCCCAGGCATGCAAGGGAAACAGCACTCAACTGCCCTTCCTACCACCTTCAGCCCACTTTTAAAATGAGGTTTTCCCACTGGAGGATGCTCTGTACCAATTTCTATATATAAGTACAGATATATGTTATATGTTAATAGTAAGCATCTCCTATTTCCTCTGGGGTTTTACTCAACAAATGTTTACTGAAACACTATGAAGTTCAAACTCTTCCAAACGCAGTGAAAGGACACATAAATGAGCAAGATGTGGATCTGACCTTCAGTGCAATAAAATATATAAAAACGAATTCTTAAACAGGCAGGCCATGCAAAGCATCACAGGAAGAGTGTTCCCTAAGTTCCAAGGAGTAAGTATTCTCATTGGGAAACAAAGATCATCACTTCATGGCAAAAAGTGAAATCAGGGCTTTAAAGAATAGGTAAGATTTTTGAAAAGTAGAATAAAGGTGGAAATCAAGAGGAATTCCAGGCACAAGAAAAAAAAAAAAAAAACAACCCTGGAAATAATGGTATGAAGCTAGTTCAGAGGGACAGAGAAGAGGGTACAAGAGAAGAGGGAGTTCAGATTTGCACTAGCAGATAAAGGGCCTTGGATGCCATGCCAACATCCTAGTATAACCTAGCTGTGGTATGGGCCTTATTTGTGGATCTACACCATTTCTGAAAGAGGGATAAAGCAGCTCAACTCCTCAGGGAAGGGGCAGCAGGAAAATAAGGATCAAATGTAAGAATAACATTTTAGTTAAAAATCCTGTCCCTGTCTCTTTCAGCTCACCTATATTCTTTAGATCTACAAAACCATGTAACTGGGCCTACACAGATATCCAGTATCACCTTGGTGAATAAAGCATCTGTCTATATCTCTGCATAAAAACAATACCTTCTGGTATTTTTGTGTTTTTTTTTAAAAAAGACAGGAGATTCTGCATCTTATTGGATGGATGCTTAGTAGGGTAAGCAGACAGAACAATCATTGATCATGGCAAGACACATTTTGAAGATATAACATTATATGATTATTAATAACATAATTTCTCTACAGACATCCTGAACATATAGTACAGGATGGTTTTTCTAACTGCTCATGAGAGAACTAACTTTTAAGGACACTGTTTCTGTTACTTTAAGTGGAGCTTTTATATAAATATTTCTAAGGTGAGGTAAAATGAGTCTTGCTTACCAGTTAAAGTTTTATGTTTTAAGCATGTGTAAGTTTTAAGAAATTTAAAGTTCCCTTAAAGTGGTGATTCTGGGATTCTTCAGAGTGTGGATTTGCACAGCACACACGGTAGGCATTCAATAGCCACCTATGGATTGGTGGGGTTTTGTATTACAATTTAAGAGTAATATTGATTAATATCTATAAATACATTATCCCTGACGAACCTTTGTAACTGACAAATTTTTAACCTGCAGTCCATGGAGAGGTCTAGAATATCGAGAACACTCCTTCAAATCTTATTCAAGTTGTATGCACATTTGTCTTTCCTGAGGGGACAACCTGTGGGGTTTTTCTTCTCGTTTCAGATTCTTAGCCAGTCTATAATTTTAAAAGGCTAAAAATTATTGTCTAGGGTTATGGCACAGTAAAACATTAAGGAACTTTGTAGCTTTAAAAGTGGAAGTTCTTTCCGTCTTTAAGGAAACCATAGTAAAGAGAAGTAAATTTAAGATTTTCCCCCTATATTATCAACAAAGACTATCTTGTGCCAAGATGAAAATAAGTGGTCATCCTGCCAAGAAATATACATATAATTTTTTTCTGATACTTTCTCAAAAGAGATGTTCATATAATTTTAAATTATATAATTTGATAAACTCCAGTCCTCAGTTTTCTTATTAGTAAAATGAAGAAAAGCAAACTAGAATAGCAAATTGAAATCAGCAAATTTGGATATAGACTTTTATAAGTTAGTTCTAGAAAATGTTAATACAGTATGTTTGGGAAATGGGGGGTTAACCATAATTTAAAATTTGGGGGGGAGGGGCAGGATTCTTGAGTACTTTCAATATGCCAACATGCATCATCATAAATCTTCAAGGGAGAATGGGTGTATCCAACTTTGACTAAATAAATTTGGTCACAAAATCTCTTTTATCTAGAGCAGTGCTGTCTAATAGATGAATATTGTGAGCCACATATGAAAAAAAATTTTTTTTGGTCATTTAATGTTTTTGCTATTGCATTGACTATTTTCTAAATATGTTTTATTTTTCACATATGAAATTATAATTTTTCTAATAGCCACATTAAAAAATAAAAACAGGTGCAATTAATTTTAACAATGTGGTGGTAGTTTAGTCGCTTAGTCATGTCCAACTCTTTTGCAACCCCATAGATTGTCCCCCACCAGACTCTTCTGTCCATGGGATTTCCCAGGCAAGAATACTGGATGGGGTTGCCATTTCCTTCTCCAGGGGTATCTTCCCAATCTAGGGATCGAACCCTGGTCTCCTGCATTGCAGGCAGATTCTTCACCGCTGAGCCACCAGGGAAGCCCAATTTTAACATATTTTATTTAACCCAATATATGAAAAATATTAACATTTCAACACATAATAGTATCTTTAAAAAACTGCTAATGAGATATGTTCCATTCTTTTTTTTCCACACACTTTGAAACTCAGTATATATTTTACATTTACAAAAGCACATCTCATTCCAGATGAGCTAGATTTCAAGGACTCAACAGCTTTTTATGACTAGTGGCAATCACACTGGACAGCACAGCTCTACAGCACCTTGTGGACCAACATACTAAGAAAAATTCTCTGGGAAATAGTATACTAAGTAATCTTTGATGTTCCTTTTTATTCTTTACTACCATACATTCACATAACCCCCCCAACCACAACCACAGAAGGCAGTTTCACTTAGGAATGTCTTGATAAAGCAAGAGAAAGTATTCATTTTATTACATCTCAGTCTTTGACTACATCTTTAACATTCTGTGTGATAAAACGGGAAGTGTACCAAAAGGACTTCACCTGCTTATCAAGGATGGCTGTCTTGAGAAAAAGCTCTCATGTGATTGTTTAAATTGTGAGTCGATGCCGTATATTTCATGGAATACCATTTTTATTTGAAAGTAAAATCGACAAATTATTATATTTATTCTGATTTAGTCTCAAAAATGAACTAAGCAAGCTTGTCACATCAAAGAAAATAGCTGACAGCAGTTGTGCCAATGGTGAAATTCTGGAAAACCTGCATCTGCTACCTTGAGCTTTATAGTTTCCTAGTAGACTTTCTGATTAATTTGGTGTTGATATTAATAAATATGACATTTTGATGTTATATAAGGTGTTAACATTGGAAGATGTACATAACTCAGTGAACCATTATTTTTCAAATGATCAATGCATGATGTTACAAAAATATGCATAAGCAGAAGATCCATTCAAAGTGTACACTAGACCAATAGATTTTAAAGGAACTGAGTACAAAAAGTTGGTATGATTTCAGACACACGATAGCTAATATTTAGGATACTACAACTTGTCAAGTTTTGGTATAATACAAGAGAATAATATCCATAAGTATTTTAAAAGGCTATCAATACACTCCTCTCTTTTCCAATAACATATTTGTGTGAGGACAGGTGTTCTTCATAGATTTCAACCACAGGAAAGGAGACTGACCACAGAAACACATTTAAGAATCCAGGTGACTTCTAATAAGCCCAACATGACAAATTTTGCAAAAATGTTAAAGCAATGACATTCTTCTAAATGTTGAGGTGTTTTTTTTTTTAATGAAAGTTTTAAAAAAATATTATATTAAACAGATAATGGTTCATTACTGATTTTTACATTAATACATACTTTAATTTGTTCTCAGTTTTAATTTCTATTATAATACATTGATAGATATAATCCACTGAACAAAAGCTCTTAGGAGATCTCCAATAATTTTTTTTTTCCCAATAATTTTTAAGAATTCAAGTTCTAAAACCAAAAAGTTTGAGAACTACTGTACCAGGATATTTCCAATCTGCACAGGTAACAATGCTAATTCCAACAAATCTAGTTCACACATTATGGCAACCTATGTCTATGACAGAGTGTATGTCTTGATAGACCATTTAAGTCTCCTGTGTGAGTGATACCTGAGTTTTTATTTTATTTTTTTCAGTTCTTCTCTGACTCTCAGTTTTTCTCTGGCTGTATTTTAATCTCTCCCAGAATGAATGCCTGCCTATAGTTTCTAAGAAGCAGCCACAGGGTTGTATTAAAAACAAGGGTTAAAAGCAAAAAGTTTCTGCATCTAAAAACTCATAATTTCCTAAAACATTTGCTGAATGTCTCACAACTTATTAAGTGAAGTCATCTATGAATGCAAATGCTGATTAGCAATTTGGCAACAGCCCAACATTCACAGAATCCACATAGCTTTTCTTTAAACCAGTAGTTCATACATGATTAATTAGAACATCTCATTTATGTAGTGTGCACTTTAGCTCATTACTCTAAGTAAAATTCGTTAAGTATTTACATTTAGATAATTAAAATCTGGGCACACCCTTAAGAAAGATGCATACACTTTAGGCAAAGTGATTTTTTTCCTTTTTACCACTGAAAGTAAATTACAGTCTCATTTACAGCATCATCTATACCAGTTGCAGAGCAGACCACAGTACTGCCCCATCTTCTCTTCCTTAAAAGGTATACACTTTCTTAAACACGTAAGTGCAGTAAGAATGATCAAATGATTGCCGAGTTCTTTTGAAGGGCCACCAAACCACATAGTAGCATCAATACTGTTTATAACATAAGATGCTCACTTTAAACATTTATCATATCCTCTGTCATACCTATAAGACTATATCATTAAAATAGACATTGGAAAATTTTTTCATTGCCTTCTTACTTTTCCAAGTGAAATTGTCTGTTAAGTATTTTCTAGTCAATGTCCACAATACAATATATAAACACCTTGGTTAACTAGGAGATTTAGGAAGTGAGTTTTGATTCCTTGAATTTTCTAACTTGCAAGTAATGGCAGAAACCTCTTTTTTCTTTTAATCCAGCTGTTGAAAATTATTTAGGATGCATTTTTGTTTACTATGAGACAAAATATATGTTTTGTTTAAAACAGGCGTTGTAATAACATACTTAAATCAACATAAACTGGAAGGCTTCATCTGATAAAAAATATTTTCAATCAATTCTTATAATAGTCTTTCTCCTTGCCATTTGTTCCTTTCTCTTTAAAAATTCAAACTAAGTAATATAATTGAGGATTTGAAACATCTGGATTTTTTATAATGCTGTTAATAATATTTATTAAATATATTTGTTAAATATAATAGGAGATAGTAAAACTATCTGCTCCATATCCATATATATTTGGTTTACAGTCAAAATTAGTTTTCAGGGTTTTGTTTGTTTCATCGTGGTGGTTTTTTTGATGGTGAATTCAAGATTCAACCCCTTTCTTGCCTGTAAGTTGCCATCACTGAAGAAAAAAATGTAAAATCAGATGGTGAGCAAGCATCTATTTTAGAGGAAGTATTAAAATGGTTCATGATCAGATCTAAAAACTGAATTGGCCTTTTGTAAACATCTAGACAGGCTGACTGCAAACACATCATAATACTCCCTATTCTAAAAAGTCACTCTTCAAAGAAAGAATAAATCTCTATTAAAAGTTGATGACTCCCAAATTTGCATGCATCCATTTTCTAGATATCTTTATAACCTTGCAAGTAACTCTAGTCAAATATTATAGATTTTGTATTTATGTAATGCTTACAAAATCAACAAATTCTTCTTGTTTCCAAATAAAAGTCAACATTCAAAGGTACCTTTTATTTAAGCCAACCAGAATGAGATCAATATGCCTACGAAACAGCTGCAAAGATGAAATACCTATTGTTCTTCTTTCAATTGGAGCAAAAAAATCAGACACAACTTAGTGACTAAACAACAATAGTTGGTTTACAATGTTGGGTTAGTTTTTGATGTACAGCAAAGTGAATCAGTTATACATATACATACACCCACTCTTTTTAAGATTCTTTCATACCTCAACACATCTTAACACTCATGGTTTGTGGACCTGTCTCATGAGGGTTTGTAAGGATTATACTATAAAATACATGTTAATTGCAGAACCTGAAACACAATTAATGCTTAATAAATGGCAGTTATTGATAATGGAAATGGTAATTTTATGAAATTCATATTTTTGTTGTGTTTCATTCTGCAAGTAAGTTCCTACTCTGATTACCTAACATAGTCTGCCTTCCCATTGCTCAAATAAATACAAACATTGCTTCCAAAAAAATGGGAAAAAAAGAGAGCATTCAAATATAAAACAGTTCATTTCATTAATCAAGATTGTGGTCAAAGATACATTTGATACATAGAGTCAACAGACTAGACACTTGAAGGGAAAAAGGGGAACACTCAAACACTCCTTCCAGCCAAGGAAAAGATCCAGTTTGAAAGCTGACAAAGCAGTAAAACCTTTCTCTTGGAGCAATGAATGACAAAGGCTCACTTGGGAAACTGAAATATGAAGTTTACATCAGGTAGTATCCTTTTGTCTTTCCTGCTATATTTTTGTTATTAAAAACAAACAGCAAAATGGGATTAGGAGTTTGTGGGTTACACAATCTCGTGTGTAATAACATCAGCATTTTAAAACCTGTTTCAAAAAAAAATTCTTTACAAGCAAAGATCTTGTCATCAAATATAAACATACAATGTTGTTGAGAGCCTCCAAAAGCACAAGGCCATGCCTTTACACTGGTTTAGGCTGCACATTCATTCTCCATTCCCCGGCAATGCCCTGTAGTCTGGGAGTCCTCTATTAGCCAAACAGTGCCTAGTTGGTCTTGAGCACATTGAATGTACCTGCTCAGTTCCAATGTTTTACCTGATTTGAGGTAAATTCAAAAGACATCTGTGAACTCAGAAAGCACGTTTCCAGATGCTTAGGGAGGGTTGAGACCCTTACAACACTTTTGCCTTCAGCAAAAATGTATTTCAATATAATTATAGTAGATAGCTTTCAATATGTCATCTCTATTATAGCAACTGTAAATTATGAAGTGAATTGCTTGTGTACAAGCATTTCTTCTGGTACAAGCAAAGTGGGAGAACTGTACAAGGCATGATATATATCTTTTCCTTTTTATCCCAGAACAAATCTTGAAGTTAAATTTCATTTGCAAAAACCAATGGTATCCATTTCCCTTTGGTAGAGAGGTAGAAGGATCAAGAAGGCCTCCAATTCTTAAGAGCAGGCTTCCTAGGATGCTTGGCTCAAGTTCATTAGGAATTCACCTATTCTAATACTTTAATCATAATAGCATATCTGAAAGGTAGAGTAAAAAGATTTTCCAAAACTTGTAGCTAATCCCATCCCATAGCTCGGGATGGCATATAAACCTCCATTGCCTGGCCGTCTTTGAGTCTTATAAATATATGGGGATCTTGTATGCACAAAATAAAAAATTTGTTTTTCCCCTCTTTAAAAAATATAAACAAACTTGTAGCTAATCAACAAGAAGACAAAGAGGCAACCAGGTTTTTCTCCCAGCTAAAGCAGAAGGCAGTGCACCCAAGATGAAAGTATTACAACCTAATCACTGCAAGCTTTGAAAAATTATCATATTCCTCTTGGGTGTCAGGATCAACAAGAGAAAAGTAAAATAAGTTTGGTTTTCCTTTTAGGGGGTAGTAATATTGAAGAACTTTACTCTAATATATATTCTATGTCTAATATTTCAAGAGCATTTATAAGTGAATTTAGATCATTATCACTAAAAATTATTACATCTGAGCCTATATAATGTAAACATATTATCAAAGGACATTTCCTGGAGGTAAAAAAAAAGGACAGGATTTTAAACACAGTACCATTCCTAAAACATACACATAAAGCTGAGCCTTGCAGCTTGGATTTAATTTTGCTCTAACTGTAGCTCTAGTCTGCTTAGCTTTGTAAATGTGGCTGTGTTTATAAGGTACTTTAATTTACTGCAGTGGTGGTGTTTGTTAATTTTATGGCAATCTAAATCTAAACAGGCTTCAGATACATTTTCATTACAGCTTCATTGCAAAACACAGTGGAGTAAATAGCTCTGAGATTCCAATGCAGTTTATTTCTTTTAGCAAAAGACTCAACACCATTTTCCGACAAAGCCTCTGCCTTAACATATATGTTCTTCCTACTTACTAATAAGGTTTCTGTCACTCAAGTACCCATGTTCATGTAATTTTAGGAGGAAAAATATAATTTCTAAGGGATTTTAATAGTTAAGGGATTAACTGTAATTAAATGTAAAGGGATTAAAATAGTTGGGTTTTGCCCATCTCTACTCTGATTCCATCCCAAATGTAATCCAACATGAGCAAATCAGAGAAGAACTGGGATGTATCTGAATTATCTGCAAATTCTAATTGTTAAAAACAAGATAAGAGACCCAAAATGGAGTCACTTATGCTATGCTCCAAGCCACCCAACCAAGACTACGTAATTACAGTTTCAGCCTCTCCTAGGAATGTAATCTTAAACCAATCTGGAATTACTGGGTCAGCATGAGTGAGGTAATCTGCCTGATAGAAACCTACCATGCCTTAAAGAAAGGTGAACTTGCCACAGCCAATTCTTTCATTGGTAGTCTAACTTCCTTGTCGTGTTCCTGTCTGACTACAAGCATCTTTCATTTTGTATAGCTCCTTCTATTTGCTAGATGAGATGCTGACCGACTCATGAATCACTGAATAAAGCCAATAAGATCTTTAAAATCTACTCTGTTGAGTTTTGTTCTTTTATATACACAAGTAGCAGCATAATTCAACGGGAAAGGAAGGCATATTGTCAGAAACTGATTTCAAAACCCGATTCTGACACTAACTAGATGTGTGACACTGGACAAATTACTTGAGTTTCATTTTCTCATCTGTAAAATGGAAATTATAACACCATCATCTATTTTAGAAATATCATGCCTTCATCTGAACTGATACCTTCATCTCATTCAGTTCTTCACAGCTCTTCTAGTAACTCCAAAGTAGATCCTTGAAAGTTCTATCTCAGATAATGTCCCCGTATCCCAAAAGTTTGAAAAGACAAGACTATCTTAGGTCAACTCACTGATCCTAACAAACTTAGGAACCACAAACAGGAGAGCAATAAAAACCAGCCCCAAAGACCACTCAAGAGAACTAAATGCTAATGTTATTTCTAAACCAATTCAGAACCTACAGGAGAAAATTTGTAAACTAAATTTCTGTTGAATCAGTCAACTAGTCGTCTCGTTTTATTTGTCCATAATACTGCATAGATTTCATATATCCATTATTTCTTGTGCTAAAAATGAGACAGGAAATATACATTCAATGGTTTTTATTAGGCTACTGAACCTATCTAGAAATAAGATTCATGATTAAATTTTAAAATTCATTATTTCCCAGTCTGATATTTAAAACAAAAATACAAACAGTAGATTAGTATATGAAGATTTTGTGTGTACATGTGTGTTTTTAAAAGAAACAAAACAAAAAGCTTGATGACAATGACTGATGCCAGTTTCACCCAAGTTCCAACAGGGCTAAAGGGAGAAAATAAGGAGGCTGGTGTGAAGGAATATGGCAGAAGATAGTAAGGAACTACCTTAATTCCTCAGCTATAAGTACTGGCCAATTGACCCCTAATTCTACAGATCCTTCCATGCAAAGTGACTAGTATTTATTTAGTTAAGTATGTACAGATGTATTTAACATAAAGTTATGCAATTAGGGTTATCCTACAAATTAGAGCTGTTTTCTACTGTAAATGTTCAGGGCAACCTTTTCAGCCATGACTTACTTTGTTTACTCTCAATTATTCATATGTCAAATCAGAAAGCTCAATTTTTTAATATACATACACAGGCTATTTTTCCAAAATTCTCATTTGCACAGCTTCCACGAAAAATTATTCCTGCAAATGAGACTAGAGATACAGTATGAGATCCCAGAAAGCCTATTCAGAAAAAAAGACATCTTATAATATTAATTTATATTGTATATTAACATAAAGCTACATAAATCTTTCTACCATTCCTCAAAACACACTCACCTCTGGGACAGAATCCAGCATTTGCTTATTAATACCATATCCAGAATATTAGAGAAGGCAATGAAAAAAATAACATATACAACTAACACTACACAGGGAACTTAGAAGAAATATCAATATTAAAACTAACACTAAGGTCTTTGAACTTTAATAAATGCCTGACTACACAGTGAAGTATCTGTGGATGAAACAATATGATGTCTAGGACTTATTTTAAAATACCCCCTCCCAAAAAAGAGGGGGGCGAGGGGAGATAAACAAAGTAAGATTGACATTGATTTTTACTATTCATCTGGATGATGGGTATCTAGGAGGTTTCTTATTTTAGGGTGAACTTTATAACCAACATACAACTATTTACGACCTAAAAACCTGACAGTTTCATAGGATTCAGCTTAATATTCTCTTTATTAAAAGTACACTTAAACATTTCCATAATAATTTTTTAAAATTACCTTTCAGTGAGAATTCCTCAAACTAAGCAGGTTTTTAGCCTTTAATGAACAACTAAAATATGTTTAAAATGAACCACCAACGTTTTACCTTATTTCACTGAATCTAAGACTACCCCATATTTTAACATCTCTGGGAAGCATTTTACTATCAATGGCATGTTATACTTCAATGGGGCAATTAACTTTTTCTTGGTGGTGGTACCATACACAATGATACAGCTTAAAATCAAAGATATCTTAGATTCAATGAAGTATGGTTAATATAATTGCTGAGAACAGCATTTTTAATCCATACTTTCTTTCTAATCAGGAATTTAGCACACAATGCCTTGTGTTCTCTGCCCCAGGAAACCTATAATTATCTTGGGAGGTCTCCTCATAGAGAAAGGCCAGAACCTGCTTACTTTGTTAAGTGAGCTCGCTCCCCTCAGTTGGGCATAATCCTTAAGAATTAACTCCTAGGAGGATTCTGGAGCTCACAGCATAGCAGGTAGAGCTCGCTAGGCAAGGTTTCCACTTAAAATTTGTTATAATAGCTATGAACAAGGCCGGTGCATAAATGTTAATGATCCAGAGCTTTGACGAGCACCAAGCAGTGAGGTTACAGGGTAAGGATGGCTGCAGATGTGGCCGTAAGGGCATGTAATGTGGGGAATGAGTAAAACTAAAGCAAGTAGATGGGACAAAATAGGCTTAGCATCACCTCTAAAATCTCAAAGGGACTTCATTTCATGAATTCAACAGTTCACTTGGATTTCTGATTGACCTTATTTATTTTGCTCTGTCTATTAACACCTACCCCTCGCAGCCCTCAGAATTAGTTAGCGCGGTCTATTAGAAGAGCAATAGAGGGTTTGTGCAGGACTATGAGAGTGGCGGCTGCTGACCTGTTCATATTTCTCCAGTTCTGTGTGATAGATTTGTCTGATCTGGGTCAATTTGGCTCTGTAATCTGAGTGTTCAATAGAGTTATCTGAAGAACCTCCAGAGGCTGCCGCGGCTGCAGCTGCTGCCGCCGATCCCCCACCTTTCTCAGGACCTGAAACCCCTTCTGCCAAAAGCATATTGTCCAGTCTCATTAGCTGGGGATCGGGAGGGTCCTCCTCCTGGGCTCCTCTGATGCTGAGACCTTCAAGGAAAGAGAGAGAGAGAGACAGAGAGAGAAGAAGCGAGAAACAGGACAAATAGTGTGAGTATTTTATTTATTTGAGTAAATGATCAAACAACATCAGTGCACTACAATTCATGCTGAGAATTTCACTGTTTGCATTTTATCAATAAGTACCAATAAGTATGAAAATTCTTACTTCTATGAAATGTCTAATATCACTCTCTCTCAATATATTCTGATTAGATCCTTGGAAAAAGGTAACCCTGACTTCTCAGAATATTCTAACACCCAATCTTCCCAGATTTAGATGATTTAAGCAAAAATGGGAAGGGGGTAAAATTTTCAAGATTTTTGACAAAGAAAAAAATAATTCCAAGGATACAAAACAAACCCATCAAAAGGCAGTTATTCTGTTTCCCCATACTGTTGGAAGAACAGAATTTTAAATCCCATAATATATTCACAAGCTATATCCAAAAATTAGAAAATAAACAGGATTAGATGGGCTTTTCCATCATTTAATTTCAGGGAGAGAAGAGAAATACATAATGAGGTAATTAGCTATGCTTTAAAAATATATATTATTAAATGAATTTGTTAAGCAATCGCCATCAAACCAGGACACTAAATACAGGATTAAAAATATACCATCAATATGGCAATGCAGTGCTGGGCACAGTGGTCTCAATCTAATTTTGCTTTTAAATCAAGAACTTCCTAAGTGATGCCCAGTCAGCAACCTCATCTGAGTATTATAGATCACAGCTGACAATTCATAGGTTTAATCAGGTCACACAGGCTTTCTGCCAAGACGTTTTCAACAACACAGAAGACAGAAGTTTTAAAATAATTATCACAGTATAAAAAGCACTGGAGTCATGACAGCCCAAAATCAGCATTTTCATTAATGTGTAACAGAATCTAAAATATCCCAGCCCAATTAACCTCTGTAAATCTGTTTAAAAGCAGGATCCCCACACTGGTTACAAAGCATCTTGGGGAAGGCGGGGATGGAAGCTGGCATCTTGCATGTCTGCATTTGGATTCTGTCTTTTGCGTCTGTGCCTGTTGTTGTTTATCCACAGTGGTGCACACTCTGTGTCTAGTGTAACTTACATGACAGTAACATCTATAAGCTGCCAAGTACTCAACTGAGCACCAGCTCTGCGATTTTATATGCTAACCTAAAACCACCATCAATTCTCTTTAAGAACAGATTTCATTCCTAGATGCCCTGAATTATACCCACAGCATGACTGAGCTCTTGGTTGTCTTAACTCAAATGCACAACTTTAATTTCCTCCCTCAAAACACTTTAAAGCTGTCACTTTCATTTAAAAATATACTTCAGAATAATTTCAACTGGGTAATAAAACTAACTCACAATAATTTAAAATTATATCTGTTGCCTGTTCTGAGGTAAATAAATAAGGGTTGAAAACTATAATATAATAAGACAATAAATTCATTTAGGGAACCAAAAAGTTAGATAACTCTCTTAAATAAGATAAAAATCAGTATTGACACATTGCTGATAATTAAAGATAGACTAACAGGTATTTGCTATTTCTTCTAGATTTAAGAGAAACTGCTAAATATTGGCTACATTAGTATTTCTAATTTAGCATCTTTGATTTTCTTCCCTTCACTTTGTTCTGTGTTAAAATTTCATGGCCTAGAATTCTTATAGTTCCACATACCAAGTGTTTTGTGCATTTGGCATGAAGTAAGGACTCACTGAGTAACCTCTTATTTTGGGCTCTGTTTCATTTTTAAACCATTTGTTTGGGAGTTCCTTAAGTTTCTCCTTTTTAAATTAAATTTTTGCTTATATATTTGTATTTGTTATTTCCTTTTAATATTTATAGCTACTGATGTTTCTCCTGGAAATGTGGATTTTAATCTACCTTTAAGGTTCTTCCAGGTTTCTAGTTTCTCCCTGTAGTTATACACCATGGATATTGGTGAGGCTCTTTAATAGTAAATCAACATACATACTTAAGCTATTACACTCCCATGAACAGTGTAGCAAACAAGAGAAGATGCTCAATGACTAATACACAAGCAAATAGACTATATGGGAGATAGAAAAAGGAAATCTGTCAGGAAGAAATGCAAAGGACTGAAAGTAATCACCTACGTATTACATTTATATATACATACCTAATATGCATGTAAAACCACCATACCAATAGGAAGCAACCCTTACACTCAGTAACAGTGGACACATATAAAAATAAGTATGTACTTTCAGCTAGCGTAACATTCTCCCCTTGCAATGAATAATAACTCTTCTAAAATCACAAGTAAATCAACACTAAGTTCATACTCCTTTGGATCAAAAGTACTAGAGCACTTCACAGTATGGCAATATTGAGGCTATTTATCAACACTGAAATCATTTTTGTAACTATAGTTGGAAAAGTGAATGGATTTTTTCTCTATTAAGCAAAGTCATGATTACAAATTTTTAAATAGCAATAATAGTTTCCAAAATTATTTTTAATTTGAATATTTCTTTTTATTTTCTTACTTTATGTTCAAATTACTATGTTATTTCTCATCCTACCTCCCTCACTGTTACTTAGCTTACCAACCTGAGAAAGTCACACCTTCTGATATAATGGCTTCCAATCATAACACCCATTCCTCTACACCCCTATAAACATCATAATAAATCTAAATTTGCAAGAGCCAGATGAATCAAACACTGTGATGATCAAAAGATCTTGATATCTTCACAGTGAAACTTGGGAAAACAATAATTTAAAAATTGATCCGTGTTGTCTTTAATCCAAAACATACACAGGGACAGTGGTTTTCAGAGGTTTATAAAAGTTTTACATCTGGACTCCTTGGTTATCATAGCATTATAAAGTTAAAACAACAACAACCCCATTTGGAATCTACTTAGAGCCATAACATTCATTTCAGTATCTCTAAGATTTAGACAAATCATACAAACAAAGTAAAACATTGTTTAACAATGAACTTGGCTTTGTTATAAGCCCATGGTTTTTGCATATCTTTCAGCAAATCCTAATTAGCTGTCTTTCAACATGCTGTGCACCTGCCCCACAGATAATGGGAGAGAGCATCTGCATAGACGACTGCATTCGGAGGGCAATAAATAAATTACGGGTCAAAATTATTACAAAGCTTTCTCCGAATAAACGCATACCCTTCACAATACTAAGCTGCAGATGTGAGAAGTACCTAAAGCCCACTCAAATGGTATGATTACGGGGCTGTTTGAGTTTAATAATCTGACTGTAATTCAGGCATTTTCAACAGCTCATTAAGGGTTCATTAATATATAGGCGAGCTTTTGAATTATAAATAAGCAGATTAGAAGTCGGTGGTAGCTGGATTGTACAGTAGTAGCCTCTCTAACAGAACAACACTGTAA